>NC_138185.1:5000-1205000 GCF_964194105.1 Spermophilus citellus
ACAATAATATGCATATCATTTTAGAATTAAAAACACAGACAGTTACTATATTCAATTTTGAAGCTATAATGTGAATATCATGTTAGTATTTAAGCCCACAGGACAGCTATAACATTAATTTTAGGTTCTATTGTATGGATATCTTATTAGTATTAAAGACCACAAGGCAGATATATTAGATTAAGATTGATAATATGAATATTATATTAGTCCTAAAATCCACAGGGAACCTATTATATTGGTTTTAGATGCTATAATAAGGATGCTATAGTAAGGATAAATTACCTACCACAGGCAGATAATTTATCAATTTTCAAAGCTATCATATGGATAATGTTAGTATTAAAGGTCACAGGGCAGCTGTTGTATCAGTTTTACATGCCATAATGAGGCTATCATGTTTCTGTTATAGCATCTATTCTGTGCAACCATTTTGTCAGCATTATCTAATAATATGAATAAGATAGTATTTAAGGCCACATGGCAGCTATTCTATTTGTTTTAGATGCTGTAGTACTATATTACATTATTATTAAAGACTCCAGGGAAGCTATTTTGTTATATTTAGATGGTAGAGTATGGATATCATGTTAGTATAGTATTAAAGGCTGCAAGAAAACTATTATTCCACTTTTTTTTTTTTTTTTTTTTTTTTTTTTAGACTTCTTTTTTTTTTTTTTTTTATTGGATATTATTCCACTTTTAATAGCTATAGTAAAGGCCATAGAAGAGATCTTCAGTTTTAGATACTATAACAAGGATGTCATATTAATAATTAATAATAATATAATAATAATATAATGATTATATTAATATAATATACATGGAATTTACAATATTAGTTTTATGGGTTACTCTATGGATGTTATATTATTATTAAAAGTCACAGGGTAGTTGGGCTGGGGTTGTGGCTCATTTGTAGAGTGCCTGCCTAGCACATGTGAAGCACTGAGTTCAATCCTCAGCAGCACATTTAAAAAAAAAAAAAAGGTATTGTTTCCATATCCCACTAAAACAATATTTTTAAAAAATTCAGTGTAGCTATTATATTAGTTTTATATGTCACAGTATGAATATTATATTAATATTTCAGACCATAGGGAAGCTAATATATTGTTTTTAGATGGTATCTATGAATATATATATATATATATATATATATATATATATATATATATTTAATATATATATATATATTTAATATATATATTTAAATATATTAAATTTTAAAAAGTATTAAAGCCCACGGGAAAATATTTTATTAGTTTTAGGTGCTAGTTTATCAATATCATATTAATATTAAGGGACCTTGGCAAATGTTATAATATGGATATCATATTAGTACTAAAAGCCATAGGACAGCTATTATATTAGTTTTAGATGCTATAATATGGACATTATATTAATATGAAAGGCCACAGGAAAGGTACGTTATTAGTTTTAGTTCCACAGTATGGATATAATACTAAATTACACATTTCAGCTAGTATGTCAGTTTTTGATGCCATAATATGGATACCATATTAGTTATAAAGTTCACAGGGGAGCTATTATATCCATTACAATTTCATAGTATGGATGACATGTTTGTATTAAAAGGTCACAGGCAGCTCTTCAGTTTTAAAACTCATATTATATCCACATTATAGAATGTAAAACTGATATAACAGCTTTCCTTTGGCCTTAAAGCTTCCCTTTGGCCCACAAGGGTTCTGTGTTTGGGACTGGGGTCTCTGATGGCTTCATGAATGTGGCATGCTTGGTGGCTAGGAAGTTTCTGTGCCAAGATGAGGAATTCCTGGATGCTAGGAAAACTTCTGTGCAAAGACACGGGATGCCTACCTGCTGTAGCAATGCCCTGCATTAGAAGGCTTTCTGCTAGAGTCTTATCAGCTTTAACCTTGATCGCAGGCACACAGCTCCTGGGAATAAAGAAACACTCTTGTTATACAATAAAAATGTTTCACCAAGCTCCCATGCTCATGGACCTGCACACCTAACAGTAACTGTAAACAATAAACTTTCTTGATAGCTACACAAAGCTTCTAACATTGCATATTGTAACTGTAGAATGTAACTGAGGAATAAGCTGCATAACGTTGCTAACTCTATAACCTTCCAAATGACACAAGAAACAATAGTATATTACTGATGGCAATGACCAAATGCAACCTATTGATATAAATAAAGCTGGCAGCTTGACCATTCTGCCATTCTGTCATTCTGACTCTGCATCTTCTCTGTCTCTTTTTATTTTCCTTACATTTAATATTAATATCCATACAGTTATCTATAAAGCTAATATAATAGCTACCCTGTGACCACATTATTGATATTACATTAATATTAAAGGCCACAGGGAAGCTATAATATTACTTTTAGTTGTAATATCATGGATATCATAGTAGTATTAAAAGCCATTGAAGGTATTATCTTAGTTTTGGATGCTATAATATTTATATCATAATTTGATTAAACACTGCAGGGTAACTATTAATTTTAGATGCTATATTATTGATATAAGAGGCCAAAGGGCCACTATTATTTCTAGATAGTACAGTATTGTTTTAGTAAGCTTTTTTGTCATTGTGTCTAAAATTCCTGACAAGAACAATTTTTAGAGAATGAAAATTTTATTTGACACTTATATTTTCCAGATCTCAGTCCATAGAAGACCAACTCCATGGCTCTTGCCCAAATGGTACAGAGGTAGGAAGCAAATCAAGACATGGCAAAGAGGAAGCAGATAGAGAGTTCTGCTCACCAGAGACAAATATACAATCCAAAGAAATGCCAGCAGTGACCCACCTTCGCCAGCTACACACTACCTTCCTACAGTTACCATCCAGTTAAACACTATCAGTGGATTAATGCACTCACTAGGTTAAGGCTCTCATAACCAAATAATTTCACCTTTAAATCTTTCTTACCTTTTCTCATACATGAGCTTTAGAGTAACACTTCATATCTAAACCATAACATTGTGCCCTTGGCCCCCCAAAAGTTCATGTCCATCTCATGATGCAAAATACATTGAGTTCATATCCAGGAGTCCACATGTTCTTAACAGTTCCAGTATTCCCCAAAAGTCAAAGTCCAAAACCTCTTCTGAAACTTAAGGAAAAGTCAGCATGAGACCCCATAAAAATCACAGCAAGCTACATAATCCAATATATAATGGCATAGATTAAACATTTCCATTCTACAAGTGATAAATAGGGGCATAGAAAGAAGAGATGGGACCAAAAAAAGACCAAAATCCAGCTGGGAAAACAAGATCTGTAGTTCCATATCAAGCATGCCAGGCGAGTGCATTACTGCTTGAGCCACATCCCCAGCCCAACAGATTACTATTAAATGCCAGAGGTCAGCTATTATGATAACTTTATATGCTATCATATGGATATGCTATATTATAGGGTTTATTGCTATCATATGGATATTTTACTTAAAATGACAAGGGGGCTATTTTATTAGTTTCAGAGTGCATAATATGGATAAAATATTAATATTAAATGCCACAGTCTAGCTATTATATTAGTTCTAGGAGATATAGTTTGGGTATCATATTACCTATAAGGGCCACAGGGCTAATATTTTATCAGTTTTAGATGCTATTATGGGTATCATATAAATATTAAGGCCAAAGAGCAACTATTATATCAAGTTAAGATGCTATAATAAGGATCTCTATTGATATTAAAGGATACAGAGCAGCTATTATATCAATTTTAGATGCAATAGTATGTATTACATTAGCTATATGGGACACAGGGAAGATATTATATTAGCTTGAAATGCTATAGTACGGATATTACTTTAGTATAAAAGGCTATAGGGAGCCTATAATGTTAGTTTGGGATGTTATGGCATGAATATTATATTAACATTAAATGTCACAGGGAAACTATTATATATCAGTTTTAGATGTTACACTCTTAATAGCATATTAGTATTAAAGGCATCAGGGCAACTATTGTATTTGTTTTAGATCTATGTCATGTATGTTATTGTTTCAGTCATCTTTTTCACTACTTTAACCAAAGGATCTGACAAGAACAATTTTAAAGGAGGAAAAGTTCATTTAGGGGCTCACAGTTTCAGAGAACTCAGCCAATAGATGGCCAACTCCATTCCTTGGGGCTTAAGGTGGGTCAGAAGAGTGTGGTGATCAGGAAGCAGAGAACCTAGGCATAGCTCACCAAATAAGTACCCCAAAGGCACAGCCTCAATGACCAACCTCCTCCAGCTACACACTATTAGCCTGCAGTTTCCACTCAGTTAATTCCTGTCAGAGGATTACTAATTTGGGTTAAGGCTCTCATAACCCATCATTTCACCTTTAAACTTTCTTACATTGTCTCACACATGAGCATATCCAAACCAATTATATGATATTAAGGCCACAGTGCATCTTTTATTTTATTTTATTTATTTTATATATTTTATTTTTTTTAAAGAGAGAGAGAGAGAGAGAGAGAATGAATTTTTAATATTTATTTTCTAGTTCTCGGCGGACACAACATCTTTGTTGGTATGTGGTGCTGAGGATCGAACCCGGGCTGCACGCATGCCAGGCGAGCGCGCTACTGCTTGAGCCACATCCCCAGCCCCATCTATTATTTTAAATGCTGCAGTATGGATATTATATTAATATTAAAGGCCACAGGGTAGCTGTGGTATATTTTATTAGGTATATTTTATTAGCTTTGGATACTATAGGATGGATATCATATAAATATCAAAGGCCACAGGGCAACTATTGCATCAGTTTCAGATGTTCCAATATGAATATCATATTAGAATTAAACACTCCAGGTCAATAATTATGTACTATTAGATTCTCAAGTATGGATATCATGTTAGCATTAAAGTCAACATGGAAGTTTATTGGTTTTAATACTATCCTATAAATATCATATTAGTTTAATGGCCACAAAGCTGACATTATATTAGTTTAAGGTGATACAATATCATATTAATACTATAGGACCTATTTACCAGTTTTATATGGAGCACCTGTTTATCAGTTTTAGATTTATATTATGGATATTAAATGAATATTAAATTTCATAAGATACTTATTAAATTGGTTTCACAGGTTATAGGAATGATGTAACATTAATATTAAAGGCCACAGGACATCTGTTACATCAGTTTTGGAGACTATAATATTAGTATCAAAAGCTACAGGGGAGCTATTAGTTTAACATGCTTTAGCATGGATGTCACTTAGTATTAAATTCTATTGCACAGCTACTTACTTGTTTTAGATATTATAGTTTGCATCTATTAGTAATAAAGACCTCTGATATCAGTTTTTTTTGGGCTATAATATGGAAATCATATTAATATTAAAGGCCACAGAACAGTTATTTAATCAGTTTTCCATGCTATAGTATGAATAACATACCAATAATAAAGGCCACAAGAACAGCTATTGTATTAAATTTAGAGGTCACAGTATGAATATTATGATATTAAAGTCTAGAGGGCAGCTATCATATTAGTTTTGGATGCTACACTATCAATATTAAAGGACACAAGGAAGTTATTACATTAGTTTTACATGGTATATTATAAATATTATATTAGCACTAAAGGCCACAGAGCAGTTATTACTTTAGTTTTAAAGAGCACAATATGTTTATCATATTACATATCATATTAAAGGGCCCAGGCAGCTACTATATTAAGTTTAGGAGCTACAGTATGGGTAGTGTATTAGTATTAAAGTCCACAAGGTATCTATTATGCTAGTTTTAAATCCAACAGTATGGATATAATATTTGTCCTAAAGAGACAGGACATATGTAATATTAATTTAAGATGCTATATTATGGATATAATATTAATATTTAAAGCCAGAAATCATCTATTATGTAATATATGCTATTATATAGATATTATAGTAAGATTAAAGGACAAAAATCATCTATTATGTTAGCTTCAGTTGCAGTAGCATGGATATCATATTAGTATTTAAAGCCACAGTGACACTATTTTATTAGTATTGGATATACTGTAGCACAGATATCATATTAATATAAAAGCCACTGGGAAGCTATTATATTAATTTTGATGCTATACTATAAAAATTGTAATAGTTTTAAAGTTACAGGGCAGCTACTATATTACTTTTAGATGATAAATTAGCTATTATATCAGTTTCAGAGGCTACAGTACAAATATCATGTTAGTATTAAAGTGAATAGGTTAGATACTATATTGGCATATAAATGTCATAGGGAAGCTACTACATTAGTTCCATATGCTATAATATTGACATTGCATTGATATGGAAGACCACAATTCAGCTATTGTATCAGCCTTAAATACTGTAGTATGAATACCTATTAGCATTAAAGGCCACAGGGCACTATTATTCTAGTTTTAGAAGCTTTGGTATGGATATACCATATCCATACCAAAGCTGCTATAGTACTTTAGGATGCTATAGTATGCATATTACATTAATATTAAAAACCAAAGTCAGCTACTGTTACTTTTAGATTGCATATTATAGATATCATATGATCATGAAAAGACACAAAACAGCTCTTATATTAAGTTTATGTGCTTCTCTGTGGAGATTTTATTATTACTGGAATTCACTGGGCAGATAGTATATTAGTCTTAGATGCTATAATCTGGATATTACATTATAGTATCAATAGTATGGGTAAATATTAAAGGTTACAGGGAAGATATTATTATATTAGCATTAGATGCTACAATATGGATATCATGTTGGCATGAAGTTCACAGGACAGCTAATATATTTGTATAAAATACTTTAGAATGGATATAACATCAGTATTAAAGGCTACAGTAGAGCTATCATATTTATTTTACATGGTGTATTAGGATATTATATTAGTATTAAATTCCACAGGGAATCTATTACATTAGTTTGTCATGCTATAGTATTGATACCACATTGATGTTAAATGTCACTTTCCTGATACAATATTAGCTTTAGATTCTAGAATGAGGATATTACATTAGTATTAATTGACACAGGGAAGCTATTTTATCAATTTTATAATAGTTGGATATAGTGTAAGTACTTAAAGTCACAAGGTAGCATTTATATCACTTACATTTTATAGTATTGATTTTATACTAGTATTAAAGTCCACAGGGCAGTTATTATATCACTTTTTGATGCAATAATATGGGTAAATATTAATATTAAATGCCAAAGGATTAGGGTTAGCACCCATGGATTCAATGCCCAGTAACCTCCCCCAAAAAAGATTAAACTACTCTAAAGTAAAACCTTAGGACATGGTTATATTTTCTCAAACACCTACTTGTTTAATTATTCATACAGTTAATTACTAGTAACTGACACTCTTAGCTAGTTCTGTATTTTATTATGAACATTTATAACACAAAAATCAAATAGTTCAAACTAATATAAATTTCAAAGTATGTGAGCTGGGATGGTAGCTCAGTGATACAGAACTCACCTAGCATGTGTGAGGTGCTAGGTTTGAGCCTCAGCACCACATAAAAAGAAATAAATGAAAATGAAGGCATTGTGTCCAACTACAACTAATTTTTTAAAAAAAAATTCAAAGTATATGCCTCTTTTACATATTTCATGTTGAAATAATAACATATGTTAACTTATTATATTTTTATGTTGTCACTAGGTTCTAGGTTTTCCTTCTTAAAACGTGATCACTACAGAGGAAAAATATGACATTTTGGAGATTTTATTTTAACTCCTGGTTTAACTTTCCTGAAAGAGTGACTTTATAAAAAAATGTTCTAATGGCAAACTGACTCACTGTGACTGAATCACTTATCCCAAAAAATCCTTGTCTCTATTTTATTTCTATGAATACATTTTAGCAGCAATATAATCAAATATTTGCACTGGGACAAATAGTCAAAGAACATCCATTTCCTCCAAGACCTCTACAGGAAGTGGTGAGCCAAGAGAAGCCGAGGTGTCAGATCAGTCCAGGAGTGATATTAGATGCTGCTGTGTTGTAGGAAACTCTACCTTTTAGAAATCACAAGGAGCTATGGATGCCCAAACTCTTGCATGAGTCTAAATCTAGTTGAAATTCTAAGTAATTTTATTGTCACTAGCTCAGCTTGAAGCTAATGACAACTAAAGGATCTATGGGGCTGGGGATGTAGCTCAGTGTTAGAAAGATGTCCTAGCATGCAAGAAGCCCTAGGACCAACCCCCAGAACCACAAAAGGAAAAAAAAAAGAAGTTGTGTCTTATTTGTGTAATCAAATAGAAAATGAATAATCATTCCTCTTAAGGAAACATGTTGGACCTAAAACACTTGAGACTCTCAGAATCAAAACACTCTCCTTATAGTGTATTGCATACCTAGACCATCATGAACAGTGGTGTCACATCATAAAGCATGTTCACATTAAGCATACCATCAAAACAACAAAAAAGGCTTTATTGACTGTTGATAAGAAAAATGAACATAATCTAGCTTAGGAAATTATTAACACAACATTAGGATAACATTAGAATAAAATGTAATCATGGCATTTCCCACATGTAATAACTCTAAATACTAATAAATACATAATTTCGAAAGAAAGTCAAATTTCTAAAATCAAAAGCAAACTGATACATTTTTAAATAATATTTTGAACAGAGGCAAAACAAAGAGTTCTCCCACAAGAATTCCTGACAATATAAAGTATCATGCTCATTAGAAGGCCCATCCCTTTGTATGCAAGGAATAAGAGAACTTTCTGATGAATATAGAACTTTAATAGGACATATGGACATGCTTTCTAAATTTTAAAGAAGAAAAAATATCTTTTTTTTTAAAAAAAGCTTATTTTTAGTAAATGTATCTGAATTGCAAAAAAGCAGCTACTGACTTGTCTCTTACATTTGGTAATGATTTGCATCTCAGGAGATTTCATCTATAGTGGTTTTAAATATGAAATATCAATAGTTAACATTAAAAATATCATCCCTCTTCTCTTTTAAAACTGATTTGAAATTTTCTTAGAATAATTTCATATGAATTTGGAAGAGGCACTGTGGTATATGTATGTATGTGGGAATACATGACCTTTTTAAAAAAAATCTTTATTTTAGTTGTAGTTGGACACAATACCTTTGTTTTATTTACTTATTTTTATGTGGTGCTGAGGATCGAACCCAGGTCCTTGCATGTGCTAGGTGAGTGCTCTACTACTGAGCCACAACCCCAGCCCCAATACATGATCTTTTTAAAGCATACCTCTCATGCTTGAGTCCTGTCAAAGACATCTTCTGTGTGTATGTGGTGCTGGGATGGACTCTATGGCCTCTCACATGCCAGGCAAGTGGTCTGCTACTGAGCTGCACATCCACTCTCCAAAGATACCTAATAAGTGGAAATTAATTAAAATCATTTGATTATGAGCATTTCAAAACAATACAATTCTCTCAAACAAGCCAATTTTCTCAATCAAAAACAAAGTAAGCTAAAAGTAATTTTAAAAATATTCCTTATAAAAAAAATAGAAGTCCACAGAATTAAAAATTCTATTAAGGGCTAGAATGTGGTGCAAAGGCAGAGCATTTGCCTGGCATGTGTCAGGCCCTGGGTTCAATCCTCAGCACCACATATAAATGAACAAAATAAATAAATAAAATAAAAAGATCCACTGACAACTAAAAAAATATATTTTAAAAATTCTGTAGAAAACTGAAAGAATATTAATCAAAAATTTGAATTGGAAAAACCTACTGCACAGAACTGGAGACCTGGAGGCCATGGGGAATTACAATACAAAATAACTCTAAAATAAGAAGATGAATCAATTAGAAACCAAAACCTTGGAATGGTACTTAGAGTTCCCCCACTGGGTGGGATGCTGGGATCATCAGGGCTCAAGGCTGACTATCATCTGCCTTTTAACAAATTCTGATTTTATTTCAAATGTTCATGATCTATAGAGAAAATAAAAAGAGAGAAAGGTGACTTTTCTAAAGTTATTTTATGGAATATAAAATTCTGATACAGTCAAGATAATTCATCCAATGCAGGATGTCAGTGTTTATACAACGGACGTTATTTGTGCACCATTACAAATATACTGCCAATTAGCACAGCAGCCAGGGAGCTGCTCATCCTAGACTAGCAGGGACAGATTCTGGAGGAGGTGGAGGGAATGTCAGGAGGAGGAGGGGGCCTGGAAGATGGGTGGGGTCTGGAGAAGAGGCAGGGTCTTAAAGAGGAGGAGGATTGGGCTGGAGTTATGGCTCCCTGGTAGAAGGCTTGCCTAGCATGTGTGAGGCACTGGGTTCAAACCTTAGCACCACATGAAAATAAACAAACAAAATAAAGGCATTGTGTCCATGTGCAAGTGAAAAAAGTAAAAAGAGGAGAAGGGTGAGGTCTGGAGGAGGGGCAGGACAGGAAGAAGGAAAAGATCTGGAGGAGAAACAGGGTCTGAAGGAGAGGGATAATGAGCCACAAGGGGGCAGGGCCTGGCAGACAGGTGAGACCTGAGGGAGAGACAGGCCCTAGAACATGAGTAGGACATAGAGAAGCAGGGTAGGAAGGAGGGGGAAGGTGGTTCAGGAGGACAGGCAGGGCCAAAGAATATTGGTGGGGTCAAGAGAAGAGGCAGGGTCTGGAGGGGGAGGCCTTAGCAAGAGAGTCCTGGAGGGGTGGCTTCTTGCTAATTAAACTCTCCACCAAAAGAAAAATGTGTGGCAGTGGTAGCTCAGTGGTAGAGTGCTTGACTAGCATGTGTGAGGCACTGGGTTTGATCCTCAGCACCACATAAAAATAAATAAAGTAAATGTATTGTGCCCTTCTACAACTAAAAATAATTTTTTTTGAACAAAACTAAGCAAATATTAAAGAAAAAAAAGATGGTTCATTATTCAAAATACAGGGGATGTATTTTTAATAAATTCTGGCTTTGTTAGAAGTAATATATTTAAACCTAAGCGGCTCAGAAGGCTGAGGCAGAAGGATCTTGAGTTCAAAACCAGTGTCAACAAAAGCAAGGCACCAAGCAACTCAGTGAAACCCTGTCTCTATAATACAAAATAGGGCTGCCCCACACCAGGCATCTCCCTCAGGCTGCTCTGAGGAGAACTGAACCCTGGGTGTCCCTAGAGACACGACCCACAAGGCTCCCCACACCAGGAGTCTTCCTCAGACAACTCTGAAGAGAAGGAAACCCCAGGCATCACTAGAGAGGTGACCCAAGAGAGTCCCCACACTGGCGTCTCCTCCAGACCGATCTGAGGAGAAGGGAACCCCAGGCCTACTTAGAGTCATGACCTGTGAGGGTCCCCAACCCTGGCATCTCCCTCAGGAAACCCTGGAAACCCCAGAAACATGCCACATGAGGGTCCCCAAGACAGGCGTCGCCCTCAGGCTGCTCTGAGGACAAAGAAACTCCAGGCATTCCTAGAGCCATGACTCACGAAGTCTTTAAGCGAAGAGTCCGCTGAGGCTGCTCTGAGGAGAAGGGACCTCCAGGAGTCCCTGGAGGCATGGCCCACGAGGGTCCCCAACCTGGGTGTCTCTCTCAATCTGCTCTGAGAAGGGAGCTCTGCCCCTCTCTGTGGAGTGACCCAACACTCCAGTGAACTGGGGTTCTCCCGAGCTGGTCCTGAGTGGGAAACCAGCTCTCCTCACTCTCAGGGAGGCAGCATTAAAGATGGCGGTGAGGCCCTGCCCCTTCTTGACCACGCCCCTTTGGCCACGTGCACGTGCAGCGAGCTGCTCCCGGCTCAGAGGCGGGGCCTCTCCCAGCTACCTGGTGAATGTCAGTGCCTTCTTCCACCCTCAGCAGTTATTGAATAAAATCTGTTCCCACTTCTGTAACTAGGTTTGGCTGTGGCACCATGAGTAGTGGAATCTCAGGAGAGGAGAAATGGAGTCCAGGAGACCCCCTCCCTGCACTCCACCAGGCCAAGGGCTGCAGCAGTCTGAGCCAGGTGGGCAGAGGCACAGAGGGAGGCTTCCACAGGGAGTCTAGACCCTCACTCAGGCGCCCAAGGGCAGAGACCACTTCAAAGGCTTCTGGGACATGTAGTCCCAGAAGCCTTTGACTTAGCCAGGGTCTGCCCCATTTTAGAATCAGGAATTTTAAGAAAATCTGTTAATTCCCAGCCCAGGGAGACCACTGTAGGAGGCTAGAAGAACCTGAGCTCAGACCAAATTCCCAGTAGCCCCTGAGAGCATTCTAGGTCATTCAGTCTGTCCTGTGCTCTGCCCACACCATCTTTGCCCTTCAGGACCATGGAAGCTGTGTGCCATGTGCAGGCCCAGGCAACCTGGAGGACCCTGGCAGTGGACTCTGCTGTTCTACCCATGCAGCCCACACCCCAGAAGCCAGAGGCTACAAGTAGTACATTTACCCTCATAACCCCAGGATTCTGGGTAGTGCAGTCTTGTATTCTACAATGCAGCCCAGCTGCAGAGGCCTCTGTGAGCTGCAGGCTACTCAGGAACCCCCAGTGATTCTGAACAGTGTAGTCTGGAATTCTGACCATTCAGCCCTCACTCCAGAAGCCTATGGGGGCTTCAAATAGCACTTTAACCCTCATACACCAACCCAGGATTCTGGGCAGTGTAATCTAGTCCTCTACAATGCCGCCCCCCCCCTCCAGAGGTCTCTAGAAATTGCAGGCTACACAGTCACTCAGGCATCCCTAGGGATTCTGGACAGAGTAGTCTGGTGTTCTGCCCATGCAGCCATCACTACAGTGGATTCTGGAAGCTGCAAGCCCCCAAGGATCATGGGTATTATAGCCTGGTGCTATGTTCAACTGTAAAGTGACTACTTAGAGCTCAGAGCCCCCAGGAATTCTGAGTATTGTAGTCAGTTCTACTCAGTCAGCCCTGACCACAGAGGTCTCTGAGAGCTGTGGGCCATTGATTATTCTGGGTTGTGCAGTCCATCCTACCTAAGTGGACTTCACCATCAAAACTCTGGGATCTGTGTAGCACAAGCCTCTCTAGACACCCCTGGGAGTTTGTGTAGTGCAATACAAAGCTTGCCCCGGCAGTGCTCAATAGGTAGGTGTCTGGGAGCTGCAGGCCTCCAGGGATTCTGGGTAGCATAGTCTTGCCCTCTGCCTCCATAGCCCTCACTGTGGAAGCCTCTGAGAGTTCCAGGCCACATGGACACGGGGCACCTCCAAGAATTCTAGGTACTGTAGTTTACCTCCCTACCCTGCAGCCCTCACTATAGCAGATCCTGGGAACTGCAATTCCCCCTGAGGATTCTGGATAAGGTAGTCTAGTGTTTTGCCTGCATTTCCCTACTGCAAGTGCCATGAGAACTGAAGGCCACATGCTTGCCTTGGTACTGATAGACCTCACTGTGGAAGCCTCCTGGAATTGCAGGCAGCACATTCACAAGTGTGTCCCCAGGAATTGTAGGTAGTGTAGTCTGACCTGCATAGTGCACAGCTCTCACTTGGGAGGCCTCTGGGAGTTGCAGGCTGCATACTCACCTCGGCAACACACCCCACCAAGGATTATGGATACTGTAGTTAAGCTCTCAGTCCAACAGTCCTCACAACAGAGGATCCTGAGAGCTGCTGGCACCAAGATTTGTGGGTAATATCGTCCTATGTTTTTCCTACTCACTGCAGAAAATTCTGAAACTAAAATTCCCCCTTAGGATTGTGGGCAATGCAGTTCAATGGTTTGCCCACTCATCACAGAGGATTCTTGGAGCTGCAGTCCCTGAGGGTTCTGGGTAATGCAGTCTAGTGTTTGCCCTGCACAGTCCTGCTGAGCATCACAGGAGCTGAAGACCCCATGCTTTCCCTGGGACCCTGGAGATTCTAGGAAGTGAGCTCTACCAACAAAACCATCACCACCAAATCCTCTGGGACTTACAGGGTTACAGGATATGTATGCATCCCCAGAGATTCTGAGCATTGAAGTCTGGTATTCTGCCTTTAAAATTCTCACCCCCAGTGGCTCCTGGGCAGAGCAGGCACCCAAAAGTAATTGGCAGCATAGTTTGATTTTTTGTCAATACAGCCCTCTCTGCAGAGGTCTCTGCAAGTTGCAGGTCCCCAAGAATTATGGGTAGCACAGTCTGTCATTTGACCCATGCTGCCTTCACTGCAGAAGGCTCTGGTAACTGCAATGAGGATTCTGCAGTTATCCAGGATTCTGGGTAGTGCAATCCATCATAATTTTTGCATCTCTCACCCTAGAGGCTCCTGAGAGCTTCTTACTGCATTTTCATGAGCCCTTACCCTCAGGCCCCAATGAGACTCCAGGCACTGGGCCCTCCCTGCACCATCTTGAGGGGGCATTTGTGTCCTCAGACACTCAAGCCACACAAAATACATTGACATACCATGATAATGAGCAGCAAAAGCCTCAGTAAGAAATACTGTTGTAAAATAAGTTCTGCTAACATATTACCTGAGAAAGTAAAGAACATGGCAGAACCTCCTTCTCAGCACACCAGGCAGTACACAAGAAGCTTCTTCCTCATGTTTTCCTCAAGTGGATCTCAGTCATCCTGATTCCACAGTGGAGTCTCCATGGGTAGGTGTCAGGGAGAAGGAAGCTCTAGTCCTCACCATAGACATATCCACCAGGCATCCCCAGGCTATGGTATCTTTCTAGGTGTGTTCCCAGGATAAAAAAAAAAAAATTCTGGTCTACACCTTATATAAAGCCCCTAGGAGTCCCTAGATGTGGCATCTCTTATATGGGTCCCCAGGAGAAGGAAGTATGATTAGGGCACAGAACACAGCCCCCAAAAGCAGTTGATCAGAGAAGGTTGTTCTGAGTGTCCCCACTGGCCACTGTGGGCAGTGCAGGATGCTGGGTGCTGGGTGTTCGCTGTTCAGAGCTACACCCCCTTGTGCTAGGCACAGTGAAGCTCTGAAATTCATAGTTCTGACTATTCCAGGTCATGATTTTGGAAATCAAAAAGAAATAGAGCCCAGCATCCTATGTCTTGATCAGAATGGATGGAGATAGCAAGCAGCAAAGTACATGACCCATAGACAAAATTTCATTGATTTCCTATATTTCAGCCATCATGTAGGGGAAACAGTGAAATTTATAAACTGGAATAAGAAACATTTTAAAGCATTAATATTTAAAATAGAGACCCCAAATTTGAAGTACTTACATGTAAGTCTTAAAGTACAAACATACTTTCAGAAAATCTTGAAATGTTTATAAAGATATCAAATGAAATATAAATAAATGCAGAGATAGTCTTTGCTCAGGTCTCAATAATATAATTAAGATGAAATTATCTCAAACCTTATCTGAAGATTCAGTGCATTCCAGAAATTCCCAAGAAGCTGTTTATAAACCTAGACTAGACAGCACTGACTGCAAAAGAACACACTTCAAGAAGCCACACATATGGATGCCAGAACCTAACAAAATACTCCATAGACTTGAATTTAAAATGGGAAACTGTAAAACTCCAGAAGATGTGCATGACCACATGTTTCATTATAAGGTTTTATATGTAGCCCCTGCAAAAAAATCCATAAAAGCTGGGGATGTGGCTCAGTGGTTAAGCTCCTCTGGGTTCAATACCAGCTACCAAGCAAACAAACAATAACAACAAGAAATCCATGAAAGAAAACCTGATGTGGACTGTAGTAAATTTCTCTGTAAAAAAAAATCATATAAAGAAAATGAAAAGACAAGTCAAACACTGGGGGAATCTTTGGAAGATATATGTCTAAAGCAAACTGTGTAAAAAAATGTAGTGAGATATTCAACAATAAGACAACATAATTGGTAAAGACATAAACAGACAACTCACAAGAAATATACGACATGGCAAAGAAGCAAAGAAATGATTCTTAGTATCACCTGTCATGAGGAAAGCACAAACTAAGACCCCAAGGTGCACTGCACACCTACCGAGCTGCTAAGGTCTTTACTAAGTGTAGTATCAACCATGAGGATGATGAGCAGCCACAGGCACTCTTGTGCATTGTTGTAAGAGCACACAACAGTTCAACACTATCAAAAAAACTAGGCATTTTCCCTAAAGTTAGACATGGTGTCACCACACAATCCTAAAAATATAGAAAACTTCCTCAAAAATGTATATCTAGGGCTGGGGATGTGGCTCAAGCGGTAGCGCGCTCACCTGGCATATGTGCAGCCTGGGTTCAATCCTCAGCACCACATACAAACAAAGATGTTGTGTCCACCAATAACTAAAAAATAAATATTAAAAAATTATCTCTCTCTCTCTTTAAAAAATGTATATCTAGATAACAGCATGCAATTACATATAGTAGTTCTATTCACAATGCCCCAATAGCTTAAGCAATCAGGATGTGCTTCAATGGGTAAACAAACAGCATAACTGCTACGAATCTATGCCATGGAGGCCCTGGTGTCTCTGAGCTCCCCCAGGTCTCTACTCCGGTCTGGAAACTGGACTGCCCTTACCTTTGCATACCTCACAGAGGGAAAAGTGAGTTCTGAATAGAAAAACCTGTATATGCAGCTGATAAACTCAGGCTCAGTATGCAGTTGCTGCCTATGGAAAGAGATTTCAAAGTTATGGATGTGGGTGGTAAACTCAGAAAAATGCAAGCACAACAACCCAGGCCTGCATCTTTGTCCATCCATAGGAGCTTCCAAGGATACAACAGATAAACATGGAGGCAACTCCAGGATCCCCAAAGAACTACATCTAGGGGAGAACCTGGAGGTGACTGCCATTAGGGTCCCTATGACCCACTTCTGATTAGCTTAGAGGACATTATGATACAGCTTCATACCTCCATCCCAAATTTTAATTTCATCTCTTTTCCACAGGTAGCAAATGCATCCCGAGCTTGGATTCTGTTGATTGATTAGCTTGTTTAGTGTTGTAGAGAGAGCTGTGCCACTACCTAGTCCTGATGCACAACCTCTGAAATTCACTGTTCTGGTTATTCAACATACATTTGCATATTTTAGCTAAAATAGAGCCCATCATCCCATGTTTTGATATAAAAGGATGGTGCTATGGTTTGAATATTTTCCACCCATATTTTATGTCCCCAAAGCCCTGGATCCCAGAAAGTCCAGGGCTGAACAAACCACCCCTCATATTCTCTTTCAGCTCCCCTCTTGCCATCCACACCTTGGAACAGCCAAAATATCTCTTTTAATCTCAGCAGGGAGAGTCCCTCAGGAATGTACAGAAGATGATACTCCACTTGGTCATGGTGTCTCACCTATGCCCACTGGGCCCAGCTGGCCCTTTGACAGAGTGAGCATACAACAAGCTTGGAGTAATCCAAGACAAAGTCAGATAGGTGGAAGGGAAGGGGGGCTGGCAGTCAGTATACTGAGAGTAGACAACTTTCCCCATAGGGGCTGAGCACAGAAAATAAGGAGGGGCTTCCTGCCTCCATCCAGATGACCTCTGGACACTGCACAGGTACCCCTTCCCAGGAGGTCCTGTCCTAGTCAAGGGTCAGCTGCAGGTTGGTGCCTGACTCTAATCCCAGCAGCTTAGGAGGCTGAGGCAAGAAGATTGCAAGTTCAAAGTCAGCCTCAGCAATTTAGCAAGGCCCTAAGCAACTCTGTGACACCATGTCTCTAAATAAAATATTTAAAAAGGCTGAGGATGTGACTCAGTGGTTAAGTACCTCTGGGTTCAATTCCTGGTACAAAAAAAAAAAGATAAATTAAAACTTTGAGCCTGAAATTGGCATGGTTTTGCCAATTCCTGAGATGCACTCAAGGCTTATTTCCTATTGTCTCTGGGCAAAGTATTTAGCATCTCTTTAGTGGTCAGAATGTTTTAACAATTACAACTTCCTAAGCTCCAGTTTGACTCACACATTTAGTTTAACTCTGACCAAATTAAAAGGTGCTCTTCCTGCTCTGCTTTATGATCTTTGATTATTATACCAAATTTGGCTAAAAGCTGCCAGCAATATTCATGTCACTGCCTGAATTCTGTGTTGCCTTGAAATTTCTTCTGCCAGATTAATTACTCTATCACCTTTAAATTTAGCCTCACAGAACATCTCAGAACATAGGCAAACTGTAGACAACTTTTTAGAATATAACAAGAATGGCCTCTCATCCAATTTCCAACAGAGGCCTTTTCCTCTGAAACCTCATGAGCTCAGTCTTTACTATCTACAGCTATTTTATTAGTTTACTGTGTTATAGTAAGGATAAAACATTAAGAGTCAGGTGGCAGCTATTTTATTAATTTTTGGTTTTTGTTTTTTGGAGAGGGTGTAAGAAAGTCCATCATACAGCTATTATATTAGTGTTGGATGCTATACTACAGAAATTATTTTAATGTTAGAAGCTACAGTGCAGCTAATATATCTGTTGTAGATGCTACAGTGTGTATATTGATTTTAGATGCTATAGTATGAATATTATATTATTATTATTGATATAATATTAATATTAAACCCTACAGGGCAGCTATCATAATAGTTTTAGATGCTACTTTATGGGTATCATATTAATATTAAAGGCCACAGAGCAACCACCTTGTCAGTTTTAGAAGCTATAGTTTGTGTATGTGTGTGTGTGTGTATGTGTGTGTATAGTATTCATTTTAGATGCTGTAAAATACACAGCATTTTAATATTAAAAGCCACATGGTACCTATACATTAATTTTTAATGCCATAGTATGCATATCATATTAATATTAAGGCTGCAAGGTAAGATATTATTTTAGTTTTTAATGCTATAGTATGGTTATCTTATTAACAATAAAGCCACAGGGAAGCTATTATGTCACTTTTGGATGCTACAAATAGATGTCATATTGGTGTTTAAGGCCACAGAGCAGCTACTCTATTAATTTTAGATTCTATACTATGGATCTCTTATAAGTATTAGGGACAAAAAATTCAGCTATTTTATTAGTTTTAGATGCTATATGTGGATATCATATTAATACCTTAGGCACATTGCCAGCTATTATATTAGTATTAGATGATATAATATGAATATTGTATTAATATTAAAAGCCACAGGAGAATGATTATATAAGGCCATAGGGAAGCTATTACATTAGTTAGAGATGCTACATTGAGGCTATAATATTAAACTCCAGGGCAAGTAATATCAATTTTTGATGCTATTATATGGATAATATGTAAGTATTAAAGGTCATGGGAAACTATTAGTTTTATACACATTGTATAGCTATTAATGTTAAAGGCAACAGGCAGCTATTATATCAGTTTTACATGCTATAATATGGACATTATAAATGTATTAAAGGCCACAGTATGGGCTGGGGTTGTAGCTTGGTGGTAGAGCACTTGGCTAGCATGTGTGAGGCACTAGGTTCAAATCTCAGCATTGCATATAAATAAATGAAATTTTAAAAGATCCATCAAAACTAAAAAAAAAAAAAAGACGTAAAAAAAATGCCATAGTACAGTCATTTTGTCAGTGTTAAATATATTAATATGGATAAGTTATCAAGATTAAAGGGAATAGGAAAGATATAATATCAGCTTTAAAATACTATCATCATTAAACACCACATAGGACAGCTCTTATATCAGTTTTAAAAGCTCTTATAGATATCATATTAATATTATAAAGGATAACTCATATCTAAACCATAATAGCTATGGATACCATAAAAACATGAAAGGACACAGGGCAGCTATTATGTTAGCCTTAGGTGCTACACTATGGATATCATATTAGTATTAAAGATCACAGGGAGATACTACTTTGCCTTAGATGTTATAGTATGTATATTATATTTGGATTAGAGACCACAGGGTAGCTATTATATTAGTTTTTGATGACATGTTATGAATATTATTTTAGTATTAGAGGCCATGATGTGGACATTATATTAATATGGAAGCTGTTATGGAAGCTGTTAGTGTTCAAGGCTACTCTGTGGACACTATATTTGTATTAGAGGCCACATATGGTCACAATAGCATCAAAGGCTACTATGGATAATACATTAGCATTATAGGCTGCACACAGACAACATGTTAGCATTATCACTCCACCGTAACAGTATTATGACACTGCCATATCCATGAAAGTGGCACATACCCTCTGGTGGTCATTAGGACCCAGCACAGAATGCTTCAATTCAGTGGTGTATGGGCACCCCATGACATTCCTGAGAAATGGATGAAATTCAGTACTGTATCTAGATTACTCAAGGCCATGATTTTGGAAATTCAAACTAAAATGAAACCCAGTATCCTTGTCTTTTAAGAAATGGTGATTGAGGGCTGGGGATGTGGCTCAAGCTGTAGTGTGCTCACCTGGCATGCGTGCAGCCTGGGTTCGATCCTCAGCATCACATACCAACAAAGATGTTGTGTCTGCCGAGAACTAAAAAAAAAATAAATATTAAAAATTCTCTCTCTCTCCTAACTCTCTCCTCTCTCACTCTCTCTTTAAAAAAAAATGGTGATTGAACAAATTATTCAACCCTTATTAAGTGAAATGAATGTAGACACAAACAGAAACTCCTACAAAAATTAACTCATAATAGTCCACAACTAAAATGTGATAAAACTAAAAAAAAAAAAATCTGGAAAGAAATAAGAAAATCTATGTAATCTTAGATTTAGTAATGGTAGTGTATATTTGTTTTGGGGGGTTTTGAATGTAGGGCATCACACATGCTGTACAAACTTTCTAATACTGAGCTACTTCGCCAGTCCTTGCTGATGAGTTTTAACTCACAATACCAAATACCAATTGACTGAAAAAAAAAATACCAATAACATGGACTTTATAAAGTTCAATTTTTTACGAAGTGCACTGTTGCATGCCAACAACCCCAATTACTGAAAAGGTTGAGGCAAGAAGATTGCAAACTTGAGCCCAGCCTAGGAAATTTTTTAAAGGATGGGATTAGCTCAGTGGTAGAGCACTTGCCTAGTTTATGTGAGCCCTGTGGTACAATCCCCAGCACCACACACACAACTCACATATGCACACATGCATACACAAACACACACACACACACACACACACACACACACACACACACTTTTTTCCTACTCTGTAAAAGATGGCACATAGTTATACAAAATGATGCTCAGCATCCCATATCATCAGGGAATCATAAATTAAAACAATAGTGAGGTAGTATGGCACAGCTATTAGAACTGCTGATGTCTAAGAAACAGCAGTGCACCAACAGCTGCAGGATGTGAGATACCAGCAGTCTCAGGCATTACTAGGAGAACATGTGGCATGGCCATTTTGGAAGATGATGTGCTAGTTCTTCCCAAAGCAAAAAAGTCCAATCTATAACCCAACAGTGTCCCTATAAATCACCTTCTTTTAGAGAAATTCTTTGAAAAAGTATGTCAAAACAAAACTAGCATATAATTATGAATAGCAGCTCTATGATGCTGATCAGATCACAAATAAGAATGTCCTCCCAGGGCTGGGGATGTGGCTCAAGTGGTAGCGTGCTCGCCTGGCATACATGCGGCCCGGGTTCAATCCTCAGCACCACATACAAAGATGTTGTGTCCGCTGAAAACTAAAAAATAAATATTAAAATTCAAAAAAAAAAGAATGTCCTCTGATACCTGAATGCATAACCAACACAGAATATAAAGGAATGAACTACCACCCTACACAGAGAAATAGATAAATTCTACCTGGTACACTAAGTGAAATAAGCCAGGCTCAAGAGGCTACATGCTGTATAGCTTACCTTTTATGACATTCTAGAAAAGACAAAATTACAGAGGAAGAGTTGTGCAGGATGAGGCCCAGGTGCCTCCCAGCACAGGAGTCTCCATCTACATGGAGTTGTGGTGCACCACCCTTCCTGTGGTTTTTCTCATGACCATCCTCCATCCTGAAGCTTCCCTAGAGCCCACCAAAAGTCCTTATTAAAGCACAAGCCCCTCCTAGGCCTCCAGGAGATTCTGAAGGATTTAGGAGCTCTGTGCAAATAACCAAGGTAAAAGAATCAATATTAGGACAAAAAAATGCTCCTAACACCTCTGTCACTCAGCAAATATAAAGATTTTAGGAGTGCTGCACCAGGAACTGGGTGCAGAGGCTGAATGTGTATTTCTTATTATGTCACAGCCCATAATCTGGAGCAATAATGAATTCATTGCTCATAATGGAACAATGAATTAATTATATGGCAGAAACTGGGAGCTAGATTTCCCACTGATGGGGTGAGAAGTTATGATAAACAAGGGATGAAGGCAGAGGGATCATAATGGGTCAGAATCCATTGACTGCAGATCAGTATAAACTCACATTTTGCTTAATACATTCACAGATGGTTCCACATAAACATAGTTATAACTAGGGGTATGAAAAGATTAGAATACACATAAACTTCTTTGCATTGTCAATTGTGTGGATCAAGATGCAAGATGAAATATTTTTTATACACTGTTTAAAGACCTTTATTTTATTTGTTTATTTTTATGTGGTGCTGAGGATCGAACCCAGTGCCTCACACATGCCAGATGAGTACACTGCCACTGAGCCACAACCCCAGCCCCTGCCAGATGAAAGATTTTAATATCACTCTCCAATCAAAGGAGCCATGACTCTTTGAAGAAATGGCTGATACTAAGAGTAACACAGTAAATATATAAGTCAGGGTAATTTAAATATCAGAAAGAAAAAACTTTGGGACAAAACCAGAAAATATGTTAAAGGACAACAGGAGATAATGGAAAGATCTCCAATGGAAAGAATTCCCAATGGTTAAAGTAGGGATGAATTGAGCCGCAAAGTAGTATTTAAAAGGGGGGGGGAGAACAAAAAACACCTTAATCAAACTATCCAGATGACTGATATATATAAATGACTGAATACACAAACAAATGAGGCTGAGTAGAAACCTCTTGTGCAGAAGAATTCCATATAATTGAGAGAGACACAGTCATCAAGGAGGTAGAGCTAACTCTCTGATCCCTAAGCGTGGGCTCTGCATTACAACTTCCTCCAGAAGAACAGACAATGTGGACATGCAAAAAAAGAGTAACTTCATAGTAAGAAACCTGAAAGTCCCTTCCTCAAGCAGGTGAGCACAATCAATACTACCATTTCACCTTGAGGGCAGGAGATGATAGAGCTGCTTTTCAGCTCAGTGACCAGCTTCCCCCAGTCCAATAGCCCCAGGCTAAATATGAGAAACACAAGGAAACCTGAAAGGCACTGCCTCAGCCAGGTGAGCACAGTCAATACTAATATGACAATAAGGACAAGAGATGACAGAGCAGCTCTTCACCTCTGTTACCTGCCTCCCCCAGACTCACAGCCCCAGTTTAAATATGAAAAAAGGAAAATTCAAAAAAAAAATTATAAAAATACCTGACAAGTCATCCTCAATGTTCTCAAGGTCATAGAAACTGTCACCCCAAGAGAAGTCTATGGAGACATGATGACTGGATGTCATGTTGGCTCCTAGATGGGATCCTAGAACAGGAAGACACAGAACTGAGAATCCAAAGGATATGTGACTTCAGTTAATGTTAACATACCATTATTTTTTCTTCATGACAAATGGTCTAAGATGTTAACACTTTAGAGACAGCTCACCTAAGTCATAACAAGGGAAGAAAACAGATTGAGGCTACCTGGGAAATCTCTACACTTTCTTTTCAATCTCTGTATAAAGATAAAATTAATCCTGGCATGGTGGCACATGCCTGTAATCTCAGCATCCTGGGAGGCTGAGGCAGGAGGATTTTGAGTTCAAAGCCAGCCTCAGCAACTTAGTGAGGCCTTAAGTAACTCTGTGAGAACCTGCCTCTAAATAAACACGTACTTGTTTAATTATTCATACAGTTAATTACTGGTAACTGACACTCTTAGCTAGTTCTGTATTTTATTATGAACATTCATAACACAAAAATCAAATAGTTCAAATTAATATAAAATTCAAAGTATGTGCTTCTTTTACATATTTCATGTTGAAGTAATAACATAAGTAAACTCCTTATATTTTTATGCTGTCACTAGGTTCTAGGTTTGCCTTCTTAAAACTTGATCAATAGAGGAGAAAAAAAATGACATTTTAGAGATTCTATTTCAACTCCTGGTTTAACTTTCCTGAAAGACTGACTTTATATTAAAAAAAAGTCCTAATGCAAATTGACTCACTGTGTCTGAATCATTTATCCCAAAGAATCCTTGTCTCTATTTTATTTCTATGCATACCTTTTTAGCAGCAATATAATCAAATATTTGTGACTGGGACAAATAGTCAAAGAAATAGTCATCTCCTCCAAGAACTCTGCAGGAAGTGGTGAGCCAAGAGAAGCAGAGGTGTCAGCTTGGTCCAGAAATTATATTAGATGCTGCTGTGCTGTGAGAAAACACTCTACCTTTTAGAAATCACAAGGAGCTATGGATGCCCACACTCTTGTATGAGTCTAAATCTAGTTGAACTTCTAAGTAATTTTATTGTCACTAGCTCATCATGAAGCTAATGACAACTAAAGGATCTATGGGGCTGGGGATGTAGAAAGATTTCCTAGCATGCAGGAAGCCCTAGGACCAACCCCAAGAACCACACACACACAAAAAAGAATTTGTGTCTTCTTTTTATAATCAAATAGAAAATGAATAATCACTCCTCTTACGGAAACATGTTGGACCTAAAACACTTGAGACTCTAAGAATCAAAATACTTTCCTTACAGTGAATTGCATAGCTAGATCACCATAAACAGTGGTGTCACATCATAAACCATATTCACATTAAGCATACCATCAAAAAACAACAAAAAGGCTTTATTGACTGTTGATAAGAAAAATGAACATAATCTAGCTTAGGAAATTATTAACACATTGGAAACATATGATACTGATATCAAAATACTCCAGGAGAAGCCAGGCACTTTGACTCATGCCTGTCATCTTGGCTATTTGGGAGGGTAAAGCAGAAGGATCACAAATTTGAGGCTGACATTAGCAATTCAGCTAGACCCTGTCTCAAAATGAAATTGTAACAAAGACTGGGGACATATGTAGTTCAGGGCTTGCATAGCACAAGCAAGGACCTGGGTTTAATCCCCAGTGCCAAAAAAAAAAAATTCTCCAGGTGAGACATCTGACAACTATGGCAGGTACAGAACAAGGCAGAAGCCATTATGTCAGCCTCCTCAAAATGATGAAAGTAAACCTGCACTTTGTTCAGCTCACAATACTAACATGTCTGATTTCTGCTTCTAATAATTCAAATGCAACCATTTAAATATGATCAAAAGTGCATTTACTTTTCTAATGAATCCAACAAATATGAGAGAGATACTAAACTGCATTCTGAAAGCCACCTTATAAGCACATAGGGGCACCAACATTAGGATAAAATGTAATCATGGCATTTCCTACATGAATAACCCTAAATACTAACAAATACATAATTTCAAAAGAAAGACAAATTTCTGAAATCAAAAGCAAACTGATACATTTTTAAATAATATTTTGAACAGAGGCAAAACAAAGAGTTCTCCCACAAGAATTCCTGACAATATAAAGTATCATGCTCATTAGAAGGCCCATCCCTTTGTATGCAAGGAATAAGAGAACTTTCTGATGAATATAGAACTTTAATAGGACATATGAAAATGCTTTCTAAATTTGAAAAGAAGAAAATATGTTTTTTAAAAGCTTATTTTGAGTAAATGTATCTGAATTACAAAAAAGCAGTTACTGACTTGTCTCTTACATTTTGTAATGATTTGCATCTCAGGAGATTTCATCTATAGTGGTTTTATTTTTTTTTTTATATTTTTTTTTAGAGAGAGTGAGAGAGGAGAGAGAGAGAGAGAGAGAGGGAGGGAGAATTTTTAATATTTATTTTTTAGTTCTCGGCGGACACAACATCTTTGTTTGTATGTGGTGCTGAGGATCGAACCCGGGCCGCACGCATGCCAGGCGAGCGCGCTACTGCTTGAGCCACATCCCCAGCCCCTATAGTGGTTTTAAATATCATGAAATATCAATGGTTAACATTAAAAATATCATCATCCCTCTTGTCTTTTAAAACTGATTTGAAATTTTCTTAGAATAATTTCATATGAATTTGGAAGAGGCACTTTGGTATATGTGTATATGTGTAAATACATGATCTTTTTAAAAATTTTTTCTTTACTTTTAGTTGTAGTTCAACACAATACCTTTGTTTTATTTACTTATTTTTATGTGGTGCCAAGGATCAAACCCATGGCCTCACACGTGCTAGTCGAGTGCCCTACTGCTGAGTCACAACCCCAGCCCCGATACATGATCTTTTGAAACTATACCTCTCATGCTTGAGTCCTGTCAAAGACATCTTCTGAGTGTGTGGTGCTGGGATGGACTCCATGGCCTCTCACATGCCAGGCAAGTGCTCTGCCACTGAGCTGCACACCCAGTCTCAAACATGTCTTAATAAATGGAAATTAATTAAAATCATTTGATTATGAGCATTTCCAAACAAGACAATTCTCTCAAACAAAACAATTGTCTCAATCAAAAACAAAGTAAACTAAATTTTTAAAATATTCCTTATTGGTGTAATCAAATAGAAAATGAATAAAAAAATAGAAGTTCACAGAATTAAAAATCCTATACAGGACTAGAGTTGCGGCACAAAGGCAGAGCATTTGCCTGGAATGTGTTAGGCCCTGGGTTCAATCCTCAGCACCACATATAAATAAACAAAATAAATAAATAAAATAAAAAGATCCACTGACAACTAAAAAAATATTTTAAAAATTCTGTAAAAAATTGAAAGAATATTAATTAAAAATTGAATAGGAAAAACCTATTACACAGAACTGAAGGCCATGGGGAATTACATAGCAAAATAACTCTAAAATAAGAAAAAATAATGAATCAATTAGCATACAAAAGCTTGGACTGATACTTAGAGTTCTCCCACTGGATGGGATCCTGGGATCATCAGGGCTCAAGGCTGGCTGTCATCTGCCCTTTAACAAATTCTGATTTTATTTCAAATGTTCATGATCTATAGAGAATAAAAGAGAGAGAAAGGTGAGTTTTCTAAATTTATTTTATGGTATGTCAAATTTTGATAATAGTCAAGATAATTCATCCAATGCAGGATGTCAGTGTTTATACAACAGATGTTATTTGTGCACCATTATGAATATATTGCCAATTAGCACAGCAGCCAGGGAGCTGCTCATCCTAGACTAACAGGGGCAGAGTCTGGAGGAGGGGGACGGAAGGTCAGGAGTGGGGGTTGGAAGATAAGTGGGGTCTGGAGAAGAGGCAGGGTCTTAAAGAGGAGGGTTGGGCTGGGGTTATGGCTCAGTGGTAGAGCACTTGCCTAGCATGTGTGAGGCACTGGGTTCAAACCTAAACACCACATACAAATAAATAAACAAAATAAAGGCATTGTGTCCATGTGCAACAAAAAAAAATTAAAAGAGGAGGGGTGAGGTCTGGAGGAGGGGCAGGACAGGAAGAAGGGAAAGATCTGGAGGAGAGACAGGGTCTGAAGGAGGGGGAGAATGAGTCACAAGGGGGCAGGGCTTCACAGAGGGGTGGGACCTGAGGAAGGGACAGGCCCTGGAACATGAGTAGGACCTAGAGGAGAGGCAGGGTAGGAAGGAGGGGGAAGGGTGGATCAGGAGGACAAGCAGGGCCATAGAATATAGGTGGGGTCTAGAGGAGAGGCAGGGTCTGGAGGGGAAGGCTTTAGCAAGAGGGTCCTGAAGGGGTGGCTTCTTGCTAATTAAACTCTCCACCAAAAGAAAAACGTGTGGCTGTGGTAGCTCAGTGGTAGAGCGCTTGCCTAGATGTGTGAGGCACTGGTTTTGATCCTCACCACCACATAAAAAGAAATAAATAAAATAAATATATTGTGCCCTTCTACAACTAAAAAAAAAATTGAAAAAAAAAAACTAAGCAGAGATTAAAGAAAAAGAAAAATGTGGTTCATGAGTTTGATTCCACAAAAAACATGAGATGTATTTTTAATAAATTCTGGCTTGGTTAGAAGTAATATATTTAAACTTAAGCAGCTCAAAAGGCTGAGGCAGAAGGATCTCAACTTCAAAACCAGCCTCAGCAAAAGCAAGGCATGAAGCACCTCAGTAAAACCCTGTCTCTATAATACAAAATAGGGCTGGAGATATGGCTCAGTGGTCACATGCAACAACAACAACAACAACAACAACAACAACAAAAAGATAAGTACTAAGTTCAATCCTCAGTACTCAAAAATAAAAATTAAATTTTTTTTTTTAAATAACATAGTGGGTTGTTAACATATGTACTTTTCAATATTTTTTTCTACTATTTTAACACTGCAAGAAAAAGCAAACCATTTAAACACTAAGGAAAATAAGGAAGTGGACTGGGGTCCCCTTCCCTTAAGCTGTACATTCCTCCTTCTTCCCTGCCAGGTTCCCTAGAAACCACCCCGGGTCACTATGTTAAGATGATGAGGGTCACAGCCTAAGGAAGGGTCACTGCTGCACAGGGAGCCAGGATGAAATTGTGAAGGACAGAGTGGGGCTGACAGCCAAGGCTGCCCTCAGCTCTCAGGTCCAGGACAGGGTTTGCTCCTCATGCTTCCCACCATCTCCTCACCGGCTGCCAGAAGCTTCTGAGCCATCTCTCTGAGGCTGCTATGAGGAAAAGGGAATCACAGGTGTCCCTAGAGACATGACCATGAGGGTCCCCATGCTATACATCTCCTCAGGCTGCTCTGAGCAGAAAACGCCCGGCTTCTCTAAAAATATAACCCATGAGGGTCCCCAAGCCAGGCATCTCCCCCAGGCTACTCAGAGGAGAAGGGAACCCCAGGCATCCAAAGAGACATAAACCAGAGGGTCCACACACCAGGCATCTCCCTCAGGCCACTCTGAGGAGAAGAAAACCCAGGGCCTACATAGAGTTGTGACCCACAAGGCTCCCCACATCTGGCATCTGCCTCAGGCCAATGCGAGGAGAAGGAAGCCCCAGGCATCCCTAAGACATGACTCACAAAAGTCCCTAAGCCAAGAGTCCTTGCTGAGGCTGCTCTGAGGAGAAGGGAGCTCCGTGAGCCCCTGGAGGCATGACCCACGAGAGTCCCCAACCTGGGTCTCTCTCAATCTGCTCTGAGAAGGGAGCTCTGCCCCTCCATGTGGAGTGACCCAACACTCCCAGGAATGGGGCTCTCCCGGGTTGGTCCTGAGGGGGAAGCAGTCTCCTCACTTTCAAAAAGGCGGCATTAAAGATGGCGGCGAGGCCCCACCCCTGATTGACTATGCCTCCTTTGGCCAAGCACAGCAACCCTGGCAACCACCCCAGGCAGCTCTGAGGAGACGGGAACCCAGGGCTACTTAGAGACTTGACCCACGAGGCTCCCCAGGCCTGGCATATCCCTCAGGCTGCAGTAAGGATGAGGTTGTCCCACAGTGTCCCTAGAATGTGACCCATGAGGGTCCCCAAACCAGGCGTCTCCTTCAGGCTGCTCTGAGGAGAATGGAACCCCAGGCATCCCTAGAGACACGACTCACAAAAGTACCTAAGCCAAGAGTCCACTGAGACTGCTCTGAAGAGAAGGGAGTTCCGTGAGTCCCTGGAGGCATGACCCATGAGAGTCCCCAACCTGGGAACTCAATCCGCTCTTAGAAGGGAGCTCTGGCCCTCACTGTGGAGTGACCCAATACTCCAAGGACTGGGGCTCTCCTGGATTGGTCCTGAGGGGGAAGCCAGCCCCTCACTCTCAAGGAGGCGGCCTTAAAGATGGCGCTGAGGCCCCGCCCCTGGTTGGCCACGCCCCCTTCCGCTGCACACAGCAACCCTGGCGTCTCCCCCAGGCTGCTCTGAGGAGAAGGGAACCCCCAGCCTAATTAGAGACATGACCCACGAGGTTCCCCAGGCCTGGCATCTCCCTCAGGCTGCTGTAAGGATGAGGGAGCCCCCCAGTGTCCCTAGAATGTGACCCAAAATGGTCCCCACACCAGGCACCTACCTCAGGCTGCTCTGAGGAGAACAGAACCCCGGGCGTCCCTAGAGACATGACCCAAGAGGGTGCCCGCACCAGGCGTCTCCCTCAGGCCACTCTGAGTTAAAGGGAACCCCAGGCACCCCTAGAGACATGGCCCACGAGGGTCCCCATACCAAGTGTCTCTCTCAGGCTGCTGAGGAGAAGGGAACCCCAGGCATCCCTAGAGACACGACTCACGAAAGTCCCTAAGCCAAGAATCAACACTGAGGCTGCTCTGAGGAGAAGGGAGCTCCGTGAGCCCCTGGAGGAATGACCTACGAGAGTCCGCAACCTGGGTGTCTCTCTCAATCTGCTCTGAGAAGGGAGCTCTGCCACTCCCTGTGGAGTGACCCAACACTCTGAGGACTGGTGCTCTCCCAGGTTGGTCCTGAGGGGGAAGTCAGCTCCTCACTCTCAAGGAGGCAGCATTAAAGATGGTGGCAAGGCCCTGCCCCTTATTGACCATGCCCCTTTGGCCATGCGCTGTGCAGGAGCTCCTCCCAGCTCAGAGGCGGGGCCTCTCCTGGCTCCCTGGTGAATGTCAGCACCTTCTTCCACCCTCAGCAGTTAATGAATAAAATATGTTCCCACTGCTCTAATTAGGTCTGGCTGTGGCACCTGAGGAGTGGAATCTCTCAGAAGAGGAGAAATGGAATCCAGGAGATCCCCTCGCTGCACTCCACCAGGCAAAGTGCTGCAGCAGCCTGAGACAGGCAGGCAGAGGCACAAAGGGAGGCAGCTACAGGGAGTCTAGACCCTCAGCCCAAGGGCAGAGGCCAGAAACAGACCACCTCAGAGGCTTCTGGGACATGTAGTCTTTGAGACAGAGTGACTTAGGCAGGGACTGCTCCAATTCAGAATCAGGGATTTTAAGAAAATCTGTTAATTCCCAGCCCAGGGTGACCACTGTAGGAGGGTAGAAGAACCTGAGCTCAGACCAAATTCCCAGTAGCCTATGAGCATTCTAGATCATTCAGTCTGTCTTGCCTGCCCAGCTCTCACCATGGATGCCTCTGGGAGCTTCAGGCTACACAGATTCAGGGTTCTCAGGGTTTCTAGACAGTGTAGTCTGGTGCTCTGCTCACACAGTCTTTGCCCTTCGGGACCATGGAAGCTGTGTGCCATGTGCTGGCCCAGACACGCTGGAGAACCCTGGCAGTGGACTCTGGTGTTCTACCCATGCAGCCCTCACCCCAGAAGCCTAGGGGTTGCAAGTAGCACATTCACCCTCATACCATCAAGATTCTGGTTAGTGCAGTCTTGTATTCCACATTGCAGGCCAGCTGCAGAGGCCAGCTGCAGAGGCCAGCTGCAGGCTACTCAGGCACCCCTAGTGATTCTGAACAGTGTAGCCTGGCATTCTGCCCACTGAGCCCTCACTTCAGAGGTCTATGGGGGCTTCAAGTAGCACATTCAACCTCATACCCCCACCCAGGATTCTGGGTAGTGTAATCCAGTCTTCTACAATGCAGCCCCCATTGCAGAGGTCTCTAGAAATTGCAGGCTACACAGTCACTCAGGCATCCCTAGGGATTCTAGACAGTGTAGTCTGGTGTTCTGCCCATGCAGCATTACTACAGTGGATTCTGGGAGCTGCAATCCCCCAAGGATCCTGGGTATTGTAGCCTGGTGCTATGTTCAACTGTACAGTGACTACTTAGAGCTCGGAGCCTCCAGGAATTCTGAGTATTGTAGTCAGTTCTACTCAGTCAGCTCTGACCGCAGAGGTCTCTGAGAGCTGTGGGCCATGATTATTCTGGGTAGTGCAATCCATCCTACCTAAGTGGACTTCACCCCCATCACGGCTCTGGGATCTGTGTAGCACAAGCCTACCTAGACACCCCTGAGGAGTCTGTGTAGTGCAATACAAAGTTTGCCCCTGCGGTACTCAAAACGTAGGTGTCTGGGAGCTGCAGGCCCCCAGGGATTCTGGGTAGTATAGTATTGCCCTCTACCTCCATAGCCCTCACTGTGGAAGCCTTTGAGAGTTCCAGGCCACATGGACACGGGGCACCTCCAAGAATTCTAGGTAGTGTAGTTCAGCTCCCTACCCTGCAGTCCTCACTATTGCAGATACTGGGAACTGTGATCCCCGCTGAGGATTCTGGATAAGGTAGTCCAGTGTTTTGCCTACATGCCCCTACTGCAAGGGCCATGAGAACTGAAGGCCACATGCTTGTCTTGGTACTGAAGACCTCACTGTGGAAGCCTCCTGGAATTATAGGCAGCACATTCACCAGTGTGTCCCCAGGAATTGTAGGTAGTGTAGTCTGACCTGCATAATGCACAGCTCTCACTTGGGAGGCCTCAGGGAGTTTCAGGCTGGATACTATTGGGCAACACACCCCACCAAGGATTCTGGATACTGTAGTTAAGCTCTCAGTCCAACAGTCCTCACAACAGAGGGTCCTGAGAGCTACTGGCACCGAGATTTGTGGGTAATTTAGTCCTGTGTTTTTCCTACTCACTGCAGAAAATTCTGAAACTAAAGTTTCCCCTAAGGATTGTGGGTAATGCAGTTCAGTGGTTTGCCCACTCACCACAGAGGATTCTGGAAGCTGCAGTCCCTGAGGGTTCTGGGTAATGCAGTCTAGTGTTTGCCCTGCACAGTCCTGCTGAGCATCACAGGAGCTGAAGACCCCATGCTTTCCCTGGGACCCTGGAGATTCTAGGAAGTGAGCTCTACCAACAAAACTATCACCACCAAATCCTCTGGGACTTACAGGGTTACAGAGTATGTAGGCATCCCCAGAAGTTCTGAGCATTGAAGTCTGGTATTCTGCCCTTACAATTCTCACCCCCAGTGGCTCCTGGGCAGAGCAGGCACCCAAAAGTAATTGGCAGCATAGTTTGATTTTTTGTCAATACAGCCCTCTCTGCAGAGGTCTCTGCAAGTTGCAGGTCCCCAAGAATTATGGGTAGCACAGTCTGTCATTTGACCATGCTGCCCTCCCTGCAGAAGGCTCTGGTAACTGCAGTGATGATTCTACAGTTACCCAGGATTCTGGGTAGTGCAATCCATCATAATTTTTGCATCTCTCACCCTAGAGGCTCCTGAGAGCTTCTTGCTGCATTTTCAAGAGCCCTTACCCTCAGGCCCCAATGAGACTCCAGGCACTGGGCCCTCTCTGCACCATCTTGAGGGGGCATTTGTGTCCTCAGACACTCAAGCCACACAAAATACATTGACATACCATGATAATGAGCATCCAAAGCCTCAGTAAGAAATACTGTTGTAAAATAAGTTCTCCTAAAATATTACCTGAGAAAGTAAAGAACATGGCAGAACTTACTTCTCAGCCCACCAGGCAATGCACAGGAAGCTTCTTCCTCATGTTTTCCTCACATGGACCTCAGTCATCCTGAATCCACAGTGGAGCCTCCATGGGTAGGTGCCAAGGAGAAGGAAACTCTGGCCCTCACCGTAGACATATCCACCAGGCATCCCCAGCCCATGGTATCTTTCCAGGTGTCTCCCCAGAATTTAAAAAAAAAAAAAGAAAAAAAACCTCTGGTCTACACCTTAGATAGAGCCTCTAGGAGTCCCTAGATGTGGCATCTCTCAGGTGGATCCCCAGGAGAAGGAAGTTTGATTAGGGCACAGAACACAGCCCCCAAAAGCAGTTGATCAGAGAAAGTTGTTCTGAGTGCCCCCTGCTGGCCACTGTGGGCAGTGAAGGATGCTGGGTGTTCACTGTTCAGAGCTGCACCCCCTTGTGCTAGGCACAATGAAGCTCTTAAATTCATAGTTCTGACTACTCCAGGTCATGATTTTGGATTGAAAAGAAATAGAGCCTACCTCCTATGTCTTGATCAGAATGGATGGAGATAGCAAGCAGCAAAGTACACGGCCCATAGACAAAATTTCATTGATTTCCTATATTTCAGCCATCATGTAGGGGAAACAGTGAAATTTATAAACTGGGATAAGAAACATTTTAAAGCATTAATATTTAAAATAGAGACCCCAAATTTGAAGTACTTACATGTAAGTATTAAAGTACAATCATTTCAGAAAATCTTGAAATGTTTATAAAGAAATCAAATAAAATATAAATAAATACAGAGATAGTCTTTGTTCAGGTCTCAATATAATTAAGATGAAACTACCTCAAACCTGATCTGAAGATTCAGTGCATTCGAGAAATTCCCAACACGCTCTTTTTAAACTTAGACTAGACATCACTGACTTCAAAAGGACACACATTTCAAGAAGCCACACATATGGATGCCAGAACCTATCAAAATACTCTGCAGATTTGCATTTAAAATGGGAAACTGTAAAACTCTAGAAGATGTGCATGATCACATGTTTCACGATGAGGTTCTAAATACAACCCACCCCCAAAATCCACGAAAGCTATGGATGTGGCTCAGTGGTTAAGCACCCTGGGTTCAATCCCTGCTATCAAACAAACAAACAATAACAACAAGAAATCCATGAAAGAAAAACCTTATAATGTGGACTTATTAAATTCCTCTGTAAAAAAATCATATTAAGGAAATAAAAAGACAAATCAAAGACTGGGGGAATGTTTGGAAAGTATATGTCTAAAACAAACTTGTGTACAAAATATAGTAAGACTCAACAATAAGACAACATAATGGGTAAAGATATGAACAGACAACTCACAAGAAAGATACGAGATGGTAAAGAAGCATAGAAATGATTCTTAGTATCACCTGTCATGAGGAAAGCACAAACTAAGACCCCAAGTGCACTGCACACCTACCGAGCTGCTAAGGTCTTTAGTAAGTGTAGTATCAACCATGAGGATGATGAACAGCCACAGGCACTCTTGTGCGTTGCTGGAAGAGCACAAAACAGTTCAACACTATCAAAAACCTGGGCATTTTCCCCAAAGTTAGACATGGTGTCACCATATGGTCCTAAAAATATAGAAAACTGCCTCAAAAATGTATACCGAGATAACAGCACACCGTTACATATAGTAGTTCTGTTCACAATGCCCCAATACCTTAAGCAATCAGGATGTGCTTCAATGGGTGAACAAATAGCATATCTGCTATGAATCCATGCCATGGAGGCCCTGGTGTCTCTGAGCTCCCCCAGATCTCTACTCTGGACTGCCTTTACCTTTGCATACCTCACAGAGGGAAAAGTGAATTCTGAATAGAAACACCTGTATATGCAGCTGATAAACTCAGGCTCAGTATGCAGTTGCTGCCTATGGAAAGAGATTAAAAAGTTCTGGATGTGGGTGGTAAACTCAGAAAAATGCAAGCACAACAACCCAGGCCTGCATCTTTGTTGATAGGAGCTTCCTGGGGAACAACAGACAAACATGGAGGCAACTCCAGGATCCCCACAGAACCACATCTAGGGGAGAACCTGGAGGTGGCTGTCATTAGGGCCCCTATGTCTCACCTCTGATTAGCTTAGAGGACATTATGCTACAGCTTCATACCTCCATCCCAAATTTTAATTTCATCTCTTTCCCAGGTTGCAAATGAATCCTGAGCTTGGATTCTGTTGATTGATTAGCTTGTTTAATGTTGAGAAGAGAGCTATTCCACTACCTAGTCCTGATGCACAACCTCTGAAATTCACTGTTCTGGTTATTCAACATACATTTGCATATTTTAACTAAAATAGAGCCCATCATCCCATGTTTTGATCTAAAAGGATGGTTTAGCAGTTGTTGGGGTTTGCACACTCTGCCATCTGAGCAACTTTCTCTGTGTCCAGAGGCTGCAGAGATGTCATCTGTTGTTCCAATTAACTTTTCCCTTCATTTTTCATTGAGCCATAGTGGCCCTGAGGTTAGAAACTGTAGCTCCAACCCACCGGAATCCTGCAGGTGTCCTCTGGGTGAGCAGAGTGTCCCTGCCTGCCTCCTGGGGACTGGTGGCAGCTCTGTGGGAGTGGAGCAGAACAGGTGATCACCTCCTTGGGCTGGGGAGCCTGGAGGAGAAAGGGCAGAGCTGTGGTGCGCTGATGCTAGGCCCACAGTTTCCAGTGCGGGATAAACCAAGCACCTTTCAGAAACTTACAACCTGGCTTCTGTCCGCAGGTACCTCCTATGGGTGACACAAACAGAGGACCTTTTTGGCAGCAGAGCGTGGAGACCCGGAACCCCTGAAGCCACACCTGGGAAGGGCTAGTGCCCTCTGGGCTCCATAAAGTCAATCCAGGGCACTGGAGTGGGAGAAAGGCCTGCACTTCAGGTCATGATTTCTGAGTTCTAATTCCGCTGCACCCTGGCCCAAGCCTGCATGGTTTGGCTGTGTGACTTAACAACTCTGAGCTGTAGTTTCCCACCTTCGCCAGGCGGTGGCAGTGCTGTCCTGGTTCCCACCAGATGGGCAGCGAGGAGCTGGTGCTTTCAGGGTTGGAAAGCACTCTGGGGCTCTAGCACCGCCACCCTCTGTGCATGGATCCTGCTCCCCTCTCCATAGCTCTGTATTCAGCTTGTACTCACGCTTCAAGTCACTGCATCCATAACGTAATTCCACATAGGTACTTGCCCATATTTCAATGTACCCCACATTGTTTGGAGAACCATGTAGTAAATGCCCTCACTTGAGGGGCTGCGGTGTGGCTCAGTGACTGAACGCTTGCTTCATATATGTGAGGCCCTGGGTTTAATCCTCAGCACCACATAAAAAGAAAATAAAAATTAAAAATTAAAACTAAATGCCCTCATTTGCTATTCCTCCTTTCAAGACTTAAACCTTTCTTTCAAGCTTTGGATCTGAGATTTCTCAGTGTCCGATGCAAGTGGGTTTGGTTTTTCCCTCATCTAAGACTGGGCCCTGCAATATGGTGGGGCCAGAAGCTGATAGGCATGATGTGGTGTTTACACATGATATTGAGGCTGGGACAAAGTCTAGGAATAGTGACTGAGCCTATGTAAGGAGTTTTGAGAACTGATGAGTAAACACCCAGGCCCTGCCTTTCTGATCTTGAGTCTGAATTATACCAATTAACAGGTGGAATGGGAGCTACTTCTACATAGCATACATGAAAGCAATTCAGAGGAGAAAGGCAGAAAGGAAGACTGCAGAAGGGATCTTACACTTGGCTGGGCTCTGGGCACTGCTCTGACCTGTGGCACTTCCTCATGGGGCAATAAGCCCCACCTCCTTACTGCCAGGATGTTCCCTGTCCTACAGACACCAGGTTGTCCTCATCTTGGACACAAGAGTTTTCCACCAAGGCCTTCTGGATTTCAGCAGAACTTCAGTGTCTAAGCCCAATGGATGCTACTGCAAAGAGCAGGCAGCTGCAAAAGGGGGATGTGAAAGGCTGGCCAAGGGGAAGTAAATGCAGGTTTGCCCTTGCACAGAAATGGGCTTTCAGTGAAATAGGCTTTCAGTGGACACACTTTGTGCAATAAAGTCGCTAACTCTGAGATAAACAAGATTGATAAGAATTTAGCCAAACTAACCAAAATTAAAAGACAGAAGACTTACATAAATAAAATTAGAGATGAAAAAGGGGAAATCATAGACATTACAGAAATTCAGCAGAACATTAGGGACTATATTGAAAACTTATATTCCAATAAATTAGAAAACCTAGAAGAAATAGACACATACAACCTGCTAAAACTGAATCAAGAGGACATAGAAAACCTAAACAGACCAATAACTAAGAATGATATATAGAAACCATAAAAAAATGCCTTCCAAAAAATAAAACTCTGGGACCAGATGGATTCTCAGCTGAATTCTATTAGACCTTTAAAGAAGAACTAAAGCCAATACTCCTCAAATTAATCCATGAAATAGAAAAGAATGGAGCACTTCCAAATGCATTCTATGAAGCTAGTATCACTCTCATATCAAAACCAGATAAGGACACATCAAGTAAAGAACACTGCAGACCACTATCATTGATGAACTTAGATTTTTTTAAAATATACCTAATAAAATATTAGCAAATCATGTTCAACAACATACTAAGAAGATTGTACATCATGATCAACTTGGTTTTATACCAGAGATGCAAGGATGGTTTAATATACACATATCAATAAATGTAATTCATCACATAAGTAGAATTAAGGGCAAATATCATTTAGTCATCTTGATAGGTACAGAGAAAGCCTTTGATAAAATTCAGCACAAAATTTGACAAAATAAAAGCAATGAAGAAACTAGGGATAGAAGGAACCTACCTCAATACCCTAAAGGGTGTATATGAAAAAACCTAAAGCCAACCCCACAGTAAACAGGAGAAAACTGAAAGCATTTCCTTTAAAATCAATAACAAGACAAAGATGTCCACTCTCACCACTCCTGTTTAATATAATTCCAGGCAGAACAATTAGGCAAGAGAAGGAAATAAAGGGATTAAAAGTAGGAAAGAAAGGAGTGAAATTATCACTGTTGGCAGATGATTTGGTCCTATACTTAGAATATCAAAAAAACACCACCAAAAGACTATCAGGGCTAATAAGCAAGTTTGCCAAAGTAGCAAGTTACAGAATCAACATAAAAAATCAGTAGCTTTCCTATACATCAATAATTAATCTGCAGAGAAAGTAATCAAGAAAACTATTCCATTCTCAATAGTCTCAAAGAAAATAAAATACCTGGGAATAAATCTAACCAAGGAGGTGAAAGATCTCTACAATGAAATCTATAGAAGATAGAATAAAGAAATTGAAGATGACTCAAGAAGATGTAAATACCTCCCATGTTCATGGACACAAATGTGAGCTTTCAGGGCTGGGGATGTGGCTCAAGCGGTAGTGCGCTCGCCTGGCATGTGTGCGGCCCCAGTTCTATCCTCAGCACCACATAGAAACAAAGATATTGTGTCCGCCGATAACTAAAAAATAAATATTTAAAAAAAATGTGAGCTTTCAAGGCCCCTTTTTTTTTCTAATGTGGCTCACAGGAGTCAGAAAGGAGTGTACTTAGTACTGCCAATTCACCCCAAAGCCTATCTTTCAAACATATCTTAAATAATAAACTTGAACAGGCAGGTGACAAAAATCAGGTAAAAGAAGTCATAAAGAGCATGTCTCCTCATGCCCTCTCCAGGTCCCACCTCCCAGCACCTTCAGCAACATGGAAGGTCTTTAACCCCTGTCCTTTTGCTTTTCATTTAATGATTTATTAAAGAATTGCTCATGGTGATCACCTGAAACTTCTGTGATTAGCTCATTGGAACTTGTACCCTCCCACAAGTTTAATCAACTTCTGTGATTAGCTCATTGGAACTAATCCTCCCAAATCCTCAATCCTCCCCAAACTTGTGGGAGGGCACAAGTTCCAATGAGCTAATCACAGAGTTGGTTCCACTGCACCCAGCCATCCAGGGCCACCCAGAAATCATAGATCATGATTCACCTCCCTGGCTGCAAATAGACACACTGCTTCACTGCTTCATAGATTGAAGGATCAGGAGGTTAGTGCCAGGAAACTGGGTCAAAGACCTTTTTTTTTTTTTTTTTTTTTTTTTTTTTTGATACCAGAGATTGAACCCAGGGACACTTAACTACTGAGCTCCATCCCCATACCTTTATTTATTTATGTATTCAACTATTTTATTTTTAGATAAGGTCTTCCTAAGTTGCTTTAGGGTATCAATAAGTTGTTCAGGATGGCTTTGAATTTGTATTCCCCCTGCCTCACCCTCCCCAAGGCTCTAGATTAACAGGCATCCAACACTGTGCCTTGTCCAGATTTCTTATTATGACTCACCAACACACATAAAGAAATAAAAGGCATATATATATATATATATATATATATATATATATGCTTTTCAACTTGAAAAAGAACTTAAATACACACTGCACTAGCAAATATGAAAAGATGCTTAAGGTCTCATTAATTATGGTCATGTAAGTTAAAGTCACAGTGAAATTTCCTCACTCCTGTTAAAATAATTTACAATAGCAAGCATTGGCAAGAATGAAGACAAATGTGTAACCTGTGTGTGAAATAATTGCAGTTTCATCAAAAAGTTAAAATTAGAATTATTAGAATTATCATAGTACTCAAGTCTGTTCCTAGGTTTTTACACCAAAGAACTGGAAGAAGATATTCAAAGCAAAATGTGTATGTGTTCTTTCCATCTGTTTAAGTCATGAAAATGAGGGACAGGCTCATAAAGAGTTCCAGGAAGAAAAAGGTGGATCTGAGTAAAAAATTATAATAGTTATATAATTATAATAGTCATCCCCCATTAAAAAAAAAAAAGAAACTGTCAGCTCTTTTCACGGAGCACAGCAGCCCTGTGATTCTTGCTCTCATACAACACCAGTTAGGTGGGTCTCCATATACAGCACAGCAATCCTGTATGTTCCTGTCTCTCCACGTGAACACGTGCAACTCTGCAATTGTTCACATTTTAGATATCAAGTTTCTTGGATCTGCCAGTAGACATGATCAACCTTAAGAATCCTTCCATCAGAAAATTCCAGTTTTCTGGATATAGAATTCAACAGTATTGCACATCTATCCATCAATAGAACCCCAGTCATCTGTCTGTACAATTGGTGCCCAGAAGCCCTGCATTTCCTGCTATCATTTTCCCAGTTGTCTGGCTTTGAATATGGACAGAAGTAGCCCTGGCATTGTGGATCTCCAAATAGATTCCAGCAGCCATGGTAATTCTGAGACCATGAGCATTATAGACCACTAGCAATGGAAATTATGGACAGTATGATTTCCTGACCACATAGAATCCCATTCTCCTGTTCCTGATGTACAGCCCATCAGTACTGTGTGTCCACCCATCATGGAAACCAAGTTGCCTGGCTTTTCTACAGCAGTCCATCAGTCCTTCACATCCTGCCATCATAAGAACCCATTTCCCTAGCTGTCCACAAAGAGCAGAGCAAGTTTGTAAGTCCTGACAGCACAGAACCCCAATTTTCTGTGAATTCCATGTAAATTCAAGAAGCCCTGCAATTTCTGCCATCATAGAAACCCAATTGTCTCCCCTTGAACATACACACCAGCAGCCCCAGGAATCCTGTCATTAGAGAAGCCCATCTCTGCTCTCCACATTAAAACCAACAGCCTGGCAATTCCTGCCATCATACAACCAAGTTAACTTGCTCTCCAAGAAGATCCCGGCAGTACTGTGAGGCATACCATAAATTCCCCTTGCTTACACATGGAGTTCAGCAGCTCTGTCAATCCTCCCATCATACAGCCCAGTAACCCAGTGAATTCTGCCATCTTACAACACCAGTTACCTGCCTCTCCATGTGGACACCAGCAGCCCTTGGATTTCTGATATCATGGAAACACAACTTTCTGTGTCTCCATGATGATTGCAGCAGCCCTGTGTGTACTGCTGTCATAGACAACAGTTCCATGTCTTTCTATCTAGAAGACAGTAGTCTTGGTTGTCCAGTCATCAATAGAATCCCAGTTCCCTTACTACCAGAGTCCAGCAGTACTGTGAGTCCTACCATCACAGAAACACACTTCCCTGATCTTTCTCATAAATCTTGGAGCACTTCAAGTCTTATCAACAGAACATCAGCTTCCTTGTTCGCCATATAAAAAAGCAGCAGCTCTGGGAGTCCAGACATCATTGCCTCACTATTCCATTGCTTACCACTCAAAGCCACCAATTCTGAACATCCTGCCATCACAGGCTGCAGATCCCTTTGCTACACAATGAGTCCCTCCAGCTAATTACAGCCCTGACCTCTAAAACACAGGCTCCGGAGCAGCGCAGACCCCTCTGCATTAAGGATGCGACCACCGCCTACCCGGTCGGAGGGAGCTGTCGCTCTCCACCTGACCTTCACCTTAGGATCTTTACGCAGTCAGAGTTCCGAAGGCGGCCATGGCCGGCGCGTTCCAGGGCGCCCCTCTCCCCCGCGCCGCTATATCCGCAGCGCCACATAGCAGGGCAGGAGCCTTCGTGCCCCGCCGCCTCGTGGTCTCCCAGCACGCTCCCATCCCGCCTGCCGCGCCCGCCCTCTCGCTCTGGGAAGCCACCGCAAGTCGGGAGCCTGCGCTCACCTGGGCAGAGGCAATCAGACAGACCGCAGACCCACAGTAGCGTCCAGGTGAGCTAATGGTGTGCACGGGAGGACCAGCGGAAGAGAGAAGGAAGCCTGCCCGCACTGGGCTGCCTGCCATTGCGCTTGGGCTCCGTCTAGCCCCCTGAGCCTCAAGGGCGGGGTCTCTTTCCAGGTTGCGATCTGGGCAGTCGCCAGCTGGAGCTGGGATTCCAGGGTGAGCGGCCCCAGGCCTCTGTTGCTCACCCAAGTGGACTCCCAGGAAAGCTAAAGCCAAGGCTGCCTGGTGTCCTTGCAGCGGGAGGTTCCATAGAAAGGAATTGACTTGAGTGAGTTGGTAGACCATGGAGTCGGCTCCTTTGGGTGGTGCTGCTTGCTGCAAACGGTGCCCTTCTCTGAGGTAGGAAGGTCCCAGAATACCCCATGTTGAGTGGTTAAACACAGGACTAAATTAACCATAATTTAGTTATCCATAATTATCTATAATTTTCTAAGAAGAAAGACTCCAAAATTCCTCATGGTGAGGCCACTTTACCCACAATCCTACTATGGGCAGAAATTCTTAAGATTCCCTAAGTGATCAGGTAAAACGTGGGACTACATTACCTACAATCCTAATGGGAGAAAGTTTCCAAGATCCTCTGACATAAGTGGTAAACCCAGGAATGTATCATGTACAGACTAAGGTTTAGGAATTCCTAATTCCCTACTGTGGGCCAGCTAAACCAGGGATTACACTATCCACAATCCCAAGAAAAAAGGGAAGCTCCGAGTATTGCCAATGCTTATCAAGGAAAAATGGGGGCATGTTATTCATAAATCTTGGAACTGTATTACCTAAGGCAAAGATGTTCCAGGAACCCCTTGGCCTGTGGTAAACCTGACACTGTATTTAAATCTTTATGGGGGGAGGAATCTCCCAGAATCCCCCAGTGAGTGATAAACCCAAGACTGCATTACCCACAATCCTCATTGGGAGAGTAACAAGTCCACAGGAAAGAAAGCTTCCACAAGTCCCCACTGTGTAATACGTGGGACTACATGACCAACAATTCTATGGCACAGGAAGTTCCCAGAATTCTTTGAATGGAGAAGGCAAATCAAGGGACTACATTATCCAAAATCCTCAGGGAGGAGGCTCCCAGAATACCCAGCAGTGGGCAGGCAATTTGGACTACATTACCCATAATCCTCATTTGAGACCCTGCTGCTATCAGGGAAAAACCTGGGACATTACCAATAATACTAAAATGGAAGAAGTGGGATACTGGGAACTTCCTCCATTTTAGGATTATGGGTAATGGTGTCCCCCTCCCCCTCCGAAGTGGTTATGTCTAGAACTATAATACCCATAATTACATGGGCTCAAAGCACCCAAGATTCCCCTAAGTGAGCAATAAATCTGAAATTACATTACTAATAATTCTTAGGGGAAGAGTCTCCCAGGACAGCCAAGAGTGAGCAAGCAAATAATGGAACTTTAATTTCCAGAATTCTATGAAGACGCATTTTCCAGGATCTCTTACAGTGAGCAGGCAAAACTTGGGATTACATATCCCATAAAACTAAGGGGTAAGATGGCTTCCAGAATACCCAGCAGTGAGCAAGCAAATGTTGGAACTACACTACCCATAATCCTCAGCAGAGGAAGTTCTCAGGATTTCTGCATGAAGAAAACAAATTATGAGACTACATTACCCACAATTCAAAGAGAGAGAAAGCTCCCACAATTCCCCACTGATAGTACAAATTATATGACTACATTACCCACAATTCTGAGGGGTGAAATTTCCCAGAATTCCCCAAAGTGAGTGGTATGCTCCCGACTACTTCACCCATCATCCTCAGGGAAGGAGGCACCCAAAATACCAAATGGTGAGTGGAGAAATACTGGGTCTATGTTACCCATAATACTAAAGGGGAAGAAGTTTCCAAGATCCTTTGCACGAAGAGGACAAATCATGGGACTACCTTACCCACAATTCTATTGGGTGGAATTCCCAGAGCTGCCCAAAGTAAGTGGTATGCTCTTTACTACTTCACCCACGGTCCTTATGGAAAAAGGCTCACAGAATACCCAGTGGTGAACAGCAAATGTTGATACTATGTCATTCATGACTTTAAGGAGGGGAAGTTCCCAGAATTCTTTGCTCAGAGAGGCTAAATCATGGGACTACAATACCCACAAGTCCACAGGAAAGGAAGCTTCCGCAAGTCACCCACTGTGTAATACGTGGGACTACATGACCCACAATTCTATGGCTCAGGAAATTCCCAGAATTCTTTACATGGAGAGGGCAAATCATGGGACTACATTACCCAAAATCCTCAGGGAGGAGGCTCCCAGAATACCCAGCAATGGGCAGGCAATTTGTACTATATTACCCATAATCCTAGGAGGGAGGAAGTTCCCAAGATCCTCTGCACAGAGCCAATAAATCATGAAACTACATTACCCACAACTCTAACAGGGGAGGAATCTCCCACAAGTCTCCACAGTTTGAATAAAATATGGGATTATATTACCTGCAATTCCATGTGAATTGGTAGAAGGAATTACCCAGAATTCCTCAACCTAAGCCATACACCTGTTAAGACTTACCCACAATATTTGGGGAGAGCCTCCCACAATACCAAGCTAAGAGCAGGAAATATTGGGACTACATTATCCATAATCCTAAGGGGAAGAAGTTCCCAGGATCTCCAGTGTCAGTGGTTAAACCTGGTCCTATACTACCCATGGTCTTTAGTGGCAGGAATTCAAGAGTACCTCTTGGTTTTGTAAATCTCACTAACCTTTGCCCTGTGGTTAATTTTTGCCTAGCCCTATCCCTACCCCTAAAATTACTCAGAATCCTCAGGGTATAAGGGCAAGCATGTGCATTCAGCTTTCATGGGTCTCCTGGCAGAGGTGTGTGGGTAAGATCAAGGACTACATCACCCATAATTCTTAGGGTGAGGAAGCGCCCAGAATCTCCCAAGGAGAGTCAGAAAAACCCAAACCCTAACTCTATTCTTGTTGTAATGTAGTTCAGCATTTTGCTAGCTCTTCATGGGGGATCCTGGGGCTTCATCTTCCTTAGGATTGTAGGTTATTTAGTCCAGACTTTTTCCCACTCACGGGAAGAAGTGGAAATAATTCTCCTAAAAGTTTCTGACCCTGAGGACTGTGGGTAATGTAGTCCAGCATTTTGTCAGTTTGCTCCTGTGAGGTGACCCCCCCCCCACCATAGATTGTGGGTAATGTAGTCCAGTATTGGTTCTCTCTGCAGAACCCAGGGAACTTCTGCCCCATTTGGATTGTAATGAAGTCCCTGTATTTTCTGGTTCAGAGGGGTTGATTCTGTGTACTTCTACCTCCCCCTCCATGCATTATAAATAATGTAGTTCAGCATTTTGCCTGCTTGGGGGGTGGAGAAATGGGCCCTTGAGAATTTCCACACCAGAGGGCTAAAGGCACTGTAGTGCAGCATTTTGCTAGCTCCTGTGGGGGAATCTGGGAGCCTCTGCCACCTCAGGATTGTGAACAGTTTAGTCGCTTGTTTTACCAGCTCACAGGAGGCACGGGAATCCTATGATCTCTGTCCCCCAGGATTGTGGGTAATGTAGTCTCACGTTACAGCTCATGGTGAAGGAATTCCTATGAACCTCCCATTCCCACCCCCACCCCAAACATTGTGGGTAATGTAGTCTAGTGTTTTCCTGGTTCTCTGGGGGGATCCTGAGAACTTCTTCCCCCTTAGGACTATGGGTAATGTAGTCCCACACTTTGCTAGCTCACAGTGGGGAGCACTCCTGTAAGCTTCTACTGCCCCCCTGAGAATTATGGGTAATGTAGTCCAGTGTTTTTCCCACATACACCTCTGTCAGATGTCTATGTAAGCACAGTTATCACCACAGTGGCTTCTGGGAATTATCAGACAAATCACTCAACTGTGTACAGACTTACTCAGAATAAATGTTAACAATGAAGCAACATTAGCATTTGCCCTCAGGCACTAGTGAGTCTCCCTGTGCTGGGAACCCCAGGCCTCCCCTGCACTACCCTGAGTTTGTGCCTCAATTTCTCCTTTTAGTGTGCTGGGTTTTCTCCCCATAAAATATACTATGACAGTGAGCAGTCAAAGCCTCACAAGGAATACTTTCATAAAATTAAGTCCTACTAAAATATTACCTACAAAAGTGAAAACAAGGCAGAGCTTCTTTCTCAGCACATGGGATAGTGGACAAGAGGCTTTTCCTCATTCTTCCCCCACCTTTTCCTCAGATAGACTTCAGTTATCACAAAACCACAGTGCCATCCACATGTAGATGCCAAGGGGGAAGAAATCTCATGGTACACACAGTCCCTAGGTGTCCCCAGCCAAGGCATCTCCCTTTGAGGCTATCAAGGAAGCTCTGTCACAACAGTCATTGGTCCAAAGTGCCTTTAGCCTGCACCCATGGTCCCTTCCTGGGTGGGTTCCCAGTTTTGGGTTAGAGTTACCTCACTGTGGACATGGGCACCAGGTGTCCTCAGCTACAGCATTTCTCTGTGTGGGTCCCAAGGAGAAGGAAGCTTTTGTCACCACACTCATAGCCCCAAGGTGTCCACAGCAATGGTCTCCCCTGGTGGACCATAGGGTGAGGGTTACAGCAGGTCTTGAAGATTTGAGTTATCTCACTGTGGACATGGACCCCAGGTATCCCCAGCCATGGAATTTCCCCAGGTGAGTCCTGAGAAGAAAGTTTGCTGTGGGCATAGGACATCCATCCCTGGCAGTCATATGATTCAAGGGGATCAAAAAAAAGTCACTCTGGGGCTGGGGATGTGGCTCAAGCGGTAGCGTGCTCGCCTGGCATGCGTGAGGCCCGGGTTCAATCCTTAGCACCACATACCAACAAAGATGTTGTGTCCACCAAGAACTAAAAAATAAATATTAAAAATTCTCTCTCACTCTCTCTCCTCTCTCACTCTCTCTTAAAAAAAAAAAAAGAGAGAGAGAAAGATGTAAATCATAGCCAATACTACTTTTACACAGTTGCTGCTTTCTTTCATTAAAAAAAAAAAGAAAAAAGTCACTCTGAGAACCCTCTTCTGGCCATTGTGGTCAGTTGAGGATAATCAGTGCCTACTGTTCAGCACTGGCCCTGCGTCTCCTTGTGGCAGTCCTGGTGAAGCTCTGAAATGCATCGTTTTGATTTTATGAGGCTATAATTTTGGAAATAAAACAGTAACAGAATCCACCATTTTATGTTCATAAAGGATAAAGATAGCAAAAAGCAAAATACATAGTCAATAAGCAAAAATCAATTGATTTCTTATATATCAGCAAAACTATATAGGAAAAATTGGGATTTAAAAACTAGAATAAGAAAAAAAATGAACAAGTCCATTTACAATAGCATTCCCAAAATTTAAAAGTTATGTATGTTTTAAATTACAACTACACTTTTAGAAAATCTTGAAACAATTGAAAGAAATCAAACAAAATATAGAGATATTCATTGTTCAGTCTCTACATAGTAAAGATGAAATTCTCTCACAGTTGATTTGCAGATTCAGCACAATCACACTCAAATTTCCAGAAAATTGTTTCTGAGCCTAGAATAGATATCACAGACTACAGAAGGACAAAGAACTCACACATCTGTATAACAACACCTGTCAGAAAGCTGAAGTAGTGAGGAAAAGGTGATGCTGTGAAGGAATACACAGGTAGATAAATGGAGATGAGTGGAGAGCCCAAAATTAACACATGCCTAGAAGCAGCTGATTTTGTCAAGGGAAAAAGACCTTCATGAAGAAAACAGCATCTACTGCACAGATGGTGATGGAGTGTTTGGAAACCTTATGGGAGAAATGGTCAGGGAAAACCTTTAAAAGTTTCACAAAACTCACTCAAAATAGTCCATGGCTTATATAAAAAATGTGAAACTATAATAATTATAGTAGAAACTACTATGACCATGTTTCATATTGAGATTTTATAAAAAAAAATACAGCTGCAAAAACAAATCCATGAAAGAAAGAATTGATAATGTGGACTTAATTTAAACTTAAATTGTCACTGTGCATAGTGGTGCATACCTGTAGCCCCAGCTATTAGGTAGCCTGAGGAGACTTAGCAAGACCCTGTCTCAAAGTAAAACAGTTAAGAAGAGCTGGGAATATAGATCAGTGGTAGAACACCCCTGTGTTTTATGCTCAGTACTAATTTTTTAAAAAATATTTTTATTAGTTATTGATGGAACTTTATTTATTTAATTGCTTATATGTGGTGCTGAGAATTGAACCCAGTGCCTCACGCATGCTAGGCAAGTGCTCTACGACTGAGCCACAACTCCAGCTCCCCCCAATTTTTTAAAAATAAAAACATCTCTGAAAAATTCATATTAAGGGAACAAAAAAATTAAGCCAGAGACTGGTGAAAATATTTGGAAAATACACGAAGTCAATCTAAAGTGGACTTGTATCCTAAATATGGTAGGAAACAATCAAATTAAAATGGGTTAATATCTGAACTGACAACTCACCAAAGAAGATATGAAAAGGGCAAAAAAGCATAGAAATGCTGCTCAGCTACACCTGACATGAGGGGAAATGACCTACAATGCTGTATGGAACTTCAACTGCATTCAATGGCTACAAACTTTTTCAATGAATATTGATTGGAAGATGTAGAACCAGAACTCTCATTCATTGCTGGTGGAATGCATAATAGTTCATCACTTTTAAAAGTTTTAAGTTTTTTTTCAAGAGCAATACATAAGCACACTATATGATCCAATAAAAACTTAAGAATTTAAACAATTGCTTAGAAAATATGTCTTGAAAATATGTATTTACAACATGCAGTTATACACAGAAGTTCTATTCAGAATTGCCAAAGATATTCAGTGTTCTCTTTATTCCACAACATAATTTTGCACATTGAAGCTGAAATTGAACCCATTATCCCATGCCTGAATCTAAAAACATGGCACTATGGCTTGAATATTTTCATTCCACATGTGTTTAAAATTTCATGTATTAGAAACTCAATCTCCAAAATCCCATAATCCAGAAATCCAACCAATCTCTCATGCCCCCATAGCCATCCACAGTTTGGAACAGCTGAGGTTTCCCTTTTAATCTCAGCAGGAAGGGTGTCTCAGGAAGGCACAGAAGAGGATGCTCCACCTGATTTTAAGGCAGTGAGGGTAGAATAAGCTGGGAGCTACAACCCTCTTCTCAAACCCAATGAATTACAATTTAATCAAAATCCATCCTTGTCAACCCTCCCTGGGCCTTCCTCAGTCAGGTTTCCCTCTCAGTACTCAAAGGAGATGCCCCATGGACACAAGCATTTCAGAATGCAGCCCACACCCCATTCAGAAGGCTAATGGGGTGCAGGAATGTGATCTTGTGCACAGGTGGTGGGAAGGAGGAACATTCCCCTCTCTAGGGAAGACTTCACTGCACAGAGGACACAGGGAGCTCAATTCTGATCTCTGGCTGCTGCTCAATTTCTGAACATTTCTCAAATGCTCCCTCTAACACAAGGAGCTGCCAAACACACTACTGAAGGGTGGTAGTGTTTTTGTCTCCACAGAAACCTTAAGAAATTTCTGGGGACCTCTGTTTTTTACTCAAATTGAAGCTCTATAACTGTTGTTGGAAAACTGAGAATCTTTACCTGCTACCCATGGGGGGCTGACCTGGCTCCCCAGATATATTTCTCCACAGATGCCCCTGAAAGTTCAAGTAGCCTTCTGCCTCCCCAGAAGGCATCACAAGAGGCCCAGCATTAGACCAATGTGCCCAGAAAGCCAACAAAGCATTATATGCAGAGGCACCTCTCCCAAGGTCTGTCTTCCCTATGGCACCTCCTGGCCCTGTGCAGGCCATACTCTGGACTCTAGAGGTGCAAATGCCCTGCAACAACCCCACTCCAGATCTCAGTCCACTAACATCTAGCTGTGAGTTGTCTCTGATCTTTGTTAACATCATCTATTCATATCAATAACACTGGCTGAGCCTTCCTCAGCCTTGAGCTCTAAATCATGCAGGAAGAGGGAAACATGTGGTGCTCATAGGAAGGCCTCACCTTGCTGGAGAGCAGGAGTTGGCTCAGCTATATGGCAGACAATGGGGCCTGGGATGGTAGATGGTGCTGGTAGCTGCTCTGGGGTCCTGGCAGAAGAACAGTGTTGAGATGGGCCCTGCCTCAGGGGTGTATGTGACAAGATATTGCAGTATTCCTTATTACACATCAGGATGGGCTCTGTCTCCCTATCAAGATCATACCACCAATGTGTTTCCACATTAGGAGTCATCCTAGGTTCTCAATGTGAATCCTGAATACTCTCTTCTGTCAGTGCTCAACCCTGTAAAGGGTGTCTGTTAAGAGGGAAATGTGACACACCCTGAGTAGAGTTGCTCCACAAGTCACAGGGCAACAGAAAATAGGGTGTCAGAGCAAGTTTATGGAGATGGATCCAGTGCGCGCATGTGAAGGAGGAGATGGTGAAGGATGGGCTTGAGTTATGAAGGAGATGGGAGGCCATTAGCACAAAGTTAAGAAACAGGAAGAGAGAGAGCAGATAATGGGCAAACATAGTCACCCAGGACAACAGTTATTCCTAAACATGTCAACACATGACTCTATGTTGGCGGTCAGTTGTGCACCAGGGAAAGTGAAGGTGTTTGCAGAGCATACATGCACAGGAATGTTCACAGCAGCTTATTTTGTAATGCTCTGTTATGGGTCAGGCTATATGGGCAATGATCAGCAGACTCCATTTTATCCTGAGACTCCATATCCTGTAAGAAATACTTCTCCTATGGGAAAGACCTGCCTCTGTACTCATTAATATTTACCTAGCATAGCATACTTTTCAACACAAAATGTCAATTCTTATACAAAGTAAAACTGTTCTTTTTTGGTCCCATTTTTCTTGGGCAATGTACCCTGACAGAGATTGTCTAGTAACCATTAGTAGTAACAGTTAGTAATTATTCTCTAACTTGTACTCAACTGGGGTCATTTTGACACACTTCCCTTTTGCTTGCTTGCTGCTATGGCAATATGGAACATCTGTTGCATTGTTTCATTAACTGCTCAATTCACCTTCTGTACCCTGCTTGCTTGCAGCTACATCAACCTGGATGTGGCTTTTGCCTTTAAATACCCTAAAATGTTGAAGTTCAAGGCTGTTTTCTGCAGAGACAACTTGGTCCTGTAGGAAGCAGTCCAAGCCAGTCAGAATAAAGACTCTTCAATTTGGACAAAACTGGGACCTGGTGTGTTTTATGAGTGACCTGCCCCACAACATAACCACCAACATGCAAATGTCATCCACAGAAGAACAGGTAAGCAACTGTCAGCCACCCACAGGGACACAGGTGGCTCTGAGGTGTCTGTCCTACCCTGGCAACAGCAAGTTCATCTGTGTTCTAATAATTGTATCATTTCAGCAAGCAGAGCATGTGATGTGGGGGCTACTACCCTTTCCTCATATTCCTTAATCTGCCCTCACTGAGCACCTGCCTTGGGTCCCCAGATCTTTAGCTCTATCCCAGGGACCTCATCCTGGTGGCCACTAATGGAGATAGGACAAGTGTGGTGGAGGTGATCCTCTCTCCACTGGAGAACCTCAGACCATCCCATCATATTTCTCCATCCCACCCCCTATCTCTGCAACCCCAACCTGTATTCCCACTCTGGAGGCCTTGGTCATAATCTCTCCACAGAGGACCCCAGACCATTCCACCACAATGTACACCCTGTCTCTGTGGTCTCCTACTTGTTTTCCCATCTTTGAAGTCTTGGTCTATCTCTCCAAAGGGGACCCCAGATGACACCTTCACACTTTCCACCCAATCTCTGCAATTCTCCAGAGACCTTGGTCATCTCTGCATCATCTTCAATAGTACATAGCTTTGATGTCATCAAGAGCAGTTTCTTACCTAGGCTGTTCAAGACCCTCTCCCACCTGTTTTATTTATTAGGCAAAACTGCTATTTTTGAAAGATGTAGACAGGAACTATTAGAGTTCTCAGAAATCCATGAGGAAGGCTTTATCTGCATATTCTGAGATGGCAAGTCTATAAATCAGGCAGTATCCAACCTCATGTCCTGCAGAAATGCTTATCTAGGCCCACAGCTCTTGGGGCCTACCTCTGGGGACCATAAATCAGCAGTCTATGGTGGGAGCACTGTTACCAGAAAGTTGCCCATCTCTGCCAGCTCATCACTTGGGCCTGGACCCTTTTCCAGGAACACTGTGGTGATGGCTGCTGCATGGGTGGGTAAATCCTGTAAGGAAAGAGATTCCACAATCCACTGGAGGGAGGAGGAAGCATAGTCCACATGCAGTATAACACAACCTCAAGTAGGGAGGCAGACATGGCATCCAGCCCAGCTATCCCAGGCCACCTGAGCCAAGTTCATCACTGCTGTGCCCCAGCCTCCCTCTCTAAACCCTGGTCTCCAACTAAGGAAGGAGGGGAACTGAGCAGGAGAGATGGCTCCACTGCCTGAGGGGATGACAGCACCTGGCAGCCAGTGGCCTTGAAATTGTGTTTGTCCTAGGAGATCTGTGCTCAAAATGCTATATGCCTGGGGATTGTGGTTCTGTAGATTATGACTTGGGGTCATCTGGTATTAGTGATTGTGGTTGAATTGGGACAGGTTTTGTTGGTCCTAATGGCTCAGCAATGGGTGAGTTTTAGGACAATGACCAGATCTGAGGGCAACAGCAGACATCCTTGTTTTGATTCTGCAGAAAAGAGGCTTTATCTCATTTACCCAAATCTCCAGTGAGCAAGAGGGTCATTGATCAGTTGTCCCCTGTGCAGAGATTGGCTGAGGTGCATCATCCCTACTTATCACATAATAAGAGCCTCCAGGACCCTACTTCTCATCAGGTCAGTGACCTCCCTTCTGTCACCCTGGCTCTTGACCACTTGAACCAAGCTTGCCTGTGGTTCACCCTGACCCTGATTATAAGCACTTCACTCTCTTTGTACCTCAATGTCATCCTCAATGGGTGACAGGGAGCACCCAATGCTTCAAGGATTCTCCACAATAAGCAAGCACATCACAGATTACCTTACCTACAATCTGAAGTGGCAGATACTTCCAGGATCCCATGTAGAAATCAGCAAAGGGAAAATATTAACCCAACCCCTAGCCCTTGCCCTAATCCTAGCCCTAACCCTAACTGCTCAGAATCCTCGTACCAGGGCAAGAATGAGGCATTCATCTTTATGTGACTACTAGCAGAGGTATGTGGGCAAAACTCAGAATTATATCAACAATGATGCCAAGGGGCAGAAGTTGTCAAGCCCTTCTCTTATAGTGAGTGGGCTAAACACAGGACTACATTACCCACAATTCTAATTGGAAGAAACCACCAGGATCCCTAGAAGATAATCAGCAAAATGCTAAACATTGTATTTAATCCCAGAGGTTTGGGAGGCTGAGGTTGAAGGATTACGAGTTCAAAACTGGCCTTAGCAATTTAGTGAGGCCCTAAGCAACTTGACAAGACCCTGTCTCAAAAAAATAAAAAGTTTGGAGATGTGGCTCAGTGCTTAAGCACCCCTGGGTTCAATCCCTAGTACCAAAACAAACCCTAAACTTACCATAGCCCTAATACTGGCCCCAACAATACTCAGAATCCTCAGAATCTTTCAGTTTCCATGGGATTCCTGACAGGGGTGAGAGGGCAAAACTCACAATAACTTTACCCATAATTGTTGCATTTCTCATGACTAAAACACTTAGGGTCACTCCAGGTAAACTGAACTGGGCTATATGAAATAATCACACAAGAGACAGAGAAACTGTTTTCTTTGGGTCTTGTGAAGGCTCCTCTGACCTTAGGGGTTCATGGAAAGAGAGAGAGAACATGTGATGATCCCTTTAATTGGGGAGAAGCCATTCAAATGATGCAAGTGGTCAGGTTTCAGGGGGTTGAGTGTGGCTTTATTATGTCTTCTGTCATCAGGTTGACTGACAGACAGCTAGAAAGGCCATGCTCAAAAGGGAGTTTCCATGGAACATTCTATCCAAAACTGGGCAAAGGGGTAGTGTTACAAAAAGAATAGGTGAGTGTAGCTCAACCTCAGGGGTATGCCTACTCAGAAGACTGGCCTTGCTATCTGAGTAGGGGAAAAGACCAAGTCATGAGTCATGGCACTACCACGCTAACTACAGTTATCTTTCAGATCCTTGTGGTGCATCAGGACTGGAAGGCATGGTAGCTCAATGTGGCTCCCCACATATTCCCCCTTTCTTAATATTTAAATCCAATTGGGGAATTATATCTTTTAGTCACTGGATTCTTGCTCTGAGGTCATTATGATCTACTATTGAAACACAAAAGGAATTAGTAGAAAACATTATCTCAATGTCACACCATGTGGAATGTTTCAACATATTTAGGATTAAAGTTATTTAATTAACTTTGGAAGATCCAGGTTATTATTATTATTTTGCCAACACTTATCAGAAGATTCTTAATCTTTTCCAAATTTTATTGGGAAGCATTCTGTTTGGCCATAGTAACATAGACATTTTTATTTGGCATGGCATTTAGGCCTTTCCACAAACCATAGAGCAGAGAGCTCATTCACAATATTTATTACAGAGGCTTTTTAGAGCATTTTAACTTAGTTCAAATCCTTCCATCAGCACTTATCTGACTATGAAGAATCTTGGAAGTAATTTAAGTCAAATATTAATAAAATCAATATGTTTTAAGATATAACTGCAAGAAATATTGTAGAAGCAAGGAATAATATTTAAAGTATCACTTCAAGGATCATGAGATCAAGAGCTTGCCTAGGTCTGGTTAATTGGCATGCACCTGTTTTAAAGCCTAAATATTAACTTCAGCATATAATAGATCTGAAATATTAGCTGGAAATAACTAGAGATAACAATAATATAAATTGTATTTTTCATCCTTCCTCTTAATTCTCACATTTAAGGAATTTATTAGGTCTGTCAGTAATATAAATATTCTGAAGGTTGGAGTCAAACATCAAAACATCTTTTTGGATGCCATCTCACTGAGAGTTTAAAGTTTCTAGGAGTTATGTCATCCTCATGTAATTGTTCTTGTCCATTCTAGGAGACCAGCCTAAAATATAACCTTTATTTCTAGATATCTTTTGTTGTACTGACAAGACATGCACAATCCGTCCACTTACAAAAGGTATCAACTTCTATTGTAGAAATATTAGGGCAATAATACATTGGTGGATATTCTATGTAAATAACTGTCTTGAATAAGAAAAAAAATCTATTTTATTAATTTTTCTGACAATTATCTAGATAAGTAAATATAGTCTTAATCTTAGGGACCAGCATGATTGGCTGGTTTAGGTTTCTTATATGCTGTCTTTTTCTCAAATGATACTTCCAGACATCCTGTTTACCATAGGATCAACATATAGGTTGATCACAGTCAGTGAAACCAGAATTTGACACGCAGTCAGTATAGATAGGTACATTGAGTTAGGTCAGGTCAAGGAGGCCAATTCTGAGTGAGTCTGGGAAGTTGGAGACTGTCCCCTGAGGGTTCTTATCAAGAACCTGCCTCTGTTCCAACCTGTTGACAAGGTAACCTGTCCCAGGAATTTCCCCTCCCTACAGGGAGCTATAAGGTTGTTAATATGTCCAGGACTACTCTACACTGCTCTTCCCTCTTCAGCCCACCTATTTCCCACCTTTTGACCCACACACTGAGCATTCCTGGGCCTAGTCACTAGAAAGGAAGGAGAAAGATAAGGGGAGGGGGGAGACAGGAGAACAAAGAAAGCCTGGGTCATACAAAAAGGGCAGAACACCTTGCTTCTTGGGATACCAGCTATGACCCCCTTCTCCCTCATGGGAGAAATCTATGTTACCCCTTTTTAAATAAACCCTGGTTCATATGCTTACCTCAGCATGCTTCTCTAATGTTCAAACTTCATGGGGAAGCAGGATTTGTCACCCAATATCTAGTGGTATCATAGTACAATTAATCTAGTTTCATTGGTGGACTTTCCAGTCCACACTGCAATGTACATTAAAAATGGACCTGAGAAATGGGTCCATAGAAGTCTCTTCATAAGTTTTACTGACCTGACAAACTTGTGAATCTACATGGCTATAAACGCTATAGCTGAAAATTTACCTTCCTGTGCCAGGTTTTTCAGTCACTATCATGATGACAGGTTTAAACTTTGTCTTTTAAAATCTGATTAATTTACTGAATCATGTTCAGTAACAATAAGACTCTCAGTATCACAATTTAAGAAAATTTTGAAATATTTGTAAGATGTAGTGTGTGCCTTTGGAGTCCTGTTTCCCCCTTTTCTTTATTTAATAAAATTGATTAAAGGCCTTGTGTAAATTCTAAAATATTAATATATGAATCTGGATCTCTTGAAAATCTTCCTGAATTTATTTTGGTCTATATTAAGTTTGAGAGGTTTCCTTTGATTATAGGTTCTAGTAGGTAAATTTTTAAGTCCTTCTCTTAAGAGTAATTAAGGCTAGATATGAAAATGAGATACCTTTTATTGATTATTGTAATTTCCCAATACATAGATAATTAATTTATTCTAACAATTTAAAAAGAACCATCAACCTCTTTCTGAGACAAGGTCTTAAAATATCTCTGTTTCAGAATATTATCCTTTAATTAGGTGTCTCTTAATTGTCTTTTAGAAAATATGATTAAGGTTAATTCCCAGTGCAGAGAGTGATATATAAATCTTATCATATTTTTTTACAGATAATAGGTCCAGTCAGAGAACTTATAAAGTACCAATGAATTTTCAACAAGGTTTGTAACCATTATTGCTCAAAACTAACATACAACTTTAATTTGGAAAACCTCAGTCCTAATAAAATGTTCTCCCAAATCTCATAATTATCCAAGAAACAAAGTAACATGTAAGAATCAGCAGTGTCTCTGAATCAATCAAATTTAGTAACCAAGGAGAATTGTCAAAATTGGGATCTAAGACAGCAGTTTAATATATTTAGTGTTTAATTAAGAATATGAATTTATTGAAAAAATTAATCCTTGCCTTAAACAGTAGAAATCATTAGGCAATAAAGACCTTCCTTAAAGAAAATAAACTTAACATTTTAATATGTCTTCATCATGTCTAAATATGGACAAAATCTTAGCTCCCATCAGCATAGTAAAATCAGGAAAATAGCCTGAAATATTCTTAAATTAATCAGTTAAAATTTTTATAGTCAGTCCAGTACATATAAATCTTTTTCTCAATTGTTTTAACTTTCTATATGATCTGTCTGTCTAGATAATGATATAAAGATTTTTCTATTTAGGAAAATATATTTATCATTAAAATCTAGAATAGAAAGACATTGTTTTACCCAAAGATTATTTTTTTTTTCTTCTTCTGAGGACCTCCAATATGTGCTTCCTCTCTGTTGAAGCATCTTCTTTTCTTTTAAAACATTTCCTGGTTATACTTTGAAACAATTTCTGAAAACTTTACAATCAAAACAAGTTATCGTACCTTGATAAGAAGAAATATCTTAATGAAACTATAAAGTACTTGGATATTTCTGTAGACAGAATTATATCTGTTTATCATCTTATACAGTTTGTATAATGAGATTACTTGATTGTTGTTTGACCTCTTGAAAGCAAATATATAGTAAAATACATTTATCTCAAATATCTGTAATTAAAAAGCAGAGCATCAGATGAATACATGTATAAGAAATGTACAAATTATGTGTTTTATATTGAAGAAAAACAATTATATAAATATATATTAACTAAACTATTAGACATTTAGACAACTAGACTGCTCTGGAAGGGAACCCAGGGGCACGCCTAGAGACGAGGCCCACAAGGGTTTCCCAGCATGGCCTATCCTAGGGCTGTCTGAGGAGAGGGGAGCTCTGCCCTCCCTGTGGAATGACCCACTTTGTCCAACAGTCAGGGTTCCTCTGCTCAACTCTGAAGAGAAAGCTCCCTCCTCAGCCTGAGGGCCAGACAGCATCCAAGGTGGCCCCCAGGCCCTGCACTTAGCCTCCCACTATGCTGATCACCTGAAGCTTGGCTGAAAGTGGAGATGCCCCCTGAGAGGGGAGACACCCTGCTGGGAGGGGAGATATACCCTCTAGGGGTGACCCTCCCTCTAAGGGAGAGACACCTGCTGAGAGGGAAGCCAACCCCTGGGAGGGGAGATACCCTGCTGGGCGGGAGATGCTTGCCCCCACTAACCAAGACAACCCCCTAGGAAAGAGAGACACCCTGCTAGGAGGGGAGACACCCCTAGGACTGGAGCCACCCCCTAAAAGTGGAGACACTCTACTAGGAGAGCAGAGGCCCCCACTCTAGGGGAGACAACTCCCTGGTATGGGGAGACACCCTGCTGGAAGAAGAGAAGCTCCCGCTGGGAGGGGAGCATCCTGGGCTTCCTGGGGACTCTGCTTCTTCCTCAACCCCAGGAGTGTTCCCAATGCTGTCACTAGGTCTGGCTGTGCTGTCTATGGTAAGAGGAGGAGTGAAATCTCTAGAGAGCAGAAAAGGGAGTCCAGGAGCCACCTCCCTGCACCCCAGCCTGTCCCCCACCAGGTCAGGCCTGCTGCGGCCAGGGGCCAGGCAGCCACAGTGAGCCCTTCTTTACTCCTGTGCCCAAGGGCAGAGGCCAGAAAGGGACCACCACAGAGGCCTCTGGAAGTGGACTTTGACACAGGGTGACAGAATCCCACTGTAGTGCTAGGAGCCACAAGCAAATAATATGATGCATGGCACTTTCAGTTGTAAGGTGACTCCAGCTAGCCATTGAGATGATATGATTATGTTAAGATTTACATTCATATGGAAATTGGACTCCTGCTGTTCACCTTGGCCTGCTACGGGACTCATGTTATGGGACTCCTGGAGAGTTCCCATTGGTTGGGGAAGGATAGTAGGAGGGAATTCCGGGGGAGGCGGGGGGGGGGGCCGGTTCCGGTAGACGCGAGGGTGGGTGGACCAGTTTTGGCTTACGCATACGGAGTATTGGCGGCTTTTTCAAAAATAAAGTTTTGTTCCTGCTTGAGTGGCTCGTGATTCTGTGCCCAGCCAGACTGAGGCACTGTAGGATCAGGGGTGTGAAGAAAAGCAGTGAAATCCCAGCCCATGGTGGCCACTCTAGGGGTTGGGAAACCTGAATTCAGACCAAGCCCCAGCAGCTTCTGGGAGCTGCAGGCTGCATCTCCCCCTGCCTGGAGTGTCCCAAGAGACAAACGTAGACCACCAGGGTCCCCAGGCCGCTCTGAGGAAAGAGAACCCCACGTGTCCCTAGAGACATGGCCTAGAGGGTCCCCAGGCCAGGTATCTTCCTCAGGCTGGTCTGAGAAACCTCAGGCATCCCTAGAGATGTAGCCAAGGCGTCTCCAGGCCTGGCATCTCCCCTAGACTGTTCTCGGGGGGGTACCCCCAGAATGCCCTTAGAGACGTGGCCCATGAGGTTTTTCTGGCCTGTCAACTTTTCTGGCTGCTCTGAGGAGAGGGGAGCTCTGCCCTCCTTGTGGAATGAACCACCTTGTCCAGCAGTCAGGGTTCCTCTGCTCAGCTCTGAGAAGAAAGCTCTGCCATTCCCTTCTTTATGAAGGATCCTAATTAGTTCTGCCCCTTCCCTTGACCACTGGCCAGATCCCTGTTGTAAGCCCCCACCTTGCCAGTGATCATCTGGGGGTTGGGCAGCACACAGGGACTAGCCAGGAGAGGTCAGTAGGTCAGCTTCACCTTGGAGACTGGCCACCTTTGCTTTCTGCATGTGGACATCTTCTCCTATGTGTAATGTAGCTTTTACCCACCCTAGACATGGCAGCAGCAGATGACGTGCTGTCTCCCTTGGCAGGCACAAGTTCTGGACACCACCAGACTGCTGAGGAGCTGTGTGCAAAGTGCCGTGGGGATGCTCAGGGACCAGGAGAGCAGCTCAAGCAACATGAGGAGAGTTACCATCCTCCTCAGCCTGAGTGGGGACAGTGTGTGCATTGGTAGGAGTCATGTCCCTGCTTCTCATCCTACCCTGGCAGGCCCTTCCTGAGCAGTGGGAATCAGGTGGCTGAGTGTGGCAAGCTGCCCTTCTGGGTGTCTGTGGCTTGGCAGATGCAGCTGGCATCTATGGACATAGATTGAGAGTTGGCCTGGCCAGAGGACCTGTGGCTTCCCTCTCTGGGGGAACTGGTCAAGCAGCACAGCAGAGCCTCCAAATTGGTGCCCACAGGTGGACCAAATTATGTCCCTTCTGCCTTTTCACAGCCTCATTCTTGTGGATATCCAAGATGCACCTTTCCGTCCTTCTAAAGAAGCAAGAAGAGACCAGCTCTGTAGTCTGAAGGAGTGGGTGGGGTGAGAGGCTGTGAACTGGGATGTGCTCCAGGAGGCCAGCACCTTCAGGTACTACAAGCAGTGTAGGGACCTACTATTCCGTCCCAGAGGAAGGAGCACACCAGGTGTTTCTTTCTCCACCTCTGAGGGCAGAGCCATGTTTTTGCTCCAGGAGCCCAAAACAGACCTGGATGGTGATTGTGTGTGGTTGTTGGCCATGTGGGTGGTGGTCCAGGGGTGTTTATTGGCCACCTGGATGTTGGTCACAGGGGTTAGCCAACTGAATGGTGGTCATGGGGATTGTTGGCTTCTTTTGCTTAACTTTTTTATAATAGAAAACTTTTTAAAAATTGTTCTTGTAGGATGTTTGCCAGCAGCATCTATCTTAAGAAGTCCATGGTTGCCCTAAAGTTGAGTACCCAAACACTCTACTACATGAGAATATTAATAATTTTTATATTTTCTGCAAATGTCCTAAAAGAAGAGACAAAGGTAATTATGAGCTATTTGGCCCTAGTTTAAAGATAAGAAAGCCTGATTCTGTCATAGAAATTTTCTCTATTTACATTGGAAATGAGCAAATCCACTCAACACATTTGATCTAAAATTTAAATGTGGATTGCCCTGAGAAAAAGGGCCAGTTTTTGCCTATTTTGTGGAGTGTGGTATGTGTGTGAAATAATGATCCTCAGAACTTAGTAAACAAGTAGTGATTTTTTTCCCCTATTTGTGGGCTGAAGGGGTTAGGTCCAGCAACTGCAAAGAAAGCCCTATCACTATATGACTTCTTGTAATGGATTTTAAGCCTTTTTTATTTTATTTTCTCTAAAAGTAAGTGGAACCTTGTTTTGTCACTTGTAAACATGATCTTATATTGTATCTTAAAACATAAAACAGGACTAAGTGGACCTTCTCTGGTAGAACAGGTACAGAGGTTCACTCTTCACTCACCTTACCCCCTCTTCATCTTGCCCCCTTCAATCTTGCAGATGCCTAAAGCCCAAAACCTACAGCCTTCACTTCTTCAGGCCCAATACACTGATTCTGAAAGTACATTCTGGAACACTGCTCTGTGCCCATTTTCAGTTAGCCATTGCTTTCAAGGGAAAAAGAAATCCATAATCGTAGGGATCAAAGCAGATTTTCTTTCTCTTCAGAAACGAGGGAGTTGGGGGAGGCTTAAGAAGATACAGTGAAAGAAAAAGGAAATGTTTTATTTAAATAAATTAAAATAGATCATTGATATGAAATAAAGCTCAAAATGATTCATGAAAACCTTAAATTCACTCCCTGAATAGAACTAAAATTACTTATATGTTACCAAAATAGCTCCACTAAAACAAAGTAGATTTGCAATTCTTAATATGAGAAAAAAAAGTAGGTTAGGTTCATATAACAAACAGTACACACTCTCTATATAAAGTCCCAGGATATTGAAATGTGTTCTGCTTTGGTTACAAAAAAAACCATATCTAGATGGTGTTGGTAAGCAAGCCAATGAAGTGTGCAACAAACAAAAGATATAAACAATTCAACAAGTCATTATGAGTACAAGCTCATCATGGTCAAAATCTTCAACGGTGACCAGAAAGGCAAGCCAGGGGCGTTGCAGGGGTCAGGTCCAACAATGCAAAGAAAGAAAACTTCAGCAGAATGCAAAACAGCCAGCTGCAGGAGAAAGAGTGTCCCTTCCTCAGCTTTGTTGCTTCAGACCCATATCCGAGTGCCAGGTACTCCAGAGTCATCTTGAAGCCAGGTACACTACTCCTTTGGGTCTTCTCTTTCTACAGTACCTGTTGCCTCTCTGACTTATGGGGAGGCTCTTTAAGTAAACATATGCCAGGCATAACGCATATATATAAGGCAATAGTATAAAAGGGTCAAGAAGTAGTGCTTTGGGAAACTCCAGGAAGAGCTGCCAGACTAAATAGGTAAAAGGATTGAAAATGAAAGCCAAACTCAGACCACTACCCAATCTTTCTCAGAGAGATGAGGATGTGGCAGTTGAGGCTTGACTATGGCTCAACACAAGGCACAGGCTGGGCAAGTGAGGACACCATACAGATATAAATCCCAGATTAACACTAAGTGATCTTTTTAAAGTTTTCACTCTGCACTTTGTTTTAGTTCCAGGAAGATCTAGAGTGGCACATAAAAATGAACTGAATTATAAAAAGAGAGAAGTCTGCCTTTTATAAAGCTATTTTCGATTTTCTAAGTGCTTATGCTACTGTGGAAAGGCATGATCTCCTGGGTATTAGAACAACAGTTCATCTCATATTTCTTTTTTTTAAAATATATACTTTTAGTTATAGGTAGATACAATACCATTTTATTTCATTTTCATGTGGTGCTGAGGATTGAACCCAATGCCTCATGCATGCTAGGTGAGTGCTCTACCACTGAGCCACAACCCCAGCCCTCACATTTCTTTTATTCAATATGTATTTATTTTTCTCTCATTTTACTATTTCTACTCTAATAATTACTGTACAGTAGGTCACTGTTTATTTAGGGAGTTCCAATATAAACACAAGGTATTAATTAGTAATTAGTATATTAGTGAATAAATGAATATTTTATCAGAATGAACCTTGTGCCAAGCTGGGAGTGCCAGGCGAGCAGAATATTAATGAAAACAAGGTATTAAATGATTGAAGAATGGTAAGGACAAATCGTATTGGGTTAGGACACTTAGATGAGGTAGGACAAAGGGACTGGACACTGGGATGACAATTAAAAACACAAATGGACTGAAAGTAAAGAAATTTAGGCAAAAGTGTAAACTTAGTTGTGGTCCATATTCTCTGTTAAAAATGGGAGTTCATAACCCACTTGAATCAAATGTAAAGAAGATGATATGTCATGAGCTTTGTAAGGTTTTGAACAACCAATAAAAAAAAAATGTGAACTATTGCTGAAACCACTAATACTTTCTTTTTTTTTTAATTATTTTATTGTTGGTTGTTCAAAACATTACATAGTTCTTATTATACCATATTTCACAGATTGATTCAAGTGGGTTATGAACTCCCATTTTTACCCCGTATACAGATTGCTGTGTCACATCAGTTACATTTCCATTGATTTACAAATTGCTTTTCTAGTGACTGATGTATTCTGCTGTCTATCCCATTCTCCACTGTCCCCTCACCCCTCCCCTCCCCTCCCCTCCCCTACTCTCTCTCCATCCCCTCTACTATAAATCGTTTCTTCCACTTATATAATTTTTCTCCTACTCCTCCTTTCCTCTTATATGTAATTGTGTATAACCCTGAGGCTCACCTTCCAGTTCCATGCAATTTCCCTTAACTCTCACTTTCCCTCCCGCCTATCATCCCTGTTTAATGTTATTCTTCTTCTCCAGCTCTTCGTCTCTACCCTGTCCTTGGTTACTCCCCTTATATCAAAGAAGACATTTGACATTTGTTTTTTAAGGATTGGCTAGCTTCACTTAGCATAATCTGCTCTAATGCCATCCATTTCCCTCCAAATTCTATGATTTTGTCATTTCTTATTGCAGAGTAATACTCCATTGTGTATAAATGCCACATTTTTTTAATCCATTCATCTATTGAAGGGCTTCTAGGTTGGTTCCACAATCTTGCTATCGTGAATTGTGCTGCTATGAACATCGATACAGCAGTGTCCCTGTAGCATGCTCTTGTTAGGTCTTTAGGGAATAGACCGAGGAGGGGAATAGCTGGGTCAAATGGTGGTTCCATTCCCAACTTTCCAAGAAATCTCCATACTGCTTTCCAAATTGGCTGCACCATTTTGCAGTCCCACCAACAATGAACAAGTGTACCCATTTCCCCGCATCCTCGCCAGCACTTGTTGTTGTTGGATTTCTTAATGGCTGCCAATCTTACTGGAGTGAGATGGTATCTTAGGGTGGTTTTGATTTGCATTTCTCTGACTGCTAGAGATGGTGAGCATTTTTTCATGTCCTTGTTGATTGATTGTATGTCCTCCTCTGAGAAGTGTCTGTTCAGGTCCTTGGCCCATTTGTTGATTGGGTTATTTGTTATCTTATTATCTAATTTTTTGAGTTCTTTGTATACTCTGGATATTAGGGCTCTATCTGAAGTGTGTGGGGTAAAGATTTGTTCCCAGGATGTAGGCTCCCTGTTTATCTCTCTTATTGTTTCTTTTGTTGAGAGAAAACTTCTTAGTTTGAGTAAGTCCCATTTGTTGATTCTGGTTGTTAACTCTTGCGCTATGGGTGTCCTATTGAGGAATTTGGGGCCTGACCCCACAGTATGTAGATCATAGCCGACTTTTTCTTCTATCAGACGCCGTGTCTCTGATTTAATATCGAGCTCCTTGATCCATTTTGAGTTAACTTTTGTGCATGGCGAGAGAAAGGGATTCAGTTTCATTTTGATGCAAATGGATTTCCAGTTTTCCCAGCACCATTTGTTGAAGATGCTATCCTTCCTCCATTGCATGCTTTTAGCCCCTTTATCAAATATAAGATAGTTGTAGTTTTGCGGATTGGTTACTGTGTCTTCTATTCTGTACCATTGGTCCACTCGCCTGTTTTGGTACCAGTACCATGCTGTTTTTGTTACTATTGCTCTGTAGTATAGTTTGAAGTCTGGTATCGCTATACCGCCTGATTCACACTTCCTGCTTAGCATTGTTTTTGCTATTCTGGGTCTTTTATTATTCCATATGAATTTCCTGATTGTTTTATCTATTTCTACAAGAAATGCTGTTGGGATTTTGATTGGGATAGCATTGAACTTATAGAGAACTTTTGGTAATATCACCATTTTGATGTTAGTTCTGCCTATCCATGAGCAGGGTATATTTTTCCATCTTCTGAGGTCTTCTTCTATGTCTCTTTTTAGGGTTCTGTAGTTTTCATTGTATAGGTCTTTCACCTCTTTTGTTAGCTTGATTCCCAGGTATTTTATTTTTTGGGGGGATATTGTGAATGGAGTAGTTGTCCTCATTTCTGTTTCAGAGGATTTGTCGCTGATATACAGGAATGCATTTGATTTATGCGTGTTGATTTTATATCCCGCCACTTTGCTGAATTCATTTATTAACTCTAATAGTTTCTTTGTAGACCCTTTTGGGTCTGTTAGGTATAGAATCATATCGTCTGCAAATAGTGATAATTTAAGTTCTTCTTTTCCTATTTTTATGCCTTTAATTTCTTTCGTCTGTCTAATTGCTCTGGCCAGTGTTTCGAGGACTATGTTGAACAGAAGTGGTGAGAGAGGGCATCCCTGTCTTGTACCAGATCTTAGAGGGAATGCCTTCAATTTTTCTCCATTCAGGATGATGCTGGCCTGTGGCTTATCATAGATTGCTTTAACAATGTTGAGGAATGATCCTGTTATCCCTAATTTTTCTAGAGTTTTGAACATAAAGGGATGCTGTACTTTGTCGAATGCCTTTTCTGCATCTATCGAGATGATCATATGGTTCTTATTTTTAAGTCTATTGATGTGGTGAATAACATTTATTGATTTCCGTATATTGAACCAGCCTTGCATCCCAGGGATGAATCCTACTTGATCATGGTGTATAATTTTTTTGATATGTTTTTGAATCCGATTCGCCAGAATTTTATTGAGGATTTTTGCATCTAGGTTCATTAGAGATATTGGTCTGTAGTTTTCTTTCTTTGAAGTGTCTTTGTCTGGTTTAGGAATCAGGGTGATGTTGGCCTCGTAGAATGTATTTGGAAGTTCTCCCTCTTTTTCTATTTCCTGAAATAACTTGAAAAGTATTGGTGTTAGTTCCTCTTTAAAGGTTTTGTAAAATTCTGCTGTATACCCATCCGGTCCTGGGCTTTTCTTAGTTGGTAGTCTTTTGATGGTTTCTTCTATTTCCTCTATTGTTATTGGTCTGTTTAGGTTGTCTATATCTTCCTGACTCAATCTGGGCAGATCATATGACTTAAGAAATTTATCGATGCCTTCACTATCTTCTATTTTATTGGAGTATAAGGATTCAAAGTAATTTCTGATTATCTTCTGTATTTCTGAAGTGTCTGTTGTGATATTGCCTTTTTCATCCCGTATGCTAGTAATTTGGGTTCTCTCTCTTCTTCTCTTCGTTAGCATGGCTAAGGGTCTGTCAATTTTATTTATTTTTTCAAAGAACCAACTTTTGGTTTTGTCAATTTTTTCAATTGTTTCTTTTGTTTCAATTTCATTAATTTCAGCTCTGATTTTAATTATTTCTTGCCTTCTACTTCTTTTGCTGTTATTTTGCTCTTCTTTTTCTAGGATTTTGAGATGAAGTATGAGATCATTTATTTGTTGGTTTTTTCTTTTTTTAAGGAATGAACTCCAAGCAATGAATTTTCCTCTTAAAACTGCTTTCAATGTGTCCCATAGATTCCGATATGTTGTGTCAGTGTTTTCATTTATCTCTAAGAATTTTTTAATTTCCTCCTTGATGTCTTCTATGACCCATTGGTCATTCAGTAACCTATTGTTCATTCTCCACGTGGTGCATGATTTTTCCTTCCTTCTTTTATCGTTGATTTTCAGTTTCATTCCATTATGATCAGATAGGATGCATGGTATTATTTCTACTCCTTTATATTGTCTAAGAGTTGCCCTGTGACATAATATATGATCTATTTTTGTGAAGGATCCATGTGCTGCTGAGAAAAATGTGTAACTACTTGATGTTGGGTGGTATATTCTATATATGTCAATTAAGTCTAGGTTGTTAATTGTGTTGTTGAGTTCTATAGTTTCCTTATTTAACTTTTGTTTGGAAGATCTGTCCAGTGGTGAGAGAGGTGTGTTGAAGTCTCCCATGATTATTGTATGGTGGTCTATTAGACTCTTGTACTTGAGAAGAGTTTGCTTGATGAACGTAGGTGCACCATTGTTTGGGGCATATATATTTATGATTGTTATGTCTTGTTGGTGTATGGTTCCCTTGAGCAGTATGCAGTGTCCCTCTTTATCCTTTTTGATTAATTTTGGCTTGAAATCTATTTTGTTTGATATGAGTATGGACACTCCTGCTTGTTTCCGCAGTCCATATGAGTGGAATGATTTTTCCCAGCCTTTCACCTTCAGTCTATGTATATCTTTTCCTATCAAATGCGTCTCCTGTAGGCAACATATTGTTGGATCTTGTTTTGTGATCCATTCGACTAGCCTGTGTCTCTTAATTGGTGAGTTTAAGCCATTAACATTTAGGGTTATTATTGAGATTAGGTTTGTTCCTCCAGTCATATTTGTTTATTTATGTTACTAAACCTGATTAGTTTTCCTCTTTGGTTACTTTCCCCCCTTTACTGTCCTATCTCCCACTGATGGTTTTCCATGTTATTTTCAGTTTCCTCTTCCTGTATTGTTTTGCCAAGGATTTTTTGAAGAGATGGTTTTCTAGCTGCGAATTCTTTTAACTTTTGTTTATCGTGAAAGGTTTTAATTTCATCTTCCATCCTGAAGCTTAATTTCGCCGGATACACGATTCTTGGTTGGAGCCCATTTTCTTTCAGTGTTTGAAATATGTTATTCCAGGATCTTCTAGCTTTCAGAGTCTGTGTTGAGAGATCAACTGTTATCCTGATTGGTTTGCCCCTAAATGTAATCTGCTTTCTTTCTCTTGTAGCTTTTAAAATTCTCTCCTTATTCTGTATGTTGGGCATCTTCATTATAATGTGTCTAGGTGTGGATCTCTTATGATTTTGCACTTTTGGCGTCCTGTAGGCTTCTAGGATATGGGATTCTGTTTCATTCTTCAAGTCTGGGAAGTTTTCTCGTATTATTTCATTGAATAGATTGTTCATTCCTCTGGTTTGGAGCTCTGTGCCCTCTTGTATCCCAATGACTCTTAAGTTTGGCCTTTTAATGTTATCCCATATCTCTTGGATGTTCTGCTCATGGTTTCTTAGCAGTCTTGCTGAACTGTCTATGTTCTTCTCAAGTTGAAATACTTTGTCTTCATTGTCTGATGTTCTATCTTCTAAGTGATCTATTCTGCTGGTAGTATTGTCAATTGAGGTTTTAAGTTGGTTTATTGCTTCCTGCATTTCTAGGATTTCTATTTGTTTGTTCTTTATTACTTCTAGCTCCCTGTGAAATTGATCTTTTACTTCCTGGATTTGTTTCTGTAGTTCCTTGTCAATGTGATCTTTCATTGTCTGATTTTGCTGTCTCATGTCTTCCTTGAGAGTCCAGATGATCTGAAGCATGTATATCCTGAACTCTTTATCTGACATTCCATCTGTTGCAGCTATTACCTCTTCTAGGGTTGAGTTGACCTGCATTGCTTGTGGTCCTTTCTTTCCTTGTCTTTTCATGTTGCTTGCGTTTCTTTCTGCTTGGTGAAACTGTTGTGTTTTTGAAATTTTTCCCCGTTTATTTTTGTTGCTCTTGTATATTTGGGATATCTCTCTTGTAGGGCGGGTAGTGGCTGTGATCCTCCTCTAATCAGGGTGATCTATATACTACGCTGGTTGGTCGTAGGTCTGCCCGCCCTGCGGGCACGGGTGGCTGCTCTACTCTGCCCCCACTCCAATTGCGGTGACGTTCCTACCACGTCCTCGGATCGTTGGTCCTGATCCGGACGTGGGCAGCAGCTCTTCTCCACCCCTACTCCAATTGATGTGACGTGTCTACCACGCTGGTCGGCCTCCAAGCCTGTTCCGCCGGTGGGTCTCAGATCTGCCCACCCTGCGGGCCTGGGCTGCAGTTCTGCTCAACCCCCACTCCCAGTGGGGGTACCTAACTGCCTCTCCAACGGGTCTCTGGGCTCCTTCCGGATGCTGGCGGCGGCTCTGTTCAACCCCCACTCCAACCAGTGTGACGTGACTGCCTCGATGCTACTCGTCCACTACACTGGCCGGCTGCCGAGCCTGTCCTGCCAGTGGGACGCAGGACTGCCTACCTTGCAGGGTCAGACGGCAGCTCTTCACGGCCTCTACTCCAAGTGGGTTGACTTGGCTACCCTGCCGTCGGGTCGCTGGTCCTGTTCCAGGCGTGGGCGGCTACTCTCCTCGGCCCCAGCTGCAGTTGGGGTGTCGCGATACCACACCGGCGGGACCCTTAGCCTGCTCTGGGCACAGGAGGCAGCTCCACTCTGCCCTCCAGGCCCCCGCAGTACCCAGCAGGACCCGGACCAAGAAGCAGTCCCTGTAGGATCCCCAACCCTGAGCCAGAGCCGCTTCGGGAGCCAGGAGCCGGTCTCTCCGATCCCCGCCACTTTCTGCTAGGAGCAGGCTCCTCAGGGCTACCGCCGCGGGTTCCCCAATCCCAGGCCAAAGCCGCCCCGGGAGCCCAAGCCTGGCCGCACCAGACTCTCCCTGCTAGGTGCCCAAGCCTGGCCGCACCAAACTCTCCCTGCTCGGTGTACGCTCCCCTTGGAGCAGAGTCTAAGACGCACTTCCCGCGGGCTCTCCAGCTCCGGGTCAAAACTGTTCCAGAAGACAGAGACCCGCTGCCCCTCGTCGCAAGTTTCACTTGTGGCTGGCCTCAGCTCGCGGTCCCTGCAGGCTCCGCGGCCCTGGGCTCAAGCAGCCACGAGGGCCAGAACCCAGCCTCTCCGATCCCTGCCACACTCTGCTCGGAGCAGGGTCGACAGAGGTACCCCAGCCTCAGGCCCAGGCGGCCCCCGCCCGGGCCTGGCAGCTCCAACCTCTCCCAGCTCAGTGTACGCTCAGACAGGGGCAGGGTCAAAGACACAGTCGCCGCGGGTTCCGTAGCCCCGGGCCAAGAAGGATCTCCCGCCCTGGGCCAAAGCAACCCGGGGAACTAGAATCTGGACGCTCAAAGCCCGGCGCCCGCCTTGCCAGGGGTGAGGCCTGAAGAGTATTCTCCTCAGAGTTTCCAAACCCGAGCCTGAGCGATCTGTCTGCGCAACGCAGGCAAATACCAGCCTGGAATCACCTGTTCTGTAGTTGAATGAGCCGAGATCAGTAGAAAACAGGGATGATTGCGTCAGCTCTCCATGATGGCGGCTGCATTTCTCCTGCGTGTTCCGACCGGTGTCGGGAAACGAACTGGACCGATTCTCTCCTGTATTTCAAAGCTGGAATTCAGCACTCAGCGCGGCTAGTGTGCCACTGGCAGGAGCCTGCAGAATCCGCTTCGCTGTAATCCCTCTCTGGTAACTCGCGGCTAATTAACTCGGGCGCGTCCCAGACTCCATCCACGGGGCGGTCCGCCGACCAAGTACTGCTTCGCTCCGTGTGGAGAAATCGCCCGCTACCAAGCCCCTGCAGCCGAATCCCGCGCGCTGGAATTTTGACCTCTAGATTCTGGAGCACTTCAATTTCACTGGGGATTCCCACCAAGGTAGCCTTCAGCCATTTCACCTCGTGTTTCTCCCACACAGTGGCGCAGCGTACTGGTCTGCTGTACTCCCTTGGCCGCCATCTTCTGAATCCCCCCGTTTTTCTTTCTTTTCTTTTTCTTTCTTTCTTTTTTTGCTTGTGGCTAGTGTCTGGAGGGCAGAAGAGGAAGCCACCAGCGCTTTCCAGGTGGACCCTGGCTGCAATGAATACTTTCTAATAGTAACCAACTTATACCTTTTTGTGCTCAACACCACTATCTGGCTTTTCAATTTTCTTATTCTCTAAGTTGAGGTTTAAAAACATTTTCAGAGGTAGAAAATTGAATGAGAGCCCAGCTTATGATAAAACACATTAACTTGTAAAATATGGCTTTGGATGATATAAAAGTGCTAAGGATAAAAAAGTAAATGGAAAGCATTATGTCAAAAATCACCTGCACTATGGTTTTACTCCAAGTTCATATCCTCTGAACCTCATATTGACTGAACTTCTCAAATGCAAGGCACATCTTAGATGACATTGTAGTCTTTAAGTAACCATCTTCCTGTTTTTTTCCTTTATCTTAGCCCAGGACTTATAATATTAAATAACACTCTAATTAGAGAATGCTGTGATCTAACTTTTCTGGGATATCAAAGCACATCACAGATTGTTTATTTTACCTTAACAGCATGTCTGGATAGAACAAAATAGGGAAATACCCAAGGTGAAGGGAACTGGCAGACACTTAAGTATGTATGTATGTATGTATATATATATATATATATATATATATATATATATATATATATATATATATTTTTTTTTTTTTAAATTTTTTTTCTATTGATTATTTAAAGCATTACATAGCTCATGATATATCATCTTTCATACATTTGACTCAAATTGTGTTTTGAACTCCCATTTTCACCCCAAATACAGATTGCAGAATCACATCTGTTACATATTCACATTTTTACATAATGCCATTAGTGACTGTTGTATTCTGCTACCTTTCCTATCCCCTACTATCCCCCCTCCCCACTTAAGTATATTAATGTATGAATGTATTAAGACTGCAATCTAAACATGGGAAATGATTTGAGACCAGACACCAGTTTTTAGATGATCTATGCCTTTGTCCTCCATCATTAGTAGAGATAACTGACAGTCTTAAGTCATTTCCCTAGGGAAGCCATTTTGATCTCTTGGAACTCCTTCAACATACCTTATATATTTACTTTATGGTTTTTATCAGACTTATGATTAGTTATCTGTGCATTTCTATGTTAGAGATTTTTTGACTGATGGATCTTGAGCTTAACTAGAATAAGGGTAATATATCTATCCTACCCATCTGGTGCTCCCAGCTTGGCACAAGATTTGTACCTGACACAATATTCATTTATTCACTAATATACTAATTACTAATTGCTTTCTCTTGAAGTTTTAGCACATAAGACCAAAGTGCTCCTTTTGAGAAGAAAGTACCATGTCACAAGCAGAGAGATGCTAAAGCATTTACTTTTACTTCAGGGTAATCCTCCTGGTGAGTGAGCCCCATCAAGGACAATAGGCATTCCTGTCAGGTCCTAGGCACAAATGCCACTGCCTCTTCTCCCCAAGAGTGACAGACTTTAGCATCCATTTCTTCCTCTGATCACCAGCGAGAGCAGGGTTCACACAGAGAACTCTGCTCTATAATCCAACAAGACTGATTTCATGACACCTTAAGTCACTGGGGCTTCCTGTCTTGCAGGCAGCACAAGAGTCACTGCAGTTGGGAGCATGACCCACTCTGCTCCTCATTCCAAGAGGCTCCCTGACCTAGCCCCCAATACCTCCCACCTCACCAGCTTCCCTGATTCACTTGCATTCTAATCTGTAGGACCCATCTCCTGGCTCCTCTCTCATAGATGTGGCCCCTTCTGTGCATCATATCATCCAGCCCCACCTCCCAAGTCCCACGATGACCCTCCATGCCTACACATGTGCCTGTCCTTTGCTGGGTGCCCTTTTCCTTTTCACTATGCTTGTCTCAAAAAGAGGGATTGTGGGGCTGGGGATGTGGCTCAAGTGATAGCACGCTCACCTGGCATGCGTGCGGCCCGGGTTCGATCCTCAGCACCACATAAAAACAAAGATGCTGTGTCCGCCGAAAACTAAAAAATAAATATTAAAAAAATCTCTCTCTCTTACTCTTAAAAAATAAAAAATAAAAAAAGAGGGATTGTACTAGTTGTCTCACCTATCACAAAGGGCTACTTTCAAAATCAAGTGAAGCACTCTGTGAGAATGTGTTACTGAAGCACCACTGTATGATAAGTGGCACTGTTTCTTCCATGATGGGCCCCAGCACGCTTCCCTCTCCTCTTCTCTCTTCCAGTCCACCTGAGCAAAGGGTTTCAACCTCTGCAGTCTCTATTGCTTTAAAATTGTTTTTTTTTTCAAGCTTTTCTCCAGTCTTTCAATCCACATTATAGATTAGCTTCCTAGAGGAAGTGGGGTTCTAATCCTATTCACTAGGAAGCTAGTCAATAATGTAGCTTACAAGCTGATTCATGGATGTGAAAGCTCAAAAAATGTAAAGCCAAATGACTTCCAGAAAGGCTTATTTGTAAGTGAGGCAATGCAATGCAGAGTACTGAATCTCGTGGTAAATATGAACATGAAAGAGCTGCCAGAACCAGGGTCCGTGGAGACAGCATGTAGAGGCAGGAGACCAGATGCCATAGCTGTGGTGGCACGTCAAGGATGCCTTGCTGCCTACCATTCAGGCACTGGCACAAAGTGGGGATTCATGTGAGTGTATGCAAATATACTTTTTACTTTATTAAGTTATTAATGGGAACAGCTGGGACAGTTTCTGTGCACATTGGAAAATAAGTCCCATAGTGCTAGACAGACTTTAAAACTGTGATTATAATAGATAATAAATTATTATCCTGGGCAATGAGTACATTTTATTTTTCAATGGGAAACTTGAGTGTTCCTATACATACAGGAAAGGGCAGGTTATTGAAAAGTCCTCAACATTCAACTTCAAAGACTTTGTTAGTTACAGTGAATATCTTCTGGGTAGAGGCAGGTGACAGAGGAGCTAGAATGGGACAGTTAAGGACCGGATGAGGGGAGCTGCAGGCTGCCCCAGTACCCCAGATGATTCAAGCCTGGGAGAATGAGCCCCAACCATGAAAGTCACAGCCTAGGACAGGCCAAGAGGGTGCACTCACTGAACAGCAACATGGAAGCCTGCATGGCTGGAGAAATGGAAGAGGCCTGTGTCTTCTCTTCCCCTTGGTCAGAGGCTTGAGCCAGGTGGAGTGAAGGGAAGAAACGTGAGGGTCAGGGACACCTGGCTCAGGAATCTCTCTCCCAGGGACACCTGCTCTGTCTCCCAAGTCTGCTGGCTGGACTGCCACACTTCCCAGCACCAGAGTTGCTATACCTTGTTGCCAATCATCCAGTATTGAAATTAGTGACTTAGATAGCTTGACAGCCTGCAAGCATCTTAAATATTATACCAAGGGCTGGCACTAATTATGCAGCAGGTGCTCTATCAATCTTTATCAAATAAATGAGGAGTGTTCGATTGCTGATTTTGCCTTCAGAGTCTGTTGTGACAACAAATCATACTTCATCAGAGCTGTGGTCAACATCTTGGGGACAGTGAGCACATAAAAACTGCTCTCACCAAGGCTGATGAGCATCTGCTGCAAGGACTGGTAGGATGATGACTGCAGGTCAAAGAGTGAGAGTTTGTAGTCCAAGCTCAGCTGTGCTTCATATCAGATGGTTTCAAACAAGGTTGATGTCCTATAAATCTGTAAGGGGAAGAAGAATGTCATCCATTTCTCAGAAGCCAGTGTCAGCTATTTACAGACTACAGACTTTTGCTTATAGTGTGGTACACAACCTACATTTTTTAAAAGATTTGAAAAGAACCTTTATTTCTAGGTAGGTCTTTGTGGACCTGAAGAAGTATCACACCATCCTCAGTAAATTATAGCTTATGTAACCAAACAAATGCTAATTTTGATTAAAACAAGAAGAGTTCTCTTCTTGTCCCCAGGAGTAAGGTGCAGAGAATGGGAATGGGCCCATGTGGTGGAGGCACTCTGGAGAAGGATGAGACCAGGACAAAGGCAGAGGTGACCATACTCTCAGGAGGGTGACAGCCTTTGCAGGTGGTCCGGTGCCATAGAGCCCAATCACCCACCACCCTCCCCAGGGTCAGGACTTTGCTGGACAAGCTTCGCAAGGAGCCATACCCACTGGCATGGACCCCTTGAAGACAGGCCTCGCCCACTGGCATGGACCACTTGAGGATCAGCCTTGCCCACTTGCAAGAGCATCTTGAGGACCAGACAACTGGCATTCCTAAAGGAGATCCTGTCCCACTGTTTTTCAAAACTGAAAGAAGAGAATTCTAACACCAAGAGCCTTACACCAAGAGAGTGCTGAGTGAGGAACTGCTGTGTGACTTGGCAAGACTCAGAGATACAGTGCTCCCTATCTGTGAAAGGAATAATCATCCTTTGACTTCACAGGATATTTTCAAGAAAAAAAAAAATTCACTGTGTAAAAGTACTTTGAAAATAGTAAATCACTACATCAATATAATTTTTAGTTTTTGCAGCCAGTAGAGAGTTAATTCTTTAAATTGTCTTTAATAGTTTAAAAGTATAGTAAAATGCCCTAACATTCCAGGAGACTTTGAGCACCAGGGAGGAGCCTTGATTGATTTGTCCTCCATCCCCCCTAGCTAAGTGGGTGAGTGTGTGACCTTAGAAGCAGCCATCCCTCTCCTGCTCCAACCTAACAGAGGAAGCCATAACTCTAGAGCTCTTTCTACTCTCCAGAGATGCATGACAAGGAACTGCTCTTCAACTGTCTGCACACACACAGAGGCATGGACGTATTATGGGAGGGTTCATTTAAAGTGTTGCTATAACTAGAAACTTAGAAAAACATTAAATCCAATAATTATGAATTTTTGTTTGGCTTGTGTCATAAAGAATATAACTTCATATTAAAGTTTCATGCAGATAGCAGTAATTTATACAAGAATTCTAAAAAAATGAAAGTCAGTTTGCTGAAATTACATTTTCAACGGTTGCATTTTTCTAAGTCCATGCACTTTTCTCTACCCTGAGGGATTTTTTTTATCTCCCATTATTTTATTACCCATTCCAATTCAGTGAATGGTTTGCAAATGAAGAAATAAAAAATACCCCCTGCTTAAATGTGCCTTTACTTGTGCCTTTAATTACAGAGCACTCAGAGAGGCCAAGGCTGGGCTTAGAGGAAAGGGACATATTTCTCAAGTTTACATAGAGTTTCTATTAAAAGACATTAAAAAGATGTTAAATATTTTACTCATAATTCTCTATCCCATATGTTCATATGTAAAAATGAAAGATTAGAAATTGTGTTAAAAATAACATTTGTAAATTTTATTGAAGCAAAAATATTAAGAACTGTACCTTAAAAACAGAACCCCTAAGAGTTCAGATCACAATAATAAAGAGAAAGTTCCAACAGGATCCAATATCAGACCAAGGTGGTTCCTACAGCCTGCAGAGAAGCTAGTAGCACAATCTGTCAAAAACTTTACGTCAGAAAAATGGGAAGAGAGGGTGGATGGGAACAGAAAAGAGAGTACAATGAATCAGACATAACTTTCCTATGTTCATAATCACCAGTGAAATTCCCCATCATATACATGAAAAGAATGGGATCCTAATTAGAATAAGTTGTACTCCATGAATATATAACATGTCAAAATACATTCTAGTGTTGTGTAACTCTAAAAATAATAATTTAAAAAATCTGCCTAGAAGACATATCCGGTGCAAGCTCTGGAGAAGTGTAAGACTTATTCTCCTGTTTCTCTAACCATTCCTCAACTCACCCAGTCCTCCATCTCTCATCTGTCTCCTAAACCCTCCTCTAGTACTGAAATTTAACCAGTAAGGATACTATATCTTCCATCTTTGCTCTTAATGCTCCTGCAACTCCATACTGATTTCAAACTTAGCTGTCCCCCGATGTCACCACTTTCCTTGAGTGCTCTCAGGGACCAGGAGAAGACTGTCTCCTCCTTACTTTCATAACATGGCTTTAAAATTATTTTTCACTCCATTCACTTTCATAAAACTCCAGGTCCTTTGAAGTTCATGTCATTTCTTTGGTACATTTCTTTACTGTTGCCTCTTCAAACTTTCTAGCCATAGCCCCAATTCACTAGTGTGCTGATGGTAGCTCACTGTCCAGCCCTCTATCCCCACTCATATAAATTTTGGGGGGCCTTCACGTACACATCAATGACTGAGCAACCCAAGTCCATCATCCCAGGTACCTTCTCCACCCACCCCAGCCATTCTCCCATGTACACCACTTGGATTCTGTCATCGTCACTAATAACCCTACTTCCAAATACAAGCCAAACATCACTCTTTCTGATTACAATCTTCTATCCTTCCAACTCACTCACTGTAGAAACTCCACTTCAACAATCCTTCAGTTTCACTAAAACCTCCAAGCGATAGTTTGGCCAAATTTTTATTATTTGCTATCTTCCCATGATGGTTAATTCCTTTTCACTGACTAGGTGTCATTACCTGCCATCATTTCTTACCCTCACAAACCCTGAGCTTTGAGTACACTCTTCCTATTACACTTAACAAGGAAGGCCCTCCCTCAACTGACTCCAGCTTGTCCTCCTTATCCCTGCCTGCCTGAGGAACCAAATGGTACTATAGAAAAATACCACATAACTGGGTCCATCTGTCTAACTTGGCAATCACAAACATGTTTTATCTGATTTATGGGAAGTTTGAGAACATGCTGAAGAATTTCATACATAAAAATATGTATTCAAGATTATCTTAAAAAACTATTAAAATCTACAAGCAGCTGTGTACAGCTATCTCCACATGGCAGCAACCACCTGAGCTGAATAACAGATGCTCCTCTGACAACAATAAAAGCAATTTCAAGTACCACTTCCATAGGTGTCCTCTGAGCCACATACTGATTTGGCAGTTTTATCACTATGAACTAATTTAACCCTCACAACTAAGAATTAGAGACTATTATGTTCTTTTTTTGCATGGAGGGAACTAAAGCACTGAGAGGGTCAGTAATCTGCCACTGTCACATTACATTCAAGCCCAAGTGGGCTGGCTAGAGTCTCAGCACTCAACCACTGCACGGCCTATGTGCTTGCTACAGTGCACACCAGGGCCTCTTCACTCATTTATCCATCTGCCCTCCTTGCCTCCCCACAGGTGAGCACCATGTTCTAATCCTCCATCTTCCCTGTCTTGGTTCATGACTACATCATCCATTGAGCCAGCCTGGCTTCCTCCCTTTACCCCACTTTCCATATTTAATCTGTCAGAAGGTCTTGTCAGCAATCACTCCATATCCACCTATTTACCTCCCTCTTCACTGCCACTGCCCTTGTTTAAGTCTCTGAGTGTTCTTGCCTAGTTTAGTTTAATGGCTTCCTAAGTGGTACACTAGTCTATTCATCTCCCAATAGGCAGGGAGATGTTTTTAAGACATGAAACAGATCATGTTATTCCTCCTTAATACCCTTCAATGACTTCCCATTGTTTTTTGAATAAAATTCAACTCCTAGAGACCCTCCATGACTTGGATGCTAACTCTTCCACTATTCCCATGTAGTAATTCCCTCTGTTCAGTTCTGTTCCAACAGCCTTCCTTCTTGTTCCTCAAAACATCAACCCTATTTCCACTTGCTGATCTCTGCCTATATTCCTCTCCAAAAGCTTAAAATGGCTGACTCCTTCTTACCCTTTGGATCAAAAAAAAAATTTTTTTTTTTGCATTACTATAGTTATTTCTGCCTACTACCCCTATCCTGCTCACTGGTATATGTGTGTTTACTAAGTTGTCAGGAAACATTTCTTGTGCTAATTAATTACTATCTGTAGAGCTGACCTTCTACTATTGCCCCTGCTATTAATGCTATAAGTGCCACCTCTCCCTTCTGAATGACTGGGCATTGCACTGTAATGTCACCTTTATTCTTCTCATCCTTTATGTTCACCCACGTATTTTCCAGCTGACTTCATGCTTAATAAAGGGTCCTAGAAACTACTCCATCCTGACCTGTGTCTTCCTAGATTTGGATTTCTTATAATAATTATTATTATTATAAATAATAATTCATACCAATATTCTACTGCAGGAGGAACTCTGACATGGTGCTTCTGGGATCTCAAACAGCCAATTCTACAATCTTCCTCCTCATTTCTCCTTGGTCATTGCCCCAAACTGAAGCCCCTTCTGAACATGGCTATCATGTTCTCATCTCTCCCAACATCTTCTATAACAACTTCCCAATACTGCACCTGTGAAGAAATAAATGCCATGTGTCCTTTGATGTGAGAACTATTTATTAAAAACCAAACAACAACAACTTCAAAACTGCATGTACATAATCATGTGTTATTGCTGGTTTGTTCCAAATACAGAAAAGAGATTTCTTTGGTCACTGTAGTCTTTTCGTCTCTACTTAGGACAAACCAATGAAATGTCAGATTATTAGTCAAGGCACTGAAAAATATTATTTTATTCCTGTTTTTGAAAACCACAAAATCTCTTAGTGAAACTTTATTTTCTCTGGATTGTGAGAAGAAAAAGAAGAACATGATAAACAATAGTGAACAAATGTTTCAAATTATATCTGATATACTTAATTTTCTCCAACAACATTAAAATATTCTTTCTTAACTAGTTATTTTATACCTCACCCAACCAGAACTACAAAAGAAAGTTTATATCTAAAAGCAGATTGACTCTGTTTCTCTATGAAAATCTTTTTTTTTTTTTTTTTTTGGTACTGGGGAGTGAACTCAGGTGCACCCAACCACATATCACATATCCGGCCACATATCCAGCCTTATTTCCCTATTTTGCATTTTATTTAGAGACAAGGTCTCACTGTGTTGCTTAGCACCTCGCAGGTGCTGAAGCTGGCTTTGAACTCACAAACTTCCTGCCTCGGCCTCCCAAACCACTGTTATTACAGGTGTGCACCACCATGCCTGAAAATCTTATTTATAGTGTTCTACATTTCGCAGGGTGAGCTCATATCTGGAACCAATTCCTTTCCCCATCTACAAAGTACAACTGTCCCCACATGTTGGGGAGGCTCTGGCTGCAGAGTCTTATGATGTCACAGACCAGGAAAAATCACTTATCAATTCCTGGGAATGACAGCTATTATACTGATCAGATTTTTGTTTTGTTTTAATGTCAGCAAAAAGTCACTTCAAAAGCAAATGTTAAAAGAAAGCAAAAAGAACTACCATGGCAGAATACTGTTCTTACCCTATCTCTATGTAAGTATAATTCTGCAACCAAAATTCTAAGCTCTTTTTATCTCAAAGCAGAAAGCACAGACAAAAAACAGTTAAGTGAACAATGAATTGCTTTAGTTCCACATATTCAGGGAATAGAAACCAGTATTTTTACTCACCTGGATAAGTAATGCTCTCTTTAAGCCTTCTGAAACTGCCTCCTTGGACATGTAGGTTTCAAATACACTACTTTTCTTCTCTCACATGAACTTGTTCTTTGACTTTTCATCACCTGGCAAAGGACCCAAAACCATGTGGGCCAACCAGAGAGGACACCCCTAGAAACATGAAGTAGCAATTAGCTTGCTCCTCAAACAACTCTGTATTTTTAAAACTAGAGATATTATGCTTATTATTACTATCATCATCATTATTATTATTTACAAAGATCAACGAGAAAGAAATTTTTGATTATGAATTCAGTCACAAAGAGTAAAGAATGGGTAAGGCAACACGAAAAAAACATACAAATGGGACTTGAGCTTTAAGTAAGAGCCACACCATGCAAGGAACAAAATCTGAGTAATTGGTTTCATATGCTTTGCTGTTTAAAGATACAAACTTTTAAAAATAGGAATTATTACAAGACGTTCAATTTTCTGGAGGAAATTAATCAGCTGTGCACAATATATTTATGAATTAAGAAGAAACCACACCTAATTCTAGATTAAATAACATAGGAGAACAGTTAACAGCTCACCAGAAAAATTAATCCCCTCACCCTAAGTGCTGCTCTCCGACTCCATAGCCACTCCACTGGTATTTCAATTCTCCCATTGAAGAGACAGATTCTGTTTCCTTGTGCTACTGCTGGGGATCCTCAGGGGCAAGAGGTTCAGTCTGTAGTCAGGATAGCTCCTTACTCATTCCAGGAGAGCCTCAGAGTTTTTCCTATCTGAAGCAGCTCAGTCATCACCAACTGAAATGAAAGAAATCAATGAGTGGAAAACAAAAATCTGCAGCATCCTCTGCCCTCCCAGAAATTTAGAACTTTGGTGTACTTGAATGGTAAAGGCAGTATGGTACCCTACAGGGTCCTGATGTCACATTCTTCAGAACTTTTAGTTCATCAAGCACACCATCTGTGCTGAGTTTCTTCTCAAACCTTTACAAGTACACAAGTCTGCTCCTTTGGAACAGTTCAAATGAAAATCTCCATGAATATGACAAATGAGGTAGAAAATAAGGAACTATATAATACCAGTCATGTAATATTGTGAAGTACACAAAAATAGGAGAAAATGTAGTTTGAGAAATGATAAAAATATTTAGAATCTTAAAAACTTAACATAATAAGTACTAAAAAGGCTCAATATATAGCACTTACTAAGTTCAACCTGGCTCTAATATATCCCTTCCAATGAAGTATATCTGGGAAATGATAACCAAACATAAGGGATCTCTACACTCAAATCTCAGAGCACCTTATCTATCATTGTCTTATGGTGCTTATAATCTATAAATGCACTTATTTTATTTATTAAATAAAATCAGTGAATTCCTTAGAATTCATCCATAAAAGCTAACTCATCGCCACAATTTGATGCCTCAAACAATGAAAGTTGGAACCGCAGATGGTTCACAAGTTTTCTAAAATGGCAAAAATTATAATTAGAAGTCTATTCCCCTATTCTTACCTGCCATCACCTCAAACCAGATGTCTAATCAGAAGCTCAGGCAGCCACATCTAAAACATACAATTTTCACAGAGAAGCTGCAGCCCTGTGGTTGGTCTCTGGCCTTCCACCTAGATAATGAACATGCCATCGCTTCTACTTTCTAGTCTCTGCTACCAGTCCAGAGGTCAAGTCTATATATGCAAACTTCCAAAATCCTGGGGGCAGCCTACATTCCCATGAAAAGTTTTCACTCTGAACACTAGCTTCCACTTCTTTCAAACTGTCCCAACACATCCTTCACCAAAATGATATGCTTTTTCCTTCAGTTGAATTTAATACTAACTTTGGAGAAGAAACAAAAAAGACAAAGATAATAGGCCACTTCATGATATACAAAGTGAAGGAGAGATAAAGTAACTCACAGAGAGAGAAAGAGAAGGCCTTCCAGACATGGCAATAGCAAAGGCACAGTGAGGAGTCCAGACCGTCCAAGTTTTCATCCAGAAGCTCGCATCCCCTCCTTAACTCAGTGAATTCTTCTGCAAATCACCATGCTGGGCAGAATGAGGGGTAAAAGGTCACCAGGTTTAGGGTTGGTATGTTTTTTCCCATTATTTTTTGTACTATGTTTTTTAATTTTTATTGGTCCATTACTATGATACATAGAATGGGATTTTCACATATCTGAACATGCACACAATACAACAATATGATTTGGCCAATTTCATTCCACAATATTTCACTTAAGTGTCCCTCTTCCCTGGCACATTTATCTAATTTACTGGTCTACCTTCCATGTTCATGAGATCCACATCATCTCATCTTTTTTTTCTCTCTAGCTTCAACATAAAACAGATGTCCCCTGTTTTTCTATACTTGGCTTATTTTGCTTAATATAATGTTCTCATGTTTCATCCATTTTCCTGCAAATGACATAATTTCATTTTTCTTTATGCCTGAATAAAAGTCTATTTTATTTATTTATATATATATATATATATATATATATATATATATATATATACATATATATATATATTCCTCTTTAGATGTCATTAGGCTTTCAAAATAGAATTGAAATAATAATACAGTACCATATAAGTTTGTTCCAGACAACACAGCTAAGCGACACAGCTCCCACTTTTCCTCTGAAGCCCAAACATGCATAATAAACAATTTAAAAGTGAGTTACTCAAGAGGAGGATATACACATAGGATTAGCTAGAAGAGGCATGGTGGGCATGGGTACATTAGCATTAGTTGACAGCAGATTTTCCAATTTTACCAGTACAGATTGAGCATCCCTAATCCAAGAATCAAAAATCTGAAACTTTCTGATGTCAACTTGATGCCATGGGTAGAAAATTCCACACCTGACCTCATGCGACAGTTAAATGCAGGTTCACAAGAATATGGTATAAAGTTATTCTCAGGCTATGGGAATAGGGCGCAAATGAAGCATAAATGAATTTCATGTGTAGCTCTGGGGACCATCCCTAAGATATCTCATTTTGTATATGCAAATATTCCAAAATCTAGAGAACATGTGAAATACTTCCGGTCCCCAGCATTTTGGTAAAGGGACAGTATTAACAACATTCAGGGTTAGATACACCCTGTTGATAATATGGTTGAGACTGAAAGAGTCTTGCACAGTGATGGATGTTGTGAGCTCCATGCCTGGTAGAGAACAGGACCTTGGGCCAGGGCATTCCCAGCTGTGAAAACCAAAATGTTCCAGATAATGCCAAATTTGCTCTGGAGTATGGTTACCATATTTAGCAACACATACTAAAAATGTACTCACCCCTTTTCTGAAATTCAAATTTAATGGGTGACCTGCATATTATCTGGCAAGCTATCATTGGGGGAGGGGCAAAGCTGTTGCCCTGGTTCACGAAGAAAGACTGGGTTAGAGCCAAACCATGGAGCTCCCATGGAAGCAACGTGCACCTCCAGCTTTCTTGGACTGCCCCACCTCTCCTATCCTGGGCTGGGAGGCTCACTTCTCCAAACACACTTCACTGGGCAGCTGTGCAGATGGCTCTGCAGTGACATGCCTCTCAATAGCCCCAGTTTACAGAACTGAAAGCACCTTCCCCTGTAAAACCTGCCTGATCTCCCTGCCTCCTCCATGGGTCTCTTCTGCCTCCCTCAACTCCCTGCCTTTTCCTTTCTAATTAAGAGGCCTCCCAGGCAAGCCGAGTCAGGAGACAAGGCAGTACTCACTTTGATTCCATTATCAACTGGCATCACTTGTCTGCTTCCTTTAATGGCAGTCGTCATGGCAATGGGAGACCAGTCCCTACTCACTGTGGGAAACAAAACAAAGTGGTGTCAGGGGTATGTGCTGGTCAGGACAGAACCAAGGTAGAGCTTGTTGAACCTGAACAGAGGAAATCATGCTGAGGTCACCCAGGCTCCATCTTTAGCTTGGTGGCACACAGGAAGAAAGGAAAAGCTACAACCTTGCCCTGGAAAAGCTCAGGGAAACGTGGTAGGTTTTTCACATGGTTTATCCAGCCATCTAAGTAATTTTCACTCTCATTATGAATAAACCCACACTCTTAACACTTGAGAAGGTAAAGACAGTGCTTATCTGAGAAAGTACAATGAAGGAGCCATCAGTCTCAGCTCCACTCCCTTCCCTCCATATTCCCAGGATCCTCTCCATTCTTTCCCCTTTGCTCTTAGACTAAGACCACACAATCTGCTTCCTCTACAGCCTACACAGTTCTCCGTCTTCTCTGCTCCAGCTTCTTCAGTTCCATCAAATTCACCACGTTCCCCAAACAACAAAGCCTCTGGCACATACAGTTCCCTGTCTGGAATGGATTTCTTTCTTCTCTAGCTACTTTACACCTCCACATACAAAGCCTACTCATATTTCCAGCATCTTCTTCAACATCACACCCTCAGGGAAGCCTTCCCTGATCCTCTATTCATGTGCAATTCTTCCTGTATTTCTGTGTGTCTCCTTTCTTTTTCTGAGGAGGTGATGGTCACCCAGGGCTTCCTGCATGCTAGGCAAATGCTCTACCACTAAGCTACACCACTATCCACGTTTGGTACTCTTATGGTGACAAGTGCCTTCTGTAATTACTGTCATAATTATTCTTGAGAATCTGCCAGGGTCTCTCTTCCAGGAGAATGTCAGCACCAGGAGGGCAGGGGTTGAGCCTGTCTGGTTCACTGCTGCACCTATAGTACAAAGCTCATGTCAGACACAAAACCCTCTAAAACTATTTTAAAAAGCCTCCAGGATTTGAACCCAGTTCTGGCTGAAGTACCTTGTGCTGATTCATTGGTCCTGGGACCTGATGGCTTACTAGGTCAGCACTGGACAGATTTTCCAGGTTCGTAGCCTATACAAACTCCTTAGTGGCTTCAGAGACTCAGGCCAAGCTTGCAAGCTGATTAAGACACCCCTTTCAGAAAAAAAAAAAAAAAAAAAAAAATGGTGAGGCTGTGGCAGTCAAGGACATGGCTCCTCTGAACCCAGAGGAAGGGGAAAGGGAAAACCTGATTTGGTGCTCAGATTTCTAAACAAGTGTTTTCAAATCTATCCCACTGAAAACTGGCTCTCTGACATTGGAAGAGATGTTCCTTGCCAAGAAAGTGAACAAAGGAAAAAAAAAATGGAGGAGGTCTGCTGTGGGGACAGAGATATTTTTTTTTTTAAACCAAGCCTTTAGGGGAACCCATGCTCAAAAGAGAGCTCAAAGATTGCAAATCTGAACCAGTTCCCTTCCACTGGCCCTGTGTCCTCCAATCATTGCTTACTCTCTCCAGGCCTCAGGATTCCCATCTATATATCACAAAATATGCCCCCTCACATTCCAAGTTTGTGGCACTGTGTAGGAGGGGATGGAAGCATCTGTGGTATGGAAGGGTGCGTAAAAGCTTGGCTCTGATGTCAGACCTGGATGGTAAGTCCTGAATTTTCCCATTCTTGACTGGATGATCTTGATCAAGTCATTGCCCCCTCTGAACCTCAAACTACCCACCTCATAAGCCTACCGTACATTCAGAGTATGGTACGTACTATTCACTGGTAAATGGAAACTCTTATTCCCCAGCAACACAGAATTTAGAAAGCACCACCAATATGTAACTTGGTGATGATTCCAGACCTAGAGTTCAACAGATCTGTCCAATGTAGCAAGGTTAGGCCCCTGACCCTCCCAGGCACCAAGCAGGGCAACTACAGATCTCTCTGAGCATGAGTAGGCCTCAGTCTATAGCCAAACAGAAGGCTCATTCCAACCCCAAACCTGTCTGACCACAGGAAAGAGTCCCAGACTTCTGGTCACTATGTGCAATGCATGCACCATAGCCTGTCCTCTAAACCAAGCTACACTGAGAAGAACTGTATTGGGACATTAGGACAATTGCATCCTGCATGTGAAAATTGAGTCCTAGAGAAGAGAAGAAACTGGGACACAGATCTGAGAGAGCTGGTGGCAAAGCTGGAACCAGGACATGAGCCAGAGCCCTCCCAGAAGCTTTGCTGACACTCTCCTGCCTGCCATTTCTCAATTCTGCCCTTCTGAATTCAACCAACCTGCAATTTCCTTATAAAACAGGGGTAATCAGAAAACCTCTAGGCCATTCCAAGGGATCCTGGATATCTTGCAAATTTCCTTATTGGAAAACACTAGAATGTACAACCAATCCTGGAGCTGATTCATAAAATAAAAGGGTAAAATCCACACACAGAGACACATACAAACAACACATTCACATCCATGCTCCCTGTGCAGAGGGCAGCAACAGACCCCAGTCTCCAGGCTGCCCGCCTCCACAGGGAGGGGATTCCTAGTTGTATTTGGTTCTGCCACTACATGCTTCAACCCCTAATACACACATACACACACACATGCACATACAACCATGCATCATCTTGGGCTGACAACTTGTAAGATGCAAAAATGCCTGCAGGGTGATGCCAGACTGAGTGATGGGGGGCTGACAAGGCAATGGTTATACACACATGACACACACACACATATACACACATAATCATAGCCTTATTCATTCACACATACTCATCATGAATCAAAGAAATACCGACTCACAAAAACAGTTCACACACAAACATATATACACATACTTTCTAATATATGCATACTCCAGCACATGTCCTCACAGCCATGTGTGTGCACCCACTCACTCTGGGTCCAGACATGGGAATGCTACCCTGAGCCCCCACAACTATAAACACTCCCTATATCTACAGGCACCTGGGAGTTGGTTGGCTATGAATCCAGAAGCCAGAATAAGCTCCAGGTGGGCCCAGGACAGAGGAGCAGCAGAAACATGTCTGTCATCCTCTTGTGTGGCTAGAAATGGGGGAGGACACTCAGGAGAGGGCCTCCTGTCTCCTGGAGATCACTCCAAAGACTGAGAATGTGGAGGTGCCTGGGAGAGTCTTTATGTCCTCAAACGGAACCTCTCCCCTTTGCTGCAAGCTAGGATCCTTTTGGCAACCTCTTTCAACATCACCCCCACAACAGACCTGCCTGTCCCCAAGAGCTTGTCCCTCCTTTAAGATCACTAAGACCCACACACCTTTTCTCCACAAAACAGGGTCCCAGACATTTTAAGCTATGCCCCCCACCTAGGTGATCCTCACACCGCATCTGCCCCTTCACACAACTTACAGACACCAGAGGTATCCCCTGGCCTCTAGCCCCACAACCTCCAAACTCGCAGGCCACATCTCCAGACCTGTGGAGGTAGAGGCCCCCAATGGATGAGTGGCTTCTAATGTGGTGGCTCCTGCTGCCACGGGGCACCTCTAGAGAAGCCACTGCCCACCCCCACCCTCACCCCCCACCCAAGGAGCCTGCACACTCCCGAGTGGGTCCCAGCACCTACCTCCTTCTTCAAGGCACTCCAGTCTTCGGCAGGGTCTCTGCCCCTGGAGGAGAAGACAGGAATCCGCGGGTGATCGGGCTGTCCTTCCTCGCGCCCGCCTCAGCTGCAGGAGCCACCACCGCCAAGCCTGGGGCGGCATCCTTCGGGCTCGGGTCCCGTCGACGCGGCTCTGAACTCTGGCGGCAGCGGTTCCTGTGCTCTGGCCAGGGCTGAGCTCCTGTTCCTGGAGGCGGAGGTGCCGGTGCCGGCTCCCGAACTCTGAAAGCGGCGATAGAGGCTTTGGCTCCGGTGTGCTGTGGATGGCGGCGGCGGCGGCCCAGTGTCCAGGAAAGGACGCCTCTAGCAGCAGCAGAGGTGGCTCCCGCGCTCCTGGCGCAGCGTGGGCTCCGACAGTTCCCGTGCTCTGGGGGCGGCGGCGGCTTCAGGCCCTGGCCCCAGGGGATCCCACACTCTGGAGGCGGCACTGGCGGCCAGGGTTCCTGTGCTCCTGCAGCATCGCTCCGACGTGGCGTGGGCTCTACAGATTCCTGTGCTCTGAAGGCTACAGCGTGGGCTCAGGGCGGCAGCAGCCGCGGCACCGGTTTCCCGCGGTGTGGGCTCCGGCGACCGCGTGGGCGGCGGCTCGGGCCGCTTCCGTGGCGGCTACAGCTCCGGCGGCCGCAGTTCCGGGGGCGCGAGCTCCTCCGGCGCTCCAGCCGAGGCAGCGGCTCCAGGGGCGGCGTGGAGGGTTCCGGCTCTCAGGAAGCCACGAGGAACGTGAGGGGGGCTGAGCTCACGGTTCTCCGGCCGGGACTCACGCTCCGCCCCCACTTCCGGTCCCTCCTCCAGGGGCGTGGTGACATGCGCAGTTTATAAATCTGGACCCCTCGTCTCGCTACTTCTGACCAACCCTTATTAGCATAACAGTGAGCCCCCGCTGCGACCCCGAGGGGGATACCCGTAGACGTTAGAGCGCCGGTAGCGCCTCTAACGTCTGGTTTCCGAGGCGGACTCGGACTTGGGTCTCGGCGCTAAAGATTGGTGTGAGCTGCTGGGAGCTGCGGGAAGACTGGTGGGGCAGAGCCTGCTCTCCAGAGCTGTTTGTCCGCAGAGGCGGCTGCTTAGGAGGGATCCACCTGCCAGTCCAAGCAGGAAATTATATTCTCCTTACAGGAATCTTTCAGGAAGGTACGTATACTTATTAATACAAATAAAATGACGTGTTCTTTATATAATTTCACACATTACTTATTCAAAATAAGAAATTGATTTGAAAATTTGACATGGTGGCACACATCTGTCATCCCAATTATTGGGAAACTGAGGAAGAAGAGTTGCCAGTTCAAGTTGGCTTTTCATTTAAAATGACTAACATAAAATCTATTTCCAGGAATTCATCTGTTTTAAATAAATTGTCAAATTTGGGGATTAAGAGTTAGGTAGCATTATATTATTTTCCTGTTAATATGGATGGGGTCATTCAAGGTGCTCTGCTTTTATTCCTGATATTGACAATTTTTGCCCCCCTCTTCAATTAGTATGGTTAGGAATTTATCAATTATATGTTTTTTTTAATATCCAGGTTCGCTTTGAATTTTCTTCTATTTCACTGATTCTGAGTTTAATATTTATTATATTTTGACATAGATTTATTTTTTTCTTTTTTTCAATGTGAATGCTCTGGATGATTATTTTGAAACTATTTTTTTCTAATAGAAACAATTAATGCTACCCATGTTCCTCTCAACACTAAATAAATGCACTCCATAGAATTTACCTATATCAGCTATCTAGTGTTTAAAAATTCTATTTGTATCTTTGACTCCTGGATTATTTAGAGTTATGCTGTTTGATTGCCAAATATTAGGGATGTTATACATTATTTGTTTCTTTCTCGTGCGTGTGTGTGTGTGTGTGTGTGTGTGTGTATACATGTTGCCCAGGAATGGATCCAGTGCTTTAAGTATGCAACTGAGTGCTGTACCACTGAGCTATTTACCCAAGCCCCATTGATATTGAACACAAAATTTGTATGATATCAACAGTTATACATTTTGATGTTTGTTTTGCCTGTTGTCTAGATTATTGAATATTCTGTGTGCATTTAAGAAGTGCTGTTTTTGTTTTTGGTGGGATTTTGTTCTGTAAATGTTAATTAGTTCAAGTTCTCTGATTATTTCATAAAGATTATCATCTATGGATTGTTGAATTTCTGTGTAAATTTTCTATTATTAAACAAGTGCTATTGGAATCTTCATCTTTGTCATTGGGTTTTAAGTATTTTGCTTATTGATCTATCATTTTATGTGTTCATGTACTTTAAAAAAAAATTGGGAGAACATGCAAATTTAGGATTGTTAAGACTTACGGAATTGTTCTTTTCATCAGGTAATGTGCTACCACACATAGTTCTGTTTTGAGGTTCTTTTTCTTTCATATTATTAGACCTTCTTGAGCTTTCTTTTGGTTACAGGTTTCATAGTACACATTTTTTCCCATTGCTCAAAAGATAATAAATGATTTTAATTAAATGCCTACCAATACAGAAATATCCTTATTGTAGTAAGTTTTATCTTGTCTTATAGTATCATGGAAAATATTTTATAGCTTTTTAATTTTGAATTCTGTAAATATTAATATTTCTGACTAATTAGTACAGTGTAAGTTGTCTATAGATGTAAAAAAATTCATCTATGTGAGTAAAATGTTCTCATGATGACCATTGCCGCGTCCGGCAAAATGGACCGAGTCCGGTGGGAGACGTCGGGGTTAAAAGAGTTCACAGGACACCAAGGTTCTTCATCCAGGGGGAGACTGACTTTATTATCTCAGCTCATACTTATATATTTCTTTCAGACAGAATGGAAAGTTACTGGTAGGCGGAAGCAAGGACGGAGGGGAACAGGTGGTTCTTGTCGACTCATACTAAGCCTTCAACCAGGAACCTTATCAGACCCAAGCAGGTCAGGACGTTCCCACATGACCGCTATAGGCTGAAATATGAAAACAGAAACCACAAATCTTTCAAGGCCTTGGGAGCTGGCCTCTTTGACGTGCACACAAGAAACCAGGGCTGGCGCCAAGCCCCGGGGGCCAGGGGGGGATCCGAGCCAGCAGACCATCATACTGACACTAAGTTTGCCTTTCTATAGTTTGCCAACTGTTTGACATACACTGAAGCAGATATGTCAGGAATGAAGAATTTTTTAAAATCAAGTGTGAAAATAAAAATTTATGATTTTTACATTTGTCTGTTGATGCTAACAATCTGTTATTTAAGTTGAATACTGGTAAGCTAGCAGAATTTAAAAATAAATCAAAAGATTATTCAGGTATATTGGAATTGTAAAGTCAAATAAATGAAAGATGAAAGGTGGCAGTCAAGTTTCTCACTGTTGAGAAATAGATGTCCTTTAAAATGTGGAGGCAACTTCCTTTGATCCTTTTTTTTCTGGTGTTTTAAACATGAATGGGTAGTAGATTTTGTCTAATACTTTTTCTGAATCTATTGAGATAACCATGTAATTTTTTTATTTGAATCTCTTTTGTGCTGAGTCACATTTATTTATTGACATATTTTGAACACACCTTGAATAACTGGGATGAAACTCACTTTATCAGGATACACACTATCTTCTTGATTTTTTTTTAGTGTGGTTTGGTAAAAATTTTTGCATCTATGTTCATCAGGGATATTGGTCTGAAATTTTCTTTTCTTGATATGCTTTTGTCTGGTTTTGCTATTAGGATAATACTGGGCTTCACAGAATGAATTGGTATTGTTCTCTCCTATTTCATGGAATTAAATTTGAGGAGTATTACATTACTTCTTCTTTAAAGGTCTGACGGATCCCAGCTAAGGATTCATATGGTCATAGATGTTCCATTGTTCCAAGACTTAATAGCTGTTTCATTTTCATGACTTCATATTGGTCTACTTAAGTTTTTTACATTCTTATGGTTCAATTTGGGTAGGTCATATGTCTCTGTCTTTGACATCTTCCAGCTTAATGGAGTATACATTTTCAAAATAGTTTCCAATGATCTTCTGGATTCAGTAGTGTCTATCGTGATATCTCCTTTTGCATTAGTAGCTTTGTTAATCTGGGTCATCTCTTTCTTTTGATTAGTTTGGCTATGACTTTATCCTTCTTGCTTATCATTCCAAAGAATCAACTCTTTATTGCACTGATCATATTTATTACTTCTTAGTCTCAATTTTCTGTATTTCTACTCTGATTTTAATTATTTTTTGTTTTCTACTAATTTTTAGCTTGTTCTTTTTCTAGGGCCTTGAGGTATAATCTTAGATTATTTATTTGGTATCTATTTTTTTAACGTAGGACTCAGTGCTCAAAACTTTCCTCTTAGAACTTCCCTCATTCTGTCTCAGAGATTTTAATATATTGTATCTCGATTTTTTTTGTCATAAGCTTTTAATCACTGTGACCAAAAGATCTGACAAGAACAATTTTAGAGAAGAAAAAGTTTATTTGGAGCTCATGGTATCAGAGACCTTTGTCCGTAGATGGCCAACTTCATTTATGTGGGCCAGAGATGAGGCAGAACATCATGTCAGAACGTGCAAGAGGAAAACAGTTCACGACATAGCCACCAGAAAGAAGAAAGAGCTCCACTCACCAGGGACAAAATACAAACTCCAAAGGCACACTCCCAGTGACCTACCTCCTTCAGCCAGACCTTAGCTGCCTATAGTTACCACTCATTTAATCCATTCAAGTGGACTAATGCACTGTTTAGGTTGATACCCTCATAACCTTATAATTTCTAAATTTTCTTTTTCTTTTCCTTTTTTTTTTTTTTTTTGGAGAATTAAGGGTTAGCTTTATTAACTGCACTGAAATTATCATCACTGTAATTTTACCAAGCACAAAAATCATCCAGTACATATATATGCAGTACATACATATATATATCACATAGTCAGTTTTCTGTAGGACTTGCTGGTGATTCTGATTCAGCACAAAAATGCAAATTCCATGTAGTCAGGTTGGTGGCACACATCTAGAATCACAGCTACCCGGGAGGCTGAGGCAGGAGGATAGCAAGTTCAAGGCCAGCCTCAGCAACTTGGCAAGGGTGTCTCAAAGAAAAAAGGCCGACAGTGCAGCTCAGTGGTAGAGCAGGCTTGAGTTCAATCCACAGTATGGGGGTGGGGAGATTGCATGTGAAAACAAAATGTACAGAGGAGCACAGTGGCAGAGTCTATCAACAAGACGTTATAAATAGATATTAAAAAGAGAGCAGAATCTAGAGACTAAAATGCCTAAGAATCATTATCCTAGGTTTGATGTAAGGTTCAAGTGGATTAATGTACACAAAAGCTGTTTTTTAAAAATAAAAATCAGAACATATACACAAGATAATATCAAGTTGGGGGAAGCATTTAGGAACACAGCGTAATAGAGGCCTTAAAACTCTGCTGTCCTTAGATAAAGAAATCTTGAAATATGCATAATCTTCAACAGATGTCATAAGTACATTTTTTTCAAAAACCAGGAAAGTGAAATGGGAGGTGTTGAAAAATCCGAGGAAAATCAGAACTTCTGAGTATTTAATGATGTTCAGGATTAGAACCCAGCGCCACATCCCACACTCCAAATCCCAGGGCAGGATCAGGTCCTACTAAGGCACTCAGGATTTTTTAAATACGCCCCACTTCCTCAGCACTAGTCTGCACTTACCTAAGCCCATCTGCGGCACATCTTCTCTCCTTAGAGGGCAGAAGAGGTGGGGTGAGTAGGACTGTGAGCCACCGTGGAAGCTGGCCCTAATGAGGCCTGCCTTCCTGTCTTTAGGCTGGGTCCCCAGAGTGTGGGCAACAGGGATTAGTAAATTGGAGTCCATTCCCATGGCCAGAGAGTATTTATGAACCAGCTGCCTTGTCAGATGGATGTAGTCAAAACCAAAAGGCATCTCTAGATCTGCAGTGGGAATTAGAAAAATTCTCTGGGCATTCTGGCTTTGCACTCGTCTCTCACATATATATGTTTGGTTCAGGGAATCAAGTAAATTCCAGGGATGCAGCGCGTGATGTTCTGAAATTACTGGATAACAGCTCCACAGAAAGGTTTCAGGTTCTAGCTCAGAACCACAAACTCTGGGTCGTAAATGCTATTTTAGCTCAGGAATGTGTGGTGGCTCCACCCCTTGTGTAACCCAAGCAGCCACTTTTCTCTTAGAAGGATGCTGACAGAAAGGTCTGGCCAGCTAGGAGGGCACTTCTGTGTCCCATTTTCTTATGAAACTCACCTTCTCCTCCTCTAAAAGCTGGTCATTGTTGAGGAATCAAGAACACAGCACTGGCTGCAAGAGCAAGGGAAGGGCAAGAGGTACCTGCTAAGTGTTCTGACAAGTCACGTGTCACCCAGTCACCTTGCAAGCTCAGCAACCCTGACTCTAGCTCTTCATCAAGGGCTGAGAGAGCGAAAGGGGCCTCCAGGTTTCCACTATGGTTCAGTGGTGAAGCTGTTTTGGAAAGGCGGATGCAAATGAGGATATTCACCACATACATGCAGCCTTATCTGTTTGAAAGGATGGGGGGAAACATTTTTGGGGTGTCAGAGTCAGATGTTTACAAGGTGTGGGGAACTTGGGGTTTAATCCTAGGATTCTCCTCACTGCTCATTAATGCCCACTGGGTGTGGGGAAATTTGGAAATTCATGAGAACCTTAGGGTCTGGGTGACCGCTTGCCTAGCATGGATGAGGCCCTGGGTTCCACAAAACAAACAAAACCCACAGGGAGAGAACACAAACTGGCAGACACCAGTGACTTACTTGTTCAAAATGCTCAACAACACAACAGCAAATTTCTATCAAGTATTGATATAAAATTTCTAAAGAAAAATCTCAAAATCAAAATAGTGAATCATGTATAAAAGTTAAAATGTTCTTTTTGGTTTTTGGTGCTAATACTCCAAGGGAATTAAGTCACAAATGGAACCAGCTAACAGATGCCATACTTCACTGTATTTTAGGTTGTGTTTTACTAAAAGATTGAATGTATCTTTATTATTGCCTTTTGTGGCACTGAGGATAAAACTTGCACATGCTAGGAAAGTGTTCTTCCACTGAGCCATATCCTCAAACCCTTAAGGACTTAAATTTAGAGATTTAAATTGCTTTCTTGTCCTTGGTCACTCTATCAAAGGCACCCGTCCTGGCTCCTTGAAAGAACACCCATAGGTCCTCGCATGTCACATGTCTTCCTATCTACAAGACACTGCAGCTCCACTATAATTTTGAAAAACATAGACTTTGTACTCTTCCTGCTCAAGGGTCACTTTTAATCCTTAATGAGAGCTGCATTCTCGACTTAGTAACATCCGACAACTGAAAAGGACAAATGTTCTTCAGAAGACAACATTACACACTAGTTTAAGGATAGGATGATGTTTATATAAAAATATATACAAACACAGAGTGTGTGTGGTCTACATATATGTTCCCATTACTACTCTGTCTCAGATCCTCAGAACACAGTTTGTGAATTCTTCTCCATGTCTAAGTCAACACAAAAACAGAATTAAGACAGTTTAAATAAAAAACAATGTAGGTTTTCAGGAACAAATTATCAAAAATTTTTAAGTAAGAAACTTACTCCAATATATATATATATATGAATAAAAGTTGATTTGGGAAGAAAATTAATATATTCTGTATTGTTAAGAACACCTTCTGACTTTGAAACAATAGTCACCCAGTGTTAACAGCATTTTCTATCTATTTCTTCCCATGATGCTTGTTCCTCTGACTTATCTGGAATCCACGACCACGTTCCAGCCATTGTCCTGGTTAGTAAACACAGGCCAAGCAAGGACACGTATGCACAGTGGTCTGAGGAAGCCTTTTCTCTCCTGGGTACCCCCACCTGGCTTTATTTCCGCTTCTCATTTCTCATGCTAACCACAAGCTTCAGGATAGTCCGAGCACCCCGAAGCTGCTGGGGAGATGGCTGTGGGAAGAACCCATTCATTTATTTCTGCGACTTTTTCTTTTCCGGACCCGGTCCCGCTAGGCGGCCCAGCCTGGTCTTGAACTCGCAGGTTCTCATTTCTAAATTTTCTTGCATTGTCTCGCACCTGAGCCTTTGGAGAACACCTCATATATAAACTTTAACACTCTTGTTTCTAAGAATTTTTTTTATTTCTCCCCTACATACACTCTTTGATTCATTTCTCATTAAAATGTATATTATTTAATACTAACGTGTTAGAGAGTTTCTGCTTTTTATCTTGTCATTAATTTATAATTTTATAGTTATTATTTTATTTTTATCTTTATGAGATGCAATGAATTATCTCTATTTTTTGTGTTTGCTGAAATTTGCTTTGTGCATTAAAATATGATCTATTTTAGAGAATGTCCCATATGCCACAGAGATAAAAATGAACTCAGTTGTCAATGGATGAAATATTCTGTAGATGTCTGTGAGATCCATTTAATTGATAGCACTTTTTAGTTCTGAAGAGGTTTTACATATTTTATGGTTGATGGCCTATATAGTGGTGAGAGATGTATGTTGAACTCACCCAACATTTTTTTTTTTACTGTGGTCTATTTGATTCTTTCTGATGAGAAGATTTTGTTTTTAGTATGCAGCATTGTTTGGGGCATAAATATTTACAAGCATTGTATCTTCTTGTTGGATGCTTTCCATAACCAGTTTGATATGATCCTCTCTGTCTCTTCTGATTAATTTTGGTTTGAAATCTACTTTGTCTGAAATTGGTTTCTGTTTGTAAGGTATGTTTTCCCCCATTTTAAAAAATTCATTATGTCATTGTATTTTTGAGGTAAACCTCTTGCAAACAATATATGGTTGGGTCTTGGTTTTTAATTTGTATCTTTTGAAGAAAGAATTTAGGCTATTTATACTAAATGTTACTATAGAAAGATGATTTTTATTTCCTACAATTTTTTTTCTAGTGATTCAGACTTTATTCTCATTTAATTGACTATTTTTCTAACACAATTCATCTTTCTGCTGGTTTCCACTTTCATTTTTTATATATCTGCATGAAATACTTCATTGGATATGTTTTGTTGTGTAGGTTAAGTGGTTTTGATTTTTTTCAGTTTCTACTTATTAAATTTTTTTATTTCATTTTCAATATTCTGAAAACTTTGCTGACTATACTAAAATAGGTTTGTGCCTGTTTTCTTTTGGGCCTTGGTATTTATCATGACAAGCCATCTAGGGTTTTAAGATCTGGGTTGAGGAATGATTTGAAATCTGACTTAGTTTACCTCCAAATGTGACTTTCCATTTTTCTCTAACAGCTTTAAAAAAATCTATCCTTGTTCCATAACTAGGCATTTACTTCAAAATATGTCTGGGAGAAGATCTTCTGTGGTTCTATTTGGAGTTTATATATATATATATATATATATATATATATATATATATATATATATAATCTTAGACTTGAATTTCCATCTCATTCCTAAGATTTGGAATAATTTATAGTTATCATTTAATTGAAAAAGATTGTGCAGTCCTTCAGTTTGTATTTCAGAGCTTTACTTTACTCCAGTGATTCTTTAAATTTGGTCTCTTGATATTTACCCAGATTGCTATTGAATATCCTGGTCATGATTTTTTAACATCTTTTTATTTTAAGTTTATTATTTTCAAGATTATATGCTTTGTCTACAAGGCCAGAAGATCTACCCTCAGAGTGGTCTAATCTATTGGTATATATTTTGTATGGAATTATTAATTTATTTTAGTAAGTATTTCATTTCCAGGATTTTCATTTTATTCTTTTTCAGAACCTCTACCTCTTTATAGGAATTATCTTCTTAATCCAATATTTTAAATTTTATTTTTTAAATCTTCTTTGGCTCGTTGACCATTTTAACTATAAATTTTATGAAGTCTTTTTCTGACATTTCCTTCACTATAGTGTCAATGTGGTCAGTTGCTGTGTGTTGTAGGCTGTTTGAGGTGGTTTGTTCCCTTGTTTTTCATACTGCTTGTATGTCTACCCAGCTATTGGGATGATTATCACTTCTTTTAGCAAGGAACAATTTTGTGAGCTTCTTTCAAGTACCTTGGGTTGGGTGAATATTCAGGTATTGATATCTACTCTTTGTGTCCTCTACTCTTCCCAACATTGGAACCATTTTGAAAGAAGACACTGAACCCTATTTACTATTACAGCAGAGCCAAGTCACATACTATTCAACCTTACACTATTCCCAGATTAAGCTCATTTTCTGCTATTATATTACTGAATAATTTTGCTATGCCATTCGTTTGTTTCTCCTCTCCTTCCTCAATTCCTCTCAGTTTCAAGTTTGACATTTTAATGTTGTTCCAGAGCTCTATATATTCTATTCATTGTTTCCTCCCCTTTATTTCTGTCTAAGTATTCCAATGCACCTATATTATCCTTGATTCCTCATAATGTTAAGATTGGTCTAGTCTGTTGATGCAGTTCTCCACTAAGTTTTTATGCAATTAATCAAAGATGAAGGCAGAGGAAATGGGGAGGAGAAGAACTAGGGAATGAAGTTGACCAAATTATGCTAGGTATATGTATGAATATAGCACAACATGTTATGATTTTAAATATACTACAATGCCTCATTTAAGGTAATAAGTAGATAAATAGAAAGGAACAAATATAGTAGACTAAGGGGATTTGGAGGAGGAAGGAGTAAAGTCAATAAACAATACTGGGGATTGAAATGGAGAAAACTATGTTACATGCATTTATGAAAAACATGAAAAGACAGGGAGGGTCTCAAATGTATATAAGTGAGGGAAGGAATCCATTTGAAAAGATTATGTAGTACTTAATTCCCACTATGATAATATGGGAAAAACAAAACTGTGGCCAAAGTAAAATAATCAGTGGTTGCCAGAAGTGAGGGAAGAAGCAGAGATGAAAAGGCAGAGCTAAGATAATTTTTTTACACAATGAAACTATTCTACATGATACTATAATGGGTGATTCGTGGCATTACGCTTTTTCAATGCTTAACACCAAAAATGACTCATAGTTTGAATTTTAGAGTAATGCCTATGTTTTAAAGTGTTTACAAGTTCTAAGAAATATATAATTCTGGTTGGAGATTTTGATAGTGTTGGAGGTTGTGTGTGGTGAAAGAACTACTATTTGAGTTTGGTATGAACCATCAACTGCTTGAAATAGTTGTTTATAGAAGAATATTTACTTTGGTTTTAAGTGGTATGTAATTTAAGTGTTACATAGATCTGTTATTTAAAGGTATTCATTTTTAAATTTATTCATTTATGCTATTTTGTTATGCATGACTGCAGAATGATGCAGGTGTTCATGATTAATTCTCTAGACTGGTTCATTTTCTTACCATATGTTCATCCTATTGCTGAGAGAAAGGTATTGAAATCTTCAAAAGTAATTGGTTATTTGTCTATTTTTGTCCTTAAAAATCTATCAATTTTACTTTTATATGTTTTATACCTGTTCATTTCTGCTCATTTTTAGAATACTTATATTGTTTTGTTGGATTTAACCACTTATTATTATATATATCTCTCTTTTGGTTACTCATCATACTTTTTGTCTGAAATGTACTTTAGCTTATGTTAATATAGCCACTTCTGCCTTCTCATGAATGTTTTAAAGATGTATCTTCTCCATCATTTTTTCAGCTGTAAATAATATATATTCACTGAGTTTCGTATAGACAGCATACCCAAGTACATCCATCCAACAACTTTTATGTGCATAAGAGGGACAAAATAAAAACAGGAAAACAGTAACAACAACAAACCTGGGCATGATCCTTGACACAATCCTGAGGACTTCCTGCTTACTATAATGGTTGCTGTGGTGGAGGATAGAAATATGAATTCCCCACTTATTTCTCTTTTGATTTGAAGGTGGTTTTAGAAGGAAACAGAGAAACTTTTCTGCTTTTGGTAAGGTCTAGCTCTATTTTGGACTCTTCTGATACCACCCCAACAGGAGAGGGTATTGATTGCTTCATTATAGTTTGGTGTGGGTAGAAGTATGGGCTCTGGGGCTGGAGTTGTGGCTCAGTAGTACAGCCCTTGCCTGGCATGTGTGAGGCCCTGAGTTCAATCCTGAGCACCACAAAATAAATAAATAAATAAAATGTTTCATTTACAACTAATTTTTTAAAAGAAGTATGGGCTCTGTACTCAGCCTTTGCTGCTATGGGTGAAAATAGAGCCACTCTTGTGACTTTTCACTGTAGTAGCAAGATTATTGCCTAAAGTGTTCTCTCTTGCGAGGTTGCCTCTTTCCTGAACATTTGGGTATAGAGAAAGAAGAAGCATTTGCCATTTTTCTTTTTTTTCTTTTTTCCTTTTTTAATTTAATTTTGTCTGTCTCTGTTAATGTTTTTTTTTAAAGAAAGAGAGAGAGAGGAGAGAGAGAGAGAGAGAGAGAGAGAGAGAGAGAGAGAGAGAGAGAAGAGAATTTTTAATATTTATTTTTTAGTTCTCGGCGGACACAACATCTTTGTTGGTATGTGGTGCTGAGGATCGAACCCGGGCCGCATGCATGCCAGGCGAGCGCGTTACCGCTTGAGCCACATCCCCAGCCCCTCTGTTAATGTTTTAAGTTATTTTTTAGGCCATTATTTTGTTATGGGGAGACCACTCGGAAAACACACTAATTCTGAATTAGAAACAAATCAAAACTTTGTATTTTGTCAATTTTACCTGGCCAGGGACTACTTTTGTCAGAGACCAAGTGCTCTCTGAAAGAACAGCAGCCCTGAGTTGTTTGTGACCAAAGTATTTCAGGAAGAAAATAGCAAAGAAAATCATACCCTGGGGACTTCCCTATGGAATTTTGCAAATTGCAAGCAAGCAAAATACAAGGGCTGAAAATGCAGTTAGCAGAGCAAAAAGAGAAAAACGTATACTCATTTATGGGGGCCTATATCCTCATTTGTTTAGATCTACATCCTCATTTGTATAGGTCTACACAAAAACAATTTAAAAATAACACTACATCCATCTCTATATCCATCTCTATATTTATCTGTAAATATCTGTAAATATGTGTAACTATATTAGACCTCTAAGCTTACATTTATCACACTATATTTTCTATATCTTATTGTTAGCAACTTAGATTCTATGTCTTACAGTGATTATATTGTTGTATTGTTACTTTTTATCTTTTAACTATGGCAGACTGGAGTAACTTAACATTACTAATTCTGTAACACTTATTTTCTAATCCTATTATTTTAGTAATTAATATTTTATTAATATATAATTTCTAATCTATAACCAATAACCTGTATTGATTAAATTCAGAGTGTAACAATTTCTTTCATGTCTGGGATACATGACATAAAAAGAAAACCCAAGAATTCAACACCTGCCTTGTTTTTGGTAATGGGGATTGAACTCAGGGGCACTTAAATAGTAAGCAAGCAACCAACATTTCTAGACCTTCTTTATGCTTTTTAAAAGACTTTCTTTAGAGACAGGTTCCCACTAAGTTGCTAAAGCTAACTTAACAACGGATCCTTCATCCTCAGTCTTCTGTGCAGCTGGAATGACAGGCTTATGCCACCGCAACTGGCAACCTCTTGCCATTTTTAATAATTTCTTGAATTTAAGATAGCTAGCCACTTGACCTTCTCTCCACCTTTCAGAATAGTGTTTGTTTGGTTTGATTTCATTTGATTTTTATGTACTGTCCAAAGATGTTAGTTGTACTAGCAGAAAAAACAGGTAATAGTTAATTCTAACTCATCTTCATGAAAGCAGAACTATTGGTTAGTTTTCTATATTTTTAAAAGAAACATAATTTAGATATAAAATATGAAGGTATATTTAAATGTTTTCTTTAGAGAACAATCAATATCTGGATAATGAAGGAAAACTTGATGTGAGATGGTGTTTATGCCAGTGATATTTGAAAGTATTGCACTTTATATTAAAGCAATGTCTTCGGTTTTAAAATGAAGAGATAGAAAGTTCAGTGAGAATAACGGATAAATCTGCTATGTTAAATTTATGCTTTTCCCTTTTGAGGCATACATTCACAAAATGTTGTTACAAGCTTTTCAGGCAGCATTTGCAATTTTGAGTAATTTCTGCTGTAGTCTGGCTCTGACTACTTTTCCTTGAATCCTAAGCAGTAGAGAGTGATCCAGAGAATTCTTCCATCTGTTGTGTGATTGTTTTTTTCAGCTCTTATTAAGTAATCCATATTTAGAGGCATTCCCACTTAAAATCAAAAACAAATATATCTTCTTTGTTTGCATTGAAATCATGCAGACATTGAATGAAGAAGAAGACTTTTAAACATAATTCCTTAATCAGCAACAGGCCAACTTGTCTGTGAAATTTTTACAGAGCAATGCTCAAGTCTGATTTTTTTTTACTGTTTATAATGAATTACATTATAAACAGCACTCATATTAATTTTATTATTTTTTTCTCAACATATTTTAAGTACATTTTTTTCCTGAAACATATCTAGTTTTAGGTGATAAATCATTCATGATAAAGTAAAACATAATACAATAATACCTACTAATTTAATGTGTCATATTAAGAACATAAGTCAACTGTCTTATATTTGACAAAGGGGCTAAAAGCATGCAATGGAGGAGGGATAGCATCTTCAACAAATGGTGCTGGGAAAACTGGAAATCCATATGCAACAAAATGAATCTGAATCCCTTTCTCTCGCCATGCACAAAAGTTAACTCAAAATGGATCAAGGAGCTTGATATCAAAACAGAGACTCTGCGTCTGTTAGATGCAAATTCCTTAATAGGACACCCATAGCATAAGAGTTAAAAACAAGAATCAACAAATGGTACTTACTCAAACTAAAAAGTTTTTTTTTTCTCAGCAAGAGAAACAATAAGAGAGGTAAATAGGGAGCCTACAGCCTGGGAACAAATTTTTACTCCTCACACTTCAGATAGAGCCCTAATATCCAGAGTATACAAAGAACTCAAAAAATTAATAAGAAAACAAATAACCCAATCAACAAATGGGCCAAGGAACTGAACAGACACTTCTCAGAGGAGGACATACAAACAATCAACAAGTACATGAAAAAATGCTCACCATCTCTAGCAATCAGAGAAATGCAAATTAAAACCACTCTAAGATACCATCTCACTCCAGTAAGATTGGCAGCCATTATGAAGTTAAACAACAAGTGCTGGCGAGGATGTGGGGAAAAGGGTACACTTGTACATTGCTGGTGGGACTGTAAATTGGCGCTGCCAATTTGGAAAGCAGTATGGAGATTCCTTGGAAAGCTGGGAATGGAACCACCATTTGACCCAGCTATTCCCCTTCTCGGACTATTCCCTAAAGACCTTAAAAGAGCGTACTATAGGGATACTGCTACATCGATGTTCATAGCAGCATAATTCACAATAGCTAGACTGTGGAACCAACCTAGATGCCCTTCAATAGATGAATGGATAAAAATAAATGTGGCATTTATACACAATGGAGTATTACTCAGCACTAAAAAATGACAAAATCATGGCATTTGCAGGGAAATGTATGACACTAGAGCAGATTATGCTAAGTGAAGCTAGCCAAGCCCTAAAAAACAAATGCCAAATGTCTTCTTTGATATAAGGAGAACAACTAAGAACAGAGCAGGGAAGAAGAGCATGAGAAGAAGATTAACATTAAACAGGGACGAGAGGTGGGAGGGAAAGGGAGAGAGAAGGGAAATTTCAGGGAAATGGAAGGAGACCCCCCATCATTATACAAAATTACATATAAGAGGAAGAGGGGAAAGGGGAAAAAAACAAGGGAGAGTAATGAACTACAGTAGATGGGGTAGAGAGAGAAGATGGGAGGGGAGGGGAGGGGAGGGGAGGGGGGATAGTAGAGGATAGGAAAGGCAGCAGAATACAACAGACACTAGTATGACACTATGTAAAAACGTGGATGTGTAACTGATGTGATTGTGCAATCTGTATACGGGGTAAAAATGGGAGTTCATAACCCACTTGAATCAAAAGTATGAAATATGATATGTCAAGAGCTATGTAATGTTTTGAACAACTAATAAATCACAAAAAGCCTGGCACAATGTGCTAGAAATGTTTAAGATGGAAAATAGTGCCCTGAGCTGAAATTTTCAGGGTACAACAGGAGTACAAATGTGAAAGCTAAATCCATAACTTGGCTGTTTGGTCTCAGAAAATGTGGTAAAATCCAAATAAAATCCAATCAGGTACATGAACCTGAAGTCACACTTCATCCAAAAACAAAATGAAATTGACATGAAAAACTCCATTTTTTCGTATTATTTTTCCTTTACTTCTTTTATATTCCTTTGTCTTTTTTATTCAGTTGCTTTTTCTGTTCCTGACAAGTATTACAAGGTTAGGGTCTATGATATGTTCTTCATTCTCTATTTACACTCTCAACCATCTCTTCTATTGAAACCAGCTATGCCTACCTTTAGCAGTTACTGGTTCAGAGTAAAAGCTCCCATCCTGAGCTGAACTCAAACTCATCTCCTGGTGGTTACCTCTTTGGTAGTGTTTTTACTTACTTATCCTGACAGCTCTTCCATCAATCCCATTTTAGGTATTGACATCACTCACCAGATCTAGCTTTGCACTAGATCAATTCTCTAGGGTGCTGCCTCCAATCCCTCTCCCTTCCGTTCAGTGTATACCTCAATGCCACGCTAATCACTTTTTAAAGTGATTTATGATTAGTCTTTCTCTTAATCAAAAAGTTTTACTAACATGCCTTTGTGGTTCTATGTAAAAACAAATTAAATTAGTTGCAATATTTCTTCCTGAAATAACGTTAAAAAAATAGATTAGGGAAGAAGTGCTTTGACAATGTTGGAATGAGGAACATAAAAGACTTGAGCAATCAGATTATTTCTATTTCTCAGTTCTGTGTTGGCCTTTTTCTTCCCAATTAAAAGGAACATTTCACTTCTCTGCACTGGGGAAGATGGCAAACATCAGCCCAGGCTTAGTAATCCCAAACAACAAAGATTTTGTGCCTCCTTTTGAGTATTAGGAGGCACTCCCAAGTGTTTCTTTTCACCTTTTTTGGGGGGGGGTGAGGGGGTGCAAGGATTAAACCTAGGAGCGCTTAACCACTGAGCCACATTCCCAGCCCTTTTTCATATTTTATTTAGAGACAGGGTTTCGATGAGTTGTTCAGGGTCTCACTAAATTGCTAAATTCGAAATCTGTGTGCCTCCTGCCTCAGCCTCCCCAGCCGCTGGGCTTGCACGTATGTACCACTGTCAAGCCAGACACAGTTTTAATTGGTTTTTCTTCTGTTAATTCTTTTGGATAAATAACTGTTGCCATATAAATGTGTTATTCTTAAGTTCCCCCTCTTCAGGAGATCCTTCTCTTTTCTCAGTGTGAGCCCTGGACATTTTTAAAACAAGTTTATGATTTATAGAATTTGGACTACAGAGTCATTCAGGTTATTCTCACTCAAATACCACCTGTGTGACCTTGGGATAGTAATTTAAATATTCTAAGCTTTGGTTTCTAAATATCTAAACCAGAAGATGATAAGAAACCCTACTAGTTATGGTAAATTCTAAATGAAATTGAGTATGTAAAGCACTACCACATAATAAATATTCAATTAATAATAGCTATTTATCAGTGTGTGGGGATGCTTCTTTCCTCATTGCCTCCTCATGCATCTATTTATAATTTCAAAATGTTGCTAATTCAAAAATTAGAAATGGGGCAGGGATGTGCCTCAGTGTAGTGTACTGTCCTAGCATAGATGCTAGATAACCTGAGATGGATACCTAGCAGTGCATAAACATGAAAAAAAAATAAAAATGGTATGTCATGAATATGTATATGAATACTGTGAATAATGTCAGATCCATTGCTTTAATTAAATTTACTTATGAGAGTAAACATTATTTCATATGTTTATGTCTTTTTAAATTTTGTTTTCATTGTAGTTTTTTATGTTCTCTGTTGCCCTGTTTTCTATTGGAAGTTTGGTCTTTTAAATTCTTAGATTTAAAAATACCTGTATATAATATGGTTATTAGTCTTTTACCTGTGATGAATATTGTAAATATTTCCCCCAGTTTGACAGTTGTCTTGTGACTTTGCTTTTGGATCAGAATGAATTTTTTACCCATAAGAAATCTTTTAATGTTTTCAAACTATTAATATTCTTTTATTATATCTGTATTTTGAGAAATGGAGTGTTATTTCCTATGCTCAGAGTAATATATGTACCTATGCTTTACTTTAATATGATTTCTGTTTTTGCTTATTTGTTATTGTTTTTTACATTCTTTATCCATTTGTGTTTATTATTTTGTTTAATATGGAATAATAATTTCAATTTATCTTTTTCCAGATGTCTTAACAATTTGTTCCAGTTGCACTAATTAAAAAGTCCATATTTTTCCCAATGAATTGATAGCAATTTTATTCCATAGTAATGCCACATTTGAGTCAAGTCTATTTCTGTAATTTCTTTCATTCCATATTTTTTGGTCTATTTGTGGGCAGCATTATATTGTTTTAATTTTAGAGAGCTTATACAAAATTTAATGTTTGATGGGGTTATTGCTTATCACTGCTAGATAAAGAAATTTCCTGATTATTTTTGCATGTCTGTTTTTCCACATTAAGGATAGTATTTACTGTCTACTTTGATTTATAAAGAAAATTTAATACCATTCTTTTACAATGTGTTAATATTATTAATATAACTTCAGGAGAACTGACTTTGTCATAATTATGACTTAGATTTTAAGGCTTGAAATCAAGTGGTTTAAATTTAATTCGATATGAAGAAGTAATTTAAGTCATTATTTTATTTAGAGGAGTTTTCTCTGAATAACTATTAGAATTAAAGATAAATTGGCTGTTCCCTTTGTGTCTGAAGCCCGCCATTTTTTCAAACTTTTTGTAGGCTTTCTGACCTGGATGTGGAGCCCAGGTTTCTGTGCAATGCAGAATCTGAAAACAAACCACAGGGAGAATGCTGAGAACCCTGAGAGCCAGGAAATGGTACTGTTAACATTCAGGGATATAGCCATTGATTTTACTCAAGAGGAGTGGGAATGCCTTCAGCCTGCTCAGAAAAACTTATATAAAGAGGTGATGTTAGAGAACTATAGAAACTTTGCCTTCCTTGCCCTGACTCCTCAAGATACCCAAGAATATTCACCAGAAAAGGGCATAAAACATATATTTCACAAAGTGATAAGTGGAAAATATACAAGTTGTAATATTGACTATTTACAACAAAATAAAATATGGAAAACTACAAGTGAGAGTGAACAACAGAAGTCATATAAAAATTCAGACCTTGTTTACCACCAGAGAATTTATACTGGAGAGAAGCCCTACAAATGTAAAGAATGTGGAAAAGCTTACAGTCGAAAAGAAGGCCTTACTTACCACAGCAGAACTCATACTGGAGAGAAGCCCTACAAATGTAAAGAATGTGGAAAAGCTTTCAGTCGACAAGAAGGCCTTACTTACCACAGCAGAACTCATACTGGAGAGAAGCTCTACAAATGTAAAGAATGTGGAAAAGCTTACAGTCGAAAAGAAGGCCTTACTTACCACAGCAGAACTCATACTGGAGAGAAGCCCTACAAATGTAAAGAATGTGGAAAAGCTTACAGTCGAAAAGAAGGCCTTACTTACCACAGCAGAACTCATACTGGAGAGAAGCTCTACAAATGTAAAGAATGTGGAAAAGCTTTCAGTCGAAAAGAAAGCCTTACTTGCCACAGCATAACTCATACTGGAGAGAAGCCCTACAAATGTAAAGAATGTGGAAAAGCTTTCAGTCGAAAATCAAACCTTACTCGCCACAGCAGAACTCACACTGGAGAGAAGCCCTACAAATGTAAAGAATGTGGGAAAGCTTTCAATCGAAAATCAAACCTTACTCACCACAGCAGAACACACACTGGAGAGAAGCCCTACAAATGTAATGAATGTGGCAAAGCTTTTAGTCAAAAATCATGCCTTAGGTGCCACAGCAGAATGCACACTGGAGAGAAGCCCTACAATTGTAAAGAATGTGGCAAAGCTTTCTATCAAAAATCACACCTTATTTGCCACAGAAGAACTCACACTGGAGAGAAGCCCTACAAATGTAAAGAATGTGGCAAAGCTTTTAGTCAAAAACTAGACCTTTTTAGGCACAGCAGAATGCACACTGGAGAGAAGCCCTACAAATGTAAAGAATGTGGCAAAGCTTTTAGTCAAAAATCATGCCTTATGTGCCACAGCAGAATGCACACTGGAGAGACGCCCTACAAATGTAAAGAATGTGGCAAAGCTTTTAGTCAAAAATCATGCCTTATGTGCCACAGCAGAATGCACACTGGAGAGAAGCCCTACAATTGTAAAGAATGTGGCAAAGCTTTCTATCAAAAATCACACCTTATTCGCCATAGCAGAACTCACACTGGAGAGAAGCCCTACAAATGTAAAGAATGTGGCAAAGCTTTTAGTCAAAAACTATACCTTATTAGGCACAGCAGAAGGCACACTGGTGAGAAGTCCTAGAAATGTAAAGAATGTGGCAAAACATACAGTCAAAACTCATACCTTATTTGCCAAAGCAGAACTCACACTGGAGAGAAGCCCTACAAATGTAAAGAATGTGGCAAAGCTTTCAGTCAAAAATAGACCTTATTCACCACAGAAGAACTCACACTAGAGAGAATCACTACAAATGTAAAGATGGTGGCAAAGCTTTCAGTCAAAAAATAGATGTTATTTTCCACAGCAGAATTCACACTGCAGAGAAGCCCTACAATTGTAAAGAATGTGGCAAAGCTTTCAGTTGAAAAATCACACCTTGTTTGCCAAAGAAGAACTCACACTGGAGAGAAGCCTCACAAATGCAAAGTATGTGATGAAGTTTTTACTCAAATATCCACCCTTATTGCCACAACAGAATTCACATTGGAGAAAAGCCCTACAAATGTAAGGAATGTGGCAAAGCTTTTAGCCATTAAACAAGCCTTATTCACCACAGCAGAACTCACACTGGAGAATAGCCCTACAAATGTGAATAAGTGCAAAAAATTTTAATAAAAAATAAAACTTTATTCACCACAGCAGAAGACACCCTGGTGAATGTGAAATGTAGATAAAGTGATAATACTTTTAAAGAAAAACTAAACCTCATTAACAGAATTTATACAGAAAAGAACCCCTAAAATGAAAACAATGTAGCAAAGCTTTTAATAAGAAATCAATTCTTTTTCACCACTAAGATATTTATTCTGGAAAGAAGACATAAATGTAGAGAATGTAGAAACATTTTAAATTATATATCATACATTACTAGACATCAGAGAAAACACACTGGAGAGAAGCTTTACAAATGAGACCATCGTATCATTCCTCTAAGAAAGAGTCAACATTTAATCCTCACCACAATAACCATAGAAGAGACAAAGTTTTGAAATGTGAAAATTGACAATGTGACAATGCCTCCAAAATTTATTCACCAATACCCAGCGCTTGTGGATACATACTGGTTAGAGAGAATACAAATGGAAAAAAAAAAAAAACATTTCTTAACCACAATGTTTCTTAAACACTACTGATTTTTGGAGAATTCATTGTACCCAGAAACCCTAAATAGTTAAATAATATTTTGAAAACTTATTCAAATTTTAAATTCATTGAACATCTGAAAACTCATACCAGTAGTGAACATTGAACAGATTTTGTCCAAAATATATGCCTTATATAAAAATGAAACATTTATAATAAATACTTTGTCAAATGTGAAAAAAAATAAATAAATTGAAGTACAGATGGGAAGATAAGTTTAGTGCTATTCTCTTTCTTTACTTTCTTAAAATCATAGAATTTTTGGCCTAGAATTATGCTGTTAATAAAAAATCATTGCCAAAATTTATGCATAACAATGGTTCTCCTTAAAAAAAAAAACATGTGAAGTTAGAGTTTATGCTACTTGAATCTTAGAAATTCATAACTTATAACATGATATGAATTTTTTCATTAAAAATGTTTTCTCTCAATTTTGTTATCCAGATTAGTAGGATTTCTTCTCAGTAAAATAATAACAACTTCAATAAAAATGATGGCTTTAACAAAAGTCGATAAGAAAGAAATTCTGTCACTTATATTCAAAAATTACTAACTTCCTATGTTCATATTCAGGTAAAGCATTTTGTTAATTAGCAGAATCCAAAAACTGAGAGTTGAGGAAGTTTTAATAGAATATGTTTTAAGAGGAAAAAATGTCAAGGATGAGGATATAAACATCTACCTACAATATATTGATAGTATATATCTATAGTATATTTAAAGTATAGATGTAATATGCATAATATGTAAATATATGCTTATGTATATGTGTATATATATTTTATACATATATATGTATACATAGTTAAATCAAGGCACTGACAGCAATCACACAAAATTGAAAACATCTCATAAACTTATAAGAAATCTTGTAATAACTGTTCCCTTTAACAAATGTATAATGGTTAATGGCTGGGGATGTAATTTAGTGGCAGAGTGCTTACTAGCATGTATGAAGCCCTGGGTTCAATCCACAGTACCATTATCAAAAAAGTGAAATCTTGTGGGCTGGGCATGTTAACTTTGTGGTTTTGCAGTTGTTCAGCATGTGTGAGGCCCTGGATTCAACCCCCAATACTCACTATTTAATCATGGTCCCACTCTATATTTTCCATATTACATAATAATCTGCATTATAGCTATTGCATTATGGCATGGTATGTTTCACAGCAGTTTGTATGTATTTCCTCAATTGATTCACCATTATATCTATTGGTTCTTCATTTATCTAACATATTTGGAAACTGTACCATATACTAGGTCCTGCATTGGAAGATTTGGGTCACTATTATAATTCTTGTACTACAGTAAATAAATAAGTAAATAAGAAGTGAATGAAATAAATAGGAACTAGTCCAAAGGAAAATAATAGACCTATAGAAAGTTAAACTAAAGATAAACCATATTGCTTATTTTATTCATGACCAGTCCATTTAAACTGGAGAAGGTTTGGGCTTCCTTTTGATATTATCACCCAGGGATGTCAATGAGAGGAGATCTGATTTTAGCCATCAAAAGTCTCTGGACAAGGGTCTGGAGTTGTAGCTCAGTGGTACAGCACTTGCCTCACAAGTGTGAGACCCTGGGTTCAATCCTAGCACCACATAAAAACAAATAAAGGCATTGAGTCCATACCCAACTAAAAAATAGTATTTTATAAAAGTATCTGGACAAGAAGTTTTGAGTGAATGGCTTTTTATTTATGCTATATAGTCAATACATTCCATGGAGTAATTACAGAAAACATTTGTTGATCGAGGAAAGAAAATAATTTGCCATTAAAGAAAGGCAATTTTTCTGCCTAACTCAATGAAAAGACAGAAGAACTCATCTGTGCTAGCATCTGACCTCCTTCTTGAAAAGATATCAGTGAAAAATGAATTCAGTGAGATGCATCCCAGGTTCCCTGGGGAAAGGCAGACACAAGACAAAGCATAATGCTTAAAAGCAGCCATAGGGAAAGTCTGCAAACAATTTCTAAGAATATTTTCCATATATTACAAGATAAGATAGCATATATTAAGAAAACTAAGCTGGCTGAGTGCAGAGGCACAGCCCTGTAATCCTAGCAGCTCGGGAAGTTGAGATAGGAGGATTGCAAGTTCAAAGCCAGCCTCAGCAATGTTGAGGCATGAAGAAACTCAGTGGGACCCTATCTGTAAATAAAATACAAAATAAGGCCACACATGTGGCTTAGTGGTTGAGTGCCCCTGAGTTCAGTCCCCAGTACCAAAAAAATAAAAGACTGAGCTGTCCAATCAGCTTATGTTTCCTCATTGGATCCCTCAATGAGATTTGGAGAGACTCTGAAAGAAAGCTTTATATTGTCACAATTTGAATATGAAAGATAGTTTAAGATGGTATAATTATCAATATGGGAGATACCAGCAATTTTCCTCCACTAAATAGGAAAAGCCACCATAACACAATGTATCAGTGACCAAGACAGCAATCACCCCAATGAAATGATACCGTGTAGGCCACCTTTGAGCCCATAGTAGAAAGACCCTCCAAAACTAGAGTAAACGGCATTAGGTAAGATACAACTTCCTGAAAACACGGGAAAACTCCATTACTCTGCTTAAGCCACTTTTAAAATGCTGCTCCTTCATCATAGGGTAGCAATCAGAGCCACCAAAATGAAGTTGTACATAGAAGTGATAAAAGAAAAACAACATAAAGTGTATTTAATGGAGTTAATTTGAGCAAATAACCATTCATGAAAACAAGCAGCACTCAGAACCAAAAATCCTCCGAGGCCTATGCAGTGGGCTTCCATGGGTTGAAAGCAGAGGTGAAGATCACTTGGTTGACTATAGCTGGACATTTGCCTGCCTTGGGCATAATCACATGCAAAGTTACCAGTTTTACTTTAGTTGGTGTTTTGTGATTAGTTAAGCCTAAATTTCATTTTACTGTTTAATTTGGGCTTCCATTTGATTATGTAGGAACCCAAGGGGCTGGAGTTGTTTCTGCCTGATTGCCTCTCAGTTATTATTTTTTAATAACATAATAAATGACAAATGACATGGGTAACAATGTTGATTTCAATTGTTCATTACAGGAATTTATTGGATTGATTTCTCATCAGAAAAGAATTCCCTCATATCACACTTCACTCACAGGAAGCATGAATTGAAGAAAACTACACAAAATCTCTATGACCTAGTAGTATATAAGAAGAAAAGTTTAATGAAGAGTCCATGAGCATTGAAAAATTGAACTTTAACACCCCTCCCAACACACACACACACACACACACACACACACACACACACACACTGGGGGCTGCCTTTCTTAGTTGCTCGTTGGAGATTGAAAGCATTTAGGAGATGTATCAAATCTAACCTATTCTAGTAAATGGCTGATGACTGAGCCTCAGTTGCAAACAGTACTGGAGGAAGGGAACCTCCAAACTGAGTTTTAAAACATTGAGATTGAAACTATAATTCACTTGACATCTGTGCAGAAAATGGATGGCTTAGGCTGGGGATGTGAGTGGTCCACTCTACAGTCAGAAGTTGCATGCATGTGTTATGGAGAACTGGCTTTATAGGCAAAATGTATCCTTTTTTATATGGGACAATTTCTACAGAAATGGACTTTTCACTAGGTTCAGAGGTACTTGAATATAATCCCAGTAACTTATTATGGCTGAGGCAGGAGGATTGCATGTTTGAGGCTACCCTGGGAAACTCAACAACACCCTGTCTTTTTTTTAATTTTTTTTTAAGAGAGAGAGAGAGAATTTTTTAAATATTTATTTATTAGTTCTCGGCGGACACAACATCTTTGTATATGGTGCTGAGGATCGAACCCGGGCCACACGCAAGCCAGGCGAGCGTGCTACCACTTGAGCCACATCCCCAGCCCCGCAACACCCTGTCTTAAAGTAAAATTTTAAAAGATTGGGGTATAGCTCAGTGGTAAAACACCATTGGAATAAATCCAGTGTCATTAAATAAATAAATATAAATTAGTAAAAGAAGTAGGCTTTCAATTTAGATCCTATTGTTATTTTTCTCTCTCTTCCATGTGAAATTCCTCCTTAGGACATACACATAGAAATGTTTTTTTGTTTTCAGCTTAAACTTGGGGTTTGAAAGTTTTGATACCTTGCCATTCCCTTCCTGCATTGATCTCTTTGTTCCAGACTTATCTTTGAGTATATATACCCAGAAGTTAGGTCAAAATGTTGAACAATCTCTAAGGCATAAGCACCAAACAATCACAATACGTGTCAGCCTTTGAGCTGGAGCAGAATCTGGAAACACCCTGGTTAAAAGGCCTTGCCAAGTGGGTTCTTCCTCCCAAGGTGGTCCATGGAGAAAGGACTATGGTCCTTTGCTATTATAACTTCTGTTTTTACAAAACAGTATCATCATAATGTTGCATCAAATGAAGTTAGGAATCTCAAAACCAACAAACATGACTTTATTCTACTAGCCAAATGACAATTCCATGACAACATTGTACTATTAGTTCACCTCTGAGACCACTCTCCCTTCCACCCCCAGCATATTTCCAGTTGGGGCAAATTCTCCAATTAAGGCTTAAAATATAGGGTTGAAAAGGGAAAGGCTTGATTCATGTTATTATTAATTATGATTTTCCTAATTAGACCATTGGATCTCTGTTTATTACCCCAACTATAGAAAAGTTCTCTGCTGTGTTAATATGAGGTAATCTGAAAGCAGATGTAACCCACTTGAATGATATAAGCATCAATTAGCCTTGTGACTTTGAGCAGATCACTTGTTATTTTTTTCCATCTATTAAAACTGGAGTAGTTACTCTGATTTCTAAGATTCTCCCAGTTTGGGTATTTTGAATCTGATTTTATGAGCTCATAGTAGTTAACACTTCTCATTTTTCATAAATTGTACATAGAAAAGTAGAGGATGATAGCATTTATTCTGCACTTGGTAGGATAAACAGGGAAAGGTTTGCGATTTTGATTTTCTAATGTTCTTCACTTTTAATTTTTTTTTTTTAGAGGGGGAGAGAGAGAGAGAGAGAGAGAGAGAGAGAGAGAGAGAGAGAATTTTTAATATTTATTTTTTAGTTCTCGGAGGACACAACATCTTTGTTGATATGTGGTGCTAAGGATCGAACCTGGGCCGCACGCATGCCAGGCGAGCGCGCTACCGCTTGAGCCACATCCCCAGCCCTTCACTTTTAATTTTAATTAATAGACCAATTTACATCAGCAAGTAATCAGTTCTGGAAAAAGGATCATCTATCTTGATGGTTTAAGCATAATGTTCACCAAAGAATCAACATAAATTTTTATTTAGATTGATTTATAAACATTTCCTTTAATGGCTTTTTAGAGTTTTGTGTATTCATTTACAGTTGTCTTTGAATATTTTATTCATTGGAATTTATCCTGTTTTATTAGCTATGGTCTAGCTCTGATTTTTTAATACTTTTCCAGATGACTCCCTGGTTGTTCTAACAATATTTACAGAATTGTTCATCTTTCCCCAATAGTTTGATATTACATATACTTTTTTTCAAATACATTACATGGTTTGGGGACTTTTAATCATCTTCCATTCATTTGTCTATATATTTATGTTCAAATATCTTATGTGGCAACTTATAGTGAAATCTTTGGTACACTCTACAACTTATTTATGATTCCTTTTTCTTATTTTTAAAAAGGCAGCAGTAGTAGTATGTGCCTTAGAGATGTTAGAAACAAGAAATTATATAATGCTTAAAGAATTCATCATAATATTAGGTGATAATATTTTCTCAATATTAAATTTTCTTAACCTGATAGTTGTATTATTGTACTATCAGTTTTTTTAAGAGACTGTTCTTACTTGTAGGAGTTAAATGCTGAGGCATATATATGATGTGTCAAAAGGCATTCTACTGTCATGTATAACTAATTAGAACAAATTTTTTTTTAGAGAGAGTGAGAGAGGAGAGAGAGAGAGAGAATTTTTAATATTTATTTTTTAGTTCTCAGCGGACACAACATCTTTGTTGGTATGTGGTGCTGAGGATCAAACCGGGCCGCACGCATGCCAGGCGAGCGCGCTACCACTTGAGCCACATCCCCAGCCCTAGAACAAAGTTTTAAAAAACTTTTTTAAATGCTGAAGTATTTGGGAATAAAAAATTGTGTTAATAGTTTTAAAAGAAAGAATTCATCATAATATCTGACCCATTCTAAATTTCTAAAAATGATACATATTATTAACAATATGTACTATTAGTAATAATATCAGTAATAACATTTTCTTCCTGCTGCCAAAATTTTATTTGTATTTTACGGTTGGTTTCAGTGCATACCTGTTTGTTTGTGTATGTGTTTTCTAGGATTTGTTGTTGTTGTTGACAAATTCATGCAGTTTAAACTCATATGGTTTTGGGGAAAACTCTCTCAATCTCTTCTAATTAGAATTAGTACTGCCCAGCAGGAATCTTTATTCTAGATAGTAGTATGCTTCCTACTAGGTTGCTGTTGCCATGTTTCCTAAGTCATTCCTGTACAGTTAAATGTGTGTTTTGATTCCCTCTTAAATCAGCTAGAACTTCTCTACTCTGTAAAACAAAGCCTGACTCCCTGCTGGTACCATTTTCACAACCATGCCCAAAGTGGAAATTGGCCAGTTTTAGTTTTTTGTTCTCCAACTCTATGGGGAAAACTTCAGTCATCACCAAGGATGAGCATGGTGCCCCTTACTGAGCAGCTGAAATTAAATCCAATAACTGTGGAGTTTTTGTACACCCGAAGAGAGTACTGGAAAGATAATGTACAAAAATTCACAGGCTGATTTGCATCTTCTGTACCTGTTCTCAAAACAGAGTCTCAACTCTATTTTTTCCCTAATCATTGACAAAAGAATATGCCCCTCACATCAGAGCTCATAAAAAGTAGCTTTTATATCTTGATTATTTATTAGAATTGTTTTTCCATTTTTTAGAGCAGAAAATCTAGCATAGAATCTTAAAACAGAAGAAGGAGCTAAAGGGATACAGACTTTATATGTACCAGCCAGTAAACTGAACTTCTGATTTCAGGGTTCACATTTAGGTTGTTTAGTAGAGACATTACATGTGCTTTTCAAGACCAGAGATGATATCTTTATAAAACACCACACCACTACCTTGGGTCATTAGCAAACTAAAGATTATAGTACCTAGATAGTTGTTGGGACTTGATTGTTTTTGATTCTTCAGTTTTGAATGGCAAGAATTACATTTCACCATCCTGAATTAAGGTCTGCTAAGTATGAGATGTATTTCTGCCTTTCTGTTTATACCCTATGACAATATCTCTAACATCATGTATCCAAGGGCAGAAATTGAAAGAATATTTTCCATGGAAGTAAAGTAATCAGACAGTCAAAATTTGGAATCACTCCTAGTTCTTTGGAAATAAAGTTAAATAATCTGAAAGCAGATTATTTTTGTATAAGAATTTTAAGAAAAGTGTAATTAGTTCAGCAAATAGCTTTAACTTTTCAGAAATATTTCTCAAAAATAGGCATTAAAATCTTCCCACCTCCTCCTTCTAACCCCATATTTTTAACAGGTTTATTACAACTGATTGTTAAATATGCTGTCTCATTGCTTGATAATGTGGTTGAGGGGCAGACTAATCCATTGTTAGCTCTTCCTGCACAGTGAAATTCTGCTTTATCTACATTCTCAATTGGGACTTACTCTTTGCTCTTAATGAGCCTATGACTAAGATGTGTAGTTGACACATCTTTCGCCGACATGATTATTAATATTTTCTCGAGAGTTTTTTTCCCCCTGCTTCTATTTCTTAGAAAATACCCACCTACTTGACCTCTGGCTGGAACTCTCCTTCAAGCACATGAATATTTATAGTGATTTTGACAAAAGAACTAGAATAAAAGTAGTTCCACAAATGGGACTTATGTATACAATTTGAGTTTAATTGTTTTTCAAAAGTTAGAAAATGTAGAAAAACTTCTAGGGTCAGATATTATTTTATATTTTTTCATGCATTATAAATCCAAACGACTGTTTTGCAAGGTTTGGTCAGACCAATTAATGACTGTCTCAATTGTGTTTAATTTGCTTTTTTATCTTTTTCTTCTTAACAAAATAATGGTGCTTTATATCTCCATTAGTACCTCATTTTTCCTCCTATGAATCTAGAAATAAATGAAAAATGAATTAAATAGGACTTATATTATTATTTTAAAACTGCTAAGAAGGAAATGTCCAGAAATAAATGATTACAAGGATACATTTAGAATCTCTCAATGTCTTAAGAGTCAATACTTGTGTTTTGACTCAAAGTGATTCTCCCCAGAATGTTCACAATAGGTTAGGAATGGAATTTGAAACATATTACTATGTATCTAGCTCATTAAAGATTATGGTGCCCTTTTCTTCTTTTTATGTATCTTGTTTTGGAATACTTTTGATGTGTATTCAATTTCAGTTAAATTCATTAAGTATTATACATGTTTTCTTAAAAGTACTTAAATCTCAGTGCAGAAAATATTTTAACATAATGTGGCCCATTTCTAAGGCAACACAATTCCCAGGGAGACCAGTCACTTTTATTTGCAGGTACTTGGGACAAAACTTGAACACTCCCGTAAGTCACATCTTCCTCAGTCATTTTTCTTTTTATCATGTTTGTAATCCTGGACTACAGAATGATATTTGGTTAAAAATATGTTCACAGATTTCTTTTTTTTTAATACATCAGTAATGGTCCATTAATTGTGATGAATGTGCTATAGTATTTTTTTTTAAAGAGAGAGGGAGAGAGAATTTTTTTTAAAGAGAGAGTGAGAGAGAGAGAGAGAGAGAGAGAGAGAATTTTTTAATCTTTATTTTTTAGTTTTTGGCGGGCACAACATCTTTGTTGGTATGTGGTGCTGATGATCGAACCCGGGTCACACGCATGCCAGGTGAGCGCGCTACCGCTGAGCCACATCCCCAGCCCCACAGATTTCTTATTATTGTTTTATATTGGCTTATTGAATTCACTATTTCCTACACATAAAAATTTCCTTGGCTTTGTTAGCTTGTTTCTCTTTTCCAAGTTAAGGGGGAACCTGAAAATGGACAATGTCAAATTTGATAAATAGACCAAGGAACTTAGCAGACTCTTCTCAGAAGATGATATGCAATTAATCAACAAATACATGAAAAATGCTCAACATCTCTAACAATTAGAGAAATGCAAAAAAAAAAAAAAAACAAAAAACTAAGGTTTCATCTCACTCCAGTAAGAATGGCAGGTATTAAGAATACAAACAACAGGGTTGGGGTTGTGGCTCAGAGGTAAAATGCTTGCCTAGCACATGCAAGGCCTTGGGTTCAAACCTCAGCACTACATAAAAAATAAATAAATGAAATAAATGTATTATTTCTGACTGCAACTAAAAAATAAATATTTTAAAAAGAATACAATAAGTATTGGTGAGGATGAGGGGGAAAATGTACACTGATACATTGCTGGTGGGACTGCAAATTGGTGCAGCCCATATGGAAAGCAGTATGGAGATTCCTTGTAAAATTGGAATGGAAGCACCATTTGACCCAGCTATCCCACTCCTTGCACTATATCCCAAAGACTTAAAAATAGCGTACTACATGAACACAGCCACATCAGTGTTTATAGCAGCACAATTCACAATAGCTAAACTATGGATCCAATCTAGATGCCCTTCAGTAGATGAATGGATAAAGAAAATGTGGTATATAAATACATGATAGAATATTACTCAGCAATAAAATAGAATGAAATCATGGCATTTGCAGGTATATGGATGGAATTGGAGAATATAATGCTAAGTGAAGTTAGCCAATCCCCCCAAAGCAAATGTCAAATGTTTTCTTCTCTGATATAAGGAGGCAGATTCATAGTGGAGTTGGGTGGGGGAGCATGGGAGAATTCGACAAACTCTAGATAGGGCAAAGGGGTGTAAGGGAAAGGGAAGGGGCATAGGGGTAGAAAAGATGGTGAAATGAGATAGACATCATTAACCTAAATACATGTATGAAAACATGAATGGTATGAATATAGTATGCATACAACCAGAGATATGAAAAATTGTGCTCTGTATGTGTAGTATGAATTATGATACATTCTGCTGTCATATATAACAAATTAAAATTTAAAAAAAATTTTTAAAGATTAAAAATAATTTAAAGTTGACGTGTTCCTTCCTCCAATATCTAAATCAAATTTGATATATAAGAGTATGTATAGGGTTGTTGTGGGAGTACAAATATGTAGGGGATGACACACCTGCTGACAACCTCAAAAGTAGACACTAGAATAATTTCTAGACAAGATTAGGGCAGCTATGTAGGGCCAATAGGCATATTGTCAAATTCCAGGACAGAAAACATGGCCAGAATTACAGCATCCCCTGTCTCCAAAATATATGGAAGATGGATATAATCAGGCCTGTCTGTGCACCTGATCAAAGTGTGTTGGTATAGTTATTTCAACTCATGAAAATGTCACAGAGAGATGAATGCATCCTCCATGTCATGGGGCCCTTTGAAACACCAGGTAGGAGAATGGAACTCAGCTAATGGGTTGACAAGCAAGTGACCTTACCTCACTTTCTTGGCAATGGAACATGCAGAAGTTGAAATCCAGGTAGTAGGCAACCAGAGCCAGACACAATCCTAATCTGTTCAATTGTTTTGAGTCAGCAAGTACAGAGTCATACATTCATGGCAAATACTAATCTGTGGATTTGCAAAGCAAGGAAAGCACAGAGTAGGGGCCTTTCCTGAGAATGGAGTTGGTGAATTCTCTTGTGTCATGACAACTCTGGTGAGTATGCCCAAAGAGACCAGAGCTGAGACAAGTCAGGTACTTTCAGGTGAACATAGTTTAACCCACCAGTCAGATGACACTAGGATAGACACAGAACATCTCCAGGGGTGTGTGTATATGTGTGTGTGTGTGTGTGTGAGAGAGAGAGAGAGAGAGAGAGAGTGTGTGTGTGTGTGTGTGCATGTTTTCACATGTGTGTTTATATTTGTGTTTATATTTCTGTTTGTGTCTCATATTCCCTGTGAAAATGAAGGGGAAAGTCATTTGTTACATTTTCATTGATGGTATAGTAGTGAGTCATTTTCCTGCTGGCTACTGTTTTTTAAGTTGATGTATCCCTCTTAATATATCATACTAGGGAGAAAAGAAAAAATTGTATCAATGGATGTGTGCTGTTTAGTGGAAACATTCCCAGCACTCATCCTACAAATTTAAGAATAACCTACTGCTTGCCTGTGGATGGATAACACCTATAATGTCCATGACTTTCTGTATTCCTCCTGAAATTTGGTCAGTACCCTGAAGGATTTCATGGTTTTGAGTAATATACATACAAACATACATACATATATATTATATTTTATATTATATATTATAATATAATGTTATATATTATATATACAATATTATATAATTATATATTATATATACAATATATATATATATATATATATATATATATATATATATATATATATATACACACATACACACACACACACACACACACACACACACACCACCTCCAAGCCCTGTGAAATGGCCATTTGTTGGCTTGGTGAAAAGAATGCTGAGCATCACTGTGAAACTCAGAAATCACTCTGAAAGGTATGGTTTTCATAGAAGGACCTTGCTTGGAAAGGAAAAAAAATAAATAAGAGAGAGTGAGAGAAATGAGTTATGGTAGATGGGGTAGAGGGAGGGGAGGGGAGGGGAGGGAAGGGGAGGGGAGATAGGAAGGGGGGATAGTTTTGTAGTTTTCATTGTATAGGTCCTTCACCTCTTTTGTTAGGTTGATTCCCAAGTATTTCTTTTTTTTTTTTTTTTGAGGATATTGTGAATGGGGTGGTTGTCCTCATTTCCATTTCAGTGGATTTGTCACTGATATACAGGAATGTCTTTGATTTATGCGTGTTGATTTTATATCCTGCCACTTTGCTGAATTCATTACAAATGAACAGTTACAGAAAACATGGTTTATACACACAAAAGAGTTTTACTCAGCCATAAAGAAGAATGAAATTATTGCATCTGCTGGTAAATGAATGGAACTGGAGAACATCCTGCTAATTGAAATAAGCCAGACTCAGAAAGGCAATGATCAAATGTTTTATCTTATATACAGAAACTAGAGATAAATAAGGAAATATCAAGGGGCTGGGGATGTGGCTCAAGCGGCAGCGCGCTCGCCTGGCATGCGTGCGGCCCGGGTTCGATCCTCAGCACCACATACCAACAAAGATGTTGTGTCCGCTGAGAACTAAAAAATAAATATTAAAAAAAATTTTAAAAAAAAAGGAAATATCAAAAGAGGGAGCTCTCATGAAGATAAAAGGGAAGTCAGTGGAATAGAAGGGGATGTAGCAGGAAAGAAGAGGGATGGGAAAAGAGAGGAACTGCAGAATGAAACTGACCAAATGACATAAGTACATATATGACTATACCACAGTGAATCCCCCATTCATGTATATCTATAAAACACCAACTTATCAAAACAATAAATAGAAGGAAGACCACTAGAAAAAGGGGAGAAGGAGGAAGTGGAGAGGGAAAATGGAAATACTGGCATGAAATTGAACAAATTATATTCCATGCATGTCCACATGTATCAAAATGGACCCCATGGGGTTGGGGCTGTAGCTCAGTGGCAGAGCGTTTGCCTCGCAAGTGAGAGGCACTGGGTTCAATCTTCAGCACCACATAAAAATAAATAAAGATATTGTGTCCATCTACAACTAAAAAATTGTTAAAAAATGGACCCCACTATTATGTATAAGTAAAATGCATTAATAAAAACATTTTCAAAAGAGGGGGAAATGCATATATACTGACAGATAAACTGCATTTTTCTCAACCAAAGAAAAATGTGGTTCATGAGTTTAATTCCATGAAAGCCATGGAAAAAACTTTCATAATATTTTTAGATGTAGATTGAACAAATACCCTTATTATATTTATTTATATGTAGTGCTGAGGATCAAATCCAGTGCCTTACAAATGCTAGGCAAGCACTCTACCAGGAAGCTACAGCCCCAGCCCTGGAATACATTTTTAATAAATAATTTGTTACAAATAAGGACCTGACAGCTGTGTGCCACATGTTGCTCCAGGCACCCTGGAGGATTCTGGCAGTGTAGTCTAGTGTTTGGCCCATACAGCCCTCACCCCAGAAGCCTATGGAGGCTGAAAGTAGCACATACCCCCAGGATTCTGGCAAGTTAGTCCAGTATTCTACAAAATAGCCCTCATTGCAGGGGGTTTTAGGATCTGCAGGCTACATCATCACACAGGAACCCCTAGGAATTCTGGGAAGTGTAGTCTGATGTTCTGCCCTTGCAGCCTTCACCACAGAGGATCTGGGAGCTGGAGGCCCCCAAGGATGAGGGACATTGTAGTCTGGTGCTATGTTGATGCAGACCACACTATAGTGGCACCTTGGAGCGCTGAGCCCCCCAGGAATTCTGGGTATTGTAGTCCATTTACTCAGGCAGCCCTGACCTCAGAGGTCTCTGAGAGCTGTGGGCCATTAATTATTCTGGTGAAATCTAAAATGGAGGCCATGCTGAGAATGATTCCAGGAAACGCAGGACAACTCATGGAATGTTAATGAAGTCCGAAAAGGCCCTAGGCCAAAGTCCACCTCAAAGAAGTGTTAATGAAGTCCTTCCTGCTCAGACTACTTCTTTGGCCCACCTGTGTCCCACCCCTCAGGCCTTCCCACCTACATTCCATCACTGAAAGAACTATAAAAAGGGGAGACAACCGCACTTCCACGGTTTCCACCTCTTGGGTCCCCTTCTTCCTCCGGGAGAAGTCTTTTCTGCTGTCCTTTAATAAACTTCTAATTTCTACTCTGACTGTGCCTCGGCCTGCTTCTCTGGTGTTATTCTTCAACATTGGGGAAGCAAGGACTCGTCACTGGTCAACAGCTGTAACATTAGGACACAGGTGGGCCAAACAAGTAATCTGGGCAGGAAGGACTTAATTATCACTTTGGGGAATGGGCTTATCACTTCTCTGGGATGGGCTATCTCCAAATCTGTTGGGGGCTGTTTCCTGGGCTCCATTAACATTTCTTTGGGGTGGACTTTCGCCTAGTGCCTTTCCGGGACTTCATTAACATTCCATGAGTTGTCCTGCATTTCCCCGGAATCATTGTCAGCATGGCCTCCATTTTAGATTTCACTCGTTATTAGACCCGATTTACCTAAGTACACTGACTACCTAATTTTATCTTATTTATTTATTTTTTTAAATTTTTTTAGTTCTAGCTATGCAGACCTAAGGCATGCTTCTCACAGCCAAATCTGGGTGCCAGTTCAATTCAACCACAAAGACAAACTCAATACTTTTTATTTATGTTCTCTTAAAATCATTTTTTATGCTTAAGTTTATATTTTATTTTTTTAATTAAGAGAGAGAATTTTTAATATTTATTTTTTAGTTATCGGCAGACACAACATCTTTGTTTATAGGTGGTGCTGAGGATTGAACCCAGGCCACAGGCATGCTAAGTGAGCGTGCTACCGCTTGAGCCACATCCCTAGCTCTGACTACCTAATTTTAAATCTGGCTTCAGTAACATAGATATTTTCATTGGCATGGCATTTAAGCCTTTCCATAAACCATAGAGCAGAGGGCTCATTCACATTATTCATTACATTGTCTTCTAGAGCATTGTAATTTAGTTGTCATCCTTCCATCAGCACTTATCTGACCATGAAGGATCTTGGAAGTAATTTAAGTCAAACATTAAGAAAATCCATATATTGTAAGTTTTAAGATATAGCCACAAAGGCTGTAACTGAATAAGCAAGGAATAATATTTAAAGTAGTCACTTTAAGGATCATGAGACCAGCAGCTTGCCTAGGTCTAGTTAATTGACATGTGCCTGTTTCAAAGCCTGAACATTAACTTCAGCATATTATAGCTCTGCCTAACCCTAACCCTAACCCAACCTTAACCCTAACCCTAACCCTAACCCAACCCTAACCCTAACCTTAACCCTAACCCCAACCCCAACCCCAACCCCAACCCTAACCCCTAACCCCAACCCCAACCCTAACCCCTAACCCCTAACCCCTAACCCTAACCCTAAACCCTAAACCTAAACCCTAACCCTAACCTCTAACCTCTAACCATAACACTAACCCTAACCCCTAACCCCAATCCCAACCCCAACCCTAACCCCTAACCCTAACCCTAAACCCTAAACCCTAACCCCTTACCCTAACCCCTAACCCTAACCCTAAACCCTAACCCTAACCCTAAACACTAAACCTAACCTCTAACCCTAAACTCTAACCTCTAACCCTAACCCCTAACCCCAACCCCTAACCCTAACCCTAAACCCTAACCCCTAACCCCTTACCCTAACCATAACCCCAACCTTAATCCCTAACCCCAACCCCAACCCTAACCCTAACCCTAACCCTAAAACCTAAACCCTAACCCTAACCTCTAACCCTAACCTCTAACCTCTAACCCTAACCCCTAACCCCAACCCCTAACCTTAACCCTAACCCTAACCCCTAACCCTAACCCTAACCCTAACCCCTAACCCTAAACCCTAAACCCTAACCCTAACCCTAACCCTAACCCCTAACCCTAACCCTAACCCTACATATTATTTGAAATAATATATATCACATTAGATTAAATCCAAAGGATAGTTATGGTATTGGTTTTCAATGCAAGTGTATGATTATCACATTAATATGAAAGACCTCAGAACAGCTGTAATATCAGTTCTGATACTATAGTATGAATATAATACTATTAAAAGACAGGACAGCTACTAAGTTTGTTGTAGATGCACTAGTATGGATGTTATATTAATACCAAAGGCAATTGGACAACTGTTACATAAGTTTTAATTTTTTTTTTTTAGAGAGAGAGAGAGAGAGAATTTTTAATATTTATTTTTTAGTTCTCGGCGGACACAACATCTTTGTTGGTATGTGGTGCTGAGGATCGAACCCGGTTGCACGCATGCCAGGTGAGCGCGCTACCGCTTGAGCCACATCCCCTGCCCCGTTACATAAGTTTTAGATGCTACAGTACACAGTGCACAGGGCAGATATTGTATTAGTTTCATATGCAATAGTATGAATATTATAGTAATACTGAAGTTTCAGGGTAGCTATTCTTTCAGTTTTTATATAGGAAAGGTGTTACATTAATACTAAAAGGACATAGGACAGCTATTACATCAGTTTTAGAAGCCAGATTATGGACATAGTAATAAAGGCTACAGGATGGCTCTCATAGTAGTTTAAGATACCATAGTATACATATTATGTTAGTATTGAAGGCCAAAAGTCAACTTTTTTAAAACTTTTGATGCTGTAGCATGGGTATCATATTAATATTAATGGCTATAGTTCGACTAATATGTCAGATGCTACACTGTGGATATTAGTAATAAAAGACTCAGATAAGTTATTACATTTGTTTCAGAGGCTGAAATATATATATATATTTCACATTAAAAGGTTAAAGTTATATTAACCTTTAATTAATATATAAAATGTATTAATAAATTTTTCTATATTAATAAATATATCAATATATTACTATATTTATTATATGTTAATATATAAAATATATATATTTCCCAAAAAGATTAAAGTTCATCTATCTTATTAGCAATAGATGCTATAATATGGATATTACATTAATATGAAAGGCCACAGGGCAGCTATTAGAACAGTTTAACATGCTGAAGTAAATATGTTTTACATGTACTAAATGCCAGAGACTCACCATTATATTAGTTTAAGAGACTTTAGTATGGATAGTATGACTATTTCATAATTATTCAAGGTCACAGGGCAGATATTATATCTGCTTTAGTTGCTACAGTATGAATATATAACTATTAAAGTCACAGTACACTTAATGTATTAATATCTGATTCTATAATATGGATACCATATTGGTGTTAAAGTACACAGGACAGCAAGTAGTTTTAGGTCCTACAGTTTGCACACTGTGTTAATCTTAAATTCTTCAGAGCAGCAATTATATTAATTTTAGATACTATAGTATGGAAATCATATTAGTTATAAAGGCTACAGAGCAGCTATTATATCAGTTTTAGATACTACAGTATGGATTCTGTATTTGTATGAAAAGAACAAAGGACAGCTATTATTTCAATCTCATAAGCCAAGTATGGATGTTATATCAATATTAAAGGCCATGGTGCAGCTATTATCAATTTTAGATGCTAGTATACTCACATCATATGATTATTAAAGGCTGAAGGGTAGCCATTATTTTATCAGCTATAGCATGAATACTGCATTAGTATTCAAGGCACAAGGCAATGGTTATGTCAGTTTCAGATGATATGATGTGAATATAATGTTAGTATTAGAAAACACAGAGCAGCTATTACATTAGCTTTAAATGATAGAGTGTGAATATCATATTAATACTAAAGGCACAGGTTAGTTATTTTATCAGTTTCACATATTCTGATATGTACATTATATTAGTATTAAAGGCTATAGGGAAACTATTATGTCCATTTCCGATGCTATATTTTGGATTTTAAGTTAGTAATAGAGGTCATAAATATTAGTATATACACACCCACCCAGTCACATTTAATACCAATGGAATAGCTGAACTGTGGCTTTCAATATTAATATAACACACATAATGTGATCTTTAATATCAATGGAAATACTGTATTAGTATTAAAGGTAAGAGGGCATATATTAGTTCTAGATGTTCTGGTATGGATATTCTATTAATATTAAATGGCACAGGACAACAATTATGTAAGCTTCAAATGCTATAGTTTGGATATCTTCTTAGTTAAAGACCACAAAGCAGCTATTATATTCGTTTTATATGCTATAGTACAGATTATATATTAATATTGAAGGTCTCAGGGCAGCTATTATATTTGTTTTAGAGTTCATAATATGATTATTATATTAACTTTGAAGGCTACCTATTATATTAGTACTAGAAGCCACAGGATACTTATTATATTAATATTAATGCCACAACAAGCTATTTTTAATGAGTTATAAGATAAGTTTAAGGAGTTATAGAATGGAGTTTGAGTTAATAATAAAAGCCACTTTGCAGCTCTTACATTACAGTTATACACTATTTTATGGATATTATATTAGTAGTAATTAGATATTATTATATTTTATATTAGTAGTAAAGGCCACAAGACAATTATTATATCAGATTTGGATGCTATAGGATGAGTATTATATTAGTAATAAATGAGGCAGTGCAGCTATTCATTTTACATACTATAATATCTTATTATTAAAAGCTTCATGGCATACATTATCTTAGGTTTTGATACAATAATATGCATATCATTTTAGAATTAAAAAACACAGACAGTCACTATATTCAATTTTAAAGCTATAATATGAATATCATGTTAGTATTTAAGCCCACAGGACAGCTATAATATTAATTTTAGGTTCTATTGTATGGATATCTTACTAGTATTAAAGATCACAAGGCAGATATTATATTAGATTAAGATTGATAATATGAATATTATATTAGTACTAAAATCCACAGGGAACTTATTATATTGGTTTTAGATGCTATAATAAGGATGCTATAGTAAGGATAAAATATTAACACTAAATCCACAGGCAGGTAATTTCTCAATTTTTAAACCTATCAGATGGATAATGTTAGTATTAAAGGTCACAGGGCAGCTGTTGTATCAGTTTTACATGCCATAATGTGGCTATCATTTTCTGTTATAGCATCTATTCTGTGCAGCTATTTTGTCAGTATTATCTAATAATATTCATGAATAAGATAGTATTTAAGGCCACATGGCAGCTATTCTATTTGTTTTAGATGCTGTAATACTATATTACGTTATTATTAAAGGCTCCAGGGAAGCTATTTTGTTATATTTAGATGGTAGAGTATGGATATCATGTTAGTATAGTATTAAAGGCTGCAAGAAAACTATTATGCCACTTTTTTTTTAAAAGAGAGAGAGAGAGAGAGAGAGAGAGAGAGAGAGAATTGTAATATTTATTTTTTAGTTATGGGCAGACACAACATCTTTGTATGTGGTGCTGAGGATCAAACCCAGGCCGCATGCATGCCAGGCAAGTGCACTACCACTTGAGCCACATCCCCAGCCCTTATGCCACTTTTAATAGCTATAGTAAAGGCCATAGAAGAGATCTTCAGTTTTAGATACTATATCAAGGATGTCATATTAATAATTAATAATAATATAATGATAATATAATGATTATATTAATATAATATACAGGGAATTTACAATATTAGTTTTGTGGGTTACTCTATGGATGTTATATTATTATTAAAAGTCACAGGGTAGTTGGGCTGGGGTTGTGGTTCATTTGTAGAGTGCCTGCCTAGCACATGTGAGGTACTGAGTTCAATCCTCAGCACATTAAAAAAAAAAAAAAAAAGGTATTGTTTCCATATACAACTAAAACAATATTTTTTAAAAATTCAGTGTAGCTATTATATTAGTTTTATATGTCACAGTATGAATATTATATTAATATTTAAGGCCATAGGGAAGCTAATATTATTGTTTTTAGATGGTATATATGAATATATATATTTAATATATATATTTAAATATATTAAATTTTAAAAAATATTAAAGCCCACGGGCAAATATTTTATTAGTTTTAGGTGCTAGTTTATCAATATCATATTAATATTAAGGGACCTTGGCAAATGTTATAATATGGATATCATATTAGTACTAAAAGCCACAGGACAGCTATTATATTACTTTTAGATGCTATAATACGGACATTATATTAATATGAAGGGCAACAGGAAAGGTATGTTATTGGTTTTAGGTCCACGGTATGGATATAATACTAAATCACACATTTCAGCTACTATGTCAGTTTTTGATGCCATAATATGGATACCATATTAGTTATAAAGTTCACAGGGGAGCTATTATATCCATTACAATTTCATAGTATGGATGACATGTTTGTATTAAAAGGTCACAGGCAGCTCTTCAGTTTTAAAACTAATATTATATCCACATTATAGCATGTAAAACTGATATAACAGCTTTCCTTTGGCCTTAAAGCTTCCCTTTGGCCCACAAGGGTTCCGTGTTTGGGACTGGGGTCTCTGATGGCTTCATGAATGTGGCATGTTTGGTGGCTAGGAAGTTTCTGTGCCAAGACGAGGAATGCCTGGATGCTAGGAAAACTTCTGTGCAAAGACTCAGGATGCCTACCTGCTGTAGCAATGCCCTGCATTAGAAGGCTTTCTGCTAGAGTCTTATCGGCTTTGACCTTGATCGCAGGCACCTAGCTCCTGGGAATAAAGAAACACTCTTGTTATACAATAAAAATGTTTCACCAAGCTCCCATGCTCCTGGACCTGCCCACCTAACAGTAACTGTAAACAATAAACTTTCTTGATAGCTACACAAAGCTTCTAACATTGCATATTGTAACTGTAGAATGTAACTGAGGAATAAGCTGCATAACGATGCTAACTCTATAACCTTCCAAATGACACAATAAACAATAGTATATTACTGATGCCAATGACCTAATGCAACCTATTGATATAAATAAAGCTGGCAGCTTGACCATTCTGCCATTCTGTCATTCTGACTCTGCATCTTCTCTCTATCTCTTTTTATTTTCCTTACATTTAATATTAATATCCATACAGTTATCTATAAAGCTAATATAATAGCTACCCTGTGACCACATATTGATATTACATTAATATTAAAGGCCACAAGGAAGCTATAATATTAGTTTTAGTTGCAATATCATGGATATCATAGTAGTATTAAAAGCCATTGAAGGTATTATGTTAGTTTTGGATGCTATACTATTTATATCATAATATAATTAAACACCGCAGGGTAACTATTAATTTTAGATGCTACATTATTGATATAAGAGGCCAAAGGGCCACTATTATTTCTAGATAGTACAGTATTGTTTTAGTAAACTTTTTTGCCATTGTGTTAAAATTCCTGACAAGAACAATTTTTAGAGAATGAAAATTTTATTTGACACTTATATTTTCCAGGTCTCAGTCCATAGAAGACCAATTCCATGGTTCTTGCCCAAATGGTACAGAGGTAGGAAGCAAATCAAGACATGGCAAAGAGGAAGCAGATAGAGAGTTCTGCTCCCCAGAGACAAATATACACTCCAAAGAAATGCCCCCAATGACCCACCTTCTCCAGCTACACACTACCTTCCTACAGTTACCATCCAGTTAAACACTATCGGTGGATTAATGCACTCCCTAGGTTAAGGCTCTCATCACCAAAAAATTTCACCTTTAAATCTTTCTTGCCTTTTCTCACACATGAGCTTTAGAGTAACACTTCATATCTAAACCTTAACATTCTGCCCTTGGCCCCCAAAAGTTCATGTCCATCTCATGATGCAAAATACATTGAGTTCATATCCAGGAGTCCACATGTTCTTAACAGTTCCAGTATTCCCCAAAAGTCAAAGTCCAAAACCTCTTCTGAAACTTAAGGAAAACTCAGCATGAGACCCCATAAAAATCAAAGCAAGCTACATAATCCAATATATAATGGCATAGATTAAACATTTCCATTCTACAAGTGATAAATAGGGGCATAGTAAGAAGAGATGGGATCAAAACAAGACCAAAATCCAGCTGGGCAAACAAGATCTGTAGTTCCACATCAAGCATATTTGGGGCAAATAACATTGTGATGTTCCCTCCAAAGGACTTGTGTATCTCCACTCCTTTGGCTTTGTTAATAGCGGTCTACATGGCCTAGCTTGACTTGTGACTGTTCAATTCCTATGGGTTTCCTTGAAAAATGATCCATGTTACTAGCATCTCTTAATCTCAGGAGTCCCCACTATAGTTTTCTTCATCCTCTCAGGGGCTGCCTGCTGATATTCCAACTGTAATACATTTTTCCCGACTTCCCAGGTTTTCCTTTGAAATCACAGTGGGAGCCTCCATGACCCCCTAAAGCCAATGTCTTGCAAACTAAAAAACCAGCACCATGTAGTTGATACCAAGATCTGCCACCATCTCAAGCAGTAGACAAACCTCCTAAGACCATGGCTACAACAACCTCTGAGTGCCTGGGGAGCTAAGCATGGTGAAATAACCTCTTAGGCCCCTCTCTTCAATCATGCTGCCTCACTGGTCTCTTCTCAAAGAAATTTTTATTTTTAAAACTTTGAGCAAGGCAAGATGGTGCCTGACTGTAATCCCAGCAGCTTAGTAGGCTGAGGCAAGAGGATCGCAAGTTCAAAGTCAGCCTCAGCAATTTAGCAAGGCCCTGAGCAACTCAGTGAGATACTGTCTCTAAATAAAATATTTTAAAAGGCTGAGGATGTGACTCAGTGGTTAAGTACCTCTGGGTTCAATTTCTGGCACAAAAAAAGAAAGAAAAATTAAATCTTTGAGCCTGAAACTGGGGTGGTTTTGCCAATTCCTGAGATGCACTCAAGTCTTCTTTCCTATTGTCTCTGGGCAAAGTATTTAGCATCTCTTTAGTGGTCATGATGTTTTAACAATCACACCTTCCTAAGCTCCAGTTTGACTCACACATTTAATTTGACTCTGAACAAATTAAAAGGTGTTCTTTTTTTAAGACAGACACAATATCTTTATTTTATTTTATTATCTTATGTGGTGCTGAGAATCAAACCCAGTGCCTCACATGTGCAAGGCAAATGCTCTACCACTGAGGTATAAATCCAGCTCCTACAGATATCATATTACTATTAAAGGCCATGTGGCAGCTACTATATTTGTAATAGATGCAAAATATGGTTATCACATTAGTATTAAAGGCCATAGGACATAGATTATATATATTAATATGGTATAGTATAAATAGTTCATTTATATTAAAGACCACAGGGCATCTATCATATTAGTTTTAGAATCTATAATACAGGCAGTATATTAAGGACAAGACAGCTATTACATTTGTTTTACATGCTATAGTATGGATATCACATTATTATTTTTTAAATATTTTTAGGTTTTGATGCACTTTATTTATTTATTTATATGTGGTGTTGAGGAATGAATCCAGCACCTCACACATGCTAGGCAAACACTCTACTACTGAGCTACAACCCCAGCCCCTGAATATCACATTATTATTAAAGACCATAGGGAAGCTATTATGTCATGCTTACATGGTATAATGTCAACATCATATTAATATAAAGGGCACTAGAACACGTATTTGATTAATTTTATTATTTTTAGATGCAATAGTACATATATTAGTATTAAAGGCCTCAGGGAAGCTATTAATTTTTTATGTTAAATATGAATATTACATTAATATAAAAAAACATGATGCTACAATATTAATGTTACATCAATTAAAGGCAAAAAGGTAGTTGTATTTAGTTTTAGATGCTATACTAGGATATCACAGTAATATTAAAGGCCACAGTATAGCTATTGTATTAGCTTTAGATGCTATAGTATAGGTATTATAATAGTATTAAAGACCACAGGGCAGCAATTGCTTTAGCTTTAGATTATATAATGTGAATAATATATTAATTTTAATCAACAATGGACTGCCAGTATATTAGTTTTGAATGCCATAGTATGATATCATATTAGCATCAAAGGCCACAGAATAGATATTACTTTTAGATCAATAGTATGAATATCATAGAAATATTAAAAGTGACAGTGCTGCTATTAAATCAATTTCAGAAGGCATACTATGAATATAATAATACTATTAGAGGCTATAAGGCACCTATTGTTTTAGTAAGGATTCTACACTAGGGATATCATATTAGCGTAAAACACCACTGTGTAGTTTTTTAAATTATTTTTAGATGCTACAATATGGATATTATATTAGTATTAAAGACAATAAGACAGCTCTTATATCAGTTTTAGATGCCACATGTATATCACAATAGAATTAAAAGCCACAGGGCTGCTATTATATCAGTTTTCAATGCAATGCTATGGTTACATTAATACAAGAGGCCACAGAGAGGCTATAATATTAATTTTCAATATTATAGTATAGATATAATAATAGTATTAAATACCATTATGCAGCTATTATATTTTATTTATTTATTTATTTATCTATCAATCAGGGATTGAACTCAGGGGCACTTGACCACTGAGCAACATCATCAGCCCTATTTTGTAGTTTGTTTGAGACAGGGTCTCACTGAGTTGCTTAATGCCTCACAGTGGCTGAGGCTGGCTTTGAACTCACAATTCTCCTGTCTCAGCCTCCCAAACCACTGGGATTACAGGCATGTGCCACTGCGCCTGGCTTATAATGTTTTTAAATGCTTTAGTAAGGATGTCATATTAGCTATGAAATGCACATTGCAGATATTATATCAGCTTTGGACACTATATTATGGATATCATATTAATATTAAAGGCAGCTATTATATCAATTTTAGATGCTGTAATAAGAATGTCATATTACTAATAAAGCCACAGGGAAGCTACTCTATCAGTTTTTAATGATCTAACATGAATATAACAGCAGTATTAAAGACCACATGGTAGCTATTATATCACTTTTAGATGTAATTGTAAGAATATTACATTAGCATTAAAAGCTACAGAGATGACATACTAGATTTAGATGCTATGGTAAAAATATAGGAATTAAAGGTCATAAGAGAACAATTATATTAGTTCAGATGCTATAACATGAATATCATAACAGTACAAAGGTAAGAGGACTGCTTTTAGATCATTAACAGATACTATGATACGGATATCATATTAGTACTAAAGGCCATAAGGCAGGAATTATATTCATATAATTTTGCTATAAATGAATATTATGTAATATAAAATTCAAAGTATGTGGGCTGGGGTTGTAGCTCCGTGATAGAGAACTCACCTAGCATGTGTGAGGTGCTAGGTTTGAGCCTCAGCACCACATAAAAATAAATAAATGAAAATGAAGGCGTTTTGTCCAACTGCAACTAAAAAATTTTTTTTAATTCAAAGTATATGCCTCTTTTACATATTTCATGTTGAAGTAATAACATATGTTAACTTATTATATTTTTATGCTATCACTAGGTTCTAGGTTTTCCTTCTTAAAATGTGATCACTACAGAGGAAAAAAAATGACATTTTGGAGATTTTATTTCAACTCATGGTTTAACTTTCCTGAAAGAGTGACTTTATAAAAAAAATGTTCTAATTGCAAACTGACTCACTGTGACTGAATCACTTATCCCAAAGAATCCTTGTCTCTATTTTATTTCTATGCATACCTTTTAGCAGCAATATAATCAAATATTTGTCACTGGGACAAATAGTCAAAGAACATCCATTTCCTCCAAGACCTCTACAGGAAGTGGTGAGCCAAGAGAAGCAGAGGTGTCAGATCAGTCCAGGAGTGATATTAGATGCTGCTGTGTTGTGGGAAACTCTACCTTTTAGAAATCACAAGGAGCTATGGATGTCCAAACTCTTGCATGAGTCTAAATCTAGTTGAAATTCTAAGTAATTTTATTGTAATTAGCTCATCATCTGCACACAAAGATCCTCGGGATTGCAAAACTTGCCATCCTAGAACCCCATTCTCTGGCTCTCAATGCAAAGCCCAGCAACCCAGTGATTCTGGTAAGCATACAGTCCAGCTCCCTGATGATCACACAGAGGTCAAAAATACTGTGAGTACTGCCATCACAAAAGTCCACTTTCCTGGCACTCCAGGGAGAGCCCAGAAGCACTGGGAGTTCCTCCATCATTGACACCTATGTCCCTCTCTCCATATAAAAGTCAGCATCCCTATGAGTCCTACTAATATAGAACCTCATTCTCTGTTGTTTTACAAGTGTCTACTAGCCCAGTGTCACAATAGGCTCTAGATCCCTGATGTTTGTACAGAGCTCAGCAGCACTGCATATATCATATTATAGAAACCCAGATAGAAATCCTGGCACTCCAGATAGAGTCAAGTAACCCTGGAAGTTCTTCCATTATAGAAAGAACGGACACTGAATTTCAGAGGGGGCCAGAAGCACTGTCACTATAGAAACCTAGTTTCCTGGATCACCACATGGAACCCAGCAAACTTGGGTGTTGTGATCATATATCCCCAATACAATATACTGCTAAAACAATTTTCTGAAAATCATAAGCCATGGAAATAGGTTTCTTATTTTCAATTTTAAAGTTACTTTGATAGTTACTCAAAATTTTAACAAGAAACAAAGGAAAAAAACAAGAAGAAGATTGGGTGCCTAGCCTCCCTGAGTGTCCGGCACACTGTCCCAGTGCTTGGAGATGCAGGTCCCTAGGCTAATCTCATAAATGTGCACAAGGACGTGACTTCTGTCCTTCCTCAATCAAGTACCAGGAGTTTAAGTCCCATCAAGGACAACTCTGGCTTTGTAGTTTTCAAGAGTCCCTCCAGCTAATTACAGCCCTGACCTCTAAGACGCAGGCTCTGGAGTAGCGCAGATCCCTCTGCATTAAGGATGCGACCACCGCTTGCGTGGTCAGAGGGAGCTGTCCCTCTCCACCTGACCTTCACCTTAGGACCTTGGTGGCTAGTCAGAGTTTGGAAGTAGACAGGGCGCCCCTCTCCCCCAAGCCGCCATATCCGCAGCGCCATATAGCAGTGGCAGGAGCCTCTGTGCCCCGCGGTCCCCCCAGCACGCCCCCATCCTGCCTGCTGCACCCACCCTTTCCCTCTCCGATGCCTCCGCGAGTGGGAAGCCTGCACTCACCTGGGCAGAGGCAATCGCGGCAGCAAACCCACAGTAGTGTCCAGGTGAGCTAATAGTATGCACGGGAGGACCAGCGGAAGAGAGAAGGAAGCAGTGCAGCGCACAGGGCTGCCTGCCATTGCGCACTCGGGCTCCATCTAGCCCCCTGAGCCTCAAGGGCGGGGTCTCTTTCCAGGTCTGGATCTGCACGGTTCAGCAGCTCAGGCTGGGTTTCCTGGGTGAGCAACCCCAGGCCTCTTTTTGCTCACCCAAGTGGACTCCCAGGAAAGCTAAAGCCAAGGCTGCCCGGTGTCCTTGCAGCAGGAGGTTCCATAGAAAGGAATCGACTTGAGTGAGTCGGTAGACCATGTGTTAGACCCAACCTGATCTTTTATTAAAATTGGGAGCCATCTTGCCACAAAGCCATGAAAAGCTAATTTCTGCTTTACTATAAATTACTGCAAATTCTGAACCTGCTTGGAATGCCTGCCGTGCCTTGAACTCACCCATGCCTGGCTCTCTGACCAGATAGCAGCCCTCTCTGAAACTTTAGTGACACCTCATAAATATTGGCCTTCCCTGGCCAGACAACGACCCTCTCTGAGGCTCTAATGGTCTTCATAAATTCTGATGTTGGGGCCAGCAAAAAAAAAAAAAAAAATGTGTAAACTACCATTAGTGTGATGCTTGTCAGAGTTCTGTTATCTGTAACCCCCCTTTTGTTTAACTTTCTGGGCTATAAAGCTGGGCTGTAGGAAAGGTGGGGCTGCTGTGTTGTTCCCGCCATTTTGGGAGGGAGAGGCAGCCCGGCTGGTCGAAATAATAAGCTTGCTTTAATTTGATTTTAATTGGAGTCAGTGGTCTTTTCTTGCGTCCTGGTCTAACATTTTGGAGGCCCCAGCGAGATGACCCTGCCCGACCAGACCACAAGACCAGACTGCTGGAAATTCTGAAGCCGGCCTTCGCTCCAGGGCTCCAGGCTGGAGAGCCACTCTATGGGGTGCGCAACTTGAGACGTTCCAAGGCCTTGGAGTGAGCCTTCAGTCCCCGGAGCACTGCAGTGAACTGCCGCACTAAAACAATTAGCAAGCATCTGGTGGAGGAGGCCTCCATAGGTAAGTGGCGCCTTTATAACATCTGGTATCCAGTTAAGGGAGATCTCTTCTGATGACAGAGAGGTGGCCTGGCGGGGCTCACATATACTCCTGTCCGGACAGTAACGAGAAATCGTTCTGTCTTCTGTTCTGTTCTGTAGGGAATTCCTCTGGAAGGGTAGAGAGGTGCCGACGGGCACGCACGCACTCCTACCCCGGAGCTTTGGCAAGACGTTGCATTGCTCCTCTGTTTTTCTGTTTCAGCGCCGGGTTTCTGTTTTCTTGTGTTTTGTTCTGTGTTCTATATGTTTTTTTGTTTGTTTGTTTTTGTGCGTTTTGTTGTGTGATTTCTGTGGTGAAAATTTAAGGATATTGGACGTGAAAATGGGTAATAAAGCAAGTCAGCCTGACACCCCTTTGGACTGTGTTTTAAGGAACTGCGATGAACTTTACCCCCCTTTGTTAAGCAGGAGGAGAGAAGCCCCTGGCTGGCTGCTGGAGCACACCCACTGCAGAGGGCAATGCCTGCTGGGGATCTAAGAACTGAGTATCTCCCAGGTTAACAAGTGAGACTCCTTTAAAACCCCTTGTCCCTTCAGATCCAGAGAGTCACAACCTTTGGGCAGAGTCCCCGGTGTTTCTCCTTTGTTAGCAAAGCAATAAAACTCCCTTTTTCTTTTTCTCAAAACCCTGTCCTCATTATTAAATTGGCATTAATTGGCTTCAAAGTCAGGAACCGAACTTTCAGTTACAAATTTTGATACTCCCCCCAGAACTTTTTGGGAACTGACTACTGAAATGTTAGGAGATGGGATGTGCCTGGGGTGGAACCGAACCAGAGGAGCTAATCCTGTAAGTAAAAGGAGGGACTGAGGGACTCCCAGCAGCTGCCGAAGCCCTGTTGCTTCGGGGAATTCCCTCCTTCTTTCCCTGCACTGTAAGGATTATGCCACCTCTGTCTTCTTGAAAAGAGAAAAAGAAAAAGGAGACACTTAATGCAGTAAAGTTGCCATGGAGACCCTTGATTTTATATTTCAGGTTGCCCCTCTGTGAAAACATCTGGTCCCCTTGTGGGGACATCTATGGTGCCACTGGTGTAGGAGATTTTTCTCTTATCTGCTCTGTTTTAAAGGTTTCTGTCTGTCAGCCATAGTCTGGAGCTCCTCTCTGTCTGTCCTGTGTCTTTGTTTCTGACCCTTTAAGACATGTGCAATAGTGTGTTGATATTATAAATTGTTTCTTGGGAATGATCTTGGCTGAATGTGTGTCTAAAAGATGATGTTTTATTGTAACAATCTGGTATCTGAATGGGTTTTTGATGCATTGCACAATGCTTCAGTTAAAAGTTGGGTTTAGGTAATTGTTTAGTTTATGATTTCAGATAATTCATGCCAGAGAACTTAAATACTTAGGATGGAAAACTAAAGAACTCTACTTCCAAGTTGGCAAGTAACTTCCCAATCATTCAGTCTTTTTTTCACCAATTTTGAATTGGGTAGCCTGGGAAAATGTTACTGTGTGTACCAGTGCATTAATTTGGACAAGGATAGTAAATCATAGTATGGTATCTGTTGACAAAACAAGATGTAAAGATATAAAATTTTGTGAATTGTATCTTAAACTTGTATTATAATTTTCAACATCGGAACCTGAAAATTATGACTTATGGTTAAAATGCCTTAGGCCTGAGGTGTCTGCTCAAAATAGCAGTTTTTCCCTGCTCCTTCAGACCTCAGCCAGGACTTATGTTAAAATGCAAATGAAAGAAGCCTGCAAGCTCAGTAGGAGACTGATCTGAGGCCTAAAAAAAAAAAATTAAATTGTATGGTATTTACTAATTACTGGCCAGTATTTTTTTTTTCTAGGACTCTTGTTTTTTCCTTAGATTCTGTATTTTTTTGAGCTCGTGATTTTGATCCTACAGACCTAGGTTAATGTTTTTCTGATCAGTTCTATCTTTGACCAACTGTGGAGTTTCTGAAACATTGCAATGGAGATTTCACCTGTGAAAAGCTACTAAGGCCTTTACTATTGTTATGTGTGCACACTTGTGTTATGTGTTGTATGTCTATATATACATATGTCTGTATATCATATATATGATATACAAATTAACATATATAAGGAGCGCTCATAAAAACAAATTTTAAAAAATGGATCCAAAGATCTTTTATTCATGTGATTTAAATGGTTCAATGTAAATTGGATAAACAGATAAAAATAAATGTCTTTAAATTTAAGCTTACAAGTTTTCCTAGGTGTTAAAAAAACTCATAAAATATTAATGTTTATACAATGTCTAAAATGCCTTGGTTCTAGGACTTTTCCTTCAACAACAACAACAACAAAAAAATGGCTAGCACTGTTCAATACACTTGTCTAATATTTTGATAAAATAAGTAAAGTAAATTTGATATGGGATTACTCATTCATGAGTACTTTTGTTAGATATCTGATTGATTTACTAAGGTCTGTATAAGATTGTACTAAGGTCTGTATAAGATTGTAAAAATCAGTCATGATTTTAAAGAGACAAAAATTTCTTAAAACATAAGTTTACCAATAACATTGTGTTTATTAAGTTTTATTTTTTTTTCTAGAGCAAGCAACCATAAAAATTAAACAACTGGTTAAATAAGAACTGTTATTTTAGAGCACTGTACTGCCATTTCTTTAAAAGTTAAACTTGGTTAATGTAGAAACATCAATGTAATTGTGATGCTATTAATGTGCTCATATCTTCCAGGTATACAAGTCTGTAAGGTAGAAACTTTATTTTTTTTTTAAAGAGAGAGTGAGAGAGGAGAGAGAGAGAGAGAGAGAGAGAATTTTTAATATTTAATTTTTTTTTTTAGTTCTCGGCGGACACAACATCTTTGTTGGTATGTGGTGCTGAGGATCGAACCCGGGCCACACGCATGCCAGGCGAGCGGGCTACCGCTTGAGCCACATCCCCAGCCCAAGGTAGAAACTTTAAAAGAGCATTATATCAAGCTGGTGTTCTGAAGTTGTATGGTAAAAAAAATATATTGGGGATTTATTTACCTGTTATCAATAAGATATGTAAAGTTTTAAGTTACTTTTTACATTGGGGAACAATTTAAATGTATTTTTAAGTTAATGAGAGCCTAATCTATGTAAAGGTTAAAAACTTTCAGCCTTTCTTTAATTCATGTTGTAAATGTGATATCATATGGTGTCAGCTAATGTTCATGTGACCTCAAACAATTTATGTAAACTTTGTAAAATGATATTTAAAAAACAAAGATCAGCTTTAGAACTAAAACACTTAAGATTTATAAAGAGCCCTGCCTTACCTGAGATAAGGCTCTGTGTCCCATCTTACTACATGTGAGAATGACTACAAAAGCCGTAGGCCAGATTTTAGTTCATTTAAAGTTATGTTCAAATGTTGTTTTTTTCTGTCAAGATTACTAGGATCTCAAACAGGGGATATAACGTATAACTCAGCCAAAAATTCAGGGTAGCTGTTACATGAACTAAGTGTTTTTACTCTTGTTAATTTTATTTTGCAATTTCCTTATAAGTGATCTAAAGATTCCCTGTTAGTGTTTTACAGAATTGTTGCTTTAAGAACACAACATGGGGCTGGGGATGTAGCTCAAGCGGTAGCACGCTCGCCTGGTGTGCGTGCGGCCCGGGTTTGATCCTCAGCTGCTGGCACGGACTCCCCCCCGGCCCCCAGGGCTTGGATCCAGCCCTGGTTTTTGTGCACGTCAAAGAGGCCAGCTCACAAGGCCTTGAAGGAGCTCACAAGGCCTTGAAGGATTTGTGGTGTCTGTTTTCATATTATTTCAGCCTGTAATGGTCATGTGGGGACGCCCTGACCTGCTTGGGTCTGATAAGGTTCCTGGTTGAAGGCTCATTATGAGTCGACATGAACCACCTGTTTTCCCCTCCTCCTTGCTCCCGCCTACTAGTGGCTTTCCATTCTATCTGAAAGAAATATATAAGTATGAGCCGAGATAATAAAGTCAGATTCCCCCTAGATGAAGAACCTTGGTGTCCTGTGAATTCTTTTTTAATCCCGACGTCTCCCGCCGGACTCGGTCCATTTCGCCGAACGCATGCGGCACTCAGCACCACATACCAACAAAGATGTTGTGTCCGCTGAGAACTAAAAAATAAATATTAAAAAAAATTCTCTCTCTCTCTCTCTCTCTCTCTCTCTCTCTCTCTCTCTCCTCTCTCACTCTCTCTTTAAAAAAAAAAGAACACAACATGGGTTAGTTTGAGATAATAAGCCATCACCTACAAGACAGATAGGATAATACAGATCCCAATTAATAAAAAGATGAATAATTATAAAGTTATAGACATTAAAGCCCAGTACTCTTAATATAAGGCTGTTAAAATTTATTTGCTGGATGTTTAAGATTAAGTTTTAAAACTAAAGTTAAATTAAAAGGGCCAGAAAAACCAATATTTGGCTCTTGCCTTCTGAGTCAGTCTGAATCCAGGGAACAGGGGACTTCTCTAAAGAGCTTTGCAACTCTGGGCCACATAACCTCCCGATCAGGGAGACTAATGAGACCACGGGAGAACAGAAAGCCAATCAGTGCATTTTCTATGAAGAGGAGAGTCATCAGAGAAGGGAGACATCCCTGGTGCTTCCGAGGGAAGCCACATGGTCAAGCAAGACCTAGACCCATCCTAGCACAAATGGCACTAGCAGAACTGAGAAGTTTCCCCAGGAATGACTCCCATAAAAGCTCAGCTGACTGTTAACAATAGATAGAAACAAAAGTCAGTTTGACTGCTTCATCTTAAACACTTAGCAAAGACAGTTAAAACCAAAATACAGCCATTCCTGGGCATTTTAAATAATAATAATGATGATAATAATAATTATTATTATTATTATTTTATTATTTAAGGTATACACTTTATGTTAGCCTCCCAAAATAAGTAAGACTGGAGGCTACAAAGAAGGATTCTCAGACAGAAATGCCTGATAACTATAAAAAGAGACTATCAAGAGGAGCTGCCAGAGACAGAAGTTTTTAGTTTAAGGCCTACAGATATTCCTAACCTACACAGGTAGGCTTCGTGTTTGCTAGTATGATTATCCAGCCCTGAGTAACAGAATTAAAGGTTTCTCTATTAGACACAGAGCTCATACTTGCCGCACGCGTTCGGCGAATGGGCCGAGTCCGGCGGGAGACATCGGGATTAAAAAGACACAGGAGTCCGAGGTCCTTCATCCAGGGGGAATCTGACTTTATTATCTCAGCTCATACTTATATATTTCTTTCAGATAGAATAGAAAGCCACTAGTAGGCGGGAGTAAGGAGGAGGGGAAAACAGGTGGTTCATGTCGACTCATAATGAGCCTTCAACCAGGAGCCTTATCAGACCCAAGCAGGTCAGGACGTTCCCGCATGACCATTATAGGCTGAATAATATGAAAACAGACACCACAAATCCTTCAAGGCCTTGTGAGCTCCTTCAAGGCCTTGTGAGCTGGCCTCTTTGACGTGCACAACAAGAAACCAGGGCTGGATCCAAGCCCTGGGGGCCGGGGGGAGTCCGTGCCAGCAGTTCCCCCTCTTTTGTTTGTTGCATGTCAAAGGGAATCAAGTAGCCCCTGTCTTAGGTCGTTCACTGTCCTTATACTGCTTACCCGTCTTTGGGGAGGCCCCATTCCCCTGTCTTAGGTTGCAGTGTAAGCGTGAAAGTTGCCCGTCTCTGGGTACTACAAGATCAGCTTGTTGTTGTCAAGGCGTTCAGTGGTATCTATTCAGCCAGTCATTATTGGGTTTTTAATTGGTTCCGGTTCAACAAGGCATAGAGTCAGAGGAGAGGAATAACAAAAATAAAGAAGGAAAAGGGGGTAAAAGGAGGAAGGCATGAAGCAGGGATCATTGTAGAAAAGTCATCTTCGGATTGGTCGGAGACAAACTTCAGCAAGATCATCCTTGGTTTGTAGGCGTTGATAATGGACCTGTATTGGCTTAGAAGTCAGAATGTTAATTTGGTCTTTAATAAATTGTGTCATTCTCTTGACAAGGCAGGGGCCTACAGCAACTATAAGGAGGAGACCGAAAAGCGGTCCCATATTGTGAGTGGCGGCATCTGCCAGAGGCCCAGGAAGCTCCGAATGTCCAATGAATAAAGGATCTCATCTAGCCCAAACAAGGAGCTGAACCATTTGTAATTGTTCCATGATGGTAGATTGTCTGCCAATATAGGGGGCTGTTTCAATAACTAAGGCTAAATTGGCAACATAGAGACTATCAGTATACATATTAAGTGGGGTGGAATTGTAAAGTTTAAGGGCCATAATTAGAGCCTCAACTTCTGATCTTTGGGCAGACAGTTTAGGAACAGGGTGTCGAATAACTTGAGATCCATCAAAAACAACAGCAAATCCCCCTTTTGCTCCATCTGTATAAACAGTCTGAGCCCCCGGGATAGGTTCCCCTTTAATAATTTTAGGAAAAATAATAGAACATTTTTTAAGGCCTTCTAGAAGTTTATGTCGGGGGAAGTGATTATCAATTTGACCTTTGAAATTACAGAGAAAAAGACACCAAAGATCATGTTCTTGTTGTAATTTTAAAGTCATATCCTGGGTATAAGGCTGAATGAGAATGTCAAAAGTTTTTCCAAACAGTGCATCACCCAAATATTTGGCTTTCCAGATCAGATTTATCACTAGTTCATAAAAGGGAGTTATCACCCGAGAGTTAGAAGCAGGTAGATGGACCCAATAGATGGGACCTGTTTGCCAAAACACTCCAGTAGGAGTTAATTTTGATGGCAGGATTATAAATGATAGGGGTATAGAATAATCTATCTGGGTAACCTGTATCTTTTGTGGGGCTGTTTTTATTAACCTGAGTGCCTTCAAGGCTTTTGGAGTAGGTTTTCACAGGGAGGTGGGTGAGGGGTCTTTTCTCAAAAGGTCATACAGGGGTTTAAGTTAGTAGTTCAATATACTTAATATTTAATCAACAATGTGAATTTATTTACCAAAATTAATCTTTATCTTAAACAGTAAGAATTATTAGGCAATAAGGATCTTTCTTTAAAAAATAAACTTACATTTTAATAGGTGTTTATCATATCAAAATATGGACAAAATTTTTGCTCACATTAGTATAGTTAAATTAGGAAAATAACCTGAAATACCCTTAAATTAATTATAGTCAGTTTAGTATATATAAATCTCTTTTTTAATTGTTCTAACTTTTTACATCATCTGTTTAGATAACAATATAAAAATCTCTCTCCCCCTTTTTTTTTTGGAAAATGAATATAAAGACCTTGTTTTACCCAAAGATGATTTCTTTCTTCTTTTTGGGATCCATGTGTGCTTTTTGTTGTTGTTGTTGAAGCATCTTTTTCTTAAAAAAAATATACTTTGGAACAATTTCTGAAAACCTTAGAATCTATAAACAAATTATTATACTTTGATAAGAAATATCAATGAAAATATAGTTAAAACCCTTAGATATTTTGTAGAAATAATTATAATAATTTATCATCTTGTAAGTTTAAACAGTAACCTTGAGAATTAGAAATTACTTGATTGTATTTTCACTTAAAAGCAAATTTATAGTAAACACACTTATCTCAAATATCTGTAACTGAAAAGGCAGAGTATCTTGATAAATGTAAATATAAAACATAAATTATGGGTTTCCTGTTGAAGAAAAACAATTAGGCAAATATATATTAACTAATCAATTAGGCATGTGTTAATTAATTTATGGATTAACAAATATAGGTTATTTAAATATCTAAAAAATATATATTAAGAATAAGAACTTAACTTATAATTGTATTAACTTTATGTAACCACGTGGTCTTAAAATATTTGGATCCATTTTAATTTATTTTTAATTAGGAGTGCACTCTTCTATGTGACGTCACTTGATGTACTGAAATAAGATCCTTGAGTATACATTTTTATTTTTATAGTTAGCAATGAAAATAAGGATTTTTTGGTCATCACAGGAACTTTGCCGGCTTGTTCCTGTGGCGAGCAAATGCATCCTCATGACCTCCAAAATTAAAAGTAAAATATAAAGAAGCATATTTGATATCTCTCATCAATAGAACATTATTTAGTAACACAACTATAAAGAAAAAGTCAGGTTATTTAACTTAGAACTAGCTTAAATTTAGGACTGTAACATAGAAACCTGTAGAATTAAATTTTGTCTGAAAAAGATATTTTTCGTTAGCATTTATAGGTAGGCATCTTTTAAAAATACAGGCTCTGAGCGGCTCCGGTAGAAATCTGAAACACAGCAGTACAGGTTAGTGGCTGGAAGGCGGGACTAGAAGTCCTGTCTGAGTGACTGTGGAAGAACCAATCAGTAGCCCCCAAAAGTGTGGAAGGTGGGACCAGGAAGCCGCTCTTCCGGCCAGGCACCCCATGGTTACCATGGTGATGCAAACAACATGGAGTCCGCTGCCCATTTTCGGGGCAAAAGTTCCCTAAGTTTTCCTAGCCGATTGCATTTTGTTTGATTTTTGTCTGCATTTTTCCCCACCTGGCCAATATCTTACTGCGGTAGCAGCTTGTTCTGTCTCTGGACCACCCCGTACACTCTGGCTTCCGGGCCGGGGCGGGCCCCTGTTCCCATTTCCCGGCTGCAGTGGGCGTCCCTGAGCATCAAACTTGGAACGACACTCGCTGCTCCAATGATTCCCCTTGCCACATCGGGGACAGGGGCCAGGCATGCCTTCTTGACCCCGTCTATCCCCCTCAGGACAATTTCATTTAATATGTCCCTCTTTCCCACATCGGGAGCAGATTTTGGGTTGGGCCCCTTTACCATTAAACCCTGACAATCCCGTTTTGAGGGCAGCGGCTAAAACTTGTCCGGTAATATGAGCTCCATCAATATCCTTACAAGCTCGAATCATGTCATTAACACCTTTTGCTCTGGTAGATTTAATAGCATTTTGGCAATAGGAATTTGCATTTTCAAGAGCCAATTGCTTAATGACCGGCATGACTTGTTCCAAGTTAGGGAATATTTTTCCTGCTATCTGCATCAATCAGGCTATGAAGTCAGAATAAGGCTCAGAGGGTCCTTGAGCAATTTTTGAAATTTTTGTTTCAGCATTTGAAATAGGTAGAGCCTTCCAAGCCTGAACGGCTGCTGTAGCTATCTGAGCATAGACCCCAGGGTCATAATCAATTTGCTGATTTATGATAGCATATTGTCCTGAGCCTGTTAACATTTCAAGGTTACGCCGTGGGAAGCCGGCGTCCTGATTGACTCGGGCTAGCTCGCGACACCTCTCTTGATTTTCACTTTTCCACAACAAAAAATCCCCTCCAGACAACACAGCCCTACAAAGTTGTTGCCAGTCACTAGGTGTCAGCTGATTGGCAGAGAAAGGAGAGTCAATGTAAAGGGGGCATGGAGTCTGTAATTAGTAACTGCCTCCTTTAGTTGTTTAATATCTTTAAAGGCTAAAGAAACATACACTCTGGCCGGCTGTCCATAGGCATCCAGGTTTTCAATTACTGGAAAAGTTTGGGCTATCTTAGGCTGCCACTGAACATTTCCCCCCCCCCCCGCCTTTTGGGGTTGTCCTCGTCCCAATCGGGGTTATAAGGAGGGAGCGCAACAGGGATCGGGGCCGTAGGTGCTTTAAATCTTGACTTCTTCATTCGACCCTCTAGTTCCTCTATCTCCCTTTCCAGTTCCTCCTCCTGCCAGCTGTTACCATGGAGCCCAGTTAGTAACTCCCTTATCTTAGAAATGTACTTAGCACTGTGAAGCCCAGCTCAAGGCCAGAGGCCTTGTTTACATATTTTTGTGAAAAACTAGTAAGGAAGTGTCTAGCGCCTGGAGTGCTAATTTTTCAGACAGTAGCCAAATAAAACAGGGCAACATGAAAATAGGAAATTTATCTACATTGAACCTTTTTGTAGAGATTTTTTTGCTGAAAATCTTAAAATAAGCCATGGTGAATATTTTGGAGAAGGTCAGTTAAGACTTTTCTGTGGGCCTATTAGGGAGGGGGAAGATGAGAAGGCGGGGTTGAGAGCAGCTAGGGTGGATCTAAGAATGAAGAAGGAGATGTGAAAGAATAATGGGAAAGGGGTAAGGACTCTGCCATTTGTTCTTCCTGGACCTGGTTAAGGACTTGTTCACATTCTGCAAGCTGTTCCTTAATCTTTATTTTATCTATTAACAAAGCATCTTTAACCAGTCTCCATAAAGAGAAAGTGGCGATTGGAATACTTTCCGGACCTTGATCCCTCAACAATCTTTGTAAATCACATCTGACCTGATCCCAATCACTGTTATTAAGAAATCCCCCTGTCAGAAACCAAGGACATGCCTGGGCAATAACTTCAACGAATTCTGTTGCAATTTTTGTTTTTGTTCCTGTTCCTTGTGTGTTCAACAGCTCTCTGAGTTCGTTGGCCAGACGAACTTTAGCTGCTGAATTACCCATGGTGCGCACTTCTTTTCCCCTTCTCTTATGGAAGGTCTCTTTTCCCCTTCTCTTATGGAAGGTCTCCAATTCTCCCCCTTCTCTTATGGAAGGTGAGTCCCGTAGTCCCGTCCGCTTACCTCCACTTTCCGGTCTCGGTAGAACCTCCACCTGCCGCACGCGTTCGGCGAATGGGCCGAGTCCGGCGGGAGACATCGGGATTAAAAAGACACAGGAGTCCGAGGTCCTTCATCCAGGGGGAATCTGACTTTATTATCTCAGCTCATACTTATATATTTCTTTCAGATAGAATAGAAAGCCACTAGTAGGCGGGAGTAAGGAGGAGGGGAAAACAGGTGGTTCATGTCGACTCATAATGAGCCTTCAACCAGGAGCCTTATCAGACCCAAGCAGGTCAGGACGTTCCCACATGACCATTATAGGCTGAATAATATGAAAACAGACACCACAAATCCTTCAAGGCCTTGTGAGCTCCTTCAAGGCCTTGTGAGCTGGCCTCTTTGACGTGCACAACAAGAAACCAGGGCTGGATCCAAGCCCTGGGGGCCGGGGGGAGTCCGTGCCAGCACATACTAGTAAAAGAATTTTGCAAGATCAGATGACATTAAATTATTAAACTGTATCTTATGGGGAAGGACATCTGTAACACTAAAAGTTAAATGTTATGCTTACAGTCCTAATAACTGGAGATGTTAAAGCCTGGTGAGGGAACTTCTATACAGTGACACGTTCCAGCTGCTGCAACATTTACTCAGTACTCATGGTTTTTGTTTCTCTCATAGAAGCACCCATCCCCAGATGACTTTACAACCTGTTCTTCCCCAACCAGACTTCAAACCGAACTGACTTCTAAAAGGCAACTCATGTCCCTCAACTGACTTCTAAAAGGCAACTCATGTCCCTCAACTGACTTCTAAAAGGCAACTCATGTCCCTCAACTGACTTCTAAAAGGCAACTCATGTCCCTCACACTGTGCCCCCTCACGTCACCCTCTCTCAGCTCAGAAGAAGCCAAAATGAGTGACGCCTCTCTTCTTACAACAATGGAGCCAAAAATAAATAGATTATCAATATAAGTAATTAATTAAGACAGGTAAAATCAGGGAGACCGGTTTTGGGTGAGTTCTAAAAATTTAGAGACTGTTACCTGAGGGATTAAAATTCCTTCAGTGCTCTTCCCCTACCCTATCAAAGATTTGAAAGGGACACATAAGAAAAGGGGGAAATGATAGACCCAACCTGATCTTTTATTAAAATTGGGAGCCATCTTGCCACAAAGCCATGAAAAGCTAATTTCTGCTTTACTATAAATTACTGCAAATTCTGAACCTGCTTGGAATGCCTGCCGTGCCTTGAACTCACCCATGCCTGGCTCTCTGACCAGATAGCAGCCCTCTCTGAAACTTTAGTGACACCTCATAAATATTGGCCTTCCCTGGCCAGACAACGACCCTCTCTGAGGCTCTAATGGTCTTCATAAATTCTGATGTTGGGGCCAGCAAAAAAAAAATGTGTAAACTACCATTAGTGTGATGCTTGTCAGAGTTCTGTTATCTGTAACCCCCCTTTTGTTTAACTTTCTGGGCTATAAAGCTGGGCTGTAGGAAAGGTGGGGCTGCTGTGTTGTTCCCGCCGTTTTGGGAGGGAGAGGCAGCCCGGCTGGTCGAAATAATAAGCTTGCTTTAATTTGATTTTAATTGGAGTCAGTGGTCTTTTCTTGCATCCTGGTCTAACTCATGGAGTCAGCTCCTTTGAGTGGTGCTGCTTGCTTCAGAAGGTGCCCTCCTGTGAGCCCAAGCAGAAACACACTAGAAACCACTCACGGAGCCTAAGCAAAGCCCAACCCATTGACAGAGCAGCCTCCTGTTTTGTTTGGTAATTTTAGCAGGCCCCCTGTCTTGCAGAGTGATGCCAGTGTGGTGAGTTTTCTAACACTCATCCTTGAAATTCTCCATGCCAAAGAGCACTTACCTGGTCCTATAGCCCTGTGCAGTCACAGCCACACCTTCCACCTGAACATCTTTAGCAACCTCTTCAGCTTCAAGAGCTCAACCCTGAACTATTACTTTCTTAATTCCTCATTATGACACATTTTTTACTCTCACTCTCCATGTGAAAATTATGTGGTTTTTCTTTTTTGCAAAAAAAATTTTTACCAGGATTCTACTAAAGTAACCTGAAAATTTAAATCAAATATTTCTCCATTTAAAAACATGTGGTGAAGGGTTGGGGTTGTGGCTCAGTGATAGAGTGCTTGCCTAGCACGCATGAGGCACTGGGTTTGATCCTCAGCAACACCTAAAAATAAAATAAAGATGTTGTGTCTGTAAGTGTCCGGCGAAGCGTCGGAGAAAGAGACCACACAAGACTAGCTTCATGCAATGGCAAGGGGGATTTACTAGGGATCCGTTCCAGCGCGCTGGGGCTCCGTGCTCACTCAAGAAGGGAAAGCAGCCCAGAGCCCAGAACAGAGGTCAAGCAGAGCTTAAGTAGACTTTTTGGAGAGGGTGGTGGGCTTTGCATACATCAGAACAAATCATCATGAGGCACGGGAAAATTGAACAACAATTCTGAGACGTGATTAGCACATTCATTGGCGGGAACAGTTTGAGCAGGGGTAATTGGTCATTTCTAAGTGAGGTACACATTCAAACTGATTGGTTCGGGCCCTGTGACAAACTGCACAGGGCCCTAGGCTAAATGGCCAGTAGGGCGTTGTTTTTAACTATCTTAGGAATTTCAGGTTCTGGGTGTAACAGAGGAACTTGATAATACCTAATCTTTTACATTTTAATTCAAGCTTTCCAGCTTAGAAACTTTACCCTTTCAGTGTTCATCTAAAACTGAAAAAAAATAATAATAATAAAATATAAAAAATAAATAAATGAATAAATAAAAACATGTGGTGTGCCAGTGCTGTAGGGCATACACATAATCCCAGCTACTTGGGAAGCTGAGGCAGGAGGAGTCCTGGAAAGTTCAAGGCCAACCTGGGAAACCTAGCCATCCCTTGTGTCTCAAAATAACAATAAAATAAAGGGCAAGGAGAGATAGAGATCTTGCCTAGTGGCAGAGCACTTGCCAAACATGCAAGAGCCCCTAGGTTCAATCCCTAGTACTGCAAAAATAATAACATAAAAACAACACAGTGGACTGGGGTTGTAGCTCAGTGGTAGATCACTTGCTTTGCATGCATGAGGAACTGAGTTTGAATCTCAGCAGCACATAAAAATAAGTAAATAAATAAAGATATTGTGTCCATATGAAGCCATATTTAAAGATAGGTAGTTAGTGTAGTTAGGTAAATTGAGTAAAATTGAAAATGAAGGCCATGTTGAGAATGGAGTCAGGGAAAAGCAGAACAACTCTTGGAATGTTAATGTCCCCAAGGCCCAGAGCCCATCCCAAAGAAATGTTAATGAAACAGCTCCCAGTGAAAATGGAGATGCTAATCCAAAAGTCCTTCCTGCCCAGATTACTCCTTTGGCCCACCTGTGCCCCACCCTATATTCCATCACTGAAAGGTAACAGAAAAAAGGACAGGAATGGGGGAAAGCTGGATGAAGACTTTAGCTATAAAAAGGGGAACACATTCACCCTTCCAAGGATTCCACCTCTTGTGTCCATTTCTTCCTCCAGGGAGGGGAGAAGTCTTTTTTGCTGTCCTTTAATAAAGCTTCTACTTTCCACTCTAAACTTGCCTCGGCATGCTTTTCTGGTGTTATACTTCAACATTGGGGAAGCAAGGACTCTTCACAGGTAACACAGAGGTAACACATCTACAACTAAAAAATAAAAATAAAAAAAACAACATAGTGACACCTTTTCCAATTCATAAAGTCTCTTTGATGTCAGTATAACTTACAGACATTTGGGGACTCAGTGGCCACCATAGGTGGGAGATCAATATTGTAAGGGTCCGGCGAAGCGTTGGAGAAAGAGACCACACAAGAGACTGGCTCCATGCAATTGGCAAAAGGGGATTTATTGGGGATCCATTCCAGCGTGCTGGGGCTCTGTGCTCACTCAAGAAGGGAGAGCAGCCCAGAGCCCAGAGCAGAGGTCAAGCAGAGCTTAAGTACACTTTTTGGAGAGGGCGGGGGCTTTGCATGCATCAGAACAAATCATCATGAGGCGCGGGAAAATTGAACAACAACTCTGATACATGATTAGTCCATTCATTGGCGGGAACAGTCTGGGCAGGGGTGATTGGTCATTCCTAGCGGGGTACACATTTAAACTGATTGGTTTTGGAGCCTAGATGCTTATGTGCCGTGCTACTTGGAGCCCTTAGCTATTGAACAACCAGGGGACCAGAAGAAATATTTACTGGGCAGTTCAGGTATTGTCCTAACAGCTACAGAGATTACAGGTTCCGGGGGTAGCAGAGGAGTTGTAACAATGCCTTGTCTTTTACTTTTTAGCCCAGGCCTCACCATTTAGAGACTTTACAATGCCCGGTCTTTTACACTTTAACTCAGACTTTTGCAGCTTAGAATCAGCTTAGAAATTTTACCTTTACAATATGACAACAATAGTTTCAAGGTCATCATCCACACATACACCTTGTATCTCAGACAATCTCAAAACAACCATCAAAAGTATAGTCCAGAAGCCCCTATGGAATGAGAAGCTCTTTCAGAGGGTCCATAAAATGAAAACTTTTCATGGTATAATACATTATTTGCCTTTTTATTATCATCATTTTATATTTGTATAGCAGAATTTGACCAGAGACTACCAGACTTACATTGTAAGGGTCCGGCAAATGTCGGAGGAAAAGACCGCCAAGAGACCAACTCATGCAACAGCAAAAGGGGGTTTATTGAGGATCCAATCCAGCACGCTGGAGCTCCAGGCTCACTCAAGACGGGAGAGTGGCCAAGAGCCCCCAGCAGGGGTTGAGCAGTGCTTAAGTATTCCCGAATTCGAGCATAACAATAGAAAATGCTATATGCCTTACAACCAGTAGATATCCCCTTCACCCTCAGGAGATTCCTTCAGTCTATGGGGCAAAAAGATGAACAAGAAGAGTGGGCACTTTTCTTTTGTTGTGGATTTTATAGTGGCATGGAAGAAAGCAGTAACGCCCTTAAGTCTGAATCCTCCCAGGGTCTCTGGAACAGGGAAAACCAGGACCCTAGCACTTTGCCAAAAGGGGCCAGAAACAACCTTGGCAAAGCCAGATGACAGATGGGTTTTCTGGACCCTAAGGAGGCTCAAACTTAGGGAGATGTCCTATGAATAGTTTTCTCTGGTGTGGGTGCCTGAGTTGTTTTTTCTCTTCTCACTCAGATGGGAGATTCTCTCTCCAGTGTGCTAGGTACACCAATTACTGAATATTGAAAAATTGGGATAAGTTTGACCCACAGATGCTCAAGAAAAAGTGCCTCATTTTCTTCTGCCACCAGGCCTGGCCTCAATAAAAACTCCCTGATGGAGAATCCTGGCCACCAAAGGGAAGTCTCAATTTTAATAAAATTTTACAGCTTGATAGATTTTGCAAAAGGGAAGGGAAATGGTGTGAGGTCCCATATGTCCAGGCTTTCTTTGCCCTAAGGGATAATAATGTAAAGTAGACTTAGCTATTTTGCTGCCATGAAGGGAGAATATCTTAAGGAATCACCTACTGAGGATAAAGAATCAGGAGGACCCACAAAATCTCCATCCCCTGCTGATGGCCAGCAGTGACCCTCCTGTCCTGCATACCCTGACCTCTCTCCATCTGTCCCAATAGACAGATCAAATATATTACACCTCCAGAAGATGCCAAGAGGAGAATTTGGACCAATCAAAGTAAATACCCCTTCTCCCTTCAAGACTTAAAACAGATAAAAACAGGAAGATTTTCAGAGGCTCCAGAAAAATATATTGAGGTATTTCAAAACTTATGCCAAGTGTTTGACCTCACCTGGAAAGATATTATGCTATTATTCAATTAGACTTTAACATCCAATAAGAAGGAAGCTGCCCTAAGAGCAGCTGAACGGTTTGGGGATGGTTACACCTTGCTCATGCCCCAGCAGCACAGACTAGAAGCAAGCCCAATTATACATCCAGAACAGGCAGTTCCCACAAATGATCCCGAACTGGGACCCAAATGATGACCAGGATGCTTGGAAGATTAGACATTTCCAAATTTTGGTCCTTGAGGCCCTCAGGAGAATCAAGCAAAAGCCCATTAACTTTATCACAACCTGGTCATGGAAAGATTTTCACTTTAGAACAGACCAATCTTCAGACTTCTACCATTGTTAAGTCCCATACAGGCCCATCCAATCCTCACCTTCAACCATCAGTGCCACATGTCACAGGTATAAGGAGGGTTACTATCAGATTCGGGATGGAAATTTATGGCTTACTCCCACTATTGGGCATTTAAACCAAGAATCCCCAATCTGTTGGGAACAATAAAATCACACCTATGACAAGTGGCCTAATGCTACTTGATAATTAGGATGGACCCCAGAGCAACTATGCTGGCAAATTATGGTTTTACAAGTCAATGATTGCTTGGTCAGATTGGCTCTCTAGATCTATAATTATTTGGCCAGCAACCAATGGGACTCAATGGATATGGAAGGCTTTGTAAAAGGATAGCAGAAAAGACTCCCCCCACCCCCCAGGAAGAAGGGGACCTGAAAGACAGAATCCATGAAAAGGGGAGGTCTTCCCCTTTTTATATCTATGGTCTTCTTTTGTCCTCCCACATTCCTGTACTTTATTTCCCTCTAGTGATGATAGATGCAGGTGGGAAGCAGGTGGACCAATGGAGCAGGGAGGAGTGATCTGGGCAGGAAGGGCCTAGGGTGGTTTCATTAACAACTCCCTGTTTTGCTGGGAACTGCTTCATTAACAGTTGTTTAGGACAGGCCTGGGGCCTTGGGGACAGTTACATTTCAATTTCCTCAGGTGTTGTTCAGGTTTCTGGGCTTATATTGGACTCTATTTTCTTTATGGTGTCCAGTTTCTTTATTGGACTTAATATTAGAACTGATTTACCTTGCTGAGGGCCATTGCCAAGTAGGAATGACGCATCAAAATTTCCTTGCCAGCGTACCCCATGTTGCTTAGAGGACATTCGCTGGGACATTGCATGTATGCTTTAGTAAGGTGACCTTGCTCAAGGACCAGGGTGGATCCGGGTTTAGAGCTGATCAGGTTTTAGGGAGTATCCCGTCCTTGGGTTTAGGGAAGTTCCAGGTTTAAGGTGTACCCTGGGGGGGGGGGAATAGGGCATATCCTGCTGCCTCAGGCACGCCCGATCCTTGAGTTCCCGTTGAGTTCTCATGAGATTGAGAAAGTATTGGAAAAGAAAGCCTCATGGAGTAGGTGAATTGGGCGGCAGCAGAACTGGGATTTCCCCAGAACGTGTGTGTAGAGGCCGGTGTGAGTTCGGGAATAAAGAATTGCTGTTTGAATCTACAAAGCTGTGGTGGCTCGTGATTCTGTGCCCAGCCAAGATTGCGGCATTACCTAACTGCACTAACTACCTATCTTTAAATATGGCTTCATTATTAGTATTAAAGGCCATAAAACCAGCTACTCCATCAATTTAAGATGCTAAACCATGGAAGTTTTATTCCTAGTAAAGAAAACAGGAAAGCTATTACACTAATTTTGGAGATCATGATATAAATATTATATTTTATTAAAGGCCACAGGGTAGGAATTGTATTATCTTTAGAAGCTACAATATAATTATTATATTAATAATAAGCAAAAGTGGCACTTATGTTAGTTGTAGGTGCTGTAGTATAGATATCATATTAGCATTACAGGTCACAGACAGCTATTATATCAGTTTTGGGTGCTATCACACGGATATCATGTTAGTATTAAAGTCCACAGGGCAACTAATGTATTGCTATGGTGTGGATATTACATCAATATTAAAGACCAGAGTGTAGTTATTATATTAGTTTTACATGCTATAGTATTATATCAAAGTAATATTAAAGTCCACAGTCCAGCTATTATATTAGCTTTAGATTAGTATTAATTGCCACAGGGAAAGTGTTATATTCATTTCAGATAGTATAGTATTGATATCACATTTGTATTAAAGGCCACAGGCCACCTATTAAATTAATATTGATGCTATATTATAGACATTATATTAATATTAAAGGTGGCATGGAAGCTATTACATTAGGCCACATTAAGAATAGTAATATTAAGGGCTTGGGTTGTGGCTCAGTGGTAGAGTACTTGCCTAGCATGTGCAAAGCCCTGGGTTCAATCCTCAGCACCACATAAAAATAAACAAATAAAATAAAGGTATGTGTCCAACTACAATTGAAAAATAAATTTAAAAAAAAAACAATTATATTAATAGTAAAAGCCACAGGGCAAAATTACATTTGTTTTACAGACCATAGTATGAATGTATTAATAATAAAAATAGGGCAGTTATTATATTATATTGTAGTTTCTATTGTGTCTATATCATATTAATATTAAATTTCACAGGACAGTGATTAAATTTCACAGGACATCAGTATTAGATGCTATACTAAGGATATTACATTAATATAAAAAGCCACAGGGAGGGCTGGGGATGTGGCTCAAGCGGTAGCGCGCTCGCCTTGCATGCGTGCGGCCGGGGTTCGATCCTCAGCACCACATACCAACAAAGATGTTGTGTCCGCCGAGAACTAAAAAATAAATATTAAAAATTCTCTCTCTCTCTCTCTCTCTCCTCTCTCACTCTCTCTTTAAAAAAAAGCCACAGGGAATTAATATATCATTTTTTAATTATATCATATGAATACTGTATGTATACACATGGATGTATAACCAATGTGATCCTGCAATTTGTACACGTGGAAAAATGAGAATTCATACTCTATTTGAATCAAATGTATGATATGTCAAGATCATTGTATTGTCTTGAGCAACTAATAAAAAAAATAAAAATAAAGTTTAAAAGCAAAAAATATTATATCATATGGATGTCACATTAGTATTAAAGGTTACAGCACAACTGTAATATTAGGGCACCTATTACATAAGTATTAGATGCTACACTAGGGATATCATATCAGTATTAAAGGACACAGTGTAGCTATTATAATAGCTTCAGATGCTACCATATAGATAGTTCATCAGTATCAAAGGCCACAGGGAAGATATTACATTAGTTTTAGATGCTATAGTATGGATGTTATATAAATATTAAATTCACAAGGCAGCTATTATATTAATATTAGATGCTATACTATGTATATCATGTTAGTATTGAGAACCACAGTGCAGCCAGTGTATTTGGTTTTTTATACCTTTATATATTTATTTCTATATGGTGTCAAAAGGTGCCTCCCATGTGCGAGGCAAGCACTCTACCACTGAGCCACAACCACAGTCCCAAGTGTATTAATTTTGATGCTGTAGTATGGATATCATATTGATATTAAAAGACACAAGTAGCTACTATATTAGTTTCAGGTACTACAGCATGGATATTTCATTAGTATTAAAGGCCACAGGGCAGCTGTTAGTTTCAGAGGGTAAAGTATGGATGTCATGTTGATCAAAGGACACAAGGATCAGACTGCAGTCATGCAGGAATTCCAAATGTGGTAGCTGCCTGTAGAGGAGGCCTGAGACTGAAGAGGCTCCAGCAGTGGCAATGGAAGAAAGACTAGAGGACCTAAACCCACCCAATGCTGTTGAGGGAGATGTAGAAGGGTGCAGGCAGCCAGAGCAAGATGGTGAGTGAGGAAGTCAGGGGCAGGTCCAGACCAAAGGAGCACAGAGAGGATATTCCAGTGAGCTCAACTGCCCAGCTGATGAAAGTGTTCATGGACACAAGAGGGGGACCCAATGAGACTGACACTTCTGGATTCATGCTCTTAAGCAGGAGATCCAATAAGAAAACTAAAATAGATACTTGGACATGGAGACACCAGTGAACAATAATTGGGAGAGCGTGGACAGGAGAGGAGATAAGGAAAGGAGAAAGTTCCAGGAACCATAAAAAGAAGCTGAAACTTCCCCACTGGCCACTTCTTTTTAGGGAAGTCTGTTACTGTCACTTTTGGAATAAACCTGCTGCTTGCTTGCCATCTCTGTGTCCTGATCTTCAATTATTTGTTGAGCAAAGACAATAAACCCAAGACCCCTGGATGGTAACAAAATTGGGGGGCTCATCTAGGATAAAAACCACTGACTCAAAATTTAGTAGCAGTCATATTAAATGGCTGATGAGACTGGAAAGTGACCATTGATCATCTAGCATTTCTATGGCTCTCTGAGGCCAGGGAAGTCTCCAGCCATGACCAGCATGGCTGAATTCTCAGACTGACTACTTTTTACTCTCCTCTCAAGCAGACACAATGAGTAATAGGCCCCACTGTACATGACAAAATTGGCAACATTTCTTTTCCTCCTTATGCAAATACAGTTCGTCAGTTGAGACTAGGTAAATCAGAATTTGTTTTTGCCCTATGCAGAGACTTTATCCTTTTTAAAAATATATATATTTATTTTTTAGTTATAGGTGGATGCAATATCTCCATTTTTTTAAATTTGGTGCTGAGGATCAAACCCAGTGCCTCACACATGGTAGGGGAGCACTCTACCTCTGAGAAACAACCCCAGCCCCAGAGACTATATCCTTTTGTCAGGATAGTGAGTGCTGGTAAAAAGAACCTATATTTAGAGGAACTCCCTATTTTTTGAGACATTTGGGGAACACCCATGTATCATCTCCCTTGTGGCTTTAAGGACCCTCCAAAAGGAAGAAGATAAAAGAAAGGAGAATATCATTATGACCATCAACAGACATCTCCTGGAGTTGATTTCTAACAGCTGCTGGAAACTTTCTTACACTGGAAAAGAAGAGCTATATATGTGGGTTTAGAGGTCATATTACCAGTTGTTCAGGGGACTCTTCTCGACTTAGAGACTTCAACAGGAATCTTTTTCCAGGCAGCTGCCTCTTTCCAGATTCTTATTCTCTTGAGAATTCTTGATCCATTTTGACAGGAATAAGGTGGAAATTACATGCTTTCCAGGAATGGAAGCATCAGAGCTATCTAGGTTGCAAAGAGAAATATCAGGGACCTGGACTGCAGGCCATGGGTAAGCTTGGTTAATCCCTACCTGGTCCCCCTCAGATTTTGGGCCAAGTCAGTCTACCCAATTCCAGGGCAGAGCCACCCCTCCAGATTTATGAGAGTGATTATGGAGATTGGGCAACCTCCATCAGGACCTCTTATTTATTTGTTTCCAGATGGGATCAAATTCTTCCAAAATCCCATGAGATTCACCTCTTTCCTATCTGCTCAAAAACTGGAATAAATTGGACCCCCAATTAAAGAGAAAGTCTTTGATTTTTTTTTTTGCAAGGGGATACTGGGGATTGAACTCAGGGCACATCTCCAGCCCTATTTTTATTTTATTTAGAGACATGGTTTCACTGAATTGCTTACTGCCTCATTTTTGCTGAAGCTGGCTTTGAACTTGAGATCCTCCTGTCTCAGCCTCCCAAACCACTGGGATTACAAGCATGTGCCACCACACCTAGCTCTTTAATATAATTTTGCACTGAAGCCTGGCCTCAATACCCATTGGGAGAAGGAAAACAATGGCCACTTAAATTATAGTAACATTCAGCAATTAAACCAGACACCAAATCCCCAGAAAAGAAAAACTTATCCATAGAGGAAAAGGGACCTTTACCAATTAAACAGGAAATTCCCTCAGCCCCATCTGAAGAATAGATAATAGATCCTAAGATCACTTCCCATTCATATCTTAATTTAAAAGGACTAGAGCCTAGTCCTCCTTATCCAGGAGCAAATTTCAGCTAAGGTCCCAGAGTTGCTAAAAATAAAAACCTGCTACTCAAATTTCCCCTCAGGACAATGCCAGGCAGTGAATTTGGAACTGAGATGGTACACATCCCTTTTTCATTAACTGAATTAAAGGACATAAACACCTAGGGAACTACACTGAAAAGCCAGAACAATATCCTCAAACCTTCCAGCAGTTATCAAATCTTTATGACTTAGCATGGAAGTATGTTACATTGTTTTGAATCAGACTAACTTCCTTTAAAAAACAAAGGGTCTTGGAGAAGGCTATTAAAACAGAAAATGACTACTATACAGCAGGAGGAGAGAAAGTAACCATGGCTGGCAGGAGTTGGAGCATTCCATTGGAATGCTGACAAAGACGGAGATTAATGGGACAGATGTAGGAAGGATGGAGAAGGGCCCAAGTTAAGCATTTTGATTACATTCAATTAACAAATGTAGTTCAGGGAGGAGAGCCACCAGTGACCTTATTACCAAGACCCCAAGAAGCTACTACTGAACACTGAGGCTATTACTAATATTGAACCAGAGTATATTTGGCCAGAGTGTGATGGAGGAAGTTATCCTTAAAGACAGATTCTTGACACTATCTGTCCAAGACATATAGAGGAAACTCCAATTAGTCCAGGCTGCTAAAACAGTCTTTTATAATAGGGACCTAAAAAAGAAGAAAAGGACAAATGACATGGAGAATTAGTGGCAGCCCTGCAGATGGGGGTTACAAGGATACTTCTCAGCTTCTTGTGTCTCTTGGGAAAGGAAGACCATTTTAAGAAGGAATGCCAGGCTGGGGATGTGGCTCAAGCGGTAGCGCGCTCGCCTGGCATGCGTGCGGCCCGGGTTCGATCCTCAGCACCACATACAAACAAAGATGTTGTGTCTGCCGAAAACTAAAAAAATAAATAAATATTGAAATTCATTCTCTCTCTCTCTCTCTCTCTTTAAAAAAAAAGAAGGAATGCCCCAGATGTACAAATCTCCCAGACCACTTCCTGGACCTTGCCCACTATGTGGTGGTGGGCAGGGGGAATGTTGGAAGGTAAGATATCCTCCAAATCTATTAGAATTGAAGCCACTGCCTACCAGTTCTCAATGATGAGTCTCAGGGGCTTCCTTCATGGCTCCCATGACTGAAGTACAACTCGAGGAACTCCAGGTGACCTTGCTTGTGGACAGGCACCAGATAAACTTTCTTCTCAACACTGAAGCTCAATTTTCAATCCTATCCTTCTCTCCTGGACCTTGGTCCCAAGATAATCCTTCAGGCCATGTGAGGCCACCCTCCTAAGTGATATTTTACTAGACCTCTTGCTTGTTCATGGGGTAATTTCTACTTCTGCCACTTCTTTCTTATTATGCTAGAAATTCCAACCTGTATCTTAGGGAGAGACCTATTATCTCAATTAAATAGATTTTTTTGAGACCTATTATTTCAAATTACTGTTACCACCTGGGATTATAATTGCATGCCTCTAATGGAAATGGATATAGATCCCAGTCTGGTCAGAAAATAATATAGTGGGAAGAGCATGGACTGTAATGCTTGTTAAAATACATCTTAATGGTTCCTCATACTTCCCCCATCAGAAGCAATATCCCTGCAGACCAGAGGCCAAGGAGGGATTGATACATATTATACTAAATTTGAAATGACAGGGACTTTTGATAGAATGCTCTAGTTCCTATGATACTCCTGCTATATTGAGTGTCTCAAAGGGCCCCCAATAAATGGATATTATTTCAGGACCTTCAAATAAGCAATGAACCAGCAGTCCCTTTATATCCAGTGGTTCCAAATCCATATACTCTCCTCCTCCAGATTCCCAAGGGAACTGCTTATAATTCTGTCCTAGACCTAAAGGATATGGCTTTAGAGACAGCCCCTGTTTGTTTGAACAAGCACTGGCACAAACCTCATGGACTGGTAATAACATGAAACAGTGTTACTTCAATGTGTAGATGACCTTCTTTTATGTGGACCTTCAGAAAAATAATTTCAGAGGGCATTGGCTGTCTCCTCAATTTCCTGGCCAATAGGGGATATAAAGTATCCTGAGACAAATCTCAATTGTGCCTATGTTACCTCTTTGGGAATGATACTGGAAGGTAAAACTCAAAAACTTGGCTCAGAAAAAAATCCAACCCATATTGTCATATTCCCTTCCTCCAATAGTAAAACAACTCAGGGCCTTTCTGCAAACAACTGAATAAAGTAGAATTTGGATCCCTGGATATGCTGAGAAGGCAAGACCCTTCTATGAGTGCCTTAAGGAAGTACAGGGACATTCACAGGCAATTATTAATTGGACTCCAGAAGCAAGGAAAGCCTTCAATTCATTAAAAACAGCTCATAACCAGGCCCCTGCTCTGGGCCTTCCCACTCAGTCAATCTCTCAATCACATGTCACAGAAAGGAATGGAGTGATTGAGGATGATCACTCAATCATTGGGGGCACTCCCCAGCCAATGAGATACCTAAGAAAGGAATTAGACAAGGAAGCCTGGATTGTTTATAGCTATGGCTGCAGTAGAACAATTAATTGGTCATTCCACCATGCAACCAGCACACTGGTTTTATTAAAGAGGTTCTTGGCATAAAATTTAGCTAGTGAGATCAAAATAAACACACACTCAATTACCTTTTTCTATGACCATGTCCGAGACGGCTCTCACCTCTCTGGCTCACACCTCGAACCACCCGGTAGGGCAGCAAGGATTACTCAGGGCTAGCAGGAGAGAGAGGCAGAGCATGCCAGGGAGTGACTTTTTATTGGGGAACAAGAAATTCAGGGGAAAATTCCATCCAATGAAGGTCGAGGGGGGCAGCACTCCAAGGTCAGGGTCAGTGATTGGCCTCAGGGTCAGTGGTCAGTCACACCCCCACACGGACAGGCTCTCGCACCAGGAGAGGGTGGGGAAAGCTCCGACACAGTTTAGCCAGAGTGCCTCACACCCAATCCGGGAGTTGCCCAATCATGTGTGAGAATGGCTTCCCAAATATTCCCCTTTTTTTCTTAAAAATGAGGTGGTGGTTCACTCTTTGGAGTTTCTGTATTCTTGTTCTGAAGACTTGCCATCCTATAATTACAACACAAAAGAGAATTAACAGCAAAGAGAATAATCCAATAATGTACAAGGCCGAGTGTTTAAGAATATTTCCAGGGTTAAATCCATTTAATTCCTTCAATATTTGGTTAGCCAAAGAAGAAGGATCCAAAAAATCAGCTTTATTATTTTGAATGTCTTGGATATGGTGATGAAGTTCCAGAATATCCAAGCTATATTACTATTTTGCCAAATACCTAACAAATGGTTTTTAACCTTCTCCCAATCCCAGAGAGAAGCATTGTACTTGGCAGCTGTAACACACACATATTTATAATTTGCATGGCATTTAAGCCTTTTTTTAAATTTTAAAGCTGAAGGTTCATTACCTATGTCTATAAGAGTTGCCTCTAAGGTGTTTAATTTAGTCTCAATCCTTTCATCAATATTTACTTGATTACGCAGAGCCTTGGAAGTATTTTGAGCTAAATTATTAAGAAATTTTGCATGCTGAATATTTTGAGACAATGTCAGAGATGCAGAGACAGTGGAGGCAATAAAAGAGACTAAAGCCAAAACACCAACAATTATAATTCCAATAGCACATTTAGGTCTTGCTAGCTGGGCATGAATTTGCTGCAAGACTTGTAAACCAGTATCAGCATACCATGGCTCTGAAATATTAGCAGGTAATAAAACAAAAGAGGGCTGATGAAGTATCAGCACTCCTTTTCCTCCATTATACCTAGTAATACAATTGGTTAAGTTACATTTGTTACAAGTAACAACATATCTGTCATCTATCCATTTAACTTTTACATTTCCAATAATTAAAACATAAGGAGATTGGACACAGGCTTGTAAGCCATAGCAAGATTCCTCCTTACAGTTCTTGCCAACAAATTTTGGTAAAGGCTTGTCTGTAAAATGTAAGAATTCTGAGGCAGCAATTAAGTGCCAAACATCCTTTTGAATACCACCCTCACTGTAAGTCAAAATATTACTAACAAATCCTGCAGGTGTCATAGCAGAAATTTTTCATAATTGTCTCTTATCAATTTTTGGAGACCATTCTAAAATATACCCACTATCTTTAGACACCTTATGTTGTACAGGAAGACTATTTACACAATCCATCCATCTAGGAAAAATGCCAATCTCAATTGTAGAACTATTTGGACAGTGGGGTATCCGTGCAGGTTTTGCAGAAATGACTGGCTTGTTATGGGAAAGTCCCATCTTAATTACTGATCTAGTATAAGGTTTTAAGTCTCCATAAATAGAATTATTTGTCAGTCTAGGTCTACCAATCACTGTCTTTTCCTTGAATGATACTTTCAGACAGCCAGCATGTTTATCGTGGGACCAACACAAAGGTAATTGGGCACTGTAGCCAGAATAATTAAATCTAGTCACATGATTGGGAGTAATATGAGTATCTGTAAATCCTCCCATCATGAATGAGTCATTAGTAAATACTGGAATAGATTCTCCAGTCCACACATCTGGGTGTACCAGGGGTGGATCTGGGAAATATGTCCAGCAAGTGTCTATCTGATTCCCCTTTACCTGATAGCCCAGCAGGGCAATTACTGTTGCTACCATCATCACTGGGGTCCTGTTCTTTCCTAGGAGTCAAAGCATTCGGGAAGCATGTGTTGTTAGCTTCTTTATGTCTTCCCATGAAATCAGCTTTTCGGCTGGATCAATCTGGTTTTTCTTCATCTTTTTCCGATATCTCTTCCTTTTGGATGGGGGCTCCTCCGGGTCGATCTTCAGTCGCTTGAATCTCGGTTCTATCTCTTCCATGTCTGATTGTGTGTTCAGGCACCCACATAGGATGAAAAGCACTTTCTGGAAAAATACAAGCATGACCTCTGCCCCACATAATCACTGGGTCTGGCCCTTTCCATTGACCAGTCTGTAAATATTTCCACAAAACTCTGCCTAAAGAGCCTGTTACTGAGGGAGACATTTGCCTCTCAGCAGCAGTGTGACCTTCTGCATCACATTTTAAAAAATTTAAAACGAACAAAGCATGATTGAGGCTATTTTGGGGAGTCATAACCCTATTCCCCCCTTTTAATTTTTGTAATTGGAGCTTAATAGATAAATGAGCTCGTTCCACAATGGCTTGACCTTGGGGGTTATAAGGAATTCCTGTTTTATGATTAATTTGAAATTCTTGGCAAAATTGTTGAAAAGAAGAGCTTACATAAGCTGGAGCATTATCTGTTTTAATCTGCATAGGGCACCCTAACACAGAAAAAGCTGCTTGGCAATGAGAAATTACATGTTGAGTATTTTCCTTAGTACGTGCTGTGGCAAAGATAAATCTTGAATATGTGCCCACTATGACATGTACATAACATTGCTTATCAAATTGAGGAATATGAGGTACATCCATTTGCCATATTTGATTTGGTTTTAATCCACAGGGATTTACCCCTGATGGTGGAGATGGAGTGTGAATAACACACTTAGGGCATTGGCTTACAATTTGACGAGCTTGTTCTCTGGTAATATTAAATTTTTTACGTAAGCTAGAAGCATTTTTATGATGCAAGGAATGGGAAGCTTGTGCACAGTTATATGAAGACATCTGTTGACAAAAAGCTACTAATTTATCAATTTTGTCATTACCTGAAACTAAGGGTCCTGGAAAATTAGTATGAACTCATATGTGTCCTATGAAACATGGGTATTTTCGCATTAGCACTGCCTTCTGTAAATTATGAAATAATTCAAATAACTCTTGTGATGAAGTATACCAATAACTGAAGTTTCAATATTTTTGGTAACTCCGACTGCATATAAGCTGTCAGAATAAATATTAATAGGCTCATTTGAAAAGTAATTTAAGGCACAAATCAGAGCTTGAAGCTCTGCTCTTTGGGCAGAAGTATATGAAGTTTCCATTACCTCTGTGTGAACACAACTATAAAAACCTGCTTTACCTGAGCTTGAACCATCAGTGAACACCGATAAAGCTTCATCTATAGGACGTCCACGTACAATCTTTGGAAAAATAAGTGACGTTAATGATGCAAATTGGATAATCTTATCACGAGGGTAATGGCTATCTATCTGGCCAGGAAAATCAGCAAAAGCTATCTGCCATAAGCTAGAAGTTTGAAAAAGCCAATTAGTTTGTTGAACAGAAAATGGAATAATTATGATATCAGGCTCAGATCCAATTAATTGTAAAATCCTAGTTCTGCCTTTAATTACTAATTGAGCTATAGAGTCATGGAAAGGAATTAATGTTTTTTGAGGGGAGTGGGATAAATAAATCCACTCAATAACTCCTAATCTTTGCCATATGGCTCCTGTTGGGGTATGCTCAGTTGGAAATATTAATAAATATACTATTTCTTTAGGATCAACTCTAGTAAGCTGTGCATTTTTAATTGCATTTTCAACTCTTTTTAAAGCTGTTTTAGCCTCTAAGTTTAGCTGACGTGGAGAGGTTGGAGAAGGATTTCCTTGTAATATCTGAAATAAAGGACTTAACTCAGAAGTAGTTAGTTTTAAGGATGGCCTCAGCCAATTAATATCTCCTAATAGTTTTTGAAAATCATTAAGGGTATGTAACTCCTTAACTCTTATCTGAAGATTTTGAGGACAGATTGTACGTCCTTGAATTATCTGACCTAAATATTGAAAAGGAAGCATCTTTTGAATTTTTTGAGGAGCAATGCATAAACCCATTGCTGTAAGTGAAGCCTCTGAATAAAAACTTCTGAAAGTACCTCTGGATTAGCATGAGCCAATAATATATCATCCATAAAATGAATAATATATGCATCAGGAAAGCTATTTCTTATGGGATCTATTGCCTGATCGACATATTTTTGGCATTCCCTGGTGGGGGGGGTACTTTCCAGCAATATCTTTTAACAGGTTCCTTAAAATTAATTGCTGGGACAGTGAAGGCAAATCTTTCACAATCTCCAGGATGTAACCTTATAGAGAAAAAACAATCTTTTAAATCTATTACCATCTAGCTATAGTTTAAGGGGATGGCTGTGGGGGAAGGAAGTCCTGGCTGTAATGATCCCATAGGCCAAATTGCATGATTTATCGCCCTTAAATCCTGTAGCAATCTCCAATTCCCTGATTTTTTCTTAATAACAAAAATAGGTGTGTTCCAAGGACTAAGTATTGGTTCTATATGACCAGCCTGAAGTTGTTCCTCAACTAACCTATGAATTATTTTAAGTTTTTCCCCTGAGATGGGCCACTGAGAAATCCATATAGGCTCCTCTGTGAGCCAGGTGATTTTTTCAGCTGTCTTAGGGATCAGGGAAGTTCTCAGGGCCCCTAGTAAAAATTTTGGCTTGGAGCATTTACTAATCTTTGTCATGGAGACTGGTTTGTAAACAGATACTCTCCCTGAAGGGTCTCCTTATCATCTCCAGGAAAATACCTCTGATTAACTTCCTCAACTGACCTTATAGAATTTGGAGTAACTAATAACAATCCCATTTTGGCATGGGTTTGCTGGTAAAGACTCTAACACATAAGGTTTAAAGACTCCACTGTTCCCATCAGAATCTTCCCAATGGAGATAATTGGCACTTTAAGCGGGCTGTGAAATTTGTCCAATTCCCTCTAGGTTAGCTGGTGCTACATGTAAGGGCCAATTCCTAGGCCAGAATCTACTAGAAAAGACCAAAATGTCGGCCCCTGTGTCTAGAATTCCTTGGAACCTTTTATGATTAATTTTAAGTTCTAATAAAGGGCGTTCTTGTCACACCAATTGTGACCAGTACACTCTGTCCGGCGGTTCAGAAACTGAATTTACTGGCGGGTGTTTATCCGAATCACAGGGCAATAAAATCAATTGGGCAAATGTATCCTTTGGAGTGAGACTTAGGGTATAATTGGACCTTACAGTAACATTTAATTGTCCCTTAACATCTGAATCTATCACACCAGGTATTACTTCAATGGCTCCCTTTAAATTATTATGTCCCAAAATTGAACCTATAGTATTATCAGGAAGCGGCCCGAAAATCCCAGTAGGGATTTGTTTTGGCCCTGATTCAGGATTCAATTCAATCGTCGTTGAGGTTCCTAAGGAAACTGTCTGTAATCTACATTCCGGTAAAAACTGCGGGCCGTCCTGGTCGGCGCCAGTGACATCACACTGTGCGACCTCTCCTCGAATTCCCCATATTGTTGCTCCGCCCGGGGAGGAGCCGACCAGAAGTTTTTTGTTCTCCTGCTAGGAGGAAATGACTGCGATAAGGCAGGCTGATCCGCACCATCTTGATCCGCCAAGTGGGGTTGAGTCCTGCAATATCTATTACCACCAGTAGATGGAGCCCTGAACTTAAAATTGTGCATGCGACATTCAGCGCATAATGGTTATTTCTCCCGCAAAGATAGCACCTCCTGCGGGGCTTTCGTACTGATTCCTGCGGCTTTAGTGTTTCTTTTAGTGCCACGGCTAGGGCTACTGTCTGCAAATGGGTAGAGTCTATCTCAGAACACAAGCAGATAAACTCAGAAATGGTCCCTTTTTTACGGTACGGCCTAAGAACGTCTTGACAATATTTATTTGCATTTTCAAATGCCAATTGCTTAACAATAAACTCACACGCTCCAGGGTCCCCAATAGACCTATTTGCTGTCTGATACAATCGGGCTACGAAATCTGAGTACAGCTCATTCGCACCCTGCCTGACTCTGGTAAGAACTAAATTGGACTGGTCTTTAGAGACTATTTGCTTCCAGGCATGTTTAGCACAATCAGTTATTTCATCATATACTACATATTCATAATTTAACTGTCTTTCTAAATCAGCAAATTCACCCGTTCCTAAAAACATTTCTACTGGGGTCTGTAAATTCTGTCTTCTATTTTTTTCTGCCTGTTCAGTACAAAAATCAGTCCAATAAGAACGCCAAAGTAAGAAATCCCCTCCACTCAAACAAGATCTGGCTAACGAAATCCAATCACTAGGTGGGAGAGGCTGCGAGCAGATATTATCGATTAGTTTCTGTACAAAAGGCGTATTCGGACCATATGTCTTGCATGCACTTTTCAATTCCTTAATGCTTTTAAATGGGATTACATCATGAACCCTAACTCTCTGATCTTGTTCATTAACTTGCTCAAAAACTGGGAAAAGTTGAAAACTGCTAATATCTTCCCCGGCTTCCTGTGCCTTCTTAATACCTCACTGGAACGGGGTAAGAAAAGTCATTGTTAATTGAGAGTACCTGTTAAATATTGTCCTTTTAGCAGGTAATGGCGGAGTTCAAATAGCCTGGGCAGGCAGTGTTAAACACAGCCTGTTAAAATTTCTCTGTAAGTCCTGAATTTCAACGTCTGATTCTTCTCCCTCGGACTGCGACTTGTGGGTAGAATCTCTGCTGTCGCCATTTTGAAATTGGGCTTCTAAGCCACGTGGTGGAGAAGGACTCTGTGCCTCTCTAAGAATCTCGTCCAGATTTTCCTCCCTGGGAGGATTGTCTATATCTTCCGGAGGACTTTCTAGGACTGTGGAGGTTTCTCCTCTATGACCTTCTTCTCTATAATCTCTCTACAGGCTAGCCTGATCATGCAAGTTCAAAGTCACATTCCTAACTTTCAGTTTAGCCCCTAGAGCCTTTGTTTTTAAACGGCTCAAGGGAAAGGGAATTAACTTAGCCTCAGGTGGATTTTCCATTTGAATAGACCTAATAGCTCTCTGAATGCCTTTCAGTAGATCTTCAGGGGGCCATGAACTCTGGCCCATATATTCAAAAAGACAAATTTCCAGAGCTGTCCAAGTTTTCTGAATATTTTCTATGACTCCAGGTAATTCATTAGAAAGACAAACTTTTTGTAATTTCCTCCCTAGTTTCTCCCAAGTAAGTAAATTTGGGGACTCTTGTTCACAAAACCAAGGGCAATATTCACCTACAATCTTTAGGAATTGTAATAACTGAGTTTTCTTTATCTGTTTTCCTTTCTGATTAATTATGGTGTCTAAAATAGTCAGATACATCTCCTTATCCGTAGAAGTTAAATTTCCCATTTTAATTAATTTAACGTCTCATTCCTTCAATATCTCCAGATACTTTTGTGACCCAAAATTGTCACCAATTCCTTTATCTTTATAGTGTGCTCCCACTCAATCTAGCTAATCTAGAATGCCCCCCTCGTGGGCACCAAATTCCACCATGCGACCAGCACACTGGTTTCATTAAAGAGGTTCTTGGCATAAAAGTTATCTAGTGAGATCAAAATAAACACACACTCAATTACCTTTTTCTATGACCAGGTCCGAGACGGCTCTCACCTCTCTGGCTCACACCTCGAATCACCTGGTAGGGCAGCAAGGATTACTCAGGGCTAGCAGGAGAGAGAGGCAGAGCACGCCAGGGAGTGGTTTTTATTGGGGAACAAGAAATTCAGGGGAAAATTCCATCCAATGAAGGTTGAGGGGGGCAGCACTCCAAGGTCAGGGTCAGTGATTGACCTCAGGGTCAGTGGTCAGTTACACCCCCACCCGGACAGGCTCTCGCACCAGGAGAGGGTGGGGAAAGCTCCGACACAGTTTAGCCAGAGTGCCTCACACCCAATCCGGGAGTTGCCCAATCACGTGTGAGAATGGCTTCCCACAGGTCATGAGGCAAATAAACTTTCTCTGGGAAAGCCACTAACTATACTTACCTCCCATGATGACATAAGAGGAATTCTAAACTCTAAAAGAGGTCTTTGGCTAACAGTCATATACACTCAAACATCAGGCCCTTTTGCTGGAAGGACCCAAAATTGTCTTAAAGACTTGACATAATCTCAATCCAACTTCTTTCTTATCAGAATTAGAGGGAAAACCTATCTAGTTCTGTGGGGGAAGTTTTAATGTAAAATTACACTTGTAGCCCAGATTTACCTGATCATCCTATAGATAATCTCACTCCATACATTGATGAGAATTTGTTGGTGATTTATAGAATTCAAAGTTCTGTACATGCATTAGTGACAGATTTTGAAGATCTGGAATTGGGGTCACTTCCTACTAATACCAGTTCTTAGCTAGTAGAATTAGTTACCCTCAACTGGACACTAAAACTTTATAAGGATAAGAAGGTCATTTTAAAAATTATCACTCATTAATTAGATAACAGGGGGTGACATATCTCTTACCCATAGCTGATCTAAGTCAAAGGGACTTGGGAGGACACAGACATGACAACCCCTGTCACATTCCTTGTGACAAAAACACTCAGTGTCACTCCAGGGGAACTGAGCTGCACAAAATAACCACACAAGAGACAGAGATACCTTTTTCTTTGGGACCCTGTGATGGCTCCTCTGACCTTAAGGGTCCACAGAAAGAGAGAGCATGCTGAACCCTTTTATTGAGAAGCATTCAAATGAGGCTAGGGGTCAGGTTTCAGGGGTTTGAGTCTAGCTTCATGATATCTGCTGTCAGCAGGTTGACTAACATCTAGGAAGGCCACATCCAAAGGCAGAGCAAGAGAAGGAGACACACAAAGAGTGTTTCCATGGAAAATTCTATCCCAGAGTAAAGTGGTAATATCACAAAGGAACAGGTGAGCATAGATCAATCCATGGGGCAACACACCTATGTCTGAAGACGCGTCCTCAAACTTCTGGGACTGGGGCAATGTCCAGGTCACTATGAGACATAATGATGGTCAGAGTTTTTCCACTCAAGGAAGAATGTGAAATCATTCAGACTGGCTGCCCACAAACCCCATTTTAGAAAATCCTACAAAGACTCATTCTTGGGGTTGGGATGTGGCTCAGTGGAAGAGTGCTTGCTTAGCACATATGAGGTACTGGGTTCAATCTCAGCACCAAATAACAAATATAATAAAGGCATTCTGTCTATAACTACAAAAAAAAACGTCTAAAATATATAAAGACTCACTACTTTAAAAAATATTTTGTAATTATAGATAGACAAAATACCTTTCTTTCTTTCTTTTTATGTGGTGCTGAGGATCAAACTCAGTGCCTCACACATACTAGGCAAGTACTCCACCACTGAGCCACAACTCCAGTCCAAGACTCACTCTTTTTTTTTTGGGGGGGGGTACCAGGAATTGAACTAAGGGGCACTTAATTACTAAGTCTCATCCCCAGCCCTTTTTTTGTATTTTATTTAGAGACAGTGCCTCACTGAGTTGCTTAGGGCCTTGCTAAGTTGCTTGAGGCTGGCTTTGAAGCAACAATCTTTTTACATCAGCATTGTGAGCCACTGGGATTACAAAGTGCACCATGATGCCCAGCCCTAAGACTCATTCTTTCTATAAAGGACTCTTGGTTTGTTGGCATTCCTTTTCTGGAGAGATAAGTACTAATTGTAATAATTATGGTCCATGAATCTTGGGAAAATATTATAAATTTTACTGAATCTCAACAAAGAAGCATAGATTCACTGGCACAACTGGTGTTACAAAATAGAAGAGGGCTAGATATTCTCACAGCAGCTAAGGGAGGCCTATGTGCCATGTTTAATGAAACCTGTTGTACATATATCAGCTCTTCTGGAGTAGTTAAAGAGAACCTTAGGAGGATCAAAAAGTATATACACATAATAGATGAACTCAAGGAACAAGCAGGGGTACAAGGGAGTTCATTATATAACTTGTTCTCTTCCTTGGGTAAGTCTCCTTACCTGGACACTACCCTTTTGGTGCCTATCATCAGGATTTCATTAATTTTGTGCTTTGAGCTATGCATTTCCTTTTTTTCAATTAAGATGCTTTCAATTTCAAAGCATAAGTCACAACAGTACAAAAACAACATCTAATCATAATATTTACCAAGTATCAACATATTTGTGGCATTCAAACTTTCAGAAAAGGTTGTACAGTAGAATACAGGCTGTAGATATCTTAAAGCCCAACCTCAGGCATTTCAGTGTTACTCTCTCCACATTCTACTGCACAAAAATTACAGGGCATGGACCATGTCTTTTCAACTGTCTTGTCCATTTTGTAGCCTCTTGTACAGAGGCAATAAAACATCAGTTGATGTTACAAATGAAACCCCAAATGGACCTCCCTCCATACTTCTACCACAGACCCATTGATAAACCCATAGATGTATATCATCAGTGTCAGCCTGCTGTTTTTCACTTGCCCTAAATCTTCCTCAGAAGGATACCCTAATTATTCCTATGACACTCCTTGTCAGCCAGAAGTAGCTAATATGGTCATCACCACAACTCCCAATAGTATTTGGGCTGTCTTCCAGCACCAGGGCCCCTTCTCTTCAAAGAAATTTGTTACTGCTACTTTTGGAATAAACCTGTTGTTTGCTTGCTATCTCTGTGTCCTATTCTTCCATTATTTGCTGAATGGAGACAATGAACCGAAGATCCCTGGACAGTAACACCGTCATCGCAAGCATCACCAAGAATGTGCTCTGGGATGGTGCCAACATCCCCGAGGAGGCCTGAGACCCATCCCCCAGGCCACAGCATCTTCATGTTGTAGCCACATCCTCTGCCAACAACTTCACAATGAAAGAGAAGCTCAAGATGCTCAGTGCCAAGGATGTGCTCTCAGCCCTGGAAGAGATAGTGTTCCAGTGGTTCATTATCTGCTTAACAGAATCTCTGGGAGCACATAAGTGAGAACAGAAAGGCAAGAAGAAATCTTCAGAGAAAAATTAGAAGGACAGGGAAAAACAGACTTGGAAGAGTAAGACAGAAGCAGTAGTGAGACAATGAAGAAGTCTGGGGAAGAAAAGAAGGAAGAGGAGGACTTGGAGAACTGAATAGAGTGAGAGACCATGGCACCATGGAAGCTCCCACACCAAAATGTGGTGCAGAGAGCTGGGGTTGTGACTCAGTGGTAGAGCGCTCGCCTAGCGTGTGCGAGGCCCTGGGTTCTATCCTCAGCACCACATAAAAATAAATAAAATAAAGGTATTGTGTCCAACCAACTACAACTAAAGAATAAACATTTTTAAAAATGTGGTACAGAAGCTTTTCTATCATAGGTGCCTGAGAAAACCAAAATAAAAACCGACTAGAATCATCAAAACCAGTGCTTCCCAGATTCAGAGGATCTGAGTGGCAGAATCCTTTTTTGCTTAATTGGTCTAAAGGTTATGACTTTTTTGGTAAGGGATTCTGAATGGCTAATTAGATTAATTGATTTGGATGTCTCTTGTTTTCTTACATGTATGGCTAGGTGGTTTTTTTACCCCAAGTCTCCTTGTCCCTCCAAAAAAAAATAATAATAACTTCCATGCTGCCTGCTATTCTGCAGATCACAGAAGCCGTGAAGGCTCAGGGAAAATTGGAGCTCTGACTGTGGTCAGCCTATGTTTGAATGTACAGTATTTGGCAATAATATCTTATTAAGAATGGTCAAGGGACTGAGATTGTGGCTCAGTGGTGGAGCACCTGCTTAGCATGTGTGAGGCACTGGGTTCAATTCTCAGCATCACTTAACATAAAATAAAGGTCCATTGACAACTAAAAAAAGAAAAAAGAGTGGTCAATATGGGTTAGCTTTAAGAAACTACTAGGAGGACTGGGATTGTTGCTCAGAGGGAGAATGCTCACCTCGCATGCATGAGGCACTGGGTTCAGCACCACATAAAAATAAAATAAATAATAAAATAAAGGTATTGTGTCCACCTAAAACTAAAAAGTAAATATTTTTTAAAAAGTTTTAAAAAGAAACTATTAGGAATGTGTGGAAGAATAATGAACTCAGTTGTCTCTTCACTTAACAGATGCATTAATTTGAGTTCTATTTTCTCTAAACCTACCTGGCTTGCAGTCCTCTCATATGGCCTGCAGACATTCAGCTTTGGGATGGCTACACTCTGGCCATGTATGATTTTTAGCTGTTATCAGTGTCTTACTTTACAGAACAGATGGCACAGTGTTAGACAGTCCTCACTGTTTACTCTGTGCAGCTTTAGGATTGTTACCTCCTGGAAGGGGCAAGATCGCCCCTCTCTCCTTTTGTACTCCATCTCCCAGGCGCCTGTCCTTGTTTTCCCTTCTGTAGCTCATTGAGCTTAGACTTTATCTTCTCTACACAACTGTCCCTTACTGTTTTTCCTATTTCTCTCCTGCCTCTTCTCCACTTTCTCTCCCTCTTTTACTCATTTCACCCACCAATCTAGAAATTTTGATTAAATGCTTAACAACCCAAAGTGCAGGTTTCTTTGAATGCTTAGTTATAATCTGACATCTTAAAAAAATTATAAAAAACTCCTCTAAGGGGTTGGGGATGTGGCTCAAGCGGTAGCGTGCTCTCCTGGCATGTGCGGGGTGCTGTGTTCGATCCTCAGCATCAGATAAAAATAAAAATAAAGATGTTGTGTCCACCAAAAACTAAATATATATATATATATATATATATATATATATATATATATATATATATGTTAAAAAATTCTCCCCCCCCCTTAAAAACTCTGAACCTTCAAGGAAATCTTATGGCGGCCATGAATCTAACCCCTGACCCCAAATTCCCCTTTAACTTCTTCTGAAGTGTCTCTGTTGGCCTCTCTTAGCCTTTTCTCTTTCCACTCTGTGCTCCAACACATTTTTTTGTCTCCATTGAGCACTTGGTATTTGACAAAGTGGTATGGTATATCCAAAGGGCAGCTATGGTATTATTTCTAGATGGTACAGTATAGTGTTAGTCAGTTTTTTCACCTCTGTAATTAAAAGTTCTGACAAGAACAATATTAGAGGAGGAAAAACGTATTTGGCATTCAGTTTCAGAGGTCTTGGTCCACATCTGTGGACCAACTCCATTTCATTTTTTTTAATTTAAAAAATATTTTTAGTTATACATGGACACAAAACCTTCATTTTATTTGTTTATTTTTTTATGTGGTGCTGAAGGTTGACCCAGTGCCTCACACATGCTAGGCAAGCACTCTACCACTGAGCCAACAACCCCAGCCTCCAACTCCACTACTCTTGACCTAAGGTGAGGCAGAACATCATGGCTAATGGGTGTGAAGAGAAACACAGGTCCCAAGTCAGGACATGACAAATAGGAAGCAGATAGATTATATATATATAAATCCCAATGGCAAGCCTCCAGCAATCCACCTGGTTTAGCCACATCCTCTCTGCCTTCAGTTAGCATGCAGTTAATCCTTATCAGTGTTTTCATACAGTGATTAATTTAAGGCTCCCATAACACAATCAAAAAACTCTTTTAACTTTCTTGTATTTTCAACCACAAAATTTGGGGGGACACTCCATATCTAAATCATAACATGCTGCCTCTGGCCCTCAAAACTCATGCCCATCACACAATGCAAAGTACACTGAGTCTATTTCTAAGAGTCCCCAGAGTCTTAACAGTTCCAACATTACCTAAAAGTCTAAGTCCAAATCTCCTGAGACTCAACTCAAAATCTCAGCATGAACCCCTGTAAAAATCAAAAGTAAGTTGCATATATCCAAAATGTAATAACACAGGGACAAATAGGAGCATAGAAAGAAGGGATGAGACCAAAGCAACACTGAAATCCAGCTGGGCAAACAAGACTTGTAGATCCACATCCAGCATCTGAGCACATGGCATTGTGATGTTCTCTCCAGAGGTCTTATGTAATTCCAACCCTATGGCTTTGCTGGTGGCAACTCTATGGCCTCTTTCTTGTCTCTGCTCAAATCTTCAAGCTTTCCTTGGCAGATACTCCAAGGCATATCTCCATGGCAGATATTCCACTAGTGTCTTTTATCTTGGGAATCTCCTCTATGGCTTGGGGCTCCTTCTTACTTCTTCATGCATCACTCTCTCAGGGGATGCCTGCAGGGACTCCAACCTTCCTGCACTTTATCTGACCTCCAAGGTTTTCCTTTGAAATCTCAATGGAAGCCTTCATGACCACTAACTTTAGCATCCTGCAATCCTAAAGAACCATCACCATGTGGCTAATGCCAAGGCCTTCTACCATTTCAAGTAGCAGCGAAGACTCCTGGGAGCATGGCTGCTGTAGTTTCTGGATGCCTGGGCAGCTTAGCATAGTGAAACAATTTTCTAGATCCCCTATACAAGAAGGGTACCCCACTGGTCTCTTCTCAAAGGAATTTTTACTTATATAACTGTTTTAGTTAGCTTTTTCACTGCTATGACTAAAAGGATCCAACCAGAACAACTATAGAAGAGGAAAAGTTTATTTAAGGGCTCACAGTTTCAGAGACCTCCATCCATAGAAAGCTGTTCCATTCCTCAGGGCTCAAAGTGAGGCTGAACATCATGGTGGAAGAGTATGAACATCATGGTAGAGAGAAGCAGCTCATATGACAATCAAAAAGCATAGAAAGAGATTCTACTTGCCAGATACAAAATATATACCATAAAGCCATGCCCCCATGCCCACCTCCTCCAGCCTTCAGTTACCACTCAGTTAATCCCTGTCAGGGGATTAATTCACTGATTGGGTTAAGGCTCTCTAAACCAAATCATTTCCCCTCTGAACATTCTTGCATTGTCTCACATGAGTTTTGGGAGGACACCTCACATCCAAACATAACAACTTTGAGCCTGAGATGCCCTCAAGCCATCTTTTTTCCCCTCAGGTAAGGTATTTAGCATGTCTTTAATGTCCTTAACAACCACAGCTTCCTTAGCTCTGTTTTTGGCCACTTTTCTGGCCAACTGCAAGTTGTTCAAATCTTTCTGCTCTGCTTTCTTTTTCTTTTTTTTTTTTTTTTGGGGGTGGGGGTGGGGTATACCAGGGATTAAACTCAGGGGCACTTGACTGCTGAGCCACAATCCCAGCCCTATTTTGTATTTCATTTATATAAAGGGTCTCACTGAGTTGCTTGGTGCCTTGCTGTTGCTGAGGCTGGCTTTGAACTCATGATACTCCTGCCTTAGTTTCCAAAGCCACTGGGATTACAGGCATGCACCACTGCACTCAGCTCTGCTCTACTTTCTGATCCTGATTATCACAGTAAACTTGGATAAAAGCTGCTAGAAATATTCATATCACTACCAAAATGTTGTGCTGCCTTGAAAATTTCTCTGCCAGATAAATTACTCCATCAGCTTTAAATTCAGCCTCACAAAGTCTCAGACATAGGCAAATGTAAACAACTTCTTAGCCACAATGTAATATGAATGGCCTCTAAATCAATTTCAATATAGTCTGACACTTTATGAGCCCAGCTTTTACTATCTATAGTCCTATCAGCATTCTGGATTTCTGGGCTCCCACCAGAATTGCCCATTAAGCTCTATCTACAACATTCTAAAGCTTTTCCACCTTGCATCTCTAAATTTTTCAAAATTACTCTAGCTCCAATGTCTTCTGAACTGCATGGTCAGGTTAGTCCCAGTAAAAACCCTACTTTCAGTGCCAATTTCTGTTTTAGTCAGCTTTTTCTGCTGCCATGACCAAAAGACCTGACAAGTACAATTTTAGAGAAGGAAATGTTTATTTGGTGCTCATTGTTTTAGAGGTCTCAGTCCAAAGACACCCAACTCAGTTGCTGTTGGCCTGAGAAGCAGAACATCATGGCTGAGAGATGTAGAAAAAGAATGTGGTTCAGGTCACAGCAAACAGACATCCTGGTTGAAGGGTATGAAAAAGAAAAGTGGCTCGGGACATGGCAAACAGGAGGAAAAGAGAGCTCCACTCTACAGGGACAAAATATAAACCCCAAAGACATGGCCCCAGTGACCCACCTTCTCCAGGTACATCCCACCTGCTTATAGTTACCACCCAGTTAATCATTATCAGTGGATTAATGCACTGATTAGTTTAGTGTTCTCATGGCCCAATCCTTTCACATTCTCAACTTTTTATTGCCTCAGATATGAACTTTGTGGGGGACATTACATATAAACTATAACAGGTATGGAATTATTATTAATTTGAAAGGTCACAGGGTAGCCATCTTATTACTTTTAGATGCAATAATATGGACATTATATTAGTATTAAAGACTACAGAACAGCATTTATATTAATTTTAGAAGCTATTATGGATATTATATTAAAATTAAGGGCCCCAGGGCAGCTATTATAACAGTTTTAGATGCTATACTATGAATATTATATTAGTATTACATGCCACAGAGTGAATATCATATCAATTTTAGGTGATATAGTATGCATATTATATTAATGTTAGAGGCTACTATACTAGTATAGGATGCTATAGTATGAATACCATATTAATTGTCACAGGATAGCTATTATGTATCACCTTAAGATGCTCTAATAGATATATTAGTATCAAAGACCAAAGGGCAGCTATTATATCAGCCTTAGATACTATAGTATGATTATCATATTAGTATTAAAGGCCAAAGGCAGCTACTATATCAGTTTTAAGTGCTATATGCAAGAATCAAATCAGTATTAAGACCATGAGGCCACTATTATATTAGTTTTAGATACTCAAATATGAATATCATATTAGCATTGAAGGCCACAGGGAAACTATTATGTCCATTTTAGATTATATATATACGATATCATATTAGGCTACATTAAAGGCTATAGGTCAGATATTATATTAGTTATAGATGTAATAGTATGGATATTTCATCAATATTAACAGCCACATGCAGCTATCATATCAGTTTTAGAGTCTAGAGTATCAATATCATATTAGTATTAAAGGACACAAAGCAGTTATCATATCAGTTTAAAATAGTATGGCTATTATACAAATATTAAATGTCAAGTGGCAGCTATTATATTAGTGTAAGATACTGTACTATACATGTTATGTTAATATTAAGGCAAAGTTCAGCTATTACATTACTTTAAGGAGCTATTATATTAATGTTTCATTAATTCAAAGCCACAAGGCAACTATAATATTAGTTTTAGATGCTTTGAGTGTAATACTAGCATGAAAGGTCAAAAGATAGCTACTTTATTAGTTGATTATAGTTGATTATAGTTGATTGCTATACTACAGAAACTATATCAATATTAAAGTTCACAGGGCAACTATTGTATTAATTTTAGATGCTATGGTATGATAGTTATAAAACCAAAGGTAGCTTTTATATCAGTTTTAGATGCTCTATGATGGACATCATATTAGTATGAAAGGCCACAGGGCAGCTAATATATTAATATAAGATGCTATAGTATGGATATTATATTAAAGGCCAAGCAACTATTATATTTGCAGGGAGTCACCCATGAATTACTTGAGGGTCTTTACTTGGTAACAAGCCATGGAGATTTAGGATTTTCCTTGGGTACTATCCCAGGCTGCCCTGTATGCATTAGGTTGCCCAAGGAACATGACCTCTTTCTGTGCTCTACTTGGGAGTTGAGCGTAACCCCTTGGGAACTGGATAGCCCACCTCCTACTTTATTTGGCAAAGAATATTCCATGGAAAACCTTTGATGTTCGCCAATATAAATACAGTGCAGGCTCGATTTTGCTATTTTCGTGTGGAAGCTCAACCTGTAAGATTAGCTAGCTTGTCCCACCCTGACTTTTAAATAATTTCCTGTGTTCTGTGTTTTTTTTTTTACCACTTTATTTTTCTTAGCCTTTATTTTGCAGCCAGCCCATTCCACCAAGAGGAACTCCATTCCCACGCAGGACATGGGCAAGAATATTAGCATTAGATGCAATAGTATAGATGCCATATTAGAATTAAAATCCATGAGGCACCTATAGTATTAGTTTTAGATGCTATAATATGTATATCATATTAGTATTAAATACTTCAGGCAGCTATTATATTAATTTAACATGCTACAGTAATGATACTACATTGATGTTAAACAGCTATACTAGAAGACTTAGTATATTAGTGTTAAAGGCCACCAGGCAGCTATTAGTAGTAGATGCTATAATATGGATCTCATATTAGTAATAAAGGCCAAGGGACATATATTAATTTAAAATGCTTTAGTATGCATATTATGCTAATAAAAGAGCAGAGGGAGGATTGGAGTTGTGACTCAGTGATACAATATTTGCCTAGCACATGTGAGGCACTGGGTTCCATCCCCAGCACCACATAAAAGTAAACAAAATAAAGGTATTAACAAATATTTTAAAAAATAAATTAAAAAAGAGCAGAGGGCATATTTTATATTGGTTTTAGATACTATAGTATGCATGTTGCATTAATGTGAAGACCACAGGGCATGTACTATATTAAAGATGCTGTATTATGGATACAACATTATCATTGAAAGCCACAGGCCATGTTTTTTTTAATGGTTTTTTTTAGTTGTTGATAGATATTTATTTATTTATTTTTATGTGGTGCTGAGGATGGAACCCAGTGCCTCACATGTGCTAGGCAAACACTCTACCACTGAACCTCAACCCCAGCCTGGTCAGTTACTTTATTAGCTTCAGATTTTATAGTATGTATATCATTTTGCTAAAAAAAAGTTTATAGGGCTGCCATTATATTAGTTTTGGATATGATATCATGGATATTATATTACTATAGAAGGCCACAGGGAAGCTATTTTATCAGTTTTAGGTATACCAGTAATATTAGTATTAAAAACCACAGGGCAACTGTTATGTCATTTTTAGATCCTTGAGAAGGGATATCATGTTAGTACTTAAGAAAACAGGGCAGTTATCATATTAATTTTAGATACTATAGTATGTATATCATTAGCATAATGAGCTAAGGCAAGTATTATGTTAGTTTTAGATGCTATATTTTGGATATCATATTAAAGACCACAACACCTATTTTATCAATTTTTGATGCCATAGTATAGATATTATATTAATATTAAAGGTTACAAGGTAGCTATTATATCATATTTAGATAGATGTTCTAGTATGGATATTATATCAGTACTAAAGGCCACAGGGCAATTATTATATCAGTTTTAAATGATATTGTATGGATATCATATAAGTTTTGAAGGCCACAGGAGGAATTACATTAGTTTTAGATGCTATATTATGAATATTATGTTAATATTAAAGGCCATAGGGCTGTTATTGTATTTGCTTCAGAGGTCACAGTATTGATATTATCTTGATGTGTGATGCAAGCTCAGCTATTATATTATAGAGGCCACAGTATAGATACTATATTAATATTAAAGGCCATATAGAAGCTATTATACTAGTATTACATGCTATAGTATATTACATTACTGTTAAGGCCAGAGGAAAACTATTATATTAGATTAAGATAATATACTATAGATTTTTTATATTTATTTTTTAGTTGCAGTTGGACAACTAATAAATACCTTTTATTTTATTTATTTTCATGTGGTTCTGAGGATTGAACTCAGGGCTTCACACATACTAGGCAAGCACTCTACTGCTGAGCCACAACTTCAGCCCTATACTATAGATTATATTAATAATAAAGGCCACAGGGTCTTTATTACATTATTACATTTATATGCTAGAGTATAAATATTACATAAGTACTAAAGACCACAGGGCAGCTATTATATTAGTTTCAGATGGTGTGCTATGGACATAATATTAGTATGAAAGGCCACAGCTTTTATATTATATTAATAGTATTTTATAACACATATACTTTACAATATTAAAATATACATGTGGGCTGGGGATGTGGCTCAAGCGGTAGCGCGCTTGCCTGGCATGCGTGCGGCCCGGGTTCGATCCTCAGCACCACATACCAACAAAGATGTTGTGTCCGCCGAGAACTAAAAAATAAATATTAAAAATTCTCTCTCTCTCTCTCTCTCTCTCTCTCTCACTCTCTCTTTAAAAAAATATACATGTTATGTTAGTATTAAGGCCAAAGTTCAGCTATTATAATAACTTAAGTGTTATCACATCAATATTACATTAATTCAAAGGACACAGGACAGCTATTATGTTAGTTTTACTTGCTATAAAATGGATATAATACCAGTATGAAAGACCATACATAGTTCGGCTATTATATTAGTTTTAGATATTATAATATAGAGATTATATTAGTTATAAAGGCCACTGTGGACCTATTATATCAGTTTTACAAGATATAGGATAGATCTATTAGTATTCAAGGCAGCTATTAGATTAGGTTTTGATGCCATATTATGTACATTGTATTATTATTACAAGGCCATAAGCCAGCTGTTACTTCAGTTTTAGAGGCCACATTATTGATATCATATTAATATTAAGCATACAAGGCAACTATGATATTAGTTTTAGTTGCTTCAGTATGCATATAAAAATATTATTAAAGGCCATAGCACAAGTATTATACTAGTTTGGAATAGAATTGTTTTGATATCATATTAATATTTAAGGTCACAGGGCTGCTATTCTATTAGTGTTAGATACTATAGTATGATATTAATATTAAAGGCCACAGGGAAGTTCTTGTGTTAATTTCAGATACTATAGTATGGATATTACATTGGTGTTCATTGCCACAGGGCAGTAATTATATTAGTTTCAGATGCTATAGTATATATATTAGTATTAAAGGCCACAGGGTACATATTAAATTAACTTTAGATGATGTATTATGAATATTTTATTACATTGAAAGGTCACAGGGCAGGTATTACATTAGTTTTAGATGTTTTATATAACTATCATAATAATATTAAAGGCCAGGGACAGATGTTTTGTCAATGTTAGATGTAATTATGGACATTCATATTAAAGACCACAGGGCAGATATTACATTTGTTTTGTACATAGTATGGATATTACATTAATATTTATGGTCACAGGGTAGATATTAGTTTTAGATGCTATAACCTGTATATCCTATTAGTACTAAAAGCCACATGATAGCTATTATATTAATGTTAGTAGAGATGCTACAATATAGATATTATGTGAACATTAAAGGGCACAGGACATATATCATATTAGTTTAATAGGCAATAGTATGGATATTACATTAATATTAAAGAACACAGGGCAGGTAATACATTAGAATCACATACTACAGCATGGACAGTCCATCCATTAAAGCCAAAATGCAGCTATTATTTAGTGTTAGTGTAGGATATCACAGGATAATAAAGGCCATAGGAGAGCTATTACATTAGCTTTAGGTACTATATTATAATATCATATTAGTATTAATTGCCACAGGGCAAGTATTATATTAGCTTCAAATGCCATAATATTGATACCACATTAGCAGCTAAAGCCAGAGGGCTTTTATTTATTTAGTGTTAGATACCACACTGTGGATATTGTATTAGTATTAAAAACCACACTACACTATTGTATTCGTTGTAAATGCTATAGTATGGACATTATTTTAGCATGAAATGTGACATGGAAGCTATTACATTAATTTTGGAGGCCACATTATGGAGATCATATTAGTATTACTTCCCATAAGGCAGCAATTGTATTAATTTTAGAATCTATAATACAGATAACATATTAATAATAATAATCACAGGGAAGCTATAGAGTGGATATCATATTAGTATTGAAGGCCACAGAGCAGCCACTATATTAGTTTATATGCCACAATTTGTATATTCTATAAATATTAAAGGTCACATGGCAGCTAATTACATTAATTTTTTATTCTGTATTATGGATATCATATTAATATTAAAAGCCTCGGGGCAGCCATTATATCAGTTTGTGGGCCACAGTATGGATGTTAAATTAATATTAAAAGCCACATGGCAGCTATTATATTTAGTTTTAGAGACCAAAATATGGATATTATGTTAATATTGAAGGCCACAGTACAGCTATTATATTAGTTTTGGATGCTATAATGTGTATAAAATATGAGGGCAGATATTAAATTAACTTTAGTTGCAATACTATGGATATTATTATAATATTAAAAGTCACAGGGCAGCTATTATATCAATTTTAGAAAGTATAGTATAACATCATAATAGTATTAAAGGTTACAGGGCAGCTTATATATTAGTAACAGATTCTATACTATTAGATTAGTATTTAACACCACAGTATACCTATTTTATTAGTTTCATATGCTACAGTATGGATAATACATTAGTATTAAGGCACCAGGAGGGCTGTGGCTGTGGCTCAGTGGTAGAGTGCCTGCTTCACATGTGTGAGGCACTGGTTCGTTCCTCAGCACCACATATAAACAAATAATTAAACAAACAAATGAATAATTTTTTTTTAAAAAAAGGCAACAAGACACTACTATATAACTATTAGGTGCCTCACTATGTATATTAATATTAATAATTGAGGCACAGAGCAGCTTATCATATTTGTTTTAGATACTACATATGGATATCACATTAGAATTAAAAGCCACAGGGCAGCTCTAATATCCATGTTCAATGCAATATTATGGTTTTCATATCAACACAAAGGCCCACAGAGCAGCTATAATATCAGTTTAAGATACTATAGAATGGATATAATTATAGTATAAAAGCCACATGGCAGCTATTATATTAGTTGTATATGCTGTAGGATGGACATTCTATTAATAAATAAAGGCTACTGGACAAATATCAGATTTGATACTACAATATACATATTAGTTTTAGATGCTATAATGTTTATGTTACTACCATTAGTATTAAAGGCCACAGGGAAGCTGTTCTTTCAATTTTAGATGTCACAGTAATTATGTTAGATTAAGTAAACACCAAAGGGTGATGTTTATATTAGTTGTACATGCTATATTATGAATATCATGTTAGTGCTAAAGACCACAGGGCAGTTATTTTATATTAGCTTTAGATGCCAAGGTATGAATATCATATTAATATTAAAGGCTAATGGCAGCAATTGCATCAGCTTGGGATACTTTAGTATGTATTTCACCTTAGCATTAAAGGCCACAGGGCAACTATTATATCACCTTTAAATGCTATAGTATGGATATTATCACTATTAAAAGCCATAGTACAACTATTATATTAGTTGTAGAGGCTATAGCATTGCTATCATATTAGTATTAAATTTCATATCCAGTATTATTAGTTATAGATGACATGACATAGATATCATATTAGTATTAAAGACTACAGTTCAGATATTTTATTAGTTTTAGGTGCAACAGCATGAATATTCTATGAATATTAAAAGCCACAGAAAAGCTATTGTATCAGATTTTCAGAGTATGGATATTATTAGTATTAAAGGCCATAAGACAGCTATTATATTAGTTTAACATGCTAATATTGACATCACATTAATGTTAAATGCCACAGAATAGCTATAAACCTTTGCTTTAGAGTTATAGTATGGATATCATATTAGTATTAAAGTCTGCTAGGCAGCTATTATGTTAATGTTAGATGCTAAATATGGATATTACATTAACATTAAAGGCTGTAACATTAAAGCTAATATATTAAGATCAGATTTTACAGTATAAACAGTATACTATTAAAGGCCAAAGTGTAGCTATTATTTAGTGTTAAATGCTCTAGTAGGATATCACAGTAATATTAAAGGCCAAAGGATAGCTAATATATGAACTTTAGGTAGTATAATATGGATATATTAGTATTAATTGCCACAGGTGAGTATTGTGTTATTTTGAGATGCCATAGTATTGATAGCACATTGGTATTAAAGGCCAAAGTACATCTATTTAGTTTTGAGATTTTTGTACCAGAAATTAAGCCTAGGGAAATTAACCACTGAGCCATATTCCTAGCCCTTTTAATTTTTTATTTTGAGACAGGATCTCACTAAGTTACTTAGGGCCAAGTTTCTGAGGCTGACTTTGAACTCATGACCCTCCTCCCTCAGCCTCCTATGTCACTGGGATTACAGGTGGGTGCCACTGCTCTCCACTATTTATTTAATTTTTGATGCCATACTATAAGTATTATATTAGTATTAAAGACCACAGTGTAGCTACAGTCTTAGATTTAGAAGCTATATATGGACATCATATTATCATGAAAGGCAACATTGAAGCCATTATATTAGTATGAGGCTATACTATGGATATTATATTAATGTTAAAAGCCACAGGACAGGTATTATATTAGTGTTCTAGGCCACGCTATGGATATTCTTAATAATAAAAGAGACTGGTAAGTTATTATATTAATTTTAATTGATATAATATCTATATCATATTAACATGTAAGGACACATGGCAGTTTTAGATCAGCATTAGATACCATATTAAATACATTAAAAGATGTTATATAAATTTTAAGATGAGGGAATTAGTATATGTTTTCTATTCCATTGTATGGATTTCATGTTAGTATTAAGGGTCATAAGGCAGCTATTATATTAGTTTTAGATGCTATAGTATTGATATTCTATTTAAATTAGATGTCACAGGAAACCTATTATATTAGTTTTTAAATCTGCAATATTAGCATTATATTAATTATAAATGTTACAGGCAATTATTGTATTAGCTATGGATATTTTAGTATGGCTATCATATTAATATCAAAGGTCAAAGGCAGATATTGTATTAGTTTTATATATGCTAGTATAGATATCATATTAGTATTTTTTTTTATTTTTCAGTTTTCGGCAGACACAACATCTTTATTTTATTTTATGTGGTGCTGAGGATCGAACCCAGTGCCCCACGCAATTACCGCTTGAGCCACATCCCCAGCCCTCATATTAGTATTTAAAGCCCCAGGTCAACAATTATATCACTTTGATTTGCTTGAGTATGGATATCATGTTAGTATTAAAGCCAACAGGGCAGTTAGCATATTAATTTCAGATACTATTGTTCGAATATCGTACTAGTTAATGGCCATAAAGCAGATATTATATTAGCTTAAGGTGCTATAATATGAATATCATATTAATATTAAAGACCATAGAGCACCTATTTATCAGTTTTACATGTTATATTATGGACATTAAATAAATATTAAAATCTACCAGGAAGGTTTTTATGTTGGTTTTATAGAGTATAGAAAGGATGGAACATTAAAAGACACAGGACATCTATTACATTGGTTTTAGAGGCTATAGCATGAATATTGTATTACTATTAGACATTACAGAGCAGCTATTATATTAGTTTTAGATGATATAGTATAAATGTCACATTAGTATTAAAGGCCACAGCACAGCTACTACATTAGTTTTAGATATTATACTTTGGATATCATCAGTGTTAAAAGACCACAGGGAAGCTAATATAGTAGTTTTAAAAGCATATAGTATGGATATTACATTAATATTAAAGGTCACAGTGCAGCTTTTATATTTGTTTTATATTTGATGCCATAATATAAATACTACATTAATATTGAAGTCCATAAGACAGTTATTACATTAGTTTCAAAAGCTATAGTATAGATATTATATCAATATGAAAGGCTACAGAGCAGCTAATATATTGGTATAAGATACTGTAGTATACATGTTATATTAGTATTAAAGGCCAAAGCTTACTTATTATATTAGTTTAAGATGTTATTTTATCAATATTACATTAACTCAAAGGCCAGTGGCCAGCTATTATATTAGTTTGAGATAGCAAAGTATGGATATTACATTGATATTAAGGACAAAGGGCAGCTATTTCATCAGTTTATGGGACCAATGTATGATTATTGTATTAGTATTAAAGACCACAGGACATACATCATATTAGCTTAAGAAGCTATAGTATGGATATTAATCAATATTAAAATCCACAGAGCAGTGATTATATTTACTTTGGATGCTATAGTACAGATATTATACTACTATTAAATGCCACAGCACAGGTATTTTATTAGTATTAGATGTGACAATATGTATCTCATGTTGGTATTAAATCTACAAACCACATATAGTTTTAGTTTTAGATGCTATACTATGGAGATCATAAAGTATCAACTGCCCTGAGGCAGCTATTACATTAGTTTAACATGCTGTAGTATTAATATTACATTATGTTAAAGACCACAGAATGGGTATAATATTAGCTTTGGATGCTTTAGTATGGATATTAGTGTTGAAAGCCACAGGGCAGCTATTATATAACTTAAGGATCTAAAGCATGGATATTTCCCATAGTATTAAAGGACACACAGCAGATATATTAGTAGCAATAGTATGGAGATCATTTAGCATTAGGGGCCATGAGACAGCTGTAGTATGCATAAGACATTAGCATTAAAGGCCACAGAACAGCTGTTGTGCTAATTTTAGAGGCTGTGGTATAAATATCATTGGTATGAACTATCATAGGCCCCAGGGAAGTTACTGTATTAGTTTTTAATGAAACATTATAGACATTTCATTAGTATTAGAGGCTAACAGTCAGGTATTATTTGGATTTACAAGCTATAATATGCTAGTATGCATATTATATTAGTATTAAAGACCAAAGTTCAACTAGGCACAGTGGTGCCCGGCTGTAATCCCAGGGGCTCAGCAGGCTGAGGCAGGAGGATTGTGAGTTCAAAGCCAGCCTCAGCAAAAAACAAGGTGCTAAGCAACTCAGTGAGACCCTGTCTCAAAACAAAAAATACAAAATAGGGCCGGAGATGTGGCTCAGTGGTCGAGTGCCCCTGAGTTCAATCCCTACTATCCCACCTAAAAAAGACCAAAATTCAGTTATTAGTTTTAGATTTTATATTATGGATATTATTTTAAAGGCTACATGGTAGCTATTATATAAATTTTTGATGCTATAGTATGTATACAATATGAATATTAAAAGGCCATGAGACAGCTATTATACTAATTTTAGAAGCCACAGTATTGATAGTATATTAATGTTAAATGCCACAGGGCAACTATTATATTAGTTTTAGTAGCTATAGTATGGATATTATTAATATTAAAGATTACAGGGAAGCTGTTATAAAATTTTTAGGTACACAGTGCATATCAAATTAGTATGGAAGGCCATATTATATTAGTTCTAGAGGCCACAGTATGGATATTATATTAGTCCTTATAAAAAGACACAGGACAGCTATAATATCATTTTTAAATATTATATTGTAATTATTATATAACTATTAAGGGCCACAGGACAACTCTTATATATTACTTTTAGATGCTAAAGTATGTATTATGTTACCATGAAAGGCCTTAGGGCAGATCTTATATTTCTCATAGATGCTAATGTATGGATATAATGTTAGTATGAATGGCTACAGGGAAGCCCTTATGTTAGTTTTACATCCTGGTGTATGAATATCATATTGGTATGAAAGGCCACAGGACAGCTTTTATATTAGTTTAAATATTATAGTATGAATATTATAAAGATATTAAAACCATAGGGCAGCTCTTTGTCACCTTTAGATGGTATAAGATAGATATCATATTAATAATAAAGGCCACAGGGCAGCTATTAGTTTGACATGTTATGTATCAGATATCATATTAATATTAAAAGACACAATACAGATATTCTGTCAGTCTTTGATGCTATATTATGGTTATCATATTAATATTAAAGGCAAGGAGGCAGCTATTTTATCAGTTTTTGACGTTATAAAATGTATTTAGTATTAGTATTAAAGGCCATAGGGAAGCTATTATATCAGATTTAGATGCCACAGTATGGCTATTATATTAAAATTAAAGGCCAAAAGGCAGCTATGAAATTAGTTTGAGATGCTATATTTGGATATAATAATGTATTAAAGGCCAGAGGGCAACTATTATATTAGCTCTAGATGCTATTCTATGGATATTAGATTACTATTATAGGCTAAAGTTCACTTATTTTATTAACGATGCTAGAAGATGCATTTTATATTAATTTTTAAGGCCAGACGGCAACTAAATATTAGTTTAAAATGCTATAGTATGGATATTACATTAATAAAAATGCCATAATAGAGATATTAGTTTCAGATGCTATAATATAGATATTGCAGTCATATTATAGGCCACTGGGCAGCTATTATATCAGTTAGATAGTATTGTATCAGATGGTATAGTATGGATATCATATTAGTATCAAAGGCTACAAAACAGCTTTATATCAATTTAAGATGCCGTAGTATAGACAATATATTAATATTAAAGGCAACAGGGCAGATGTTATATTAGTTGTAGATGCTACAGTATGCATATTACATTAATATTAAAGGCCAAGTGGTAGTTATTAAATTACTTTTAGATGGTATAATATGGATATCATATAAGTATTAGTTATCACAGGACATCTATTATATTAGAAGCTACATTATGGTATCTTTAGTATTAAAGGCCACAGGACAGCTAATATAGTGATTTTAGATACTATTTTGTAGATATTCGTATTAAAGGCCAAAGGGCATATATGTAATTAATTTTAGATAGTATACAGTGGGTTTTATATAGTATTGAAGGCCACAGTAAAGCAATTATATTTTTATATGCTACAGATGTATAATGTATTAGTATTAAAAGTCACAGTGAAGATATATATATATATATATATATATACATACATACACACACACACACACACACATATATATATATATAAAAGATTCTTTCTAAATCTAATACAATATTTACTTCCTTGATTCTATAGTATGAGTGTAAAATTAGTATTAAAGGTCACATGGAAGCTATTCCATTAGTTTTAAATGTTATAATGTGGGTATCACATGAGTAATAAAGGTCAAAGGCAGCTATTTTAGTAGTATAGAAGCTAATTTATTAGTACAAAAGGCCATAGCACAACAAGTTATTATATTGGTTTTACACGCTATAGACAGGATGTTATGTTAATATTAAAAGCCACAGGACATCTATTTCATTGGTTTTGGAGGCCAAAATATGAAAATAATATTGGCATTAAAAGCTACAGCACAGCTATTATATTCATTTTACATACTATAGTATGAATATCACATTAGACTTAAGGGCCACTGTACAGCTACTATATTCATTTTAGTTTCTATAGGTTGTATATCATATTAGTTAAAGGCCTCTGAATGGCCCTGATATCTATTTTTGATGCTATAATATGGAAATCATATTAATATTAAAGACCACAGAACAGTTATTTGATCAGTTTTCCATGCTATAGTATGGATAAATCAGTAATAAAGGCCATGGGACAGCTGTCATATTAGATTTAGAGGCCACAGTTTTCATATTAATGTTAAAGCCCTCAGGGAAGCTATTATATTAGTTTTAGATGCCAAATTATGGATATTATGTTAATATTAAAGGCCACAGGCTACCTATTATATTAGTTTTGGATATTATATTTTGGATATCTCATTAATATGAAAGATCATAAGACAGCTTATATATTAGTATAGCATGCTATATATTATAGATGTTACATCAATATTAAAGGTCTCAGGGCAGCTATTACATTTTTTAAGTCCTTTAGTATGGAAACTACATAGCTATTAAAGGTCACAGCTCAGTTATTATATTAGCATTAATGCCTTAGCATGGATAGCATATTAGTATAAAAGGCCACAGAACATCTGTAAGTATAAGATGCTATAATATAGATATTACATCAGTATTAAAGGCCACAGGAGAGCTATTATATTTATCAGAGATGCTGTACTATGGATATTATATTAGTATTAAATGCAGCAGAGCAGCTATTATATTAGTTTTAGAGGACACAATTTGGTTTCCATATTAATATTAAAGGCCACAGGGCAGTTATTATAATAATTTTAGATGCTTTCCTATGTATGTTATAATAGTTTGAAAGCCACAGGGCCATCATTATGTTAGTTTTAGAAGGTATAGTATAGATATCTTTAGTATTAAAAACCACTGGGCACCTATTGCCTTAGTTTTAGATGCTACAGTATGGATATCATTAGTATCAAAGACCACACAGCATCTACTATCATATTTTAGGTACCAGGCTGGGGATGTGGCTCAGTGGTAGAGTGTCTTCCTGGCATGCCTGAAGACTTGGGTTGGATCCCTAGTACCACAAATAAATAAATAAAGATATACAACAGTGCTTCCTGCTAATGATAATAATATTAATGATTATTATATTTTAGCTGCCATAGTGCATATTATATTAGTATTGAAGGCCATAGAAAGACATTATACTAGTCTTAGAGGCCACAGTATAGATATTACATTAGTATTAAAGGCCACAATGCAGCTATAATATCAGTATTAGATACTATATTATGGATATTATATTACCTTTAAAGGCCACAGGGCACCTAATTATGCCAGATTTTGTTGTTGTTGTTGTCTTTGGTTTTGGTGTCTTTTTGTTTCTTGTTTTTGGTACAGGAGAGTGAACCCAAGGGTGTTTAAAAAGTGAACCACATCTCCAGCTCTTTTTAATATTTTATTTAGAGACAGGGTCTTGCTAAGTTGCTTAGGGCCTTGCTAAGTTGCTGAGGCTGGCTTTGAACTCACAATTTTCTTGCCTCAGCCTCCCAGGCTGCTGGAATTATAGGCATGCACCACCACGCCCAGCTATTATACCAGCTTTTGATGCTACAGTTTGGATACAATATTAGTATTAAGAGGCCAGAGGGCACAATCCCAGCAGTTTCTCTGTCTGACCTCAGACAACTGCAGATCATCTGGCTGTGAGTCACGGACACCAGCCCTGGGCTTGAAAACAATATCAGATAATCTGCCTGAGCTGTATAAACTTGGACAAAGACAACCTGGCCTCTTCCCTGCCTTCCAGCCCCTTCGGCCCATAGGGAATGGAGGCTACTGGCCACAAAATTTATTTTAACTTAGAGTTGACAGATCTATATATGCAATATATAAAATATATGTAGGCAATATTACTTAGCTTAACACAGCATACTATGAAGATTTAAATTACATGAAAAGTTCATTTAAAAATACATATATCATTTATGTTAACTAATTTATTTCTGAAAATTATTCTTAGAGCATCTGTGAAAATCAGAATATATTAAAGAATCATAATCATAAAAAAGAGGCCAGAGGGCAGCTATTACATGAGTTTTAGAGGCCATAGTACTGATGTTATATTAATGTTAAAATCTACAGGCAGCTATTATACTAGTTTTAGATTCTATAGTATGGATATTATATAATAGTAGTAAAGGCCAAAGGTGAGGTATTAAATTTGCATTAGATGCTATACTGTGCATATTACATTAGGCACACAGGGAAGTTGTTATAGAAGTTTAAGATGCCATAGTATACATGTTATTTATATTAATATTAAAGATCAAAGGTCAGCTATTATATTGGTTTCAGATTGTATGTTATAGATACTATATTACTACGAAAGGCCACAGGACAGCTATTATAAAGGTTTAGATGCTATACTATGGAGATTATATTAGTATTAAAAGTTCCCTTGGAAGATATTATATTAATCTTAGATGTTACAATATGGATATTTCATTAAAATTAGTGTGAATATTATATTAATATTAGAGCCCACAGGCAGCTATTATATTACTATTAGATGTCATATGGTAGATATTATCTTAGTATTAGAGGCTACAATATGAATATTATATTAACATTAATTTCAAACATCAGATATTTTATTAGTTTTAGAAGCCACAGTTTAAATTTGATATTAGCATTAGAAGCCACTATTGGCTCTTAACATTTGTATAAGATGCAATCATATGGATATTATGTTATAGTGACAGTATGAAGAATATATTAAATTAAATGCCACCAGTAAAGATTAAATTACTGTTAGATGTCACAGAATAGATATTATATCGGTATTACAGGCCACAATGTAGATATTATATTAAAATTAAAGGACATAAGGAATACATTATACTACTGTTAGAGAACACAGTATGGACATTATATTAGCATTAAAGGACACAGAATACCTATTATATTAGTGTTAGATGCAACTGCGTGGATTTTATATTAAAATTATAAGACCATTGTGTGGCTACTATATTAGTATTCATTGTAAATATGTGGATATTGTAAAGGCCACAGGGGAGCTACTGAATTAGTGTTAGAGGCCACAATGTGGATTCTATATTAGTGTTAGAGACCACAGTGTAGATGTTACATTAATACTAAGGACCACAAGGCAGCTATTATACTAGTATGAGAGGGCTTAGTGTGCATATTGTATTAGAGTCCACACAGTTCTGCTATTACATTAGCATTAATGGCCACCATGTGCCAGAACGGTGGCATATGCCTATAATTCCAGTGGCTTGGGAGGCTGAGACAGGAGGATCTCAAGTTCAAAGCCAGTGCTACACAACTCAGTGACACCCTGTCTCTAAATACAATACAAAATAGGGCTGGGGATGTGACTTAGTGGTTGAGTGCCCTGAGTTCAATTCCCAGTACCCCCCCCCCAAAAAAAAAAGAAAAAGAAAAAGGCCACCACGTGAATATTATATTGGTGTTAGAGGCCACAGTGTGAATATTACATTAATATTACAGGCCACAGTTGGAACATCATGTTAATATTAAAAACCATATGGCCACTCTGTGGACACTATATTAGTATCAAAGGCCACATGTGGACACCTTAGTATCAAAAGCTACTATATATAATGCACTAGCATTAGAGGCTGCATGTGGATAACACATTAGCATCATCACCCCACCATATCAGTATGGGGTCCAGGAAGGCAGCTCGCCCTCTGGTGGCTGTTGGGACTCAGCACAGAAGGCAGTGTATGTGCCCCCTCCTGGCCATCCTGAGAACTGGACGAAATTCAGTAGTGTATCTAGATTATTCAAGACAATGATTTTAGAAAGATAAACTGAAATGAAACCCATTGATTCATGATTTTTCAAAAAGTGGTGGTTGAACAAATTTTTGGAAACTATATTGAAATAAATATAGGCAAAGTGAAATGTCCATAAAAATTAACTCATAATAGTCTTTTGACTAACATTTGAGAAAACTAAAAAATTCTAAAAGGAAACAGAAGAAAATCTATGTAATCTATGTAACCTTAGACTTAGTGATAAGTGTGTGTGTGTGTGTGTGTGTGTGTGTGTGTGTGTTTTCTAGTACTGGGGATTGAACGTACGGCCTCACACACACCAGACAGCTCTCTATTACTGAGCTAACTCCCCAGCCCTTGGTGATGAGTTTTAACTCACAATACCAATTGACAGAATAAAAATATTGATAACATGGACTTTATAAAATTAAATTTTACCAAGTTCAGTGTTGCATGCCAACAATCCCAATTACTCAAAAGGCTGAGGCAGGAGGATTGCAAATTTGAGGCCAGCCTCAGAAACTTAGCAAGCCTCTAAACAACTTGGTGAAATCTTGTCTCAAAAAAATAAAAAGGGCTGGTAATGTGGCTCAGTGGTTAAGTGCCTCCAGGTTCATCCCTACTACAACAAAAAAAGTAAATATCTTAACAGACACCTGACCAAAGGAAATATAAAGATGGCCAAAAGGTTATTATACAAAGTGATGCTCAGCATCACATATCATTAGGGAATGACAAAACAATAATGAGGTAGCATGGCAAAGCTATTAGAACTGCTAAACTCTAAGAAGTGTCAGTACACCAACAGCTGCAGGATGCAAGAGATCAGTAGTCTTGTACACTGCTTGTAGAACATGTGGCACAGACACTTTGGAAGACAATGTGCCAGTTGTTAATGTAAGGCAGGGCTTGCAGGAGGGGAAGGTCTGGAGAAGGGGCAGGGCCTGGAGAAGGGTTGGGTCTAAAGGAAGGGCAAGAGGGACCATAGATGGTGAGAAGCAGCAGCCTTGGTGGTCTCTAGCTCAGGGCGGCTCAATCTTCAGCTTTCCATCCTGACAACCTACCACGGAGAAACTGCTACTGAAGCTGCCCAGATCACTCCACCTTGGCCTCTCCTGTCCATCTGCTTCTCACCTTTGGCCATTCTACCAGAGCATCTCCTGGGCCAAGTCATATACACAGGAAAGAGAGATAAGGGGAAGAGAGCAGGAGAACAAAGGAAGCCTAGGACATATAACAAAAAAGGCAGAATGCTTTCACTTCTTGGGATATCACGGACATAAGCTATGGCCCCCTCTCCCTCCTGGGAGAAGTCTATGTTATCCCCTTTTTAAATAAACCCTGTTTGCCTTGGCGTGCTTCTCTAATGTTATACTTCAACATGTGAGGAAGCAGGACTCGTCACCAATAACCAGCAGTATCATAAGACACATGAAGATGCTTCCTAAATTTGAAAAGTAGAAAAGAAAGTGTCTGTCTAAAAATGTTTATTTTTATCCGCAGAGCAGGCAAGATGGCGGAAGTGGAGCAGAAGAAGAAGCAGACCTAGCAAGTTCACCTACGGCAGTGGGGACCTCGACCAGCTGCTGGACATGTCCTAGGAGCAGCTGATGCAGCTGTACAGCGCAGGCCAGCAGAGGCTGAACCAGAGCCTGCGGAGGAAGCAGCACTCGGTGCTGAAGCGCCTGCGCAAGGCCAAAAAGGAGGCACCCTCGATGGAGAAGCCAGAGGTGGTGAAGTCACACCTAAGGGACATTCTGCCTGAAATGGTGGGCAGCATGGTTGGCGTCTACAATGGCAAGACCTTCAACCAGGTGGAGATCAAGCCCAAGATGATCGGCCACTACCTGGGCTAGTTGTCCATCCCTACAAGCCCCTGAAACACTGCCTGGCAATAAAGACACACACTGCTTAAAAAAAAAAAAAAAGTTTATTTTTAGTAAATGTATTGATATAGTATAGATGAGGCTGGACACCCAAGGAATTTTCAGGAAGCAGGGTTTTTTAAGTTGCAGTGGTCTAGAAAGGCTAATGCCTAAAAATATCTGGCCCCCAAGTCTGGAAATTCTTTAAACTTTATATTCAATGGGGTGGTTACATGTCAGTGGGTGGGTACAAAACAGTACCCTTTGTCCCATATTCTTAGGCTAGACAGAGGTTTTGATAGCTTTTTACCAGGAAAACAGAGATAGTATCTTTTGCATAGCAACAAGCTTTCTTTAAGACAGGCCCTGTCCCACCTTTTTTCTGCAAACCTGGCACTTATAAGTTGAGAAAGCTTCAAATCACAATGCCCTTGGCAGAAACCCCGCCAACATTCTTTGTAAATATCATTCTGACAAAAGAAGTTTAATTATGGCAGGGGTCTTTTGGGTAGAGGTAACTGGTCTGCTTCAGTATCTGAATTACAAAAAGCAGACTTGTCTCCTACATACCTAATGATTTGAGTCCTAAGGAAATTTCATCTACAATGGTTTCAAGTACCATGAACTATCAATAGTTAATATTAAAAGATCACCATCCACCATCCTGCTTCTGTTTTCTAAAAGTGATTTGAAATTTTTGCTTTGAATAATTACATCCAAATCTGGAAGGGGTATTGTGATGTATGTGTATATGTATATATGTGATCTCTTTAACCATGCCTCTGGATACCTCTGATGCTTGAGTCCTGTCAAAGATGTCATCTGTGTGTGCAGGTCTGTGGTGCTGGGATCCAACCCAGGACCTCTCACATGCTAGGCAACTGCTCTGCCACCCAGATGCACACACAGCCCCCAGAGATATCTTAATAAATGGAAATTAATTAAAATAATTTAACATTACCATGAAAAATTTCAAACAAGATAATTCTCTCAATCAAAAACAAAGTAAACTAAAAGTATTTTTTAAATATTGTTGATGAAAACAGCAGAAAGATTAAGAATTCTGTAGAAAACTAGAAAGAGGAGAAATTAAAAGTTCAATAGTACCTAGATGTCCTTCAACTGATAAATAGATTAAGAAAATGTGGTAAGGGGCTCAGGTTGTGGCTCAAGTGGTAGCACGTTCACCTGGCATGTGTGAGGCACTGGGTTTGATCCTCAGCACCATATAAAAGAAAATAAAGGTATTGTGTCCACCTAAAACTAAAAAATAAATTTAAAAAAAAGAAAATGTGGTAAATATATACAATGGAATGTTAGCCATAAAAAATAATGAAATTATGGCATTTGCTGGTAAATGAATGGAACTGGAGACTATCATGGTAACTGAAATAAGCCAACTCCAAAAAACAAAGACCAAATGCTCTCTCTGATAATGTGGATGACATTCACAATAAGGCAGGAGGAGAGAAGATTAGATATTCACTGGATTAGACAAAGGGAAAGATAAGGGAAGGAGGCTGGGAATAGAGAAGACGGTAGAATAAATTGGACATGATTTTTGTATGTTTATATATGAATACACAACCAGTGAAACTCCACATCATGCACAATGGCAAGAATGGGATCCAAACTAAAATAAGTTATACTTCATATATGTCTAATATGTCAAAATGCACTCTACTATCATTTGTATCTAGAAAGAACAAATAAAAGTTGCACAGAGGAAGAAACCTACTGCATGGAACCGGAAACCTGGAGGAGATGGGAGATTTCCTAGTATTTTATTTCAAGTGTCCATGATCTAAAGAAAAGAGAAAATAGGTGACTTTCCTAAATTCATTTTATAATATACCAAAGCCTGATACAGTCAAGAAATTTTATCCACGGGGCTGGGGTTGTGGCTCAAGCGGTAGCACGCTCGCCTGGCTTGCGTGCGGCCCGGGGTTTGATCCTCAGTACCACATACAAAACAAAGATGTTGTGTCCGCCGATAACTAAAAAATAAATATTAAAAAAAATTCTCTCACTCTCTTTAAAAAAAAAAGAAAAAGAAAAAAAATTTATCCAATGCAGGATATCAATGTTTGTACAACAGACATTGTTTTGTACACAACTGTAAACACACTGCCAATTGGTAGCAGTGGGCTGGCTACTCATCCTAGCCCAGAGAGAGTGGAGGGGTTATCTTAGAAGAAGGGCCTGGATATGGTGGGGCTTAGAGGAAGGGCAGGTCTGGAGAAGGGGCAGGGCCTGGGAAGGGTTGGGTCTAGAGGAAGGGCAAAAGGTGGTAGGGCCTTGGTGGTCTCTATCTCAGGGTGGCTCAATCTCCAGCTTTCCATCCTGACATCCTACCACAGGGAAACTGCTGCTGAAGTTCAACAGAGGTAGTGACTGCCTACCTGACCCGCCACCGCACTAGGCACCAGCAGCTTCCATGAATCCAGGGTCAGTAGTCCCTGGGCCACCCACCACCACTACCTACTGTGTACCAGCTGCCTTAAAGTACTGCCTAAGTGGCAGGTATTCATTACCTAATGCTGAAAGAGGAGAGGAACCAGACAAGATGGCCCACACCTATAATCCCAGCTATTTGGGAGACTGAGGAAGGAGAACTGCAAGTTGAGACCAACCTGGGCAAGATCATGTCTCAAAATAAAAAAGAACTGGGGATGTTGCTCAGTGGTGGAGCACTTATCTAGGATGCATACTGGGCTCAATCCACAGTACTACTGCGGGGAGTGGGGGGCATGGATGCATTATTACAATAAAGCCCATTTCCTTTTATTCTGTCTTCATCTTCATCATCATTTTAATGCATTTTAATGTTCATGGACAATGAACTATTTAGCAGAAGCTATAAAGCACTTGATTCTAAAATGGAAGGTGCTATTTATTATAGATTAACAAATTCAAAATTCGGGATTTCTGAAATGAAGATGTAAGTCAGTGGAAAAGCTAGATTGGGCTCATAGAAACTTAACTCACCAACAGGTACCAAATTCCTTATCAAGACCCATAAAGTTAAATAAATAAAATCAAGACTCAATAAGTGAGACAGATTGAAATTAAAAAGCTCTATACAACAAGGGAAATAGGAGCACGAAGAGAGACCCTCAGAATGAGAGAAAATCTTTGCCAGCTACTCTTCCAAATGGGGATTAATATCCAGAATATATAAAGAACCCAAAATACTTAATAACTAAACAATTAATAACTCAATAAATAGCCAAAAGAACTAAACAAACATTTCTCAAAAGAAAAAATACAAATGGCCAACAAATATATGAAAAAAATTGTTTCAACATCCCTGGCAATCAGGGAAATGCAAATCAAAACTACATTGAAATTTCACCTCACTCCAATTAGAATGGCAAACATTAAGAATACAAATAATAATAAATGCTGGAAAGCATGTAGAAAGAGAGGTACACTCATACATTGATGGTGGGACTGCAAACTAATGTAATCACTATGGAAATCAGTATGGGGATTCCCCAAAATATTAGAAATGAAACCATCATATGACCCATCTATCCCACTCCTCGGTATTTGTAAAAAAAAAAAAAATCAGCATATTATAATGATACAGGCAACACAATGTTTATAGCAACACAATTCACAATAGCCAAGTTATGGAAACAGGCCAGGTGTCCATCAAGAGATGAATGGATAAATGTTATATAAATGGAGTTTTACTTAGCCATAAAGAATGAAATTATGGCATTTCCTGGTAAATGGGTGGAAGTGGAGAACATCATGCTATGTAAAATAAACCAGACTTGAAAAGTCAAGGGTCAAACATTTTACCTCATATGCAGAAACTAGACAGAGATAAGGAAGTATAAAAAGGGGAAGATCCCATAAAGACAAAAGGGAGATCAGTGGAACAGAAGAAAGGGAGAGAGAGGAGGTATGGGAAAAGAGAAAAACTGCAGGATGAAATTCACCAAATGATTCTATATACATACGTGAATAGACCACAGAGAACCCCACCTTTATGTGTATCCAAAAAGCACCAATTTAATAAAACAATAAAGAAACAAAAGTAAAACCAGTAGAGGAGGGGGGGGAGCAGGGAGTGGGAGGAAGAAAAGCCAAGTAGAAGTATGGGGATGAAATGAAGTAAATCATATTCTACACATGTCTGCATACATAAAAATGGACTCCACTATCATATATACTGAATTGCACTAACAAAACCATTTTTTAAAGAGGGAAAATAAACATGTACTGTCAATTAAACTCTGACTTTCTCAGCCAAAGAAAAATGTGGTCAATGAGTCTAGTTCCATGAAAGCCATGGAATAAATTTTAAATTCTTTGTTAGAAATAATACATTTACTTAAATAACTGTGGGACTAACACATGTACTTTTGAATTTTTCAAAATATTTTCTACTACTTTAACACTCCAATAAAAAACTGAGCCATAAGAACATTAAGGAAACAAGTAATGGGGTTCACTGGGGCCTCATCCCCTCAGGCTCAAGAACCTCCCTCAGCCTTCTTCCTAGAGTGCCTAGAATCCCTACAGACAGGACCACAGTGTCCCCAAGCTGGGTGTGTGCCCGAGGCTGCTGTGCCGGCGACACTCTGGGCATCCCTACAGACAAGACCTCAGTGTTTCCAAGCCAGGCAGCCGAGGCTGCTCTGAGAAGGGAGCTCGAGAGACATGTCAGAAGACATGACCCCCTGGGTCTCCAACCAGTGTCTCCCTCAGGCTGCTCAAGAGAAGGGAACTCCAGGTGACCCTGCACACATGACCCACAGGGTCCCCAAGCCAGGCATCTGCCTGAGACTGGTCTCCCTCAGGCTGCTCTGAGGAGAGGAAGCTTTTAGAGACAGGACCCACAGCGTCCCCAAACTGGGCGTCCCCCTTGGGCAGCTCTGAGGAGAAGGGAGCCACGGGTGACCACAGAGACAGGACCAATAATATCCCCAAGCTAGGCGTCCCCCTCGGGCTCTCTGAGGAGAAGGGAGCCCCAGGTGTTCCTAGAGACAGGACCCACAATGTCCTCAAGCTGGGCGACCCCGTCGGGCTGCCTGAGTAGCAGGGAGCACGGGGTGTCCCTAGAGACAACACCAACAATGTCCCAAAGCCAGGCGTCCCCCTCGGGCGGCTCTGAGGAGCGGGGACCTCCGCCCCTTCCTGCAGGTGACCCACCACCAGCAGAGGCAGGTCTCCCCCGCTTTGGTCTGGAGGAGGAGGCTCCTGCCCCCGGAAGGAGGTGGAGCCCGCGGGCTCCGCCCCTTGGCCACGCCCCGCGCAGGCGCCGCCCCGCGGCCCGAGAGGCGGAGCCGCTCCAGGCTTCCTTCCCCCCGCGGTTCTGCGCAGAGCGTGCTCCCAGTGTTTCGCCCGCCCGCCTGGCAGTGTTCCTGTGGCTTCTCCAAAGCGGAAACACGAGCGAGGAGAAAAAGGCGTCCAGGAAACCACCTCCCAAGACCCAAGGCCATGCGCTGCGGGAGCCAGGGCCAGGCGGGCAGAGGCGGGACGTGCACACCGGCAGTGCCCCCAACCCTTCCCTCGCACGCCCAGGGGCTTAAGGGCCAGAAACAGGCCGCTGCAGAGGCATCTGGGAAGTGTAGTATTTGAGACGAGTGACGAACTGTGGGTTGCAAGAAGGTGAATGGCAGCCCACTGTGATCACTGTCAAGGTGAGGAGAACCTGCGGCTCAAAGGAAAATTCCCAGCATCCTCTGGGAGCTGCAGGATGCACCCCACTACCATGTGGGAGATTCTAGAGAATTCTTAGAGGCCTCTGGGAGCCCCAGGCTGCATGTCCACTTGTTCCCAGAGATTCTGGACAATGTATTCTGATGTTCGGCCCACAAAACCCTTGCCTTGAGGACTATGGGAGCTGTGTGCCACATCCTGGCCCAGGAACTCCAGAAAACTCTGGATGGCATCCTGTCTTCACCCCAGAGGTCTCTAGGGATGCGAGTCACAGGCTTGCCTGGTACTCAAGTACTCTGGGTAAAGTGTAGTCTGGCATTCTACAGTGCAGCCCTGACTGCAGAGGTTGCTGGGATGTCAGGTTGCACATTTGCCCACACACCCCTAGGAATTCTGGGTATTGTAGTCAGTTCTATTCAGGCAGCCCTCTGACCTCAGAAGTTTCTGGGAACAGCAGGCCACTGATTATTCTGGGTAGTGCAGCCCCTCCTACCTAAGTGGACCTCGCATCGAGTCTCCTGGGAACTGCATGCCACAAGCCTACCAGGACACTCCTGAGGAATCTGGGTAGTAATTCAAAGCTCTGCCCTTGTAGCACTCCACCACAAGTGTCTGGGAGATGAAGGACACTGTAGGGCTTTAGGGTAGTGTAGTCTGACCTCTGGGAGTTGCAGGCTTCCTGCTCACCTTGGCACCACCCCTTGTGTAGCATTCTGAGTAGTGAAGTTCAGATCTCTGCCTGCAACCCTCACCACAGAGGATCCTGGGAGCTAAAGCCCCTTAAGATTTGTGGGAAATGTAGTCCTGTGTTTTTCCTGCTCACCAAGAAGATCCTTGGATTGGCAACCCTGAGGATTCTGGTGATGTAGCCCAGTATTTTGCCCTCATACCTCTTCTTCCTGTTCTTGACCTAGTACCACAAGGATTCTAGGTAGTCTAGTCAAGTGCTCTACCAAAGCAGCCCTCATCACAGAAATTTCTGGGTATTACCAGCTGCACATTCATGCAGGAATCCCCAATGATCCTGGACAGTGTAGTCTGGTGTTTTGTCCTTCCTGCCTTCACCACAGACAATACTGGGAGCTGCAGGCTCAACTACACTACTCAAAGTTCTTCTGCCCGGGTAGGTGTGCAGCCTACAATTCCTTTAGACCTCCATGGTGAGGGTTGTGCACTGAAGGAAATTTAGACTACAATGTTAAGAATCCCTGGGGGAGCCAGAGTGAATGTAAAACCTCCAGCTCCCAGGATCCTCTTGTGGTAAAGAATGCAGGATAGGTAGTGTAGTCAGTTGACCAAACTCACACAGCCTTCACTACAGAGGCTGCTGAGAGCTTCAGGCCCTAAGGATTATGGGGTAGTGTGGATTGTTGACACACTGACACAGCCTTCACTGCAGAGGCCACTGGGAGCTGCGGGCCCCCAAGTATTCTGGGTAGTGTGGCCTGTTGACCCACTCACACAGCCTTCACTGCAGAGGCCTCTGGGAGCTTCAGACTTCCAGGGATTATGGTTGGTATGTCCTATTGCCTACTTACAGAGCCTTCACTGCAGAAGACTCTGGCACTGTAGAGGCCTCTGGGAGCTGTAGGCCCCAAGGATTATGGGTAATGTGGCCTGTTGACCTAGGCACACAGCTTTCACTGAAGAGGCCTCTGGAAGCTGCAAGCCCCCAAGGATTATGTGTGATGTGGCCTGTTAACCTACTCACAGCCTTCACTGAAGAGATCTCTGGGAGCTGCATGTCTCAGAGGGTTCTACATAGTGCAGTTCATCCTACCCATGCATCCCTCACCCAGAGGCTCCTGGGAGCTACACGCTACATGCTTGGCCAGTCCACCCTAAGGATTCAGGAATCTGCTGCTCAACCCTGACCATGAAGGCTCTGGAAGCCTCAGCCCACATGCTTTCCCTGATACGCTGAGTATTCTAGGAAGTGTAGCCTAGCTACTGCCAGTCCAACATTCTCTGCAAAAGCCTCTGGGAACTGTAGGCCACATACTTACCCAGGAACTTCCAGGAATTATGGGTAGTATAGCTGTTCTGCCCCTGTAACCCTTCCTGTGAACTGTGGGCCCCTGAGGATTCTGAGTAGTATAATCAAGCATTCCATCCACACAACCCTCACTTGGGGTTCCTAAGAGCCACAGGCCACATGCTGGCCCTGGAATCCAAGGATTCTTGGTAGTGTAGCCTAGTGACTGCCTACACAACCATCACCACTCCGGCCCCTGGAACTTGCCAGATGGCCCACCCCACTGTGAATAGACTCACTCAGCAAACCCCAGCATCATCTGGTTCCTTCTATAATTATTAATCACATAATGGAAAGAACTCTTGAGTACAGTCACAATATTGACACACTGAAAATAAGAGTAGTTCCTTAAAATCAAATGCCCAGTTAATAAGCAGACTTCTCCAATTATTTCAAATAAATTTCATAGTTAGGTATAAACAAATTAGATTCAAATCAGGAGCACCCGATTGTGGGAAGCCATTCTGACACGTGATTGGGTGACTCCCGTTAAGGGCCTGAGGAGCTTTGGCTCTGTCGAAGCTTTCCCGGCCCTTTCCTGATGAGAGAGCCCATCCGTGTGGGGGTGTGCCTGACCACTGACCCCGGGGACCCAATCACTGACCCTGACCTTGGAGTGCAGCCCCCCCTCAACCTTCATTGGATGGAATTCTCCCCTGAATCTCTTGTTCCCCAATAAAGGGCTACTCCCAGGCGTGTTCTCTCTCTCTCTCCTGCTAGCCCTGAGTAATCCTCGCTGCCCTGCTGGGCGGCTAGAGGTGGGAACCAGAGAGGGGAGCCGTCTCGGACCTAGCAATATAAATAAGGTAACTGGTTTGTGTGTTTTATTTCGATCTCTTCTAACTAACTTTATGCCTAGGACCTCATTAATGAAACCACTGCGCAGGCCGCGTGGTAGACCCGATGCATGTGATTAACGTGTCTTAAGTCCTCCTCCCTTTTCTTGTCATCTACTTATTGACAAATGTGATTTATATTCCAGAATTTCCCAGTCCATGTTTTGCTTTTTTCTTGCAGTGACTGGAATTGAATCTGTGTCCTCACACATGCTAGGCACCAGGATGCAGGTGTTGAAAATTTACTCCCCAAAGTCACATGCTGAAGGCATTTAGATGGGGGACCTTTGGGAGGTGAGTGGGGGAATCAGTGGGTCATTAAGGGAGTGGCTATATTAAAAATGAGTCTCTCTGGCACTCTCAGCCTCACCAGGGCCTGCACCCCCTGAGGACTCTTCAGAAAGGAGCCCCAGCAAGGAGGCCCTCAATAGATGCAGCCCCTGGCCCTTGGCCTCCAGAATAGTAAAAATATATTCATTTTCTGGATGCCCCATCTCAGGTGTTCGGTTATAGCAACAGAAAAATAGACCAAAACAGATGGAGATAACAAGAAATAAAGTAGATACACAATAGACAAAAGTCAATTGATGCCCTACATACAGCAATGTAGGACTAACTGGAATTTGATTTTTTTTTTTTTAAATGCCACTTATGGGGCTGGGATTGTGGCTCAGTGGTAGAGTATTCACCTAGCATGTGCCAGGCCCTGGGTTCAATCCTCAGCACCACATAAAAATAAATAAGTAAAACAAAGGTATTGTGTCCAACTACAACTAAAAAATAAGTTTTTTTAAATACCACTTACATTAGCACCCCCAAAATTGAAGTACTGAAATATAAATCTAACAAAATAATACAAATTTGTATTCAGCAGACTTTGAAACATGGCTAAGAGAAATTAAAAGAAAAATAAATGCAGAGATATTCCTTGTTCGGGAACAATTCAATCATTATGAGTGAAGATCTGCATAGACACCAGTAAAGAGGAGACAGATGACCAATCAGGAAAGTCCACATATCGTTACTTTTTTTTTTTTTGTACTGAGGATTTAACTCAGGGCATTCAACCACTGAGCTACATCCCCAGCCCTATTTTGTATTTTATCTAGAAACAGGGTCTCACTGAGTTGCTTAGTGTCTCACTAAATTGCTGAGGTTGACTTTAAACTCATAATCCTCCTGTCTCAGCCTCCCAAACCGCTGGGATTACAGGCGTGAGCCACCATGCCCAGCTCCACACTATCTTTAGAAGCAAATCAGAATAACCAACTATTATAGCACCACTCATCTTCTAAAATGGATGAGTTCTAACAACAGAGTGACAACAGCCAACTGTACCAGGAACTCTGATTCATTGCTAGTGTGATGCATAATGGTACAACCACTCTGGAAAGCAATTCAGCAGCTTTCCGCAAAGGTTAAACATGGTCTCAACAAATGAGCCAAAAACTGCACTCCTAGGTGTTTAGATAATTGCTTTGAAAACTTACATCCAAACAAAATCTAACATGCAATTGTACATAGAGCAGCTTTCCTCATAATAGCTGGTGCTGGGGATGGCCTCACACAGCCAGGCAAGTGCCCAAAGGCACATACTCTTAAGGAATTGGCAAGACATTCCACAGGTAAATGAGCAACCAAGCTTGGAACACCATATGGTGGGTTGCTACTCAGCAAGAGAAAGGGATAACTACGGATTCATGCCAAGACAGGGGCAAATCTCACACACACATCACTGAAGTCAAAGAATCCAGTCCAAAGAGGCTAGATTCCATTTCTGTCATTATGTAGAAAAGGAAAATTACAGAGATGACCAGCAATCTGTGATTGACAGTGGTCTTTAGCCAACAGGGAGGCAGATGGACAGGGGAATAAGGGTGATCAAAGGAGGAGTGCACTCCCCCTGAAGGTGGAAAAGTCCATGGTGTGCAAGGACAGGGTTTATGAGACCACATCTCACTCTAGCAGTCAAGGGTCTTCTGTTATTGTATATGGAATGCCATGGGAGATCAATGTGTGACAAATGCACATAAAATTCACATCCTGAATTATTTTCTTGTGGTAATAGATACAAAAGATTTTCCTTTTTATTTTCTAAAATCTAGACAAAATGGATGTAACAAAATTTTCATTTTAACCATTTTTAAGCATATAGTTTAGAGGCATTGCATACATTCACTTTCTTTTTTTATTTCCTCTGGTACTGGGGATGGAACCCAGGAATGCTAAACCACTAAGCCACACCCTCAGCCCTTTTTATGTTATTTTGACACAGGGCCTAAGCTGCCCAGGCTGGCCTGGACTTGCAACGTACCTGTCTGGGCTTCCAAAGCAGTGGGGAGGACAGGTGTGCCACCATCAACGTCTTTCACATTCTCAGCAGCCAGGCATAGGGCTCTGATCTTGCCAAATAACAGCGCTCACTATTTTATAACAGCCACTCTGAGAGGTAAAAGTGGCATCTCATGTGGCTTTGATTTTAATTTATCTAATGACTAGTGATGCTGAGCATCTTTTCATGGCCTTGCTGGCATTGGTTTTGGCAAGGATTTCTTGGGAGTGGCACCAAAAGCAACAAAAACAGAATTTAAAATAAATTGTACTTCATCAGAACTTTTTTAAAAACCTTCTATGCATCAAATGACAATATCAATAACATGGAAAGTAAACCAAAAGAATGGGAGAAAATATGTGTAAAACACATACCTATGCCAAGCACAGTAATTCCAGCTACATGGGAAGCTGAGGCAGGATTGCTTGAGCTGGGAGTTTGAGGCCAGCCTAAGCAACATGCTGAGACCTTGTCTGGTCCATCTGACTTAGATTTTCCTCGAGTGGCACCTGGAGTCCTAACCCTGGGCTGAAGACTAAGTGTGGAGCCCTTACTTAGAGGCTGTGACCCACGTAGAAGGTCGCCAGGCTCCTGAGCCTCCCCTTCCCTCTGTCCCTAGCAGAGCTACTGTGAGCTCACCTGACAGTACACTTGAGCATGGGGTGCTCATTACCTGCTGATTTCTCCTCAGTGACTTAGGGCAACCCTCTGAAACCATGTGCTGAGCCAGGGTTATAGCAGACCCATGGGCCCTGAGGAAGACATTTAAATAGCACCCATTCAAATCAAAACCACACTGTACAAACAAGATTTTGAAAACACAAAGACTCACAAGCATTGGTGAGGAAGTAGAAAAAGTGGAACACTGCTGATGGGAGTCAACATGGAGCAGCAGCTATGGAAAACGGGTTGCTGTTGTCCATAAAGCTGACAGAATTGCCAGAATATACAGCAATTCCATTCCTAGACACACACAAGAACTGAAAACAGAGATTCAAACCAAAGACTTGTGGGCGGATGTTTAGCAGCATCATTCACAAGAGTAAAAAGATGGAAACTGCCCAGCGTCCATCAACCAATAAAGCAACCGAGGAAAAGTAGTCTATCTGCACAATAGAGTAATATTCAGACAAAGGAAGGGAATCTACTGCTCGCTGCAATGTGGAGGGACCTGGGAAACACTGTGCTAAAGGAGAGGAGCCAGACATGAGTGGGCACATGTTGCATGATTCTGTTTGTGAAATGCTCAGGACAGGTAAATCCATGGAGACAGCAGGTAAGGGATTGCCAGGTCCCAGGGGTGTTGCAGAATGAGCACTGAATCCTTAACAGGTAGTCAATTTCCTTTTGGGAATAAAAATGTTTTGAACCTGAGACAGTGGTTATTGTGTGTATACTAAATATCACTAAAATTAATCTTCAGTTAAGTATTATGTGAAAATCCAGACCCAACATACCCTCACCAGGGCAAGACCCTCCCGATGCTCCCTCAGCCTGGCTTTGGAGTCTTTCCACAGCCCAACACTGCCCAGGGCCTGGCCAGCCACATTTTGAACACTTATCCTCAGCCTCAGTTTCCACTTGGTTTCTAAACCCAGTGGTCATTTCATCCTTCCAGGCCCAGGTCACCTTCCCTTGGACACCTTCCCAGGTTATCAGCCATGGTCTGCTGTAATCCTGGCTCAACACATGGTTTCAGAGGGTTTCTCTACTGTTGCAGTAATTCACTTGCAGGTCAGTGTGAGAAAAGAAAGAAGAAGTAGAGCAAGCAAAGCAGCAGCAGAAAAAAAAGTCCTTTATTGTGTACAAGCGATCTTTTTATAGTATTGTGAACAAAGAAGGCAGCCTTCCAACATCAATAAATCAGGTCTTTCAGCTAATTAAACATAGCACACAGAAGTTTACTTTCTAATCAGAAGTGACCCGCTTCTCATGGCTAATCTACTCTTGGCCCGGAGTATGCTGAGCTCTGCTCTTTGTTAAGAACAGATAATAAAAATTTTCTCAGCGCCCTCCTAGCCCACTTGGCAGAACATCCCGTTTGCAGGCAAGTCCTCCCAAGGACAGCAGACCCCTAGTTTTCAAGCATGTCCGCTGTTACCTAGCTATACCTTGACAGAATATCCCGTTTGCAGGTAGACTCCACCAAGGACAGTAATAGTAACACAGTCACATCTGATTCTTTACATCTCCCTCCTTTTGTTTTTGTAAATGAGCCATAGCAGAAGTGATAAGACAGGTTTCATGTTTCAGTTGCTTTTGCTTTTTCCAGCGTTGGAAGACTATATACAAAACAAAACACAAAACAAAAATTATTACAGTGTTACCTAAAGAAGTTGACAACAAGGTAGAGAAATGACTTAAAGGATTTAAATTAGCAATACTTGAAGACAATTTTTGTAAAATGTCAGATCCTATAAGTTCCGGTAAAGTCTTACTAAAGGTGTCCATAATAGTTTTTTCCAAATTCATAATTTCTAAAGTTAAATTTTGATGTCTATTTAACCATCTTTTAACAGTTTCCCAGGAATCACTGGTATTATATGGCACAGGAGTCACACAAATATGAGAAGAATTCCAGTCACACTTCAGAACCCTTCTGGTAGCCAAGATAGTCACTTGATCGCCAAGCCAGGAAACAGTATGTTGTAAATTGATCACATCTGTAGTCAATTGAGAGTTTAAGTCCTTTTGTTGTTACCATAATAAATGAGCATCTTGATGCCATGTTCTCACGAAATCCGCAGTTTGAATACCTTGATGTAAAGCAACGCCAGCTACTGCAGCAGTGGCAGTTACAGAAGCAACTGCAAGGATTGAGGCTATAACTGTTCCTATTAATCGTTGAGAGCGATGTAACAAAACTTGAACAGCATTGTACAAATGAGTAACAGACAATGAATCAGACCAAGGACAAGTCAAATTAACAGGCACCCACAATTCTGTGCAAGCTTTAACAATAACTAAAGAATAATTATTAATTTCTATTAAGTCCCAATTAGTTCTATTTACACATTGAGTAAGATAACAATCTATACATGATATTGTTCCCCAAGTTACATTCCATTCCCAGTTTCCAATCATAAGAGAATAAGAGAATTTAACACATGCAGAAGCAAAATAAGTCAGATTATTATGTAGATGCACTTCAAAAGGAGAGGAATGGGATACATCTGACGTGAAATTTCCAGTCCATACAGTGAGTTTCCCAGATACTGCCCATAATTTCCATATATCCCCTTGAATATTGGAAAACTTTAAATGCTATAACATTGGAGGGACCAAAGCATAATGTTGCATTTTAATTGTCTCATTACCCCAAGCATTTATCGTCCCATTATGTCGATGCCATCTTAAAGTACGATTTGACCAACTTTCTATAAATTCAGAATGATCAAGACTCCAAACAACTATAGTGATATTTTGATATTTGACTACTATTTTAGGGTGATGATCACGACATTTTTCCCACTCTAAAAGAGTTAAAAAGGTTTCAAAATATTTAGCTGAACATAAAGGAAGATGAGTTCTGACAAAACATTCTTCAGATGATAGCCATGATTGATTAACATACATATTAGAGGTAATAAATCCTGGGGAAGATATCATGACAGTAAACACAGCAGTAGAATAACTACAATAATTAACTCCCCAAGTATTATAGGAATGAGAGTCATTATGTGCTATAAGAGGCAAACAGAAAGAACGAGCCCCATATACAATGGGACTCCTTCAACAGCTACAGTTATATTAGAAATATTATACGGATTTTTATGGAATGGAATATCTTCAAATCCCCCACATACAGGAGGGGGGAGAATTAGTATTATTAGTACACACACGAACCTCAGGTTCTCCCCAGGAAACACTGCACACCAAAGGAGGGTTAGGAACATAGGCCCAATAAGCAAAAGAATGGGCAGAAACTATACTTACCTGGCAATTAATAACTGCAAGCATAGCTAATAAAAGATTAACAGGATTTAAAGGCTGATTTGCCTTTTGGAGGGTTTTTTCAGCTTCTTGAGTCAACTTTTTCATCTGTCCCCATGTTGGGGGGTCTGCTGTTCTCGTTGTCATCATAGAAGTTCTCTGCATTTCCAGCTCCTGAAATTGTCTGACAAATGGGTCGCTCATTCTGCAATTTGATAAGTCTTGAAGGTACCCAGAAAGGTGTTTTACCTGTAGAAATAAGAGCAAACCCCCTTCCCATGTGGTGCAACAACCCAGAAATCCATTCTTGATTTTCACCCCTGTACCATATAGGTATTTCCAATTTTAGAAATAATGGCTGAGATTTAAATGTAGAGAAATGTTGCTGGGCTGCAGGAACCTCAGAAGCTGACCAGACATTTAAAAAATTTAAAGTTAGTAAAGTTTTATGAAGTATATTTTGAGGTGTATAAGCCATAGTTATATCCCCCCTTTTTATTTTTAGTATATATTCTCTTAACATATGATTTGCCCTTTCTATAATAGCTTGACCCTGACTATTATAAGGTATGCCAAATGTATGTGTAATGTCATATTTTTGTAAAAATGAATGTAATTTTTGTGAGGTAGATGCAGGTGCATTGTCAGTTTTAAGTTCTCTAGGAATTCCCATGATAGCAAAACAAGATAATAAATGAGAAATGACTGCATCAGCTTTTTCTGAAGATAATGCTGTGGCCCATTGAAAATGGGTATGAGTGTCAATAGTATGATGTACATATCTTAGTGGTCCAAATGACTGAATTATAACAACATCCACTTGCCAAAGGGCATTAGGATGGAGTCCCTGTGGATTAACACCAGGAGGGCAGTAAGGAATATTAAAAGGAGCACATGATGAACAGTTAGCTATAATTTCACGTGCTTGTTTTTGAGTTATTTTTTATTTTTTGTAGAGACCTTTAGTGTTTGTATGATGTAAAGCATGTTCTAGATGAGCCTTTTTTAAGGGGAATAATAGCTGATCAATATTTTGATTTCCTCTAGATAATGGTCCTGGCAGTGTAGAATGTGCTTTAATATGAGTAAAATATACTGAAATAGTTCTCTGTAACAATAATCTTTGTGTAAAAGCAAATAGTTTTTCAATAACAGTTTTTGGATTAATAGGAAGGCTAACTGAAGGTAAATGTGTACACACCAAAACTGCATACTGAGAGTCAGAAAAAATATTAAGCGGAACATTTGAAAAATCTAATAAAGCTAAAGTAATAGCCCATAATTCAGCAGGCTGAACAGAGGAAAACTCATGAGGATATACTTTAGAAGCTATAGGAGTCCAATATCCTACTGAAGTTTTGTTAGCATCAGTAAAAACAGTAATACCGGAAAGAGGAATCGAAGATATAGGGTTTACTAATATCATAGAATGTTTTCTAAAAAATACAAAGACTTTAGATTTAGGATATTGAGTAGTTAAAGCTCCAGAATAGCCAGCTAGAGCAATTTGTCAATTCTCATTTAATTGTAAATTGTAAGAAATTTGTTGCTGAGTTATTTGAGTAATAATTTGATTTGGCTCTCTACCACTCAATTGTAACAATTTAGATCTACCTTTAATTATTAAAAAGCCTAGTTTATCCATATATGTAGTTAATCGTTTATTATACTTATTAGGTAAAAAAAATCCATTCTATTATATGATCATTTTGAGTTAGTACTCCAGACAGGGAGTGAGGAATATGGAAGACAATTAGTTGTACAGATTTTTCTAAGTCTATATAAGACAAATATCCTTCATTTAAACGTTGTTCAACTAAAGTTAATTCTTGTAATGCTTGTTTAGTTAAAGTTCTAGGACGATGTAGTTCAGAATTACCTTCTAAAGTAGCAAATAAATGTTGTAATTGATAAGTAGGGATTCCTATGGTTGAACAAATCCAATTGATATCTCCCAGTAATTTTTGAAAATCATTAAGAGTCTTTAAATTATCTTATTTGAACCTTTTGAGGCTTAATTTTTTGTTTATCCAAAACAAATCCTAAATATGAATAAGGAAAATCAGTTTGCCCTTTCTCTGGAGCTATTTGTAATCCAAATTTAGATAAAGCTTTTAGAACTGCTTTATAAAAATGGTCACGTTCAATGTTAATAGGGGCTGCTAATAAAAGATCATCCATATAATGATATAAAATATAATGAGGGAATTGTTGTCGAGCCGGTTCTAAGGCTCTGGCAACAAATTCTGGACATAAAGTAGGACTATTAACCATGCCTTGAGGTAACACAGTCCATTGATAATGTTTAGCAGGTTGATGATTATTATATTCAGGTACTGTAAAAGCAAATTTTTCCTTATCCTTAGGTTGGAGAGGGATTGTAAAAAAAAAAACAAACCAATCTTTTTGGGGCTGGGGATGTGGCTCAAGCAGTAGCGCACTTGCCTGGCATGCGTGGGGCCCGGGTTCGATCCTCAGCACCACATACCAACAAAGATGTTGTGTCCGCCAAGAACTAAAAAATAAATATTAAATCTCTCTCTCCTTCTCTCTCTCTCTCTCTCTCTCTCTCTCTCTCTCTCTCTCTCTCCTCTCTCTCTCTCTTTAAAAGAAAAAAAAAGACCCCTTTTCCAAAAAAGACCACATGTGCTTTAAAAAAAAAATCGTTTAAATCAATAACAGAAACTGACCATTTAAAAAAAAAAAAGAAATTGACCATTTATTTGGAATCATAGCAGGAGAGGGAAGTCCTAATTGTAATCCTCCCATAGGTTTAATACATTTATTAATTTCCCTTAAATCTGTCAATAAATGCCATTTTCCAGACCTTTTCTTAACAACAAATACAGGGGAATTCCAAGGTGATGTGGAATATTCAATATGTTCCGCCTCTAATTGTTCAGTAACTAATTGTTTTAATGCCTTGAGCTTTTCTTTTTTTAAAGGCCACTGCTCAATCCATTTAGGAGTACTGGTTAGCCAGGTTAATGGCATAGCTCGAGGGGACTGAACAGTGGCTACAAGTTTTTTGAAGGAATATTAATGTGTGCTCCAAGCTGAGATAAAATATCATGGCCCCAAATATTAATTGGAACATTGATTATGTAAAAGGCTGTTAAAAATCCAATATTTTCTAATATTTCCACACATCTGTTATTGTCCCTAATCCATTTAATGTTATTTGACATTTTTGTTTAGGCCATTCTTGTGGCCACTGTCTTATAGAGATAACTGAGACATCAGCTCCAGTATCTACTAACCCTTCAAAATATTTTCCTTGAATAATTAGAGTTAAAGAGGGTCTCTGATCAGTAATTAAGGTTTCCCAAAATATATTTTTTTCTGTATTATTAAATCCTCTAGACCTTGATTGATTTTTAGAAGGAAATTGAAAAAAAGGTAACAGCAAAATCTGCGCTATTTGTTCTCCACTGATCAAAGAAAGGGTTTAAGTAGAACATGCATGATGAAAATTTAATCTGTAAAGTCAGGATCAACAATGCCAGGAATAACATGAATGCCTCTTAAGGCAGAACTAGTACGTCCAACAATTAATCCAAAACTCTTAGAGGGAAGAGGTCCAAAAACACCAGTCTTTATTTTGTAAATTCCACCTCCAGGAGATATTAAGACATTTTCATTAATTGGTAAATCAGCAGCAGCACTTTGTTGAGTAGCCGCATAAAGATTATCTATAGTTACCTTAGTACTATCCTGGGGTTGTTTGGTGGGTGACCCAACTTGGGAGTCACAGATGCCGGAAACAAATGAGAAATGATCCCCGGTATTGTTTATGGGCCCCAGGGATGACGGCCCATGGAGTAGTTTCCCCACGGGGGCGGGGGGGGGGGGGGGGGTTCCATCTTTATCTGTCTTAGAATGACATTCATTTGTCCAATGTTTGCCTCGCTTACATCGTCGGCAAACTTCAGTAGGTGTCCTTTTTGCACTGGGAGATATACTATTGTTACTATTGTTACCTTTTTTTCTTACAATCCTTTTTAAAATGACTTGTTTTTCCACAATTGAAATAAGTTCCTGATTTATTGGGTTTAAGGGCTCCAGCCATGGCTGCAGCAAAAACAGAAGCTTGATGTTCAATTCCTCCCACTCCAGCACAAGCTCTCACATATTCACTTAATGAGGCGTTTTGCCCTTTTAATGGCCCCAAAATACACTTACATTCAGGATTTGCATTATCAAATGCTAATGTTTCCAATAATACCTTTGTTATTTGATCTTGACTCACTGCCCTCATTACAGCAGTACACAGTGTCAGATCAGGCGAGGCAGGCAGTGACCAAAGGAGGCAAATTTAAAAGGGCCGCTGAACAGGCTTTATTGAGATATCACTCCCGGGCAGAACTCGATCAGACCCACAGAGGGGACAGGGGAAGGGTCTGAGGAGAAACCGCGTGGAAGCTCAACCGGACTAGACTTTTATGGGGCTTACAGCAGGAAGGGAAGGGCTTGGGACAGGAAAAGGTGTTTCTAGGGTCCCTTTGCCCCCTTGGAGTTGGTCAGGGGAGTTGGCTGAACTCCAGGATTGGCCAGGGGGTCCTGCTGATTGACAGGTGTTAGTCAGGAGATCTGGCTGATTGACAGGCATTTCCGCTGGCATCTGATTGATGTTCTTTTCTGGTCCGGGCTGCTTTGTTCTAAGTTGACACTAAGTCGCCACCAAGTCGCCACTGACCTAACAGGCAGTCTAGCAAGAAAATCAGTATAAGGTTCTGTAGCCCCTTGTACAGTTTTAGTAAAGGAAGGTTGTGCTTGACCAGTGGGTATCACAGGTCTCCAAGCTCTTAAGAAATCTGTCGAACTTGTTGAAGATCTGGATCTGTATATTGAGCCTGTTCTCTATAGGCACGGTAATTACCCTCCCTCATTAACTTATCCTCCATAGGTCCCGGGGGATTTTGAGCCTCATTCTCTCGAGCTTGTTTTCATGCCTCATCTTCCCATCAACTTCTCAACTGTAACCATTGAGATCCCTCCAAAACTGTTTTGGCTAATGCCTCCTAATCCAAAGGAATAAGTAATTTAGAAGTTCCCAAATTTTCTAACATTCCTAACACAAAAGGAGACTGAGGGCCATATTGAGAGACTGCAGCTTTTAAATCCTTAATAAACTTGTGTTCCACTGCAGTATAGTGAACATCAATCATTTGGGGATTTTGAAGGTTTTGTTGTCTAGTTATAGGAAACAAATGTGGTGGATCAACAAGACCACCAGGGGGAGCTGCAAGATCATCATCATCATGTATCATAGTAAGAGGAAACGAAAAACGTTGTTGTTCTCTACCCACATCAACTCTGTACCTTGTCATTGGAAAGAGAGAGGCATTAGATGGAGTAGTAGGTTTAAGAGAGGACCTTTGCTTTTTTAATTCCATTTTTTCCACAAAGGCCTCCATAATTTCTTTCATACTGGAGTCACTATCTGAACTTTCTGAATCTTCTTCATCACCCAGATCTGATTTAGGAGAGTCATCTATAGTATCACAAATATCCTTGGGCTCCGTTTTGTTAACCTGATTATCAGATTCTGATGTATTGACTTGGCTTTCACAAAGAGAGCCCTTTTCATTATTGCTTTCTAATAATTGTAATGCTTGAGTAATAGCGCTACACTGTGGTGAGCCGTTTCTTCAGACCGGTCGCCATTACAAGATGGCGCCGGCCTCGTTGTGGTCTGTGACAAACAACTCCTTCTTTGGGAGAGTTGGCACTTGGTTCTTTGACACCCTATGAGAAAGCTCCACGTGGCAGCTTCACATTGGGTGTTCGGATACTTTATTAAGGCTGGGAGGGGCTTCCGGGGGAGGAAGAACTCTGCAGAGCCTGAATAAACAGCTGTAAGAAGATTCCCGGTGTTGCGTCTTCCTTGCGGGCAAGGGGGTCGCGACAAGTGGTGCCGAGACCCGGGAAAATCAAAACTTGCAAGTCGTCAGAGGTGGTGCACTGAACAGTCCCGGTAAGTGGGACCCCATAGTCCCGGTGAGTGGGACCCCGACAGTCCCGTGGGTGGGACCCGACAGTCCCGGTGAGTGGGACCCGATAGTCCCGGTGGGCGGGACCTGATAGTCCCGGTTAGTGGGACCCGCGACCAAAGCGGAATCAGCTCCTCTACTAAGAAAGAGAGAGCCTCATATTTTATTGCAGCTGCACTGTGTACTTTCACTTTTGTTTTCTGTGTTTCTTTTGTTGCTGTGTCCTGTTTTATTTGGCTACTGTCTGAAAAGATCAGCACTCCAGGCGCTAGACACTCCCTTACTAGTTTTTCACACAAATATGTAACAAGGCCTCTGGCCTTGAGCTGGGCTTCACAGTGCTGAGTACATTTCTAAGATAAGGGAGTTACTAACTGGGCTCCATGGTAACAGCTGGCAGGAGGAGGAACTGGAAAGGGAGATAGAGGAACTGGAGGGTCGAATGAAGAAGTCAAGATTTAAAGCATCTACGGCCCCGATCCCTGTTGCGCTCCCTCCTTATAACCCCGATTGGAACGAGGACAACCCCAGAAGGCAGGGGGGGTGTTCAGTGGCAGCCTAAGATATCCCAAACTTTTCCAGTAATTGAAAACCTGGATGCCGATGGACAGCCGGCCAGAGTGTATGTTTCTTTAGCCTTTAAGGACATTAAACAACTAAAGGAGGCAATTACTAATTACAGACCCCATGCCCCCTTTACATTGACTCTCTTCGAGTTTTTCTCTGCCAATCAGCTGACACCTAGTGACTGGCAACAACTTTGCAGGGCTGTATTGTCCGGAGGGATTTTTTTTGTTGTTGTTGTTGTTGTTGTTGTGGAAAAGTGAAAATCAAGAGAGGTGTCGTGAGCTAGCCTGAGTCAATCAGGACGCCGGCTTCCCACAGTGTAACCTTGAAATTTTAACAGGCTCAGGACAATATGCTATCATAAATCAACAAATTAATTATGGTCCTGGGGTCTATGCTCAGATAGCTACAGCAGCGAGCGTAATTCCAAGTTTGATGCTCAGGGACGCCCACTGCAGCCGGGAAACGGGAACAGGGGCCCACCCCGGGCCCCGGAAGCCAGAGTGTACGGGGCGGTCCAGAGACAGAACAAGCTGCTACCGCAGTAAGATCTTGGCCAGGCGGGGAAAAATGCAGACAAAATCAAACAAAATGCAATCGGCTAGGAAACCTTGGGGAACTTTTGCCTCCAAAATGAACAGCGAACTCCATGTTGTTTGCATCACCATGGTAACCATGGGGTGCCTGGCCCGAAGAGCGGCTTCCTGGTCCCACCTTCCACACTCTTGGGGGCTACCGATTGGTTCTTCCACAGTCACTCAGACAGGACTTCTAGTCCCGCCTTCCAGCCACTGACCTGTTTTGCTGTGTTTCAGATTTCTACCGGAGCTACTCAGAGCCTATATTTTTGAAACATGCCTGCCTATCAATGCTAACAAAAGATATCTTTTTCAGACAAAATTTAATTCCACAGCTTTCTATGTTACAGTCCTAAATTTAAGCTAGTTCCAAGTTAAATAACCTGACTTTTCTCTGTAGTTGTGTTACTAAATAATGTTCTATTGATGAGAGATATCAAATATGCTTCTTTATATTTTACTTTTAATTTTGGAAGTTATGAGGATACATTTGCTTGCCACAGGAACAAGCCGGCAAAGTTCCTGTGATGACCAAAAAATCCTTATTCTAATTGCTAACCATAAAAATAAAAATGTATACTCAAGGATCTTATTTCAGTTACATCAAGTGACGTCACATAGAAGAGTGCACTCCTAGTTAAAAATAAATTAACATGGATCCAAATATTTTAAGACCACGTGGTTACATAAAGTTAATACAATTATAAGTTAAGTTCTTATTCTTAATATATATTTTTTTAGATATTTACATCACCTATATTTGTTAATCTATAAATTAATTAACACATGCCTAATTGATTAATTAATATATATTTGCCTAATTGTTTTTCTTCAACAGGAAACCCATAATTTATGTTTTATATTTACATTTATCAGATACTCTGCCTTTTCAGTTACAGATATTTGAGATAAATGTGTTTACTGTAAATTTACTTTTAAGTGAAAATGCAATCACGTAGTTTCTCCTTCTCAAAGTTACTGTTTAAACTCATAAGATGATAAATTATTATAATTATTTCTACAAAATATCTAAGGGTTTTAACTATATTTTCATTGATATTTCTTATCAAAGTATAATAATTTGTTTATAGATCCTAAGGTTTTCAGAAATTGTTCCAAAGTGTATTTTTTTTTAAAGAACAAGATGTTCCAACAAAGACAAAGCACACATGGATCCTAAAAAGAAAAAAGAAATCATCTTTGGGTAAAATAAGGTCTTTATATTCATTTCCCTAAGTAAAAAAGATTTTTATATTGTTATCTAACCAGATGATATAAAAGGTTAGAACGAAAAAAAAAAAAAAAAAAAAAAAAAAAAAAAAAAAAAAAAAACAACGAAAAACCAAGGGGAGATTTTCATATACTAAACTGACTATAATTAATTTAAGGGTATTTCAGTTTATTTTCCTCATTTAACTATACTAATGTGAGCTAAAATTTTGTCCATATTTTGACATGACAAACACCTATTAAAATGTGAGTTTATTTCTTTAAAGAAAGATCCTTATTGCCTAATAATTCTTACTGTTTCAGATAAAGATTAATTTTAGTAAATAAATTCGCATTGTTGATTAAACATTAAGTATATTGAACTACTAACTTAAACCCCTGTATGACCTTTTGAGAGGAGACCCCTCACCCACCTCCCTGTGAAAACCTACCCCAAAAGCCTTGAAGGCACTCAGGTTAATGGAAACAGCCTTACAAGAGATGCAGGTTACCCAGATAGATTATTCTATACCCCTATCATTTATAATCCTGCCTTCAAAATTAACTCCTACTGGAGTGTTTTGGCAAACAGGTCCCATCTATTGGGTCCATTTACCCGCTTCTAACTCTCGGGTGATAACTCCCTTTTATAAACTAGTGATAAATCTGATCTGGAAAGCCAAATATTTGGGTGATGCATTGTTTGGAAAAACTTTTGACATTCTCATTCAACCTTATACCCAGGATATGATTTTAAAATTACAACAAGAACATGATTTTTGGTGTCTTTTTCTTTGTAATTTCAAAGGTCAAATTGATACTTACTTTCCCCGACATAAACTTCTAGGAGGCCTTAAACAATGTCCTATTATTTTTCCTAAAATTATTAAAGGGGAACCTATCCCGGGAGCTCAGACTGTTTATACAGACGGAACAAAAGGGGGGTTTGCTGTTGCTTTTGATGGATCTCACGTAATTCGACACCCTGTTCCTAAACTGTCTGCCCAAAGATCAGAAGTTCAAGCTCTAATTATGGCCCTTAAACCATACAATTCCATCCCACTTAATGTGTATACTGATAATCTCTATGTTGCCAATTTAGCCTTAGTTATTGACACAGCCCCTTATATTGGCAGACAATCTACTATTATGGAACAATTACAAACAGTTCAGCTCCTTGTTTGGGCTAGACGAGATCCTTTATTCATTGGACATATCCAAGGACACTCAGAGCTCCCTGGGCCTCTGGCGGAGGATAATGCTAAAGCAGATGCTGCCACTCATAATATGGGCCTAGTATACACTATAACCAAGTATGATGAGGCCTCACAACTCCATGCTAAATTCCATCTAAATTCACAATCTTTACGCTTCCGCACAGGATGCTCGCGTGATCAAGCTTTACAAATTGTCTCCCTGTGCCCAGTATGTGCTCCATTTCTTCATTTTCCCAGTTTGGGTGTTAATCCTAGAGGCTTACAACCAAATGATATCTGACAAACTGATGTTACCCACTTCCCTAGTTTTGGTAAGCTGTCTTTTGTACATGTTTCTATTGATACATACTTTGGCTATATCTTTGTTACATTACACACTGGGGAAAAGGCCAAAGATGTTATTGGACATCTCTTAAAAGCTTTCTCTTGCATGGGCAGTCCACGTTGTCTCAAAACAGACAATGGACCTGCATATATAAGCCAAACAGTTCAACGGTTCTGCACCCAATGGGAAATTGAACACAAAACAGGCATTCCTTATAACCCCCAGGGACAAACAATTGTGGAACGAGCCCATCAACATTTAAAACTTTATCTACAAAAAATTACGGAGGGGGAAATATATAGATGCTGCCAGGGACCACAAACGTTATTATCCATAACCTTGTTCACTTTGCATTTAGAAGGATTCCTATCCCCCTTGTCGGTTCTGATCATGGTATTTATGCCCGGGACGACAACGTACTTGGAAGTGTGGAGGACCTGAGGCCTATTATTGTGCCTCGTGGGGATGTAAAACCCCTAGTAATGGGTATTGGCTTAAAAATTCACCCAAGAATAACTATGCCCACTTCTGGCAAACAATAGAGGGAGAATCAAATATTACTATTCAGTTTATACTTCCAATGGAAAACAACAAACAGATTGGACTCAAGGATATCTCTGGGGGCTGCGTATTTACACCCCCGGACAGTACAATCCTGGCCTGCTTTTTCGACTCAAATTGACCACAGAACAGCCTACTGGGAGTCTAATAGGACCCAATCAGGTACTCGGAGACCAAAAGGCCTCATCTAGACCCAAACAGCCCATAGCCCCAACATTAAAACCTTCCCCCAGTGGTCAAACAATAACTATGGGCTATCAAACCTTTGATTATACCCCTGAGCCCATACACCCTGGAACTGGAGATCGTCTTCTTAATTTGGTCCGAGGAGCTTTTTTCGCTCTCAAGGCCACTAATCCTAACAGGACCCAAGATTGCTGGCTATACTTGACCTCCAGGCCGCCCTATTATGAGGGGGTAGCAATACTGTCTAATTTATCCTCTAATACCACTACAGATCCTAAATGTTATTCTCTGCCCAGCTGTAAGTTAACTATCACGGAGGTCATGGGACAAGGGGTTTGCTTGGGAAAGGTACCGCTTTCACACCAACATCTCTACAACATCACCCGACCAATAAATCAATCTCAATCTGATTATTTGTGGGGTCCCAAAGGGTCCTATTTTGCTTGCAATACTGGGTTAACTCCCTGTGTTTCCATGGCAGTCTTAAATACAACTACTGATTTCTGTGTGTTGGTACAACTATGGCCGAGGATATCTTATCATGGGTCAGACTACGTCCTGGGACGCCTTGAGGGACATACTCGGCTCCCCAGAGAACCCATAACTATGACTATTGCCCTCCTATTGGGCATAGGTGGAATAACAACTGGAATAGGAACCGGGACAGCCGCCTATGTCCAGGGAGGTCAATTACTAAATTTACAAATGACTATGAATGAGGATTTAACAGCCATGGCCAAGTCTATTACTGCTTTGGAAAAGTCCCTCACTTCCCTCTCAGAAGTTGTGTTACAATATAGGAGGGGACTAGATTTATTATTCCCAAGGGAAGGAGGACTATGTGTAGCCTTAAAGGACCAGTGTTGTTTTTATGCAGATCACACTGGGGTAATCCGTGAAACTATGAAAAAGGTCACGGAAAGATTGGCTAAAAGACAAAAGGAGTTTGAAGCACAACAAGGATGGTTTGAACAATGGTTTAAAAATACCCCATGGCTGACTCCTTTGATGTCCACTGTAATGGGACCGCTTTTCGGTCTCCTTCTTGTAGCTGCTGTAGGCCCCTGCCTTGTCAAGAGAATGACACAATTTATTAAAGACCAAATTAACATTCTGACTTCTAAGCCAATACAGGTCCATTATCAACGCCTACAAACCAAAGATGATCTTACTGAAGTTTGTCTCCGACCAATTCGAAGATGATTTTTCTACAATGATTCCTGCTTCATGCCTTTCTCCTTTTGCCCCCTTTTCTTCCTTATTTTTATTATTCCTCTCCTCTGACTCTATGCCCTGTTGAACCGGAACCAATTAAAGACCTAATAATGACTGGCTAAATAGATACCACTAAACGCCTTGGCAACAACGAGCTGATCTTGTAGTACCCAGAGACGGGCAACTTTCACGCTTGCACTGCAACCTAAGACAGGGGAATGGGGCCTCCCCAGAGACGGGTAAGCACTGTAAGGGCAGTGAACGACCTAAGACAGGGGCTACTTGATTCCCTTTGACGTGCCACAAACAAAAGAGGGGGAACTGCTGGCACGGACTCCCCCCGGCCCCCAGGGCTTGGATCCAGCCCTGGTTTCTTGTTGTGCACGTCAAAGAGGCCAGCTCACAAGGCCTTGAGGCAGCTCACCAGGCCTTGAAGGACTTGTGGTGTCTGTTTTCATATTATTCAGCCTATAACGGTCATGTGGGAACGTCTTGACCTGCTTGGGTCCGATAAGGTTCCTGGTTGAAGGCTTGGTATGAGTTAACAAGAACTTTCTGTCTCCCCCCGCCCTTGCTCCCGCCTACTGGTAACTTTCCATTCTATCTGCAAGAAATATATAAGTATGTGCTGAGCCATACTATGCAGCCACTTCTGCACAGTGGGATAGGACCTCTACTCTCGCCTGTGTTGTTTTTAGAAAACAAAAGGGGGAACTGTGGTGAGCCGTTTCTTCAGACCGGTCGCCATTACAAGATGGCGCCGGCCTCGTTGTGGTCTGTGACAAACAACTCCTTCTTTGGGAGAGTTGGCACTTGGTTCTTTGACACCCTATGAGAAAGCTCCACGTGGCAGCTTCACATTGGGTGTTCGGATACTTTATTAAGGCTGGGAGGGGCTTCCGGGGGAGGAAGAACTCTGCAGAGCCTGAATAAACAGCTGTAAGAAGATTCCCGGTGTTGCGTCTTCCTTGCGGGCAAGGGGGTCGCGACACTACACAATGTCCAAATCTTCAAAGAAATAACATTCCCAGCCTGATGCTGCTTATGGAGCTCTTTCTGAACCAATTTCCATTCCCCTAAATTTAACTGGACCGTAGTTTGATACTGGAACCAGTGACAATGACATTCTATAATTTTAAATAACTCCTTGAGTCTCTTATGAGATGTTTTCACACCCATGGAATATAATAATCCTTGTAGTAACTCTACATATTGTTCCTTTAAGGACTGGGAGTTTCCCATGTTAGTTCTGAAAGTCCCCCTAAAGTCTCTTTCAACCCAGGGCGATACCTTTCGATATTAGTTCTGAAAGTCCCCCTAAAGTCTCTTTCAACCTGGAGCGATACCTTTCGATATTTTGTTAGTTCTGAAAGTCCCCCTAAAGTTTCTTTCAACCTGGGGCGATACCTTTCGATATTTTGTTAGTTCTGAAAGTCCCCCTTTCATTTTCTTCACCCGGGGTGCTTACCCTTTCGATGCTGGATCCTGCAGACTACGCCAAATGTTGCAGTAATTCACTTGCAGGTCAGTATGAGAAAAGAAAGAAGCAGCAGAGCAAGCAAAGCAGCAGCAGAAAAAAAAAAAAGTCCTTTATTGTGTACAAGCAATCCTTTTATAGTATTGTGAACAAAGAAGACAGCCTTCCAACAGCAATAAATCAGGTCTTTCAGCTAATTAAACATAGCATACAGAAGTTTTACTTTCTAATCAGAAGTGACCCGCTTCTCATGGTTAATCTACTCTCGGCCCAGAGTATGCTGAGCTCTGCTCTTTGTTAAGAACAGATAATAAAATTTTTCTTAGCGCCCTCCTAGCCCCCTTGGCAGAACATCCCGTTTGCAGGCAGACTCCATCAAGGACAGTAATAGTAACACAGTCACATCTGATTCTCTACACCCTCCTTCAGTGAGGAGAAATCAGCAGGTAATGAGCACCCCATGCTCAAGTGTACTGTCAGGTGAGCTCACAGTAGCTCTGCCAGGGATACAGAGGGAAGGAGAGGCCCAGAAGCCTAGCGATACCCCTACTCAGTCTCCAGCCCAGGGTTAAGACTCCAGGTGCCACTCAAGGAAAATCTGAGTCAAATGGACCTGTGTCCAGGCCATACAACAGTGCCCCAGCTGTGGGTGTCACTTACCTGGTCGCAGATGAAGCCTCAGGAGCCTCTCAGGCATGATGACAAATATTTGGGTCAACTCCAGGAAGTGGATTCACATTAACACTTTACATGGGACTACAGCAGAGGTGTCTGCACCTCACCTCACATCACATATTTCTCACCCTCTGGTGCTGAAGATCCATTCTAGGCCTGCATCACCCCTACTGACCAGACCTGGCTCCACTGAGGCTCCCCACAAAAACCTGAGTCTGTGGACACACAGGGCAGGAAGGATGCCTACCTGATGCAGAGAGACTTTTGCCTTTGGAGTCTGGGATTGCAAGTATTTCTTCCTGCCAGCCCCCAGGGAGCTGTCCCCATGGCTCATTACCTAGACCCAGACTGGCCTCCATTTTATCCTACTTCAATATTTCAGTGCATCCAACACAGAACTATCTCACTATATCCCTACTGGGTAGATAACCCCACACCAGTCCCAAGCCTGACAGTCAGGCCCTGCTGTGCTCTGCCTGGCCAGCCTGGAAAGGGGGGGGGGGTATTCCAGGAGGATCCACGGAGTCTGGGGGACATGGGGCACACTGGCAGAGGCAGGAACACTGTTGTGTTGAATCATGTACCAAAACTCACATATGGAAGTCCTCAGCCTCAGCACATGTGAGGGTTCCCTCATATGGAAATAGGGTATTTTAAAAAATATATTTTTTAGTTATAGTTGGACACAATACCTTTGTTTTATTTATTTATTTTTATGTGGTGCTGAGGATCAAACCCAGGGCCTCGCATGTGCTAGGCGAGCACTCTACTGCTGAGCCACAACCCCAGCCCTGGAAATAGGGTATTTGCCGATGATCAAGCTAACATGAGATCCTCGGGGCTGTCCCTAATCCACTATGGCTGTCTTTATTAAAAGGGAACACACGCAGGGAAAACATTTGGTGGGGAGTGGAGCTCTGCTGCCACAGCCAAGAAACTACAGAAGATGGAGCAAGGCCTGGAACAGACCCTCCCCTTGTGCCTCAGTGTGGGGCAAGGCCCCGAAGACACATGACTTCCCCATCTGGACTTGATACCTGTGAGACAGCAGCTCTATGGTTCTGAGCTACAAGCTTGTGGTACTTTGCTGGGGCAGCCTTAGGAGAACACAGGTTCATTCTGCTCCATCCACTATTCTTCAGACCACAGCTGCCTCCCTACACCCACCCCACAAGAAGGTGGGAGTGGAAGCAGGATCCTTCAAGGTCACAGCACTGCCAGGAGGTCACTTCCATTTCTTTTTTTTTTTTAATATTTATTGTTTAGGTGAACATAATATATTTATTTTACATTTATTTGGTGCTGAGGATCGAACCTGGAGCCTTGCACATGCCAGGCAAGCACTCCACCACTGAGCCACAACCCCAGCCCCAGAGGTCACTTCCATTTCTACCCAGAACTCTGGCCTCAGCTCTCAAATCTTGGGAGGGCAATGGGAGGATGAGGATGAGGACAAGGAGGGACAAGAGGTCAGCCTCCCTGGAGTGGTCACTGAATCTCCACCCTGCTGCTTCTGAAGCACAGAGCTAGACAAATCCTACCTCTCACACCTCCTCCAGTCCTAACCCCTACCCTAACCCTTGATCCTGACCTTAATGTTGATCCTTGACTCTCAACCCCTGATCCCACTCATCAAGGCCAGCAAGCAAAAATGTCTTCTTCCTGTAATTACGTTAGAGCTCTCACCTGGGTCCTGCCCATTGATTAGATCCGCAATATTTAAAAGTAGGTAACTTTCTGACCATTTTTGTTGCTTTGGTGGAGCTACGGATTCTCAATGATCCCTACCTGTTTGTTTTCCACCACACCATTCAGCCTGTTCCTGTTGGGACCTCAAGTTCAGATCCCTGGATCCATTTGGTTCACTTATTCTTTACATTTTTATGTTTTTCATGTAAGTCTCTGAAATAAGATTTCATCTTCATGGTATACAACTTCCACATAGCACATTCTTAAATATTTACATACAAATATAAAATTTTATATGGACTGCACTAATTGAAGTAAATAATAAAAACTTTCCTGTACTTTAAGACACATGCTATCCTTTCACATCCTCAGAATAAGGGGAAATTGTGTCAAAACATCTAACAGACATTCTTCAAAGTATGTTTCGAGTTGCCTATTCATTTATTAACTAGGAACAGTGGTTGGCCTTCCCTACATCCACTATAAATGCTGCAGAACCAAGCAATCCAAGTACCTGGTGAGAAGAAACATACACTAATGAAGGGGAAAGGAGTATTTTTTGAGTTTTTTTTTTTTTTTTTTTTTTTTTTTTTTTTTTTTTTTTTAAGAATGCAGTCGAGAATTTAAATCCCACACAGGACACAGAAGCAATGCTGAGAGTAAAACATCATAACTACCTTTATTATTCACTGTGTTTATTCATGTATGTCAGCTCATTAAAATCACTGTTTCAAATTTCTTGGATTTCCAGGCTGGAGAAAGGATTTTTATGTACATGCTGACTCTCATATTACATACTTGTTGTGCACAGATCTATGGCTTTTACCACTTTTCAGATAAGCTGTGTGAAAACACAGACCCTAACAGTAAAGAGCCATCAGGACACGATGGTAGGACGACACCTCTGGAAACAAAAGTGTGTGTTATGGTGGATTCTGGTGTGAGGTGCTTAATCACAAGAAAACTTACTTACAATTTTCCTTTACACCAACCTATTTCTCACATATATTACAACTATGTTTTTAAAAATCACAAACCAACAAAATATAAACACAAAATGCTAGAAAAAATTTAACATATAGGGGAAACATCTCTTATGTATTATAGTGATTTTTATAATCTAGCATAAAGGCAAACGTGGTTTTTAAAAAATGCACTCCATATATAATTATAGGGGGGAAAATCAGCCAAGCCACCTAATGTAACATTTCACAGGTATCATTCTTTAATATCATGTCCACAGATTTCCATGTACATAGAAGCCTACACATCAATGAGAATAGTGTCAACAGGATCTGCAAACTACAAAGTATCAGCAAGTAAACTTAAATCATGCATTTCTCTCTGAAACAATGAAGCCTGGTTCTGAGTTAAAAGGCAGGTAAAAACTATAAACTGACTTTCCTTAACGAGTGTATATTTACCAATCTAGGGCAATACGTTTTCCCAGCTACACATGCAGACTATATTGTGTTAAAAATCAAAAAGCAGAAAAGATCCAAAATAACCAGTCAAGCTACGATACCTAGAGAGACAGCAAAGGCTTCCCTGTGGGTCAGCTCATGCTGGGGAGGATGAACCAACACCAGGACAGCTGACCCTAGGTCAGCACACGCACTCACTATTAACAGTTTGCACTAGTCTGTTCTTGGGTAAAAAAATTCCTTGACAACAGCCAATGTTTTAGAATCAGCAATGGAATCAGCAACGTCAAATCATTTTGCCATCTGACTGCTAGACCCACAACTTGATAGAAAGCTCTCAAAACAAGGCCTAGAGAAGGTGGATCTCACAAATCACTGAGCTGAACTGTTCTAATGCAATGGAGCTACCAAAATACATACATCTGTTAAGAAAACTTACAAAACTAACAAATCTCTTTTTCTCTAGAATTATAAAAGATAAATCTATGAATCAATACTCTAATGTGATCACAGAGAGACAGCAAACTGAAGTCGAGCAGCACAAGCTGTCTGCAACGCTCCCTAGTCTACTTTCTACCTGCTGAGGACTGGGCCAGCCAACACCATGGAACCCATCATGGTCTTTAAAGACGTGAGATAAACCATCATCCTGATGGGCAGGGCAGAAGCACTTTGATGTATTACTTACACATGTAAATAGCGAGCTTGTTTTGTTTTCAGGATATGCTTCAGGAAATCACATGACAGTGGTTCTTTACAATTTAGGTAGCAAAAGGGGTCAGAAAAACACTCTTGGAAGTTCTTTGAAATTCCAAAGACAGCTGGCAGTTTGATGTTTTTATTCCTGCTCCCCCACACACAATTTTTCCTTTCAAAAATTACAGTTGACAACTCACATAGATTTAATTAAGTTGATTAAAATAAGGGAGGGTGTTTCAATAATGTCTCCCCTCTAGAAAACCAAGTTCAACAAAACTCAGTGCCAGTAAATTAAGAGGCCAGTACCATAAAATTCAAACCTGGGCAGTGGTACATCACACTGAGAAAAGATTTCATATATTTACAAAGTTGAGCTTCACCTCCCACAGGCAATTCTGCTTCAGGTGCACTTTGATGTGTGCATGCACCTGCAGGGGATTGGGGGGGGGGGGTAGTCGGCAGAACATCGTCTCTGCTGCACTTCAGTGTTTTAGCAGAGCTAAACCAAGCCTCCTGACTTGAGGAAAACACTCTTCTATGCAGCGTACATCCTGTCAGATCATGTTTAAAGAAATCACAGCACTGAATCAGAACTTTAGAGACACACAAAAAAAGAAAACTACGACACGGGTAAGTACAGCAGTCCCCTTCCCACAGCATCTGCTCCCAGGAGACACCTCAGACGGTACAATCAGACTCCAATCGGCTCTTCCTCGCTTTCTCCCTTCAAATAGAAGTTTATTTTTCTCTGTAATAAAGCAGGTAGTATTTCAGGGGGTCTGGCAGAGGAAGGCTCAGGACCTTCTGGCGTAGGAAGTTCACTGGAGGGTCTGGCTTGGTCTCTGGCAGGGTTTTCTCTTCTTCCCTCCGCTCTTCTTCCAAGTCTTCACAGCTGTTGTCATCGGAGGGGTTGGAAATACGACTAGCAAAGACCTCTTTGTCCAAAAAGACAATTGTTTCCATTCTACGGCGGCGGACCCTCCTTCGTTTACACCGAGGCGTGTTCTTCAGTCCACTTCCACTTCTGCTCGCTGCTTCCTGATGAATGACCTTCTTGATGGTGCCCCTGATGGCAATGCGGGCCAAGTCCTGGAGGCTGCGGACAGCCAATGGTGCTGCAAACAGCAAGAGGGCAAGAGGGTCTGAGCCAACACCACAAAGTCTGAAGGTGCGAACCTAATGGCACCTGAACTCACTGGCTATTCACAAGCAATGCAGAATGGGAGCACCTTTTAAGCAAGTGTTGATAAGTGCTCTCATCAGCATTCTGGGGTTTTCCCAAAGCAAGTTCAGGTACACTAATTTTTAACAATGAAAAGGAGAGAAAGCAATATTGCCTGGCTCCGGTCATTGGCAGAATTAACTGACAAGCTGTCACCATTTACTGTGTTCATTCATGTATTAACCCATGCAGGGTTACACAGCAGAGCTAACATTCTTCCATCTATTTTAACACCGTTCTAGCAACTTACAAACTGAGTATTTGTTCCGTTTCTTGTTAAAGTAGATAAAGAGCAAATTTTTTATTAAAGTGGAGAAAAACAAAATCCCCAGAGCACAACAAGGAAAAAGATCATCTGGCATCTGGGGCAGAGTGACACTGGCACACAGTGAACATGCACAGCAGCACACAGGGCTCTTCTCATGGCCACCCAGCTCCTGAGACACCACAGGGACAGCTATCCCTAGGTCTCAATCCCTCCTCCTGCCACCCACAGTGTTGTTCCCTAAGGCTCCAATGTCCACCATCCTCCTTTCCTGGCATGCCTGTGTCCCTGGTTTCACATCCATTCTGAGGCTTTACGTAAGAGACCAGCTCCCCAGGTTCTAGTCCAGGCCCAAACAACAGCCACAACACAAAAGGGACACCTCAGGCTCCCATGGCCTTCCTCAGAAAGGTCTGCACCCCTGAACTTTTCTCACTGCAGAGCCCACAGCATCCTGACTGGTTCTGGTCTTTAGCCTGCCTGCTTATCCACCCAGCTGAGAGGTGACCTGAGTGGGGCATGTCCAAGCTACACACCCTCAGGTACACTGGCTTTATCTTTGCCAGTTTCCTACCCCTCTGTCTCCATTGGCTTTACTTATCTAGGAAACTCTGGCCCAGGAAGACAGAAGCTCAGAGTATCTTTCTTACTTTGGGAACCCTAAGCACCATTAGGTGACTATGCACCACCAGCACTGACTTTGAAGGCCTCCCTCAGAGCAAGCATCTCAGACAGCCAACTTGCCATCAGGACTGTTATCCAGTGCTGATTCTGCCTCCCACAGAAACACTTTCAATAAGACCAATAAAAAGTCTCATAAACACTCCAAAAGAGCCCTTGCCTTCCCAAACTCTGCTCTAGCAACCTCCCTTACCAACAGCAGCATCTGCTGAGAAGTTTCCATGCTGCTCAGATCTCTAGAACATGTATCTGACAGACTCCCCCTGCAGGCAACATGCTGCACCTGAATGTCTGGTGGCCCTCCACAGCCTCCTAGTAAACTCAGATCTACCTACACACCAGTCCAGCTTCTCCCAAACGCCCACGTTCGACCACATTGGGAATATGCACTTTTAACTTTGCCCTGCTTCTGCAAAGACCTTTCCTCCCCTCCTCCTCTCTTTAGGGAATTCCTTTTTACCTCAAGACCAAGCACAACCACCACCTTCTATCCAACCTTCCTTGGTCCCTCTAAGCCCCTTCTATTGCTACTTCCACTGTTGCTTGTTATCAAATTTTAAGGACCAATCTATGTCATATGACTAGAAAAGTATAATTATTTGATAATGATTCCTCTCAATCTGAAAAATATTTCTGGAAGGAATTTGCTAAAGTATACTGTCTTTGGGTATTGGAACTATGTGTGATATTTTCTTTCTCTCTTTTTTTTTAAATCAAATCAGCTGGAACTCTCATTTCTGTGTGAACTGTTTAAATCATAAAATCCTAGGAGAAATGCTACTCTGGCGTCAGCTCCTCTCCGCTCTGCACCCAGAAGAAGGGAAATGCAAAGGCTCACAGCAAGCCCCACCCACAACGGCAGAGGAGCATGGACACTGTTCTTCCTTGGCCTGCCCAGGTGGCAGCAGGTTCAAGTGTGGTCACTCTCTCCCAGTAAGTGAGTCAAGCGGTTTCAGTGCCCACAGGCAGGACAGCTAGCTCCCTTTCTGAGAATCCACTGCTGTCAATGGCATGACCAGTAGCAGCCCTTAACAGATTTAAAAGAAGCCTAAAATAACCTAAGATGGGTTACAAACAGGTTATAATTTTTAAATGCCTAAAATCCCCTGTACAATCTTAAGGTTCCAGTGAGGAGTGAACATCCAATTTTCTTATAAATCTTGTTTCCTTTTGAATTTCTAATGAGATTAAAAGATCTGTACGTCAAATACAGTGTATTTACTCACGTAGCTGGACAAGTCTGGACTTTCCTGACTCCGAGTGGCAGGGCTGGACCAGAGGAGCGAAGGAAACAGCCAGAATCTTTTTGGTTTCCCAAGCAGAAGGGCCTATGCGCGTTATCTTGGTCAACTATCCCAAAGACAAAAATGAGAATATCCAAAAAATTTGTCTACTAGATAGCTTGTGAGTGCAATCATTCTAATAAATAAAACAGATACACTAAAATAAAACTGCCTGACAACATGGACCATAACATGGTATTGCATGAGTACAGCTCATGAGTATTCCTAGAAAAATTCTTAAGATGGAATTTACCCAAGGCCCCAGACACACCTCTGTTTACAGAAAGTATCTGTGACAGAGAAACTAGAGAAAGGACAGTAGGAGAAAATAACCAGAGATCACAACAGTGGGGATTCTCATAAGACATCTTTCTTGGGCATTCTAGGTTGAAGAGGGGCTAACTTTAGGAACAGTAACTGAAAATGCACAACCCCACCCCAGCCCAGCCACACCCAATCCTGAATCCTGGCCACAACTAGGGTGCAGGAAAAGTACCAAGGGCAGGCATAGCTGCACTTGGACTCTTCAACTCTCCATGTCATTCTGGACACCTGGGCGACTACTCTGCTCCTTCTGGAGAAATGTCCTGACAGCCCCCCACAGTGCACAGGAATTTGGTGGTGATACACTGTAGTGCTGACTGTCAAGACATTTCTTCTGAAACTCTGCGTCTGATAGAAGAAAAAGTTGGCTCCGATCTACAGATTGTGGGGTCGGGCTCCAAATTCCTTAATAGGACACCCATAGCACAAGAGTTAATAACAAGAATCAACAAATGGGACTTAATTAAACTTAAAAGTTTTTTCTCAGCAAAAGAAACAATAAGAGAGGTAAATAGGGAGCCTACATCCTGGGAACAAATTTTTACGCCTCACACTTCAGATAGAGCCCTAATATCCAGAGTATACAAAGAACTCAAAAAATTAGACAATAAGATAACAAATAACCCAATCGACAAATGGGCCAAGGACCTGAACAGACACTTCTCAGAGGAGGATATACAATCAATCAACAAGTACATGAAAAAATGCTCACCATCGCTAGCAATCAGAGAAATGCAAATCAAAACCACCCTAAGATACCATCTCACTCCAGTAAGATTGGCAGCCACTATGAAGTCAAACAACAACAAGTGCTGGCGAGGATGTGGAGAAAAGGGTACACTTGTACATTGCTGGTGGGACTGCAAATTGGTGCGGCCAATTTGGAAAGCAGTTTGGAGATTCCTGGGAAAGCTGGGAATGGAACCACCATTTGACCCTGCTATTGCCCTTCTCGGACTATTCCCTGAAGACCTTAAAAGAGCATGCTACAGGGATACTGCCACATCGATGTTCATAGCAGCACAATTCACAATAGCTAGACTGTGGAACCAACCCAGATGCCCTTCAATAGATGAATGGATAAAAAAAATGTGGCATCTATACACAATGGAGTACTATGCAGCAATAAAAAAATGACAAAATCATAGAATTTTCAGGGAAATGGATGGCACTAGAGCAGATTATGCTTAGTGAAGCTAGCCAATCCCTAAAAAACAAATACCAAATGTCTTCTTTGATATAATGAGAGCAACTATGAAAAGAGCAGGGAGGAAGAGAGGAAGAAAAGATTAACATTAAACAGAGACATGAGATGGGAGGGAAAGGGAGAAAAAAGGGAAATTGCATGGAAATGAAGGGAGACCCTCATTGCTAAACAAAATTACATATAAGAGGTTGTGAGGGGAATGGGAAAATAAACAAAGAGAGAAATGAATTACAGTAGATGGGGTAGAGAGAGAAGTTGGGAGGGGAGGGGAGGGGGGATAGTAGGGGTTAGGAAAGGTAGCACAATACAACAATTACTAATAGGGCATTATGTAAAATTGTGGATGTGTAACCGACGTGATTCTGCAATCTGCATTTGGGGTAAAATTGGGGGTTCATAACCCACTTCAATCTAATGTATGAAATATGATATGTCAAGAGCTTTGTAATGTTGTGAACAACTAATAAAAAAATTAAAAAAAAAAAAAAAGACATTTCTTCTGAAATACAGGATAAGGGCCAGAAAACCTAATCAGACAGCAAAGCTGCCACCTAGGCTGGTTTCCAAATAGCCTAAACAGGTCACGGTACTATTTTTTTTTTTTTTTTAAAGAGAGAGAGAGAGAGAGAGAGAATTTTTTTAATATTTATTTTTTAGTTTTCGGTGGACACAACATCTTTGTTTGTATGTGGGGCTGAGTATCGAACCCAGGCCGCACGCATGCCAGGCGAGCACGCTACCGCTTGAGCCACATCCCCAGCCCACGGTACTATTTTTGATCATGCTAAAATTAGATGTTAGTCTTTTGAAAATATCTAAGCTGGCAAATCCTATAAAAGGTTAAGTAGCCATGTACTGTGTGTGTGTGTGTGTGTGTGTGTGTGTGTGTGTGTGTGTTGTACTGGGAATTGAACTCAGGAGTACTTAACCACTGAGCCAATATTCCCAGCCCTATTTTGCATTTTACTTAGAGACAGGGTCTCACTGAGTTGCTGAGGCTGGCTTTGAACTAGCAATCCTCCCATCTCAGCCTCCTGAGTGGCTGGGATTATAGGTATGTGCCACCACACCTGGCCCATGTACTATAAATATCAACAAGTTAATTACTTTCTCATATACTAGCAAAAAGTTTTTAAATTTTTTTTTAGTTGTAGATGGACACAACACCCTTTGTTCTGTTTATTTTTATGTGGTGCTGAGGATTAAACCCAGTGCCTCACACATGCTAGGCAAGTGCTCTACCATTGAACTACAACTACAGCCCTTTGATATTTTTAAAAAGAATTTCTAGTTATAATAAATATAAAATATTTAAATATAATCAATGAATGATGTGTGAGACCTTAAATAAAACTATAAACCCCTATTTCATATTCTAGATGAACAGAAGAAATATTATAAATATCATAACTATGTCCACAATCCTCAAAATTATCTGGAGATAAAATGATTCCAATGAAAAATCTAGTGCATTTTTATCACAAAGCAGAGTGATAGCATCACCTGTGTAAGCAGAGAAATGTTTACAACAACACTGAGCAGAAAGAGCAGAGGAGACAGGTGCCCAAGCCCTCAGAGGCAGCGGCAGCCAGCACACAGCACTCCCACTGCACTGACCGCACTGTCTGAAGCGGCAAAGCTTACAGCACACAGCCTTGAGCCAGCACTTGTACTTGTGAGGAGAACAGAGCTTTTATCTTTTGCAGTTACATACTAAAATGTTTGTGAGGTTGCACCTGGGAAGAGACAAGGACAGTCACATCACAAAGAGGAGCACACACAGGCCTTCCTGGGAGCACTGTCAGTGACAGCAGAGGACGCGTGAGCCACAGTGCCGTCATGAACCATATTCACTCTACACCAACGAAAGGTTTTAGAAACAGACAACAGGAAGGGGCAAAGGGTTTCCAGATACAGTGAGCACCAAATACTTAGAAACAATAGATACAGTATATAGATAAAACCACAAATCCTTTTCACACATGGCCGGGTGGGCAGACAGTGGAAGCACTGAAGGAGGGTTAGGAAGAAGTTTGCCTGCGTACTTTTTTAAGCAAAGAGATTTATACTAAAAGCACACCACACAGTGGTCACCACAGACAAGGGTACGAGGGACAAGCCCAGGAAAAAAAGTCCCTGTTTAGACTTGGAGCCTCGTAACCACTTCAGGAAGGACACACCTAGAATGGTAACCCCTAAAAACTGAAAGGAAAGGAGTAAGCTGTGTGTCAGAAGTAAAATCTCAGCTGGGGTGTGGCTCAGTGGTGGACCACTTGCCTGGCTTGTGGAGGCCCTGGGCTTGAGCCCTGGCACGGGGTGGGGGGCGGAGGGGTGGGTAGCAGTAAGATCTGAACAGGTCTGAACTAGTTTGGGTGGCACTGTCACTGCAGGTAGACAAGCAGCAGAGAGAAGGGTGGCACTGTGGCCAAGACTGGCTCCTCAGAAAGTCCCTGGTTCTGAAATCTGCTTGGAAGCTGCCAGTACGAACCCACAGTGCACTCTATCTCTACACCAAGCAAAACTGTCTGGCTCCACAAATCCCTGCACCCACAAACCCCATGTCAATGAGCACTCTGGGCCCCAGCTGTGGCCTCTCAACACCAACTCCCACCAACATATCAACCCTCAGGTCAAAACCATACAGACTGAGCCTGGAATGCCTTTTCTCACCAGAAAGCAGCAGAGCCATCACAGAGGTAGAGGGTGTATCTGCCCCGAGACAGGCGAGAATCACACCAGTACTAAAACATGAGGCCCGTTCAATCTAGGAATTCATAAAGATGGTAAAATGCAAGCAAAACCTCAGTGATCACTACCTTTGGCAGATGTTAGAGGATCAAATTATTGAGAAATTCATAAATAAAAGTTAAGAATCAAAATTTATCCTCTCTCTCTTGTATAAAGTTACCTTAGGGGAATCTAATTAGTAATGAGAGGTTTTCTCTTCATAGAAGTACAATAGCTACTAAATAAAGAAGAAATGATAAAATCAAAAGGGTATTATTCTACAGTTTCTAATGAAATAATCCATCAGGTTCTAAATCATGGCCACAAGCATCAGAAAAAATAGACAACAGGGCTGATGTGCCTACACACAAAAGTCAGGCTGGCTCTCTGTATCCAAGGCTTCTGCATCCGCAAATTCAACCAACCACATATCAAAAACACTCAGGGAAACAATGTTACCAAACATGTACATATTTTTTTTCTTGTCATTTATTCTGTAAACAATACAGTATACAACTATTTACAAAGTATTTACATTGTATCAGTGTTGTAAGGGACCAGAGGATGTACATCAGCTATATGCCAATGACATGATACATGATTTTTTTAATATTGATTTTTTAGTTGTAGATAGACACAATACCTTTGTTTTATTTATTCATTTTTATGTGGTGCTGAGGATCGAACCCAGGGCCTTGTACATGCTAGGTGAGTGCTCTACAGCTGAGCCACAACCCCAGCCCGATACGTGATTTTATATGAGAGGCCTAAGCATCTGCAGATGTGGGCATCCTGAACAGAGGATGGGTACCAAACAATGACTGCATATTTCAATACCTGGCAGATGTTCCTGTGCTCTCCTCCCCAAAATATATTGAACAGCACCCTAATCAGGTCTCTAGATCCAACCAGCAACACAGAAAAAACAGAGGACAGAGGACAGCAAAACCTAGACTGCAGGAAAGTCTACAGGACACATCAAGGCGAGTCCTTGAACCAATAAGCTGCAAAGAAAAAATGAAAGTGAAAGATGCGAGAACCTCTAGACCTAAAAGCACTTCAGAGTTGTACAAACCAAAGGCATCACACCAGCCTTAAACACGATCCCGTTTCAAACAAGCTACAGGGAAAAAATTTCTCAGTCAATAAGGAAAATCTGAAAATGAACTGGATATTTGAAGATATTAACAAGTTACAATGGCTACTGGCTATTAATGTTACAAATGGTCTTATAACAATGTTTTTAAAAACAGCTTTTATCTTTTGTAGTTACATACTAAAATATTTACAATTTTTAAACTTAGGGGCATTCACTAATGTCTTTATAATAAAGAGTGAGTAATAGTGAGATAATACACACCATCTAATGCTTGAAAGTAGTAGCCAGTAATAAACAGTTCAACAAGCATTTCGGTGTAGGCACCAAAATGATACAGAATAGTGGATGACTTAAAATCACATTCCTGGACTCTGATAGGTAAAACAATTTCAGTTATAACCAGTATGTTCAATAATCTTTTTGAAAAAGGAGCAGCACAAATTAAAAGAATTAAGTCAGGTGCATTGGCACAGGCCTGTGATCCCAGTAACCTGGAAGGCTGAGAAAGGAGGATCACAAGTCCAAGGCCAAACTCAGCAACTGAGCCAGACCCTCAGCAACCTAATGAGATCTGAGACTCAGTCTCAAAAATTAAACAGGGCTGGGAATGTAACTCAGTGGTAAATCCCCCCCATCCCCGGGTCAATCCCCAGGACCAAAAAAATAAATAAGTAAAATAAAAGTGTTACAAGAATCATATGCTAATAGTCATTAGATTAAGACTATGAGCAGTTCTTCTTAGTTCATATTCTCTAGATTTTCTAAAATGGGTATTACTTCTGGAACAAAATAAATGCTAATATTTAAAAATTGCACAAAAGTGCACAACCTCCTAATTTATAACATTTCTATTTTTTCCTGGTTCTTTGTAACTGACAGAAATTTCTCCTAAGGACCAATTCACACCTGACATGCCCATTTATTATAATCTCTTTTCCCAATGAAACACAGTACCTAAACACACACATACATGCATGGCCAAACCAGAGCCTTGGAACAAGACTCCCAGGAAGCAGAGATTCTTATAAAGTACTCACCACCAAGATACTTAACAAGCAGACTAACAAAATGAAATAATTATGATAATTTTATAAATTACAATTCTGGTATTAGAATAATTGTAATAACAATTAGAATAACTAGGGTGGGGAAGGAAGGAGGATAAGAGGGAAGAAAAGAGGAGGGGAGAAAAGGAGTGAGAAGGAGGAGAGAGAGAAGGAAAAGAGGAACAGGGAGGGCCACACATCTAAGTCAGAGCTGGCCCAACACCATGCCTGTGACTGCCTGTCTCCTAGCTCACAAGATGGTGGAAGCTGTTACTAGAGTATATCTACATAAAATGCAGAGGAGACCTTGGCAGACAGGGCACAAAATGTCAGCTGCAGGGAGCCTGACCTTCTCCTCCAGGGGCATGACCAGAATTCCTCCAACCTTGAGAAGACTCTTCATGTACTCTTCATGTTCTTTCTGCACACCTGCCCCACAGTACACCCGATCATACTGAAAACAATCTGGGGAAATCTCCAGGCAATTGCCAGTAACAAAGGAGGGCTCGCAGAAGTCAAACCTGGAAAGAAAAATGTTATTTTCTTTAAGTGACTGTACCATACTGCCATAAGACCATACAAAAATTCATACTGATCTCAGGTTATGGTTCACTGTACAACCCAGAGAACTGTGAGCCAGGAGCTGAAGCCACGATTCCAAAACCCACACAGTGCAAGTAAACACCATGAGCATGCCCCAAGTTTAAAGTGGCCTATAGTCAAGGTCGGCTGGACAGCTTGATGAGGGAGAGAAGGAAAAAGCACATTGTTTCCCTAAAAAGTCTAATTCCTAAAATAAGAACTTCGATGCCTTATCCTAAAGAGGCAAAAAGTAGTTATATAAATTGTTTAAAGACAAAAGGAACAACTGTATTTTACAAACAATTTTGTGATAAAAAGTTGTTTATACTGGAAACACGAAAATTTAGCAAGACAAAAATTTTTGTTTTCTTCTCGTACTAATGAAAAACTGTCTTTACACAGGAATCAGAAAACCTAAAGTCCTTACAGAATATAAAAACAATCAGAAGAGGCACACGGATGACCTGGGATCATCCCAACACAGCTCAGGCATGCTTGCAGGCAGGTGCACACTCAAGCCAACTTCTATCTGACCAAAGTTTAAATTCTATTTCACACCCTCTAGTGTCTGACGTACTTGTCGAAGCTATCACTTGTTCTGATGAAGAAGTCCAGTTTCTGCTTGGCATACTCTATAACATCTGAATGTAGCTCCACCCCATGGTTCACACCAAAAGGACCTAAAAGGTTTCAGAATAAAAAAGTTTTTAGCACTAGAGAAAGAACACTTGCTTGCTTTTTCTACTTCATTAATTGCAACACATCTAACTTAGCAAGTATTATATATAAACTCACAAGGTTTTTGGTTTTTTGTTTTTGCAGGAGATTAAACCCGTGAATGCTCTACCACTGAGCCACACCACAGCCCTTTTTATTTTTTTATTTTGAGACAGGGTCTTGCTAAATTACCTAAGCTAGCCTGGAACTTGCAATCCTCCTGCCTCAGCCTTCCAAATTGCTAGGACGACAGGTGTGGTTACCACATCCAGCAAAAACCCAAAAGGTTTTGCTGTCTTAGCACAATGGCAGGCCTAAACCCCTCAAGCCACTTTTTTGATGTATACAGCAGCCCCATTCACAACACAGATGCTTGGGTCTCTTTGCTCTCAAACAAGAATCATTTGAAAATGGGGTGGGGGAGCCAAGAGCTCAGGGTCTTCCTACTAAATTACAGAGGAAAAGTAAACATGCAAATGGGACAGATAGAGGCCTCAGCTGTGCTTGGCAGAGGCAGCATTTAGGGCAATTCTGTTTCCCACTAAGAGGTCCCCCAAAACACTCAGACATAGGCATTTTAATAATTCTCACAAAACAGGCTTTAATTATCGTTAGAATAAAACTATTATTAAAAGGCACAATGAGACATTTTTTAAATTTATTTTTTAGTTGCACTTGGACACAATACCTTTATTTTATTTATTTATTTATTCATATGAGGTGCTGAGGATAAAACCTAGGGCCTCGCACATACTAGGCAAGCACTCTACTACTGAGCCACAACCCCAGCCCCACAATGAGACATTTTTTGTATCACAAGAAATGTATCCATAAGTTTTTTTGTTCGTTTGTATGCTTGCTTTCTGGATGTACTGGAGAGAGAACACAGGGCCTGTGCATGCTAGGCAAGCACTGAGCCACATCCTCAGCCCTTTTTATTTTATTTTTGAGACAAGAGTGTGTCTAAGATGCCCATTCTCACCTTGAATTGTAATCCTCCTGCCTCAGGAGATTGTCAGAAATTGCAGGAGTGTGCCACCAATTCTGGCTATGTTTCCACAATTTGAAATAAAACTGTGAGACTATTCACAAGCCCACACAATGAGGAAAAGCACTCCCTCCTGTAAACATGCTTCTAGATTAGTTTGGGGCAAGCAGAGAACACTTTACAAGCAGCTTACACCTCTGTACACCAAGTTCAACCCAGGCTCAATTCAGCAATGCAAAGGAAGACAGAGCACGAGGGCAGGGCGTGAGCACCTTCTCTGCACATTGTTCTGGGTGGTGCTCACCTGGAGGTGGACATGGATATAGAAGTCCACCAAACTCCATGCTTCACCTTACCTATCACTAAAACTCAACATGAGCAAACCCATGGGGCATGTAGGATTTTATTACTAGACATACACACTGCACTCACAGTGTATGTGGCATTGTTTGAGTGGTACTCAAACCCACAGCTTAACAGAAATACTGATGAATGAGCAAATGTCCGTGTACCTGATATCTGCACTTTGGCTCCTGGATACATCTGGACAGCCCTCTCCCCAGGCCAAGCCTCTACTCTTTTCTCTTAGTATCTCTCACACATCTTTAGCTGCTGCTAAACATTCCCTCATCAAGACGCTCTTCCTGAGAAGTACTATGTTTGCTAGTTACAACATCAAACCTTAAAGTGTTTCAAATTTTAAGACCCTTGCCAATCACTGACTTGAATCCGTATTAGTCTAGCTTGTGTGCACTTGACCCCCCTTCCTTTTCTCATTAATCCCCCAACTTCAGTGTCAAACATTCACTAGACCTGATTTTCCAGCACTTGGGAAGCAGAGGCAGGAGAATCCCTTAAGCCCACAAGTTCCAAACCAACCTGAGCAACCTAGCAATACCATATCTCCAAAAAGAAAAAAAAAATTAGAAAATGCTAAGTAGTTACTTCTATTTAGTAGTAGATATAGGACATGGTCCCTATTCCCAAGCAGCTCGCCCACCAAACAGCAGTAACAGATCCTCCACTAGCAGAGAAGCATGATATGGTGGGCAGGGTAGTGCCTCAGGACATGGTACCACACATGCTGTGGTCAGACTGCAAGACCCCTCCAAGCAGAGCAGCTCCCACATACAAGCCCCTCCTTCAGGCATGTTATCTCATGAAACACCATCCACCCCTCACTGGTAAGAAAGAAGTAAAGGAGAACTGTGGCTAAGGGGAGAGGAGCTTGCAGAACAGCACAGGGAGGCAGGTGAGATAGGATGAACCAGGGGAAGGCAGTGGGGTCAGGAGGGCCACTGCACCAAAGGAGACCCAGACCTAATGTGCACAGGTGCTGGAAGGCCAACAAGGTCTGATCTCTGGAGTAAGGTGTGTGAGGTGGCAAAAAGGCCAAATACACTGGGGCATCTGGATGCAAATAGCCAAGATCCCAGAGCTGCTTTGCCCACACTCACCACAGCAGAAGACACACACTTTCCTGCAAGTGTAATTCCCAAAACCCAGGGGACCCAGAAAGGAGAAGCAACAGTATCTAGGGTGTCTAGGATACAGCATCAAGCTGCAGGCACTCTCTTCTTTACCTCTAGGGCATCCAGAGCAGCAGGCTAGCCCAGGCTTGCTAGAGTCAGGCTTTCCAAGCATCTTTCTCCTGTCAATAGCATTTCTAATCTAATCAGTTTTAAAGTCTACTTCCCAAAAAAACACCAATTTAGCCAAGGTTCCTCCAATTCTTGTGATATGAGGAGGGAGACTATAACTGGCAAGTTTAAAAATGATAAATCAACTGGGCACTGTGCTCTCAAAGCATGACAACCACAACAGTCTCAACCAAAACAAATTGAGGTAAGAAGATTGAGTTAAAATCAAAACCGTACACACTTTAAAAGTTGAAGACAACAATCTATAACCTAGAGCCAAGTGACCAGTCTCAAATTTCACCAAATTCCAAAGTTCACAAACTTAAAAAAGAATCCAAACTTTTTATTCCATATCCACAAAAAATCAATTGTGACTTAGGGTTCTCCAGAGTGACAACAATTACAAAAAGCAGGGACTCTGACATACATGGTGACTTGTAAGCCGTTCTTAATATTCAGAATTTCATACTGCAAATACTTAGGCCACTGTGAACATCCTTGTTTTGTTTTGAAACACAATCTGGCTGCATTGCCCAGGCTGGTCTCAAACTCCTGGGCTCAAGGGACTCCACTTCCTTGGCTTCTCAAGTAGCTGTGACTACAGGAGTGTGCCCACACCCAGCACACTATGGATGTTCCTGATGTTTCTTTCATAGCCACAAACAGTCCAACAGCAAATGCCGTCAGATCCAATATCAAAAAACGCCAACTGTAGCCACACCACACCGGCCTCATCCAGGGTCTCCCACTCAGCTTGCTGTAGCAACCCAGCCCAATTCCTCTTCAGAGCATCTCTCATAGCACAGAGCCACTCCTTCCATTTCCCTGGCAAACACATCCCACCTCACTCAGAGTAAGAGCACACATCTTTCCCCCAGTGTAGCATTTTACACAGGGCAAACATTCAGTAAACCCTTGGATATCTGATCCCCCCTCTATAAATATTAGAAATGGCCTTATTCCCACATGATTGCCACAAATTGTTCAGGAAAATGAGCTAAATGGCTTCAAGTAAGATAACCTATGAAACTGCTTCCATTCCTAAAGTTTATTTAAAAGTATATAAGCTTACAGGTATTACTCTTTTAGTATCAAACTTAAAACAAATAGAAACTACTTAGAAGAACTTAAACTACCAAGGACCATAATGACTCTCAGGGGAAAGGAGTAAAGAGAACACAGTGGTTAAGTCAAGAAATCACAAGTTCAAGATCTACCCTCCTCTCCTGGTGGTGCATCGGCATGACAGACTGCAGGCTGAAAGTGAGAAGAGCCAGGAGAGAGGCCCTAAGAACTTGGGACTCATGGGTGCATGTCATCTGGCCACCCACCATACCGTGACGACACTTCTGGCAAGTGTCGGGGAGGCCAAGTCTCTCACAGGACATGCAGTTAGCAGACTGTACTTTATGCCCAAAGAGAGCAACCTCAGGCAATGATCCAGGGAGCTGCACACTCTCCTTCTACACTCACCTAGAATAAGGCCCACCATGGAGCTGAGGTAGCCAGTGCCACTGCCCAGGTTCAGAAACGAGAGCCCAGGCTGCAGATCCAGGGCCTCCATCACCTCTGAGTAGATACATGGGGCGGAGAGGTGAATGTTTCCATGCTTCCATGCCAAGTCCTTGTAGGCATTTTCTTTAAACTCTTCAAGATAATAATCTGCACGATCGATAGCTCGGAAAGCCTGCTCTACCAATTCCGTCCGGATATACTGGGCTTCCTTCAGATTATCAATCAGCTCATCGTTGTCCTCTCCAGCACTCACCGCACCGCCCATGTTCAGAATTACACTCAGGCAAGACTAGAACCAAAATCAAAGAATTATTTACATTAAGAATAAGATCAAAACAATAAAAGATCTAAATATACCAAATTCAAATTCTCAACCTCTGGAAATAATGCAGATGAAATGTTTTGTCTAACTACCCAACCCTCCAGATTTAGATGAAAGATACCAGATTTAGAAGAAAAGCCCAGTTCAATTAGAAAGTCGAGCCAATAATACTAAAAAAAAAAAAAAAAAAAAAAAAAAAAAAAAAAAAGATGTTTATCTGAAATTCAAATTTAAGTGGTGTCTTAAATTTTGTCTGGTAATTCTACACCTCTACACACAAAAAGACCCACTTAAGTCAAGCACATCCAATGTGTTCATTTGGGTATTTTGATGTTCAATTTTTGGACAAAATATCAACAAACTTTCTTCCCAAAGAGAACACATTGTGGAAAACACCTATTGCAACAAGCACAAAATGAACTTCAAAGCTGAAGCTAGGGAGCAGGATCAGCAGCTACCAGAACTTCCCTCTCCCACTTCTGAATGCACCATGCAGTTCTCCAACTCTCCCAAAAGTGCATTTCTTACTTTCTCCCAAATTACTTTCAGGGAGGAAAATGTGCAGCACCTGCCTGTCACCTTTCAGCCCAACTTCTGCAACACTGAGTCCTCATCTACTGCAAAGGGAAATGCTCTTTCACCTGGAGTGCTCCTACTCCTCCTGAAACAGTTCATCCTGGCCCCAGGCACCTTTTCCAAAACCTCAGCTTTACTTCACACAAGATGGTGACTCAGGTGCAACTTCTGGGGAAAAGACCACCCCAGGAAGACTAACTCAAACACTCTGCAGTGCTCCCTCTCAGTCCTGTGGGTCTCCAACTATAGAATGAGGGCAGCAAGGAAACACTGGGGCAGACAACTGTAGAAGAGCAGTTAGCCAGAATGAATACAAACACCACCTGTGTGAATCTCCAGCCTCTTAGAGCAGGTGAACAAAATGTGTCTCTTCTATTTACCTATCTCCATGATCAATATCTGAGGGCTGAACATGAGACTTCAAACCACAATTCAAATACTACACATCAGCCCCATTTGAAGCTGTTTCAGAGCCACAGTTCCATGACAACTTAAACGGGGATTATATGCTAACATTTGGGTTTAATCCTGGATGAGCGGCTTCATTCTGAAGCAACACCCCTATCTAGCCTGGCATAGTCAATTGTCACAATCAGTGACAATTCTGTTCACTGATTAACAGTGGAGTCCTGCATTGGGATTCTTAATGGCCTATTTAGAAAGCCATATACCCTACTATGTGTCGGGTCAGGAAAGCCACCTCTTTACCCCAAAGCCTATATACAATGCTCTGTCACTGTATCTCAACACTGCTCTTTTCTTTTTATGAGATAGCACAAACTGTACATTAGGCATGCTTGATTTTCACTAAGTACCATTTATTTTGAACTTTTCCTCACTTTGAAAGTTTATTCCATATCAAAGGGCAGCTATTTAGAAAAACAGCTACCACCTTTCTAGTGGTGCCACCTGCCAGATGTGACCTCACATAAATGAGTTGGAGAAGAGCAGTTACCTGGCTCACAATCATAAAGTCAGGGCATGCAGTCAAAACCAGGGCCATGTGGCCTTAGCCCTGTGTTTTTTACACCAATGCAACTGACAGAGTAGCAACACTCTTTACCTGAAATGTCTTGCTAACCCTCTGACCATCAGGGCAACCCTACCCACAGGTACAGTGGGTGTGGTACTCTTACTGGCTTTGTCCTATAATCCAACACTCCTTCCTAAGGATAGATCACTGCTAACTGCAGACATGGATGTAATCAGTCATCACGCAACCCACCAAAAATACCCACAACTTGAAGATGTCCTCACCACTGCAACAGTTAGATCCAATTTCTCAAACTAATGGAAAAGCACTTTTAGGATGCTGCCCTTGATTGTACTTTACTGTTTGCTGAAATCCTTAATATAGTTCCTGCCCAGTAGTGACCAGCAAGAAGAAGATGCACTGAGCTACAGCCACAAGGGAAGGTCTGTGACTGTGGCTATATCAACACGAGTAGAGCTGTGGTTAAGGAAGTGGGCATTCCTAATTACATTGGTCTTGGCAATCTTCACAAGGAGGTCCCAGGTCCAATCTGGAGGTCATTTCTTAAAGGAACTATGAAGAGGATGAGCTGGGGATAGGGACTCAAAAGCACACATCCCGAGGGCAGAATGATGGAAAACGGGCTTCTCCTCTTGAGAACCAGAATCCTTAAAAGTTCCTATTCATGGAGAAAAGCCTAACCAGTGGTCCATGTTGGAAACAGTTACTACTAAACACACAGGAAAGCTTTCTAAAAACTGGAATTGTAAGGGGGGGGGGGGGACTGGTTTCTCAGAGAGAGAGAGAGAGAGACTGGTTTCTCAGAAAGAGAGAGAGAGAGAGAGAGAGAGAGACAAAGAAAGAAAGAAAGACACTGGTTTCTCAGAGAAAGACAGAGCTAGAAAAACTGGTTTCTCAAAACACTCTCCCAGCCACATCCCAGTTGAGGAACCAGTGGGGCCAGGGAAAGCCCCACCACCTTAAAGGGATAGGCAGTCACAATTCCTGAGCCTTTATAGGCATCCAGCATCCCTCACTCTTGAATGACAGGCTACCAAGTGCATTTGCTTTAGCCATTTCTTGCTGAAAAGAACAAAGACAACCTTTGTAGGCACAAGAGTGGCAAGGGGCTGATATTCAGCTGACAAATTTGAAGAGAAGAACAAAGGAACCCAGCCCAGACAAGTTCTCCTTGTCACTACTTAAGACCTTTTCCTACTGCTCAGGCCAATTCTATTTTCTGAAAAGATTCAAGGTAAAATTTGTTTCAAACTGTACCTACTACCCACTCGCTTCAGAACTACTTATGCAAGGACAAGTTGTTGTGGGCCTCGAGTAAGCTGATCCCAACTAGCACAGCGCAGGGGAGGACACGACCCACAGGACGTAATGTGGGGCAGGGAAGAGGCTGGGGAGGGAACATCATGGGGAGGAAAGATGCTGGGGAGGGGGGGCTGAGAGGGAAGATGCTGGGGAGGGGGCGCTGAGAGGGAAGATGCTGGGGAGGGGGGGCTGAGAGGGAAGATGCTGGGGAGGGAAGATCACGGGGTCACGGGGAGGGGATGCTGGGGAGGGAAGATCATGGGATCCTGGTGAGGAATGATCTTGGGGAGGAAGCGCTGGGAGGGAAGATGCCGGGGAGGGAAGATCATGGGGAGGGGGCGCTGGGAGGGAAGATGCCGGGGAGGGAAGATCATGGGGAGGGGGCGCTGGGAGGGAAGATGCTGGGGAGGGAAGTCATAGGCTCCTGGGGAGGGAGCGTCGGGGAGGGGAGGCGCTGGCGGGGGGAGACTCTCGGGAGCGGCCAGGGCGCAAACGTTCCCCGGAGAAGGGGAGGGGCGCGGGGAGACCAGGAAGACGGCTGGCGCTCAGGAGATCGAGGAGAGCAGCGGGGCTGCAGGAAGCGGGACCGGGGCGGCGGCGGCGGCGGCGGCGGAGGCTCTACCTCCGCGCTCGGCGGCCCGCGGGTCTGGGCCGCGACAGCAGCTGCTCGGGCGCGTCCCTGGCGTCCGCGGCCCGGACGCCGCTCCGACCTCGGCCGCGTAAACATCCGCCGCCGCCTCTGCGCCTGCGCGCGCCGCGGCCACACTGCGCCTGCGCCGCGGGTTAAAGGGGCAACGGCGAGGGCGCTTAAAGTGGCTACGCATCCGTGGAGGGGGTTGTTTTGCAGCGCTAGCTGGCTGAGCCTCACCTAGGGTCTTTGTCCTCTCGGCCTAGTGACCTCGAGGGCAGACGACACTGGGAGGGGTGTCGGCGGGAGAAGGGGCCTCTTTCCCGGGGCACGAGGGAGAAGCTGTGGAGCCGGAGCCCGGCGGCAGGGGCGGTGGGGCCGAGAGGGGACCGAGGTTGGCTCCAGGACATCGCCCCAGTGCAAGTGACTCGCAGGGACCGAGGCAGAAATGAGGAAACAGGGCGTCGGGGTGCGCCACGTGTGGTGCAGAACGGAAGGACTACTCGCTGCAGCAGGGCAGAGCTGAGCTGGGTTGGGGTGGCCGCCTCCACACCTGAACCAGCTTTTGTGTGGGCCTCTGCAGAGGAACACGCTGCCTGAGCCTGGTTCAGAGCCACCTGTCCAGACTGCTTTCAATTTTGTTCTTCCAGTTCAAGTGAGAAACTGAGGCCTGTTCCATGACCTCTCCTTCGCGCCAAACCCTTGGAGACTGTAGATTGAAGATGGTAGCATCATGTGATGAAGGAGCCTAGACTCCTGAGTCAAGACGTGTAAGAGAGTCATTCAGTCTGCAATGAATTGTGATATGAATTAGGGGGAAAAATGATGATACAGTTTAACAAAGAAGCAGTTTATGTGGGAAGACAAAAGACCCAGAATAGTTAACACATTAGTGATGGAAAAGAACAAAATTGGACAACTGCTGCTACCTGATTTCAAGACTTATTAGAAAGTTACAATAATCAAGACAGCGTACTATTGGGGGGAGGGGGGGAGAAATGCCTAGATGAGTGGCACAGAATAGAAAGCCCTGAAATAGACCCACACAAATGTTGTCAGTACTTCTTTGATAAAGGAACAAAAAATTCACTGGAGAAAGGGCAATCTTTTCAATAAAAGATGCTGGAACAGCTAAACATTAACAAACCAAAAAGGGCCAGGGGGACAACCTAGATACAGATGTCACTTTCCACATGAAACTTCTAGAAGATCATATAGGAGAGGATCTAAGTGATCTCGGGCCCAGTGATGAATCTTTAGATGTGTGAGCCCATGAGAAAAAAATTGGCAAGTTGGATTTCATTTAAAATTCTGCTTTGTGGAAGAAACTGTTAAGAGAATAAAAGCCACAGTGTACTGAAAGAAAATATTCATCACTTACTTGATAAATGACTTTTAAAGAACTCTAAACTAAAAACAATAAGAAAACAGTATAATTTTTAAATTTGCAAAAGCTCTAAACAGATGCTTCAAAAGAGTAAATATATAGATGGATGCTCAATATCATAAGTTAGGGAATTGCAAATTTATAAAACAATGAGGTACCAACACACATCTATTACAATGGCCAAAATCTGATACACTGACCAAATGCTAAGGAGGACAAGGAGCAACAGCAGTTTCCATTGCTGGAGGTAATGTCAGATTTTCAATAAAGCCACTTAAGTAGACAATATGGCAGTCTTACCATAAGGTCCAGTATTTGTGCCCACAAATAAAATGACTGTTATGCATACACAACAACATATATCAATGACAGCTTCATAACTTGGAAGTAGTTAACACAGTCTTCAAAAGGTCAATGATAAACAACTGTGGTATATCCATAAACTAGAGTATTAACCAGTGATAAAAAGAATGAACTATGGAACCTTGAAAACACATGGATAAAGTTTAAATGGTCATTGCTAAGTGAAAGAAAACAGCATAAAAAGACAACAGGCATTCTGTGGAATTCCAATGACGTGACATTCTGAATAAGTAGAATGGTCAGTGATTACCAGGAACCAGGGCAGAGAGAATGAACAGGTGGAGCATGGAAGATTTTTAGGACAGTGAAAGAATTCTGTATTATCCATGTAATAATAGATGCCTGTCATTATACACCTGTCAAAATTCACAGCAAGCTCAACACCAGGAGGCACACCTAATATAAACTGCAGACTGTAGTTAATAGTAACGTATTGGTATTTCAGTTGTAACAATGTGTAACACCAATGCAAGATGTTAACAAGAGAAGCTATGGGCAGAAGAGAGAGAATCTCTACTACCTGCTTGTTTTCGTAAATCTAAAACTGTTCTCAAAAATAAAGTTTATTGTAATATGTGATGGTACATGCCTATGATCCCAGCAGCTCGGGAGGCTGAAACAGGAGGATTGCAAGTTCAAAAAGCCAGTCTTAGCAACTTAGTCAGGCTTTGTCTTAAAATTTTAAAAAATAAACATAAAAAAGGACTGGAGATGAGGCTCAGTGGTTAAGTGGTCCTGGGTTCAATTCCTAGTTCCAAAAATAAATAAGTAAAATAAAGTTTATTATTTTTAAAAAGCTGAAGTTTTTTTTTCCAGACACCCAAAATGCTGAAAGAATTTAGCAACAGAAAGGTACAACATGAAATGATAAAAAGAGTTTTTTTGGCAGAAAGCCAATGGAATCTGGAGGAAACAGATCAGTGCAAAAGAATGAAGTATGGGTAAATATTTAAGATTGCTTTCTTAGTGCACCTCAGTCCTGAGGACTCCACTTCTCTATTCACCTCTGTGTGCTGGTGGTTTTATGATGGGCAAGTGTTACTTCTGCAGCTACAATAATGCCAAAATGTTTGTTATCCTCTGAGAGTCATAGACTGCACCTGTTCTTAAGGAGGAGCTCCCAATCCAGACAAAAAGCAGCAGCTGCCATGGTCATGTCTGCTTAGGATCTGATGATGGTCAAGGGAGGCCACGTCAGGACTGACTGCAGGAAGGGAGAATAAAAAGCCTCACAAATGACATGCCAGCAGCTTTCCCCCAAAGTCCTCCTTACTCCCTTCTGCAGGGAAGTAGTGCCACACAAGGACAGGTGTCCCTGGGCCAACCACTCCGTGGCCTCAGCCTCTTCCCTGCCCCACTCTTCTGACATCTCCTCTCGATGCTTTTTGCTTGAGGTCTCAAGTGTTCTTGTCCTCTGAAATACTTGCCCACAGACATCAAACAGTGCTGTTTTGCCAGTGCCTCAGAGTATGGGGGCAGTAGAATCCTAAGGAAGGGCTTAGAACTGGGCAAGGCTGACGCCACAGGAATGACAAGATGCAGAATTTGCCACAAGGTGTCACCACTGCCTAGTTACTGTGTTGAGAGGAGGAGACAAATGAGGTCATTTTAAAAGGAAGAAAGTAGTTCTTCCCCATTTTAATCCTTTTGTGGCCAGAGAATGAAATTAACAGTCTTCAGACAGGCGTCAAGGCTTCTCTGCTATACATACCACAGTTACAACAAGCAATGCTGATAGGAAAAATACCAGTGGACTCAGCATGTTCACATGCAGAATGGTTGGGAAGGAGCTCTTAATATTTTCTCATCTTGAACCACTTTAATAGAAAGCAATACCCTGGAAAGAGCTCTGCGAGGACCAATTTTTTTTTTTTTTTTTTTTTTTTGTATGAGGGGGATACTGGGGATTGAATTCAGGGGCACTCAACAACTAAGCCACATCCTCAGCTCTATTTTTTTGTATTTTATTTAGAGACAAGGTCTCACTGAGTTGCTTAGTGCCTCACTTTTTGCTGAGGCTGGCTTTGAACTTGCATCCCTCTTGTCTCAGCCTCCCAAATTGCTGGGATTACAGGCATGCACCACCACACGTGGCCTACAAAGACCAATTTTAAGCCACTTGTCTATCTCTGATGACCCTGTTGGTACACAGTCCTTACAAAGAAGTAGTATCAGGCTGGGTCATAGTTCAGTGGTAGAGTGCGTGCCTAGAGTGTGTGAGGCCTTGGGTTCCATCCCCAACACTGAAAAAAAAAAAAAAAAGAAAAGAAAAGAAAGCAATAGTGTCAGACCAGGCTCAAGGCTGTCCACAGGACTCTGTAGTGGAGATGCCTTGAGGAGTGGTGTGTCTTGAAAGGTAGAAACCGGGGCCTCAGTGGCACTGCTGTCCCAGACAGGAAGCTGGGGTCCCTCCCCTCCCCCTGCACCAGCCCTTCTTCCACTGCCCACTCTGCACTGTCTCTTGTGAATTTTAAGAGGGAAGTTCAAGAGGAGGTAACCTTGGAGATGTAGAGCCAGAAACCACTGCCTACAGCTGGAGGTGGACCTGGCCTCAGTCTGAGAGGACAGCCGCAGCAGACAAATCCACTCCCCGGGCTCCAGGCAGGTGGCACCAGACTGGTGTGTGCAGGGAGGCTGAGGTGGCAGCTGTGGTCAGAGTGGACCTCAGCTGAGAGCTGCTGATTAGCTGATGAGAGGTACAGAAAAGAGGAAACAGATCTGAGGGTCAGAGGTGGTGAGTGACCTGGGCCACTGGTCTTATGTGATTGGGAGAGGCACCCAGCTGCCAGTTCCAAGTTGACTCCTCCCAGGAAGCCCAGGGCCAGGGGCTGAGTGGAGAGACACATTATGGAGGCCCACTCCTTGTCCTGTCCACCCAGACATCCCCAGTGACTCAAGGCTGGCCCTGGACCACTCTCCCCTCCCTCCCTCCATTCACTCTACACTATGTATGTCCACTGCAAGGGCAGATCCTGCTCTGGATGCTGGGGCCCAGGGTTAGTGTAATGAGACTCTGGTCTCAGGAATCTTGGGCTAACAAAAAGCCAGAAGCAATTCAACAAAACCACCCGCTGCCCACTCTCCAGTATTTCACCTCTCACAGAATGTCAGATAGCAACCAAGCCCCACTCACCCCTCACTCCTCCACTCTGCCCTGGTCCCTGGTCAGCCCCACAGGTTCTGCAGCCTCCTCCTTCACATCAGCTTCCTTGCCCCTGCCTTGACACCAGGAGGGCTGGCCCTTGCTTCCCTCAGGTCCAGAGAATTCCCTGACAACCCTCGGGCCCATTTCCCCTCCCTGCTCTCTGGTAGCTCTTCTCACCAAATATATCATTCTCCAGATGAGCCAGAGAATCTGCCTCCACTTCAAGGCATCTTCCATGTCTCCAGCCAGCTCCACTTGCCCTAAGGAACATTCAGGGCAACCCAGCAGGCAGTGACATCAATTGCTCTTTCCTCCAGGCACCCGAATGGTGCCCAGATACTTACCGGTTCTCCTCAGGCAGGGGCAAGCCAGGCATGAGCTCTGGGGCTCTGCACTGCACCTGGGCTCTCCCGATGGCGCGGGGACTATGGCAGCTCCTTCTCTGGCCCATCAGACATCCCCCCCATTAATGCTCATGGGGATGCAACTGGCCTAGAACTCTTCCTCCTGCAGAGACAGGCCCTGGGGGCATCATCATGCAGCACCTGGGGCCAGCAGGCAAATTCTGGTTGCATAGCCAACACTCTGTGTGACCTGGAGCAGCTCATTGGGTCTCTCTGGGCTTCAGTTTTCCTGTCTGTATCCTGCCCGCATCGTGTGTGGCTGAGGGGTAGAAGGAGGCTGTACATTTTTAAAAGGCTCAGAATCAGTCTGGCCTTGTTTCTATCCTGTGTCTGATCACAGTGGAGCAGATTAGGGCTTCTGTGTGTGGCAGGGGAGCTGGAGCAGCTATTACTGAGTCCCTTTAGGTTTGAGTCTCAGATTATCATCCTATGGTCAAGGGTCCCCAGCAGTGGTCCTGGGGTTCATGGGTGGAACTGGTGAGCAACCTTGGTCTTCACAGCTCTGCCGGCAAGTCTCAGATGGGCTCCATGTGTTTTTAGTACTCGGCACGGCCACATTTGTCTTCTGCTATTTTGACAACCTCTACAGAGAGAGCTCTGACAGAATTAAAGACAAGGAAAATACTTTGACAGGTTGTGAAAGAAACAGATAAAAGTATGCCTGATTTAGCAGAGGGTTCCCCTGAAGCAGAGATGAGGGGACAAGACACATCAATTACAGGACATGCCCCCAGCAACCTACTTCCTCCAACTAGCCCCTCCTGCTAATAATTCATTCAACTATAAACTTATCAGTTGACTAATAATCCACTAATGAGATTGGATTCCTCATGATCCAACCACCTCCCTAAGCACCCCCTCAATCTGAACACTGCTGTACTGGGATACCAAGCTTTCAGCACATGAGCCTTTGGGGGACATTCTAAATACCATAACATCTCTTCTCTTACCTGATTTATGCACCATACAGCCATCCCTGAGTGTTCCTCAGGGCCTGCCCCAACCCTCAGTCTGACCTTCTTTAACCCTCCCTAGGGCTGATACCTGCTGTGCAGAGAACCCCATGCCATCCCCAAGACTACCTTTCCCAACTCTGTGCCCCAGTGACCACAACAGCCACTGGGTATTCTCAGCATGCCCCCCCCCCCCGGGCCAAGCAAGGCACCAACTCCATCAGCTCCCACTCCTCACCCAGCTGAAGGCCATATGGCCACACAAGAGCTGCCAAAAAGGACAGCACCTTTATCTGAAAGATGTTAAGGATTTGGGACCCCAAACCTAGACTCCAGTACCTCCCTAATCCTGGAGTTGGGAGAGCAGAGTTTAGAAAACCTAAAGTTCATATAGGGTCAAAGTGGCCTCCTTGAGTTTCTTTAAGGATCAAGGGTCCTATACTCAGTGTTCCTTGTACACTGCATTCCCTCTCCAGGAATTCCCTCTATTCCACATCAATAGCCACATCCAAAACATTATTTCCCTCAGAGATCTTCAGAGACCCCCCTCGGGGAGGGCTGCAGGAAACCTCATGCCTACTGCAGTCTGTGGCACCCACCTGCTGAGGGGATCCCATCATGACCAGCTTTGGGCCTGGCCAGCTACTGTGGGCAGACCTATATTCTTCTCAATAGGAGCCCTTGCTAGGGTCAGACCAGGACCCAGTTTGTAATCCATCCATGACTGGGTGCTGCTCTTTCCTCAGTTGCCCACCAGTCAGTCCCCTCTTATGAACAGAGATGTCTGCTGGGATGTGGCCCCTGAACTCTGTCCCCACTTCCAAAGCCCTCCATGGCCACTACCCATGCAGCCACCTGAGGCAGTGATGCCAACCTCCAGGACCTCTTTCCCACCCATGTTGTGCATGGTCTCCAGGAATTCCACAGAGATCAGGGGCAGATGAGCTCACTAATGATGAGCTTGCCAACTGTTCTCACATGCATCAGAGGGTCTCAACACTGCTGCTCTTTGGAATTGTCTGGAAGGCTTTACAAGTTTTACGTCTGTGCTGAGTGTCATTAGGAAGAGGCTCTGGTCTGAGGGGCATTTCCCCTGACCCGCAGTGTTGAAGAGCAAGGACAAGGCAAGGCCTGCAGACCTTCAAAAGTGAAAGGAGTGGAGACCACATGCTGGGTGGGGAGGGGGCCGCCAGCCCCACTGGCTCTGCTCCTCACCTCCACCAGGTACAACAAGGGGTCCTGAGTACCCCCACCACTCCCTACCCTAGCAAGGGTCAGCATGGCCCCCACCTCTGGCCAACTCTGATTGGCTTTAGAATGACCACCTTAGACTGAAGCAGGACACTTCTGAATTGGCCTTGCCCACTCCTGGCCCAAACCCAACATCTGCTGCACTGCCACGAAGTGACAAAACCCCAGCCTCTGTCCCTGCCCCCAGAGGGACAGCAGCAAAGGGATACTCAGGAGGTCTTCTTAAGGCCGTGCAGGTTCTACATGTCCCATTAGTGTACTGGCACCTACTCTGGCCCCTCTGGACACAGCGGTTGCCCTCCAGGTGTCTTGGTTCCTGTACAAATAAATGCAGCAAGAAAGCAGCCTGGATTTTCTGAGAATTGTCAGTGAAGGAGGGTCCTTTGCGTAGAAGAGCTCTGGGCCTGCGTCCAGGGCCAGATTCCCAGGAAATCAAAAGCACATTGACAGTTTGACATTTCAATCCAGGCTGAAAGTGACTAGAAGCCTCAAATCTAAATCTCATCAGGGGAGGCCAGAGCTCCACCTGACATAGTGTAACAATGAAGAGCTTCCACTACAAGACCAAAAAGCCGAAGCACATTAGCTTAAGGGGAAAAGTGTGAAGGGATCCGTTGCCTCATATAGCTGGCAAGGTGGCTCTCTTCAGTTATGGCTAGACGCAGGCACTCCGAGGAATTCATCAGAGAGCTTCTCTTCCTCTCCCACCTCCTTTCCCAGCTCTGCCTTCTGCCAGAGCATCTGAATTCACTCCTGCTTGTGGCTGCAAGGAAGGAATGGCAACACCAATTCCATAACCTCAGTCTAAAACCCCAACAGGGACATGTTTCCTCCACACACACCTAAGAGGAAACCCCTGGGAAGAACTCAGATTTGTATTTGCATGGTCACATAAGGAGGGACAAGGCACAGTGACTCAGACCTTCTGTGACCACACCTGGGGAAAGGCAGCTCCAGCAGACATTGGCTGAGCTGGTGGGGGCGGGGCCCAGGTTGCTTTGTCCAGGAGACCAGAGATGGAAGAGCCCGCCCATCCTGACCACCCACAGCACCCCAGGAGGTAAAGCCAGGGCACCCCACAGACCATGGCACCACGCACAGTCAGACTTTTATTAGGAAATCACCCTCCAGGCGCACCATGGAGTACTGTGGGTCTAACATGTTTCCTGAGGAAGGAGGGTCACAGTACCAGAGCAGTTAGGGGCCCCGCAGCTGGCCCGGGAGTCCCAGCCACCACTGGGGCCTGACCGCCACCAGTACTCCTCCACAGCAACATGACTCAGCCGTAAGAACCGCCACAAACGCAACACGAGACATACGCCAGGGCACACACGTCTGCGCTACTTAAATAATAATAAATACAGAATCCCACTTGCCGCCGTCGTGACTGAACGAAGGAACCCAAAAGGAAAACGGAAACCAAAGCATGTTTCTCTCCACTGGGCCAAAAGGAGGAAATCCCCAAACTATCAAAATTCCTCAGTTACAAAATACTTCTTAAAAATTCCATATTAAAAGAATAAATAACAAAATATATAAAAAATAACTTGGTTGCATCAAAATTATGACTAGGAGTTGTATCCTGGTTTTCGTGGCCTATCTTATAGTCAAGTAGCCACTTTTGCTTTGATTTCGCTTATTCCACTCTTAGGGTGCCTTAGTGCAGGGTCTAGTTGAAAATATTACAAAATTAATAAATAAAATGTTAAATAAATAGCAAACATTAACATAAGAAGATGTGAATATAAATACTTACATCTGGACAAAATTAAATAATTTACAGAATAAGCTAACTACCTCCAACGTCTTCCAGGAGCTGCAGCTTCTCTACTTTAAATACTAATTCAGAATTGCCATCACAAGGGACTTGGCTCTATTTACACAGTCGGAACATTGTGTTCTTAACACATTAAATTAAAATTCACCTTTTTTCACATCTTGAATGGATCTAAAAAGAAGTGAAACCTTGGTGGTCTCCCACTAGGAATTTACCCCTGACCTCACAGACACTGTCCCCACCTTGGCCACCTCACATAGAGATCAAGGCCAGCCAGCCATGACCAGATGATGTGGCAGTGATAAGCCAGGGGCCTGGGTGGAGGTGCAGAAGCCGGGGACTGCTTTCCAGGGGCCTCCCAGCTTGAACCCCATGAGCTGACTGGGCTGCTATGCTGTCTACTGTCTGGATTTTCATCTGGAAGGCCTACTCCTAACTTTACCTCTGGCACAGAGTTCTGCTCCACCCTTAACACAAAGCTGAACTAAATGAAAACAGAAAACACACTTGCCACAAGGGCCCTCACTGAGAACAGACACACAGCTCCAGCCATGTCCTCTGGGCTGAGACACTGGCCCACGGAGCCCACACTACCCTCCCAGTCTCTACAGACAAAGAATACTGTGGTTGCAAACTCCAAAACTTCCCTGAGAACCTTGTCCATGAGCTTCCACTGGAGTCTTTGAGCTGCTCTTCAGATTTCTTTCAGAAAACAAAAATAAATCACTTTGTAACTCTCCAGCTTCCCCAGGCACTTGCATGGGGAGGCCTCGGCCCCAGAGACAGGATTTCCAGGCACCCCTTTGGATGAACCCGCCCAAGGCTGCACCCAGGCTGCCAAGGAGAAGTCACTGTGAGTTAGGGACCCCACGGCGAGGGGCAGGGTAAGGGAGGTAAACACAGGAGCCAGGGCGGGGTGCTCCTCCGAGCATCCGGCCTAGACCTGGATGCCCCTCACGGCCTGCTTGATGCTCTCCAGGAGGCCCTTGTTCTCAGGATTCTGGTAGCAGTCCTGATTGGAGTACATGTCGGTGAGGGTGCTCACATAGGCGTCAAAATTCTGTTCACATATTGGCTCCTAGAGAACAGAACTAGGTTAGCAAGTCCATCTACACAGTGGGCCCCAGGTAGCAGAAACCAGTCCCATATAACCAGAGGCAACGCTGGTGGCTACCCCATCCTAGAAAGCCCACCAGGGTTTCTGTTGGCAGCGACTCCAGTGACAAGACCCTCTGCCTCAGACCCTCCTGCCCCAGATTCACAGGCTGCTCAGGAAAGTGAGAACTCAGCAGCTGACAACTGGTTCCGGTGGGCCACAAGAGCAGGGCCCAGCAGCAGAGGGGTGAGGGGCCAGCCGCCCTCCCCTGAAGGCCCAGGCAGTGAAGCAGAGTTGCATACCAGGTGGGGAAGGCGGATGTTGGCGAGACTTTGGATGAGAGCCTGGCTCAGGCCGGACAGCTCCAGAAACAGGGCTTCATTCTGCTCCTCGATGAGCTTGTTCTCCTCCTCAATGCTCTTCAAGTTCTTCTCCATGGAGGAGATCTGAGGACGAGCCCAGGGGTGGGGGAGAAGTAGGCACCTGCTTCCCCATGGGGCCCCACCTCTAGGGAATCGCTGGCCCCTGCCCCTGGGCACAAGAGGCAGAGCCCTCCATAAACAGCCTGTGCTCAGGGAGATCAGGCATTGATGTGGGGCTGTGTGTGGCCAGGAGCTATGTGTGGCCATGGTTCTGTGCTAAGGATGGGAAAGGACACAGGACAGAAGCACCCTGTGCTCATCTCAGCCACACCAGCCATGTGTCTCACATCACCAAGCTTCCCAGTCCTGTCTCTAAGTTGTGAATGTCTGCACCCACCCCATGGGTATCAGGATGCCTCTGGGTATTCCCCTCACCAAAAGACCAACCAACTGCCTCCACAGGTCTCCCAAGCAAGTCTTCTGCAGGTCAAGCACAAGGGTGGCCCCTTCCTTGCTTGCTATACCTCAGCCATGAGCCTGCACAGGGCCCCCAGGTCTCTGATATCAAGGGACAGCCCAAGCCTGTCTGGATATCTCCATGGAGCCCCAGAGGAGAGGCTTAGCTCACGTGAGGATCATCTTAAGCAGGGATAGGAAGGTCCCTGTGGGAGACTGCAGGTAGGACCCAGCGAGTCCTATCACCTGGTGACAAGTGTGGCTTTAAAGGACTGGGGAGGGGGAAGGCGCCTTTCCTTTGCATTCTACAGTGAGCACAATCCACCAGCTCCCTTCAAAGGGGCGGCAAACACCTTCCAAATAAGGCTAATAAAATGTAACAACTTGTCTTTGAAACAAACAGGTTTGTTTTGTTTGTATATGGGGTCTCACTGTGTTGCCCAAGCTGGTCTCAAACTGGTAGACTCATGAGATCCTCCCACCTCAGCCTCCTGAGTAGCTGGGACTACAGGCAGGAACTACTATAGGTCTGGCTCTTAAAAGGTAGGTTCTGCCCTCTAGAAAGAAGTATGGAGAGTCCTAGAAATACTGTGGATGGAACTACCACAAGACCCAGCTATCCCACTCCTTGGTGTTTTCCCAAAAGATCTAAAATTTGCATACTACAGCAATACAGCCACATCAATGTTTATAACAGCACAATTCACAATAGCTAAATCATAGAATCAAGCCAGATGCATATCAACAGATGGATGGATTAAAAAATTGTGGAATATGTATACAGTGGAGTTCTACTTGCCATTAAAAAAGGATGTAATCCTAGCATTTTCCAGTAAAGGGATGGAAATGGAGAATAGCATGCTAAGTGAAATTAGCCCAACTCAGAAACTCAACGGTGGAACATTTTCTCTCATATGTGGAAGCTAGAGCAAAATAAAGGGGAGGAAAGGATAGGATAACATAAAGAAGCAATCAATTACAAATTAACAGACAAGCAAAAGGAAATCTAGTAGAGGAAGGAGAATGGGAGAGAGGAGGGGGCAGCAGGGGAAAAGAGGCAGAAATCAATTTTCATGGATGTTTGAGTTTCTCAAAATGAACCCAACTACGAAGTATAACTCTAAAAAGAAAAGAAAAGGTGGGCTTGACAAATAATGAGAAGTAAGAGTTACTGCCCGAAGGACACTGCCACTAGGGGACAGGAAAGGCCCAGCCAGGGGCCCTGTCACCCCATGTCACTGCCTATGAACTGGAGGGCTCAGCATGGACAGGGGCAGGACACAGTGAAAATCCTTTCTGAGCTCCATGGCTGATGCTGTTTTTATACGGGCTCCAGAGCCACAGAGAAATGAGCTGAGCACCAAGACACCTGGGGCTGGACCATGTCAGAAAGGGGCTGCCTGTAAGAAGGGGCCTTGCCCTCTTCCCATCTTCTCATTATTCTCATTATTCTCATTATTCATTCCTGTAGGGGAATGGTCACCTTCTTGTCCCTTTGTACCCCCAGCCACTATGGGACACTCCTCCCATGCCACTAGCTCTGCTGTGACCCAATCAGCAGCCCCAGGGTGAGGTATGTTCTTGTTTTCAAAATAAGGCCTTCCCTGCTTTCTTCTGATCACCAGTGCTCACTAGGGGAAACCCTGTAAGCCAAGCATGACTCAGAGCAGTGAATCCTTGAACCACAACCAAACACAGCAGGACCCACTCTGAACCCCATCCCACTGAGAAAGAAACAGGAACAAAAAGGTGGAGGTGTAGAGGCCACTCTATCGATGGGGGGCTGTGCTGGGGAGTCTGGCTTCAGTTCAGGCCAAGCACCACGCTCAAGGGCTGCCAGGACTAATAAGGCCAGAAACCCCAACAGGGCAAAATCCCTCACGAAGTGCGAATGCTGAAGGACCACTCGCACCCTGAGACTGATCCGCTAGGATGACCAGCACCAGTGGGACCCAAGGCCCCGGGAGTGAACAGTCCTAGCACTGCCAGGTAGTGGGCGGGCAGCCAGCCAGCCCACACTAAGTATCCCTGCAGGCCAGGCATGGGCTCTCAACCAGCTCAGCTCAGATAGCACTGATGGACACTGTCATCTCCAGGATGAACTGTGGAAGGGCAGAGACAGGCAGGAGCAACAGCACCCACCTGGGACTGTAGCTGTACCATGGCAGCTTCCATCTCCGAGTTGGACTCGTTCAGGTCTCGGATCTCCTGGTTCAGCTGCTTGATCTCCTCGTCATTCTCCAGCACTATCCCAAAAAGAAACCTCAAATGTAGCCTGACCTCAGGCCCAGACGGCAAGTGGGGTGCAAGGGGCCTGCTGCACAGGTGGAGCAGAGGTCCCCACAGGGCCCTTAAGCTCATCTCTCTTGGGCTGGGATCCCACATTCCCCTCTTGGAAACCTGTCTTGGCAATGAGATGACAGTTGTTTTGCCTACTGGCCTGGGCCCTGGTGGGAAGGCCTGGGTCTATTTGCAGGTTCTAACCACTGAGACAAAAGGGGAGGAGTATTCAGAAATGAGTCTCTTTCCACATCCATAACCCCAGGGACATAGCTTCTGGTGCTGAAGAGGGCTCTCTGATGCCAGTGATCACCAAAGCCCCAGGTCAGAGCAGGCATGACCACTCAAATGAAGGCCAAGGGAATCCAGACATGGGCACTGAGAACTTGAGAAGCATGGGCAGGCCTGGCAGCTCAGGACAGGGCTGTATCTACTATGACTCATTCCTGGAGAGGTTGGCCTCCCTGCTCCCTCCCCAGGGATAGCTCCAAAGGGCATCCTTACCATCACTGGTCTTGAATTTGGGGCTGAGAACCTCGTCCCCTGAGAGTTTTCCCTTCTTTCCAGCAAAGGTTGCTCTGGGACAGCCAGACAAACTAGAAGCAGATGTCATTCATTACTGACCATCCCAGGGTCACACACCAAGAAATAGCCCAGGGTCACACACCATGACCAACCCAGGGACACAATTCTTGAGTCAATCCAGAGTCATATACAGTGAATGGTCTTAGACAAGCTCCATCTCACTCAGATGACCCTGAGGTCCTCTCTTTGGCAGAACTGCCCCACATCAGCTTCCTGCCCTCCTGAGGAGTAAGAGGTAACAGTCCAGGCAAGGCAGGGGCCAGGATGTATCTTCTCTGAGCACAGCCTATCTGGCACAGTAACAGCTGATCCCATGAGTAGTGTGACTTGGGGCATAACTGCTCCCAGGCACTGCTTCCTCTGGGGCCTGAGGGCCACAAGACCTACTTGCTGGCACCTTTCAGGTCTGACTTCCCAGAGGAACCCTTGCAGCTGACTCTACCCAAAAGAGCCTCCAAGGTGTGGTTCCATGACACTGATGCCTTCTTGGACAGAGATGTTCACACAGAGATTCATAAGGTTGTGGGTCATCAGACCTGATTTCAGGTTCACGCAGTGGCCCAGCTACAACAGGGACGCAGGCTGTTTGTGTTGGAAAACAGATCCTTTACTTATGCCTGCAAATGCCCAGTGAGCAGTAAAAAGCAGGACAGAGCTTGGCAGCTGTCTTAATTTTTTATCTATATCTCCTTTATTACCTGAAACTTTGGTTTGGATTCCTGCTCAGTTCTACACCTAGCATGTTAATCTGAGTGTTCGTCGAAAAACTGGTAACTTAAGGTTGATTAGCCCTAATTTATTTAACCCATTACTCTCATCCCCCTTCAAGACTGAGGACCCCAAGATAAGAATAACTAAGGTATTTAAAATAGATTGTCAATGATCAGCTTTTTTTTTTTTTTTTTTGGTACAGAGGATTGAACTCAGGGGCACTTTAACCACTGAGCCACATCCCCAGCCTTTTTCCCTTTTTATACTTTATTTAGAGATGGGGTCTCACTAAGTTGCTTAGGGCCTCACTAGGTTGCTAAGGCTGGCTTTGAACTTGTGATCCTCCTGCCTCAGCCTCCAGAGCCCCTGAGATTACAGGCATGTGCCATGTTGTTTGGCTCAATGACCAGCTTTTTTTTTTTTCAACATTCTGCTTTTTACCAAGCAGAAGTTTGCAGTCAGATTGCCCTATGACGCGACAGCCCCCCTAAGCAGGATCAGTCATCTCGGGATGGATCATCTCACAATAGGAGTCAAATTGCCCTCAAGCAATGACTAAGAATGAGGCTTCCCCAGAGCTGAAGCTGTCGGGAACCAGATCACAGCTTGATGGAGACTGCTTGATCATTCACATCTTTAGCCCCTGGCCCAGTTCTTCCTGTTCACACCCGAAGTTCACGTCAGTATCCCTGAAGGCAGGTCTCATTCTTTGCCACATAACTACACTGATTCCACTCATTTCCTACTTGTCACCATGACTTTTGTTTGTTTTCTTCCAGATGAGTAGCTAGACCTACTCTGTTAGGACTCCAGAGTTGGCTCTCTGGCCTAGGAGTCCAATAACCACCCACATCAAGAGTGAAGGCTGAGGACGTGCTCAGGAACCCCTCTGTACACCAGCCCCGCAGCCTCTTCTTGGGCCTTCTTGGACTCTCCCTTGTGGCCTGTGGCCTTTGGCCATCCCAGATGCCCAAGTGAGACCTGGTCTCTGCTCTGCCCCTAACCAGGTCACCTCACTCACAGAGGCAGTCTGGAGAGATCCTAGCTCAGGACTTTCTGTCTCTTCTTCACCCGACTCTGACCTGGTCCCACAGGCAGGTCCTCCCCAGCTCCAGCCATGCCAAGGGTCTGACCTTCAGTCAGCTGGAGTGAGTTCCTGGATCCTTCTCAGAGACCTCTTTCCCACCTTCTCTGATGTTTTCCCCAGAGCCCTGACTACCACGCTTCATCCAAGGTAACTTACTCCTCTGTCTACTCCGTCTGTTTCCCCACTCACCCTGCCCAAAACTCTGAAAGGGAAAGAGCTAGCTGTCCTTCAGCCTCTGCTCTATCACCAGGCCTTGGAGCAAGATGGGCTCTCAGTAAATGCTTTTGTTGGATGAATACATTAATCATCCTTGCAGAAGGAGGAAGGAAGGAAGGAGAGAAGGAAAGGAAGTGGAGGGGAGAAGAAGGAAGTGGAAGGGCAGGGAAAGGGACTTCTAACAGGACTAGTCACTGACCCCATGCTCCTCAGCCACCACTGTGACCACCAGCACAAACAGGAAGGAAAGACGAGGGGACAAGGTGAGAACCCAGAGCACTACCCAGGCCCACGGCCCAAGCAAGAAGGGGTCTAGTCTCCAGATCCCTGAAAAGCAGGGTCTCTGCCCAAAGTTCAGATAAGGGGCCGCAGTGAAGGGGGCAGGATAGGAGACATTGATTCCTGAAAGTGGACAGCCTAAAAGGGAATTTTCTCAGACATGGCCTGAACAAGTGTGACTCCAGCCTAGAGAGACTCCCTCCGGGCCTGGAGAGCAGCTACCAGAGCAGACACAAGTGGAAAGCAACATAAAGACCCTCGGCACCAACAGAGCCTTGGTGGGCTTCCCCTGGGCAGCTGCCCATATGGCCTCACTTCTTCCTCTGGGAGCTACTGGCCCCATTGAGCCTCTCTCCCTCCCCCCAGGAGCCTTGTCCCGGCCCAACACCAGAGCTCCTGATGGCTGACATAGAGGCAGAGTGGGTGGGACAGTTACCTCCGGTGGGTGAGGAAGCTCCCGTTGGCATGGCCGGAGCCATCACAGCCTGGGGTGGGGCAAGTTGGCCCCTCGTTCTTCAGCGCCTTCCAGGAGAAGGACGAGCCATTGAGGGAGCCCTCTTTCTGCCTCCGGGCGGCCAGAGGGCAGCCAGACGCACTTCTGTGAGAGGCATATTTGCCACTGATGTGACCAAGCCCCACACAGCCTGGAACCGGGCACCTGGACATAAAAAGGCTGAGGTGACCACAGAGGCACTGGTGTAGGGGGAACTTGGAGACCCACCAGCTCCTAAGTGAGGCAGGAGGGCCGCAGAGTCCCGGAGCCTCGGGAAGAGCCTGGCCTTCCAGGTAAGAATCGAAGGCCACATGGCCTGCCTTCCCTCTCTCTCTGGGCCTCAGAGCCCCTGCTTGGCTGCAAATCAGGAGGACAGCCAGGGGCAGCAGGGGCCTGCCATCACTGAGGCCAGGCATGGCATCCATGGTTGTCCCGGAAACACAAGCTTAGATATCCCATAATCGTCTTGCCTGTGGCTGCCCAAGAGTGGCTTTTCCTTTGCTCCAGATGTTCAAGGAGAGGAGCAGAAACCTTTATGTCAATTACATAAGTACAGAATGGAAAATGCCCCAGGCACAACTCGTGGGACCCTGTCTGAGTGTCTGTCCTCACACCTCAGGGAGGGATGTGGACCAGGGAGATTTAGGGGACCAGTCACCCAGAAAGCAACACCTGACCCAGACCAGATTCTCAACCTGACAGTTCTCAGTTTTCTCCCACCAACAAAGTTCATCCTGATGGTCTGTCACTCACTCACAGTGTGTGAGCATGCCTGAAAAGGGGTACAGCCCCAAGAGGCATCACTGCCCTGTTTTATAGTGGTCTTGGGGCACAGAGAAGTCAGGAGGCAGGACCCCTCAGGAGGACAGAGGGCTATCAGCAGAGGCCCCTGCTGTGGGAGCGGGAGGGCACAGGGCAACATTGCCCAGGAGGAGGTCACAGCCTCCCAGTGCTGGTAGGGAGGGCAGTTGCAGGGCCTTGACCCACACTGTGGCCTCGTCTCGAAGGCCACCCATGTAGACAACTTCCCAGCCTTCTTTTCTAGGGTTCTTCTTCCTCTTCTGTCCACACTGCCCGTCTCTTGCCTCTCCTCCCCTTCTCACTCATCTGGCCGCCCAGCGTAAGACAGCGCAGGATGTCCACTGGGCGGGTGAAAGGACATCTCAGCTTCTAGTCTAGAGCAGGGACTCTGCCCAGGGCTCCCAGGAGGGCTTTGGTGGGGGTTCACATTTAATGTTCAGCCCCTCAAACCTGGATGCCTGCCAGCCATAGGGCCTGAGGATGCCTGGCCAAGACTGAGGTTGAGGGCTTGGGCCAAGAGGAGGCAACTGACAAGTGCCTCGTCTCACAAGATCCAGGGACCAAATGAAGGTCGTGTTTCAGTTGCTCCATGAAGTTCAGTCTGGATTCTTTCTAACCACTTTGTTGCAAAACTCTAACTCTCCCTAGAATGGCATTCATGAGGGTTATTTCAGGCGTGATTTCTTTCTCTTAAAACCTGGTATCAAATCTTCAGGGACATCACGTGACTTTGTGTAGAGAAATACGTGGGGCACTGAGCCACAGGGTTTCCATGCTTCTCAGGTGAGTTGGTTTCTTGGAGTAGATGGTGGGGCCCAGAAACTGCATGTGGTGACATGAGAAATGGAGCCAAGAGAGCAGGGACCAGAGGAACATTTCACAAGTCAGATGCAGTGTGGCTGGTGGCACAGACCTCCTCCAGGTGGGCAGAGAGAGCAGGTCCTGACCCCCACACTGGAACAGTTGTCAACTTCTGGACCAGTTATAAAGTGGTGGCAACCGGGATTCACCACAAAGTGCTGACAAGACTTATCTTCCGACAGGCAAACATAAATTGGAGCTCTCCCTCCACAGCCTTGCAAACAAACTCCCTTCTCTCTGCAGGACATGGTGCATCCATTAAAGTTTCTGCTTTGGTCTGCATTTACTAAAAGATGGTGGTTAATCATAAATATGGTTAAGGTTTACGGCTAAGGGGAGGCCCTATAAAATGGGTGTGCTGTGGAACCATTAGGAACTCCGTCCATCCTGCAAGTGCTGGACAGTTTCTAAAGGTCACAAGCTCCACTTGGCTTGGCTGCAGAACTCTTGCTTTTTAAAAAGCAAAGTTGATAGCACATTAGAAGGAGGAAGATCATTTTTCCCAGTTAATTTGAAAAATGCTGATCTTGATTTTAATCATTTGCAAATGCAGCACAACTCATTTGTGATACCCCTGCCAGCAGGGTCTTTGCTGAACATATAAAAGCAATGTGTTTGTAGGGTCACGGGCAGCTCTTGGACTCTCGGGAGGAAAAGTACTTTTCTCCACCCAAGCATTTATCATGCCAGACTTATGATACTAACAACCACGCGTTCCACACTGTCCATATGGCTGTTTACTGTAATAATAGAGTAACTACATCTTACTAGACCAAGCAGCTGGTGGGGGCATCCCCTTCTGAAGGATGTGACACTGCTTTAGGCCCCTTCTCTGTGGCTAAGTAAGTGTTCAGGAATAGCTGGGGCGAGCTCTGAAGAGGAACACTGGAACCTCGGGTCCAGGTGCCCCTCTGTGAGAGGCATGGCTGTGTGTGGCCCAGCAAGTGACACAACCTGGGCAGGCTTGCTTCCTGTGAGCCCTTAGGACCTGCCCCAACCAACAAACCCCAAGACTCATATCAACCAGGTAGCCAGAGCCATTCCACTGTTATCCTGGAGGGGACCCGTTGCCCACTTTGGCAGGTGGGCCAGTGAGTCCCCCTGTTGGAGCCTGCAGCACAGCCTGGCCTCCGCCTGCAAGTAGACAGTGCAGGGGACTAGTTCCCTACAGAGAGAACAAGCCTGCAATGATGCCAGACCCCCCGAAACAGGTGAGCCCCCTCTGCCCAGTGAGCAGGCAGCCTTTCTACCTCAGGGACCTGGGTCATCTAAGGTTAAGGATGTCTTCCTCCACACAGGAGGGTCTGATTCCCACTTTCAACACTCCCAGACTTTCCCACTCCTGGCTTTGCACAGGTGAGCAGGCTGGTGGACACACAGGATTCAAAGACTTGATGGCCCCTAACCATCCTCCTCTCCTGAATCTGCACCTGACTTTTCCTGCCAGAGAAAAGTTGTGCAGATTGCAAGGCCCATGCGCACCTGTGGCCAGCCTGAGGCCATAGGACACTCAGCCTGCCCCATTAAACACTTCCAACCTGAGCTGAGCCCAGAGAGGGACTGTCACACGTGCCCTCACTACAATACCCAGGCATTGATGCACTGGGTTTGAGCACTTCATAAAAAGAAGATTGTCATCCATCAGTTTGAATATCAGTTACAATGAAAGGGAACTCTAGAATGAGTCTGGTTTTAGAATCATGATACATAGGAAAACCTCCACTCTGCACAGCAGTGGAGGGCCAAACATACTTCATCAGCTCAGGGTCCTCCTTGTCATCCTTGGTGGGTGCCACCTTAAGTCCACTCTTCTTGGCACGTGGGCAGCCTGACAAGCTGGTTTTAAAAGAGGAGAAATGCCACCTCAGTCCCAGAACAGCAGCTCCCTTGCCATCCACCCCATCCCATCCCCTCGAGCTCTGGGACCCCACAGGGCAGAAAGAAGCCAGGGCAGATCAGTCAATCAGTCATTTGGAGCACAGTCCACAGACACAGAGCCTTTGCACAGAGCAATAGAGTCAGGAATGGGAAGCATCCTCATGAGCCTCTAACCTTGACCCTTTGTCTTTATCTCACACTGCAAGGGGCCACTTGACCAGGTTCCAGATGTACCAATAATTCAGACAGACGGAAAAGAGCTCTGATTAGTAGCAACATTAAGAGTGCCTTGTTCTAAACTTTAGAAATTTGTCTAGGACAGAGACCCCACACATATACCCCACCCTGCTGCAGGCCCCTAACTTACCTCCGATGTGAAGCGTAGTTCCCTGTTATATGGCCAGAGCCGTCACAGCCCGGTGTGGGGCACCTGAAGGGGAAAGTGAGATGAGCATGGAGCCTGTGATGGTGTTCACCTCTCTAGGCCTGGCCCTTGAGGAAGCAGATTGCCTTCCCAGCCCAGGGCCCCCGAGGAGCTGCCCTCCTTGAACAGCAACACACCCAGCTGCTTCTGCCCACAATGGGCATCGACAGGGTCATCTCGAGGCCTTAGCATTTCTCCCATTTGCCCAGGAGCAGGGGTGGGGGTGATGTGGAAGGCTGAGGAGAGAAGCCCAAGGGGCCCAGCTGTACACCAGGCACCAAGGTGAGGTGTGGGGGCCACTGTATCCAAAAGCAAAGATGGACTCCAGCTGGCCATTTATCTGGCTCTAATCTAGACTAGAAGCATCCAGAGTGCACCTGAGCCCTGACTTTAAACACAAGGGCTCAAAGGGCACACCTTGCTCCTGAGACAGCTCTGTCCTCCCAGCTGCACTGTGGCCTTGCTCTCAGGGAGAATGCACTGGGGCTGAGGAAACCAATGGGTGCTCCCTGAGCACCTGCCATTTGGCTGCTGCAGGACTGATCCCGGTGCAGTGTGTGCAGAACTCACGTAACCAGTGACTTTGTGTTGGCTACTACCACAGGGTAAGAAGGGAAGACACAAAACACAGAAGTCCAACTTTATACACCCCAAAATGTTTGATGAACACATCATATAAGGTGGTAAAATAACACCCTAGTATTATAAGCATGGACGTTCTTATTTTCTCCCAAATGACAACCAAAATAAAATGTTAGCCCTGGCAGGTGTTAGGATGGGGAGGAGGGCTGACTCAGCAGGTGGGCCTAGCTCCCCTTTGGATCTGCTCTGCACTTCACCCCTTGTGAGGGTGCTGGCCTGCAGGCCAGGTGAATGCTGTTCCTGGCACTCTGCACCAGAGAAGCATCTGGCAGACCTCAGGTGTACACTCACGGTGGTGGTCACTGGGTGGCCAGGGTGGCAGACCCAGGCTTATAGGCAGAGATGAGTGGCACCAGTGGTGAGGTGTAGACACACCCACTGGTCCTGGTGAGTCTCAACTGGGCCCCTGACTCCCACAGGGAAGCAGGTACTGGACCCATGGCATCCCTGCACTTCTTGCTGAGGCCTGACACAATGGCTTCTCCCAAGAGTTGTGTCCAGGAGAAGACAGTGTTCACAGCATCAGAAGGGCAGTTGTCCTAAATATGCTCCTGTGAGCTGTACAGGGTCAGTCGCAGGAACTGGAGCCCCCACGGCCCCTCCCACCACTTGTCTCCAGTTGCCTGGTCTGGGCAAAAGAATCCATGCCTGATGGACATGTTCTGTGTGGGTAGCACATACTGTGACCCCATCTGAGGGCTCTAGGAGTGACCTTGCCCTGTGCAGAGCCTCCCAGGCCCTGCAGATGCGTGGCTCCCCCTGGACCCCTCACACACAACTCCTGGGCACACAGTCACACAGAAAGGGGAACAAGAGCCTGGGGGCTTCTCTAATGGGGACAAATCCTCTGAAGAGTCTTTGCATGTGTTGAGAGGGAAGCCACCAAAAGACTCATCTTCCCCAACCTTGCCAGAGCAACACCCACTCAGGAGGATGAAGAGTACACCAGGAAACAGAGGCAGGGAGGACCCCGCCACCACCACCCACAATCACCAGGCCACACTGTGGTCAGAGAGAAACAGGTGATGGCACCCCAGAAAGACCTCCAGAGCAAAGAGAAGCTCTGGGGCTGGGGCCCATCAGCCCCCTCTCCCATGCCTTGCTGAGGCTGAGCAGCTCATTACACACAAGGGAGAATTTTTGCTGCTATTTCTACTAAAGTTTTGTGTTAAAGTTCACAGATTCTCAGTCTCAGGAGGACCCTGACTTCCCAGCAACTGTCTCCTGATAGGATCATGCAAGTTGCCTTCATCAGCATTGACTAGCTTAGGCTATGAAAACCATGAAAACCGTCATCATGAGAAAAGAAAGCAGAATTGGAAAGGAAAACAGAACATAAGAAAGATGGCAAGAGATGGGTGGTGTGGGAGCCCCAAGCTGCAGAACTTAGTGCTCCCACTTTGGGTTTCCAGGCCCAGAAATGGTGGAGCAGAGAGTTAATGAGTAAATGTGTAAGCCCACCAAGGTGCCCACCTGCTGTTCACTCTCAAAAGGGAACCCAGTGGGACACTCTCCTCCACAGGGGCTAGAGACAAGGCTGCAGGGTGGGAGCTGGAGACCCAGGATTCCAGTCCTACCCTAAACCAGCCCTGCTCTCCTGAAGCCTTCACACTCAGCTCCTCATCCCAAAGGCTGTGTCCAGCTTCTCTCTGGCCCCAAGACCAAGCAAGGGAGTCTTGACCTGGATTCAGGGCCTCCTAATATAAAGCCCAAGGAGAGTGGGCCAGTCCCAGGGACATAAACTACAGAAATGAGAGTGACACCTCCTTATGCCAAGGCCTCCACTCAGCCCTGGGGCCCAGGATGAGGTCTCTGCAGATCAGGGTCATGGGGTCTATAGTGTCAAAGCTCAGCCAAAAGCCTGAGAGCCAAAGGAAACAACTGTTCCCAACTCCAATCCCAAGAGGACAGATGCCTTGAAACCTCTGGGTGCCTGCCTCACGTGTACAGGACACCTCAAGCAGCTGGCTGGTGCCCACGGGGCCTGTCCTGCCACGTGTTAGGGGCAGGGAGGTGCAGAAGCAGAAAAGGGGCCAGCAGAGAAGGCAAGAGCAGGGAGGGGAAACACTGGGAGGTGCTGGGACAGAACAGAGCAGCTGAGGGTTGCAGGAGAAGGAAGCAAGGAGCTCTCTTGCGCCATTGATTCCATTTCACTCAGCAAGAGCAGCACGACCTGCAGCCACTAGTCATGGCAGGACTTGTAAGCCACAGCCAGTTCTGGCCTTTCTCTAGATCTCTAGGGCTATGGGCAAAGCAGACCCCGGCAGCCCTGTGGGATCCTCCAGAGAGGCTGGGGAGGGGCCAGGACGGTGCAGGAACCTGTGTCAGCCCTGGCTCCAGCCCAGGGGAGAAGCAATGGCAGTACCAGAGCAGGGCCACAGGTGGCAGCGCAGCCCCAGCCAGGCAGAAGCAGCCCTTCCTCAGGCATGGCCCCTGCCCACTCCAGGAGAGCAGTGACCAGCCCAGGTGGCATCTTGGAGAGAGCTGACTTTGGCAGGAGCCTCATGAAGGAAAGAGCAAAGCAAGGGAACTGCCCAAGAGACAGGGGGTCAGGGAGCGCAAACATACTTGAGGTCAGCAGAGTGGGCAGCCATGAGGTTTCTGAGGCTCTTGTCAGCAAGAGGGCAACCAGAGAGGCTGAAAGAGAAGAGATGGGATACGGGGTAAGCCACAGAGGGGGAGCAGAGAAGGAGAAGAGGAAGACCCCCCAGAAAGCACCATGGCCCGGCCAGAGGAGCAGGGGACGAACCTGCGGTGGGAGGCATAGTTCCCAGTGATGTGGCCACTGCCGTCACAGCCAGGGGTGGGACAACTGGACAAAGGAAAAAGAGCATCAGAACCCAGCACGACGTGCACTGCAGGTGCTGCAGTGGGTGGCCAGGCCTCCTCCTGGCCCCCAGCCCCCGGGGGAGAGCCCTCGCCTCAGACTGGAAGCTTGGCCCACACAGCTTAACTCAAGAAGGAAAAGCTGGACTTGAAGTTCAGATGCCTCCGAAGCACAGGGGCTGAGCATGCGCACCTGTGCTGTGTACTCATGTCTGGACACCTAGGCAGGGCCCTTCCCGCTTCAGCTCCTGAAGCAGCATGTCCTCCCCTAAGGATAAGAACCTGGGACCAGCACCCAGGGAAGGTCAGCCCCAAGGCAGAAGGGCATGAGTGGGGCTCTGGGTGGGGAGAGGAGGACCGGGTCACTCTGGCACAGGTGCCAGGCACAGCCCCCCACAATCCTCTAGGGGAAGAAGGTGGTTGGCAGTCTGGGGTGAAACAGTGGCTGCTAGAGCTGAGGGTGGAGACCAGGCAGTGTGCTCTGGGCCCAGGCAGGGGTCTAGCTGTGGAGAGAGGGCTGGGCCTCTGTTGCACCGAGGGTTCCTGTGGAGTTTCTGTTCGTGACTCCTTGGTCCCCGTCCTGCTCTGCTCTGTCCTGCTCTGCAGGCTGGCCAAAGACTCTTCCTTGTTCTTAATTGCTTTAGAGGATCCCATTAATGCCCAGCACAGCAGTAACAGGAAATGTCTGTCACCATGAGGGCTGCCTGGCTGAAGGTGGTGGAGCCAGGCAGGAGAGGCCCTGAACTGAGACAACCCAGCTGCTGTAGGTGATGACCAGGCCTGCTCCTCCCAGTCTGCAGGTGTGACAGCTTACGTGAGCAGCTCCTTCTTTATGTCCTTAGAGAGAAACTTCAGCTTGAAGTTGGTCAGGGTGACTTCTCCTGGGTACTTCCGCTCTTCAAAGTTCTCTTCTGACACCTCCTGGTCATCTGCTTCAGAAGAAGCAAAAGAATGTGCTGCTGGCTCTGACTGCAAAAAACCAGCAGGGAGATGTTTTAACGGCTGGCTGGCGGGGAGGCCCGGGCACCTAACCCGGTGAGTGAGAGAGAGGGACCTTTCAAGACAGTGTCCACGAGGCATTTCCTGGAATTCTTGCCTTTTGGAGGAGGGAAAAGGCCCAGTTCCCCCAGGAAACACAGAGGGCATCTTGTGGCCTGGACCCATCCCACACCAGAGCTCCTGGACAACAAGATTCAGGATTCTGTGCTGCCTGTCCTCAGGCCGCCCCCACCAGGTCACCCCACAGTATGAACACCTGGGGAAAGAATCCTCGGGCAAGGGTGGTGCCCAGATGTCGCAGACCCTAGTTAGGAAGCTGCACTGGTGACCACTGGTTATGACATGGTGACCCCGCCACCACCACCACCAAGTGTGCTTCTTCACAAGTCACCAGCTAAATACAGGCTCTGGAAGACAGTTCACCAACACATAGACGGGCAAGGAACAGCTCGTCCCAGTAAGGACAGGGCTCCAGCAGGGTCGGGACAGCCAAAGTCCCGCAGGACGGCTACACCATTCCAGGGCTGGCACCCACTTGCCATGGGTCCCAGTGAATTGTTCAGGCACTGCTTCTGCAGACCTGAGAGACAGCAATAAGGAAGTGCCCATGGGGCCAGACAACTCGGGAACTGGCAGTAGACCTGGTCAAGAGACTGGTGCTGCCTTTGCTCCACTGAACAGGCTCAGGGAAAGAAACTTATTTGCCCTAGCCAGTTGGCGGAAGCTCCTTGGCAAACATGCCCAGCCTCAGGATATGTGAGGGCTCCCAGAAACAGAGGGGAAGAGATTTTCCCAGAGCCCCATGGATACAAGTGGTCTAGAGTACCTGGGGACAGAAAGGATGGGCTGCTATGGCAGTGTGGGACCTCAGGCAGGGCTGGCAGGAGGGTCTGAGTCAGGAATCCAGGACAGAGATGGAGGGACAGAAGGGCTTGACTCAGGAAGCGCTTCTGGGGGTGACCTGTGCCTAGGAGGTGGGTGGGGGAAGAGGCAGAGTTTGGGGATGAGCCAAGGCCACTTGATGCAGAGTAGATGATTGGCCACCACTGGTGGGAACCTCTGAAACAGAGTCACCCTATAGATGGTCACTTATTCCTGGAGGTAAAGGTGTGACCCAAAAATATGTGTTAAGAGAAGAGGGGGACCAAAGCAGCCTGGAGAGACCAGCCCTGAGCAGAGGCCAAGAAAGGGGCAGAGGAGGGCCCAGAACACCAACTCACTGGGCCCAGAAGGCAGCTGGCTGATAAGTCAGGCCAGGGGCTTGTGGGAGGTTGAGTCCTGGAGTAGGGTGTGAGTGCAGAAGCTTCTAGACCTCCAGATAAGAGCTGGTAGTGGGAATACTACATGCCACCAGGCAGGGCTCCTGCCCACCCTGGGGAGGAAATCGGCTTTAGGTGACCAGGCAGAGGCCGTCCCAGGTGCAGTCCCCTCCAATGGGGACTCAGCCTGTGCCACCTCCTCCAGGACCTGACATCTGATGGGGGCAATGTGACCTCATCAGGGAGCCCAGTCTATCCCTCTATAAAATGGGGTGATCCTGAGTCCCACCCAGGGGTCAAATGAGGAGCCTGGCTCACACTGGGTTGGGCCAGGAGGGGGCCTTACCACACCTCCCCATGCCTCCTTGGGCACTTGGCTCCATCCCCTGCAGATCCCTCTGGGATCCCCTCCAGAGGAGTCTGGAAAAGGGAGAAGTATGGGGAGCCTACAGGCCTCATGCTGCCTGGACCCTATGTGTCCTTGGAGCTGTCCAGTTCCTTGGGAGGCCCTCTACTAGGGGAAAAGCCCCAGGGAGCCCAGGCCCAGGGCTCTTCATCTTCCATGTCAGATATATAGGACGATTAGAAAGGGGAGTCCCCACAGCTCCAACACCAACGCTGGAGCTACCTCCTCTTTACCAGGTTCGTACTGGTCTGGGGGACTCAGGCCACTGCCCACCATGGAGGCCTCACATACAAGGGGGATCTGAGGTGGAAGTTGCTCACTGTCTGGGCCCAAGGAGCCCAGTAGCTGAGACCCTGTCTGGATAGCAGACGTGTTTTTCAGGTGGGTGAGAGGCTCACAAAACCAAAGAAACCTGAGCTCTCTCCAAATCAGCCCCTGGAGTCTGAAATGAGGCCCTCTCCTCCCCACACTCCAGGACCCTTCCCATTGGTGCTGACCATGCATTCTGCAAGGTGAGAAGACCACTTCTGTCGATGGACAAGGCTGAAATGGCTCAGCAGGAGAAACCCTTCCTGGAGGGCAATCCCTGAGTCCCAGCTGCCCAAAGTCCTACCAGAGCCAGGAGGTGCAGCCACTAGGAAGTGAGCAGCTGCTCCACCTGATCACCCTCCTGTGCCGGCCTGCCCCACACCTACCTCATCAGGCTCCTCTTCTCGTAGGCGGCTGGGCTTAGTGTAGTCTAGGGGCCGGTCCCACTCATCCTGACGGGAGGCCTGGCTGGACTGGGGCGAGGTCATGGAGCTGCTGGGAGCGCTGGTGCTGCTCTGGCGCTGGGAGGCGTCGGGAGACTTGACACCAGGGCTGCTGCTGCAGCTGCTGCTGCCAGGGAAAGCTCCCTCCCGCTGGCGGCGCTTGTGCATGCTCAAGTCCAGTGTTCCATTTTCATCCACCTCAATGTCCACAGACTAGGTTGGAAGGTGAAAAACCCAGGTGAGAGTCAACCCTCCTCACACCGGCTGCTGCAGCCTCACCACAAGAGAGGTCCTGCAGGAGTAGGCCCCTCCAAGGCCAGGAGTAAAGTTAAGTACGAGAATTGCCAACTAGACCCTAGCTGTTCCTGGAAGCGTCTCCCCGCAGGGAGTGGGTGGGCCTGGCTGCAGTCCCACCCACTCACCCCTCCTGGGACACTGCTGAGAGCATGCCCACCTTGCTGGGTAGGTCCTGTGGCTTGGTGCTGAGGTTCTCTGGCATCTCCCAGCAGCGGGTGGAGAGGTTCAGGATGGCAGTGGCAGCCATGTGCGCAGCCTCAGCGTCGTGTGAGTAGTCGAAGCCTGCAGAAGAGGGTGGGGTGCTCCTCACATAACTACTGGGGGGCTGTGCCTCAGGGGAGGAGGCCTTTGGGGAAGGTTTGGCTGCAAAAAGGGAACAACACCGCTGACTTAGACAGGGACAGAGATGGCAAGCGCATGGGGCGTGCTGGGGTCAAGGCACAGCCACTGCAGTGTGGGCTTGGGCCCAGCTGTTCACCCCTCCAATGCGCCCCCCTCAGCCCTGAAGAGACCTCTCATTTCTGGCCTGACCAAGATCTAAGCAGAAAGAACAAAACTGTCCAAAGACCTCCCAGCAGCCCTGGTGTCCCAAGCAAAAAGAATGTGTCCATCAGCAAATGCCTGGTGAGAGACTGGAGAGTTCTGTGGAAAGGGTGTTTGGAATGTCACTCCTGGGGAACGTTTTGTCACATGGTATCAGAAGGTATTCCATATCTCAGCTGACTCTGCATGCCTAGTTAGTAGCTCCTGCCTTAACAAAGCAGCAGTAGGGACCAGACCACACAAATGAGGGAATGAAATGTCTTCTCCCAGAAATGCTCTTCTGCGTGACACCGAGCCACCAAAAACGCCAGTGTTTCCAGCTCTGGCTAGTGAAATGCTCCTGGAGGGCCCTGAATAGCCTGCAGGCACACAGCCCCAGTCCTGGGGCACAGGCTCTCTCTGCTACGGGGAGGGAGAACCTCCCACCCAGGAGGTTCTTCCAGGGGCGACTCGGGAGCAGCAGGGAACTCCTCTTGGGCTGCCCCACACCCACCAGGAGGCACTAACCCTAGTCACAGGTGTACTGTGTGCTTTTCCACCTTGCATCATTTCCAACACTGGCAAATCAGTGCAATGAAGAAAAGAAAAGATGGGAGGTTGTTCTAAAAGTTATGCAGGACAATTTTTATCAATACAAATGTTGCTGATGCCATAAACAGCGTTTCCAATGAGATGGTCCCTGTGCAAGAAAGCAAGTGGCTTCCTGCCAGGGTAAAAATCCTGTCCCTCCCACAGTCTGACCCTCCCCAGTGGCATTGCTAGGAGTAAACTCCCCACTGCATTGGGAAAGGGGGCCCTCTCAGGGTGAGCCATGTCAGTGACGTTATTCTTAAGTCTCTGGACATACGCCATAAAGGACCTGGTTTCGCTTCACAGATACTTAGGAAACATGTAAGGTCCCCAGAAGCACAGGGAGAGACGTGGGCCTCAAGGAAGCCATAGCAGTTACCCCAGGGCATCCAACACCTCAGACTTCCATCTTAGTCCCTTCTAGCTCCTCAGAACACTGGGCCCACCCTCCCAAAAGCAATGCAGGAAGAAAGACCAGAATGATTCTCCCCAACTTACATTGGAAGGCTTTGGGTGAGGTTTCGCTGGTCTGAATCTTTGGGGCAAGCATACGTTTGCCAAAAACCTGAGCGTCAAAACTTGCGTAATCAAAGGTGACCTTGGAGAACTTCTCTAGCTCCTTGGCCAAGTTGGCCCTCGGTGTGGCAGGAGCCACGTTGGGCCGGTAGCTCCCATAAGGAGGGACCTCAAGCTGCTTCACAAAGCACATGGGCCTGGAATGGGACAGAGATCAGAGCCTGTGAGGGCAGGGGAACAATGCCACCCTCCCTATCCTATCCTACAGCCATGGAGAACGGAGACCCAGGGAGACACCCCATACCCCGCCCTGAAGACCATCCGAATGCCAGCTCCTGTGGCAGGCTTGTGACCAGTGCAAGGAAGGATACTCACCAGGAGGCAGCAATAGGAACACACAAGGAGGAGCGCTACCTCCTCGTGCAGACGGCAGCGGCCAGAGGAAACGGCCTGAACTGCCCTCCAGCTCAACGACGGTTGGCAAGCCCTCAGCAGGGAGCCCAGCTGTGGCACAGCCCAGCACGATGGGGGACCACTACATAGCAGAACAGCCTAGCACTCCAGCAAGGAGGACCTCAGGAGGTCTGAAAGTGGCATCATGGCCTTTGGCCCCATGACCCAGTTCTTCCCTCAGGCAAGGACTTAGTGGACCTCTTCTCAAATCTGGGTTAAGACACCACCTGAGGGTTGGCTAAAAGGGCCAGCAGCAGGCATGAAAAGGCCACAGAAAGCTTTTGGTCCACTGAGGTCCATTGAAGAGTCCTTGGGAAAGGGTTTGTACAGCAAGGGAACAGAAAGGGAGAGGCTGTGGGGGCGGGGAGAGTCAGACCAACGAGCACAGAGGGCTTTCTGAACCAGTCCGCTCAGAGAAGAGGGGAGGCAGCCTTATCTGGACCAAGCGTGACTTCAGTGATGTGTGAGGTATGAGAATGGGTGAGGCCTCCAAGCACGAGGCACTCTAAGAACTTGAGTGTGGCCTCAGAAGAGAAGCACCAGGTAACCTACAGCTTCAGGCCAGCTCTGAAGGGCCTGGGAAGACCAGACAGCACCCGAGTATGGGATGCACCTAGCATCAGGAAGGACGGGGCCCAGGCTAGACTGGCCAGCAGTACCTGGGGAGGCTGCAGCACATGGCCACTGGGCTTCAGTAGGGACACACTGTCTCTGACCTTAGCATATGTGCCACTTTTTCCTTGGCCAGTGTTTTGCCAGGATCTTTAGACTTGGGGTCACAGATACCAAAGAAGCTTTGCAAAGCCTTTCCTCACACCCCAGGCTAGGACCCCAGAAATGTGGGCCAGATGGAATCAGCAGCCCAGAAGGTGGCTCCTGCACTTGGCACCGCTGCGGGTCAGGTGCTCACTAGGGACTGGGGAATGCAGCATGTCGATGAAGCCTGATAAGAACTTTGGAGTTCCCGAGGTGGACCAACAGGTCCCAGTCCCCTCCAAGTCCAGGGCCTGTTTCTCTCCCTAACCTCAGCAGGCATTATACCCAGGATGTTTTAATATTTTATCAGTTACTTAGATCATGTCAGGGAAAGGATCAAGTTAGCCACTGACAGAAAGCTGGAAAGAAAAGCAAAGAGTATGGAGGAAAGAAGCTGCTTCAAACCATCTGAGAACCAGCCATCAGGAACATACCAGCAGGAACCTGCAGGGCCACAAGAGCCCATGGATGGAACATGAGCACATCCATCCATGAGCAGGAATGTTGAGCCCTGTCCCAGCCAGAGATGCAATGAATGGGAATACTCCTTCTGAGGGACTCTCTAGAAAAGCCAGTCAAGGGCCAGAGTGTGGCACAGCCATGGTTGGCAGCCAAAATCTTCTGACTGAGGTTCTGCAGGCCCATGTCAGGAAAGGCAGAGGGCAGTAGCCATGGAGCCCCACAAAGAGGTGGCAGCACTGTGTCAGCCAGGGCTTGGCCTCCGCTGGGCATGATGGCCTGTCTCTGTGCTCCTGTGTGGGGAGACAGAACCTGGAACAGGATAGGAGAACCAGGGAAAGAGAGAAATGAGCAAGCTCGTTAGAGAAACGGGGATGAGCGGGGAAATGAGTCATGGTGCCTCTTGGCCCCACCAGGTGGAAGACTGCAGTAGAGAATAAGGCTCTGACAACAGACCAGTCAGGAGGTACAGCCTTGGGAAAGTGCCCAAACCTCTGAGTTTATCTGTGAAACCCAGATCTCAGGGTTACCTGTATAGAGGGAGCTAAGCAGATGCATTCTGGGTGGTTTTTCAGAAAGTCCCTGCATTGCTGAGAGTATTCTACAAATGCATACACACATGCAGTTGCACACACATGTAAATGTATCATGGATGCACACACCCACACAGATGTGCAAACCTACAAGCCAATACACACACAGGCCCACTGTTGCCTCAGATGCTCACAGACCACACAGGAGGCAGTGCTGGGAGCAAGGCCTACACCCTTCCTTCTCCCTTGCCTTAGGGTCTATCCTAGGATGGAAAGACAGACAGGACAGACAGGAATTAGTGCCATGGTGCTTCCTGGGTGTCCACTGTCCTTGGCTGGTATGGTCTGCTGTCTCCAGATAGGAACAGGGTCTTCTCTACAGATGGAGCAAGTGCCTTGGGAACAGCATGGCAAAACAGCCTGTGCCTAAGACCAGGGTGGCCATGCAGGTTTGTGCCTTGGATGAGGGTCTCGTGAGTGCCACAGCAGGGAATTCTCCTGTGGATGAGTGGTGCATATGAGTGGTTCTGTAGCTCATATCACCCACCTGAGGATCCGATCTGAATTGGAGCTATTCTTGGAAGGATCTCCTGTCTGTGGTGGCTGCTTCTCATGAGATTTGGCTAATTTTTCAGCGGCAGCAATGGGACACCCAGACAAACTAGAGGAAAGAAAAGGAGAGAAACCTGAGTCTTTTCTTCCAGGCCAGGCTTCCTGGGTGGCCAGGTGTGTGGGTTTGAGAGTAGCATCGTTCAATGAGAATCCCAGGTGTATTCCTGACTCATTCCCACAGGACAAAGTTTTCTCTCTGGCTCTGTCCTGCGTCCTCAAAGTACAAGTTGCTCAGTTTCTGTTTTGGAAAATTTATGCCAGTGACACACAAAAATGAAATGCATACTAAAGGGAAGTGAAGCCCAGACAGAAACACCTTCTTCTGCTAGGCCTGGCACCAGGCTGGCCCTCTGACTTTCTGGTCATTCGCCAGCTCCCAGGCCAGGCTCTGGAACCTCTCTGGATGACGTCTGTAAGTTGACTTGGGGGAACCAAGGGCCCCACTCAGACCACAACTTGGGCACTATCCCTGGAAGATTCTGTACCTTCCTAGGAAAGTGACCAGGATAAGGGCAGAGCAGTTCCACCTGTCAAAACTGGGTTGACAGTGAGCTCAGGAGCCAGCTCTAGGACATGGAGGGTGACACAATCACATTGTTTGGGAACTTGGTCTCTTGTCCAACGAACTGAGCCTGAGAGCTCTGGCACTTTCTCCATCTGAGTGTGTGCCCACGGGGGCCCAGGCACATTGCTCTCAGATGAACTAGAAACATGGACCCCTCTCATGGAGGGAAATGACCAACAACTAAATATAGTCAATGGCCTAGAAGCTTCATGTCCACCTGCTCTGCACTTGCTCAGAAAAGCCCAGAGTGTAGCCCTACCCCCTGAGCTCCCTGCTTGTTTCTACATTTGTGGCTCACCCACGAACAGAGGTTTTCCAAATGGTCAAGACACAAAGTCGTCACCTGGCCCTCTGCACAAGGGTCAGACCTTTCAGAAAAGGCACATGTTCACCCCCAGTCAAAGGGGTGTGGGCAGCAACACCAGCAGGTGATCAGAGCTACAGGTGCCATTCTGTCCCTACAAAGGCCCCTCGAATACTCACTGGCCCTAACCTTGTAACTGCTGCATCAAGCAGCTGCAGGGAAGCTGCTATCACTCAGGGGCCACCTGTCAGGCCAGAGCCTATCCCAGGTGAGGGCTCGAGGCCAGGGCGAGCACAGACACCATACGCCTAGACCAGATTCCCCACCACAGCCTCGATCAACCCAGGTACCTTCTATGTGTGTTGCGGTTGCTGTTCACATGGCCCTGGCCCGTGCAGCCAGGAGTGGGACACTTCAGCACATTCTCATGCATGGCCAAGACTGTAAGAAAACCAGAGAAGGCAGACAGCGATGACCTGGTATGGGGGGAGAACCGCCCACGGAGGCTACAGGAGCCCTGACTGAAGCCTGCAGCTTTGTAGGCAGAGAAGAGCCATAGTAGCTTGAGGCAGCAGCTCAGGGTGACTGCCTCTGTAGAGTCTGTAAACGTAAGCCCACCCTCAGCCAGGTGAGGCGTGTCCCTTCACCATGGACTCCTCCTGGGTCAGAATCTAGAGTTTACTTTGAAACCTCTTATTTTTCTGTTTTGCAGTTCTCGGCTTCCAACCTGAAAGTAAAGACTCTACCTTCCCTCTCAGCTGACAGCCGGGGTCTATGCAACTTCCTAGGGTTCTGACCAAGACTGGCATCTCCAGGCAGAAATGGGCAGGCTGCTGTCCCCAGCCATGTCACAGGGCTAAATTTCAGGCTTAGGCAGTTTGAGGGAAACCTAAGAGACAAGGCCCTGGACAGGCTGCCCCTCCCATGGACTCCTCCAAATACCCTGCATGGAGCTACTCACTCTCTGGGGGGATCCTGTCCTTATGGGGACAGCCAGACAGGCTGCGGTGGTGAGGATACAACCCAGTAACATGGCCAGTGCCATCACAACCTGGTGTTGGACACTTGATCTCACGCTTCTCAGCTCTTGAAGCATCTGAAACACACAAGACATGCCACATAGAGCTAGGAGGCTGGGCAGGGGAATGGGCAGGGAGATGTAGGTACCACTCACACCCCTCACTCTGGCTGTCCAGAGAGAAGGGAGACAAGACTACCCAGGACCCCAAAGGGACAGGAACTGAACAGCAGGTGCCCCTGGAGAAGCTGGTCCAAAACCCAGGGGCATCTACCCCCAAAACAGGGCAAGCAGCATTGTGAAGCATTGTGAAGAGAACCATCCATGTGGGATGGAGTCTCTGCCCCTCCTTCTGGGTATGGAGGCATGTGGGCAACCCTCTGTAAGGCAGGGGAAGTCAATTTGCCTCCCACTGCCAGGGTGTCCTTGGGATTTGACAAAAAGAGGAGGACAGAGTTTAAGGAGATTATCTATAGCTGCATAACTAAGAAATGCCTATGCAGAATTCCATACCAGATCTCCATCCTTGGCTTCCTCTGGCCTCTGCAGGCCCAGGTAGGTCACTATTGAATGTGGGGATCAGAAGGACATGGAAGAACCTCAAAGCAAAGCCACATCTCAGAGATGCTCTTTCTGGATGGGCCACCTTTCAGGAGAGAAGGATGCCCCCAAGCTCAGAGTCCCAACCCATAAGGCAGGGCAGGAATTTAGAGTTTCACCCATCAAGCACCAGGGTGCCTGTGCCCCACCCCTGTCTTGGTCCAGAGCTCTCAATGAATCCACTCCCCGGTCCACCACTGTTTCAATGCAGGAGGATGTACTTCTGTCCACACGGGCTGACAATGCTGCCCGGTGCCCTCAGCTCAGCCACCATGTCCTTATTTCAGGAACAGGTACTCTGCACCTGAAAGTCCCTCTACACGTGAACCCAGGCTGCCCTCGGTGTCCCACCAAAGTGTGCCCTGACCTGCAGACCTGCAGCTGACAAGCCCAGGCCCTGCACCTGTCCCTGAGTCTGCCCCACCCTCAGCCTGTGTGTCCAGGTTCCCAGCCCCAAGGTCTGAGCCTGGCTTCCATCTGGGCCCCCAGACAGTGACCCCAATTTGTGTCACCAGAAAGGTGTCCCCTCAAGAGTCACTGTCCAGGTCCACCTCATGCTGAGATCATATCCCTGCCTGTGCCCTCATTATCTGTCCCCATGTGTGGGTCTTCCCAGAAATTGTGTTCCCTGTCTCTACCCACCTGGCTGTGGTGCTCTGAGCTACCTCTCACTCCAGGCTCTCTCCGGGTGACCTAGATGTGTCCCAGGGGTTACCCCGTGTACATGTCTCTTGTCTTTTTGGTTCCTGACTCCAGCATCTGAATCAACCCCAGCCCTCAACTCCCTCCTTATCTGGCCAGTCTCTGGTATAAGTTAACCCTCCCCAGGGTGGGCAGAGGAAGGGCACAGGGAGTACTACTGCCCAATCCATCCAGAGAAGAGAGCCTGGCCTGGGATAAAAAAGAGGAGTCAGGGGTCAGGGCAGCTCCCTGATCTTAGAGGCCAAATTCAGGCCCAAATACAGAGCCAACCACAGGCCACTCCCTTAGAAAAGCAAGAGTCAGACAGACATCCCTTGCTCCCCGCCTGCCCCCCCCACACACACACACATCTCAGCCTCATACGTCTTCCCAGACTCCCTGCATAAAGTGGCACAAGCCTGCTCCCCTGCTCCCTCCATCTTGGCCCATGGTCCTGTGAGTGTTTGCCCCTGTCTGCTCTTCTGTCCTCCCCACACCCATCTCTGTCAGTAAGGGCGTCTAGCTGTGTCTCTCCCTCAGCCTGTACTCCACACCTGGAAGCCAGGAGGGAGGTGGGAGTGCAGGGCAGATCACTGCTAGCCTACCTTTACTGTAGCAGCTCTTCCGCACAGCGTCCAGGGGCTTGGCCGACTTCCCGGGCTCACCTGGGCCCAACTGGCTCTGCTCAGCAGGCGGGCAGCCTGGCTCACAGACGGTGCGCACCTGTTCGGCCTTCAAGGCGATGGCCTGCTCCAGAAGGCCCAGGTTCCCTCGGGTCATCATGTCGTACATCTCCGACTCATCTGTGACTGCTGACTTCTGGGACCCTGCATCCTCCTCCTTGTCATCATCAGAGCGGACCTCCACAATGACGGAGTACTCAGGCTTGGGACTGGGCAGCTCTAGGCGCCGGGGCTCGGGGGACTTCTGGGCAGAGTTATGGGAGGCGTCCTCCTCAAAGATCACATCAGGAGTGGCCTCCTCCTCCCCTTCCTCCTCCTCCTCCTCCTCCTCCTCCTCCTCCTCTTCCTCCTCCTCCACATCCTCCTCCTCCTCCTCTTCCTCTTCTTCTTCCTCCTCTTCCTCTTCATCCTCCTCTTCCTCCTCCTCATGGCCCAGGACACCTTTCTGCTTGCTGGAATCCTCGCTGGCCTCATCCTCCAGGGACTGGGGACATGGCTCCTGGGAACGCTCACTGGTGACTTCAATAACTTCCTCTGCATCCTCTGGCTGGATAAAGAGATCTTTCTCCCCCTCGTCACTGGTGGCCCCCTCCACAACCTCCTCCTGAAGCAGGTGCAAAACGCTGGGGCCCGTCTTGGCCACCTGGCCCGAGTCCTCCCCCACCAGGGTCTCTCCAGCAATTTGGCCCAGGTTGAGGAGAGAAGTTGCGATGATTCCCTGGCAGCTGCTGTAGCTGCCCTTGGAGGAGCCAGTGGGGCTGCCGACGGGGTTAGGTCCAAAATGGGACTTGACAGGGCTCCTTCCTGCACAAAATCAGAAACGCCATGGGGGCTGGAGGAGAGTGTGTGGGGAGCATCCAGGTCTCTGGCTCCCAGCAGCAGCCCCACCCTGCCCCACCCACCCCCCGTCAGCACAGCCCAGGAGACTGGGAAGTCAGGTGTGGTTGTTCCTGCCAGCCCTCTGCCTGAATCCGGAGATCATGGAGAACTTGTTAGGAGGTCATAAGCCACTGCTGTATTTTTAAAATTGAGGATTACTTTGGTATTTTTGAATTCATGTTTCTTCTCCATTACATTTTATACAAAGGAGCTTAAAAAGCAAATCAGATTTTTAAAAATTATTTCATGATTGAAAAGCATTTTTATTTTTAAAGGATTAAAATTTAAGTCTTCAGCCACAATAACTAAGGCGTGGTCACTACACACAGACCCTGTGGGACTCGGGCCAGCACTCCTGGCAACAGTGGGAGCCACCCTGCCATCCACATGCACCAGGGTAGATGCTCTAGCCACAGGGCCCAGCCCAGGGCATTGGACACAGGAGCTCTTCTTCCAGGAGCAGGCAAGTCAGAATTTCTCCACCTGGAACACAGGCTGGCTTGGTTCCCTGGGCCCCTTACTCACTCCAGAGCCCCAGGGAAAGGCAAGAGCCCCATCCTGGATTTCTCCTAAAGAAAAACAGACTCCATCCCAAGCCCTGAAAGTGGGATGACACCAGACACTGTGGAGGCAGTAGGGGTTGGCCTAGAGCCTCACCCTGACCCTGGACTCCACAGGTCTGCCAGGGCTCTTGAGAATGAGACAGACCCTTCCCTTGTGGCTCAGGGGCCACCTTTACCCACCTTTGCCAAGGGCTGTGCCCTCATTATGGCCAGCCATGGTGGGCTCCACAGGGAAGCAGGCCCCTCAGCCTCCACTCTCCCCCTCCCGGCTTCCCCAGGCACCCACCTTCAGAGGCCCCACATGATTCCCCACCACCTAAGGCACGTCCTCAGCACCTGCCCCTCAGCGCTTGAGGACAAGCAGACCCACCCCAGGCAGATTTCCCAGAGGGCCAGGCAGGACACACTCCAGGAGCCACCCACAGAGACTCAGCCTGCCAGGCCGCCTTTCTCCCATGACCGTGGAAACACACTAGCCCATGTGCACACAGGCCCTCCAGTCTCTCCCTGTACGGTGTTCGCACACACCACAGACCACGTGCCCTGTGCAGCGCCCCCCCGCCCCCCGCCCAGGGAATGAGCACAGGTCAGGACAAGACAGTCCTTGTTCTCAGGAAGACTCCCTCACTCGGCGTGAGCTCCCTCCCGCTCATAGGCTGCATTCTCCAGGCCACACTAAGCGCCCTTTATTCGCAGGAGAAAGAGCAACAAAGCACCTTCAGCTGGCTCGGGACGATGAATCTCCTCCTGTCCCAACATCTCAGCCTCAGCCTCCTCCAGAGTTCCTTCTGATTCATCCGAAACAGAGGCTTCCTTCACCTCGGCCTCCTCACTGCCGTCACTGTCCACACTGTAGCCCTCGTCCAGAGCCAGCTTCAGGGGGTGAGACTTCCTCTTAGACACCAGGTGCTCGGCCTCAGTGCCCTCCAGCTTCCTCTTCTTGGCCAGTGGGCAACTCTGTAAACTGGAAGGGAGAGGAGGGTGAGGGTAGAACCAGGTCAGGGCCATGGGAGGCCTCGGAGGCCTGGTGAGCAGCCCCCTCTGCAGCCACTCTAACTGGAAGCCCCCAGCTCAGAGGTATTTGAAATTTTAGATCTAATTATGTATGTGTAAAAGTTCCTAGGGGCTGGGGGTGTAGCTCAGTCATAGAGCACTTGCCCAGCATGAGCTGGGCCTTGGTTCAATCCCTAATTGCATGACAATTGGCAGCCACATCCACACCTAGAGCAGGACTCCTGGACCCTCAAGGCTGCTGACCCAGGCTCCTCCTCTCCTAGGGACCCATGAGACCTGACCCGCATCCCACATGCTCTCAAGCAGATCCTGGACGTCTACTCTACCCCAGTCTTCCCCTCACCCGAGACTGCTGCACCCATACCCACCCTGCGAACTTGCACTGCAGGGGACACTCAAGGCCAAGCTGACCACATGAGGCAACCACACTGTCAATCGAGCAGCAGCCCACACCATCCCCACTGTGCACCAGGCCAGTTCCAAACTCTGCTGCACAGGCACATCCAGTGCTTGCAGCAGCCCCGGTGGGAAAACCAAGGTGCAGAGCACAGTTCATCTAGCTCCTGCTCTGGCCAGCTCTGCCCAGTTGGCCTCCTCAAGGCCCCAGGAACATGGTCCACTTGGGACTCGATGGCTCAGAAGGGCGGGGGTCAGCCTGGCCTCAGCAGGCTGCAGATAGAAATGAAAGGTTCTGGCTCATAGAGGGTCCCAGGGCAGGGGAAGGGCCACCCCTGGTGAGACAAGGACTGTTTACCTGCGGTGCCTGGAGTACTTGCCCCGGACATGTCCAGATCCTGTGCATCCTGGGGTGGGACAGCTGAGGAGACAAGCAGGAGAGGTCACCTCAGGCAACAAGATCTGGGCTCAGGGGTATCCCAATCCTGACCCTGGGGAGAGGGGATGGGCCCCATTTAAATAAATGAATGGCTCGTTATAGTGTTATGAGTGTGGTTAATTAAAGTTCTGTATGAATGAGAGCAAGGCATCTGCTGAATGGACATCTTTCCCCATTGCAGACCGTCTGTCAGCATGACCAGATCAATAGGAACCCGTGAGCACGGGCAGCCGGGAGGTGATTCTTCGAGGTGCCCTCCTGGAAGGGCAGTACAGAGGGGCATTTTGGAACATGAGGTCAGGGTCTGCCACACCTGGTACTCCTGGGGGCTGCAGGAGCTGCCAATACCCCAAAGCACTGCAGACCACAAGCCAGGGAAACCAAGAGAGATCCCCCGAGGGAGGGTGAGGCAAGCCTGAGCCCCCCAGGAGACCCTGCAGGTCCCACTGTTCACAAGATGGCCGAGCAGTCTGAGTCCTGCCTGGGGTCAGCTCTCCAAAAACACGGCACTTCTTTTTTTTTTTTATTTCAAATTCATGTATTTTGTGCCTTATTACAGAGGTAGATATACTTGGTCCCAACATGGGTCCTCTTAAAATTGTATAGATGTCATTTACACTTCATGGCATAGAAATAGTACGGCAGAGTAGCAGAGTTATCAATAGAAAACAGAGAAAGTTATTAAAGTTAATATATTCAAAAGCATCATTTTAAATTGCCACATTTCTTGTAGTAGTTACTACCAAGGTAACAATGAAGAACTATTTTGTATACAAAAAAATTAGAGATAGTTTCTGAGTGACATAATTTAAGGACACTGTGCTACTAACACCTCTAGTCATTTCAACATTGAACCAAATTTCCACTGAGATGCAATTAGGATTTTTCCTCAAATTTTATCATTTAATATACTTCCCAATTTTTATAGAATTGCATGTAACAAGACCAGTTCTATTATAAATTAATTAAAATTAGAAATATTTGATTTACAGTTATTTTTAATCATTGCTTTAACTAGAGAAGAAACTAAATTACAACAGTAGAAAAAAAAACGGTGATATATTCTCTACCTTCTATATCTTCCCTCTCCCATACCCAAAGGATTGTATATGTTAGAAAATATTCAGATAACCTTTGATTGAATAACCTTGACATTCTGCAGAAGTTCAAAATAGATGCATACATGATATTGAGAATGAAAAGGAGCTGAATGATTCCTGAGCACCTGCTCTCCTATTCCTATCAAAGGCAGTGCTGAGGTGGGAAAAAGGTGATGTGTGACAACACCTAGGCTTTAATATTAATTTTTACATTTAATTCAACAAACACTGAATACCTATTCAGTGGAAAAGGCAGTTGTTGCAAAGGTTTTAGGATACAGTTATCAAGGAGCCTTAGATCTGCTAGGATAATGAACAGAAATAAATAAGGAATTATGAGAAAAATTAAAGTTTCTCATATGAAAAGGGTTCAAATAAATGAATGGGAAGAGAAGAGAGAATGCCTTTAGGTTTGTAGAATAAATAGTAATATCAAGAATCATATAGAAATATGAGAAAAATCCTTAAGAACAATTATGTATATATTTATTACCTAGAATCATATAAAGTATCTACAAATATCTATAAAGTATTATCTACTATTTAGCTAGTTTGAGATTCAGTTCTCTTAGGAAATGCAGGATAAAGCTAGCTCTTTTGCTTTATTTACTAGTTTTCAAAATAAAGAGTTGAAAAACACGGCACTTCTTCCCAAAGCCTGCAAAGGGGGGCAGTGGGGTCACAACCCCACCCATGTCCAGATACCCCCAATGGTTTTAGTATGACTGACCATGGCCTAACTGCAGCTTGGGGCCCAAATGGCCCTGCAGGCCACATTCACCAACCACGTCAGGGGTCGCCAGAACTATCTGTAACAGAGTCACAGTCTCCCAGCCAAGCCTGCAACACACCCCTCCCCCATAGGCCACCACACACCCAGGGCTGATGCTTAGTGTGCTGAGAAGCCAGGAAGAGGCTGGCGGAAGGGAGGGAGGGAGGGCGGGCGGGGAGGGACCCCAGCTAGTTTCCTTCCCAGACAGAGGGGAGGCCGCTACCCCTGGAGGCCCACACTTGCTCTCACTCTCTCAAGAAATAGCTTTGAGACTTTTCACAAAAAGCTCCTTGTTATCGAGGATTTGAAGCTGAGGTCCCAATTAGTCGATTAATCACTGAGTTAATCAGGCAATTAGGCGACAGCTGCTGCGGAGGCCTGGGGGGCACTGCACTGCCCCACACACGTCACCTGCTCCAAGCCACCCCGCCACCCTGTACAGAAGAGTCCTGGTCCCCAGCCAGGTGGACTGGCATTTTCCCATCCTGCCACCAAGGGTGAGGGCCCCAGCTGTGGGCCCAAGTGCATGGAACTGGCAAAGTTACTTCGGGACAGAAGTAGAGGAAGAAGTGGGCAGAGCCCCCTGGGGACCTGCCAATGCCTCCAGAGGCTGGAGAGGCAGCAGACATCAGCCTTGGGCCTCACAGTTCGCACAGGTTCACCCCTGAGAGCATATGGGTGAGCACCAGCAGGGACTACATGGTGCCTCCATGTGCTCAGCCTCAGGGCCAGGGCCAGTGAGCAGCTACAAAGGCCCCCAGAGCCTTCTCCGCCCATTGTGGGAAGAGATAGGCCATGTCAGGCCCTTCCCAGCCACTTGAGGTGCCCGGGTGTGCTCACAGCACCCCACAACAGGCCTCCTGAAGGCCCCGCACAGCACCCTTGCAATGATGCCTGCATCGGTCATCAGAGTCAAGCAAGTAACTCTGGCGTGGTGGCAGAGAGCCTGGCTGGTGGCCACCTCTCAGCAGGCATCCCAGACCACACCCTTGAAGGGCCCAAAAATGAACTATAGGCATTAGAAACCCAAGCTGGGAGAGAGGCCAAATCCCAGCTAGGAGCTCACGCTTGGCCATTTCCCTTCAAAGGATCTGTCTTCCCTCCCACTCTGTGGCAGCAGAAGGACCCCACACCACCTGTGCTCCAGGGCGGAGCTGGTCCACCGGTAGTTCAAGGAGGAAGTCCCTCAGAAGAGGAAGGGTCAACCACAGGGGATCCTGGGTACCAGATCTTTGCCCTGGAAGACAGCCCTGACTGGCTTAATAGCCTGTCTCAAAGATACTAACCCTAATGCTCCATAACAAGAGAGTCTTTCCAGTGGCGAGTGACTTTGCCGGGCCCAACCGAATATAAACTGTCAGGTCTCCCTCGAGTGTGTAGAGAAAACCATCAACATCCTTTCTTCTCCCAAGAACTAGGCTATTTATTTCAGGGCTCAAGGAAAATTCAGGAGTTCCAGAAGCCAGAGGAGCACTACAGGGTCCTGCTGGCTTGGGGCCAAGCCCCTTGCTCACCCCATAGCAAGCCCCTGCTGCCACCTAGGAGCCAGCATCTTCCTGAGAGCTCTGCCTGAGCTCTGGGGAGTCCATGCTGGAGTCCTGAGGTAACAGGGCTTAAGTCTCTGATCCTGAGTTCTGCACACAAGAGCTCCCCCAGGTGATTCTGTGTAAGCTCACCTGCATCACCATTTGTAACCAGACCATAATGTTCCCCTCCCAGACACAGCTCAGTTCTGTTTTGGCACAACAACATGAACCCCACCAGGACAGAGTCTCATCTGCTTTCTGATGGGAACCCATGGTGGACACGTTCTGGGGTGAGCAGCACCAGCCAGCTCCCAGATACTCCCACCATGTCTGACGCACATAGCAGATGGTCACCACCTGCAACCTGTGACCAGTGAACACATGCATGCACAGGAAGGGGAGGCCCCTGCACAGTGCGCTGATTCCTTGGCACAGACTCAGTGTCATTTTACTGTAAGCGTCACCTCTCAAAAATGAAGAATTGCAGAAGAAATTTTTGCTAGAACTCTTGATGCAAGGCACTTACCCCTGGTTTCTCCCCAGAAAAGTTTAAGGGCATCATTAGTAGCACGTAACCAGGTGGAGAGCACAGGACAAATGCAGTGACAAAGTCCAGATGCTCACCAGCCTCATGTGCACTGCCGGACCATTCAGGAAGGCTAGCAACAAGCACAGCCACTTCAAGCCACTTTTCCTTCTGTTCTTTGGAAGTTCAACCAAAGCCTGAGTGTCCTCCCTCAGCCTCCTTGCCTGGGCCTCCCCTCCCACCTGTGTCCAGAAGGGGTCCCCAGGTGAAGGCCACCTCCTCCTGGACTTGGCCCCTTAGAGGTGGCTCCCCTCCTAGGAGCTGGCCAAGTGCTCCAGTGAATGCCTGCTCTGGGCACCCCTGGGCCCTGGGGTGCCAGAAGACCAGCAGTGCCTGGTATGGCTGCAGCTCCCTCACACCTCCCGTCCTGGACCCAGGGCTGACATCCAGCAGAAGAATGCTGGTCTAGTTCTAGTGGGATGCAGTTTAATCCTGAGGAGGCTGAGCTCACAGGCCTCACAAACAGGACAAATACACCACCAGGCAGCACTTCCAGGAGAGGCCCTGAGCCTGACACTGCAACCACAGCACCCCAGAGCCTGGGACCCAGAGCGGCCCTCCCACCCCTTCTCCTCCATCACCAGCTTACAGTCCCAAACACTGGAGGGACACTGGCACCCTGCTCACCTCTGCCCAAAGCTTACAGAGTGACTTTGGGGCCTTGCCTTCTCCTAATTGGCAGAAGCCGTTCACTCAAGCATTGTGTGTGGAAGAATAAGACACTACCTGCCCCAATTTTTCACAGTTTAATAAGGATCTTTACCTTAAGCCGTTGAAGAAGGCATCCCAGAACTGCCAGCTGTACCCAGCCACTGCTAGATCTCAGTGCACTAGACGCCCATGTATCTCTCAGGTCCACAGAGACTCAGAATGTGGGAGACCCTTTCTCATTTATGGCCAAACTGAAGCATTTGTGAGATTCTCCAGGAAACCCCTTATTACTAGTTTGGGGGTGACCAGCACTGGGTCCCTGCCATGAAGCTGAGCCCCACGTGGTGCGCCAGGTCAGAGCTGAGGAAGGAAGTTCCAGCCAGCTCCTCCCAAGTAGGGCTATACAGAGCAGACAGGACACAAGGAAAGCAGGTCTCTCGGGGAACACCCAGGACATCTCCAGGTCAGGGGCACACAGGAAGTGTGGGGCCAACAGGAAAACTTCCTCACCTGAGGTCAGGGCCTGCAGTCTCTGGGGGTCCTGGTAAGAGAAGGAAAAATAGGGAAACACATGTGAGACTTAGAATTTGGAAGGCACTTTCTCCTGAGAGCACACTGTGAGTAAAGCAGCCAAGGGTCTACAGAAAGGCCAGCCAGGGCAGCACTGGGCTGCTTTTCTGGCACCCACCTTTCCTGACCTCTAAGAACACGCTTCAAGACCAGTGAGGCCTCAGCCTTCAGACTCTCCCCGGGAGGTTTCACACAGTGGATCTGATCCTCTCTGGGCCTTCAGGGCCCAGGATGATATTTCTCTCTAATTGCAGGAAAATGTTGGCTTTCAGCAGGAGGCATTAGCCATCAGATCAAGCTGGACAGAAAAGAAGACAGATGGACAAGTGGCTAATCCCTCCAGTGATGTGCACTGGCTACAAAGAGATACAGAGGTCCTACAGGGCAAGCACTCCTGAAAGCTCAGAGTTCTGAGACCCTCGGTGGGGCCTGACAGGAAGCTTCAAAGGACCCAGGAGGGGAGACTGGCCAAGGGCTTGGGGCTCAGTCCTAGCCAGATGAGCAGAGCCTCAGCCCCCTCCTCCCACCCACAGTTGTACCCAATGACCTCCCACTCTCCACAGTACTAGAACTAGCCTCTGAGGGAGGAAGAGGGCTGGCAATGGAAAGCCAGTGGCCTCTCATTTCCAGACAGAAAGGTATCCACTGAACTTGGCTACCCCTCTCAGTGGAACCACATACATCTCCACCTCTCCACCCTGGGCCAAGGGCCTCAACAGCCTCCAGAAGGGTCCCTGAGCCCCAGGGCCTGGTGTAGGCAAGGGGCATACCATTCACTAGAGCCCATGTTATGGGCTTCTTCTCCTAGGGACACCACTGGGGAGGTGGCAGTAAGAGCCAGCCATGACCGGGGCTCCAGCTGACCAGATGGCACTCACCTCGGAGGGCCTTGGATCGCGTCCTGGCCCGCTTGTCTTCATTCTCGAAGCTCATCTGTAAGAAAAGACAGCTGCCACGTTAAGAAGCGCCAGCCAGCTCCTCCCATTCCAGAATCTTCATCGTGGGGCCATCAGTTCATTTTCTGGATCAAGCCTGGCCCCTGCTGTCCTGGCCCTGTACCTGCCCACAAAGCCCAACGTGGGCCCTGCCCTCCGTAATCCTCATGAGCACAGTGTTTCCTAACACGGGGATCCCGGCATGGCAAGAAGCAGCACTGCTCACCTGGCCAGGCAGGTGCTGAGGCACCAGGGCAAGCTGCCCACCATCCATGAAGTGGGGCAGCCCAAATGCCCCAAGGTTTGGCTTCCCAAAGACAGAGATGCTTCCTTCCACCCAGCAGAGGCATCAATGCCTCTAACACACTGGCTTCATGCTGTTGGATCCCAGCAGCCTAAGGCAGCCCCTGCCCACACATGCTATAGCTTCAGGGTCTGGCTGCCCTGCCTGAACCCATCAGTGACCCAAATACCTATCTATACTCCCTACCTGTGACCAGCCCCTGTGGGGATATTGCCTGCAACAGGGTCCTGCTAGGAAATCAGAGAAGAACCCCAGGAGGGTGACAGTCACAGATAGGACATGCTTGGGGATGAGGTCCCTGGGTCTACAGGCTGTCCTGCATCACCATGATGAATCTGAAAATAAAACCCTGGCACACTCTGTGGTGAGCAAAACAACCCTCTTTCCAGAGCCAGGCTGGTGGGGCATGTACACACCCCAGAAGGAGAGGGTAGGCTTGGCCTTTACCACCTGTCCCCTTGGTCAGAGAGGGAGTAAATCTACACCTATCCCAGACCAGGCACTCCAGGATGGCCAGGGCTATAGGCATGAGGCTGTCCAGGGGGAAGCAGGAGAGTGGGGAAGAAGTTATAGAAGAAAGGATTGGGGAGAAGCAGGAGCCCCTGTCTTAGGTGGGGCTTTGGGTCCTAAAAGCCAACAAGAGAGAAATGTCTACAGTATCACCTGGGAAGAAAGAAAAAGGAAATTTCCCAATTAGTCAAACGGAATTTGCAAAGTGAATCTCCCCCACACAGCAGCATAACATACAATGATTTATGTGATTTGTTAAGGAAGAAAAATCAAACCTGGGTAATTTATAAAACCTGTCAGCTCTGGGCTGGGGAGCACAGAGTATAAGCCACACGTTCATTACAGCCCTCCATAAAACAGAGGACAATTACTGTGATTTCTACTTTTAAAGCCAAGGCTCCCCATGGACCAGTGGCTCACATTTAAAGTGAGGAGAGGAGCAGGTGTCAAAGAGACTTCATGACATTTATGAGCCTTCAAAGGTGGACCGCTCAGAGCCCAGGCCCACAGCCTCCCAACACAGGCCTCACAATGGAGCTGTGCATCTGATGGCCAGGCGCCTGCATTCAGCTGAAATGCAATCTATAGCTTTTTTTTCCCCGTTCGTTTTCCCAAGGAAATTGGCAAGCATTCTGTTAGGTTAAAACGTGCCTTGGCAATTTGGATTTCCTGCAGATAAATTATTCAAAGAGCAGAGAATAGAGAGGGCTGCAGGGATGTGTAATGGGTGCTACCAGCACACTGTGAGCGCCATTGATGAAGCTAACAGCTGTGGCATTCATTCTGCTGAGCACCTTTCCATTTGCAATTTATCTGCATCAAATGGTCAAAAAGTGAGAAGTTCTCTTCAGCGCGTGAAGCTTTGATTCTAAGGGGGAAACCTGGACTACAGGAGGAAAAGCCATGCTCTCTAATATGAGGATTAATCTGTAAGAGCTGGGTGATTTGTGACCTTGACACAAGCAGGAACCAGGACCTGCTTTCTAATGGGGACCCAGGGTGGATAGGTTGGAGGCTACTGGCAAAGCTCTGGTGAAACCAGCCACTGGGTCCACATGGCCTTCCTTGTCAGAACTCAAGGTGCTATGAGGTGGGTCTGCTGTCCTCTGGCCTTGAGGTCCTGCCCCACAAGGTGGCCATGCCCAGGGCACCCCTGTGCCCAGCACCACCCCAGCTCACCATTTCTGGATTTGGTGGCAACCCCCTGACCACATTCCCCCACTTCCACACAAGGACAGACCCTGCCCTCCAGGGCAGTTCACTGATGCCAAAGATACAGGTGCTTAATTTCTCACAGATTTGGTTTTTAAAAACTTGTTTCAGGGCTGGGGATGTGGCTCAAGCGGTAGCGCGCTCGCCTGGCATGCACGGGGCGCTGGGTTCAATCCTCAACACCACATAAAAATAAAATAAAGATGTTGTGTCCACCGAAAATTTAAAAATAAATATTAATTTAAAAAACTTGTTTCAAGCACAAACCAACAGGGTCTATTTTTGCACAACCCTTTCGCCTGGAGGGTGAAAGGAAAGGGCCAGCTCCCCACTCCCACAGCAGGGCCAGTGACCTTGCTCAAGGGTAACGTCCACTCTGCTTCTCTAACACCAACTTCATTATGCCCCCAGTCAGCAGGCCTTGCAATTGTAACCGATATTTCAACACTCCCGCCTTCTGTGGAAAACTGTGGGAGGAGAACACTCCACAAACACAAACATGTTTTATTCTGCCACTTTAACCAGAGAGAGATGTCTCTTTGTTCATCTACTCAGTCTGCTTTCTTGGTTCTGCACAAGACCAGTCTCCCTAAGAGAGTGTTTTTGCTTTGTTCTGGTTTATATTTCTTTTTAGTAAAGTCAAGACCGATTGTGTAACTTCTTTCCAGACAGGCACAGCTCTCACGATGACCAGCTCTTTTCAGACTCTGCACAGTATCCTTGCCAAAAACAAGTCCCCTGAGCTGAATGTTTACCAACTCAGGTACCAGAAAGCCAATGCACCAGCACCTGAAGCCTGCAGGTGTGGCCACAAGGACACAGCCAACATACGTGATCCATGCCAAGACTGTAAGGGACTCACGCTTCCCTGCACCTGGCACACTGGCACTGACCTTCACCTTTACCTGCCCCTTCTAGCCCAAGCTCCACTGCCCTACCGCCCCGCCTCTCCTCCCCATCCCTCCTTCCTTTCTCTGAAGAATCCCTCACTTGGCCCCAGCAGGAGGTGTCCTGGCCCCAGATGGCACAAGCCTAGGTCTTCCTTGGTCCATGCTTCACCCTAGGGAGGTGGGAGCAGGTCTCATGAGCAAGCACCAAGATGAGGGGCTAACAAGGCTTGAGAGACTGGCAGGGGTGAGAGGGTGAGCTGAGCAGGGAGGCCTGAGGACACCAGGGGCGATACCTCTGGTGGGGTGTACTCCACCCCAGGGGCTCGGCTGCCTTGGGTCTCAAGGCCAGGCCTTGGCCCTCCCACCCACTTCTCCACTCTACTCTGCACCTGCTTCTCTCCTTCGCAGGGCTCTTCTCAATCTGAAACGAGCTCACTCCTCTCAGACGTGAGTGAGGTCAATCACTCTATGTCCTGCAGAGCTGTCCAGCATAGCTCACCTACAAAGGACAGATGGAGGAGTGGGGGAAAGGGTGGGGAGGTCGGAACTGTCTCTGAGTCCTGGCACAGGAGGGTGAAGCGGCACCTTCAGAAGGACCTGGGCAGACACAGCTGTGGCGGCCTCAACTGAGGGAGCTGGGCTCTTGACACCAGGGGGCCGGCCACTCACCACCCTGGGTGGAAGGAAGGCACACTGGTGTTATTTTAAACATGCTGTCAAGGCCAGCAAAGCTGGAGAATTAGGATGGGTCTAGGGGACTTTTTAAGTCCATAGATGAGTAGATCACAGTGACCAGCAGGAGGCCGCCAGGCTTTTGTGCAACACTGCCCTTCAGAGACCTAGATTGGGGGCAGGTTCCTGCTGACCCTCAGGGAATGCAGGCAGCTCCTGCCCAGAAGGAGCAGGATGAGGGAGACAGGTACAGAAGAGGTGGCAAAGATGACCCCCCACCCTGTTCGCCTCAGCAGCACCCCCGGGTCCAAGGAGAGAAGGAAGTACAATGGCTTCCTCCTCTCCAGGGGGAGCCAATGCTGAGCAGGGGCCACTGCCAAGAAGCCCTGGCCGCAGGTGACAGGGATCTGTGTGGTGCAGGCTCTGCCGTAGGTATCCTACTTCCTATGTCAAGAGCCCAGCTCCCTCAGTTGAGGCCGCCACAGCTGTGTCTGCCCAGGTCCTTCTGAAGGTGCCGCTTCACCCTCCTGTGCCAGGACTCAGAGACAGTTCCGACCTCCCCACCCTTTCCCCCACTCCTCCATCTGTCCTTTGTAGGTGAGCTATGCTGGACAGCTCTGCAGGACAAAGAGTGATTGACCTCACTCACGTCTGAGAGGAGTGAGCTCGTTTCAGATTGAGAAGAGCCCTGCGAAGGAGAGAAGCAGGTGCAGAGTAGAGAGTGGAGAATTAGGTGCTCACATCCCTGTGCCCCACCAGGAGTCATCGCAGCCACCCACCCACCCTGGCAATCGCAGTGGCCACTCTGCTTCCCTGAGGGAGACATCCAGCTGTGCATCTGAAACCTCCTGGCTTTCCACCCATGTTGCAACTGCTTGCAGCTGAACAGACAGCCTCCTTCTCGGGTAGAGCAACGACACCCTGCTACATCATCCAACGTGTCTGAGGGTCTCCTACAAGTTCCAGCAGGGGATCTTGGCTTACTCCAACCCCCCAGTTAAAAACTGTAGCCACAGACAGACACCCTGATGAAGCAGCCGTGTCGGCACCCACCTGTTAAACTCTGGCACAGAGAGATACCAGCACACAGCAGCGTCCAGAGAGGTAGCCAGAAAGGACACACCAGTGGACTTCCCTCCCCTGCAAGCAAGGACACGGGGTCCCAAGGGGCTGTGCAGTCAACTCCACAACTCCAGGCACCCACTATTACGTGATTAGGGGCCCAGGTATTACATTCTTCCACGTCCAGAAGGGTTTCACAGAGCCACCACCCCATCTCCCCCCTTTCTGACCGCCCTTTCCCTGCCCTGAGCTGTCCACACACCTGGTGCTGAACTCAGAGGTGAAGGCCCCGGCTGCCCCACTACTTTGCACACCAGTTCTTCTCACCCACCTCCTGCCTCAGGCCACCGTCCTCTGTGCTGCCCCTTCTTGGCCTCCGTAGTCTTAGGCTACCACCTGTGCCACCCCTCAGTCCTGGTAACCAGCCTGCACATTCTTCCTCTTCCTCTGGCCCTTGTCTAACTTAATTGCCAACCAAGAACAGTCAGGTCCTTGCACCTGAGTGGAGGGAAATGGCCCTCGGAGCAGTCATGAAACCACCACTGCTGCCAGAGGACCTGAGTGTGGGCCACAGGCTGTTCATGGAGGCTGCAGTGTGGACAGTCCCCTATTGTCCCTCTGAGCCTAGGCCATGAAGGAACCAAAATCTCCTACCCAAAACTAATAGGGTGTGGGACAATTGCAGAAAACACTACTTAGCACCCTGATCACAAGTCAGGCCACTTTTGTAGTCACATGATCTCGTGCCAGTGCAGCTTGGGGACCCTCAGAGGTGGGATGAGGTAAGGGGAGTGAGGCCAAAACCTCAGTGATAAAGCAAAGTAATTTTTTTAAATATTTATTTTTTAGTTGTAGTTGGACACAATACGTTTATTTTATTTATTTATTTTTATGTGGTGCTGAGGATCAAACCCAGGACTTCGCACATGCACGGCAAGCGCTCAACCACTGAGCCACAACCCCAGCCCAGCAAAGTAATATTTTAATGTGATATTTTAAAACATTAACAACAATGTAAAACATCCATAATAAACACAATATCACAATTCCAAACGGAATCAGTATTCCTTGTGCCTGAGGCTCCAATACGGATCTGCAGAATACTGACATCCCAAAAGAACCAAAATGAGGGGGGGTGCTTGGCAAGTAGCCATAACAGACCTATTAAAATGCACATTCTCAACCCCAGATTCAAAAGAAAAATGGTATCCAGACACAGTGGCCACCCCTGTCATCCCAGCAACTCAGGAGTGTGAGGCAGGAGGATCAGGTCTGAGACCAGCCTGGGCAACATAGTGAGACCCTGTCTCAAAATCAGAAATAAACAGGGCTGGAATTTAGCTCAGTGGTTCACTCAGCACCTCTGGGCTCGATCCCCAGTACTACAAAGAAGGAAAAAATGTTGCTCTTTGACAGTAAAATGCAAGTGTCCTCAGATAAAGTTCCCACTCCAAGCAGTAGAGCTCCCTCATCTACACCCAGACCACCCACATCTCAGCAGCTGGAAGATCATCACCACATCAAGGTGAGAGGTCAGCATCTGATCTCTGGGAAGGGCTTCCTGTGTACTTGCTGTCCACCTCAACACCCAACTCTGGGGTTACCTGGCCCTGGGGAGCCAGTCTTATACAGAGCAGGACAGCAGGAAGTTCTGGAGCTAGAGGGTGATGGGACCAGTGGGTTACAGAACTCATGACCTCACTGTCCTCCACAGTGTCCCTGGGAGGTGGGGGTCTGGGTCACCACCATCCAGCCTTCTGAGCAGGCATGGGAGGGGCATGCACCATCTGCCACACTTAGGAAGATGAAAATAGCACAAGGTCAAAGCAGGACAAATGGAGAGCAGATTACTGAGGCATCTCGTGAAGCCCAGGTGCAAATACACCTCAAGAGAGCTGCCCGGAAGGCGGGAGTCTGTTACTCTACTGAGTATTTTTTCTTCATTTCATTTTAAAGTGACTAGATGGTCCTAGTCCGCATTTACCCTTTGCCTAGTCAGGATCCTGTTGATGACCCTCCCTCCAAGCATCATGCTTAGGAGCTGAGAGGAGGTTGGCATGGGCAGCCCATGAGGCCAAGCCCTCACCTTGCTGTGTCTGCCCAGGAGATGTCTTGAGGTCCTGCAGCTGTGGGCCTTGTCCCTGTGTGTCCACCTCTGGGTCAGCAGTTCATCCTGGAACTCATTTTCTGAGGGTGTAAAAAGATATGGGGTCAGAAAAGGAAAACCTGATGAGTGCGGGCCAGGCTGGCTCTGAGGAGAAAGAGAACCTTTGGACACTTTTTCACACAGCATTTATACAATCCCTCATTTCTGGAGTCCACCAGAAAGACAGACAAGGTCATGGCCCCATAGCTATTCCAGGAACAGGAGAAAACCGACCTCCGCTTTGGGAGCTTCCCAGAGGCTCTGCCCTCACCCCAGCTCTGTCAGCTTCAGGGAAGTCCACAAACACAGTCTCCCAAATACAGAAACACAGGCACTGGGGCAAGTCAGGCGAGACCCACCTGACGAGTCCTGGCCTTGGGACATCAACTAACAATTACTCCAGTACAAGAGTCCTCGCTGCCCCCAAGAATGTGGCTCCCAGACCCACCTGCAAACAAAGATTAACACGTGACTTCACCTGTCAAAGAGGGTGAGGGCTGCCCCACAGTCCACCGACCCCAACAACACTCTGCCTCCATGAGGTGCCCTGGCCCACTGCGCCTGTTTTCAGCATCTTTTCTCTCCCTGTGTTCTGCTTCTCTCCAGGGCAATGACTCCAGTTAATATTTAATTCTTCACATAAATCCACATGTTCAGGCAGAGCTGAGTGCATCAGCTGGACATGACAAAGAGATGCGTCGGGTACCATTCCCTGCACGTCACTCCCCGTTTCCATGACAACCTGCTTTCCACAACCGTGGAGCTTCAAAGGAAGGTCATCAGCAACCACCAATAACAACAGGAAACGAATGTTCCTGCTTTCTGCTCTCTCCTTCCTCTTGGAAGGGAGTTGGGATTCTGCTGCAGACAGATCAGGCACACTCTTGTCATAAACAGTATCTTTCTTCCCCCACATTTTCAACCTGTATTCCCAAATGTCGTTCTTCTCTAGAATTTCACTATTATACTCCTGTTCCACTAAAGGGCTTGGGTTTCCTTGAGGACCCTGGACACAGATGAAAACAGGTTTGATTGTCAAAAAGATTAATGCTTGGCACTCACTGTGTGCACCTACTGTGTGCCTCCCCACCAGGCCAAGTCACCCTAGGTGACACAGCCTCCACCTCACTTTCATTAGTCAAGAGTGAGCTGCAGTAGCTAACCCACAGTCCAAAGTCTCTGGGCCCCCAGGGGCCTATCTGTAAAGTGGGGTCAACTGTGGTCAGTCCTATCCCACAGGTAAATGGACCCTAGAGCTTATGGCAGGGAACAAAGCCTATGGCAGGGAACAGTAGGACACTTTCGGCACAGAACTCATGGGCAGATGTTGCCAACAGCAGGAGGGGGCCTAAAAATATGTCTCCTTTTTCCTGCACTGGAGAGGTCAGGCAGCCTGGCCCCAGTGAAAAAAAGAGGGAGGAAGAACTTGCTCAGAAGATCCCAGGAGTGAACAGACAAGCAGCACACCAGCCACAGCCACATGGTGCACTTCACGCTTTGCAGCTGGAAGTGTGCTTCTCTTCCATGGTGAAAGTAGGAGCTAGGAGACAGCCAGGATCCCAAATGCTTGGGGCTCAGCTGCCAAGTGTCCACTCCAGGAAAGACAATGCTGCAGAAACCTGAGTGCTGGCTGGTTTGCTAGGCTCACGCAGAACTTCCTGTGGCACTGACACATGCAACCTTGTGAGGTAGCTGGCCATGGCTCATGATGACTAGGAGAAGAACCTCAGCTCTGGACCCCAGAAGCCACTTCCCTAAGGCCTCTGCTCTAGGTCTCTCCTGCTTCTCAGACACCCAGTGGGTGGGAGATGCATATGTCTCTGCAAAGGGAACTCCAACTTTATGTTCAATAGGAAATAAATACCTCACTGCTGCTTCTTGACCCTCAGCACCCCTAGGAGTCTGGAAATGATGCCTGTGAAATTCTCCATGACCCACGTCCCTTGTGCTCCTGTCCATAGGTCATCCTGAGGCACCATATCTGCTCAACAAAGCAGAGGACTTAGGATCCATCCACTTGTCCAAGGGGCCATCCCTGCCTCCCAGTGGCCACAAAGCTAGAGCAACTCAGGGGAGGAGCAGAACAAGGCCCTTGGTGGGGGGCCCCTGGGATGCAGAGTGCGCAGCTCATCAAGGAACTGACTCGCAGACCCAGGACCTCACGTTCAGTCCCGCTCGGCCACAACCCGATGCTGCCTTACTTTTCCAGGGAGTTTCTTGGCAACCACTGAGAACTGCCATTAGAAGCCCAGGAAAGCGTGCCATTTTCCTTTGACCCTTTGGTCCCCACTGGGATCTCCATGTGCTCAGGTCCTGCCTGTGGACTTTGTATGTTCCACCTGTCTATGGACACCCTGTCTGGATGTTCTGCACGTCCCATGTCCCTGTCAGCACACTAGGCCCCACTCACCTACATGACATGTGGGACCCACAGGTAAAGGAGATCCTGTCCACCACCTCCCCGTGGTGCCACTGCTCCTGACACCCAGTGTTTGTAGTTATGGGGCCCCACAGCTTGTGCAGACCTGCCCTGTGGGGCACCTGGCTCCCCTGAGACCCAAAATCTGCATCCATAAAGCAGGTAAAATATTTGGAGATTGAAGCAGGTGTGGAAAGAGACCTCAGTGACATGCAGAACATGTTGGCACACTGCCACTACCCTTTCCAGAGTCTGGTAAGGGGCGGTTTTGGCCAGTTCTTTCTTGGGAGTTCTTAGGTCTCTAATGGGCTCCTCTGAATCCTGCTCATAAGGGCAAACCAGTTCCACATCCTTAGCACATCCCAGACAATAAGCAACCCAGGAGCAAACAGACCCCACTGCCAGGATGGTGGTGCTGTCTGTGATCCCTGTTTGGGGACCTCAAGCCCTGCCTGTTGAATGAAGGGCCCAAATCCACTGTGACAGAACTCCATCAGGCAGATGGGTTAGGTAAAGTGACCCAGACTGTCAGCCTGGTGGTGGTGAGCAGGACTGGAGCCACAAAGAAGGCAGTCATCCCCAGCTGGGCCAGAGACCCGAGGCAGAGGGAGATGCTCAGAGCTAAGCTGCAGCCTAGCTGTCCCTCTGCTGATGGGGCCCACTTCCTCAGGCTGACCACTGCACTGGCCCTGGCCCAGGAGCAGCAGCCCAGGGAGATCAAAACGGTGCCCAGGAATGCTGCCAGTCTGCCCCAAGGCATCCCTGTCATCGGCGCCAGGACACCGCATGTGGCCATGACCGCTGCTCATCCTCACGGAGGACATGTGTACTGAGGCCCCCACTCACTTTAGCTCTGGCCAGGCCAGTCTGCCTGGGTGGCATGTCCTCGCACTCCAGGCTCCAGTCCTGGTCACCACTACAGCCCCACTTTCTGGCCAGCACTCTTATCCTCAGAATAGGAGTGGGCAGCAGGGAAACTGAACAGGAGGCCAGGCGAGTGTGGAAGTTCAAGTGTTTCCCGTCCTTCCTGGCTTGGGCACCTCTGGGCCAGTAGCTGTCAGGTCCTGCCCCACCATGTCTAGTTCACACACTCCCTGGAGGGGCTCACAGCCACATTAGAGACAGACCAGCCCCTCAGCCCCCTCCACCCCCACAGGGTTTGTCTCCTAGCTGAGCCCACCCACCCACTGATTTGAGAACTCCTCTCCAGTGTTGGTGGGAGGGTCCCAGGAGTATCAGCACACTTCTGTGCCTCCGGCACACAGAACTGTTCTTTCCAACTCTTCTACAGGCGAGACAGACACCTTTACACAGCACAGTCTGTCTGGACCCCACGTTGCTCCCCACTGCCTTCCCAGTTACCCCCACCCAGACAGGCCCTGTCAGTCCAAGGGCACAGTGTGCCCCCAGCCCAGCCCTGCCAACCTGCCTTCTAAATTTCACCAGAATCTGACTACTTCCAAACTCTCCAGCTATTTTTGTTGTTTGCAAAACTGACAAACCAATTCTAAAATTCATACAGCAATTCAAGGAACATAGACAGCTAAGACAATTCTGAAAAAGAACAAAGTTAGAGAACTAACACTTCCCAGTTTCAAAATTTACCAAAAAACGACATCATCACGACAATTCAATACTGGCAGAGGGTGGACATGTAGATAAATGGGATCGACCTGAGGGCCCAAAAATAACCCTTCTATTTACAGTCAATTGATTTTCAATGATGGCACTAACAATTTTATGGGAAAGAACAGTCTTTCCAACAACTAGACATCTAAAAGAATTAAGTTGTCCCGGCTCACATTGCACACAAAGATTAGGTCTCAATGGATCATGGAAAACCTAAGATCTAAAACTCTTCAAACACACAGGAGTGAATCCTCCTGGCTTTGGATTAGACAATAGTTTCCTAGCTGACACCACGGACATGAGCTATAAACAAAACTTTGGAATGTATTTAATGTTATCAAAGTATGAAGATTCTGCACTTCAAGGAACACCAACCATAAGGCAAAAAGACAACACAAAGACCCAGAGGAAGTATTTGCAAACCATCTGTCCAATAAAGACCTGGGCTCAGAGGGAAGAGCTCACAACCCCAGAGTAAGACAGATGCCTGATTTTAAAATGGGCAAAGGGTCTGAATATTTCTCTGAAGACAAAATACAAATGGTAGCTATGCACATGAAGATATGCTCACTAGGGAAATGCAAATCAAAATAGTGAGGTGACATTTAACAACCAATGCCAGGGGGAGCAGCTAGGACCCCCAGAGGGTGTGAAGGAGCAAAGCGGTCAGGGGCCAGGCCAGACTTTCCCTCAGGCCCAGTCACTCCATTCCTAGACATCCACCCAAGGGAACAAAGGCAAGTCCATGTAGAGACTTGTGGACAGCATCTGCAGCCACTTATTCATGCCGGCCAAAAAGGGGAAACCTAAATGTGCACTAGCTACTGAATGCAAAATACACAATGGCATATAAAAAGGAACGAAGTGCTCTCCCGTGCCACAGTGTGAGCGGACCTGGAAAACAGTGCGGCCAGAGCCAGACACAGAAGAGTACTCATGCTGCCGCACCTCCGTGGACTCAGAAAGCAGGCTCCTGCAGCTGGGAAGGGACGTGGAGGGCTGAGAACGATGCTCTGAGATCACACAGGTGATGCTGAAGTGTTGGAAGGCACTCTCCTACCAGAGAACCACGTGGCCCACAGACCCTTCCTCGACAGAGCTACTTATGAGTGAGCTGGTGGCACCCCTGAGTGACTCGTGTCTGGGGTCCCAACACAACCTCACAGACCTCGCGGAGGAAAACGTTCCCACAAACACCTGCTGATTCCTGGCAAAGGGGCTAATACAACTTAACGGGAACAGAATAGCATTCTCAGCAATATGCCGGGCCCACGCACATCCAAAAGAAGGGAGTTGAACTCTTCATACCACACACAAAAACTAAATGCATCTAGACTTCCTTGTCCAGGTAAAACCAGAACGCAGCAGAAAATGGCAGTGCTGGGGTGGCACGCATGAGGCCTCTCACATCCCCACTGCTGGAGGCGGCAATGGCTCGCCAACTCACCATCGACACAGCCACCTCTGCACAGCCAGGAGGCTAGAACCCAGCTGCCCAAGCGACCCTCTCTGCCCACACCACCTTGAGCAAGGGCTGCAGCAATACCTCAGATGGCTAGGACTGCCACAGAGCATATTCCAGCTCTACCTGCCTGGTGAGGCCACTGCCTCCAAGACTACTCACTGGACACTAACAAATGGGGTGGAGTGGGGATGGCCACCTTCAAGAGAACAAAAACCTGAAAGAACTCTGACATGTGCTCCTGGGCCCAGCAGAGAAGCATTTGGAAAGGGAGAAGAAAAGGAGGGAAGAAAGGAAGGGGAGAGGGAGGAGGATGAGAGGAAGAAAGGAGGGAAGGAGGGGGAGGGAGGAGGGAGGGAGGGAAGAAAGAAGGAAAGAGGAGGAAGGGAGAGAGGGAGGGAGAAAAGAGAGAGGAAGAGGGGGAGAGGGAGGGAGAGAAGGAGAGAGGGAGAAGGGAGAGAAGGAGAGAGAGAAGGAGAGAAGGAGGAAGGGAGGGACAGAAGGAGAGAGAAGAAAAAAGGGAAGGAGAGAGGGAGAGAGGGAAAGAGAGAGGGAGAGAGGGAAGGAGAGAAGGAGGGAGGGAGGGAGGGAGGGAGGGATAGAAGGAGGAAGAGAGAGAAGGAAGAGGGGGCTGTTCAGTTCTGTGAAGGAAGCCTCAGGGTGCTATGGCTAAGCAGCAGTAGAATCCAGTCCTGGACCCACAGAGAAGCCCACTACCCCATGATGTTCAGGACTGCCTTGTCCATGTCTCAATAGCCCACAACCTGGGCACTGGGTTGGCAAGGCTCCCTAGTGCCAGAGCCTGAGCAAGGCAAGAAGGTGTCTGCAGGCCTGGCCTGTCACAGACCACAGGGCTGTCCAGTAACCAGGAGCTCGTGTGGGCATTCCTGCAAAACCAAGTCCAGTGACAGGCAGTTGGGCTGGCCAAACAGAAGGGAATTCTGTACAATAATAGACCAGCGCTCTTCAAAAAGTTCAAGGTCATGAAAGACAGGGAACTATGAAACCACTCTGTTCCAGACTGACAAGCCAGGCACCAGGACCTAGCACAGCACCACATAAAAATTAATTGATTGATTATTGATTGGTTGATTTAAAGTATAAAAATATAACAACATTAAAAATACCAATCAACATGCCAACCAATCTTTTTAAAATAATGGTGGTGGGAAAGTTATCAGTGGAGGCCTCTGTAAGAGGGGAGGTAGAAGCAGAGACAGGGACTCTCAGGCCCCACCTCCTAGCAGGATACTTCACGAGCCTGCCCCCCAGAACAGTGCATCTTGCCCCAGACCCAGGCAAACCCAGAGGACTGGCTCTGCCTCTGGGTCCCGGGAAGCCAGGGGCCAGGCCTGGGACACACCTAAAACTCTCCATGAGAGAAGTGGGTCCTGTGGGGCAGACTCTGTCTCTTTGCCACTTCCTGCAGGGGCCCAGATGCCCCTGTAGCTCCAAGACAGAAGCCCTTTCCTCCCACCAGAGCCAGTCCCCAGCCCTGGAAGTGCACAGGTACAGTAAAGGTTTCCATTCCAGGGTTTGCAGAGAGCCAGGGGCAGAGCTGGTGTCCCTTCCCATTGGAACAGCTGTGGGTAAAAAACACAAATAGGGCCAAGGGGAAAATAAAGGCAAGTTTGGCTCTTTTTCTATCTTCTTTTTTTTTTTTTTTAAGCTAGAATCCAGAGAGAAGTAGTGAAGAGTTGCTGAGCAGAGCAGACAGACCTGCTTTTGCTGAGTTTAGGTGAAAATGAGAGAAGGAGGGGTGGACAGGGGGAGTCGGCAATTCTACAGCTTTGCACATTTCTTTCATTATTTTGCTTCTAACTCAGTCTTGCTGGTACTTTCTCTATTCAATAAAAGCCAAATGCAAGCCCTGTCCCTTAATCTCTCCAACAGCAGCTCACTGCTGAGAAAATAATATGGATGTAACCTCCAGCATCATACACTTTCTTTTCCATTTATATGCAAATAGTGACCTTTCACCCAAGCTGCCTCAAAGAAGTATTTCCTTAAAAATGCAAATAGCATGTTACAGGCAGTCGCTGTGGCTGAGTCTTTCTTATATTATTATCATCATTTCTTTTAACCTTACCAATGCTGCAAAAACTACAGCTCAACTGCTAGGCAGTAATAACGACTTTCCAAACTAAGTCATATGACTGGCGCCCCAGGAGGCCTGCCATCCAGGCTGCCAGCAGGGGAGGAGTGTGTCCAGCTCAGGGCACAGTGTCACTGGATCACCAGTGTTACCCCAGGGTTGCAGAGCCTCCGAGGCTAGAACCCAGAGCAGACCAAGCAACCTGCTCTACAAGTTCTGAGGCAGGAATTTCCTTAGCCCCAAGCTGACCCCAAAGCTCAGCCCTGATCTCCACCTGCTGGCTGGATGCTCCTGGAGCCCCAGGGAACAGCACAGACACCACACCCCAGGACAAGGAGTCAGAGGAGGTGATTTCCAGAATAAGGGCATCGGGAAAGGTGCTGCAGGAAGAGCTCAGGAGGAAGAAACAGATGCAGTTCTGAGAGGCACTGACGGGCTCCCTCCCTCCCTGACACCATCCCCCTTGGCAAAGCCAGGCCACAGGTCAATGATCAGCCCCCACTTGCTGCTGCCCCCCAAGGCAGCCAGCCCTGTCCTATGTCAGGAAAGGAAGTTGGTGGACAATGAGGCTGCCTTGTAGGCCATGATCCAAGACACCTATTTAGGCACCGCCAGACTTGGCCTGTGTGAATCCTGGCGTACGGCAGACCCAGTCCCCACTCACTCCTCGACAAGCAGGACAGGAGAGGCAGATGGGGTCCTGAACTAAGAGAATAGGGCTGGCACTGGCCCCACCCCAGCCCCAGGACAAGAGGGCAGCTAGAACCCTGCTCAGTGTTCCCTAACCAAGCACCAGAAACTCTCTTGGTCAGAACAGCCCAGTCCTCCAGCCCAGGGAAAGGAGAAACCATCTCCTCCCCTGATGCCCAACTTTACTGAGGTCCTGACAACCCAGCGGGGAGGAGGTGTGTCACCATCCCTGCACAAACTCTTCACGTAGACTCAGCTCAGAAAGCAAAGGGCCCAGGCTGCACACGGAGGCAGCAGGTGCTGCCGCCTCAAAGCCCAAACCCTTATGTGTAGAGAAGGGCAAGCCCAGGGAGCTGCTCCAGGGTGGGTTTGGCCACAGCCCAGGCTCTGGGGTCCAAGGTGAAGCAAGAGCCCAGTGCTGCCTTTCCAACTTGGAAACCCAGAGGAAACGGGAGCTTGATAATTCCCCAACCTGGATGCACAGTGCTTGGTCCACAAAGAGCCAACAGGGAACAAAGTTTGAAGAAAATGCAAACATTTCACTCACAGTCTGAACACCTGCAGGGAGATGTCCTCCCAGGACGCAAGGTCACGCCCCCTGCACTGGCACACAGGCTTTCAAAGCCCCAGAGGGCTCTGTGGGAAGGAGAGTAAGACTCTAACTCTCCTGCCCAGCTGGCTCTGGTCCCTCCAGGTGCGGGAAGCACAGGTTACTAGCCCAGCACTGAAGCTGGGGAGATGAAGGAGCTGCACCCATCAGCGGTTCTGACCTGTGATTCACAGCCAGACGAGCCAAGACCAAGGGAACCAGAGGAGGAAGGCATAGGCAAGACAGCAACAGGGATGGACCACACCCCTGAAGCTGGCTCCTCCCTCAGCTTTGGGCAGCTTTCAGGGGTGCAAAGCCCGGCCAGTTGCAAATTGAATAACAAATCCCACTTTTCTTTCTCTCAGACAGATGCACCTAGGAAGAAGTCTCCTGAGGAGAGAAGGTAGCAAGTTGTCTATAACCTAGAGGCTGGGAAAATAGCCTCCTGGTGTGTCCTGGGGAGGGGACACTCACAGCTGACTGGGCTTGATGCAGAAATGAAATCCTAAGAGGCGACCATGGCTGGGTGTGACTGACTTACCAAGGCCAGGGTTGGGCATGGCGTACATGCAAATGTAATGATCATCTAGCCCCCCCAAAAATATATTTTTTTATACTGGGGATGCAACTCAGGGGTATTCGACCAGTGAGCCACATCCCCAGCCCTATTTTGTATTTATTTAGAGACAGGGTCTCACTGAGTTGCTTAGTGCCTGGCTGTTGCTGAGGCTGCCTTTGAACTCGTGATCCTCCTGCCTCAGTCTCCGTAGCCACTGGGATTATAGGTGTGTGCCACCACACCTGGAAGCCCCCCCACAAATCTAAAAACCAGACAATTAAAAAAATAATGATCCCTTCAGTGTGGATTCATAGTCCACTCTTTATCTGGGTAGGCATAGTCTCCAGTGGCCAGAAGGCAGGGCCCAACCTCCACCTCTTCGTCAAAGCCAAACTCAGTCCGTCTCTGGCTACATCCAGTCGGCTTTGGAAAGCTCCCAGCACTGTGTTGACAGGGAGCCTGGAGTCACAAGCTCCTGGGTCAGGTAAGCCTGAGTGGGTCACCTGTGGCCCCAAGCCAGCAATCACAGGCTCTGCTGGGGGAAAGAAGAGACCCCCTCACATCTGCAGTATGCCAGCCGAGTTGGTTTGCTTGCTTGTTTGTTTTCTTTTTTTGTGCCAGGGACTGAACCCACAGGCTCTTGACCACTGAGCCACATCCCCAGCCCTTTTAATTTTTTATTTTGAGATAGGGTCTCACTAAGTTGCTTACGGCCTCACTGAGTTGCTGAAGCTGGCTTTGAATCTATGATCTTCCTGTCTCAGCCTCCTGAGCCACTAGGATCACAGGTACCACAGCGCCTGGCAGGAAAGGTATTTCAAAGGTGAGGCTGGTCAGACGTTACTTTCCTGTGTCCATATACGAATACACGATTAGTGTAGCTCCACCCCATGTACAACCACAAAAATGGGAAATTATACTCCAGGTATGTATAATACATTCTACTGTCACATATAACTAAAAAAGAACAGATAAAAATATTTTTAAATAAAATAAAAATTAAAAAGCAAAAAAAAAATGAGACTGGTGAAAGCAATAGGCCAGTGACCCAAGGATCCAGGTAGCATCTGCACTAAGCCTTGAAAGAGAAGTAAAACTCCAACAGCAGGAGATAAAAGGACCTGGGGACTTCGTCCAGGTCTTCTGGGGATAACCTGGCTGGGGCTGGGGATGCCCTCCAGCGCTGACTGGGTGTGGACAGGAAGGCTGGCAGGGCTAGGTGGGGCCTTGGGAAGAAGGCTCCCGGTGAGCATCCCAAGCCCAGCTAGACCACTCACCTCACACAGGGCAATGGTTAACAACAGTGTCAGGCTGTCTCTTTTCCCCCTCACACCCCAGGCCTTTTTTTTCCCCCTCAATAGCTCTATGTCAATGGAAAAAAATATTGACTATCACAAGCCCTCCCAATTCCTTAAGTCCCTGTTTCTTCCTAAGCAAAACTTTGGTCAGGATAGAATGTGAGGGCTGGGGTTGTGGCTTAGCGGTAGAGCGCTCGCCTCGCACATGCAAGGCCCTGGGTTCGATCATCAGCACCACATAAAAAATAAATAAGTGAAATAAAGGTGTTGTGTCCAACTACAACTAAAAAATAAATATTTTTTTTAAAAAAAGAATAGAATGTGCCAGAAATTATAAAACTGCACCTGCAAACTGATGATGAACAAACCAATTGTTAACAGTTTTGGAACTGAGCAGATAGTTTTGAACCACCAAAGCCAGGGTCCCCAGGAAGTCCAGAACTGAGAGAGTCTTTTATGCAAGTTGGAGAAGAACAAGAGGCCCCTGCACCAGGGTCCTCTGGGCTGCCCACAGAAGACTGGTGCTAGAACTGTCTCACTCTCACAATTCCACAAGCCTGTGGGTGAGAAGTCCCAAGTACTAGACAGAGCCACTCAGCAGGGTCACAGAAGTAAAGGATGGGTCTTAGGGCCTTTGAGTCTGGGCCACTAATGGGAGGCCACCTAAATCCTGCTGGTTTGAGATCTGGGGAACCGCCAGGGGCTTCTAAGCAGGCCCTAGGGTCTCCATGGAATATCCAAACTCCTGCCCAACCAAACAGAACTTGACAGAGAGCTCCGTCCTGCAGATCCCAGACCCTCTGCTCCCCTAAAGTGTAGTTCTAGGCAACAAAATTGGAACTAGGAGAAGCCCCAGCTGACTTCTGCATGAGTCCTCAGACCAACACTGAACATGATGCTGAACAAGATTGAGGGGTGAAGTCAAGCACAGGGTGAGTGGGCCAGGCAAGCAGTCTACCAGCAGTTCAGGCCACGTGGTGTCTCCATCTCTCTTCCCCATGCCTGGGTCACACATGTTCATTCCCAACTTGCTTAACCACCCGGTGCAATGGAAACCTAGGCTGACTTCCACTCTGAGGGCAATCCCCCTACAACCTCCTGGACAGGCCACTCTCCAAGGCCACTGCCCCTCATGAACTCAAGACCTAGAGAGCATGTCCAAACAGCTACAAGCAACCCCAAAGAACACCACACAGCAGTTGGGGTTGGGGCTGTAGCTCAGTGGCAGAGCACTTGCCTAGCATATGTGAGGCACTGGGTTCGATCCTCAGCACCACTTGAAAAATAAATAAATAAAGGCATACTGTCCATCTACAAGTATATAAAAAAATTTTAAATAACATTGCATTTCTTTCTTAAAGTGCTAATTTAAAACTGAAAAAAGCATGAAGCAACAGTGAAACCCATCTTACAGGGAAAGCACAGCATGTGGAGGAGCCCCAGAGACATCAGGAGGGCCCCTCTGGAGATCAATAGCAGGACCCGAGAGCTGCTTCCCAGCACAGGTGCTTATCAATCTGTCCTCTCTGCAGCAGCTCCTCAGAGGCTTGAGATAAGAGCCTCTCAGTCAGGTGAAAGTGCCCTCTCTCACCTTTCTTGGGTATTTTATGTGACATCTGGAGCAATTCAGCATCTATGGAAGATGGAAAATGTGCTGAGAGCATCAAGAGGCAGTGGGAGCACCTTGGACCAAAGCCCCAGCACACACCCTGAACGCATGCAGTGGGCACGGTGAGCTCTAGGCCTGCAGGGAGCCCCACAGTCACCCCGCTGTCTTCCCTTATGGGAAACGTGGCTCTTTCCCCTCTGACTGGCCCCAAAGACCATTTTCCTTAAACTCACACCACAAAATTCCCATTAGAACTATTTCTGTAGATAACTAACTTTTGGGTTATTCATGAGTATTCACAAGGAGAGAGTAGAAGGAGAGCCCTGCAGGAGGGAGGCTTGAAGAGCTGGGGGACAGCAGGGGCCAGGAGGACAGCCCCACTCCTCAGGGTTCTGCAAGGGATAAGCCACAACTAAAGGCTCTGAACAGGGCTTTCCAGGGTTGGGATGGCCAGAACGCTTCCAGCATGCCTGAGTAACATGTGAGTCTGGCTGACTGATCACTGCCCAGCCTGCCCATGGCGCAGCTGACCACCAGAGCCACTACCTGCCTCACAGTCACCCCTGAGCTCTGCCAGGTGCACAGACTCCCTGCCTCCCTGTCCACTCCAGGTCCAGTGCTGACCAAGGTGTTCTGGCTATCCCTGAACCCACCCCAACCCAGCCCAGCCTCACTCTCCCTTCCGCAAAGCGGCCATACCTCTTGCACCAAGCCCATCCAGGAGCACTCGGTCCCCACAAGCCTGCCTGCTTTCATCAACCAGCTGCTGGAGGCCAAGGAGGTCTTTGGCACTTTTTCAGTCTGCAGGCCCCTCACCTGCTGTGTCCACCCAGTGCTGGACCAAGCAAACCAGCATTGTAAGTAGCCACTGCTGGGCAGGGACAGCTCCAGGAAAGTGGGCAGCTGAGCTCTGACTGGCAAGGGAGTTGGTGGGCCAATGTAGTGCAGCATCCTCTACCCAGTGCCACTCACTCACACACAGTGTCCCCATGTCCTCGTCTGCATATTCAGTAACCCCAACCAGAAAAGGTCTGGGGGACAGAGAGAAGGGGTGGGGATCCGGGCAGCATCAGAAGACGGCCCACCACAGGCTGGAGGCAAGCCAAGCTCTTGGCCCTGTCCATGTGGACACTATGACTGGCATGTGCCTGTCGGCTGCTTGGGGAGTCCAGCACAGGCCCCCTGCCAGCACACTCCCTCCAGTCCCTCCTGATGTCTCTGGGTACAGACAGGTTTTCAATGGGGGTCCAGCCCCACACACAGCAGCACTACAGCCTAGAGGCTCAATGAGTGAGACTTCTCAGAGTGGACTCTCCCTGTCCAGCACCATAGCACTTGGCTCCAAGCACTCAGGCCTGCTTTTGAACATGTGCGGATGCCCTAAGTCACACTTCAACGGAAGAAGCCCCCTTCCCTGAGGAACTCCTAGGGCCACACCTGGGCTCTGCAATCTGTGAGGCATGGACAGCAGACCTTACACAATGGAAAGACCTCTGTGTCCAACTCCTGGAGGCTTGTGGTTGACCCCTTAGATCAGCAAACTGCAAGGTCCAGCACCAGCCAGGTGCCCCACAATGGGGGGCCTCAGACTCCAACTTTATGGGACAGAGTAATTCGAGAAGCAGCCTCCTCTACCTGAAAAGAAACCGCCTCTAAGCCTCAACCCAGCCTCCTCTGCACCAGGAGCACAACCTGGAGGACAGGGAGGGTCCTGCCTCCACTGGCAACAGCATCCTGGTGTGAGGCTGCAGTCCCTGCTCTCTGCTCTTTTGTTTACCGATAATTAACAGGGCCATATGGAAGGAGATGATAATCACAGCAAAGGACCAATGGGAAGGGAGGTCTGGGGGCATGGAGCCTGGGGCTGGGGGCCTCCCCAGCAGTCCTGTGGAAGGAGCCAGCACCTCTACTCTCCCAGCACCTCCGAGGAGCCAGAGGGAGTCCCATCAATGCTGGCTGGGTGCTCCTTCCCTCCGGGTTTGCCCCAACACCCTCCTGTCTTTTGTTTACTTGGCCACTAGCCTCAGAGAAGTCCTCAGGTTTCTCTAAGATTTTTTTCTTTTAAACATTGGGGCAAAATTTCTCACCACCTCCTAAAAGATAATTAAAATCACCACTGTCATTATCATCACCATAGTGGTGCAGCCTGATGCCCCAAGACCAAGCCAACACACAATCACGAACCCACACCCCTCAGAGATTTTGTTTAAGAAATTAAATACCCAACTTTGCCAGCCAATGAGTCTACTGATTCAGAGGTGGCGCTGAGAGAAGAGTCTTAGAAGAGTGGTTGGGAATGAGCTAGCAGTGACCACACCACCACAGCTTCTTTATTTTCCTGGTGCATAAAGATTGTGAGTTCCGTGGACAGAGCCAAGCCCATGGCCCCAGAACGTGCTGTCCTACAGGCAACGGCATCATGGTGTTCAAAGCTCAGAGTGACTTCCTAATTTTAAATATGCAAATGAAGTTATACGGACACCACAAACACCACACTTCCCAACCCCACCATCACATCACAAGAAGGCACTGAGAATAGGCAGTGCTCAGCTCTGCACATGGATCCCATAGACGCACACCCTGGGCGTCGCTCCTAAAGTTTGGAAGTACAGAACTGGCAAAAACAGGATGCTTCCGTGAGCATCCCTGAGCCATACCTTGGATGTGAGTCCCACCTGAGACACCCGAGCTCAAAGCCCTGCTCCAGAGAGATCTTGTAGTTAAGGAATCTGCCTCCTCCCTGGGCCCGGGGCTGCAGAGTCCCAGGACCCATACATAGCTGCACTCCTTTTCCAGAAACGCCCATAAAGCTGCTGCCTCAATCCATGTCCCCCTCCCCTAATGACTTCTCTCTGACGCACAACATGCCCGCGAGAATCTGGGTATAGGAGGAGGAGGGACAGAGAGGAGAGGAACAGGGCCCGGGCAGACCAGAGGAGAAGAAAGCCTCATCCTCAGAACAACCTAAAAAGCATCCCAACCTGCTTTCCCTGCCAGGAGCGGCTCCTCGCAGAAGCCAACTCTGCTGCCTGCACCCCCCCTGTCCAAGAGGAAAGCCAGCCTTGGGTATTGCCTTTGTCAGCAAAAGAACATAAAGTGACTTACCTTTCCCCACAGCTATTGTCTGTCCTCCTTCAAAATGACATCACGGAAAGCAATCATGAAATTTACATGGGGGGTGCAGAGCGGACGGGGGAGGGGCAGGCAGCTGCTGCCCTCACAGCGGTCACATGTGGGGAAGCCTGCTTGCGGGTTTCAATTAAATGTCTTCTCCCCTCAGTGCGAACTCCTGAGCCAGCGAAGGCGCCGTCTCATTTCCTTAATGACCGCTCTCATTAGCAACGGTGGCACGGGCTGGCGGAGGAGTCTCCTTTGTAAATACGCTACCCATGAACCCTTGGGGCTCCAATATATCTGTTTACTCTCTGAGGTGAAATAAATTTACAGTATAGCATCAGAAAGATGAATCTGCCAAATTGGGGGCGAGAGGTGCCCCAGGCCAGTGAAGCTCCTGTCTGCTGCTCTGAGCCTCACCAATGGAAGGTGCCTATATCTGCCCTCACTGATCCATAATCAATATGCAACATGGTTGGGTTTTTTTTTTTAATGAAAACCACACAAAAGGGCAGAGAACATTACCACCGCCATGCTCACCCCCCTCTGCTTTCTCTGCCAGTGGTTCAGTCCAATAATTCCTAATAGCAGCGACCAGAATGACAGATGCCCTGGGTTAGCATGGCTCCAGCGAAAGTGCTTTACAATATTTATTGGTGGTTAGGAATATGACCTCCCATCATAAAGAACAGGCTGCAGAATTTATTACTCAAACAAACCAGAGCATTACACATGAGTTCATCTGCATATTCAAGTCCCAGGAATTTAAATGGATGAGTTGTTGTTTGTTTGTTTGTTTGTTTTTAGTGCATAAAAGACACCAACAAAGTAAAGTCACACACAGAAAACATATCAGGAAAAAGACTTTTTTCCCATGGTCACACTCTCTTTTTTTTTAATTTTTAAAATAACAAAACCCTCCCAAAGACAAAATGGAAACTGCTGAGCATTGGTACACAACGCCTAAAAACATTGAGCTTGTACCAACCAGAGGAAAGCACACTGCTCAAGTTCTCTGTCCCGTCTTTCCCTGAGTCTTTTCCAAACTGTCTGAAACAAGCTATGCTTTGAGCATCAAGAGAGTCTCCCTGACACACCCTGGGAGTGCCCACATTGTAGGCACCTGCCGTCTACTTCCTCGTTTGCTGTGTGGCTTTTCACATTCAGTATGAACACTGATTTCCTTGGTAAGCATCTCCAGAACCAGGTATTCTGTTAGCTGCCCAAGTCCCCTCCTCACACTGAGAAACCAGAACCAAGGCATGGGAAACTTACTGGGAAGGGAATTCAGACCCCTGCAAAGACAACACAGCCGGCCCCTGGAGGGCAAACACAGCAAGCCTTTCTTGGTAAATCACACGGGACACCATACTCGATGAGCTTTGGAGGGCTCAGGTCATCAAAAGCATGAACAAGAAAGAACTGGAGCATTGGACTTTCTTGAGAGAGCAGATCATGAAATTGTGGTGATGTTAGCTGAGCTCCCTCCTCCACGAGCCACTATGGTCAGCATGCTGTAGGAGCTGTCCACACTGATGGAAACCAAGAGGCTCCATCCCCAGAGCAAGCAAGGTGGAGCCTTATACATACACACCATTCTCAGCAAATAAAATGCAAATCTCATGCAGGACAATTGTGTGGATCAGGCAAAAGGAAATACATGCAAGCCTGCAGCAGCCAAACTAAGGATGAAATATTAATTAGTCAAATGAGAACAGTTTGAGGCTCCTATAGTGACTGCCTACCATTTTTCTATTCTTTCATGAAGTCGTATCCATTAGCATAAAAGGATGCATTCAGCCGAGAACACTCTGAAAAGCCACGTCTATCTCTTCTGAACATGCTGTGAGTACTGGATATTTTACATCCCAGACATTTGGCATTGAGAAATTCTATTAAATTCTTATCGACAGACTGCAGGCTCAGAGCAGCTCTGTGCACCATCGTTCCGTTAGAAGGTGGGAGCCAAGGGAGGCCCAGTGCTGAGTCAGTCTTGCTCCCAGCAATTCCAAAGTTCCCAGAAAACCTTCAATTCAGATATGTAACAGTCGAACTTAAGGAGCAATGCAGAACAGGGAGAGAGCAGGGAGCAACCAAAATGTGCCACCCTGGGCCTCGGGAGGCATCGCACAGACCTGTTTGTCACAGCCCACGTTCCCCTCTGAGTGGCCATGGGCTCCAGGGTGTCGCTCCAGTGGCTCCAGTGGTCGGGAGGGAGCTCAGGACCTGCCTGGAGCTGCTGGAGGAGTGCTTGGGATGCTCCCAAAAACTTCTCGTCAGAGCCTGCAACCGGCAGAACCCACAGCCCGGCGCTGGGAGGTTAGGGATGCACAGTCGTTCTCAGAAGCTGGGTTTTGAAGAGTACAGTTTCAAGATCTTTAGCTGACACCATCAAGAGAACAAAGCTGGAGTTTCGAAAAGCAGCCGGGCGGAGGAGTTTGCCCGCCTCCCTTCAGCCCTCAGAGGGAGCCTGAGCCCAAGCGGCGTCGGATCAGCACTTTGGACAGCGCTCTCCCCCCACCGCGCTCGCCTTTGTTCGCAACGCGCAGGAGGGTGCGTAGGCTCGGGGGTCGCGGCCGCTGGGCTGGGGCTGGAAACAGTGGCTCCAAACCCAACGCTCCAACCCACACAGCCCAGGCTTGTGGCAGATCCCAGGTAGAATCTAAAGCTTTCTTTTTATATGGGGTGAAAATTTGTCAAGTTTTTTTTTTTTAATCATGAAATATTTTCTTTTCTACAAAGTATGAAGCTCATGCTTTACGTTTTATTTTATAAAAATCTATGGAAAAACTACATGTGCCTTTTTTTAATGTGCCTTTTTAATTTTAAATTTGGAAAGATCCACAGGGGAACAACTCCTGTTCGCTCCGTGGGCACTCAGACTCCACATGGGGAGGGGGGTAAATTTGTAAAACCAGACTTGTGGCTACAAGCCTTGCTAAGAAAGTGCTTTGTGTGAGCTGGGGAAGCAGGCTTAATGACCGCTTAGCTGGTAAGATCATTTCAAATAAGGTGTAATTACTTGTGCAAATCTGCACACAGACATTCCAAGTGTCGATTCATCTGCTTCATAAAAACTCTTTCAAGTAATCTTGGTCTCAACTTTCTGCATCTGTAATTGGCAGCACCTCTCCGGTGGCCAGCTGGGGGTGAGGTTTCCTTGTTTCCTTCTGAAAGCTTCCCCGCAGATGGGCGCCTGCCCTAATGCTGCCGGCGACAATTAGGGCGTTGTGTGTGGAGCGGAGATGGTCAGCATTAATATTGTATAGAACAGCTGAGGGCTGGGGGCGCTGCCCCAGGCAGGCCCTGGCAGATGGAGCAAACAAAACGGAGCCCCAGTACCCACACTCCGCACTGACTGTGCGCCTGTCTCGCACTCACAGACATTTGGCATCCAGCTCGTGAGACTCACACGCTCACACACGGCTGCTGTGGCAGCCTGGCCAAAGCCCTCTGCCACAGGAAGCCCCAGTGGACCTCACACACTCTGCGCCACCCTCCCAAGCTCCAGCTGGCTGTGACCCCTACGCCTGCCTCACACTTGGCAGACCTCGGGGATGAGTAAATTAAGAGGAGGCCCCTGCCCACCGCCCTCCCACCTCCCACCTCCAGTCAGATCCTCAGCAGGTCAGAGTCCACCTGAAGTGAGTACACAGGTGGCTCCCAGGGCCCTTGCTGGCATTGGGGCCGGGGTGGAGGATATGTGTCAGTCATTTCCTCAGCTGCCTGGAAGAAAGCACTGAGCACTGCTAAGGGTCCTGACAGAGTTGGTGCACAGGCTAGCGAGAGGCCTGGGAGATGGGGGCCAGGGCACGCACCCGGGAAGCTCCCACAGAGCTTCATCCTGGCAAGAAGGTGAGCCTCTCTCCAGGGCCTGGCACGTGTCACCTCATGCTAGAAAACTGCACAAACTTCTGTGTCCCAGGGCTCCGGGAGCCCCCCACAGCAGCCAATCAGACTGGGAGAAGATAATCACAATTTGATGTCCGGCAGCCTGCCAAAGAGGCTCCCTTCCCCCACACAATAGCCTCAGGCCCAGACAATGGGCCCAACCCACAGGGCCCAGGAAGGGGTGTGGGGAAGAAAAGGCGCTGCCCTCCCCACTGCTAAAGGGGAGGGGCTGTCAGACCAGGTTGAGCTGAGGCTTGGGGGAGAGTCAGCTCAGGGTGGGAAGGGCAGATCTGAGAGTGGGACTCCCCCACAGCCCTGAAGACTGACCCCCCTGGTCCAGGCAGAAGCGGGGGAGGGGGCAGGGTGAAGTGGGGAACCAGACTGCCTCCGGAGGTCCTGCAGGCACAGGGGCCATGCAGGGAAGGAGGCAGAGGGAACAGCCCTGCTGAGGACCTGGGCCTCCTAGCAGCTCCATCAGAGTAGGGTGGGGAGGTGGGGGAAGTGGAGACGGGGAGCCCTTTCTGGGACAAGTCCTCTGCCTCACCCATGTTGGGGACCCTTCACTGTCTATGAAAGTCCTTTGCAACAATGGACCTGGCCACACCAGGTCAGCACTGGGGGAGGCCATGTTCCAGACCAGTGGAGTCCTCTCCCTCCCAGCACTTAACCTGGGCAGCATCATTCTGGGCAAGGAGGCTAATAGGGAGTTCAGAGCTCAGGAGGAGGCAAATCTGGGTAGTCCTGGCCTACCCCAGTGAGGACTCCAGAGAGGGTCAGTCTGCAGTAAAAGGAGGAGAGGTCCAGGGGGCTCTGGTGCTGATCCCACCCACGTTGGGAGAGAGCTAGAGGAAGTCAGACTGCTGGGGGTCTCTGTATGGTGTGGCCAAGAGAAGGTCACTCAGGGCCCCCAGAGTTCACCTGACCCATGGCCACTGTAGGGGAGCAGAGTGGGGGCACAGCTTTGCTTAGATGCCTGAGAACATTAGTCATCTAGGGACTCTGTCACCCAGGTCATGCCACTAAGTCTGAGACTTCAGGGCAGGAATTAAGCTGCAAATAAAGCAAATAAAGGTGAATCATCATCACAATCACACCAAGAGGGTGCAGTGATGAGACACCAGAAGAGGCTGGGAGAAGAAGGCAGGGAGAGGGGCAGGAGGGTGGAGGAGAGGAGGGAAGTGGGCAGGAGGGAGGAGGCAGGAGGTGAGTGGGTGGGACAGGAGGGAAGCTGCTCTTGTCTGTCCATTTTCTGTCCATTTTCCTCTTGTGGTGGCAGATATGATGCAAAGGGCCTGGTGTGGGTCACTGTCCTCTCTGACTTCTCCAGTATCAAATGAGGGCACAGTGGTGCCATCAGGCCAGTACTGGTTGGTGCTATCTCACTGTGCTTAATATGTGCCCTCGGTCCCTGTTCTCTTGGACACACCAGTCCATGGCCCCTCCAGGCATGACAGGGCCCACCAAGCCTGCCATTAGCAAGTCCTACCTGCTTTCTAGATTAGACCCTCCCCTGGGGGAAGTCATTCTTAAGTGGAGTTAATTGAGGTATTACTTAAATTCACAATGGTGGGAAATCTACAGATTGCTTTTTGCATCTTTATTTAGAAGAACCAAGCACAGGACAGAATGACTTGGACACATCAGAACTAGGCTGGTGCCCACTGAAGCCACTGGCTCCATGAGGTCTTCAGGCCCATCCTCAGAGTGTGCTCAAAAACCAGCAGAGCCTGCCACCATGCCTTCTGAGCCCAGCGCGCCGCCTATGTACCACTGGAGTTGGGAGCATTGGCCTCGGAATGCATGGCAGGAATGGAGGGCATCTATGAACAGTGGGTCTGGATTCAGAGTGAGGGGCTGGGTTTGAGCTGGGGGCACACCACACAGGATGTCAGTCCAGAAAGCTATAAGCAGTGTGCATGGACCTAGGCACACTGAGGCAGGATTGGTGGGGAAGCAAGGTGTGTGTGCTGGGAAAGCAGAGCAGGGATGCACAGAGTAGGTCCTTGCCCACGGTGATCTGCAGGCAAAGTCAAGGGCAAATACAGCTGCCCCAGTAGAAGAGATAAGAGACAGATGTAGACAAGACCAAAGAACAGAGCAATTGGCAGGGAGGGGCTGGAGTTCAGAGCAGCAGGGTTCAACACAGGTAGACACAGAAAGGGCACAAACAACCTGGGGACAGAGAAGAGAAAAGGCTCACTAGACAGAGGACAGAGAGAAATATGCACAGAGAAAACCAAGAAGGAAACTGTGGAAACAGACACAGACATACAGATGCCAGAGACACACAGAGATCCCACAGACAGACACATGCAGACACACAAAGAGGTACACATAGATATACACAAACATACAGATATGCACAGTCATGCAGAAATACATACACAGACACATACAAATACACAAACATACACAGGTGCACAGAGGTGGACACAGACACACAATCCTGTGCACACAAGCAGACACACACAGATACACAGACAAGACTGGCAGACGTGCTGCTGTGGGCAAACGTGACTATGCACGTGTGTGCACACAGATGTGCAGACCCAGACCACCAGGCTCCCAGATGCATTTGAGGACAGCAAGCAATGAGCTGCTGCTGAGACCTCCCATCTTCCCAGTCACTGCCTCCCACCTACAGGGCTAACACGGCCTCTGTGTGTGCTGTGTGCACGTGTAAATGCATGTGAGGCCAGGCGCATGCCCCACCTCAGGCTCTGTTTAAGTGGCTTTGGAATTGTGCTCCTGGAACAGATGGCCTCAGAGATAAAGCTGCCCAGGCGCCTGGACAGAGCTATAGGCGGTTGCCATGGAGGCTGGACTGGTGAAGTCCACATAGTAGCAGACAGAGAGCAAGGCCACAATGTCAAGACAGACACTCGGGGAAGGCACCCCCAGCAGAGTCCTGGGAGGTAAGACCCTGGTCTGAGCCATCCTGCAGTGTAGAGCCCAAGCTCAGGGTAGGCACTTTGCTGCCTGCACAGGGCTGACTCAGCCACCCTGGGAGAAACAGCCTCCTGAGTCCCAGGAGCTCAGCACACACTGATCCTAGGCTGGTTCCAGCCATAACTGGCACTAAGGCCAGGAGCCACATGGGGCCATACACCCTGTACAGTTCAGGAAGTTCCCTGGGCACAGCTCAGAGCCCTACCACCCCCGCTGGGGATGGAGCCCAGGTTGAAGGGCATCTTGAGCTCTGAACAGTTACCAGCTCCCATCATCCCAGAAAGCACATCCGGAGGCCTGCAAAGGCAATTCCATCAGGGAGACCCACTATTGTCCCGATGGTCCCACCACCCAAAGAGATCCCACAGACAGACACATGCAGACACACAAAGAGGTACACATAGATATACACAAACATGCAGCCCTGGTGGGAGGTGTGCATCTGTGCCAGACACCAGGCACCTTCACCCATGGAACCCCCAGGGCAGCCCTGCAGGTCAGCATGCTTTCCTGACTCACATGTGCAGCTTGGAAGAGCCAAGAACCCACAGCTCCTGGGGCAGAACTGGGACTAGAGGCCAGGATTGTGGCACCAACATGCAGCTGAGCCTTCTGGTCCAGAGAGGGCCTCAGGGGCACCTTGCTTGACAAAACCCAAGCAATGGTGGTCTGGGTAGAGAGCATCCTGTGCTCGGCTCCAGGAAAAGGCAGAGCCAGACCGAGGCCTGGAATTGAGCAAGAGGCATCCAATATAATGTAGCAAAGAGATGGAGGGGCTGGGGTGCCAAGGGGTCCCTGAACCAGTATCTGAAGGACACACCCACCAGGAAAAGCGGCAACACTGGCCACAGAGTCTTGGGCTAGGGCAGCTCTGGCAGCCCTGCTCTGCTAGTGGACTGAACTATGCCAGGCTGGAAGCTCTCTCCAGGGCCCCAAGTACACACATTCCTAGACCCCAACCCAGTACAAGTTCCAGAGATTCCAGACTTTACAGAGAAGAGTAACTCGGGGGTCCGTGCAGCCCTCCCATTTCCACCACATACACACATTCAAATACACACGTTTATGCACATACATGCACAGCATATGCATTTATACACTCATGCATGGGTACACATAAGTGTGTGTGCATACACACACCACATGTACATGCATCGCTTGTATATGGCAGATGTACATATCTGCATGTGCACATGCAGGTACATGCATGTTCTGAACATGTGCACATGTGTACCACACACACATATATGCATACACCAGACATATGTGCTTTTATATATCGCACATGTGTGCACATGCTACATGCATGTATATGCCCCCATGTACAACCGCATGCATACCTATATGCCCTGTTTACATGCACGTACATGCCATGCATGTGTGTGCACGTGTACATGTGGATAGATACACATGTCGGGACCCTGAGTCTGCTGTATGAAACTCCTCAGAGCCTTCTACAGCACTGAACTCCACGGCCCCAGTTTTGAGCCTGATGAGCATGCACCGATGGGGGGTGGTCCATCAAGTCTGCTGGTGCAGCTGTGTAGGTGCAAGACCGTGGTGGGGGTAGCTCACAAGGGACCTCAAGCTGAGAATCCTGCATGCCCTCTCTATCTAAGCCAACACAGAGCCTCCCTGAGTCTGGAAGAGGGAAAGCTGTAAGGCAGGGCCGCCCCAACCCCAGGAGACCCGCCCCAACCCCAGGAGACCCGCCCCAACCCCAGGAGACCCGCCCCAACCCCAGGAGACCCGCCCCAACCCCAGGAGACAGGCTGTGGTGGGAGTTTCCTGGGAGAGGGCCAGTGCTAGCGAGGGCCTCCTGCCATGAGCCCAGAAGCTCCTCAGGCTTCTTTTTTTTTTTTTTTTGAGGGACAGGAACCTCGAGCAGCTCTTCTACACAGAACCAGGAGGCACCACCGGGACCTGAAGTTGTCTAAGGGTCCAGTCTTGGCCCATCAGGCCATAACAAGTGCATTTTACAAAAGCCAGGTGAGTGTCCGACGTTCACAGACAGTGTCCAACCCTTCTTACAGTGGGTATCCACTAGGTCACCGCTGGATTAAGGGAACACACAGTGGACATGTGGTCTGTGGAGGGGTGTCATGCCCCACCAAGCCTGGCGTCCTGTCTGACTGCACAGACTCCCTTTGGAGGGAGCCCTGAGGGTCTCATGGGAGGCCTTGCTGAAGGACCCTGCTGCAACCTCTCCTCAATGTGCAGACCCAGCCAGGACACTGTCCTTCCCCCAGAGCACTAGTCATAACAAGGACCCAGGCTCAGTGACTCAGCTGGTGGGGGTCCCACTAAGGGCCAGGCCCATTGATTGAGCCCCCAGCAGCAGCAGCTGGCAAATGCTGACCTAGAAGGTCATCACTGCCGTTCAAGTTTGTGATCTGATTTGTTTTCTGGGCTCAGAAGGGTTAAGGGACCCCTTTTTCTGAGGTACCCAAGCCTGGTCAAGTTAGGAATCAGGCCACTCTGGAACCCCATCATCAAGTGCCAGGCGCTGTTCCATGTCAGCCAGGATGAACAGGGAGGTTCAGATATACTGGACATGGACAGCATCACATGTACCATGTGAGGGGCCAGAGCCTCCGGTGAGGCCCACCTGCAGACCCACAGAACAGCACACACAGGCCAGACCCACAAAGAATCACATGGCCCTGAGACCACACAGCACCCAGGTCGGACTCCAAGTAGCTGAGACCTGGCCTGCTCCATCACGATGCCACACACTTGCCTTGGACCATCCCAACCTGCCTGTCTCTGGGGCACCCAGAAACACAGGGAATATCTGCCACTTGCTTCCAAATCACAGTATATGCCAGACCCCCCTTTCAGAGGCGGCCTGCAGGCTGCCCACAGCTCTACCACCTCCCTTGGTGCACCAAACACTCATGGGTCCCATGTTTGAAAAACCCGACGCTCCCATTGCACTCAGAAGGCAGATGCCAATGGAACCAGCAAGAAGGAAGCCATGTACTTAGAGGTTGGAACTGCCACCTGGGTTCTGATCTCCAACTCAGCGCCTGTGGCCTGGGCCTAGAAGGATGAGGGACAGGAACCTCGAGCAGCTCTTCTACACGGAACCGAACATACCTGCCTGCCCCCGGCACAGGAGGCAGCTCTGTGCCCTGGGAAGGCACAAAGGACACAAGACAGAACCAATATCCTCCCTGTGCAGCCAGCTTAGACCTCAGAAACCTCATTCCCCTTCCATGCCCTTTCCAACACCAACAGGCCCCTTCACCAGGACCCTCAAAACCTCCACAGGCCTGGTGTTCACTGACCTGCTCCAAACACCACTCACCCCCGGGCCCTCAGACGTCCCCAACCCTGCCCTGTTCCCACAGCACACTTGGCCCTTGACTGAGGAATGGCACTCCATGCTGGCATAGCTCTCTTCCATTGAGATGTTCCCTCCCCAAGAGATCCTGGAGCATTGGCTGTGCTCCTGAAATACATGCTAGACCAACGCTGAGAGGTCAGCTGGGCTACTGCATCCACCTTCAGGGAGACCCGGGCTCAGCCGGCTCAGACAGCTCCAGTGCCTGTCCATGTTGGCCCTGCCTCAATCTTCTAGGACAGAGCCTGGTATCCAGTGAGTGCTTCCTGTAGACCAGCTTCACAGCTCTGTCCTTAAGTCTGTGCCCGCTCCAGGCAAAGTTGCAGGAGACCCTGTGCTGACCCTCTTCCTCCCCCCTTATCTACTGTTCTTCTCTGAGAGGCTCTGACATTTGTTTACGCACTCCACCTGGGGGGCAGGACCCAAGTGCCAAGCACTTGATTTCCAGCTTCTGCCTTGGGCTCCACAGGGGCAAAGAGGAAGCCACACCCACAGCACCCTGCCTGCCTGCAGGGAGGCCTTCCCTTCTCCACACTGCTCTCTGGGAAACTCTGTGGTGCTCCTCTGGGACCCTCAGCGCTGACACCACTGGAGTTGTACAAGTCACTGAGTCACTGTCTGCCCAACAAGGGGCCCAGGTGGCTCCGCCTCTCCAGGGCCTCGCTCTGAGGAAGGAAGGATGTTGGAAGGATCATTGATGACCCCCTCCCATCTGAGGGAGGCTTTGCCACCATTGCTGGGGATGTCACTGGGGAGACTCATAAAACAGACCTTCTTTGAGAGGCTGGGGGAGTGGGGAGGGGCAGGCCGGAAGATGGCATCCCCACACAAAGGGCTCGGTCTGCAAACTCAGCCCTGCACCTGCCCTGGTGCCCCACTCAGGCAAGCCAGGAGCCCTCCGGTGGAGCAGCCTGAGGGGCACTCAGTGAGGGGCCCGGTGGTCTGCAGCACTGAGAAACTCCCTCCTGCACCACAGGCAGAGGATGGTGTAGCTCCAGAACTGACTTAGAGGCTTCTCATGTGCAGGGGCCATGGCTAGGCTCATGACAGGCAGCAGAGACCAGGTCTTGCCTGTTGTACTCAAAGGACTCCTCCTAAGAGCAGCTCTCTGCCCCACTGAGGTAGCCAGTCCTCCACCAGAACTGGGAGTGGCCAGAGGCTGTCTGGGCCGTGCCACTGGCCAGCAACTGGAATTTGCACTCAGCAGCTCATTCAGGGCTGAGCTTCTAATCAGTGCCACCCCTGTGTCATCCTCAGAGTAGGCCTAGCCCAGGGCCTCAGAGGGGAGCTGGCCCATCTCTCCAGGCCCTCCCAACCCTCCCAATCCCAGGGCCTCTATCTCCAGGCAACCCCCAGGCTGCCCCTCAGACCCTTGAGAGAAGGTGAGGCCTGAGATGAATCTCTAGGAAAAAGAACAAAGCCAACAGAGAAGGTGCACAAGTCTGAAAGGTTCCCACAGGGGCTGGCAGGCTGGCAGTGGTGCCCAACCTGGGTGTTCAGCATCCACCTATAGCAGCCTGCCCACTACTTCCCTCTAATTGCTTTAAAGTTGAACTAATTGAGCGGGTTGTAAATGGTCTGGGGTCTGGGAGGTAAGGTCCTTGCTCTAGAAGCCAGCCACCCACCCTCGAACTCAAGTAGACATCAAGGCAGGGTGGAGCCCTCAGCCACCAGGGCCTTAGCCAGTGTTCCCTGACCCAGGCCTAGCCAAGTTCCTGGCAGATCTGGGTCTGGACTAAGACCAGACAAGAAGGGGCCAAGCTCAAACCAGGGCATATCCAACCACAGGATGGGACATCAGCAGGACTGACATGTGGGCTGAGACAGGGCCCCCAGCTCTCATAGATGTGTGACATCCAAAAGAGGTCCCGGACAGCCCCAGGCCCCCGGGCTATGGGGCCTGCCGGGCCTGGTGCATCCTCAGGCATCAGCTTCAGGTGCCTGTCCCAGTGCAGACAAGAGGCCTGGAGTAGCACCAGATGTCACAGCCATTGTGCAAAGACTCCAACTCAATGCGATTATGACACATCTGTTTCCCACCAGCCAGGAGGCCCCCAAAGCAGGCCTGGGTTGACCCTCCCCTGGACCCTAGGAGGAGAAGGAGAGAGTAATTGACTTCCCCCAGCTCTAGGCAGAAGCACATGGTGGGCTTTGGCGTTCCAATAGTGCACAAGCCTCCAAGCCACCAGCACAGAGCCTGAGATGTTCTGATGTTTCCTAAAGTCCCTTGAAGTCCCCCCTCACACACACCACTTGTCCAAAAGCACTGTACCTGGCCCAGCACAGGGCCTGCCTTGCTCCTGTGTCCTGGAGGAGCTCCACAGCAGGGCTCAGGCAGCACTGCTCTGATCACTGACACAAGGTGTCCCTGCTGGCCTGCACAGCCCTCTGATTCACACATTTGCTGGCCTGTCCCTGCTGTGGGGCCTCAAGGAGGGGACTGATCAGCTCAAGCCTGGCACAGACCCAAGCCTCAGGGCTTCCAGCATTAATTCCAGTGTCCAGTGTCTTACCCGCAAGCCTCCAGATTTCCCCTTGGAATATGAGCCCCTGTGGGCCCTGGAACCCTGTCCTCCCAGGCAAAGCCTGTCAGGGTGCTCCAGGCTCTAACAAGTCCTGTCTCAGTGGTGAAGGGGTTGGAGGAATTGGTGTGGTCTCTCCCTGAGTGCCAAGACCCCAGGGCCAGTGTCCCTCTGAGCTTGGCATGGCAGTGTTGCTGCATCACCTGCACAAAGGGGAGGTTTCAGAGGAATATTTGAGGGGCTCTGTCCATAGGAAGTACTCAGTCCAACACACCCAGAACAGCTGCCTGTGCTCACAGTCTCACATACAGCATGTACCACACTGCCAGCATGCCATATGCATTCACATGCGCATGCACATGCAGCCATCTGCAGCCCAATATCCCCCAGTCAGATGCCCAGGTCTGGCTTCGGGGGGGGGGGGGCAAGACAGAAGAGCCCTGAGCACATACCAAGCAAAACTTTCAGCTGGACGTTAGCACCTCAACACTGCTGCCAGGGTCTCATGACATCTCCCCAGTCTCCCCTCCCCAGAGCTAGCAGGAAATCTTCAGACTCAGTTTAAGGCCTCTATGCAAACCCCTTGCACACACACATTCATCACTCACACACATGACATGTGCATGACACATGAATAATACACATAGGCATGCTACTCACACACCATTTTCATAGATACGCATGCTCACATGTATATAATTGCACACATGCATGAGCACACATGTGTGTGCATGTACATATTTATGCACCACTCATGTATGTACACATGTGCATGCACATACATGCCACACATGCAGAGATTTGTGGACACATATATGTACACAGGTACATGTGTAAATATATGCAGCATATACGCAACACTCACATGTACATAGGTATGGGCATACACACATGAGCTCTGCACAAATACATATGTGTGTGAACATGTACATATGTGGTATGTGCACAGATACACAGCATGTGCACATAAATATGCATGTACTTGTGTGTGTGACCATGCACACATGAGCATATTTATGCCATGAGCCCATCATGTGTGCACTGCATATATATGCAAATAGCAGTGAATGAACTGAGGCACATCTGCTCACATCAACACCTTTGCTGCATGCACATGTCCACTTACCTAAACACATACTCTTGTGTACTCACACTACACTAACAAACATGCCCACGAAGGAGCTGGTGTTGCTGAGGACCCACAACCTGCATTCCAAAGCTCTGCCTCACCCATGAGGAGCCTGCTGTCTCATGAAAGGGCAGGCATGCAGAAACGTTCCACCCTGAGGCAGCCCTGCAACAGGGACCTAACATAACAAAGGCAGGCAAGGCTCAGCACTCCAAGGTGGTGCAAGCTGGTGAGGAGCTCAGGGGAACACCGCCAACAAGCCATTGTCACAAGGGCTAGGAAGTGGTCCTGCCTGGGAGCCGAGGCTCCTGGCTTGCTGTTCCCTCCTGAAGCCCTGTCTGGTGGAGAGAATTGTGGAAACATTGGGCATGCTGATGGGGTGAAGGCAGGAGGATAGGGAGGCAAGGCCGCCAAGACTGAGAAATTTGGGAGCCAGAGGGAGAGTGGTCGGCGGCGGCGCACAGCAGGTGCCATGCAGGCTGGGGCTAACCTGGAGGACAGCTGCAGGGAGTCCTCATAGCAGCAAGGCGGAAGCCAGGAGTAGAGAGAGGTAGCAGGATAATGAGCTGATTGGCAAACGAGTAAACAGCAATTGCTTGATGAAAAATGTTTACGGTGCAATTAGCAGCTGTGCCATAATAAAAGTCGAACCACATTTGTTGTGAACTGGTTGAGCCACGGAGCGGTTCTCCATGATTGAGCTAGCCTCTGAGACTTTGGAAACATCTCTTTGACACACGATTCAGCATCCTCTCTGCGCCCATCTACACTAGATCGCCAGCCTTCCGCTGACTCAGCACTCAACAAGGAGCCTGGTCGGACAGGAATCCACCCCTTCCTCGGCTACATGTTGCCTCTGCCGCCCACATCCCTCTGCCGCCCACATCACATCACCACTGTGGGGGCGCAGGCGTGTGTCCCTTGCTGGGCTCCAGGTTCCCTGAAGTGCCCTTCTGACTCCACTGGACTCCTTCAGCAGCCGGCCTAATGAGGAAGCAGAGCTCCTGCCTTCTTGCCGTACTCACCCAGCTCTAGCCTTTCCCTGAAGCTCTTCCTCTTCCTACAGAATCCTACTAGAGTCCTCAAATTCCTCCCCCTGCCCAGCCTAGCACCCAGGCTTCTCCCCTGCACCAGACATGACTGTCCTTCCATAAACTGCCTTCTCACCTCACTCTCAAAATCTTCTATTGTTTCGTTTTTAAGCAAGACAATGTTCAGACATGTGGAGGGGCATCCCTGAAACTGCTTCCACCATCTCTGCACATTTTCAGTTTTAGTTTCTGCATATACACCCAAGGATATGCATGACCTTTTTCGGTTTGCACTAATGTGATCATGTGATCATGCAGAACAAACCCGTTGCAAATTGCATCTGCCATTCCATTCAACATTATTTTTAAGGTGTATGCAAGTTGATCTGGCCAATCCAAACCCACGTCATGTCTAACCTCCTGCTGCTGGTGTCTCAGACCCGGCTCTTCAGGCTCTCCTCCCACCACCTGAGGTTCACCACTTCACACAGACTTGCTAGCACGTGGGGCATGCAAACTCCAGTGTTTCAGACTGGGGATGTAGCTCAGTTGGTAGAGTGCTTGCCTCACATGCACAAGGCCCTGGGATCAATCCCCAGCACAGAAAAAAAAAAAAAATCCAGTGTTTCACAGTGACTTAGAACGCAGGGTGTCTTTTCACACACTGCAGTCTGGGGTGAGGTGACAGCCTGACAGGAAGGAAGCTCCCCACGCTCAGGCTTCCCATCTGGTGGCCCCAGACCTAGAGCTTCCATAGCAGGTGGACATGGCTCAGTTGATAGGGTGCTTGCCTTGCATGCACAAGCCCCTGGGTTCGATCCCCAGAACCACAAAGGAAAAGCGTGATGGGTTGCACCTGAGGTACTCTGAGTGTCCCACTGAGGTGGCTATGTCCATCCCAGGGAGGGCCACAGACATCTAGGTCTCTGACTTTCCAGATGCAGCCCAGCTCCTATAGGACCACATCTTGGGAAAGGACACAGAACACAGCAGTCCCCAGAAAAGTTCCTGCCGTTTCTCTGCCCGTTTTTGTTTTCCCGTTTATTTGCGAGCACTTTTCCCCGTTTCTTGGAAGCTAGCCCCAGCCGGTCCACATCCAGCTCTTCAGTTATGACCTTGGCATCTTCTCCCCTGAACCTGCACCTGCTCCCAGAGCCCTGCCCCCTGGATAGCTGCCTCCCTGCTCCTGGTGGGCTCAACCTGTTCCGGGATCTGCCCATCCCTGACACAGCCCCAGCAATCTGCTGCTTCACACTTTAGAACTCCTTTTCATCACAGATGGGTTAGGGTGGCATTGCTGGCTGGGAAAATGAGGGAAGAAAAGCACCTCTCAGGGCCCTGGTGTCTCTGCATGCCCCTCAAGGCAGCCAGCCACATGGCATAACCACAGATTGTACCATGTGTGCCATCTCCCTTGCCCAGCAGGCTGCCTGGAAGTGCAGAGGGTGAAGAGGGAGGAGGAGGAGGACACGGGCCCAGACGGGTCTCAACTGTGATGTGTTGGAGGCCAAGAAAGGCCTCTGCCAATACCAACAGCCGAGTCCTGCTGGGAAGTCCAAGGGCAGGGCTTGGCTGACAGACAGGAGATGCTGTGCAGGGGCTGGGAGGAGGAGGTCTGCACCTGCTCACGCCCCTGCTTTGCCCTGCTCCCCTGTGGGAGAGTGCTCGGGACACTGTGCACTCTCACTGGCCCACCCCAGGCCGTCGCTCTCCCTTTCCTACCTTCTTCTTTCCTTTCCCAACTGATTCCTGCTGGATGTTGGGCTTTGTAAGTTCAGGGACTGTGCCTGCTTATAAGAAAGTGCTCTGGACCCAGGGGCTATACTTGACCTCGGAAGCACCTGCCTCCCCTCTGCCTGAACTTCTCCAGGACTTGAGGTGGGGACAACCTCAGGAGTTGGGGACAGCCACTGCCTCTTCATGCAGCCAAGTCCTGGGCCCAGCTTTGGGTTCCAAGCAGGCCCCAGCAGGGGAACAGGGTTCTAGAAGTGGGGCCCATGGAGCCTGAGGACTCTGGTGCCAGTGGCACAGGACATCCTCTGAGCAGAGTTCAGCAAGGCCCTTACCCCTCTCTAATCCCAACATTCTGAATTCTAAAGAGAAGCCCATCCAGACATTGAAGTCAGACCCACAGCCCAAAACATCTGATGGCCCTTAAGAGCTCTGCCTCCGTTCACAGGAGGGCCAAGTCCACAATGAGCTCCAGCTGGAAGAAGAAAGGAAACAAGAAGGCCCTGGAGGAGGAGCCCTCTCCACTGCCCCCTCCTCTCCTTCCCTGGAACAATGCTGTGCCCTGAGCTCGCAGGTGCAGCTTGAAGGAGCTGCTCTGCTCTTCTCCAGGCTTGGCTTTACTTCCTACCAACCCTCCCTGACGCCGACTCTGGAGCAGCAGGCAGCTCAAACATACGCAAAGGAGAGCTATCCCTTTAATATCTTCCCAGGTAAAGCCTCCAGACTACAAAACAACATTTTAATTTAAATTCCAATTCCACATTCATGAAGCAGCAGCTCTGAGCAGGGACTTTATTAAAGGCTTGATAGATGTCACAGGGCTCATCACACTGGAAAGTGGTGGAGCACGCATGGTTTCCACTTCCAGGACTTCAAGGGCTCAGAAGGAACTTGCCTGTGAAATGGAGAGTCTGCTTTCCCAGGAAACCCCAAGAAAATCAGGACCAGGCTGGCACAGGGAGCCAGGGTTCCAGGCCCAGGCCCAGCCCAGTGCTACAGGAGGAGGGAAGGCACCTCTCTATGTGCCCTCAGCTCCCTGGGTTTGGGGCAAGTGCCTGGGATCACAGTTTGCTCCTTGACCTGGACACAGGGGGTCAGTTGCTAATCAGCTGGGCCACATCAGGTAGGAGACACACAGCAGAGGTGCAGTGTGTCCGCCGGGATAGTGGGCACAAGGCTGCACAAGCAGCAGCAGCCAGGTCCACCTCACAGGAGGGCCTCCTTGACACGACTCTGCCTGCCCTTCCAGCCCCACAACATGTACCCAGGCCTCACAGACCCCCAGAGTCAGCCCACCAGCAGCACAGCAGTCTCCACCCTCAGAACCAGGAGCTCAAGTTTTGCTGGGGGCCTGCTATGGACCCTGAGCCCTGACCTCTTCAGAGTAGGTATACTGACCCTTACCAGTACCCACCTGGACCTATGTCCACAGACTCTATGCCCTCCTGAACAGGTCCCTTCCCTTCTGCCAGATGCCCAGAAGGAGCTAATAGCCCTCTGGGCTCCCTACCCTGTCTGTACACCACATTGCACACTGCCCATACCCTGCTCCTGGGCAGAGGGTGGCAGCCACACCCCTCACCTGGGCATCAGCTCCCCTTTTCATGCTGCCTAGGCACTGAATTTCTACATCAGAGCAAGTGTCGCAAGTCCATCAAAGCAGGGCACCAAGAGTAATTCCTTTTTTAAGAATTTGTCATTTTTTTCAAAAGCATTCAGTCATCATCCCAGGGGAAACACAATGTTTTTAGACTTTCTCACACTGGTTTTATAGTTCAATGTTGTTTTTATATTGGTTTTTTTCAATACCAGGGATTGAACCAGGGTTTTCCACACTAAGCCACATCCCCAGCCTTTTTCATTTTTTATTTTGAGACAGTGTTGTCCAGACTGGCCCCAAACTTGTTATCCTCCTGCCTCAGTCTCCCAAGTGCCAGGGATCACAGGCATGTGCCACCAAGCCCAGTTTTTATGTTAAATTTTTTTATCAAGGAGCATCCTAACTTTGGGGCAAGCACTGAATAAAATGTACTGAATGGATGGATGGGTGGTAGATAGATGGGTAAGTAGATGAATGGGTGGATGGATGGATGGGTGAATGGTTAGATGGATGAGTGAGTGGGTGGATGGGTGGATGAATGAACAGTGGATAGATGAATGGATGGATGGATGGATGGATGGATGGATGGATAAATGGATGGATGGATAGTGGATAGGTGGGTGAATGGATGGACAGATGGATGGGTGGATGGATGGATAAATGGATGGATGGATGGATGGATGGACAGGTGGATGTATGTATGGATGGATGGATGAATAGTGGATAGGTGGGTGGATGGATGGATAGTGGATAGGTGGGTGGGTGGATGGACAGATGGATGGGTGGATGGATGGATGGATAAATGGATGGATGGATGGACAGGTGGATGGATGGATGGGTGAGTAGATGAACAAGTGGATAGGTGGGTGAATTGATGGATGGATAGTGAATAAGTGAATGGATGGATAGATGGATAGTGGATAGATGAGTGGAAGGATGGATGGATGGATGGGTGGATGGACGGGTGAGTAGATAGACGAGTGGATAGATGGTGGATGCATGGATGGATTGATACACAGGTGGATGTATGGTGGATGGATGGGTGTAATGGTTAATTTGAATTGTCAATTTAATTAGATTAAGAGATGCCAAAGATTAAGAGGCTTCTGGATGTGTCAAAGAGGGTATGTCTAAGAATGATAAGCTTGTGGGATAGCAAACTGAAGTGGAGACCCTTCCTAAGCACAGTCAGCGCAGTCAGCTCCATCCAATAGGTTGGAGGCTTGGATGGAATAAAAGTCAGAAGAACAAGGAAGCAGCACCAGATGCAAGCTCAATTCTTCTTAAACGGGTTCTTGATTGCTGCTATGATTGCCTGAGGACATCAGACTCTCTCTCCTTCCTCTTCCAAAGCAGACTCTGCCAGTGATTCTCCAGGGTGGATGCATGGTGAGTGAATTGATGGGTGGACGGATGGATCTGTCAAAGGGTGGTGCCTCTAGCTCAGAACAAACGGCTCAACTGTCCTGTTGAGCCCGTGAGCTCCCACCCACCCAGGGGAGGATGAGCTCCCCTGAGTGGAGACAGCCCAACCTTCACCTCCTTCACTTCCCAGGGCTGCAGCACAACTGGGAAGAGGGCACTTGGGCCCCGGAGTGAGGCGATTCCAGATTCTCTACAGATTGTGAGCTGGCAACTTAACCTCACCAAACCCCAGCCTTTAGATTAGGAGACCACTGTGAGCTCACAAAGGTAGACACAAGAGATCAGCACATAACATGTGGTCCTTCAGAAAGGCCACTGGGTCTGAGTCCAGGGCCTAGGATAGAGAGGGTTCACCAGTGTCTGCTGACTAACTAGATGGATGAGGAACAGCCTGTGGGTCTCCATTCACATTAACAAGCTTCCTTACACTCCCCATCCCACAGGCCCCGCTCCATCCACCCCACACCCCGTATCCACTGCAAGACCTCCAGATGCGGAGGTCCACACAGCCCTGGAGCCAAAGCGGGAGATCACAGCCTTAACCAGATCAGCTCGTGGTCAGCTAGGCCCACATCAGCTCTTTGGCCTCCACTGGGCCCTCCCACCTGCCCCTGGGACTGACCAACAGGGAGTGCCACAAGTGAGCAGAGGAGAATGGAACCACAGACCCACGTGTGCATAATCAGGAACACTGGAAAGGGTTGGTAAACGGACACAACACTGGTCAGTCCCACAGCATGATCACCAATTGCATTTTGCAGGGCTAAAATCCTTTGTGTTTCCATGAACAAGAATTATTAGTATTACTCTCAGTTTTCTACAATTACAGAGAAGAAAAATAGTTCAAAGACAGTGAAAGGTAGAAAGTCTGGGTGAGCTGATACAACATCCAATCTTTTTTTTTTGACACTTCAAATTTCTTTGTAATTTTTCCTGACATAAAATTTCAAACAAAAGAGTAAAAAGAATACAAGGAGAGGGCTGTGGTTGTGGCTCAGTGGCAGAGCACTTGCCTGGCATGTGTGAGGCACTGGATTTGATTCCCAGCTCCACATATAAATAAATGAATAAAGTAAAGACTCGTCAACATTTTTTTAAGAGAGAGAGAGAGAGTTTATTTATTTATTTATTTATTTATTTTAGTTTTGGGGGGACACAACATTTTTGTTTGTATGTGGTGCTGAGGATCGAACCCGGGCCGCACACATGCCAGGCGAGCGCGCTTCCGCTTGAGCCACATCCCCAGCCCGATTCATCAACATTTTAAAAAATATTTTTTTAAAAAAAGGATACAAAGAGGTCTATGAGCCCCTCATCCCACCACAAGGTCACTCTGGCCCATCCTGCTTCATCTGCCCACCACGCAACAAGACACAGTAGCGGGAAAGGGCCTGCCACATCAGCCCTGCTGCTCCAGCTGCCACCAGAGGTGGCTAGAGTTAGAGCTGTCCCAGGGGAAGAGGGAGCTGCTCCAGGTGGATGCAGGGGACCCAGGGCTCCTGTGGGCCCCCCTGGGACTGGAGACAGCAGCTTTCTCTTGGCTCATCTCACAGAACAAATGCATCAGTCGCACAGACCCTGTGGGGCCACACTTCTCAGATGTGGAGACAGAGGCACCGAGTGGGATGCAGGTTCTCCAGGGTGTGTGGGGTCAGGGTTTGAGCCTCGCACCAGGGTCCTGACTGCAGAGCAACAGTGGATTCAGGCTTCGCAGACTCTCAAAAGTATGCAGCATGTGGACAGTGACTAAGTTAAAAGCAAGGAGAGGGGCTGGGCTTGTGGCTCAGCGGTAGAGCGCTCTCGCCTGGTACATGCGAAACCCTGGGTTCGATCCTCAGTACCACAAGTAAATAAATAAAGGTGTTATGTCCAACTACAACTAAAAAATAAATATTAAAAAAAAAGCAAGTGGAAATTTGATCCAATTTTGATGAAATTGCAAAAGAAACCCAGGGGAGCTGGGTCAGAGGGGCCTCAGGGATCCGAGAATCCCCTGAACCTGAATGAGGACATCCCAAACCTTCATCAAGCTCTCCCTGTGTTGCCGCCCCCAAGGATGGAGAATCCCAGTGGGAGGCTCCTCAAGTGCAGAGGACTCCAGCCATGACAATGGAAGCTTCTGCCCCCAAACAAGGCTAGCAACTCAACAGGTGGAGCTCAAGAACGGTCGCCCAGGCTCCTCCTGGGCCAAGCCTTCCAGAGCCTGGGGCAGGGTGGTGAGGCGCAGTGCTGCAGCTTCTCTGTGGGTGATGCTGGGGATGGAGCCCAGGCCTTGTACACGCCAGGCAAGTGCTCCACCACTGAGCCACATCCCCAGCCCCTTCAGGGCTTCTCAAAATGGCTCAGGTGATTCTGATGGACATCCAGGGAGACTAGGAACATTAACATTCCTTATATATCTTCACACAAGGTTCTAACAGAAGTTGAAGGTTGACCATTGCAGATATTTGCCCACTGTTGAAATCCGCGTACATTTACCCTAATCTTAATGTGTTCTGCGGAATTGACTTCATTCTTTTACAAACTGCAGGCAAGATAAGAATGAACAGCTGCATTGAATTCTGGGGCTGTCATACTACTTGGGGTATAAGTTAACTTAATCAAGCTGCAGGATCAGTGTGCTGCCCTTAAACCAGCTCAAGGACGGCTCTGCCAAGTGTGTGCTGCGTGGCTCTTTCTGGCAACCAGAGGCAGAGCCCTCCCCAGGTTCCACGCCTTCTCTTCATGTCCACCTTACCCACCAGTTTGCCTGAGCTGGCCTTGGTGCCCCTCTATCCACATTTCTGCACTCTGCCCCAAGCCCAGACACAGGTGCCCACCAGCCTCTTCTGGATCCCCTGGGTGCTCTTCCCACACTCCTCGGAGTGCCTCTCTCCCCCCAGGTTCTGCCTCCACCTCCTGTTCTCCTCACATCTCTCTCTCTCCACAACAACATACTCACCAGCCCCAGGCATTCATCACTCCTGGATCTCCAGGCCACATCTGCCAACAGAGGCTACACCATCTGGAGCTCACAACACCTAGCCTCAACACACCCAAAAAACAGTTGTCTTTCCCAGACCCTGCTGCCCTTCCAGCTTGAGTCCACAGCAAGCATCCCCAAGTGCTGACTTCAGCTTCCATCAACCATGGCTGACAGATGAGCATGCCCACTCCTCCATCTGGAGCTCCAGGGCCCCACTGCCGAGAGCTGAAGTGAAGCACTTGGGCCCCAAGTCAGGTGGACAAGTTTATGGGTAGAGGATGAATGCATGGATCGGTAGATGGATGTGTGGGTGGGTGGATGAATGGATATATAAATTGATGGATGATGGATGGCTGAGGAGATAGATATATGGGTGGATGGATGCATTACTGTGTTCGGTTTTGTCACAGTAATCCAACACTTGACCAGAATAACTCAGAGGAAAAGTTTATTTGGGGCTCCCAGATTCAAAGGTCTTAATTCTTGGTCGCCAGTTCCATCACTCTGAGCTTGAGTGAGGCAACCCACTATGGTAGAAGGGCATTGAAGATAAAAGATGGCAGCCAGGAAGCAGAGCAACCCTACAAGGGGCCAGGGATAAAACATAAACCCCAAAGGCACACCCCCAGTAACCCACTCCTGCCTTTAGTACCACCCAGTTAGTCCATTCAAATTATTAATCCATCAAATGATTAGTCTACAGATTAGGTTACAGCTCTCATGATCTTCTAATTTTACCTCTGAACATTCCTGCATTAACCCAAGAGCTTTTGGGAGACACCTTACATTCAAACTGGGTAAATGAGTGGGTAAATTGATGGATGGATGAATAGATTGGTAGGTGGATGAATGGGCTGATGGATAGATGAGTGGATAGATGGGTAGGCTGGTGGATAAGTAAATGGATGAGTCATTAGATGAATGGATGGATGGATAGATCCTGTTTCTTAGTTTCCAAGGCACTCTGACCCGCGAGTATCTCAAAAAAGCAAAGTTTTGCTTTCCCCATTGTGCAGATGTGATATTGAGGTTCCAAGAAGAGAAGGGGCCTAGTCAACATTATGCAGCTGCCAATTAGCAGCTTCAACCCAGACATCCCACCCTCAGAGCTAACCATTCCCACCCCTTTTGTGTTGACATCCATAATTCCCTCCAAATAACACTCCAAGTGTCCAGTCTCTACCCAGGCTCTGATCACCCCACCTCTTCACTGTATTGAGGTCTCAGAAGCTGCACTTTTGACTGGCCACCTGCTCTGTCCACCTTCCCTCCAGCAGTCAGATGCTTATTTTGAAATACACATATGGCCATGCCACATCTCTGCTTAAAATCCTCTGGGGTCCCCACTGTCCACCTCCTCACAATCCACCTGTCCATTAAACTCCACCTCTCTGACCCGTGCCCTCCACACTATGCCCCCACCAGCCTCGTGTGCTGCATTCCCACTGTGACTCCCCTGCCCTCCCCAAGCACCCCTGATCTCCCTGGGCAGCTGGGCTCCAGGGACCGCCTTCCCAGGAACCCTGCCCTGACCCCACAGAGTTGGAGCCATCACATTATAATCTCTAGTGTGATAAAGAGCACGTCATATGCTTGGGCCTATCAACACCAGAATGGAGTTCCTTGGAGGCCCTCAAGGACATGGTGCCCACCCACTCCCAGGACCACCCACCAGTGCCTGCTGTATGTCCACACCTGAAGCTGTACCCAGGAGTCTCCCTTGAATGGGTCAGGCTATTCTTTAGGAGGGGCCCCAGGGTCTGGGACAGGACATGTCCCTGGCTATTCCAACTCCTCTGCACCAGAACTTGGAACTGGCCACTGGGGGTCAGGGTTGCACAAGACCTGCTCAGTCTAGAGCCAGAAGGGACTGTGCTCATCTGCTCAGCCCTGGGGAGAATGCTGCCTCTCGGAGGGACAGAGCTAGTCTGGGAGGACCTCCTGGAAGTGGGGACTGTGAGGTGCTTCCACTCCATGGCAGAGCCCACACCTCAGCCACAGGTGGCCACCTGGTCTCCCAACTGCCTGCACAGGCTGAGGATCCCCCCACACACCTGCAAGAAGCACCCCCAGCATCCCGACCTACTCACAGCAGATGTGAGATCAGTGTCCCTCCAGGCTGAAACACAGGCTCAGTCCAGAGCAGCAGGGGCAAGGCCCCTCCTTCTAGCAGCATGCAAACACTGAGTGAGCCCTCAGCCAGTGCCCTTCACCCCTGTACTTGGCTAAGGCAGGAAAATTACCTCAAATAAGGAGATGAGGGCTCAGAGAAGCTGAGTAACTCACTCCAGGAACACAGCAAGGAGAAAGCTGGTATGACACCTGTACTCCTGACCACCACCTGGTCTGCCCCACAGGGCAGACCGTGACAGCACCCTGACCAGCATGAGTCCATCAGGCTCTTCACGTTCCCACAGCAGAGCCATCTCTGGCAGACCACAGCAGCACTGCACACTCCATCTGCCCTCGGGGCACACACAGTGTGTGGGGTGGAGGGGCAAAGAGCTCTGCCCACGTCTCCAGTGTCCTGAGTCTGGGAGGGTTCTGCTCACCTCCACTGAGAGGCCAGAGGTGTGACAGTATCCACAGACAGGAAAGGTCATCTGGTGGTACACAACCTGTCCTCTGGTGGAATGACACACCCTTCCCCGGGGTAGCCACAGGCTCAGTATCTCCAGGGAGCCAGGCTGGAACCAGCGCCAGCTGCTGTGCCAGCTCCCGGGAAGCTAAGCTGTGTCCTGTGGCTCTAGGACCAGCAGGCATGTGACAGCACTACCTGCATCTGCACCACTCCTCACCTGTGCCACAGCTCACCTGCACCAGGCACACTTGTGCCACACCTCACCTGCACCAGGCGCACCTGCACCACACCTCACCTGCGCCAGGCACACCTGTGCCACACCTTACCTGCACCACTCCTCACCTGTGCCACGCCTCACCTGCACCAGGCGCACCTGCACCACACCTCACCTGCACCAGGCACACCTGTGCCACACTTCACTAGCACCACAGCAACAGCCCAGAATCACCCAGGTGGCTCCCACACATGGCCCACACATGGCCATCACATCATGTCCACCCAGCTTCAGCTGGGTGCTGCTTCGCAACCTCAAGACCTAGAAAACCTGCTTTTGCCAGTTCTTCCTCTAGGACAAGGAAGCACATGGCACTACTTCCCTCCACCTCTGTGCCTAGAGATGCAGGAGGGAAACCATCTGAGACGCCATGTGATACACACAAGTAGTCCCTTCCCTCCCTGAGACCCTGGGCTGAGCACACTGGGACAGGAACAGGGTGGACCCAGGAGTCCATGAGAAGACACGTGTCCTGTGGGGCACGTGGCCAAAAGGACCAGGACAAATGAAGGAACTGAGGCCCCCCCCAGGTTTCTTTGCTTCCCAGACCCGAGGCCTCACTCACATACCCTCACCCCAGTCCCTCAGACAAAGGCCCCACTCCAGCTCTGGAAGCAGAGACCATCACTGCCTCCCCAAAGGATCTGAGCTGGTGTATCTGCAGTTCTCAGCTGGGCCTGGGAGTCCCTGCCTCAGTGCCTTCCCGGGCTTTTGCCAGGGTGGTAAGAGTATCCTTTAAGCAAGCCCTTGACAGAAGCATCACCCCTACACCAGCCAGGTCCCAGCCCAGTGTAGACATCCAAAATCAGGCCTAGGGCCTCACACACAGTGGGGACATTGATGTCTGCTACCCAGGCCACAGAGGCACATAGGAGCAGAGGTACTCACTGGCAGAGAGTGCCTCCCCAAGTCCTGGCTTGTACCAGAACATGCCCACCTCTGAGCAGAGGTCAGTGTGCAGCCTCCCTGGCCTACACCCTCCCTCAGCTGCCCCAAGAGCCTAGCCCCAGACCCAGCCTGAGGACAGCTCCCCAGACCTTTCCGAGCATCAGGTTCTGCAGGATCCTCAAAACCCATGGGTCCCCTCCTATCTCCCCCATCCATTGCCTGCCTGAGATTTCACCCCAGCAGGACCTCTGGACGCGACCAGAGGGGCCACAGGGGCCACAGAAAAGAATGTGTAGTGACAGAGCTGGCCCCTCCTGACACCCAGCACCCTTCCTAAAGCTCCTCGGCCAGGGCACACGCAGAGGACAGTGTCAGGGAGAGGCTCCCAAGGAAGAGGAGTCCCCAGGCTTGGAATCCTGTGGGAGAACCTCAGGACACATCCATGAGGCACACAAGCAGGAGCTGTGCCCCTGGGAGGGCGGGACTGCACGGTGAGTGCTGAGTGTGGACCTGAGCAGAGGCAACTGTGCCACGAAAGGTGGGAAACATATGCTGCAGAGTGAGCTGCCCTGGCCACAGGCATGAACCAGTGTGCATGGGGCGCAGGGAGCAAGTGTGGGACCAGGGATCACCAGGGCCCTGCCCCCGTGCCCAGCATCTGCCCTACCCCAGCCCCTGTCCAGGGAAACAGATCTTTCTCTGTTCCAGTTGATCTGGAGAAGTTCTGCAAACATGGTGTGCAGGAGGGTGATGTGGACAGGTGTGCAGGAGGGTGATGTGGACAGGTGTGCAGGAGGGTGATGTGGACAGGTGTGCAGGAGGGTGATGTGGACAAGTGTGCAGGAGGGTGATGTGGACAGGTGTGCATGCTGTTTGGGACAGTGGCACCCATTGTCCTCCCAGGCAGCTGAAGCTCCTGCACAGGCTCAGGTCAGTGCCTGCCCTTTGAGCTGGAGGTTGGGGCCAAGCAAATGGAGAGCAGAGGAAACGGATGAGGCCAACAGCTCCCTGACCCTTTGGAGCCCGTCACACCTGCCCTTCAGCCACCAAGCCCTACCGGTTCTCCCTGTCCTGGGGGTACCAGAGACCGGCGAGCCTCCCTAGCCTTCGGATAGCCTAGTCTAAAGTCCACCAGTCTGGCTCCTGGAGCACCCAGAGCATTGCCCATACACCCAGGACCACAATCCAGCCAAGTGAGGGCATGAGCCTATGGGGACTGCCCGCAGGGTCATAGCTCTATAGGAACTAGTGAGGGAGTGAGAGCCTTGGGGCATCAAGCACAAATCAGCCCTGCCTGCCCTTTGTCAGGAATCACCAAACAGAAAGAGGCTGGGGTCCAGCTTTGGCTCTTGGATGTTCTGGGCCCATCTTGGGAGCTTGGGGTTCCCGGCCCTGCAGTATCAGGAGCAGCGAACCAGTACCATGTGTGTTTGCACACACTGACATGCCTGGGAGCCCCTCTCTGCAGACTTGAAGGCACCTGCATACTCCCTGCCCATTTTGCCTCTGCTGACAAGTGACCACAACTGCCCCTCAGCTAGGGACAGTGAGACCCCCCAGACCCCTCCTATCCAAGGAGGACTCTACATCTTCAGCAGTGCTTACCACCCCTTCCTGTGCACTAAGACCCTCAGAGACCTGCCCCAAGGAAGGACACAGGGCCCTTGGTGAAGCCCCCTGGGACTGAGCACCAGGCAAGTTTGGAAGCTGCTGGGAATCCCTGGGCAAGGACAGCTGTTCCAGGGTCTGTTTGGGGCCTGGGCTCCTGCCAAGCAGGTGTGGAAGATGGCCCTGGAGCTGTGGGCGTACTACCTCCCACCGCTTCTGTTTGGATGGGGCCTCTGGGGGCTGGGACTGGAAGCACTTCAGTGACGGATGTCTACAGCCCCAGCAGGGAGGCCAAGACGGGCCTGGGCCCTGGAGGGCAAGCAGCTCCTTCCTGTTTGTGCTTTTGAGCCACAGTTTCGCAGCCAAGTTCTCTGAGCTGGGGATCTGCCACCTACATGACCCTGCAGGGTGGCAAGGGGAGTCAACATCTTCTCCCCCCACTCACCAGAGGACACTCAGGGGCTAAGGGGAGGTCTTGGTATCCTCCTAGGCCAACCCCCCTCCCTCCTGACCTGTCACCTGTCTGTCATCCCCAGCCTGCTCAGCTACCTGCCCCCAGAAGCCCTGAGCTGAACACCAGGCAGGGGGCTCCACCTCCCTTGGACTCCCCACTTCCCCCCGGGCACTGCCTCTGCACCTTCTCCAGGTCTTGCTGTGGCTGGTCCTAAACCTAGGCTGCTTCTCCTCCTGGCCCCTGTGAAAACCCCACACACAACACCCCAGTACAGGCCACCGGCCCTGTCCCCTCCCTCCACCCCCAACACCTAGACATACCCAGCCTTGCCCTACCCCACCCATGGACCTAGCACAGGGCTGCCTCCACCCCTGACCTCTAATTGCCCCACCCAGAAGAAAGCTATTCCCTGCACCTCAGGGTAGGAGCTGAGGGACACAGAGTGGCCCTAGAGCTCTTGGAAGGGGAAGAGGCAGCTGGAGCCCTGCACACATGGCCCTCAGGCCAGATGACCAGCACTTACAGCGCCTCCCTGGGACCCTGGGCCTCCCCAGCCCAATGGGCCTGAGTGCCTAGCACTCACCCCTGGCACCCCTGGACCTCCCAAACCCGTTCTGCCCCTCAATCCCACCCCTCCTCTTGTGAGCATGCTAGCCATTAATACAAACCAGACATTTGTGCCTTTCCACGGTGTCAGCTTCATTGAATAACAGTAAAGTCACAGGCTGTACCACTTTCCCACTCTGAAATTCACTGAGTATTCCTGGGTTACTTCATGGCCTTCAGTTGGACAATCATAGGTTCTTTTATTCCAACCCTAATTACTAATATCTATGACACTCAAGACACACCACACTTTACACAGTGATGCAGGTTACGGAAAGGCTAAGACAGGGTCAAGGTGGACCTAGGGTGCAGGAGGCTGCACCCAGAGAGAAGATCAAATGCAGAAGAGCCACTACGGTGGTCAGAAAGATGCTGGACCAACCCAGATGTAGAGTGTCATGCAGCAGGGGAGTTTCTTACCACCGGGTGGTCTGGCAGGGCTTGTGCCACTGCCAGGGCACCTCTCCTTTCTGGTGTTTCAGTTGAGGATCACACCCAGCGAGACCCACAAACTCACCAGGATACCTGGTTTCTCTGCTCTGGGTTGGTACACCCCTGCATGCAGTCGCTTCTGAGTTTTTTGTTTGTTTGTTTGTTTGGTTGGTTGGGTTTTTTTGGTACCAGGGATTGAACCCAGGGGCCCTTAACCATTGAGCCATATCCCCAGATCTTTTTTATATTTTACTTAGAGATGGGGTCTCACTGAGTTGCCAAGTGCCTCACTAAGTTGCTGAGGCTGGTTTTGAACTCACGATCCTCCTGCCTCAGCCTCCCAAGCCACAGGGATTACCGGCTTGGCCACCGCACCCAGCTTGTGCTTCTGTTTTCATTCTGCAAGTTCAAGTGGTCACTTTTTTCTAGTGTGATTAATTTATCTATTGGTTTGTGCCTTATGATTGTGCTGAGCATGGGAGTTTCTCTTCCCATAACTTCTACATGTCCAACTTCTGGTGGTCATCTGATAGCCAAACAAGTCTCAGGCATGTCCAAAGTCTGGTGGTCATCTGTTAGCCAAACAAGTCACAGGCCATTCTGCCTTAGCATTTGCACTGAGAACGGAGTAGCTCGAGGCTAGGCACAGCCTGAAAGCTGCAGCTATACACAGAATTATAGAATAATAAACCCCATTATATTATGGAATTGCAGAACACCTCCCTCCCAGCTCCCTTCTTCCTTCCCATCACCTCCCTCCCCATGCCTGTCCTTCCCATTGTCCCCCCCCCCCATTGGATGTGATGGCCTTGGTGAGGGTCTGACTAGGACAAGTTGGAAGGCAGAGAGAGGGTGTGGAAGGGGCTCTGGCTGAGCCAAACACTAGTAGGATTGCTTTAGACGAAGCAGGGGCGTGGTGGGAAGCCCTGAGGGAGAGTCTGAACCTAAGAACTGCCCTCTGTAATAGGCTGTTCCCCTGTGGGCTGGAGGGCAGGCAGTCTAGAGCAGCCAGCTCTGGAGAAAGAACAGTCCTCTGGTGTGTGCAGAGGACAAGGAGCAAGAGGGTGCCCAGAAGTCCACCCATGCTGGTGCTCAAGGGGGGGACCAGCAGCACCCTGGATCAGGCCCAGCCTGGTCAGCCCCACTCCAGGAGAGTACGTGCCCCCACCATGCACGCCTCCGTTGCGCTGAGGCGGGGTCAATCCCTCACCCCAGCCAAGACCCTCACTGCCTGGCCAAGCCCATGCCCTTGGCGATGCCTGTGCCCCACAGCCAAGGAGGACACGGCCACCACGTACAGGCTGCCCCTTTCTCTGTCCTGTCTCTGGTTTCCAGGAGCTTTGAACAGACCCACCTAATACCCCAAAATCACGGTCTTTAGGCTTTTCCTGGGGATGATCCCTCTGGGCTCAGCCACGGGCCCTGCTGCCAGCCAGGCCCCCTTGGGACTCCATTTCCACATGGCACGTGGCAGGGAGCTAGGGGCCCATCTGCAGCGCCTGTGGACATGGCCTCAGGCCTTGCAACTTCCAGGCACTCAAGCAGACCACCAGGGGACACAAGCCCAAGCAGAAACGATGGAGCGACTTACAGAAGAAGCCATGAGCTGCAACCCAGAGGGCAGTGGACATTACTCTGATGGGCAGCCACAGGCCTCCTGCAGCCAGCCACACTGAGGAACCTCCTGAGGCTGCCACCCAAGCCTGCTCTGCCAGACTGCCCTGCTGTTCACCACTAGGCTGAGTGAGTCTGGGCACATCTAGCTCCAGGAGCCAAAGGTGGGGAGAAGAGAAGGACCTAAGGATCAGCCCAGAGAGAGTGCCACACTTGCCACCGCTGCATGAGCCACTGGGCCAGTGAGTGGACAGGAGCCAGCAGGCAGGCAGACCTCCTTTCCACCATCTCAGGGCCTGCCAGCTTCTGCTCCGTACATAAAAGACACAAAGAAGCTGTGTGGCCTGCAGCCAACAGGTTTCAACATGAGGACACATGGTCCCCAGGCCCTACCTTCGGCCAAAGACACCCAGACCCCCTCGGACACAGTGTAGAGTCACCCACAGAAACCCCTGTGCACATGACAGGGACCCACCTGCGTGTGCCACGTGTCATGCACACCCAGGATCAGGCACAAGACACCCATGTACACAGGTAAGGCTTTCCAGGCCCATGGTGACCCACAGATGCTCTCAATGCCAGAGGCCCCTGCATGGCCCACCCTCCCAACACACGTGCCCGCACAGACCCAGACGCACATGCTGCTCAGCTAGCCCCTTGGGAGTCCCTAGCTGAGTGAGCGCCAAGGAGGCCCTGGATGGGTTGATTGCAGGCATCACGGCACTGTGGGGGGGCTGCCTCCTGGGGCTCACAGCGTCAGCAAGAGAAACCCGCCTCCCTCCCTGCCTGCGTATCAGCATTGCCACAGGGAGGAGAGCCTAGCTAGGAAACCGGCAGCCAGCAGGCAGGTCCTGGAATCCCCCTCCCAGTGGTGAGAGCTGACCAGGACCCCTGCCGGGAGTCTGTCAGGGGACAACCACCTCCCTTCTCCCTCCCAAGGCTATCTGAGCTCCGCTGCCACTCAGAGCCGGAAGGTCACCAACTTCTGGCCCCAGGCACCTGACAGGTGAGTGGAGAGAAGTCTGGCAGGGTCTGCAGTAGTGGTAGGGAGGAAGAGAGGGTGCAGGCTGGGAACTTCTGCAGGAAGGTGCTTTGTTCTGATACTTTGGTACTTGGGATTTGAAGGCAGCTAGGGATGCCCCTGGGAAGTGCATTTGCCAAAGGACAATAGTCCTGACCACTCTAATTGTGGACTGTGCTTGGGCAGAGTGGGGGCTGCTGGGAACAGCTCCAAGCATCTGCCTCCCAAGAGGGTGGTGTGGCTGACCTCACAGAGCAGGAGCAGAGTCTGGGGAGGGTCGCTGAGCTGCCAATGTGCCTGCCATCCCAGAGGAGGCCCCCTCACCCCATAGGTTCTTGCCTGCCTCAGGACCAGGATGGACAGAATGACTCCCAAGTGTGGAGTGGTGGCACCCTCTGCCAGAGAACTTGAGGTGGCCACTGTTCTGGTGGCCAGAACCCAAAGTTTCTGGCTATTTCTTTCCCAGAATCCAGCCCAAGAGACCCCTGCCCAGAACCTGCCTCCAGCCCCAAGACAATGCAGTCAGCCAAGCACACAGAGGCCAATGGCAGTGGAAGTTCCTTCTTTGCTGCCACAGTGGGCACCAGCCTCTCCCAGGACAACGGCACCCAGCCCAACACCACCTTCCCCCAGCCGCTATGGGCACTCTACGTGCTGCTGCCGGCGGTGTACACCGTGATCTGTGTCGTGGGGATAGCTGGCAATGCGGCAGTCATCCTGGTGGTCCTGAGGGCACCCAAGATGAAGACCGTGACCAACGTGCTGGTCCTGAACCTGGCCGTCGCAGATGGGCTCTTCGCGCTGGTGCTGCCTGCCAACATCGCAGAGCACCTGCTGCAACGCTGGCCGTTCGGGGAGCTGCTCTGCAAGCTCGTGCTGGCCATTGACCACTGCAACATCTTCTCCAGCATCTACTTTCTGGCCCTGATGAGCATGGACCGCTACCTGGTGGTACTGGCCACCGTGCGGTCCCGCCGCCTGCCCCGGCGCACCCCACGGGTGGCAAAGGTGGCCAGCCTGTGTGTCTGGGTTGCTGTCACTGTCATGGTTCTGCCCTTCTTCTCCTTTGCTGGCGTCTACAGCAATGAGCTGCAGGTGCCCAGCTGTGGGCTGAGCTTCCCAAAGCCAGAGCGGGCCTGGTTCCAGGCCAGTCGCATCTACACCTTGGTGCTGGGCTTCGTGCTGCCTGTGTGCACCATCTGTGGGCTCTACGTGGACCTGCTGCGCAGGCTGCGGGCCGTGAGACTCCGCTCTGGCACCAAGGCTCTGGGCAAGGCCAAGCGGAAAGTGACTGCCCTGGTCCTCACTGTGCTGGCTGTCTGCCTCCTCTGCTGGACGCCCTTCCACCTGGCCTCCGTGGTGGCCCTGACCACCGACATGCCCCAGACATCCGTGGTCATCGGCATCTCCTACGCCATCACCAGCCTCAGCTACGCCAACTCATGCCTCAATCCCTTCTTGTATGCCTTCCTGGACCAGGGCTTCCGCCAGAATTTCCGCACCACATTCCTGTGCTGAGGGCCTTGGTGCCCAGGCCTTCCCTCTCCTCCCAGATGCAGCACCCCAGCCAGGGGTGTCCATACTGTTCCCATCATCCCCCTGTGCTCTCCACACAGAAGACACCCACCCTGCACAGACAACCGCAGAAAGACCATGCTTCTGGACAGCCCTGCATGGACAGAAGCAGAGACTCCGGTCCCGGCAGAAGGCACCCAAGCCTGGTCACACACAAAGGAGGGACCAGCAGATGGCCCCCAGATGGTCCCATCCGTGTCCTCTCTGGGAACAGCGATCGGTAGGGGAGGGACCCTGAACTATGAGTTTGTCCTGGAACCAGCACTGTATTCCCCTAGGTTCTACCCAAATGGGACTATGATGTGACCATACTGTGGGCACCTCGGGCAGCAGAGCCACGTGTTGCTGCCAAGGCTGAGGACAAGGACATCAAAGGGAGCCACAAAAATCCACCTTGGCCTGAAGCCCAGGGACATCCACCAGGAGGCCCATGCCCTCTGGAGGCCCTGGTGACCTCTGGACCCCCACAGTCTAGAGGCTGTATGCCCTTGGAGGAGCAGGTATCCAAAACTCCCTTCTCCCGGGTGGGCCTGGGTCCAGAGCTGGGTGCTGGATCTCCTCCAGGGTAGGGATGCACAGTTCAGGGGTCCAGAGGCCATGACTGCCCAAAGACTAGTCACTCTGGGCACCCTGGCTCTTGGCCTTACAGCATGGAGCATCATGCGGTGGGTTTCAGCCCTCACCACTTCCAAGGCACCCCAGAGAAGGTGCCCCCTCCCCCACTGGACCTAAGTCCAGAACAGTGCCAGCCCACCTCACTGTCCCCTCCCTGCCTCCATGAGCCCCAAACAACTGTAATCTCTACCTGGCATCTTCCCTAGCCCAACATTGTATGTGATACCTATTGCTGTTTCTGCAAAACCCAGAGCTACAAAAAAAAATCAATGTTGTTTTTGCTGCTCAGTGTCAGGAAGCAGGAGTGGCCTCTCTGGGTGGTTCTGGCTCTGTCTCCCTTGTTCAGTCGGGACGCAGTGGACTCAGGTCCTCTGGAGGCTGCACAGGGGCTGAGGATATGCATGGACCCTGCACAGACTGAGGGCCTCCAAGCTGGCCCCAGCCCCCCAGGGAGTTGATCCTAGAGCTCCAATAGGAAGAGTGGACATCTCTTATGTCTCTTCTCAGAAGTCACTTGTCACCGTCTCTGCCATAGGCTGTATACTAGATAGGAATGTTCCTGGGGTCCTGGGCTACAGGCCTGACCAATTTTGGCCACTCACCCAAAAACCAAACAGAAAAGGTCATGGTGAAAAGCAGGAGATTTTAATCACTGTGGCCACATTGGGAAGGCAAAGTGAGGTCCAGCATCCCAAGCCTCACAGATGCTGACAGAAGCTTTAGATTCAAATGGAGGAAGAGCTGGGGCCAGGGCAAGAGGCCTGCGTAATCAAGCAGTCCTGGACAGGCTGTGGTCTGGCCCATAGTGATTTCAGTTCTGGTTTGGCAAGAGGGCTCCAGAGAAGTCCTGATCAATTTCTGCTTGCTGCTCAGGATGTGTGTCTAGCAGACCTGTGGTCCTGTGAGGGAGCCATCAGCTCCCACGAGACAATCGCTCCTGCTCAGGGTGGGGGGTCCCATTTGGGGTGCCATGCCTTCCTCCGATAGTGCCTGGAAGAGTTAGGATAGCACTAAAGACTTCCCGGGTCTGAAACAGAATGCTGCACCTCTTGCCTCAGTCTTGAAGGGGGACAGGATGGCTAGGGTAAGGTTAAGATTAAGAAAGCTCATGTTACAGTGTTTAGATGAACACTCCTTAAATGATTGACATGCCCGCGTGCACAGTGGAGCAGCGGCACCACCATGGGAACAGACACCGATGGAGACAGAGATGCCAGCTTCCTCGGCTCCCAGCCACCCGTGGAGCAACTGAGGCCTAGTGAAGAGTCACTGCTCTCAGCCTAAGCAGCTCCAGCTCCTCACCCTGAGGGGCTGAGGGTGCTTCTTAACCACCATCCACACCCACCTCTCCACAGAGAGAACGAGCTGTGCCTGGGCTGTCACACCTCGCAAACAGCCTAATTACCACTTCAAGCACGCTGTTCCTAGGCCCGAGAACGCCTCAGGACCCAGGCGGAGGCTGCATCTTGCTGTGGCAGCAGAACCAGGAGCACAGCACTGAATAATGAGCCTGGAGGAGAGGGTGAGTGGGTGCGAAGAGCAGGAGGCAGGCACCCTGGAGAGCTGCCAGGCTAGGGGAGGGCCACGAAGAAGAACAGGCCCCATCACATTTTGTTTATGGCTCCTGCTCCCATCCACAGCCCAACAAAGGGAGCTGCCTCCCCTTCCCTCCTCAGCTCCTGGGGAGCACCACGGGAACCAAGAGATAGACACGGCCAGGGCCCAGTGATACCAAAGGCAGACTTACCAGCGTCCTGCCCAAGCCAGCCCTATTCCTCCCACCAGAGACTCCTACTATTGGGTAGGGGGCCACCCTGAGCAGCTCACTCCTCCAAATCCCCACATTCTGGCTCTTGGTCCCGGGGAAAGTGCCCAAATCTCACTACCCTCATGACCTCAGGGCCTCAAGGCCTTGCCTGGGTCGGCCATGTGACCACAGCACCCCCTGGTGGAATAGTCTGAAACAACTCTTGTGCCCAGGCTTTCCTGACTGAGCCCCACATACACACCAGCCCTACCCACAGCCCCACCAGGATGGTTCTATGTTTCCCTTTGCACAAAAGAAAAAATCAAGGCTCATGGAAGCTGGATTTGTCCCCATCCAGGGACAGGATAAAGGTGCAGGCAGGGGTGCTATGGGGCTGGGTGGACCTTGGGAAGGGCACAATCCTAGAGAGCCATGGAGCCTCAGCCTTCCCCCTGTGGCCTCACCCTGCTAGCCAGGCTCCTGGCAGACCCCGGTGGGTGCTTGCCCAGGACATATGCCCCACCAGAAGGGTGGTTCAGCAGCCCAGGACCCCTCACAGGAGCCCCTCCAGCAGGACCACACCATCTCCTGGGCATTAAAACACTGTCCCTTGGCAGGGCCTATTCCTCCCACATTTCCCTTGATGCTGGACCTCTGTTGAACAGCAATGTGTGAGAACTCTAACTCCCAAATTCGTATGCTGTAGTCCTAAACATGTTGGTGTCAGGAGGTGAATCTTTGGGAGGTGAGCAGGCTGTGAAAGTGGAACTCTGTGGTGCTGCTAGTTCCTTATTAATGGGACAACCAAGCTCTGGAGCCCTCTTTCCGTCATGTCACAATGAGGAGGTCAGCTCCTACTGGAACCTGATGGGCCCAGCACCCTGTCCGTGGGCTTTCCGCCTCTGGAACTATGAGAACTCAACTGTGGGGCACAAGCTGCCCGTCCAAAGTACTGCTACACTGCCCAAGGCTGTCCATCATGAAAACTTGCACAAAATAGTATCAGCCCACCTGCCCACCTGGGAAACCCTGAGCCCACCAGTGGGCCGTCAAGTCTCTCCGACAGGGTGCCCTCTGCCAGTCAACTCGGGAGTCAAGAGTGAGTCTATGGTTCAGGGTGCAGGGCCACTCGCGAGGCTGCTCTTCATGTTTCTGCTCACAGAAGGGGAACTGAGCAGAGGTGAGGGTCTGCACATAAAATGGGGTGAAGAGACTCCTGCAGCCCTGGGAGGAGGGGCATCCACCGTAGCCCAGGGTGCCAGGTGCACTATTTGTATCAAAGGGAAGCCCTGGAACACATCAGGAACTAGTTTCCTCTCACCGGGTCAACTTCCTAGGGACAGGGCTGACCTGTCAGCTTCACAGAGGCCAGAGGACTCACCAGCCCCACAGCCCTCTCCCGCTCCTGTGCTAAGCCCAACACCAGTCCCCATGTGGATGGAGTCAGAAACACCTGTCTAAGGAGGGCATCCAGCAAGGCCTTGCCTTGGTCTGCCGTGGACCACAGCACCCCCTGGTGGAAGAGTCTGAAACAGGACACAGGCTCAGGGCTGGCTACACACACAAGGAATGACACTGGTCACAGGCATAAATACACACGTAATGTCACAGATGGCATTGCAACAGCACAGAGTCAAAGTTCTCAGCCTTGGCAAGAAAGCACTATAGCCAGGTGGCTCCTGCCAAAGGCCTCACAGAGTGTGCCTGGGTCTCCCCAGGAACAGCCCTGCAGCCAAGGCTCCCCAGGGCAGGAAGAACCAGCCCAAGACTGACCAAGGTCTGGGGAAGAAGAGACTCTTTTCAATGTTGCAGGTATTTCAAAAATTCACCTGCAGGAAGAGTGTTCGCAAAGCTGCCTGATTCTCTGGGTGATCACAGCAGGGTTTCCCCAAGGGACAGAGTCCCCAAAGCTCAGAGTCCTTGCAGGTTAGCCCAAGCAAACCTTGCACAGCAGCTCTGCCTGTGAGGCCAACCTCACATTTGACAGCAGGCTCAGGCCTTACCCAGAGACACTCTGAGGCCTGCGACTAAACGGTGAGCACTGGGTATGCAAAGCAAAACCCAGCCCAGCCTCAGGCCCCTTCCATCTGCACAGCCACTGACCCAACTTCAAGCAAAGGAGACTGTGGGAGAACCCCCCAGAAGGTGGTAGGGCCCTCCAGGCTGAGCCTGCTGTTCTGACTAAACACACAGGGCCCATGCTTTGCAAGCAATAGAGCCACCGATGGTGTCCTGCAGCACCCCTCCCTGAGCCACCTCCCACACCTGCAGAGGAGCACTGGCTGCACAGTCTGTGCACAACAGTGAACATCAGGCTTCTGGAGGGCAAGAGCCCCTGAAAGACTGCTGGGGTCAGGCCTCCTGTTCGCCTCAGAAAGGGAAGTGCGAGTCAGGCCCAGGACAGGGCCACCATCGGGAAGAGCAGAGAGCGGCAGCACTGAGGCAGGTCCAATCCACAAGCCGTACACTGTAGCACAAGAACATTGAGAAAGGGACTGGGCCAGGACCCACACGAAGCCTCCAGCCAAGGCTGACAGCTTGCTGCATACCCTCCTAGGGCAGCCCTGGCTGCTCAGATGGAGTCAGAAAGGGTTCCAGGTGGGAACTCTGGGCTCAGGGCCAGTCCCTCCACAGAGAAATGCTGCCCACTACACTCCTGGGCAACACCAAGACAGTCCAGTGGCCCTGGGTAGACACTGCAAGGTCAGAGGCAGTCAGAGCCCTGACACACAAATAGCACACAGCATGTGGGGTGCAGGTGACTACAGAGCCGCGGCTACACCTGGGCATGAGCCCACCTGCAGTATCAAGGCTCCGCTGACTCGGCATGGGAGAGGTGGAGGAGGAGTCACAGGAGCATGGCTGCTGAGCAGCAGCTCCTCTCAAAGGTGTCCACAGAGCAGTGGACACTTGCAGGCAGTGTCCTTGCATCCCTCTGGCCCCGCACCAGGAGTGCAGTTTAGTCTTATAGAGGCCGCAGCAGGAGAGGCAGCCACAGTCCACTGCCCCATGATGTCATTCAGGTCCTCCTCTGGGACTGAGCATCATGGGCCAAAGGGAAAAGCCATCTACAGCTCCAGATGCTTGGGATCAGCCTACAGAGCAGTGACCTGTGTGAGCTCCGTGTTGGGCGTGGATGGGCTCTGTGGGCTGACGGGCACCATGGGCAGATCCACGCCTAGTCATGCGGGCCGCGGCACTGTCTCAGAAGTCTTGCAAGCCAGGGCCACATCCTTGGCGATGCTCCGCACTCGGTCAGATACCTGCATCTCCCGATGCAAGGCCGATGCACAGCAGAACTTGCGGAAGCAGGCCTTGAAGTTCTCATCCAGGAAGGCATAGAGGATGGGGTTGAGACAACTGTTGACATAGCCCAGGGCTGTGCAGAAGCGCAGGATGGCCACAGCCATCTCACTGCCTGGCTGGACACCCAGCCCTTGAACCAGAACAAAGACCTGCACAGGCGTCCAGCAGCCCACAAATACAGCCACCACCACCAGCACCAGCCGGGTGATTCGCCGCAGGTTCCGGTCCTTCTCTCGGGAGCCTGAGAGCAGACGAACACCACGCAGCCGCCGGATCATGAGGCTATAGCAGACAGAGATGATGAGCACGGGAATGATGAAGGAGAAGAGAAAGATGCAGACAGCAAACACGGGGCCCCAGTAGTCCTGGGGGGCAGGGATCTCCACCAGACACTCGATCTCTGCAGGGAGAAAAACGAGATCAGAAGGGGCTGCTGGGAACCATGGGGAACCTGGTACAGAGAGGAGGGCCACCCACTGACCTTCATCCTCCACCTGTGCTGAGCCCATGATGGCAACAGGAACGCCAACCACAGAGGCCAGGGCCCATATGGCCACATTGACAGCCTGAGCCTTGCTGGACGTCCGGACATCAAGGGCACGGATCGGGTGGCAGATGGCTACGTAGCGGTCTACACTCATGGCCGTCAGGGTGAAGGTGCTGGTGAACATGTTGTAGTAGTCAATGGCAATGACCGTCTTGCACAGGGCATTCCCAAATGGCCAGAAGCCCAGTAGGATGTCTGTGCCCTGGAAGGGCAGGGTCAGCAGGACCAGGGTGTCTGCCAGAGCCAGGTTAAAAATGTATATGTTGGTAGCTGTCTTCATCTTGGTGTGCCTGAAGAGAGGACAGGGAGAAGAAAGGTTCCATTGGCCACTTAGACTAGCCCTGGCAGGAAAGGCAAGGACTTGGTCCTGGACCCAATCCTAGGCCCACTGAGCCAGTCTGGGGAGTGGAGCCTGGAAACCAACATTTTAACAGGGTGACGCTGAGTTCAGAGGCAGCTTCAGGAAGGGATTCTGACACCTACAGAGAGCTCCAGACCTTAAAGACTGTGGGGGTGCCAGAGCACATGCCTGAATCGTAAGAGAAAGACCTTGCCTTTCCCCTGAGTTTCCCTCAAGATTCCTCATGGACTCAACTCCTAACCCTTCAGCGACCAGAGGTTTGTAAGAGCTCCAAAGTGTGTGAAATCACATCAAAGACCTCCTAGTCCACACTACTGTCTAGCAATGGAAACAGGAAGTGGTGACAGGGACAGGAGGGGTGCTCATAGGGCCCAACTGTATCCAAGCACCTGGAACAGGGCTGCAAAAATTGCAAATTAGTAATAAATACTTGTTGAATTACTAAGTGGTTGTGGTAGTGGTGGGGAGAATGGTTATGGGGGCAGCGATGGTGGTGACGATGGTCATGGTGGTGACAGTGAAGTGGAGATATGAGGGTGGTGGTGGTGTTGATAGTGATAATGATGATGGTAAGGATGATGGTGGTGGTGGTGGCAGTTAAAGCACCAGAGGTGACAATATTCCATGTCGATTTAGTTGCCATAAAATAACCTGGGGTTTAGTTCTGTGTATTAGAGATTAAGAATAAGCACAAAGATGGGGGCTGGGGGAGAGCACTTGCCTGGCATGTGTGAGGCCTGGGTCTGATCCTCAGCACCACATAAAAATAAATAAACAAAATAAAGGCATGGTGTCCATCTACTACTAAAAATATTGGGGGAGGGGAGAGCAGCACAAAGACAGCCAGTGCAGTGGTGCATGCCTCGATCCCACAGCTCAAGAGGGTGAGGCAGGGGGACGCTGGGCTCAGAGGCAGCTTCAGAAACGTGGAAAGGCCCTAGGAATCTCAGAGAAATCCTGTTTCTAAATAAAATATTAAAAAGGGTTTGGGATATAGCTCACGAGTTAACTGCCCTGGTTTCAATTCCTGGCACCAAAAGAAAAAGAATAAGCACAAAGAGGCCAAGTCGCAACCTCAATGTGAACAACAGTGACGATGACGGTACCTCCCTGTGTCGAGCTCCTCCATGGGTTTTACCTCGTTTAAGACTCACAGAGATGCTGTTGGGTTCCCGCTGCATGGGGGAGAGAACTAAAGCTCAGATGCCCTAAGTAGCTTGCTTTCTTTTTCCTTTTTTTTCTTTCATGGTACTGGTGAGTTAATCTAGGGGTACTCTTTCACTGAGCTGCATCCCAGCCCTTTATTTTTCAAGACAGGGTCTCACTAAGTTGTCCAGGTTGGCCTCCAACTCACAATTCTCCTGCCTCAGCCTCCTGAGTTGGGATTACAGCCATGTGCCACCATACCCAGTCTATGAAACTTGTTAAGGCCTTGGAGCTGATAAAAAGCGAGTGGGGCTTGGAACCAGGTGTTTTAACTCCTGGAAGCCACCCCAGTCTGGTGGCTCAAAATGCACTCTGTGCCACCACTTGAGTGGTGTGGACATGGCAGCTCCTCAGCATGGGTCTTTCTGAGGACACGGGTGGTCAAGAAGGCCTCCATGTCTACTATCATCCAGGAAGTGGCTGGAATGCTCCCGTACCAGGAGACACAGGGAGGTGCTGTCAGCAGGAAGGCGGTCAGGGTACCTGGCTGCCCCAGGCGGCTGCACTTCTGGCCACAGAGGCCTGTGGGTCATGCAGGACCCTCCCTAGGGTCCTCCCTAGAGGTCAGTACTGTGAAGGGCAAAGCTGCTCTTCCCCTTGTCCAACCATGCATCTCTCTCTCTCACACACACACACCACACACATACACGTGCCTATGAGGCCTGTCCTTCCCACTTCCTGGATGGAGAAACAAGGCTCACAGAGAAATGGGGTTTGTCAGGGATGCTCAGAGGACAGTTGGGGAGTCAGGGACTGGACACTCCACTGTCCTGTTCTGCCTCCACCAACACCACTGCTACCCAGCAGCTTCCTGGGAGCCTGTGAGGCCCTATGGAGGGAGGGACGCTTGCTTCAGAGCCCTGAGCATTTCTTCAGAATCACCTCTTTCTGGGTCAGAGAGAACACCCTGGGCCAGTAAAAACTCACTGGTGTCTTGTTTCCCTGCTCAAGTCTCCCAAGGCTCCTTTCAAGACCCACTCACTGTCTGCAGTGCACTCGACTCTCTCCCATCCAGAGGAACCAGGGTCCCTCATCTCCCCAGCCCAGAAATCCCTCCCCTTCTGCCACGTGTGCCCAGGGTATGTGCCACGTGAGGGGTTCCTTACCCACCTCACAGTGCAGCCCCACAGTGCCCCCACAGTGCCCCCATGGCCACCCAGCCGTGCCACCACCCTAACCACCTGGCACAAGCATCTCCTCTGGTCCCCAAGCTCTCCCATCTCTGAGCACCAGCAGATCCAGGCTCAGAGGAGAGGGGCCTCAGGGCGGCCTGTCCCTGTGGGAGAGGTTGGCAAGCCCTGAGGAGGGCCGACTCCTAGGGTCCCTCTGGAGCCCACGAGGTCACTCACAGTCCGCTCAGCACAGCTCAAACCAGGGTCTAGGGAGGTGACGTCACTACCTGGACAGACAGGCTGGGGACAGGACTAAGCATCCAGGGCCTCAGGATAGATCCCGCTCCCTGGACAGGGAGAAAAGGAGCTTAATGGAAGCAGCAAGACAGCTCCATCTGCTCAGGTCCATCCCAAACGGCCTCCTGTCCAGTCTCCCATCTGTGGCTGTATGGGGCTCACAGAGAAACGGGGCCCCACCTACCTGAGGATGACGTACATGACGAGGCAATTCCCCAGCAGCCCCCCGATGCACACGGCCAGGTAAAGCCCCACGATGGTGACCTTGAGCCCAAGGGGCAGGAAAGAGCCATGGCTGGCATTGAGCAGCAGGTGGGGGGGCATCACACTGTGGTTGGAACTCAGGAGGGACAGGTTGCCCTGAAGGTGGCTGCTGTAGAGGACCTCCCAGAGTGGGGCAGGAAAGAGCGACTCCATTCTGCTGCCCTGAAAAATCAGTCTGTATAGGACCTGGGACCGGGCACAGAAACAAGTGACCATGTTGCAAGGCACACACCCACACAGGATGCAGAGCACAGCAGGTGCAGCCCAAACAGGCATGCAGACCCCAGGGCTGGCTGCAGACACCAAAGCACACATGCAGGACAAAGCACACACGTGAGGACACGGGCTGTGCTGAGACACAGACACACATGGAGACACCAGGGTGTATGCAAGAGAGGGACACAGAACACAGAGACACTCACGCCCACAAAGGTACCTCGCATTTGGTTGACAGACTCAAACGTGGACTGCATGGAGATAGTTACACAAGGACACACATGCACCCACAGGGGCTCGGGGACACAGCCACGTCTGTTCAAAGGTGATGTGATGCACACATATGAACACAGAAATGCCCAAACCACCCTCAGGCACACACAGAACAGACGCTAGCGCCCCTGAGACATGCCCAGGAACACCCGGGCACAGCCTTCTCCTGCCCCTCCCAGCCCTGCAGAGCAAGGCCCCCCACTTACCTCTAGCACCTCAGGCCCTATCTCCACGACTTCTTTGGGAATGGGGACTGAGGAGACCCCAGCCCTGGGCAGACGGATGGAGAGGCTGAAGCAGAGTGGGGCTAGGCGGCTCGCTCCTTGTCTCAGCGCAGGGTCTGGATGGGGCTGCAGCGTAGCTGCTGCTTCTCAGCAGACGCCAGACTAGACGCAGTGGCGAGTGCAGCAAGTGCGGCAGCTGGGGGAGGGGGAGGGGGAGGAGGCTGCTGCTCCAGAGCAGGAGGGGCTGCGCAGGGCCACCTGGGCCCCATACCACATGGAAACAGACATGAGATCAGGGCACACATAAAGAGATGGACCCACAGACCCAGCAGACCCACACACAGGCCAGGACACATGACATGGGTGTGCACAGACACAGATGCAGACACAGACCAGAACTCAGACACATACGAGGACACAGGCTCGCACAACAGAGTCCCAGGAACAGGAACTCAGGGAGAACCAGACAGACAGACTCACTCAGGCAGACATGGGCCCCCAACCCATGCAGTCACAGCCTTGGACAGCCTGGTCCAGACCAGCCTTGGATGGCCTCCCTGCCTACAACAGCACCCCTCAGCCAGGCTCCACAGTTGGCAGAGCCTCAGTGGGCAGGCAGATAGCAATGTCCAGCCCAGCCAGTTCTCAGAGCTCAGAGCCTTGTTGTAAACAAGCAGGAGGGTGCTGAACCCAGCACCCAGCACTGGAACCACACCTACTGTGTGCTGTTTGTGCCTACTGTACACCATGCCTGAACAAACAAGCACATTCCCCAGCACACACGGCTGCTGCCATGCACATCTCTCCAGCAGATGAGAATGTGAAACCTCAGAGGGGTAAAGACCCCTGTCCACCTGGCAGGCTGGGAAAGCCCAGGTCTGCTTGTCACATGGAGCCACACCAAGGGCATCTCCACAGTTGGGCCCCAGAGAAGGGCTCTGGCATTCACACAGCTGAATCACTCCCATGGATCTGCCTCCTTGCCAGCACAGAGGTCATCAGCACACTGAAATGAAAGGTTACAAGTCAAGGCCATGTGAGTGACCCCTGCACTGAACAGTCATGGGGTTGCTCTTCCTACATAGGATGTGAAGGAGAGCTAGACCTCCCCCCACACAGCCAGACCCTGCTTCTTTTCCAAGGATGGGGATCTGGTTGCTAGGCAACTGACAACAGTGTTGCTAGGATACCTGTCAAATCAGGAGAGGCCAGAGCAATCAGATGCCCCAGGACTCAGCATCCCCAGCTGTCCCCCAGGATTTGTCTCTGCATCTCCACTGCAGCTGAGACTCAGGAATACATGGACATTTGGGGAACACAGACCAGCAAACATGTACATAGATGCCTAGACAAGCACGGGATAAATACACAGAGACACAGGTACATGCTTAGGGATGCACACCAGAGCCACAGACATGCAAACCATTACAAGGTGTACAAGGCATGTTGGCAGACTCAGAGAAAGCACAGATGCCCGTGGGAATAGGCAAACACCAGCCGAGGCTCTCTAACACCCAGGAGACACACACTCTCACACATACTCTCCAGTCAAGGCTGACCCCAGACCTTAGGGTCTGACCCCAGACCTCTGGGCCAGGGGAGGCTCAGATTCCTGCAGCTCCTTCCCTAGGTGAGCCCAGAGTTCCCACTCCAGCTTCCCCTTCCTGCCTGCCCATCTTCAGAGCCTCATTTCCTAATGGCCTTTGCTGCCTCCCAGCCCAGACCCTGTCCTGGAGAAGGGGATGCTGTAGGTACTGTGAGGGTCGGCAGAGCAGAGCCACAGGACACACCAGTCTGATTATCTCACATGTCCCTGGGGCTGCCACACCCATATGGGTCCTGCCCCAGGGGGCTCCAGTCCTGCCTCTCCAGGGAGCCCTCCCTGCCTTGCCCCTGACCCCAGCCCTGGAGCCCTCAGCCCACCACAGGGTCTCCACACCAACTGCTGCAGTGCTGCAGGCAGGCCTGTGAGCTATCTCAGCGGACACCTGTGAAAGTCTCCATGGAGGTTGGCACAAAGGCCAGACGAAGGAGGCCTCTTGGCCCCTCATAGATAGAATCACAGGTGGGAGGACAGGCTTGTCATCTGATGGTTGGTGACCAGGATGAGATGCAGACTACCTTCCCACAAAGGGGGACTGGCAGTACAGAAGAAATGGCAGACTTCTCTTACCCTGACCAGAACTCAGTAAGCCCTCAGGAGGGGTGCAGGCAGAGCCTGGGCCTGACCAGAACATACGAGTCACACAAAGGTCATCAGGGGACATGTTATGTGCACATGTCATACACAGGCAAAACAAGGCATGCAAGGAAATCAGGGATGGCCCAGACATGAATGTCACACATGAAAGGAGCACATGCCCACAAGTCGCAGTGGAGCCAACAGGGCCATGTGGGATGTCACCTGCATCTGGGCAGAGTTGGTGCCAGAATGAACACAGCATCTGCAAAGGGTGCACACACCTCCATGCCTCCCTGGTGCCAGCCCTGGCGCCCAGCCCCAGTGCAGGGGCAGGGAGTCCTCCTGCTCCTCCTCTCCCCCTCCCTGCATCAATGCTTCTTATTTATACCAAGGGAAAGCTACAAGTCCCTTCTGACAGGACAGAACTCTCTCCAGCTCCCTGTGCCCCCATCCCAGAAGAAGGACCACGGTAAAACCTCCCCACCCCCTGTGTGCAGTGCCTTCCCCGACAGTGCTGATGCCTAAGCACACACAGGAGGGGGTCAGCATCAGGAAGGCCCTGGGATGCTCAGTGACCGGCCCCTCAGCCAGGAAGCTGCACCTGTAGAGTTCTGGCTCTGAACTCCAGAAGGTACCATCTGCCTACCTAGGAACGAGGTATGATAGGATTGGGAAGTAATGCAGACCGGAACACACTATGATTAAATCTGCACTAATCTTAGTCTAACTAAACTGTGGAATGAGTATGTGAATACCTGATATGTGCATGAATCATTACAGAATTAATAAACTGAGAAACTAAAATTGTCATTGTATCATAAAATTAATAAATGACAAATAGATTATGAAAATCTAGGACCGGGCTGGTATGTAGCTCAGTGGCAAAGCATCTGCCTTGCATTCGCAAAGCACTGGGTTCGATCCCCAGTTCCAAAAAAGACAAAAAAAAAAAAAGAACCCCACCAAAAATCTAGGACCAATCACCCAGGGGTAGGATGAGGGGCCCTGAATTCTGTCCCAGTGCCTCATGGGCACTGATGGGAAAGGATCTCAGCCTTAAAAGTATGGTTGCAGTTAGGCCCAAAGCCCTCTCCCACGCCCAGATGGTGAGTCCGTGGCCCCCAAAATGGTGCGTCAGTATGTACAGCACAGCGGTCACTTCAGCTTGAGGGGCCGCCCCGCCCCCACCCGGTTGGAGGTGGGGCAGGGCTCGGGTTGCCCGGCAACCGCATCAACAAGCACCGAAGATTCCCACAGAGAACCGTCTAAAAGTAAACTGGGGTGCGCGGGAAGGTCGGGCGAGTGGGCGCGGGTGGGAAACTCTGAAATTTGGAGGCGGGCCGGCGGTCCCCGGCTCTGCTCCTGACCCACGGTGAGCGGGATCTGGCCCGAGGGTGAGATGGGGCGACTGGGACCAGAAGGACGCTGGGCGTTCCCCTCTTCTCTGAGCTCTGCTCCCCTTGCCTCGGCCCAGCAGGAGTCAAGCCAAGATGATGGCGACCGCCCTAAAGCAGTCGGGCTCAGAGCCTCCATCCACTCACATGCAGCCATACACACACAGAGCCACAAGGATACCCCCCCCCCACAAAAAAAATGTACACCTACACAGACGTGCACACCCAACTCGGCCTGGCGGGGTCACCCCCAAACCAGTGCTCCTGGGACCCGGACAGGACAGACAAGACCAGTCCCCGGGGTTCTAGTGGGATGCTGACAGGTGACCACAGAAATGGGGGTCAATAGGCCTCACCCAGGGAAGTCCCTTGTGGTCTCTATCCCTGGGTAGGCCTGAGATCGCCTGGTTGGGGCAGGGGGTGTCTCAGCATTTTCTCAGTTCAATCCTTCGGTAGGGCAGAAAGGGCAATTTATAAAACTGAATGGATCAGGAAGTCCTCGCTGACTGCCGGAGGCAGTGGGTCAACCACCCGGCTGAGCGCATTGGCCACGACCTGTGTTCAAAAAGGCCAAAGGTTCGCCAGTGAAGTCTACCTCGACAAATCCCGCGGGGGGGGGGGGGGGCTGGACCGCGCGGTGGGACCGGTTTAAGGTTGGACAGCAAACGGGGTGTCCCTTTCCCTCCTCAGGCCAGAGGATGCCGCCGCCCGCAGGGAAATGCTCGAGTGAGCAGGTGGGGAAGAGCGCGTCAGGAAGCGGGCCTCGTGAGGAGCGCGCCCAGCGGGTGCCCGCGACCCAGCCAGGCTGGACGCTGACGCTGGAGGGGCTGGCCGCCATGAGCCCCACGCAGCGACACCGCCACCTGCTTTTCGGCGACCTGCTCAAGGACGTGGGTGCAGCCGCCTCCATCTTTCCGCGCGAGTCGGTAGAGCTGGAGTACCTCATGCCCGACCCCCGCGCCTGGACGCAGTGCGAACTACCCACCGAGCGCTGGAACCGGCTGCTGGGCGTCCTCAAGGCAGCGGAGGCTCGCGGGCGAGTCCGCGCCCTGCGACTGCGCTACACCCGAATGCGGGTGGGCCTGGAATCAAGGGCGGGGGCACCACCCCTAGGGAAGACCACCCGCTCGCAGGAGTGGGCAGAGGGTGGGTACAGCTGAGGCGCGGCGCCGCTCAGCCGGCTTTGGCCCGCAGGCAGAGGAAATTGCGCTCCTGATCCAGCGGCAGGACTCAGCGCGCGCCGCCATCAGACTGGAGACATTCCTGCCGCCACAGCTGAAACCCACACGGATTCCGGATCCCCTGGATCGACAAGAGGTTCTGGCAAGCCCTGGGTGGGTGGGAGGACCCCTCGCCTCCTCCCACACCGACCCCAGCCCCTCTCCTTGCAGCGGAGGCGCGTGGAGACCATTCTGGAAGAGGCGGTGGATGGCAGCATCTTCCCACGGTGACAGTGACCCAAGTGTGCCCCCACACCCTCCCCTTACATAAAGTTCTTCTCTGAGGACTCTCTGGTCTTTCTGGACCCCCACAGGGAAGGGGCGGATATAAATGCTGTCTCTCCCAACATTTGCAGTTAGACATCACGGTATAGGAGTGGGCCCCCAAAAACAAGTAAAATGTGAGTTGGCAGGAGTCAAAGTAAGGGAATATTCAGATCCCCCAATCCCAGCCTGCCCCCATCAGGCAACCAGTGCCATGGTGGCAGACGTGAGAGGCCCCCAGACTGGAGGGCAAGAGAAAGAGCCTGTCTCAACACCAGCATCCCACCAACCAGGGCTGCCTTCAGTGCTGGTCATCCCATGGAGGGGTGCATTCTGCAAGGGTGAGTGACCACAAACCAAAGCCAGCCATGCCCAGAGACTGTGGAAGATACCCCCAGGGCGTCCTACCTTCTGGAACAGAAAATCTACCCTCTAGCCTTCTCTCACCCTGAACAGTACCCCCACACACACCCTGCTTCCTTCCCCCAGACCCCCCCCACACACACACACACACCAAGCACAGTAAGGAAACCACCCCAGCCCATTTTGACAAACAAGCCCAAGTCCTATAAGACCTCTGCCCAGTTTCTGGACAGCTCTTACTTGTATCCTTGATGGGTTCTGCAGAACCTGGGGCTCCTCTTGGTCTCCTCTCCCCTGTCCCTCCTGCCCAGAGGACTACACAGAGTTGGGAGCTATAAGGAACCAGAAGATACCAGGGAGCTCCCACTGGCTCTGCCTGGAGCAGAGAACAGATCTGAAGGGAAGGCAGAGGTCAGAGCTAAGGTTCTGCAAGGAATTCTGCTCACTGGCAGTCAATCCCTAGCTCCAGGGGGACCTGGGTCCAATATCCCCTCAGCACCTTATCCTTCACCTATTCTGGGTCTTTGCTGCCCTGGCCTTGACCCATGCCCACATTCTGCAGAGCTCACAAGTCAGCAGGCCTCCTAGGAAGAGCAAAGAGAAAGGGGAGGAGTCAGGAGGAAGGACAAAGGGGAGCAGGGAGATGGTGGGCTTGGCCAGGGGCAAATAAATAGGGACGTGCCTCAGAAGACAATCTGCGTCTTGGGATGACAGCCAGCCCTGGGAGCCTCCAGTCAAGCTCCCTGCGGTTTGTACGCCAGGATTTTGTCTCTAGGGACGTACTGAGTGGCCAGGAGGATCTTGTCTGGTTAATAAAGTCACCCATCATCTCATCACTTCTCTGCCCTTCGTGCCTTCATGTTTAAGATGAGCACCATGGGGCTACTCAGGGACTCAGGGCAGTGCCCAAAATGACAAGTGTAGAGGCATGTGAGGACCAGAGACAAAGCCTTGCACCCTAAGAAGACCTGCAAGAAAGGGGCCAGAGACAGCTCTGTGCCAGGCACCCCTTGATCCTCATGCCTGAGAAGAGCTGGGTCTGCAGAGGCAACTAGGGAAGAAGACACTTCTACCAGCAGAAGCTCTACAGGGGAGCAAAGCCTGCAGGCTAAGGCCCAATGCACTGTGGTCTGTGAGGGGGTCTGGAGCAGAGGGCCCAGGCTTTAAGTCCCACCCCCATCACCACATGCCCTCCCTCACTGTTGGGCTCCTCCCTCACTTAAGGGGATGCTCTGTGCAGGCCAAGGGAGTGGAGAGCAGGCCTGAGGGGTCAGAGGACATGGAGGAAGAGGGGATACAAAGTAACATGAGAGGGTGGAAAGTATTTGGACCCCCACCCACTGTCAGCTCCCCACACCTGCATTTCCCTACAGTGGAAAGGCAACGACAACCACTTCGGAATCAGCCAGTTAGGTGGCCTTCACCAGGTGCTGGACATCTCTTTTGGGCCTGCTGGCCCTCACCTGTACCTTCCCCTCAAAACTGGTGTCTAGGCTAAAGCAACAGCTGCTTCCATCCAAATCGGCTTCCTTGCCTCTGTCCTGTTTTTAGTAGCCCATTCACACGACAGCCAGAGCATACTTCTGTTAAATCACCAGGCCCTGAGCACACAGCACTGCAGGCAGCATGGCCACCCAGCTGTTCTCAGCTCAGCCAGGCGTGAGCACTATGCAGTGCCCTGCCCTCAGCCCTCCCACCTCTCACCCAACCATTTCTTGTCTGCTCCCCACCCCCTATCTCAGATACCAGCCATTAGGTCCAAGCTGGTGTATCTGGCTCACTGCCTGGCATTCAGAGGACCCCAGAAACTTCCAATGGAATGAAGAGCTTTTGTGAAGTCTCCAGTTTGCTTCTCGGAGTTCTATACAACTACTTGTGCAATTAGAAGGCATTTGTGCAGAGGACCCCAACACCTGGAGCTGGCCAGGTTGCCTACCTACACTGGGCAGGGCAGGAGCCTGGCAGCCCAGGGAGACCAAAGGCATTCTGCAGACCATTTCCAGAGCAGGGTAAGGGCTAATCTGACACAGGGCCAAAGCATGCTGGGATAACAAATAACCCACATCTGTACTCACTTATAAAAGGGCCAGAAAAGTTGGCCAAAGGGACAGGCATTGGTGGCAAAGGGGACAGTGGAGCTTTAAACTTTAGTATATCTTGGGGCAGCTTGAAGGAGAAACAGGGAGGGACTCAGCCAGACCCTACCAAACATTGTATTCACCCTGGATGCAAGAACTTGCACCCCGGTACCCATCCTGCAGTACAGGAATCTCCTTTCTTGAGAAGTTCCACCAAAGGTGACAGGCTCTTGACCCCATTTTACAAGAGATTCAGGCGAGGGGTTGGCCAAGCAGGACAGGAGTACTCTCAGCGACCAAGGCGCACATAGGGCCCAGGCTCTCCTGCCCTGCGTTGGATGCCCGCATGAATGAAAAGGCCAGAAAGGCCACGCTAAGCAAAGTGGGGTGCCCGCTCCGGCCGCGTTCCACGCGCCTCAAGGCCGGGGCCACTCAGCTCCTCGGTGCGGGCGGATGGGGCACGGGGCCCTGGGCGGGGCGCAGCGAGCGGGGCGGGCCGGCGCCTACCCGCTCAAGGAAGTCCCGGCCCCTGGCTTTGGGGAAGTGCCGCCAGGCGCCTGCGCACTGCTCCTGCGCCCCCTCCCCGCGGCCCGCCGGACTTCGGAGCGCCTGGGCGGCAGAGGCCGGGAAGCGCGGGAGCGCGGCGCTGGGTGCGCGCGCATCGCAGGACGGCGAACAGGCTGTGGGGGAGCGGGCAGGAGCTTCAGAGCCGGCGCCGGGCGCTGCCCTTTCTCGCGCACGTGGACCTGGGCTGCAGTGAGACCCGAGCCCAGCCCCCGCGCGTGGGGGAGGGGGCATCGCTGGAGAGTTCCCCTTTTTCTGCAGTTCAGAGCCGGGGGAAGTGATTGCTCAAAGGTGGGGGCCGGAAGAACCCAGGTTTCCGCGTCTCCCGCCCCCCGAGCCTGGTGGGGAGGGGCAGGGCGGGACACGACACGACACCCAGTCCTCGTCTGCCCCACCCGTTGGGTCCAGCAGCCCTCCGCTGGGCAAGCCGCAGGGGAGGCGCTGCGCCCCCCGGCCCTAGCCAAGCGGGGCTCCGCGCCAGCCTCCCTCCTGGAACGCCGCAGGAGTACCTCCTGCCGTCTGACTTGAGTCCCCACTACAGCAGAGCACGCCCCTTCGACAGCCAGGGTGGGGCCAGACCGAATCCGGCCCTCCCGCCCCCACCCGCCTTTGGGTCGCCGGTGAGTGGGGCGCCAGGGAGACTTCTTTAATTTAAGGGAGGGTGGGGGCGTCAGAGGCTGGATGAAGGGACCCCGAGGAGGAGATAGGTTCCTCCAGACAACCCCACCGGCAGAGGCTAGGCAAGGGAGGTGGGTGGGGAGTGAGGGTCACTAGGGGCTGGGAGGCCTGGCCTGCCTTGTAGGAGACCAGTTGGGATAGCAGCAGATAGGAAAGGTACTAGGCAAAGTATGGGGCTCTGTTAGCCCCCTCCCAAAGGTTACGACATTGTTTTCTGAGATTGTCACTTTTTTATTCTTTTTTTGGCCTGGGCTGGCTGCAGACGTTCTTCTTCCTTCTGTGGAGCAGAACAGCAGCCACTCCCTAGGGATCCTCTGTCCCCAGAGACCAGACTTGTGCCTGCCTGGCCTCTCCTAGCCCAGGCTTGGGGATCAAAGCCTGGGGGGCTGGGGAAGAGGGAGGAGGCCCCCAATGCCAGGATGAGAGGCCAGAAGACCCTGATTCAGACCGTGTGCCCCACAAGAAGGAAAGGCAGTGGTCCAGGGCACCGTGGGCATTCTGGGGATATGTGTGGTTCCGGCTGGGTTGCCGAGGGAGCCAGGTCCAGTGTCTGCCTGGGAGGAAAGGGCTTGCTCCCACCTCTGCACCAAACCAGGTCCCCAGCACCCAGGCTGGACACCATAGACACCCCCTTCTGCCCCACTCTGAGTGGAGCCTCTGAGGACATCTGCAGGGAGAATCTGGAGGAGGAAGAGAGAGCTCTGGGTGCCTGACCTCCAGTGGCTGTGCCCCTTCCTTTCCCTAGAAATTTGGCCCCTGGAGGAGCCCTGCTGCAACTATTCTGTGTCCCTATCAGCTCGAGGGAGCCCGTGGGACCAGGATCTCAGAGGAAGCCAGGCGGGTAGTGAGTGGCCAAGGCCCCCTAAGTGTGTAGATCTCAGGTATTGTCCCCTCTTGTCAGCACATACAGGGAGGGCCCTGGAAGGCTCAACGAAGCCAAACAGGCAGAAACAGGGTTAAAAGGCCACAGCTTGGGGGAGGAGCAGCAGGTGGATAGAAAGTAATGAGAAAATTAAGTGGGATGGATTCTGAGCCTCTAAAAGGGAGGGTAGGGTGGTGGATATGAAGAGCTGGAGGCCTTGCAGGCCCTGACCTGAACACAGGTGGGCACAGGCAAATGGGGGTAAGGCTTTCAAAACTTCCTCCAGGGCTCTGATTGGCCACCTTGCTCCAGTGTCCCTGGAGACATTGGGATTGCATTTGGCTTTAGTGAGGGGGATGAGCTCCCTGTACATCTCACTGGTGGTCCAGGTTCACTGAGGCTCCAACTGGGGAGCTACCCCCGCCTCCTTCCCTGACTCGAACACCCTGCAGTTTCTGGAGGTGTTGGGCAGGGAGGAAAGGGGAGCCCACAGTGTTGGGGGAAGGTGTAAGAGGTATTGAGGACCAAGGAACCTTGTTTCCCCATACACGTTCCTCCTCACCAGTGCATGCTCCACTCCCCACACCCTCAGGAAGTCCTTCCTCAAGTCCCACTCACGTCCTCAATGCTGCAGGCCTAGCTGCCCCTCTGGCCAAGTCCCAGGTGAGTAGTCAGAGTTCTCTGGGTCCCTTTTGGTGGGGAGCACCTCTGCCCACACTCTAACCCCATAGTCTAGGCAGAAAGACCCTAGGGGTAAGAAATAGGTCCAAGTGTCTGACACCCCCACATACCATACACCAGCCTCAAGCCCCAGCCCCCTTGGGAGGGGCTAGGAGCCGGAAACCAAGAAAGAGGAACCCAGGCTTCCGGCTTCCCAGGGACTGAGCGGATAGGGGTGTCCTGGAACCTCGTGTGGGTGCCTTATTTGGGGCCCAGTCTAGAGTGAGAAGCCAAAGGTTGCTGCAGCCCCTTCCTCACTGACCTGGGTCTGCCCCCTGGCCCTAGTGTAAACTAAGGCTGGAGGCAAAAACTCTGGAAGGGGCATGTCTTCTAGGACCTAGAGAATAGGCAGGGGCCAGAGTCATAGGTGCTTAGTGAGCTTGACCCCTTTCCCCAGGCTGTGGTGAAGGTCCTGGAGTTGGCACCACAGAGCCTGGGCAGTCCCCTCCACTCACCCATGCCCACCCCGCATGAGGCTGAGAAGCAGGTAAGCCACTTCCTCCTCACCTCTGCCTCAGGGAGGGTGGGGGGCAAGCAGGGAGAGGAGCTGGGAGAATCTCCAGGGTATCTGGGGGCTGAGGGTCATGCCCTTGGGAGCATAGCCAGATGCCGGGTCCAGTGGGCTCTGCCCTAGAGGCTAAGGCAGCCCCATCTTTCCCAGCACACAGGGCCAGAGGAGGCGGACAGGCCCCCCCCAATGTCCAGCCATGATGTGGTCCCCCCGGCGGCCCCCAGCCGCAACCCCTGCTGTTTGTGCTGGTGTTGCTGCTGCAGCTGCTCCTGGTATGTGGGCCTGGGGGGGCATAGTTCACTGAGAGGGGCCAAACCCAGGGACTCTAGGGACTCGTGGGTGGCTCCATGGCATCACCTGTGGGCAGTTGGCCCTTTCCACCTCAAAGCATTGTCCTGTCCCGGGACTGCTGGGCCCTGGTGGCCAGCACCCACGCCCCCTGGAGGACTTTATGTGACTCCTGTGCCTGGTGTACTGAGGGCTCCCCATGTGCAAGGACCAGGCCTGCTGCATGCACAGGGGAGCATACTGCACACACCCATCAGTGCCTCTGTGAGCCAGCCCAGGCAACACTCTAGGAGCCCAGAGGAACACAAGAGGCCCAGACCCTGCAGTAGGGCACATTTGAGCAGAGACCCAGCTGAGGGAACAGCAGTCCTAGCACCCAAGATATCTGCACGAGGGAAGCAGTGAAGCTCCAGGTGGTGACAGGATTCCCTTAGGTATGTAGGGAAGCGGAGGGTCATGGGCCTTGCAGAAGCCTGGCCCTCCTCAGGGTTGGGGACCCAATGGAGTCTACTAAACAGTAACAACAAGGCCTGAGCCCAGGCAAGGGGCTCAGCCATGAATTCAAGGGACAGGACAGGGTGGGGACTGTGTCTACCGAGAAACAGGATGTGGCAGGAACGCAGTGTATCTAGAACTTTGGGCTTTAGATGTCTGTCCCCCAACGCAGCAGTTGGCTGGGCATAGACTTGGGGCCAGCACTGACAGAACAAGTTTCCCTTGGAGCCAGGGTCAGGATCCAGGACCAGACAGATGTAAACACAGACTGAAGGTTCTGACCCTGCATCAACCAGCAGTTCCAATTATTGATATCAGGCCTGCAGTGTGGGCCTGTGAGTAGCCTCTTCAGAAAGAGACAAACAGAGGTCAGGCCGAGAAGCCCTAGATCCTGCCCATTAAGCCAGGGAAGGGGAGAAGCTGAGGAGCCACAGAAGCACAGATGGTCAAACTACTGACCAGGAAGAAGTACTATGGGTACCAGGAAGGAGTACTGGGTACTATGGCCAGGACATCAGCCTGTATAAGTGGATTCAGTAAGGGCCCCAGAAAGTGTGGAAAGATCCAGTGCTCAGGACCACGCTCCCTACACATGTGCCAGGCACAGATCACGCTTGCTCACATGCCAAGGCCACATGAGGCTATGGCAGCACCTGTGGACGTCCCAGGTGCCCAGGGCAGAGCCACCTTCCTCTCTGCTGCCAGGAACCAAGAGCGGCGGCGAGCATGGCAGGCCTCACAGGAGAGCAAGCTGCAGCCCCTCCCCAGCTGTGATGCCTGGTGAGTTCTGCTGCCAGGGGCATCTGTGTCAAGGGGCAGGAGGGGACAGGCCTAATGTGCTCCGTCCCTGCCTTCAGCACCCCCCCAAGCCCTGAGGAGGTACAGAGCTGGGCGCAGTCCTTCGACAAGCTGATGCACAGCCCAGCGGGCCGCAGTGTGTTCCGCGCCTTCCTGCGGACAGAGTACAGCGAGGAGAACATGCTCTTCTGGCTGGCCTGCGAGGAGCTGAAGGCAGAGGCCAACCAGCACGTGGTGGATGAGAAGGCGCGGCTCATCTATGAGGACTACGTGTCCATCCTGTCCCCCAAGGAGGTGCGCCAGCTGCTGGCACGGGTTGGGGTGGCCTGGGGAGGATGCCTCTGACCTCGGTGCCCCGTCCCACAGGTGAGCCTGGACTCCCGAGTGCGGGAGGGCATCAACAGGAAGATGCAGGAGCCGTCTGCGCACACATTTGACGATGCGCAGCTGCAGATCTACACGCTCATGCACAGGGACTCGTACCCTCGCTTCCTCAGCTCCCCGGCCTACCGCACCCTGCTGCTCCGGGGGTCCCCACAGTCCTCTTCGGAGGCCTAGGCTCCAAAGGGCTCAGGAACCCCACCCTCTGGTGGGCAGACTCAGGGCTCACACTAGTGGCCCCCACGTGGCTGGCCCAGGATCTCCACCCCTGGAAGCAGCCCAGGCCCAGGGGGAAGTGCCACACCCATGACTCCTCCCCTCACCAGCCTGCTGCTGCCCAGGACATGTCTCTTGTTGGTAGCAGGAGACCCTCCTACTTGAGCTGTCTGCACTGCAGAACCAGACCCAGAACCAGGTTCAAGTGACAGGACCTGAATATATTTTACATATTCATGAACTCTAATCCTGGAAACATCTCCTTACTGTATGTTTTACCAAGAAAGAAAAAAAAAAGTTTTCATATTTATCTCCATTCCTACACCCCCAAAATGAGATCTTATTCTTGAAGATGTAGTTGAAACAGAAGCCTATATGTATGCCCACTTTGCCGGGGGAGACAGGAAAATGAGGGATCATCCTTGACTGCTCCCAGACCCTCCCCACAGCAGTGGCCTCTGGAAGCTGAACTCAGCCTCACCCAGGTGGGCTCCAGACCTGGTGTCTGCCTCCTGAGCCCTGAAGCAGGATCAGGCTTGAGCTGACACAGACTGCAGGAGTCCCTGGTAGGTATCATACCTCCCAGAGGGGTGGCCACTAAGGAGGCAACCTTCCCAAGAGTCCTTTGGTGCTGTCACAATGTTGTCTTCATCACAGGCTCCATAAGGCATCATCTCATTCCTCTGAATTTCTGGGAGCTTCAATGACTTCAAGCAGGAATTGGCCAAGGGCCAGGACCCCATTCCCTTGGGGCAAACTGCATTCTGCCTCCCCCAGTGGAGGCAGGATGAGGCAGGCTGTCCTAAAGAGGGGGCTGGGCCCTGGCTGCCCATCCCATGGGTGGGTGCTGAGCAGGTCAGTCTGACCCCTCACATGGACCCCAGGTTGTCTGTATATACAAGGCCCCTTCCCCACCTGCCCTCAGCCAAGTCGGTAGGGCCTGCCCCATGGCACACTCAGGAGAGGCAGCGCCACCCCATCGTCCTAGCCTTGTGGCACATGTGATCTCTCCAAAAGTCGCCTAAGCTCTTGCCTCTGAAGCTGCCCTGCTAGGGCTAAGCCCAAGAGTTGCCTGTCCCCAGGGAGGGTGTCCACAGCAGCAGAGAAGAAACAGATAGGCTCAGTTGAAGCCTGTGTACAGCCCACCAGGAGCAAGGCCCAAGGATGGCAAGATGGCAAACAAAACATTTAATAACAGGGCAAAGGGCAGAAAGGTGCACACCAGGCAGCTGGGGCAGGGCATGCCGCCTACTGGGAGTCTCCAGAGAAGCTGTGTCCACCAAGAATGCAGAGGGGCAGCATTGGCCAGGACCTGGGGCTACAGCGCAGCTGCACAAGTGCTCAGCAGAACTGCAGGGAAGCAGTGAGGTGGCCAAGCCATGGTTTCAGGACTGCCAGGGCTGGGGTCTCCACCCGCCCCCACCATCCCTGAAATGACTAGGAGGCAGGCTGGGCATGGCCACCCCTGGCTCACGCCACAGACCCTACATGAGCCAAGGTACCCACTTACAGAGAATAGGGTTGGGGGTTGTCCTGAGCCCACCCACCTACCTTCCAGCGGTTTCCACATTCATTGCAAACAACAAAGGTGGTCATGGGCTCATCAGAGCTGCGGGTCTGTACCTGTAAGGCAGGTGGAGCCCAGGGTCACCACCAATCTCTGCAAAGGGTGTCCCTTGACCTAAGCAGTGCTGGCCTCAGCCCCTGGGGCAGCCTGGGTGACCTGATCTGAGAATGCCCAGTCTTCCAGAGCTGAGCCTGTTGGTACATGAGCCACCAATGGGGAAGTCCTTGTATGGGTCCGAAGGGCCTTGCAAAGCTAAGACTGTCAGCTGAGAATAGGAGGGACCCCATATTGGGGTGACTAGCAGGGATGCCAGTGACCATAGCCACCTTCCAGGAGGCACAAGGGCAAGCCTCATCCCACAGGACCATGGGAAACCAAGACAGCCCTGCACAGACCAAGGCCCCTTGCAGGGCTGGGGCCTTGTTTCCACAGGGAAACAGCAGTTATTCACTGGCCTCCGCAGCCTCACCAGACTTACAACCTCTACCTTCTTCCCAAGCTCCCACCATCACTTGTCTCCCCAGACACTTCGGCATCCACTTCCACAGCAGGGTCAGGATCCTGCCTGCACTGACACCCTCATGTCTCCTGTACTAGGCAGGACAGCCCTCCAGCTTCTGTACCCCAGATCAAGTGGGACTCCCACCTGAGACACTACTTACTAGGCTGGGAGTCCTGGGGAAATGAGGGCCCTGAAAATGCAGGAGAAATCCACACTTGGGCCTCTGCCCTGGCCTAAGTCCAGGCATGAGAGCAGCCCCCACCCAGCCAGGTGGTGACAGGTGTGGGCTCCAAGGAGAGTATGAATGCCCAAAGACATGGGCTCAGGAAGTGGCAGCCACTCGCCTGCGTGTAGGTACAGTTCTTCTTCCTGCACTTGCCACAGGTGAACAGGTCTGTCTGAGTGCCACCTGTGCGTGCCATCTGGTGCTCACGGATGGCCTCCTTGGTCATGGCCTTGCGGATCTCCTTCAGCTCATCACTGGCCATCTCCTGGGGTGAGGGCCAAGTGCTCAGCCTGCAGCCCCACAGAAGCAGCCCCCAGCCCCTGCAGTGGGGCTCACCTCTGATGTCATCACCGCAATCTGCTGGGGGGTTATGGCACCACACAGCACATTCCGCCGGAGGTCAGGGTTCTTGGCATCCTTCAGGTTGGCAATGCGACTGCGCACACGGTTCTTGTACTTCATGTCTGTGTTTCCCACATCCCGGAAGATGCGTGCGGGCATTTAAGGACCCATGAGGCCACTGTGCTCCACCTGCCCTGCTGGGGGCCATGTGGGGATGTTCTGCCCAGCTACACAGGAGCACTCCACCCACCCAGCCTGGTGAGGAGCTGAGGGGCCACAGTGCTGCACCTCCCCCAGACACATTCCTAACTGAGACCTAGGCCCCACCAGCAGGCCATGCCAGCCTCTTGGCTCCTCCAGGGAGGGCCCTCCCAGGGCTAGCCACCCCATGATCCAGACAGGCACAGGGCAGCCCAGCAATGGTATCCCCCAGCCACCAAGGGGACCTGGGGCCAGTAGCCTATAGACCACCAGAAGCCCTGGGCCCCAAAATCCCTGCACAAAGGATATATTCCTCAATCTGGGCCGACAGTCGCTCACAGTCTGCACCAACAGCCGCATGGTCATCTGCAAGAGGGAGCCCTCACTTGCCACCCACTTGCTTTTCTGCCTGCACCAAACCCTGGCAGCGAGGAGATACACTCACATCCCTGGGGTCACTGCCCAGGATCCAGGTTCTCTGGTAACCCCAAACACCTCCTGCCTCCTCCAGGGTCACAACAGATTGGGGGAAGAGAGCCACATCCCTGAAGTAGGCCTCTACAGCAGGCAGGGGCAGGCCACCCTGTGAGTCTGGGTGCATATCCAGCCAGGGCCTGCCAGGCACTCACGGTCTGTTTGCAGGGCAGTGGTCAGCATCTCCCGGCACTTGTTGCGCACAGCATCACAAGTAACAGGCACTGGGGGAAACGTGGTAATCCTTGGGGTGGACAGCATCCTGGGCAGCTCCGGCCTCTTGCGGCTGGAGAGACAGGGTTAGACTTAAGGCCACAAGCACCCTAGTAGGATGCTGGTCCCCAGAAAAGTAAATGTCATGGCACCATCCCCACCTTCAAAGCCAATCTGCTGTACCCTGACAGGCCCTGGCAATGGCCTATCTTCAGTCAATGCCCATGCAGCCTGCCCAGCTGCCCAGAGGAAGAAGTAGACTGTAAAGTCCCTAGTGATCAGGGCTCACTCCCCAAATGGGGACAGAATGCTGGATTCTTTTCCCAGAATGATCTGTGCAGCATCCCCAGCTGCTCAAAATGAGCTGGGGATTTCCTGACACCTCTAAAGTGTTCCCCTTGCAGAGGACCCAACCATGGGCCACTTTACAAACACCTCTCTCTGTTGATGGCAAACCAAGGACAGGGAGTGACCTATAGCTGCCTGGAGGAAAGATGACGTAGGAGCTGCCCAAAGTTCAGCCTGTCCTGACCAGGGCCCAGCCTGCATTCACTTACTGCCCAGACTGGTCAAGGGCAAAGCGATCCTCAACCACAGCCTGTCACCAGCAGAATTCCCAGTCTCCATAGCAACAGGAGCCTGACTTCCCTCCTGGGGACAGTGATGGCCACATATACTTTCAGGACAGGAGAGGGGAATCAGACACCCTGCTTCTGACTCTGAGCAGGATCTTGTAGAAGGGGTTCCAGCCTCAAGTGACCCCAGGCTGAAGGGGACATCCAGAGCAGGCCAGTGAGAACTAGACCAGGACAGGGTCTTGAGGAAGCAGGCAGAGGGTTCCTACAGAGGATCAGATGTGCAGCAGCTCTCTGCTGAGGAAGATGTATGTCAGGGGTCTCACTGACCTCTGGGAAGACATGGCCACCCACCTCAGATGGCTGGGGCAGGGAGTCTCAGCTGTGAGACACAGTGCCCAGCATGAGGCTGACAAGCATCCTTAGAGAAAGCCCCTCCTTCAGTGCAGTGCCTAGGCACATGAGCAACAGCACCCTTTTTCTGCTGAGGCAGGAGGGTGTACACCTGAATTCAGGTATGCTACCTGGGATCCATGGCCTCTGAGCTATCCTTTGAGGATGATGTGGGCAAAGGTGTGCCCTTCCCCCGGTTCCTGGTTTTGGCATCAGAAGCATCTGCCATTGTCAGAAAAGAGAGGGACAGACTGGTCAGGGGCAGGCCACCATCAAGGTTAAGTTCCATCACCACCAGCCCTTTTCCAACAAAGTGCCAGGAGGCCACCAGGTCTTCCTGCCAGTGGTCCTCTCTCCCCCATCAAGCCCATCTACCTCCCCTCACATTCCCCACTCAAGCAGCTCACTGTGAGGCCCCTCCAGGGCCCCCTCCTGCCCATCCAGGGCCTGCCTTGGGGACTAGGACATGAATATGGTACTCCCAAAGGCCACACAACTGGAAAGTCTCAAGAGATGATGGTCGTCTCTCAAGGGTGTGGACAGAACTCAGGAGAGGCTTGGTCCTTCCCAGGTCCAGAAACAAGGCTACCTCCCTACCCCATGGGGGATCTGTGCCACCGAGGCATCCTGTCCCCAGGAGGAGACCATCTTCCCTCAACCCAACTTTCTCTAGTGGTAGCTCCATCTCCTCCTTCTCCATCACTGATAACCTGGAGCATCCTGGCCTTACTCTTCTCCTCTGTGTGATCTAAAACAGCCCAACTCCCTCCTTCTAGGGCTCCTGGATGTCCTCAATGTTCAGTCCAGGTTCTGCACTTGACTCTGCTCTCTACCTGTTCTATATGGAAATCACTCCCCAACACACACCTTTGTTCCAATAGTCATGCCCTACAGACTATCCCACCCATCACTGATGGGCACCCATTGGTCCACTTCCACCCTGAGCTTGGCTCCAGACTTCCTGTAGCCCACTTCCAGGAGGCCAGCTCAGGGTAGCACAGCCAGCAAGAGGCCAAGTGTCCCCTGAACCAGCATGTGGCCTGACCCACACCCAGGAGCTTCTTCCAGGACTTGATGAGGGACTTGGCCAGCGCAATGACCTCCTCGTCCGAGCTCTGTTTCCGCAGGGCGTTGACAGACATCCCAACACGGGTGGACTGCAAGGCAAGTGGCCTAGGTTGGGAGATGGTGGAGACCCATCCCAGGGGTCAAACCCTCTTAGCAGACCCTTGGTGGCTTCCATAAGGCAGGGTCTGGGGACCAATCATGAGGAAGTAGACACCTCTCTTAGTGGCTCTTGTCCCATGTGGAACCCAGGACAGAGTGAGTTATTCTCAGATGTACCCTCCCTGCCTCATCAAGCATTAGAGAAAGGCAGGGACCCTCTCCTCAAAACTGGTGTTTGTGCCAACCAAACCCTAGGGTGGGGGTAGGCATAGGAAGCCCTGCCACATGCCGGCGGCATGACTATTCCTGGAACTGTGCTGGGCTGCAGCAGGCAGGGCCTACCTGGAGCAGGTGTAGAGTGATAGGCATGGCCTTCAGCTCCCGCAGCAGGTCCATGGCTCCCTCCTGGAAGGAGAAAGGACCTTCATAAAGGGACTTTAGACCTCAGCAGACAATCTTACCTCCTGCCCATGAGGGAAAACACAAGGCAGTAACAATTTGGAGATCAGAAGGAAACCACAATTATTCCACCAGGAGATGCTCAGAGCTCTGCACCAAGAGAGTTCCTGCCCCATGGCAGGGGCCTTTATTGCCCCTATCTCAGGGTAGGAGAAGGGCTTTGTAGTCTCACTCCTCACGGTAACATGGCTTCCCAACCCACATCCCTGGCAACGACCTCCCTGACCTCACTCAACATCAGGTCATTGACCAAACAAGAAGAGTAGAAAGGCCACAGCTCCTTCCCAGTAGTAAGGAACACACCCAGATGAAGGTATACCCCAAGTTCCTTGGCCCCCTGTCCCATCCAGGCCCTGGTGGGTAGGATAGCCTCTCCTTATAGTGCTCAGCAGGCCAAACCCTTAGGGAACCCTCACTCTGGTTACACCACAACTAGCACCCACAAGGCTCATAGTCCCACTCCTCATGCATCCCCCCAGGACAGCCCCCATCCCTCCTCTGGACCTTGCAACAAATTCCCTGGTCTCCCTCCTCTGCTCCATCCCTGCCCAAGATCTTTATTTCCTTAAAATCCTCATCACACTTCCACAGCGGACAGGCTCCTCAATATTCCCTAAGGGTGCCACCCCAGGACCCTTGCTCCTGAAGATGCTCTGCCCAATACCCCCCCCCCCGCACATTGACAGATTTCATGCCCCCCAGCTTGTTCAAACACCTTCTCCTACTTAGGACTCACCTCATGTAATACCCTACCCTGCCCCTGCCTTGCTGTCCTCCACAAACCACATCACTTTATCCTGCTGTATGTTCACATTGTGTCTCCCCACACTACAAAGGGGGCCAAGACAACCCACAGCCACTCAGGTAGAGAAGCTGGCCTGCCCCAGTATGTGTGACTTCTATGCTAAGGCACCCCTATTTACCCCACCAAGGTAGATCCTACCCCTCTGGCCCTGCAAAGACCAGCCCTGAGGTGACCTCTGGGAGGACAGGTGATCCCCCAGAGGCAAAGGCAGTCCTCCCCTGCAGCTATGTGCACCAGGTGACACAGCTCCAGAGAGTCATAAAAACCACACTACAGCCACAAGTCCCCAAGGGTCCTCTCAAGTGCTGCAAGAACCCTGGAGGCCCCTCCTCTGCATCCTCTCATGCTGTGCTTCCACCAGCCATCCATACCCTGTCACCCCTCCTGCCAGCTCATGTGTTGCCATCAGAAGCATCTGATTGTCAGAAAAGAGAGGGACAGACTGATCAGCGGCAGGTCACCATCATGGTTCAGTTCATCACCACCAGCCCTTGTCCAACAAAGTGCCAGGAGGCCACCAGGTCTTCCTGCCAGTGGTCCTCTTTCCCCCATCAAGCCCATCTACCTCCCCTCACATTCCCCCATCTCAGCCCCCTCCCACTTAGGATTCCTTCAAGGAACAAAACACCTTTCTACGGTCAGCAGGTCATTGTTCACTCCCTCTCTGCTGCCCACCATAACCCAGAGGTAAGTAAGCACAGTCTTGGCGGGGTTGTTTCCAGCTTAAACAAATGTGTGGGAGCCTGCCCCCTTCCTGGTGTACACAGGCCCAACCCTGCTTGTTCCAAATAGCTACCCCGACCCACACTGAAGTCACAGCCCTGGGCAAGCTACGCAGGCCTGAAAAGCCCGTGACTCAGCCGCCTTCACCACCCGGAGTTGTCCCGTGGGGGCGCGGTCCCATTCAGTGCGCTGGCGGGCTCCTTCCAGACCCCTCCCCAACCGAGCCAGGCAGGATGCAGGATGCGCAAAGGATGCTCCCTGGAGGCTGCACGGGTTGCCAACGTATGAAGCTGGGCTGGACCCTGGAGGCCTCGCACGCCTCCTATGAGGCTCAGCATCCGCAGTCAAGCGGTCTGGCTGCAGGGGCAGAGCCGGCCCTACTCCGCTCTCCACCACCTGCCCACACCGGCTGGCTGCTAGCTGAGGCCCGGCTAAGGGAGGGAGAGAATTTATTAGAGGAACCTCGTTCTTAAGGGTTGTGACAGACAAGGAGAAGCCGGGCCAGGACAGGAACGCCTCCCGCCGCCTACGGGCGGGAGGGCCGGCAGGGCGGGGCGGCGTCTAATCCAGAGCGGTGGTCCGGGGACGAGGTGGAGGGCGGGCCCGGGGCGGGGGTCTGGGCCAGGGCGACATCTCGTCCCGCCTGCGGTGGGCACGATGGGGTCTCGGCGGGACTTGGGACCCGGGGTCCTGGCGGCCCGCGCCCCTCACCGCGCTCTTTCTGGTCACCATCTTGTCCAACCTCCGGGCGATCCGCGCAATTTCCTCCTCCTTGCCCATCATCGCCTTGGGGCCAGCACCCTGCTCAGCTCAGCAACCCAGCCCGGCCGGACCAGGGCCGCAGCCGCCGCGACCCTCGGCCCAAACCCCCCGATCGGCGGCTGCGCACTGCATGATGGGACGCGGAGTCCCCGCCCCGCGGACTACAACTCCCAGAAGCTCCAGCGGCGCACACAGCTTCCTGGGAAAAGTAGTCCTGACAAGGCCTCCAGCGGATGACCCAGCCCACAATACCCTGCGCAGAGGACGAGAGGGCGGGGCGGGGAAGGAGTGGGAGGAGGGAAGGGCGGGGCACTCAGGGCGGAGCGGAGTGGGGGCGGGGCTAGGATGAAAAGAGGAGCGGCGAACAGGGAGCAGGGCAACGGGCGGCGAGGGACCAAGGTGAGAAGGAGGCGCGACGGGCGGGGCGGGAGGAGCTAGGAGGAGGAGGCGTGGGCGGGGAGGGGAGGGACTAGGGGAGGAGGAGCGACAGGCGGGGAAGGGAGGGGCTACGGGAGGAGGAGGAGTGGGCGGGGCGGGGAGGGACTAGGGAAGGAGGAGGAGCGACGGGCGGGGCGGGAGGAGCTAGGAGGAGGAGGCGTGGGCGGGGAGGGGAGGGGCTACGGGAGGAGGAGGAGTGGGCGGGGCGGGGAGGGACTAGGGAAGGAGGAGGAGCGACGGGCGGGGAAGGGAGGGGCTACGGGAGGAGGAGGGGTGGGCGGGGCGGGGAGGGACTAGGGAAGGAGGAGGAGCGACGGGCGGGGAAGGAAGGGGCTACGGGAGGAGGAGGGGTGGGCGGGGCGGGGAGGGACTAGGGGAGGAGGAGGAGCGACGGGCAAGGAGGGGAAGGGCTAGGGGAGCAGGAGGCGCGGGCGGGGCGGGGAGGGACTAGGGGAGGAGGAGCGACAGGCGGGGAAGGGAGGGCTACGGGAGGAGGAGGAGTGGGCGGGGCGGGGAGGGACTAGGGAAGGAGGAGGAGCGACGGGCGGGGCGGGAGGAGCTAGGAGGAGGAGGCGTGGGCGGGGAGGGGAGGGGCTACGGGAGGAGGAGGAGTGGGCGGGGCGGGGAGGGACTAGGGAAGGAGGAGGAGCGACGGGCGGGGAAGGGAGGGGCTACGGGAGGAGGAGGGGTGGGCGGGGCGGGGAGGGACTAGGGGAGGAGGAGGAGCGACGGGCAAGGAGGGGAAGGGCTAGGGGAGCAGGAGGCGCGGGCGGGGCGGGGAGGGACTAGGGGAGGAGGAGGGGCGAGGGACGGGACGGGGAGGGGCTAGGGAAGGAGGAGGCGCTGGGCCGGCCACAATGACGTCTTTACGTTGGTTCCCGGTCGCTCCCACTTTCCAGATGTTCTCGTGGTTCCCGGAGCCAGAACCTGAGGCTCCGATACCCTTTTCCCTGTCCTGTGGCTCCGCTGACCCCTGCACTCGTCGTCCTAGGGCATAGTTTGAATTGTTCATGCCTCTGGTAGAGGTTCCTCCACCAAGAAGCCTGCGGGCATTGGGCGGTGTGAGGGGCAGTAGCCAGAAGTGGGGCCTGGAAGGGTGCCCGCCCCTTGAGGAAGACGCCCTGGAATCCTGGAGATGCTGTGAGGACAAGTCCAGCCTCCGAAGTCAGCCTACCAGGGCACAAATCCCAAGCTCTGCACATTGACTGCTTTTTCCTCAGTCTCCCCACCTGTGACTTGGGACTATAGAGTCCCCTCACAGCACTACTGTCAGGATGATGTGCACTGACTCATACTGGGAACAGAGCAGGGCGGTTAGCTCTCATGGCATTGCCACGGAGGTTTCCAGGAAGGGTCAGATTGCCCTCAGCCAGAGGATGCCAGGTCAGAGAGAGAGGAGGCACAGGGCCAGCATCTCCACCACTGCCTGCCACCTGCTCAGGATGCAGATGCTGGGTGGTGTACTGGAGGGGCACAAATCTGGGGGAGAGTCCAGGCCAAGGGACTGGTGACTATATTCTTATGGGGCCTACTGTTACTGAAATTAAAGCCAAAGAACCATGAGGCCAGGTGGCAGGTTGGCTGACCAGATACCCTGGGCTGACCAGCCCTGGGCTCTCAGAGTCATTAATTAGATATGATTGAGCTCCCAGGAGTTATTGTGCAAATGGAATCATGGTCATGGTCAGTTATGAGATTCATCTTCTTTAATATTTATTTTTTACTTGTAGTTGGACACAATACCTTTATTTCATTTACTTATTTTTATGTGGTGCTGAGGATTGAACCCAGGACCTCCGCACATGCTAGGTGAGCGCTCTACCGCTGAGCCTCAATCCCAGCCTGAGAGTCATCTTTATCACTAGGAAAAAGCATCGGATTCCTTATAGGTAACAGTGTTTACAAATGCACCCCATGATGGGTGAACACAGCCATCCCAACTTCCACATGGACTGATTTTGCCCCTTTTTGTGAGCCAGGTCTATTTTTCATCCCAGCCTAACCAAGCTAGTCCTCTGTGGCCAGTATCCTGTGTGCAGGAGTCAAGGCTAAGTGTCTAGCCACACCATGAGCTCCAAGAGAGGCTGGAACCACATGCTCTTCAACCACCTTCTGAATAGCTGATACCAACCATACCAACAAGCTGTCAGGATCCCATAAAACCAGTTCTGGGGCTACCCTTGTGCAAGAACCCCAGAAGAATGGCTTCAGAGCTCCAGGCTGTGAGGGCTGCACAATTGGCTCCCCGCCATCCATGGTGTCAGGTCCATGCACACTGCCCAGCCAGCCCTTGGAGACACAGGTTTCTCAGGGCAGAATTGATTTGAAGGCTATCTAAAGAAAGCCCATACCCAAGCTGAGGGACCCTCTGACTACCAGGATTCATCATCACGTCACCCCACATGCTCTGTGTACTGTTGCTGGGAACCCCAGTGGTCACTTCACCCAGGAGTGAACCTTGCCCTTCAGTGAGTCAGGAAAGCAGCACTTGAGTTTTAAGGGTGACAATTGTGGGGAGATGCTTCATAGCTGTGTGCTGATACGATCGATCAGTTTCCTTTACAGTCCCGTGCGTTTCATTCAGATACTGTCGTGTTGCATGGCACTAACACAAGGACAGGGAGCTGAGGAGCTTCCAGCCAAGCACCAGGGCTACTTGCTGAGCAGAGTGCTGTGCTGGGCTGCATGCCTTGGGCCCACTTCCCTCCTCCAGAAGAGGCCAGATAGCTTCCCTCCTTGGGCTGCAGTAGGGCCATATGAGATTGCTCAAAGGAATCTGCCATATCTAGGGGGTCTCCCCTGGGCTCCCTTGGTGTAGCCCTTGAAGAAGAAGGCTGGGAGGCTGGGTCTCTGTGCAGAAGGTGTCTCCTGAGTGGGTCCAGCCTGTGGGCTGAATCAAGGTACAGTCTGAGAAGCATGATAGCCTGGCTCATAGCAGGAACAGGTGAGTAAAGGAAGGAGTAGACCAGGCAGATGGGGTGTTAGAGGCTTCCATCTGGGTGGGTCCCACTGAGGCTGGAAGTGGCCCATGATATGAGCAGCAACAGCCTGTAGGTGGCAGGAGCGAGCCACAGACCTGCCTGGACATTTCATCCTCCCCTAGGGAGGTCCAGCAAGCTCCCAGCAAGAGCCACACTGTCCAGACAGGACCACTAAGCAACCAGGATGAGAATGTGGCTCTTGCTTATAAGGTTGTGGCACCGACCAACTCCAACACTCCTAATCCCAGTCTTAGAATCCCTGTTCCCAGGCCCCTTCTGTGGTCCTAACCTCTATGCCCTTGCTCAGAGGCCCCCCTGGGCTGGGCCTCATCAATCTGGGAAACTTCTTCTCTGGAGCATATGACCCCCAAAACTTCCTGGGTCCCTAGACCTCCAGGCCCTCAGGAAGCCACAACCAGGTATGACATCAGGACAGGAGGATTCTCCTGGGGATGTTTGCCCCAACAGGGCCCTGTGTCCCCCAGGCCTCACCTTAGCTCAGCACAGGGGGAGGGGAGGGATGTCACACTACCCAGGTTGCCAGAACCTAGGAACCAGGACAAGAACAACATGTCACACAAGTAGAGTGTTCCTGGTAGGAGCCTGGCTTATCCTCCCAGCCCAGCCACCACAGGAGGCCCCCCACTCCACTTCCCATGATGCCCAGACTCAGATTCACCCCACCAGGAGCCCCTGCAGAGGTCCACACCTGACCCCACTCCCTGAGGTTGAGCCCCCAGCTTCCTTAGGGATTCTGCCCCTTCCTGCAAGGTATCTTTCATACTTGGTGCCTTTCAAGAGAGACACACCTAGATCTACCCTCAGGACCTCTTGGTGGGCAACCAGCACTATCCTGGGGCCTCTAAGGGGGATATATCCCAGCTTGGAGTTCTAAGGAGTGGCCATGGCCCTAAGGAGGCCTAGGAATATCCCCCAGGGTCTGCCCTACCAGGTCTGCAGCACATTTGGCCCCCAGCCTACCCCTCCCCCTCCTCAGGCCAGGAAACAGCGGAAGCTCAGGCCATTTATTTTTCTATTTGTGTCCCCCCACCTCCTCCGCTGCCTCCCCCAAAGCCGGCCATGACCCCAGTGACCAGCACAGTGCTTCCCCTCTTGACTGAGGCAGGGCGGTGGTGGGAAGGCTCCTACTGCCAAACTCACATGGAGCCCCCCTTTATTTCCCATCACCAGGAAGTGGGGGGGATGATGCAGCCTCAGGAGCCCTACCCCTCTGTTACCCTGGAGTAGGGGCTGAATTCCAATCCATAAGACCCTCCAGCCTACTGTGGGGCTTCAAGGTCTCTGCTACAGGGCTCTATGGAGCTGTGACCCCAGCCAGTCCCACCTAAGCCTCCCTTGGATGCTGGCCTCTGAAGTCAAACAGGACAGAGACCAGAACTGACATGCAGCTAGTCTCCCACCCCTGCTGCTGCTGGCTTTGCTGATGCAGGTCCTAGCCATCTGGCCTCAGTCTCCCAGTCTGCAGAATGGGAAGAATCACCAGCTCAGGACAGTATCTCCTGGAAAGTCCCCAGCCAGCCCATAACCTGGCCAAGGGCCCAGCTCCCTCCCCCAGAGACAGCATTGGGGGAGGCAAGAGGCATCCCCCAGAGGCCAGTGTCAGCCCTGGCTGCCTGCAGCAGGCTCACTCTAACAATGCACTTCCCCCACACAATTCCCAGAAATGCCGCCCTCCTGCCTTGCCAGCCCGCCAGCCTGGCGGCCACTCCACCCTCCTCCTCCCCAGGGCCCTAGACGGCCACAGGGTCAGGGGCAATGGGTGAAGCATGGAGGTCTGAGTCCCTGCAGCAAACCCAAGGAGTCCTGAGGCAGCCTGCCCTGCCCTCCTGCAGAGACCAGTGAGACTCCTGGGCCAGCCAGAGCATGGCCCTGGGTGAGGGCAGCCATGGCCAGGCCCCCTACAGGAACAGAGCCCCTGGCCTTTCAGCTGTGCTGAGGCTGTGGGAAGCTGTCAGATCACACCCTGGCTCAAACCCTCAAGTCCCCAAGGCTCATTCAGAGAAACTGGCAAGACCCTCCCAGACCCCGCTGGGCCCTGGCCCTCTGTACTCCCTGCCTTTCCACACTGCAGCCCCTTCCCCAGGGCCTCGTCAGGCTCCTGTGTCTCCTTCACACATTTCCTTCAGGTTTTCAGATGTTGGCTCAAAAGTCACCTCATGAAAAGAGAAACTTGTCATGCCAACACAGCCCTCCTCAGGCCTGACACCCTAAATTGTGATGTTAGGGTTTTGTTGATTTTCTGCCTCTCCACACTAGAATAAAATATTCCCAAGCAGGGAGTTGTTTTGTTGTCTACTAAATTCCTACCTCTTAGAGTATGGCCTGGTACCAGCTGGTACTCAATACCCAAGAAGTGGACACAGCCATTCCTGTCTATGACCAAAGAGGGTGGGCAGTCCCCTGGGCCCACGTGCAGCCCTGCTGGTTTTCCACCAAAGCCATTTACAAAGCCAGGACAAGCCACAGAGAAACAAACAGATTCAGGTGTCCAGTGGCTAGAAAGGCAGTGTTCTTCCTCTCTGTTCCTGGCCTTCCTTTCTCCCATCTCCCAGTCTGGCAGGGGAAGGCAGGGCAGTCAGGTTGGACTCTGCCCTCCAGGGACCCAGGGGAACCAGCCCACCTCTGCCTCCACAAAAACACCAAACAGACCAGGGCACATACTGGTACAGGACCAGCAATGCCCACAGACAGGTCCTGGACACAGAGCCCAATAAATGCAGTCGCAGACGCACAGGGGGCCACAGGAGGCTTGGGGCAAAGCCAGGGTGAAGCCAGCAGCCACCAGCAGGGGCCTGGGCGCTGGGCAGAACGTCTGGCGCCGGCTCAGCCCAGGCGGCCCTCCACTCCCTGCTCCGCCACACTGAGGCCGGCCAGCCTTCCTTCCTGAGTGGGTTTCCTGGCCCCGCCCTACAGTTGCCACGGAAACCCGGAGCAGCCCAGTCCAGGCTGGTTCCCACGGAGCCCCTGCGGAGCCGCCTTGCTGCCTTGCTGGGGAGGCCCACACAGCACGCGGCAACACTCAGGAGGACACACACATCCATGCAGCCCCCAGGGCAGAACACCCCTGGAGGGTTGCCCAGCAGCACCCCCCAGGTGTGCGCAGCATGGGACACCCCTGGAAGTGGGCACAAGCTGGGATAGCACCCTCCGCACCTGCATGCCCTCCACAGCACAACACCCCAAACTCTGGAGCAGTCTTCAGACATCACCGGGACCCTGGACGCACCCTGCTGCTTGTGTCCTGCTCACTGACTCCATAGGACATGTTCCAGGCTGCCTTTGGCTTTCACACCCCCAGCTCATGAAAAGACAGACATGGACACCCCAACACAGCCTGTGCCCCGCAACACAGAAAAGTCCCCACCCTGTCTGGCTTACCCTGGAGCACCCAGGGTAGGTAAGATGCACCCCACACAACAGTCTGAGTGTCACTCCTTAGACTACAACAGCACCCACTGGTCTCGTGCACTAGCAGGCCCCACATAACCATACCCTCACTGCCCCACCAGTCCAATACCCCACAAGCATATCCCAGTGCCCACACCACCATCTAGCACTTATGCAACTGAGTCCACTTAATGTGGTGAATTGTGCACTGAACCCTGACCCCAACCCAGCCTTTTAAAGCATTTGTACCCACTTGGGTCTGTTTGCACCCTCATGCCAGGTGTGCCCAGGCTGCTTCTGCCTGCCTCACTTGCCCTTCCAGGACTGAAAGCAAGGCACAGAGCAGAAAGTTACACTGTCCTCAGAAAAGGCTGAGTGTCCACCTGACCCAGACCTGTCACTGGCAGAGTCACACACACCCACTGGTTCTGAGACATCAGGCCCTGATCACAGGAGAGAGGTCAAGGATGACCCCATTCTCACATTCTCCCTGCTGCATCCTCTGGAGGCTGGACCTGGAGCCCAGAAAGGCAGAGGTGGGCAGCTGGCTCCAAAGCCACGGTATCAGAGGACCAGAGGCACTCTCCACCTGGAGCCCCATCCAACAGGGACCCACCCCATCCTTTGGGAGTGGAAGTCTAATTGGTCCCAGCCTCACTGTTCCTGAATCAGCCAGGGCCCGGCTGGTGGGAGCCTGGGAGGTCTGTGCCCAGGCAGCGCCTGGGAGGTCCCTTACCCCCAGCCCAGAGCTGAGCTGATCCCCCACCCAGAACCACTGAAGGGAGTACCCAGCATCCTCTGCAGGCTTCCCAGCAGCCAGGATCCAGTCCAGACTGAGGGAGAGGAGCAGGTAAAGGGCAGGGAGGACAGGGTCCACTCGATGTCTACCTTGGCTCCACACTTGCAGAGAAATGTTGCCCCTCATTCCCCATTTCTGTGGGCTGGGGCTAGAAAAAGGGTTCCCATTAGGGTGGGCAGCAGCAAACCTGGCCAGGCCAGGCTGAGGTGGGCTCTAAAGATAAATGTGCCCTCATTTGGACAGAGCTAGGACCGCAGCTCAGGGAATTGAGGGCCATATTTTCCTCAGCAGGACCCCTGGTCTTCAACCCACAAGTCTTCATCTTCTTATGGGAGAGTCCAGCTTGTCCGGCTCCCCAGACCCTGGATAGCCTCCAGCACTAGGGTCCACCTCACCTCACAGCCAGGCGGATAGGCACCACGCAGACCACACACAGACAGCAGTCTCTCCACCAGATGCCACTCCCCCAGCACAGCCAGCCACACCTACACCAGCCCTCCTACAGCCCTGGGGAGTCCCTCCAACCCTGAGGCTCCAGGGTCAGGGCCACCCAGCTGACGGCAGTGCCCTCCCCCATTGGGACAGTGGGCGGGGCTGCCATCCTCACCCCTGCCAGGCAGCACAGAGAGGGCAGCCTGACCCTGCAGAAGGAAGGTAGCACCCCACCAGGCTCCCGGAGCCCAACACACAGGACATGACAGCCGGACACCTGAGTCTCATAGCTCAGCCAAGAAGGTCACTGGCTGGCGCCAGGGGAGGTGACTACTGGAGGGACATGTGCAGGGTGGAGGAGGGGGTGATGAGGTAATGCCGGACACAGCAGGCCACTATGTTCGGAGCACTCGGATGACTCTGGGTCCTTAGGGGCTGCAGAGTGCCTGGCAGAGCCCCAAGGGAACTCTAAATCCACCCAGTATTGGGGGGGGCCTACTACAAAGGACCCTGGAGACCATCTTCAGGAGCCCCAGGGACCATCACTGCAGACCACTCACTGCCCCTGCTGAGTCAAGCCCTGGGGACCCCAGCCTTCCCTGGTGACCCCAGGCTGCACCAGCTCTTCCCTGGTGACCCCAGGCTGTCCAGCACTTCCCACTGGGAGACCGGGGTGGCCCTGACTCTTTGGACCCATTCCCCCACCTGGAATACTAGAAAAGCTTTCCATCCTCCACTATGCCCCCTACTGTCTGCCCAGTCCACCTACCCGCAATGAGACCTGGCCAAGAGAGTTGGCACCACTATAGAGCCCTGTGGTTTGTTCCACCTCCATGCCCACCACCACTGCATATCTCGTGAGAAATGCCAGAAGCCCCCCTCCTGGGGCCCCAACTGCTCCTCATGCAGGAGGTACTAGAGCCAGTGATGGACTGGGGAGATCTAGAAAGCAGCCTGGGAAACCCAGTCTTTTATTGGCCTATGTGACAATCTGTAAAGCAGGGATGATGGACATGGGACAGTCCTCAGGCTGAAAGACCCTTGGGGTTCCAGCCTCTCCCTGGGACAGGAGTGCCCTGGGGGCAGCTCAGGAACAGCCACCAGGGATTCATACAGGACCTACCCCATTCCTCAGGAGATACTGCATGTGGTCTAGAAAACCACCAGAGACTACACATGCCTGGAGTGCCTGACTTCTGTGGCCTCAAATCATGGTGCTCAGGGGGAGGGGTACTCTGGCATGATAAGGGGAGGTGTAGAACATCCAGGTGGATGTTAGGATGAAGATCCTGACCCCAGCTGGGCTGCCCACAACAGTCCACCTTCCCTAATAGACCCATACTTGGAGCCAGGTGTGGTGGCCATCCTGTAATCCCAGAGGCTCAGGAGGCTGAGGCAGGAGGATCACAAGTTCAAGACCAGCCTCAGCAACTTAGCAAGACCATGTACCTAAATAAAATTTTTTAAAATGTCTGGAGATGTGGCTCAGTGGTTAAATGCCCCTGGGTTCAATCCCTGGTGGAAGGAAGGAAGGAAGGAAGGAAGGAAGGAAGGAAGGAAGGAAGGAAAGAAGGAAGGAACAAAGCATACTTAGTTTTCTCAGAAGAAGGGGGAAGTTCCCTGGATGAGAGCTAGCAGCTTCTGGAGCTCAAACCCTTCCTGATGTGCACCAATGGACATAGGGAACATTAGTGAAGCTGGAGGTTCTTCTGGAACCGCCCCCATAGGCTTGTGGGCCCAAGGGAGGAGACCTCAAAGGAGACCCAGTGCTCCCCTGCCTCCCTGGCCCCACCTGGTCCAGCCTCCTTGCTCTGTCTGTCCTGCTGGCCTCTGCAGGGCAGGGGAGCTAGATGCCATGGGTTCCAGCTCCACCACGCAAGAGTTGGAGAGTGGGAATGCGGCCAGGGTCCCTGCACACCCAGACTCCCTGCTTCTTGGGGTCCCTGTAGAGTTAGCCTTGCTCCACAGTGGAGGGTGTGGGAGTGAAGGAGGGAAAAATAGGCCCATCTTCTCCTCTAATCCCTGGGACAGGCTTGGAGTTGAAAGTCCCCAATGCTAAATTCCAATTGCAAGCGCTGGAGGGTTGGGGGGAAAGGAACACCTCAAAACACAGGCGCTTTTCCCACGGTGATTGACTAGGGAAGGCGGCCTCCCAAGAACTTTGTGCTAAAATAAATCTGCCTCTTTCCAACGCAACCTCATGGCACTGCCCACTCCCCCAGTTACTGCCTGGGGGTCTTTCTCCGTGGGTGGGGCGGCGGCAACTTGGCTCCGAAAGCCTTACAACCTCATGAGGACTCCCTCCTTCCAAACCCCAGCCCAAACCAGCGGCCTTCTCCTACTGGGGGTCTCTCCTTCGGAGACAGTGCGGGGGGGGTGCGGGGGGGTGTGGGGGGCTCTGCGCAGGGGAGGCCTTGGCAGGATCCGGCCCAGCCCAAGAAGAAAGGGAGCCCCCGGGGGAGGGGGCGGCCCTGGACCCGGCCTGCCCCGCCCAAGCCTGCCAGACCCGCAGCCGATTGGCCCCTCGCCGCTATATCTGGGCGCCCGCCCGGCACAAGGCCACCAACATCCCCACCGTTGCCCGCCCGCTGCAGGTCTGTCCTCCGCGTCCTGCTCCACAGTGCCCACCATCCTTCCTCTGCGCTTCCGCGCTGCGTTCTGCCCAGGCCGCGCCCAGCTGGAATGCAGAGATCGCCGCCCGGCTACGGCGCAGAGGACCCGCCCGCCCGCCGCGACTGTGCATGGGCCCCGGGCCCCGGGGCCGCCGCTGAGCCGCGCGGTCTCCCCACCGCGCCCGTCGTGCCCGCCGCGCCCGCTTCGCCACCCAGCCCGCCACGCAGTCCACCACGCAGCCCCGAGCCGGGGCGCTATGGCCTCGACCCGGCCGGCCGCGGGGAACGCCAGACTGCCGACGAGTCGCGCATCAGGCGGCCCATGAACGCCTTCATGGTGTGGGCGAAGGACGAGCGCAAGCGGCTGGCTCAGCAGAACCCGGACCTGCACAACGCGGTGCTCAGCAAGATGCTGGGTAAGCGGCGGAGCTGGGGAGGGGAGGGAGTAGGAGGGCTGGGGGACTTGGGCTGGGGCGCTGGAGATTCGGGCCCGGGCAGAGGGGTCCGAGTCATACCCTCGCAGCTTGTCCAGGTGGCACGCTGGGTCCGATGGGCCGTGCACCCGACGGCAGTCAACTCACCTGTGTGCGCGGCCCGCAGGCAAAGCGTGGAAGGAGCTGAACGCAGCAGAGAAGCGGCCCTTCGTGGAGGAGGCCGAAAGGCTGCGCGTGCAGCATTTGCGCGACCACCCCAACTACAAGTACCGACCCCGACGGAAAAAGCAGGCGCGCAAGGCCCGAAGGCTGGAACCTGGCCTCCTGCTCCCAGGCTTGGCGCCGCCGCCGCCGCCGCCACCGCCGCCTCCTGAGCCCTTCCCGGTGGCGCCTGGCTCGGCGCGAGCCTTCCGCGAGCTGCCCCCACTGGGTGCCGAGTTCGACGGCCTGGGGCTGCCCACACCCGAGCGCTCACCGCTGGACGGCCTGGAGCCCGGCGAGGCCGCCTTCTTTCCGCCGCCTGCGGTGCCAGAAGACTGCACGCTGCGGGCCTTCCGTGCGCCCTATGCCCCGGAGTTGGCCCGGGACCCCAGCAGCTGCTTTGGGGCGCCCCTGGCCGAGGCGCTCAGGACCGCGCCGCCCGCCACACCCCTCGCTGGCCTCTACTACGGTGCCCTGGGCACGCCGGGCCCATACCCCAGCCCGTTGTCGCCGCCGCCGGAGGCCCCACCGTTGGAGGGAGCTGAGCCACTGGGGCCCGCCGCTGACCTCTGGGCAGACGTGGACCTCACCGAGTTCGACCAGTACCTCAACTGCAGCCGGACTCGGCCTGACGCCTCTGCGCTCCCATACCACGTGGCTCTGGCCAAATTGGGTCCACGCACCATGACCTGCCCAGAGGAGAGCAGCCTGATCTCAGCGCTGTCAGATGCTAGCAGCGCTGTCTACTACAGCGCCTGCATCTCGGGCTAAGCCGCTGCCCGCTTCCTCCTGTTGCCACTGCGACCCTATGGCCGGCTGCCGCTGCCCTCTCCTTCTTGCAGATATATGTTTTGACTATGCCATAGCCTCAGGACGCTGGCAGCTTGCTGCCTGTCTTCCTGCCACCATCCTGGTTCTGGGGGTCCTGAGGGCCTCTCCCAGGAGTTGGGGCTTTTGCAGGAGCCGGAGCCTCGGACCTGCTGGCTGGCCCTGCCTGGGTTCAGCTTTTCAAAGCACTTAGTTCTTTCCCTGCAATGTATCTTTTAGAACCAGATTTTTTTTTACTTTCCCTTTTTTTATATACATAATACAATATATTTAATTTTAATTAAACTTTTAAACTTTTTTTTTCCAAGGGGTTTCAGTGATCACCAGCAATTATGTAGCAAGGGCTTTTAAAAACAAGGAATAACAATGTTGGTTTGCTGTAAAAGAGGGAACAGGATCTGGGTTCCCCTGGCTCAGGGGCCACAAATAAAGTGCGGGGCCTTCCCTCTGCATACCTGTGTCTTGGTTGTTGGGGCAGGAAGAGTATCATCCGCAAGAGTCCTCAACCTGCCTTCCTCCTGATCTCCCTAGGGAGCTGACCCCAGATGAGCCCCATGGGTCCAGGGCAGCAGCCCCTTGACAGCAGTCACAGGTCACCCTCCCAGCCTGCTCTAACTTGCCCCAACCCCACTGTGACTCAAAGGAGTGAGTTGGACAAGCCAGCAATCCCCCAGGCCCTTACCCCATCATGCTCATCTGCTTCCTAAAACTGTCAAGCCCAGGGATTGGCTGCCCAGAACAGCATCCTTCGCCCAGTGCCACCACAGGCCTGACACCTATGGACAGACACAGCACCCCAGGGCCCCTGCAGGAGTTCCCACTCACCCCCACATCCCAAAGAAAGGCAGCACCCACCCAGGCTGTGCCCACCCTGCTCCCCACAGTGAACTATCCAGCCTCTGCTTGCACAGTGTTGGTGACCAGTCAAAGAGCCCCAGACATCAAGCCTCAAGCTCTTCAACTGTGGAACCCCAATCATACTAGCCCTGGGCCCCTCCCAGGAGGTCTGGACCCCACTTTCCATACTACCTCCTTGGGCCTCTCAAGTCCTTTCAAAGCCTCTCACTGAATGAGGTCTCCTTTAGGGAAGGGTATGACGACCACCCCCAGTGGGGATCCTGATTACTCATACCCTCAAGACCTCCCAGTTCTTCTCAGCCTAGAGGAGGGGTCCTATTTTCCCTACCTGGGGAAGGAGCCTGTCTTACCTCAGTGCCCCCGTGGCATACACCAGGGGTTGTGCAGATGGACTTCACAGCTTGGTGTCAGATGTGGGGTGTGAGCACACAGCCTGGGAGTGGGACAGACTCTCAGTATGGCCCTCACCCACTATCAGTTGGAGAGCACAGAGAACTCAGAAACAGGACAGAGACACACAGAGGGGACAGAAACAGACAAGCTGGGGGAGAAGGAGAAGGAGGGTTCAGCTTGTCGTCTGTTTGAACTCACTGAAAGGTGCCCAAGTGCCTCCATGTTTGGGGTGGGGCATGTTCCCAAGGAACTCACCCCAGCCACACCTGTAAACACACAGAAGTGATGAACAGACAGGCTGCAGCAGGCCAGAGTGACATTCATCCCCCCAGAAGGGCTGCCCCTCTAGGTCAATGGGGTGGCAGTTTAGCCCACAGTCTGTGTGAGGAGACTGCAGATCTCCAGTGTCAGGGTCCCTGTTTGGGGCAAGTCCTAGGGGCTTGTAACATTGACAGCAGAATCGTGCCCACCAAGGGCAGCTCCAACAGTGGCTCCTCAGCAGTCTTGGGTGGCCTCCCGGCAGGACCCTCTTCCCAACACCTCTTCCCTCTCCCCCAAGGATGGAGCTACCCTCCAGCTGGACCCCAGACCATGGCTAGTCTTTCCCTCCTTGCTCTATAGGTCTCCTTCCTGGGGGGGGGGTTCTGATCTCCCTTTCCTTCTCCATGTTCAGAACCAGGCTCTCCCTCACTTGGATGAAGTGTCTAACCTCTTCAACAAGGAAAGGGGTGCTGAGAGAAGATAAGGTGCACTTCTGTCCCCAGCAGGCATGCTTATTACCTTGAGCACCCTAAGGACACCAACACACGCCACCTAAAGATACACATTGGGGCAGACGAGGGGGGCAGGTGTCTTTGGAGTCTATGTCCTCCTCCTCCTCCACTCACCTGGACACGAGGAAACTCGACCACTTAACTTACATTCTACAAAACCTACACAAACATTTTATTTTGTGATGCTGGGGATTGAACCCAAGGGTGCTCTACCACTGAACTACATACCCACCCCTTTTTATTTATTTTGAGACAGGGTTTCTGAGGCTGGTCTCAAAGTTGCAGTCCTCCTGCCTCAGCCCTGCAAGTCACTGGGATTATAGGTGTGCACCACTGAGCCCAGCCTACATGACATATTCATAGAGTTGTGAACCATTATGACAGTCTCATTTTAGAGCTTTTTCATCACCCCCCACCCCCATAAGAAACCCAACATTCTCCATTTTTCCCATGCCCTGCCCCTAAACAATTCTAACCTGCTTTTCATCTTATGGATTTGCTCATTCTGGACATTTCATACACACTACTCCCCTTATCCACCCAATCACTTTTTGTTACTTAAGATTAACAAGAAGAGGGTAGCACAGCATGAGGTATCTTGAGAGAAGACATTCACACACTTTTCTTACAGCCATGTTGAGTTGTTCTATATTATCAGTTGTCGTTCTCAATGTGCTTAATTTGTGAATTAACCCTGATCATAGGTCCCTGTCTAGAGAAAGCAGTGCACAGGACTCAGTATTGGGCTGAAGACTCAGGCAGCCCTGGGGTCTTGGAAGTGTGCCCTGTAAGGGGCGGCTGTATGTGGAATCAAGGTGCGGGGCACCGCCCGTGTAGTAGTATGCGACCGAATGTCATTCCTTCTCGCTGCTCCTAGTCTGCGTGGTGCCACTTTACCTATTCCCCAGCGGTTTTATCCTCTGGCTGTTGTAACCCTGCTGCGAACCAGTCCATGGAGGAGGGCCCAGGAGGAGAACCTGGGAGGGGTTCCGGGCCCAGCCTGTGCTCAGGGTAGGCAAGAGGGCACCGCGCACCCCTTCGCGCGGCTCTCCCGGGGTGTCCCTTCCCTGGGACCCCGCCTCTCGGCGCGCCCCGTCTCCCACGACCCCTCCACCAGCCTGAGAAAACAGGAAGCGTCGCGCGGCGGCGCTGGGAGCGAGGGCAGGAAGCGGTGCTTATCTCGGGCCGCAGCCTCGACCCCTGGCCTCACGCCGGGCAGGGGGCGCCTGGGGCAGCTCAAGGACAGGGCTATTCGTTTGGCAGGGAGCCTTGGCGGCCTCTCCCCAGCGCCACAACTAGGCCATGCGGGGGTCAGGGAGCGACAAGGTGGAAACTGATGTCAACGAGCCCCCCAGGGCACTTCGGACTGAAGTCCCTCCGCAGATAGGAGCAGAGTCCAGTCAACACGGTCAGGAGATGTCCCCAGGAGACGCCTCTGACCCCATGGTGTCCCACCACCAGCCCCTGAGGGCCTGACCGTTGTTTAATTTCCCCCAAGCAAGGACTCACTTCCCACAGCAGGTGCGACCTCCTTGCTGGTTCTTCCGGATTTTAATGGAGGGAATGGTTGTTTCTGTGTTTACAAAACTGAGTCTTTTCCTGGGGAGGGGCAGGATGGCGGCTTTCCCTGGGCCTCCCCCAAGGTCCTGAAGGCCACTGGCAGGGACAATGGGTCTCAGCACCTGGCACTGGCCCCCAGTGAGTATGTGCTTCCTGGGGTGGGGGTTGTTTGTTTCCAAGTCCACCACAGCTGGAGCAGGCAGCCTCCTTGCACACCTGCAGGTCTTGGGACCCCACACTCACACTCACACGAAAGGGCCAAGAGCCCACAAAGCCAGGCATCCTCCAGGTCTGGGAGCAGGTGTTTCCTCCCTGGTCTCCCTGCCTGGGCTGCAGCCCTGAGCCCATTCAGCACCCACACCAGGCATGCAGCAGAGCTTATTTGCCCAGAGTCTGCTTGGCTGAGTCTCCATGCAAAGGGGTCACAGAGAAGACAGCCCTCATCTTTCCCATCCCTCCCTTCTTCAGCTCAGCAACAATCCTGGGCTGGGTGGTGGGTAGTGGGATGCAGGGGAAGGTGCTGCCCCAGTCCACAAGAGGCTGCAGCTGTCACCCCGGTAGAGGTAGAGGTGGGAGGTGGGGCTGGGTGGGGAACACACAAGTGGCAAAGTCAGGATTAACTTTTGGTTTTGCAAATCCAGAGACTGGCTTGCCTGTCACCCAAGTTCCAGATGTTCTTTCAAAGGCTCCCAGTCTGGGAGGCCATGGAACCCAGGCTCCCTTCAAAGCCTGCCAGGGCCCCCTCCTCCCAGTGCTGCACATTGGGGGGCCTTGCTCCTGGGCTGCAGGAAATTGCACAATCCTAGCCAGTGCCCTGCAGGCCCCATCTGCCACCCTGGCACAACCCCCTCCTTCGGGGCCATACCTCCTACATCCCTGGAAACAGCTGAGCCTTGAGAAGGCATGCATGGGACAGAGCAAGACTGTATGCAGGCTCCAGCCCCATACATGGTAGAGTCCCTGCGTCTCTGGGCTGGTTCTGGTTAATTCCAGCTAGCAAATGTCTGTGGAAGAGCTCCTGCTGCTGGTCTGTGCCAGATGAGAGTGAGGACAACATGACCTGTCCTCTCAGAGCTACAAAGAGACTACAGGGAAGCTGCCCCTGGGGTCCCCATGGTGAGATTGAAGAGCTCAGCTTCTCAGGTCTAAGCAGGCACCTAGCTTCTCCTCTGGTCTCCATGTCTTGGCAGCTGAGTCTTGGTGTGGCTGTGCACCTGGTCTTGCTCTAAAAGAAAAAGATCCTACAGTGGGTTGAAGCCCCTCTCCCCCAGGTTGATGCTGGCATACCCCCTACAGAGGAACTATGGGCCTGGGCTTCTCTCCCATTGGCCCAAGAACTCAGGCATCAACCTGTGTCCCCAAAACTCTGAGGTTTCTGCCTGTCCTCCAGCCAGCCCCCAGAACACTGTGGTTTGTTTCATCTTTCCTCAATCACAAGGGTGGGGAGCTGCCCTGCTGCCCACCCACCTTCCCAGCCAGATTGCTCTGAACAGGGGTCACTGTGGGCAGGTAGAAGCAATGGTGGAACACTCAGAGGTGACTCCCAGCTGTTTATTACAGCAGTGCTCTTGCTTTCCCCAGGGTGGGAAAAAAATGGGTCCGAGAGAGTCCTGGTTAAGCCTGTTCATCCTGTCCCTGCACTCAGCCCAGACACACCTCCCAGTTCCTACTGACCTTCTCCAAACCCCCACTTAACTGCCCTGGTCATGCTGCACTACACCCTATGCTCCAACAAACTGGAACTTTTTCTCCCCACCTGGACTTGGCCACACTTGAGTATGTAAAGCAGAGGTCACTGAAGGGAGTCACATTCAGCCCAGGTTCATGCTGCTGACCTCCCTCCACTTCCCCGCTATAGTCCCCAGTGCAAGAGGAGGCTTTCCTCCATGTCCTGGGATCCCTTCATTACCCCTTCATGTCTGGCACCCATCTACACACAGGCCTGGGTCTTTGTAGGCTCCCATCTAAGGTGCAGGAAGCCCCATGGCGTCCCCACCTCCACACCTCTAGCACTTGCCCACACCACCCCCCATGGAGCACACAATGCAGAAAGCAGGTCTGGACTGTTCGGTACTTGTGCTCAGAGGTGGCCTGGAAGACTGTCAACAGGTCAGAATCTGAAGTCCTGAAGTCCGGGAAGCCCCGCCCCCTGTCCACAGTGCTTTGTGGGGTAGAGCCAGCTCTTACAGTTCCTGTGTGATTTGGGCCCCAGCTTCCCCACCCGTGAAGCAGGGACAACAGCTCCCTTTGGGAAGACCCAATGTGTGTGATGGGGAGCCGGTGGGGATGGGATTCGTGGCTGATTGCCTCAACCAAGGCCAGTCTCTTCATGTCCTACAGGCACGGTCTGCCTCCACTCCTCCTGTTCCAGAGCAAAGGCAGGTGCCCAGCCCATGGGCATTACCTCTCTTTCCCATGGGCTAGGGGCGGTACTAGGGACCAGCCAGGCGGTCCCGTGGACAGGGCTGGGGCAGTCTCTGGAGGCCCCCCGCAGTGACCACCCCCCTGAGGCCGCAGGAAATGGCCTGGCCAAGCTCGGGGCCAGGGGCGGCAGTGCTGGTTTCCCTTCAGACCTGTTTCCTTTATCCGGTTGTTTTGCTCCAAACTCACCAAGCTTAGCTTCCCCTCCCCTCCATTTCCACCTCCCGCCTCCGGTCCAGAAAGGAGCAGGACGGATATTTGACGTTTTAGAGCCCCAACGGGCTGCAAGTGCCCCACCCCGCAGCTCGGCTCACAGGGAGCCATGCCCAGTGTCCCGCGCGCGCCCCCTGCCGCCCGCGCCCAGGTGTGGAGGGAAGCTCAAGTCCCTTGGCCCTGCCACGGAGGAGCAGACCCTGGGTGGCCCAGGGCCCACAGCCTGACCAGCGAAAGAAGACTCAGACCCGTAGCACCAACTCCATTTATTGAGGCCTCGCTCGGTTCTTGGGGACCCGCCGTGGCTTGCTTCTCCAAGTCCCGGGCCCTCGGGGAGGGCAGGCTGGTTGAGCGAGCAGAAGAGGCTGCCATCGGGACATCAATCAAAGGAGGCTTGTTGCCAGATTCCGCCGCGGATCCCCAAGTTTTTTGCTGGGTCGGGGGGCAGGGAGGGCCGACTAGGATTCCCCGGTGGCCGTGGCGCGTAGCGCGAAGAGTTTCTCCCAGCAGGTGGCGACGGTGTCCAGGGCACGTAGCAGGAGCCGCCTCCGACCACCGCGGCGCCGGACAGGACGCATCCTGGGGCGCCGGCTCTGCTGTCCAAGACCCATGGTCAGTGAAGGCGGGGTACCCCGACCATGTGCCCGCCCAGTGGGCCGGAAGTGAGCCTCCAGCTGGGAGAGCCATGGACCGCAGGGCAGCTCTGTGGCGGGGAGGGGCATGCACTAGGGACACACACCTGGCGAGGCTTCCAGCAGTGGCGCCTCATCACCGCCTCGGTGCGTAGGGCCACAGTCCATGCAGCTTTCTCCAGGGAACCATGGCGGCCCCCAGTCACTGCCCGGCGCAGAGTCTGGCCCAGGGACTCAATGGACAGAAGGATACTGTGCTCCTGGGGAGGGAAGGAAAGCTGGGGCCAGGGAGTCCTAGGGGAGGTCCCGAGGGAAGGTGTAGGTGGGCGAGGGAAGGTGGATGGGTACACCTACTCCATACCTTCTGGGCACCGCAGGAGACACTAGGTCGTCTCCGCCCTCCGCCCATTCCAGTTAGGTTTTTCTCAAGGAGATGGTGGTATCCCGAGCCTGGCTCTGGCCCCAACTGTCTCACTGCGGCCTGCAGATCCTCGAAGATGACTGCACGATAGTGGCGGAGCACCTCTGGGACGCTGCAGGCACTGGGCCTAGCCCAGTCAGGAACCAACCACAGCAGTGCCAGCAGGAGGGCGCAGAGAGTGGGCTTGGAGGGCACCTGGAGGGGACACCAGGTCTGGGCTTGGGATGTGAGCCTATGGAGTGCCTTCTAGTACAAGGGGCATCCTTTTAGGCACTTTGGGCCACCAGAGAAGGCGTACCCCTGCCCCAATCTGAGCTGGTATAAAACAGATGTCATTGTCCAACAAAGCCTCTGGACACAGGGCTGAAAGGATAAGTCCCTGTCTCAAGGATGGAGAAACTAGACAGGCTTGCAAACCAGACAGCTCTGTGCAAAGATCTTGGGGTATATGTGGGGTGGGGCACCTTTCACTGATCCCTGAAGGACCAAGAAAATAAAGGAGCTATTCCAAAACAGGGCCAAATGCTGTGGTTATCTGGGAAAGACAGACGATGATGGACCCCCTGCAAGGCTGGAGGGCAGGGTCTAGGGGCTCTGCACAGCAGGGGCACAGCATTTAATTGCACCAGTATAGCCTCACCCCCTGGCCAGGGTCAGGACCATACCCACCAGCTACAATCTACCACTCGGATCAGGCTTTCCTCTTGCCAAGTTCCCCACCTCATCCCCTCTGGATGCCCACAGAATAGGCACCACTTGAAGCTCTGCCATCCCAGAGGGTGGAGTAGAACCACTCTGCCCTGTGTGACGTGGTGGCTCCCACCCTCTACCCATGGCTGTGCTTTAACCAGCTCACAGAGCCATGAGAACTAGGGTCCTCACAAAGACACCCCAAGTCAACACAGAGAGAGGCAGACTCAGAGCTGTAAACTACACCTCATTGGAAAGGGAAAGGCTGGAGAAACCCCCAAAGATGGGCTGGGGATGTGGCTCAAGTGGTAGCGTGCTCGCCTAGCATGCGTGCGGCCCGGGTTCGATCCTCAGCACCACATACAAAAAACAAAGATGTTGTGTCTGCCGAGAACTAAAAAAAAATAAATATTAAAAAAAAAACTCTCTAAAAAAAAAAAAAAAAGAAACCCCCAAAGATGATGGAGAGAAAGGGGGCCACCATATCATACTGCAAGCAGTCAGCCAACAGGTCCCTTCCTACCCAGAACAGGGGTGGGAACTGGCTCTCAGGGGAAACCCAAGCATCAAGAAGACAATCCATGGTTCCCAGGCCCTCAGGCTAGAGTCAAGACAGCCGACTCGGGCTGGAAAATCAATCATGTGAACCCAGCCGGACCACAGGACTCGACTCTGCTTCCCAGCCCCGGCAGGGGAGTCTGACTGCATGTACCCAAACCTCATCTAAAGCGGGGGGGGGGGGGGGGGGGGGGGGGGGGCTCCTATCCACGGCACCAAGCAGCAATCAGAAGAGCAGACAGTTCACTGTACCCTTTCCTGAGGCCCACCACACACCATGGTCAACTGTTTGAGGGCTTAAATCTTCTATGGACTGCAGTCACAGTGTAGCACATCCAATTCAGGACAGGCCAGTGGGAGGTGCTGGAGGGACAGGCTGGCTACCCAGGGAGTCGCAGGCTTAGCCTAGCATGGGAGGAAAGGGTTCCAGGAAGGCTGTGGTGCATGCACCCAAATCTGGTCCCAATGCTGTGATCTGCTGGGAACCACTAGTGGCTTCTTCCCAGGCCTATGCGCACTCCAGCCCCACCCCCACCCCGCGCCCACACCAGCCACCCCCCATGCCCAGCTGCTCACCATTGGTCAATCAGGGTCTTGCCCTCCCTCACTCCCTCCAGCGGACCACGCACATGGTCCTGGGTCTATGGTGGTAAGTGCTGCTGGCACTTGGCAGTTGCTCCAGGTCCAACACCAGCCTACGGGGCTCCCTGGACAGGACTGCCTTGCTGCAGGGCAGGCGGAGAGGCTTTTGAAGTTGGCTCCTCCAGCAGAGGAGGGAGGAGACAGGCGAGGGAAAGAGAGGCCCACAGCCAGCCTGCCCCTCCCTCTCCCAGCCTCTACCCCGCTGCTTCAGTCAGTCTGGCCCTGGAGCCCACTGTGGCCTGTCCTGCAGGCCAGGGTTGCTCAGAGACTGAGGGTATTGGTTTGACCCACAGGGAGTTGTCAGCCCCAGAGACTTTGCACTTCGTCAAGGAGTGAGGGTGCTTAGTGAGCAGGGCCCAGCTGTGGGCAAGGCTGACTGGGGTCCCCCTCAGTGGTCACCAAGTGCTGCCCCTCCCAGGAATTGGCTGACAGAATCTGATGTACAGGACTCAACTCCCTGCCCCATGACCACAAGCCCTTGTACCAACTCCCAGGAAGTCCTGCCCTCGCAGGTCAAGATCTGGGACTTCCCAGACTTCCATGCTGCTGGCCCAGCCTGCTCCTCCTGGACTGAAGGGACCTCTCATGGGCAGGGGCTGCTGCTCTGCCTCTAGAACATGGCTTACCTTCAGTCTGGGCTAAAAACCTTCAGCTGAAGAAAAGGTACATTAAGCCTCCCAGGGACGGAAGCTGGTGACACGTGAGAAAGCCACCCCCTTGCAGATGAGAAGAGGCACCTCTGGACATGCAGGTGTTCTGGAACCTTCCAAGGGCCTTGTATGTAGTTTCATGCCAATCACTCTTCCCCGGAGGAACCAAAGGGACAGGCCACTCAAAGTAGAGGCCACCTTGCCCCTTCCCACCAATAAAGGAGGCTGCTTACAGTGAATCCAAGGCTGCCTCTGAAGTTCCCAGCAAAACAAGAAGAAGCTCTGTGGCCACCCCTCAGGACAGGGCAGCAACAACTGACCACAACTTCACAGGTCAGAGGTCAGCTGGCACATCCATATGACTGCCTGGTACCAAACAACCAGCATCTCTGGTTCCACCCTGAAGATGGTCCCTGCCTGCTATCCTCGAGTTGGGCCCATGGCTTCCACAGCATGGCCTCATCCACCCCAGATGCCCACAGTTGAAGCCGAGGTCCTGTGGCCAGCACTCCTTAGGGCTCTCTGTTCTCACCTGGGAGGAGGGGAAGAGGCACCCCAAGCCAGCAGGGCCCTGTCTGCAGGAAAGCTGAGCTGTGCTGTGACTACCACTGCAGGCCTTGCTACAGGCACAAGAGATGTGGAGCCCCCTGGGGTGCATCACTTAAGACTGGAGAACAGCTGTCCTACAGGAAGTAGGTGTCAGAGGCTGCCCTTCACCATCCCCAGAGGCACTTTATCTTCTTGCTGGGCCAAAGTGGAAGACGTCCATTGCCCTCCAGAACAGCCATTTTCTCTAGCCAGCCACCTGGCATGGGCTACACACCACTCCTGAGAGCTATTTCTCAACTGAATGTGCACACACACACACACACAGAGAGAGATTCAAGGTCCAAGAATTTTTTTTTATCCCCACAGAGCAGAAAGGCTGAAAGAAGTCACATCTCTGCAATACAAAATTCCATCTATCAATGAGGACAGGCACAGTGCTTCAGGATAAAACTGCTAATCATGAACTAGCAAAAGCAAGACAAGCTCCTATGGGGGACATCTCCACAGGGCCTGGCCAGCATGGAGAGGCCTGGGCACAGCAGGTTCTGCTGGGTACACTCAGCACTCCAGGAGGCCCCAGCTGGGAAAGTCTCTGTCCATATGGATGTGACCATGGGGGCTCCTGTAAGTGTTCCCCCTACTCATAGCTCAGTCCCTATGTGGCCTTCAACCTGTGCTACAGACTGGTGACCGAGTGTCTCCACTTTTCCCAGAGTCTTGACTCCACTACCTTCTCCACAAACCTTAACAAGCCCTGGCACCCCACCATGCTTCCTCTGTAGGATACAGGTGTCTGCAAGAGGCCTCGCCCCAACCAGAGGAACTAGGACCACCCCGTACCTGTGGGGGGCTGGTGGGGCTGCAAAAGCACAAGACAGCAGGCCCCACCCTTACCCACGACATGAAGATCTTTAATGAACGTTGGGCAGATAGTCAACCCTGCCCATGTGTATCCATGAGCCACCTATGGTCCCACCCCTGCCCCAGACTGGGTCATCAGAAGGTGTTCTTGATGCGGGCAGCCACCAGCACCAGGATCTCTCCAATCTTCCTCTGCCAGTTGGCGATGTCCTTGGACACGGTGCACCACAGCTCCCCGTGCCGGGGCTCTGCGTTTTCACAGCGCTTCCTCACCTCCTCCTGCTGCTCCTGCAGGAGGGAACACAAAGCACTCAGGCATGGCTCCTCCTGGGACATCTCAAGCCTTGCCTGCCCCACACCTACCCCCTCTGCAGACTTGGACCCAGCTTGTGGGCAGGGCAGGTACCCATGTGGCTCCAGGATAAGCAGGGTGAGCCTTCAGATGGGCCCCTTAAGACAGCCTCTCCCCACGGTTAGAAGCCCAGACCCAGCCAACGTGGTTGTGTGCCAACCTACGTCAGGCTCTTGGTCCACTGTCTGAATAAGGCACTCACTAGATTCAAAGTAGTCTGCCTGCTACCTCTGGGGAAGACCCCAGGACACCCTGGTGACTACCCCATGGATATGGCTCTGATAAGGCTTGGCTGGGGAGGGGCTGCTGCCTAGGCTCCCCTGGAATACCACCCCTGGATTAGGCCCAAGAGGACAAACCAATTCCAGTCTCATTTCTAAGGAGACTCCAAGCCCCACCAATCACCAAACAACTCAAAATATGCTAATAGGGCCAATCTTAGTGGCACATGCCCATGATGGGGTGGGAAGACCAAGTTCCAGGCCAACCTCAGCAACGTAGCAAGACTCTCAGCAACATATCTCAAAATAAAAAATAAAGAATGGGGAATGTAGCTCTGTGGTAAACTGCCCTTGGGCTTAATCCCCAGAACCAAAACAAAACAAAATAACAGACCACTTAAAATAAACTAAGCAAATAAATTTCAGGCTATAATAAGAAAACACTGTGATCAGTTACTCACTGTGCCCCAACCCTATTCTCCAGACCCAGGACTGAGGAGTGCTGGCGGAGCTCCCTATAGTACCAGAAGGTTGGGGACAGACAAGAAGGCATGGCACACTGGTTGGCTTGTGTGCCTCACCTCGGTGCCATGCTGCAGCTCGAACTTGTAGAAAAAGGCCCAAGCGTCCCCCAGGTCAGAGTCAATCTTCACCGTGCGGTGGAACCACTCCCGAGCCTTGGTGATCTTCCGCTCACTCCAGAAGAGCCTGTGGCAGGAGGGCAGGAGGACTCAGAGGCAGGGTACACCCCAGCGCAGGCAGTGACTGGCAGTGTGACCCCAAGCTCCCTACCCATCTGCACCCACATTGGCATGTGCCGTGGGAAGGCCTGAGCAGTGGTCCTGGACTGCCTAGGCAGCATCTGGGTCATCAACCACAACTGTCCTGAAGCATCTAATCACACTGCTCCTTCAACACTCCCAACTCTTGAAAACTTCCTTTCCTCCAGGTCAAACAAAGATGAAGTGTCAGGATGACTGGGAAAACTGTCCAGCTCCAGGCAGCAAACTAAGCAAATACTATGAAAGCAGGCTTCCAGTCAGCACCAGGGACCAGCCTGCTGGGGCTGTAGCTCCCAGACCCAGGACTACAGCACAGTGGCTGCTGTGTCTGCCAGGCATACAGACACCAAGAGCCAGGCCGAACAGGGTCCACACATGTGGATCCTCAAAAGCCAAATCAGGGTATTCATGAGCACCCTCCTCCTTCCCACTGGTGCAGGGCATGCTAGATGGTGGGCACTCTGGCAGGCCCAGAACTCGGGGCTGCTCCCACCACCCCTCAGCTTAGCACCCACAGGCACCAAGCAGCTGCCAGCACAGTGGCCTCCACTCCACTACTGTCTGGGCCAGTCTCAGGTACCATACGGAGTAACTTCACATTGATAACCTGATTGTTTTTTAAGCCGTGTGGCACTCTTAATTGCTTGGTGTTAGATAAACTGTGATTTAAAGAGTGCAAACTCAGATATCAGAACAGCAAGGAGTGACTTATTTACTTTAGCAAAGCCTTTATAAGGTTTTTATGGCTGCCCTATCTGAGGGCCACATATAAGTCACTCTGGGAGGAGGAAGCCCAGGCAGGTACTAGCCAGGCTTTGAGAAGCCTCTGTTGTCAGCAGGGGCCCAGGAGCTCACGAGGGGCACAGGTAAAGGGCCGCCACATCAGACCCTGGAGACCGTTGCCACCTGGAGCAGAGTAAAGGCCAGTCCCAAGAAGGCTCTGCCTCTAAGCACCACTACAAGGTTGAAGAAGGGCTGGGGATACAGCTCAGTTGGTAGAGTGCTTGCCTTGCATGCACAAGGCTCTTGGATCCCCAGAACAAAAACAAACAAACAAAAAAAAAAAAAACAGGGTTGGAGAACACAAAACACCTCCCTGGGGCAGCTACAATCCTCCCTGAAGACCCTCTTCAGTCCCATCTGCACAGTCACCTGCTGGCCTTTCGGCCACACCCAGCCCAATCCTTTCTAGAAGGAAGCAGAGAGCCTGTGGGGTCAGGATGGCTCTCAAGGCACAGCACATCCTGACCATAACCTGGTGCCATCATCCTGAGGTCTCAGGCTCCAGTCGCCTCCTCCCAGGCGCAGCCTCTGACCTAGCATCACACATCGGCGTCGACCACGTGTTGAGGTCCCTCCCTGACTCCTTCTTCCCCTGAAGACCATGTGCTCTGAGAGGTCGTCTCTAGTCAGTCACCTCCACGCTCTTAGGCTTGCAGACTGGACTGGGGTTGATCCCAGGACCATAGAGCCACAAGTGCATGATTTCTTGTTCTGACATAATGAAGCCCCTTAAGCCAAAGGGTGGACCAACACTAGCAGATGTGTCTCTGCTGAGTGACTCAGGCCACATGCAGTACAGCCCATAGGACACCCAGGACCGCAGGAGAACGCAAGCAACCAGAAGGCCCAGGAGAGGGACTGACCTGGACAGATGTCCAGGTGACTAGACAGTGCACGCTGTGGGACTCTGCCAGGAGACACACTGCCCCAGAAGACAGAAGCAAAAGCTTCCCAGCTGAGGACCAGGGTGGCCCACCCTGCTCCCTGCTCATTTGGCACAGCTAGGGAGAGGCAGCCGTGCCGCCAAGGCCCCACTGGCACCCAAGGCCAGTAACCCAAAAGGACACCCACTCACTTGGCCACAGCCAGCAGCACATGGGGATCATGCTCACACTTCTTCAGGGCGTCCACACTCTTGGTCTTCCTCTGGGGCCTTGCCTCCAGGAAGACGGCTTCCGACCACAGAATCCCTGAAGTTTGAGAGAGAGACGCCTCAGCCTTGCCTGTGGTTACAGAAGCACATCTGCCTGCCCCACACAGGCCACGTGAGGGCCCTCAGGGCCAGCCACAAAGGCTGAGCTTCCATCTGCCACAGCCGCCCTGCACAGCAGCAGCCTGGACACCCCTCTACCCGCAGGGGGAGATGGCCAGAAGCATCAACCACTGCCAAGCCTCCAGTCCTGCAGACTCTGCAACTGCACACCTAAGGGTTTATTATAATAAGACAATCAAAAATCCTAGTAAAGGTTCACATAGGAGGGCTGGGATTGTGGCTCAGAGGTAGAAGGCTCACCTAGCATGTGCAAGACGCTGGGTTTGATCCTCAGAGCCACATAAAAAGTAAATAAATAAAATAAAGGTATTGAGTTCAATTACAACTAAAAACGTTAAAATTAAAAAACTTAAAAAAAAAAATTCACATAGGAAAATGGGGGTCAAGCCAGGCACAATGGCACAGCATGCAATCCTAGTGACATGCACGCCAAGACAGGAGGGTGCACATTCCAGGCCATCCTGAGCTACTCAGCAAGACCCTATCTCAAAACAAAAAGGGCTAGGATGGAGCCCAGTGGTAGAGCACCCCTAGGGTCGGTTCCCAGTACCACAAGGGAAAAATAACAACAACAAAAACTAAAGATGACCTAAGCATCCAACAAATGACCAAGAACTGAGGGTATGTTACTGAAATTTGCATTCTTGAACGTTCAACAAGAACCAAAAATTCTCACAAAACTTTCAGCTTTATAAAGGTAAAACAGGCCAGGAGCAGTGGCGTATGCCTATAATCCCAGCTACTTGGAGGCTGAGGCAGGAGGATCACAAATTTTAGGCCAGCCTCAGCAACTTAGGAGACTCTATCTTAAAATTACAAAGTGGTTGGGGTGTAGCTCAGTGGTAGAGCATTTGCCTAGCATGTGCTAGACCCCGAGTCTGATTCCAGCATCATCACCAGAAAAAGAAAAAATTGAAAAAGGTAAAACTCAATACCCAGTATGACTTTAGTTGTATACCATCATAGAGGCTGTAATCCTACAAACAAGTAAGAGTAGGGATTCCTGATTAGACTAGTGGACCTGGAGGTGATTTCTAGTTTCTCCTTTTAGCTCCAATTTTTTTTTTTTGGTACTGGGGATTGAACCCAGGGATACTTTACTGCTAAGCCACACCCTAGCCCTTTTTTTATTTTTTCAAACAGGGTCTTGCTAAGTCCTTAGGCCCTCACTAAGTAGCCCAGGCTGGCTCTGAATTTTCAATCCTCCTGTTGCAGCCTCCTAGGCTGCTGTGATGACAGGCATGTGCTACCAGACCCAGCTCCAAATTTCTTTATGCCGTATATGTATTCCTTATATGCTTGGAGTAAAATGATAAAAATTAAAATCTTTTTTGCTTGAACCCAGGGGTGCTCTACCACTGAGTCCTAGCCCTTTTGATTGTTTTGAGACTCAAACTTGTGATCCTCCTGTCTCAGCTCCTGAGTCTCTGGGATCACAGGCATGAACCACCGCACCCAACAGTAAGTTAAATCTTGAAAGAAAAATAAATGGCAGCACTTCAGAACATGAAATCAAACTCTTCCATGTTGAGACTGGGAATTCAGTCCAAACATCTTAATTACCAAGTCCAGAGAAACTTGAACAAAATAAGCCATATACAGGCCCCGAGAGCCAGCCAGGAGCCCCTTACCAGAACTGGGGCACTCCTGCAGCGCCTTGGCCATGAGTGTGTTGGCAATGTTCTTCAGCCCTGCTCGGTACTCCAGCCGCACAGACTCCAACCTGAAGAGACAAGCCCAGGGACATCCAAGCCCCATCTACCTGCAGCACCAACCCTTGCTGGCCCCTGGAGGCTCAGGAACAGCAGCAGCTGCAGGGCAGAGCTCATCCACAAGAGGCGGATGTCCCTGCAGAGCCCTGGATTCCCACTGCTCCAGATGAAGTGAAGATGCAGGACAGGACAAAGACTAGGGAGTGTGTGCCCACCCCGGGTCCTTTCAGGTTTCTCACACTGAACAGAGCCCTGCAGCTCTACAGACAGGACACCACCCTTCCCCTGGCAAACCCTTGCCTGTGCCCCCTCTTCTGTGCAGTGTGCTTGCTCAGCTCCACTCCCCAGCCCATCACTAACCCCTGGCTCCCTGGGCACCCTCTATCAGAGCACGTTAAACAGCATCAAACCACCCACAGGCGGGTCCTGCTGTCTAGGCCCACTGTGAGGACAGCCCTCTAAAGGGCAAGCTGGTCAACAGCCAACACTCACCACAGCCCAGGATTTTTTGGGTTCTTCAGGCGAGACTTCTCCAAAATGGCCCGAGCTCTGGTCAGCTGCCCAATCTTTTCCTCCAGCCGGGAGAGCAAGAGCCACAGGGGTGTGGAATGAGGGCACTTTTTCAACTGTGGCCAACAAACCAAGCAAGAGAGACGCTCAGACAGTGTCCGGGAAGGACTGCAAAATAGCAGAGGCGTGCTCCACCTGACAGAACCTCAGAGCTGTGTCCAGAGATGGCACCTCATGCTCCCCGAGGGTTTATAGACATGCTGAGGGGTTACAGACATACACGTGTATGGGGTGTGTGGGAGATGTACAGGTGTGTTCAGAGCATGTGTTCTACATTTGTGGTTGTGTTATGCACACGGGGGCACATGTACTACATGTTCTGTGCACTGCACCCCACAGGTCCTGGGCACAGGGTGTGCAGCTCTGCAGAGGTAAAAGCACTAAATTCAGAGCAGGGACCAGTGCTCAGTCCTGAGCCTACAATTCCACCAACAGGGGCCTGAGTGAGTCACTGACCACCAGCCCTCCAATTCTCCCTGGAGGTGGGGGCGACAGCCAGTGTCAGGTGCTGGCTCCATGAGGCAGGCCAGCTGCAGCTCAGGTGTCCCAGCAGAGGCTCACCCCCTGGTTGTAGGCCTCCCGAGCCTTCTCCATCAGCTCTCCCTGCTCCTCGATCTGCCCTTTCATCATCCACAGCTTGGGGAAGTCCTCGTAGTGCTTCAGGGCTTCCTCACAGAGCTCCTGGGCAGCTGCAATGTTCCCTAGCACCCACTCCAGCTTCACAGACTTCATGAACACCTGTGAGCAGACATGTGTGAGTCACAGTGAAGGCACTCCGGGACACTCGCTGCACAGTGTGGCTCATCCCCCTATATCTATCCTGAGGGATGTGATGTGCCTTGTAAGCTGATTCACAGCAGGGGGGTTAAGAAGCAAAGCTACACGGGACTGGGCTGCAGCCTGGGCTCTCCTCCTCTCCCTCTTCACTGACATGCAAGCCAGGTGCCAGGTCCATGCCTGCACATGCAGCATCCCAACGGCCCCACTCTGCCTGCCCACCACTACGCACACGGGCCGTAGGTGCACTGCTCCGCGCCTTGGCCAACAGCCTGCGGGCCCGCTCATACTCGTTGTTCTCAGACTCCAGCTTCACAGCCGCCAGCCAGATCTCCTCACTATTGGGGTTGGCCTATGGGGCAAGCACAGCACGTCAAGATGGGTTCAGAACCAGTGGCAGGGCTGGTGCACACATAATTAAAGACAGCCTGGGACACGGCCAGGCCTTGCTCTGCTGCAGGACTGGTAGGTCCAAGCCCTTCCCAGGCAAGGCAAGGACAGTAGACTCCAGGCAAGAACCTGAGCTCACCTGAAAACACATGTTCCACCTTTATTCTGTGCAGAGGAAGGCCCCACAGCACTGAAGCAATGCTAAAGGCTTCAGAGGCACATCCAGGATCCACCTGAATCCTTCACAGCCCTCTCACACTCTTGAGTGGGTCACTCACATTCTGCATGTGTGAACTCACTACACATGACCTTACTTTTCCTTCTTTCTGTTGCCCCAGTGTGTTCACGTGAGCAGACAGAGGTGCAGGGTGCCTTGAGTTGCGTGGAGAGGGCCCCCCAACAATCCAGAGTCTAATGGACATGCAAACAGTGACTTCGATGTGTCCTTAGAGCTGGTAGCCAGACAAAGTCTAACCAGCAAGAGTCAAGTCACACCTGATAAGCAGCCCCCAAGACAGGCAAGGAAAGCCACCTTGGGGCTTCTGGCATGCAACAGTGTGAGGTGATGGGCAGCAGTCACCAGGTGGTAGGGAGGACACTGCCTCTTTTGCGTTCTCTCCAGGAGGCAGCTGGGATAAGTATTAACCCAGCCAGGCCCTCTGGTGAAAGGACACACTTTTTGGTGGCAGCCTGGGCTGCAAGAGTGCATGGCATTTTCATGGTACTCCATGGTTTACTAAGAAGTGTGCTGTAAAACCATCTAATACCCTCTTGTCACTAGGATGTTATACATGACAACAAAAATAAAAACATACTTAAAAATACTGCACACCACACGGTAGCTGGATGGTCAGACTGGCAAGAGCAGAAATTTCAACAGGCTTCCCCTCAGATGGGGCCTTGGGGCTTCCACGGAGCCCACATGTGACCCTGTGTTCTAGGATCTGAAACATCAACCTGTGGTCACACTGAGTAATAGGGACAGGAGGTAAGAGTTTCCCAGCTGAGCTTCACGCTCACAGGGCCCCTCAGGGCATCCAGATCATGGCATATCCATCCCAAAACACGTCCATGGGAAGTACTCAGGCACCAGCCAGCATAGAGGTTGGGGTCTGCCACACAGGTGACCCCTCACATACCTGAAAGGCCAAGGCCAAGATGCTCCGCGCTGCAGGCACATCCCCTGCCAGCCATTTGGACTTGGCGCCCATAAGCCACAGTACCTCGGCCTTGGGGCAGTGGGCCACGGCTCTCTGCAGGAGCGCCTCCAGAGACTCCCTGAAAGATAGAGATCAGGATCACCAGAGCCAGGGCCATAAACCAGAGCTCACAGGCACTCACAGACACAGCACAGGCAGCAAAAAGACAGTTACTACTCCAAAGTTCGGCACTATAAATGATTTACCAGAGTTTACAACGGGGAGAGTGTGGGGAAATCTTTCCTCTCCATAAAGGTTCTAAATCCAACTACTGAAGAGGGTTCCACAAAGCATGCATTGTTTGAACAGCAGGGCCTTTTACAGTGTGTGGCCTGGAGGCAGCGATAACTCCCTGTCAGGTGACAGGGAAGGCCTTTCACCTCGAACAGGAGGACGCACCAGATCCACTGACAAGAGTCTACTCTTCTGGCCTTATTACAAAAAAGTGATTTTTAGGTGACTCCTGAACAAGAACTCTTCTAGCACTGAGTACCTCTCCTTGGTCTACTGCCTCTGGGTCACATCCCCTTCACCAATGACCTCTGCGGGGTTCAGCAGCAGGTTACAGTAAACATACAAAGCCACACTGTGAGGCTTGAGGGCAAGGCCATGCCCCACTAGAACTCCTACCCCAGCATCACTGCCCTCCCATCCTTCTGATTGGACACCCTGGAAAAAGCCCCTGAAGCCCATTGGACTTGGCTCCATAAGCCACAGCACCTCGGCCTTGGGGCAGTGGGCCTGGAGGACCAAGTGCACCTGAGCACCAAGCGGGCAGCTGTGTATGCTCAGGCCATGGGGGCCAAGAGGTCTCAGCCCACAACTACCCTGCCCAGGTGACCTACAATGTGAGTCATCAGGATCATTTCAAAATGTCCCATGGCCCTGAAGGGGTTAACTCTGAAACACCAAAACAGCTGGCAGTGCTGGGAGGGAGCTCCAGCAGTATAGGAAAGGGCCCTGAAGAGACTGACACTCAACAATGCCAAAATAGAAAAGAAACAAGGGCTGAGCCCTCGCACTGCAACCTCACTGAGCCAGCCAAGCACAACCCACCCAGCACAGGGCAGAGGCCCCAGGAAGGGATGGACGGAGGGTCCCTGGGGACATGAGCCTGATGCCCCGGAGCACTACCCATTTAAAACAAGAAACTGTGATGCCTAATTTAATCAGCACTTCCAGGCAATAAGGCAGACCCAAAAGGTTTTTTTAATTGAAGAGTACAATTAAAGAAAATTGTCAAGGACCTCCTCTGAGCACAAACCAGCCCAAACCCAGAGCCAGCACAGCTTAAGTGAAAACAGCCTGCGTGGACAAGACACAGCTGCACCAACTGTGCTGGCTTCAGCTTCCAGACAGCACCTCAGGACAAGCCTCCTCCAAGCCTTGGTTTCTCAACTCTATGATCCTATTTCAGATGGAACTATAAAGATCAGTCCAACTGCAAAGTCCCAAGGACCATAAAGCTCCTGTCCTCATCACACACACCACCCCCATCAGGCCCCTCACCCAAAAGGAAGCACTCATGGGTCTCCAGTGCCATACAGAGAGGAGCCAGGGGTTCAGTCAGTGGCAGGGGCAGGTGGATCACCTCGTACCTGGTGCCATGGTTTTTCTCGAAGTATGCAGCTCGCAGCCATACGCTCTTTTTGCTGGGGAATACTTGCAGGGCGTAGGCGTAGATGGCCCGTGCGCACTCCAGGGCATTGTGGGCCACACACTAGAAAAGAGAGATGGACATGAGGGTGCTGACGCCTGCCCAGCCTCCATGATTCTCCAGATTCTAGATGACATCTGCTAGAAAGTCCACAGCAGGCCATCTAGTCAGAACTGTGATCTGAGAGGGACAGCAGAGATGGGCACGAGCGCTGAAGCCAGCTGGGAGCTGCCTATGAGGGCACCAGTCACCATGTGGCACATGCACGTGCCATAGCTGCACATCGCCAGCAATAGTTTCCTTTTTTAAGATTAAGGTAAATATTTTCCTTTATAAAAGTGACACTGAAAACCTGAAGACAACGATGAGAGGGAAGAGGAAGGAAAGCCCCCACTCCAACAGAACCACTGTGCAGCCTGCTTCCAGGTATTCCCACGCTCAGGAGGTTTTCTTTCTTGGGTAGAATCAAACAACAGAACTGAGTGAGAGCCTAGCCATCACCTGCAGTGACAGAGTACCCAGGAGCCAGCTGAATGGATCTGCCGCTGTGGCCGTGACAACCAGACTCATTGCACAGGCACAGACATCTGTCCTCTAGCAACTGCACACAGGACCACGGGAACCATCCCCAAGAGAAATCACTGCCTTCCACACCATGCAGACATCCAAGGTACCCTTGTACCAAGAAGGGATTAAAATATGGAGGTGAGTAAAAGGCCACAAGGGAGAAGGGACAAGTACAAAGTTTTTCATCCATGAATGCCAAAATGCCACAGGGGAGGTACCTGGTCATACAAGATCCCTTCCCAGATGGACAGCTGCCCTTCCAGAGAAAGGACACTCAGTGTGTGGAAATGGGAGGGGACAAGGAGCAGGTGTGACCTCCTCTGTCATGGAGTCTCCCTCTGACTCAACCACCACAGAAATCAGGGAGACCTGCCTTGCATGCTGTGTCAGACATGGACAGAGCAAGCCTGTCTCCCCTGTCTCCCCTGTGACTTCTGTCCAAAGCAGATGGGGCCAGTGACAAGGCTTTCAGATCCTCCACCACCTTGTCTGATCTTGGCGGGGAGGGAGTGTGGGAGGTACCGGGAATTGAAATCAGGAGCACTCAACAAGTGAGCCACATCCCCAGCCCTATTTTGTGTTTTATTTAGAGACAGGGTCTCACTGAATTGCTTAGTACCTCACTCACCACTGCTAAGGCTGGCTTTGAATTCGTGATCCTCCTGACTCAGCCTCTCCAGCCACTGGGATTACAGGCATGTGCCACTGTGCCCGGCTCCTTGTCTGATCTTACAACTGTCTGCAGAATGGCTGGGACACCCCATAGGATCAATTAGGTGTCCAGGGTCTTGGGGTGGATGGGCCAGTCCCAGGGTGGGGAGGACACTAGAGAACACTCCCTACTTCTAGTACAAGAGAAACTTCAGTTCTGACTCTTACATCACAGTGTTGAAAAGTAACTGTACTTACTCTAGTCAAGATAGGCATCACCTGCAGTGACATCCACCAAGGGCCTATGAAGTGGTCAAAAGCCATAAGGAGAAGGACAAAGGGGGAAAGCATTATGACTCTATGTCCAGAATAAAGAGGGCTGGACACCAGGTACTGGATTCTTTCATTTAACCAAGGAATTTTCACTCAATACAGAGACTACAAAAGTTTGTTAAATTAGTCTTTTTTTGAACGTAGGGATGCTTAACCACTAAACTACACCCCCAGGCCTTTCTAATTTATTTAGGCACTAAATTACTGCCAGCCTTGAAACTTGCAATCCTCCTGCCTCAGCCTCCTGGGTCACTTTGATTACAGGCACTGTGCCTGGGTTAAATTAGTCTTTATTTATTTATTTATTTGGTGCTGGGATCAAAGGCAATGCTTGGTACATGCACACGCCCTATCACTGACCTGCAACCACAGCTCCAACATGATAAAAATCTTCTGAAAGACCATCACCACTAACCTAGGTTTCAACTCCCATATGCAGGTCAACAAGCCAGTGCCTGTGCTCTGGGTCATGCCACACTGGGACCTGAAACTACAGGCTCACAGGCTTCAGAGATGCTGGCCTTGGAGCATGACCCCACAGGCTGGGGAGAAGTCCTCAGCCTGCCCAGATGGAAAGGGATAAGCACTCATATAGCAAAGTGTGGGAAGCTGCTCTCCGTGACTACATAGCAGCAGCTCACAACATGTACAACAAACAGTATTTAGGAAACCAATTATTTGCCTGGGCTGTGGCACACACCTGTGATCCCAGCAACTGGGGAAGCTAAGGCAGGAGGATCTCAAGTTCCAGGTCAGCCTGGGCAACTTAGACACTCTTGAGATAAAAATGTGTTTTAAAGAAGTAGGGGGTATAGCTCAGTGGAAGAGTCACCCTGAATTCAATCCCCAGAACTGTCCTCTCCTGCCAACCCACACCTAGCCAAATTGATTATCTGGCAAACACTACATAGAAACAAATGATTTGGCCAAAATCGCCATTATCAGATCCTGAAAATAATGGTTCTCTGGGGAGAACAGGGTATTCACATAGTCTCAAGGTTTCTCCTCACAAATGCTTACTAGTCCCAAAGGAAAAAAGAGCACCCATAGAGAGGAGAGACCTGGCGCCATCCCCTGAACCAGCTGGTCAGTGACCACAAGGGCCAGGCACAGGATCTCAACCCAGCCATGAGCAAATAGTGCAGAGACCCAGGTCAAAGAAGGACCTACGACACTGCAGCCTGTAATCAAGATTCAGACTTGAAACACACAGACAGACCAGGCCTGGTCCAGACTGGCCTGAGCACATGGCCCTGAACAGTTCTAAGCAGAACATAGTTGCTTCTTTCTTTTGCCTGGTGAGATATGAGCCAGGTCTATAGGGTAGGCAACAGCACACATGCTGTGCTGTGCCACAGTGCTGAGGAGAACTCTTTGCAGTTCTGCAACATTAAAGTACATCTGATATTATTATTTCCGAATGAAAAGCTAAAAACAGAGGGCCATGTCTGTATTAAAACTTTATACTTTTTTTTTTGGTACTACTGAGAATTAAACCCAGGGATGCTCTACCACTTTTTATTTTATTCTGAGACAGGGTCTCGCTAAGGCTGGCCTTAAACACGCTTATCAATTTGGCCCTATGATCTTTCTCCTGGAAACTTGTTCTGAGGAAAATAATCCCAAAGGAGGCAAAACTCTGTATCTGGAATGTTCTGAAATGAAACATGCAGCAGAAACCAGGGAACGGGAAGCACCAGATGTCACTGAGGTAGTCAGCTAAGGGCACTGCAGCCAACATGCTGCCACCTGCTGTGTGACACTAGATGACACACTGGGCTCCTTAGCCACTTAGCCTCATTAGCTCTTCACCTGTGATCCCAGTAACTCAGGAGTCTGAGGCAGGTGGATGCAAATTCCAGGCCAGGCAGCAAATCAATAAAACCCTATCCCAAAATAAAAAGGGCTGGGGATGTTGCTCAATGGTAGAGGGCCCTTGGGTTCAATCCCCAGTGCCTCCCACCTATACACACAAAAACGCTCTTCACAGAAATTCAGGTTCACAGGAAATCCTTCCGTTCAACTGCAACTACATTTACGATGAGAATGTCAAAAAGACTTTTAGAACTCCTACTAGTCCTAGGGCCTGATGTCACTCTCAGAGGCTCCAGGTCTTGTACAAACACCTGCAGGCCACACTCACACTGTCAGCGTCTTCCATCCAGGTGTGCTTCCGATCTTCTTCCTCGATCCCGATTCCAATCACAGCTCGCATGACTGCCTGGCAGGTGGCCACACTCCCTGCCCTGTCACACTCCTCAGCATCCTGAAAAAGACACAGAAATTCTGTTTTTTGAATTTTGAAGTCAAATCGCCTGAAAAGGAGCACGTTATTGCTGGGCGGTGGTGTCACAAGGCGTAGCTCAGGGCTCTGACTAAACACCACGTCTGCCCTGTTTCCTAAGCAGCTGTCCTTGCCACCTACCATACAATAAATACTGAATGAGGTGTGGGGGTAGGAATGATAGTAGAATGAATCGGAAATTATTACCCTGTGTGCATATATGATTACATGCATCTGTGTAACTCTATATCATGTACAACCAGACAAATGAGAAGTTACACTTCATGTATGTACAATGTGTCAAGATGCATTCAAGGGGCTGGGGATGTGGCTCAAGCGGTAGCGCGCTCGCCTGGCATGCGTGCAGCCTGGGTTCGATCCTCAGCACCACATACCAACAAAGATGTTGTGTCCTCCGAGAACTAAAAAAAAAATAAATATTAAAAATTCTCTCTCTCTCTCCTCTCTCACTCTCTCTTAAAAAAAAAAAAAAAAGATGCATTCAAATGCCATGAGCAACTAATTAGAATAAAAAATAAATACTGAAGTGACTGAATGCAAGCATACCCATCCATGCAATGAACTTTAAGTGAGCACTTACTATGCACAAGTAATTATATTAGGCCATTCAGTGGCTATAGGTTTCCTATACTAAGGAAACTTTCAAAGTAGGAAGAGTGAAAGACAAGTTCAAAATAACTGTATTTGTTGGGCTGGAACTCAAGGCAAAAGAAGGAAATGTTTTGACCCAGCCAGGCAAATATGACTGGCAGGGAGCCAGGTGCATAGGGGGTGTGACAGAACACCCAGGGGCCAGGGGCAACCAATCACAGAGCCTTCTACCGGGTAGACCAACATCAGAAAAGAACTCCTGCTTCAGGAAAGCAAATCTTTTTTTTTTTTTTTTAATATTTATTTTTTAGTTGTAGTTGGACACAAGCCCTTATTTTTCTTTTATTTTTTTTTAAAAAGAGAGAGAGAGAGAGAGAGAGAGAGAGAGAGAGAGAGAGAGAATTTTAATTTTTTTTTTTTTTTTTTTTAGTTTTCGGCAGAAACAACATCTTTGTTTGTATGTGGTGCTGAGGATCAAACCTGGCGGTTGAGCCACATCCCCAGCCCCCTTTTATTTGTTTTTATGTGGTGCCGAGGATCTCACATGCAAGGCTAGCCCTCTAGCGCTGAGCCACAACCCCAGCCCCAAAGAAAGCAAATCTTAGGATGTGCAGAAAGAAACCAACCAAGCTTCATAGCAGGAGACACAAAAATGATGACTGATAAAATAAGTACCTTCATATTAATTAAAAAACAGAACATTGATGCAGCAACACAGTGAAACCCTGTCACATAAAAAGGGCTGCAACTCAAAATGTAGGTGCTGGCTGAGGATGTAGCTCAGTGTCAGAGCACCCCTAGGCTCAATCCCTAGTACCACAAAAAAAGAAAAAGAAAAAAATCCCACTGATTCAATAAAGAAACACTGCAAAGGACATAGACACCAAAAAAATAAAAACGAAAACAAATTTAAACAACTGGAAAAGAAATCCAAAGTCAATCTTACTTTTTTTTTTTTTTAACTACTGGCGATTGAACCCAGGGGCACTTATCACTGAGCCATATCCCCAGCCCTCTTTTATATTTTTTTGGAGACAGGGTCTCGCTGAGCTGCTTAGGGCCTCACTAAGTTGCCAAGGCTGGCTTTAAACTTAGGATCTTCCTGCCTCAGCCTCCTGAGCCACTGGGATTACAGGCATGTGCCACCATGCCTGACCATTCTCACTCTGATGAGAATGTTAGCATCTTTTTGGGATGAGTAACACTGAGGTGTGTGCCAGCTGGCTCACTTGGTGAATGCAGGTACATACCTCACACTACTCCGCACACACAATGACCTCTACAGCTAGCAACTTCACACCCTCCATCAAAATAAAGCATATGCACTTGACCTGCACACCCACTTCCAGGAGTCCACCTAACAAGCATGTCCCTGTGTGCACAGCACACTTTCACAACATGGCTTGCAAGTAGAAAGCTGCAGGAGTCACCCCCACATGTATCCTGACAGGTGACAGCACACCTGAGGGCTCCTGGCACTAAACAACATTGCAAGCAATGGGCAAGCACAGAAAAGTCTAGAAAAGGGCTAAGGACTAAACTGCGACCATAAGTGGCACCTCTAAGATTTTTAGGAGTATGGTGCCTAGAAGCTGCACTTGAAGGGAGAAGAAAGGGTCAGATATCACAATACAACAAGCAATTAAAGTCTGGCACATAGTAGGAAGTTGGTAATGATGACCACTGCTCAGGAGGCAAGTCACCTGGATGTCACAGCACTCCCTGCAGGGCACTGTGGAAACACAGCCACCCAAAATGACTGGGTAGGAAACTGGAGTCGTCACCTTCCAGCACACACAGCAGCAGGAGGCAGGCAGTGAGGAGAGTAGGACATGCACAGCCAAGCTCAGGCCAAGTTTCCCTGCACCCTGGCACAGGCTCAGGGTCCTCCCTCACCTTATACAGCATTCTTCTCAGCCAGGTGGAGAACGCAAGCTAGTAGAGCAAATGGGACTCACTGTTGGCCAAGGAAGTGCACCAGAGGGGGACTGGGGAACCCTGGCTTGGCTCGGCTCCATGTACCACCACCACCAGGACTGCAATGAGGACCTCACAGAACTGGCAGAGTGAGCCCTCAGGAGGGCCAGAACCAGCCCTCATGGTGCCCTGGGGCTAGGAAAGCACTGCCACTGTTAGCGTAGGTAGACCCTCTCCCAACACAAGGAGACAACCAGTACAAAACATAGACAGCAGTGGCTGGAGCCACATGTGGTGAGGACTGAGACACAGGAAAAGGTTGAGGGTGCTGCATGGTGCCCATGCCCACTGTCTGGGAATTTCTAGGCCACAGATCAAGGGGACTCCCTGAGCAGAGGTGGTGGAGAGTCCAGGGTAAACAGAAGGACAGAGCATCCAGAACCAAATATGAGAACCAAATATCAGGATACACACCAGAATCCCAGAGCTCTGCCCTGTAGGGAGAACCCATGAGTCTAATCAGGGTGCCACCATCCAAAAAGAACCACTGGAAGGATTAACAAGAACAACCCTGGGACCACATACAGGGCCCCACCCAGTGCCTACTGTACCCAGCCACACTAAAATACGTCAAGAGGCATAAAGCACTGAGAGAAGACACAGAGAGGTCCAGGCTTGGTGGGGCAATCAGCCCAAGGCTAAATACCCTTTGGGTCCTGAATTACGACACGTAAAAGCAAAACCTGAAGAATCAAAGTCACTCCCAGTGATAAAGCTGCACTCCAACACCGAGCTCTAGAGTATTTAAAGAAATGTAAAAATGTCTAGGATCCAGCAAGGTTAGCCTCACAATATTTAGCAACAAACCAGGCGTGCGTAATTCCACAACAAGAAGGGGAAGATCCATCAAAACTAAGACATAATGACAGCTGTCAGAAGCAGCAGACAAGGATGCTGAAACACGCACTGTGACTACGCTCCATGTGTCCAGAATCAGGCAGAGACATGAAAGAAAAGACCAAAACTAAATTTCTAGAAATGGACAACAAAAGATCCAAGATGAAAAATACACCTTAAGAAATAAAGAGTAGGTTAGACACTATCGAAAAAAAAGGTAAGTGATCTTAAAGAAATAGAGAAACTAGACAGGTGCGGTGGCACACACATATAATCCCAGCAGCTTGGGAGATTAAGGTAGGAGGATCATGAGTTCAAAGCCGGTCTCAGCAATTTAGCCAGGTCCTAAGAAACTCAGTGAGACCCTATCTCTAAATAAAATACAATAAAGGCTGGGGATATGGCTCAGTGATTGGGTACCCCTGAGTTAGAAAGAAAGAAAGGAAGAAAGAAAGGGAGAGAGGGGAGGGGGGAGGGAGAACTGGGGCTGGGCATGGTGGTGCATGCCTATAATCCCGCAAGATGAGGGGCTGAGGCAGGAGGATTGCAAGTTCAACTTTTTTTAGTCTCAGCAACTTAGTGAAGCCCTAAGCAACTTAGTGAGACTCTGTCTCAAAATTAAAAACAGAAAAAAAAAAAAAAAAAAGAGGTTGAGTATGTAGCTCAGCAGTAAAGTGCCCCTGCGTTAAACTACCAATATAGTATGGTGCACATGCACACGCATTATCAACAACTTGAAAATAAAACTTAAAAATAATTCCACTTATGGGCTGGGGATGTGGCTCAGCGGTAGCGCGCTCGCCTGGCATGCGTGCGGCCCGGGTTCGATCCTCAGCACCACATACAAACAAAGATGTTGTGTCCGCCCAAAACTAAAAAAATAAATATTAAAAACTCTCTCTCTCTCTCTCTCCCCCCCCTCTAAAAAAATAAAAATAAAAAAAAGATAATTCCACTTAAAATAGCAACCAAAAATAATAAAACAGGGCTCAGGGGTGGAGTTGGCACACACAAAGGCCTGGGCTTAATACCCAGTACTGCAAAAAAAGTAAAACACTTAGAAATGAGTTTAACAAAAGAAGTGCAAGATTTGCATACTGAAACACTGCTGAAAAAATTTTAAAGACCTAAAAAAATAGAAGATATCTCACCCACACAGATAAGACAACTAAATATTAAGATGACAACATTCCTCAAATTGATCAAATTGAATCGATGCCCTACCAAAATGCCAGATGTTTTTTTGGCAGATCCTAAAATTCATATAGAAGCACAAAGAAGTAAGCATAGTTAAAACTGTTTGGAAAAGGAGAAAGCAGGACTAACACTTCCCAACTTCAAAACAGATACAGCTGCAGTTGTCAGAACAGTGTGGTGCTGCAGAAAGACATGCAGACCAGCATAGAAGATCCAAGTCCAGAACGAACCCTCACAATGACGATTCACAGATTTTCAACAAGCATGCCAAGACCATTCAGAGGGGTAAGAAGAATCAGTGGTGTTGGGACAACTAGATGTGCACACACCAAAGAATGAGGTGAGTCCCCACCTCATATCATGTGCAAGCACTAACTTAAAACCAGCCACTGGGGCTGGGGCTGTGGCTCAGTGGTAGAGCGCTCGCCTAGCATGTGCCAGGCCCTGGGTTCCATCCTCAGCACCACACATAAAAATAAATAAATAAAATAAAGGTTAAAAAAAAAAAAAAAAAAAACAGCCACAGTCCTAAACAATGAAACTTCAGAAAATACAGGAGCAAATGTTAACAGCACTGAGTCAGGGTAGAATTCTGATATGACACCTGAAGCATGATCACAAAAAGATCAATTTGATGTATAATTTTAACATACAAAATTAAAAATATTTATCTATATGCAATATAGTCAAGAAAGTGAAAAGACAACACACAGAATGTGAGAAAGCATTTGTATATCATCTATCTGATAAGGGATTTATATCCAGAATATACATAAAGGGATTTATATCCAGAATATACATAAAGAACTTAGGGCTTCAATGTGGCTCAGTGGTAAGCACTTGCCTAGCATTCACAAGGCCCTGGGTTCAATCCCCAGCACCACGGTGGTGCACACCTGTAATCCAAGCGGCTTGGGAGCCTGAAATAGGAAGATTGTGAGTTCAAAGCCAGCCTCAGCAAAAGTGAGGTGCTAAGCAACTCAGTGAGACCCTGTCTCTAAATAAAATACAAAATAGGGGTGGGGATGTGGTTCAGCAGTCAAGTGTCCCTGAGTTCAATCCCTGATACCCCACCTCAAAAAAAAAAAAAAAAAAAAAAAAAAAAAAAAAAAAAAACCACTCGCTACAACAGAGTAATAAAACAGCAGACAACAATAACAACTGAAACAATCCAATTTAAAAATGTAAAAAGGTAAAAATTTTAAAGGTAAAAGAGCTGGGTGCAGTGGCACATGCCTGTAATCCCAGTAGCTTAGGAGGCCAAGGTAGCCTCAGCAACTTAGTAAGACACTAAGCAACTTAACGAGAACCTGTCTCTAAGCAAAAAATAAAGGGCTGGGGATGTAGCTCAGTGGTTAAGCACTTCTGGGTTCAATCTCTGGTTATAAAAAATAAAAATAATAATAAGATAAAAGGTAAAAGATTTCATTACATCTATATACAACATGGAAGTCCCATACCAAGTGAAAGCCGAGTTTCAGAAGACCATATACTGTATACTTCATTTACCTCTAATTTCCAGAAAAAGGAAAGTAGAAAGGGAAAAGGTAGAAAACCAAGTCTTCAGAGGAAAAAAAAAGAGCTTGCTTAGGGAGGGCAGGGAATCAGGGCTGGCTGGCTGATGGGCACAGCATCCCTTCACTAGTAACAGGAGAATATCAAGATCACAGTGAGGGCTGAAAAGCCAGGAACATACTAAAAACTGCCCAACAGTATACTTTATTTATTTTGTGAATTGAACCCAGGGGCATTCTACCCCACTGATCCCAACCCCCCTTTTTTTGGGTGCTGGAAATCACTCATGCTAGGCCAGTACTCTACCACTAAGCTACAACCCCCACTACCTTTCTTATTTTGATACAGGGTCTTACTAAGTCCCCCAGGCTTCCCTTGAACTTGTGGTCCTTCTGCCTCAGTCACCTGAGTCACTGGGATTGTTAGAAATCCCAAGCAACTCAGTGAGATCTTCTCTCTACATTAAAATACAAAATAGGGCTAGGGATGTGGCTTAGTGGTAATGTGCCCCTAAGTTCAATACCTGGTACCCCTACCCCCTCCCCCCCCCAAAAAAAAGAAAAAGAAATCAGACACTTGAAAGTGGGTGGGCACTTACTCCTGCTAGAAGAGCATGAATGGAACCTTGTGGGCAGCTTTTATCCCCGACACAGTGCTGCTTGGAGGAGCTCAGGGGTAGGTACAATCTACATGATTAGCTAATTTTAAAATTGGAATAACAAAGGTAAGGACTAATAATTAAAATGGTTATAACTAAATCCAACTGAAGTTAAATGCTATATTCTGAAAATGGACCACCAAACTTTCTATTTCTCACAAGATTAGAGATGTGCCACCACAGCTGGCTTGATTTATACACTGTAAAAGAGTGAATTTTATCCAATATTAATCATACCTTCATCTGGGAAATGCTTGATGAACTTCAAGCACAAGAAACATGAAGAACACTACACCAAGGCCTGTCACAATCAAAATCAGATGGAAAAGATCTTAAACACTGCCAGAATTCAAAACAAGACAACATCACATTGCTCACTGGAATAGTGTAGCTGAGAAGACAGTGAGACGCATCCTTGAAGCACTGGAGAAAAAGGTATCACCCTGACTTCTACACCAACCATGAATACCCTCCAAAGACAAAGGTGCAATAAAGACTGTTTCCAGACACACAAAAGCAGAAAAAATTTCCGTAGGCACCTACACTAAACAAACATTAAACGCAGGCAGGAGAAAATTGCACCTGCTGGAGACCTGCACACAGAGAAGCACAGAAAGTCTCAGAAACAGCAGCAACAAGGTTGCAGGACCAAAGAAGTCTGGGCTGAAGGGTTAAGTTCAGACAGGCATACAATCTGAGGTCTTGCACCTGAGCTTTTCTCCCTTTCTCCCTTCCTCCCTTCCTCCTTCTCCCTTCCCTTCCCCTTCCTTCCTTCCTTTCCCCTTCCTTCCTTCCTTTCCCCTTCCTTCCTCCCTCCCTCCCTCCTTCCCTCCTTTCCTTCCTTCCTTCCTTCCCTCCCTCCCTCCCTCCCTCCCTCCCTCCCTCCCTTCCTTCCTTCCTTCCTTCCTTCCTTCCTTCCTTCCTTTTGCAGTGCTGGGGATTGAACCCAGGGCTTTGACATGCTAGGTAAACACAATACCATTGAGCCATAACCCCAACCCTGCATCTCAGAATAATAAAAAAAAAAGTAACAAGGCCTCAAGGAAAGGGGCACACAGTAGTCCCATCTACTTTGGAGGCTGAGGCAGGAGGGTCATGAGTTCCTGATCAGCCTGGACAACTTAACAATTGTCTCATAAAGACCTGGGGATGTGGCTCAGTGGTAAAGTGCTTGCCTAGCAAGAGTAAGGGTCCAGGTTCAACACCTAGTACCTCTCCGCATAAAACTGCCGAACACAGAAAGGAGCCACATGGCCGAATAACATCCTATGAAACAAAGGACAGGTGCTGAGTGAGAGGAGGGTCATGAGACCTAGGAACACATTGGGGCAGAGTTGACACAATCTCCCCAGGAGTCTCACAGAGGAAAGGAATAGCACCCTCTTGAGCACCTGGAGCAGCAGCCAGCTACAGATGACCAGTGAATAACCATTTGCCTGTGGCACAGAAGGCAGGCTACAAAGCACTGTGAGCATTTTCCAGCACAGAAGGGCCCTCCTGGCAGGACACGGCTCTGGGGAGTTAGAGTACAGGGCCATTACAAAGCACTTCTGCTCAGTAGAACCAAACAGCAGAAGCCTCATTTGCTTGTGGCTCCTTGGAGGGGACAACGGAAGACCACGCCCTAGGGGTGATCTAGATGAGCTTCAGAGGATTCTCCAGCCCCAAGTCTACAGTCAAGTGGAACATCCTTTACCCTATGTGAGGCCTCAGCCTGAGGAGCACATCTGCTTTCATGTGAACACAGGACACAGGGTAGCCTACCTGGATCCACTGCTCACGGTTGATCTCTACACCATTGGCCCGCAGTGAGGTGATGGCTCGGTCAATGATCTTCTCCACCATTTGCGTGTTCCCATTGGCCTCCTCAAGCTTGGCAGCTGTGATCCAGATGTGCCGGTCTGTAGGAATGTTCTCCCGTGCTTTGTTTAAGACCTTGCGGGCATTTTCATAAGTCTCCAGCCTCGCGAGCGCAAGCCAGAGCTAGAGAGGATATCAGAAAGAGGACGGTATGCTGACAGCCACTAGCATGGAGCACTACCCTCCAGACTTGGGATAAGCCAACTTCAAGGACCCCATAGCACCTGCTTTCTCAAAACTTAACTGGGCACACTGGCAGATGCCTGCAATCTCAGCTACCTGGGAGGCCAAGGCAGGAGACCAGCTTGAGCAAGTTGGTGAGATCTTGACTCAGAATAAAAATTTTCAAAGGGATGGGGATGCAGCTCAGTGGAAGATCATTTGCCTAGCATGTGCAAGACCCTGGGTTCAATCCCTACTATTGGCGGGGGGGGGGGGGATCTTTAAGGACCATTTAAACAAGAGCCCAGAAAATGTTTACAGCAACATTTCTCATCAATTGACCATTTGGTTGTGCTTCTGACTCAGCGACTGGTACACGAAAAGTTGATGGCACTCTTGATCAGAGGTCCTAAGCCCTGGATAAATGTATAGAGTATGTCAGCCTGACATCAGATGGTGGGGCAGTGGGTGAGCAGGGTGGGTTGGAGGAGAGATGGCTGCTCAGCCTTCTGGAATTCTCATCCTAGATCTGTTAATTCTGCATCACTCCATCCCAAAATGTGTATGGGCTCTATTTATTTTTATGTCAATAAAATAAGATTAATTGGAGAATTTCACAATGTCCCTTAGAATAATTAAAGACATACTGGATATCATAAAACCAAGGCAAAAATCACTGCACAGAATGCTGTGAATTGCAATGCTTCAACTAAAGAAACCCCACCAGCCATGAGGTGAGGAGCTGAGCCACGAGGGGCTGGCAGAACAGCACGCTGCTTTGCATACCTGCCACCCTTCAGTTCCCACCTATAAACTCTGAGGGGCATTAGAAGTAATATCCCTGAAAGAGTGCCCAGTGCAATTTTCTGTAGTGGTCTGGGGTGAGCAAAGATTTAGTTCTGCATGCCCATTCCCCAATTCATGCACCCACTCCTGCTCTGCACTTCTGTCAGCATATGTCTAACTGAAGCCACCTACCACCCTGCCTGGCAGCTGTGCAAAGAAGCTGGGTTTCACCCTGCCTTCTACACCAGAAATCAGAGCCCAGGTGAGACCTTGCTCTTTGTGGGTTGCTGCAGACACTGAAAGGCTTGGGTCTTCCTGAGCCCAGCACACTTACCTCTACACTGGTGGGGCAGCACTCTACAGCTCGGCTGAGCATGATCCTAGCATCTTCTGGCTCTTCCAGTTCAACAGCCGCTTTCCATAAGCGAACAGAGTTTGGAACATGTTCAAGGGCTGGGAAAGGCAAACACGAAAGCAGGTCACAGAAAGGGGAAACAAAAGCAAGAGCTTCATGCAGGAGCATGCTGCTTCCAGCAAGAGCTGAACTCCCGTGGTCACAGCCAAGGGCTACAGATCTCAGCCAAGTCAGGTCACAAGACAAATAGAGCACCTGAGCACCTCAGAAAGCAAGGGAGTAATCAAAGGCACTGGTCACACTGGCAGGACTCAGGACACAGGAGGAAGAATGAACCTCAACAACATGCTAGCCAGTACTAGGGCAGCGACACCAGTAGGCCCCACTTGCAATGACGATGAGCACAGGTGGAACTGGTCATGGTGGTAGGTGTCAGAAGGATGGCTGCGCTGGGTACACTGGCCCACACCTACAGCTTGGGAAGCTGAGCCAGGGGAATAGCAAGTTCAAAGCCAGCCTCAGCAACAGTGAGGCGCTAAGCAACTCAGCAAGACCCTGTCTCTAAATAAAATAATTTAAAAAGGCTGGGGGTGTGATTCAGCAGATAAGTGCCCCTGGGTTCAATCCCTGGTATCAAAAAAAAAAAAAATAAATAAAGAAGAGTGGCTGCTGGAGATGAGGCAGTAAGCCGAGACAGTCTGTAGACCTGGTGGAGGAGGCAATGCCTACATCTTGGCATGGCACGGGAGCATTTGGGAGAACCACAGATGGCACACCTTACTTGCTTAAAAACAATGTTAAAAAAATCAAAAAACGACTAGCATCAGAAAGACCTTAGAATCACATTTTCCCTTAAAACAAAAGTCATGCAACTTTAAAACAAGAGGGAAAAAAAATCAAGAGCAAAATAAAACAACGTATAGGATAAAGATGGGATACTCTGAAGGTCACTAAGAACACAGCTGACACCTGTACACTTGTGAGCCACAGTCTAAGACCACAACGAATACCTGAAAATGTGGACAGCACCATACCCAATTGTAAGCTCTGCAATAATATGCAGCAGGCCCTGATGATACTAAGTAGCAAACAAGTAGGCCAGATACACAGTTGGAACACTGGAGGCTGGACAGGGGAACGAATGCTGTCCCAGGCAGGAAAGCATGTGATTAAATCACACCGCTAATGAAGCAACTCAAAACCAATAAACTACTTATTTCTGGAATTTTCTATTTATATTTTTGGGCCATAGTTGACCATGTGGGTGACTTAAGCCAGGGAAAGTGACATCATGGATAAGGGACCACTATCAAACTGCAGTATTATTCAAATGCTCAACATGACAGGCAATGTGCAAGAGCCTAGAGCAGTGCTGAAGTGCTACTCAGACCCATGAAATACAACAATGCTAAAAAAAAAAAAAAAAAAAAAATAGACCATTATTCAGGCACCGCTGCACTCCTAAGGTCCTAAGGTCCAAGCTACTCGGGAGGCTGAGCAGAAGGAACTTGAGTTCATGACTAGCCTGGGCAAGTTGTGAGAACCTGTCTCAAAATTAAATAAAATGGCTGAGGATGTGGCTCGGCAGAGCAGTTGCCTAGTATATGAGGCCCTGTCTTCTATTCCCAGCACACACACACACACACACACACACACACACACACACACACCCTGATTTTAAGTCTTTAGAAAATGAACAAATTTCTCGGTCATCTTGGAGAGCCACTGGTTATTCTGAAAGCTAGCAAACAAAAAGAACAAATTCAGCACCTATTCTTTCTTGAATAAACTCAGAGTAAACAATACTGATAGTTCTCTTTGGAATACTTCTGAAAATACAATCAAAACCAGTAGGAGAGCCAGGCATGGTGGCCCATGCCTATAATCCCAGAGGCTCGGGAGCCTGAGGAAGGAGGATGGTGAATTCAAAGCCAGCCTCAGCAAAAGCTAGGCACTAAGTAACTCAGTGAGACCCTATCTCTAAATGAAATACAAAACAGGGCTGGAGAAGTGGCTCAGTGGTCAAGTGCCCCTGAATTTAGTCCTGGGTACCCCTTCCCCGCCAAAAAAAAAAAAAAAAAAAAACAGTAGGAAAGCTGTACTATCACCACTGTGCACACCCTCATGACCTAATGGGCACAGGCACCTGTCAATTGCTGCTCAAAGCAGGAGTCCAATGGCTGTGAAGAGCTTCAGGAAGGACACTCAGCTATTGGACTCAGCAACAGGAGCAGAGGGCCTGAGTGTTTCCTGATGCACTCCAACTCTTTTTACAAAGCAGGGCAGAGGGGGAAAATCAAGCTCAATTCTGCAGAGCCTCCAAATGTACCTCCTGATTTCAAGAAGTCTCAAGAAATGACAGATCCACATTTAGCCTCATGGCTGAAATGAGCAGAATCCACAGGAAAAGCCAGACACCCACCTAGAAAGGACACATCATTCAAAGGCGCCACTCAGTCCTGATTCACACCTATTGTGTATGTGTGTGCCTGTGGCATGTATTGACATGTGGAAAATTTGAGCACTGTGGACACTGAATGAGACAATAAATTACTGTTATGTTGTTATGACTCAGAAGTAGCATGGTACTCTGACTGTAAAACATGCCTTCACTTTTTAGAGGAACGTGCGTAAAACCTAGGGTTTGTTCTATAAGGGCCACGTGGATGTTTATTAGAGTAGCAGGTGGCACAGACCACACCACAAGGTCCATGCTTCTTGGACATTGGAAATCAGCATTAAAAAGCAAATTGCAGAGCTGGGTTTGTGGCTCAGCAGTACAGCATTCACCTAGCACGTGCGAGGCCCTGGGTTCGATCCTCAGCACCACATATAAAGGTTTTATATTCAACTACAACTAAAAATAAATTAATTAATTAAAAAAAAAGCAAATTCGGGATTCCACCTCTTGGGTCCCCTTCTTCCTCCGGGAGAAGTCTTTTCTGCTGTCCTTTAATAAACTTCTAATTTCTCCTCTGGAAAAAAAAAAAAAAAAAAAGCAAATTCCAGCCAGGCGTATGCCTGTAATCCCAGCCACTCGAGAGGCTAAGACAAGAGAATCATGCGTTCAAAGCCAGCCTCACAGCCTCAGCAAAAAAGCAAGAGGTTAAGCAACTCAGTAAGACCCTGTCTCTAAATAAAATGCAAAAAAAAAAAAAAAGGGGGCTGGGGATGTGACTCAGTGGTCAAGTGCCCCAGAGTTCAATCCCCAGTACAAAAAAAAAAAAAAAAAGCAAATTGCAGGGACTGGGGATGTAGCTCAGTGATAGAACACTTATCAAGTATACACAAAGCCTGAGTTAGACTCCCCAGCACTATTAAAAAAAAAAGCAAAAAAACCCCTGCATACAGAGAAGGCAACCACCATCCTCCATGAGAAAGGACTGCCTGGGCAGGTTGTAATGAGCAAACAGATATCACAGAAAACAGAACCCCCCTGGGAGGCTGTGCACATGCTAGGGCAGCTTGGGCATTAACTGTAAGAACACAGGGCACTCTGCAGCTCCACCCACTGTGACTCAGCTTTGAGAAGGACCTGAGGAACACCAGGGAGGGGAACGGAGCCTTCTAGGAGCCTCCAGTCTGTTGCAGGAAGCAGGACCCTGTTCCCCAAAAGCCCAGAGGCTAGAGCAGAAACAGAGCTCCATCTCAAGGGCGCAGGCGGAAATCTGAGCCCCAGTCAGCCCAGACAGGACTTGGGAAACCAGAATGCTTCCAAGGACGCCCTGAGAGTATCTTCTTTCCTGTAAACTCATGGGCCCTCCTTGCTGAAAACAGACTTAAATTTAATATTGCAGAATACGCAGACCCACAAAACTTCTTACATGACATTGGCGCCATCTGGAGAACTGGACAAACCCACGCTGAGCCCACTCACTAGTGGCAGCAGGTGCTCTCCCAAGTCTAAGGAGCCAGAGTTTTGACCCTGTAAGTACCTGTGAGGCCCACACAGCCAAGCAGACCAGTCTGCTCCACAGCACACACACCAGTTCCTGTGTGGACTTTGCTATGCTGACTAGACCCAACAAGCAAGCAGCAGCATGCACCTGAGATGTACAGGCCCTGGAGGTAGCAGAGCAACATACCCCACAAACCCCAAGGACCCACTCCAACGGGAATTTTGCAGGGTCCTGTGGTCTGGGGTACACTGAAACACCTCTTACATGATGAAACTCAGCTGCTCCTTTCACAGCACCTATTATGGACATGGAAGATGGCATTCAGGCCCCCGGCCCTCGCCCTGCACTGGGCCATCTCAGAGTGACCTTCTACCTAGTTCCCCATCACCCAGGCTCTTGGTGTGGTGGGCCTAAAGCAACAGACAGCTCAGCAGGCACAGGATCTTCCAACCCCAGAGACTCAACAGCACTTGACTCTGCTAGCCTCTGGGAAGGCTAACAGGAGAGCCTAAGCACTCTTCCAGGGGAAGAAAGCCTTGCCCTCCCGCAAACGCCCGTTGTCCTGCTGAAGGAAGCAGCCCTGGTGAGCAGCAAGCATATGATTAAGGGGCATGAGGTGACCAGAAAACACCCTCACCATGAACTCAGTGTTACCTGTAGACCAAGCCTCAAGGCTGGGTGGATGTGGCAGTGGCCTCATCAGGTAAAATGGAAAGAAGGAGACAGGGGTGGACCAAAGGCAGGTACAGCACTGCTAAGCTGCCTAAGCCACAGAATGACACTGCCCATAACTGGCGCTGCTCAATCATCTGCTTTGGGAACTAAGAAAGAAAAAGCCCTGAGGTTTATAGGATTCTGCATGGTACACTGGCACCAAACAACCCTGACTGATTCCTGTAGGGCACAGTCTCCTATTTAGGGTGGCAGCCAATCCTCCTGAACAGCAGGAACACTAAGAAAAACTCCCCAAAGCCAGGCCCCAACACTATCAGATGCAGTGTATGCCTGTGCAGAGATGCCAGCCATATAGCAGAACACCAGTCTCAAAGGCACAGTGTTGCCTGCACAGCTCCCGAGGCCCTGAATCCCACTTCCACCCTGTGCACCAGCTGTCAGAAGCTTCATCCCAAGGCAGGAGGTGCTAACCAGGCACATGGCCACAGCTCCACCGTCTCTCTGGTTTCTTCATACACCATCCTTGATTCCCAGGGGGAAACCAAGCTGCCCCAATTCACTGGGAGATCATGTCTAAGGTCTAGAAGGTCCTGAGTCTCGGTTTAGTATTTCTAGGTATAAAAGTTAATGAGAGGGCTGGGTGCGGTGGCGCACCCCTATAATCCCAGCAGCTCAGGAGGCACAGGCAGGAAGATAGTGAGTTCAAAGCCAGCCTCAGCAATTTAGTGAGGCGCTAAACAATTCAGTGAGACCCTGTCTCGAATAAAATACAAAAGAGGGCTGGGGATATGATTCAGGGGTCAGGTGCCCCCGAGTTCAATCCCTTGTACCCACCCACCCCCTCAAAAAAAGTTAATGGGACTACAGTGGCCAGAACAGGCAAAACCAGCACAGATGCAGACTTGCTGGAGGCAAAGTCTGGGTCACCTCTGTAGGCACAGCACTCAGCCAGGCACAGCGGAGCGGAAGGAGGAGGAAGTCCTACCTCCAGCAGGTGGCATAAGAGGATTCTCCATAGAAGGGAGGGCTGCCTACACACTAACTACCTCCCCCTGTGTTTGGGTGGGAGGGGATGCTGGAGACTGGGCTGGGGGTGCTCTACCACTAAGTTACACCACCAGCTCTTTTTACTTTGACACAGTATCTAAGTTACCCAGGCTAGCCTCACACTTACCATCCTCCTGCCTCAGCCTCCAAAGTCACTGGATGTACACACAAGTGTTACCACTCCTGACTCCAGACTTCACCATTCCACGTTCAAGAACAGGGCATCCTGGTGGGACTGAACTGTGGAGTCCCTGACTTCACCTAGAGGGGGTGTGACAATCCCAAGACCCCATGTCTACAACCTCTGGGAAAACCAGCACCTTTCATCAGGGGTTCAAGAGCAATCCACAGGAGCTGCTAAGACCAATCCCCGCTGAACAACTCAGTTCTTTACAGGGCTCCTAGGTTAAACACCTCCACAAGCTAAGACTACCCCACAGAAGCCTGACGCAGAAGCAACATGTGAAACACTGTAGTGCAGTCGGCCCAGGTGATGAAGCCACACACCACGAGTAGGCCAGAAATGGAAAAGCATTCTGAATATGAAAATATGACCACATGGGCTGGGATTGTGGCTCAGAGGTAAGAGAGCTTGCCTAGCATGTGCAAGACCCTGGGTCCAATCCTCAGCACCACATAAAAATAAATAAACAAAATAAAGGTATTGTGTCCAACTACAACTAAAAAATAAATATTTTTTAAAAAAGATATGACCACACAGTGGCCAACGGAACCACCCATCTCGTAGTCATCTGACCCTAAGGAAGGACACCCAGTGTACTGAGGGCTGTGCAGTTCCTGTGCTCTCAGGCCACATCAGTGAAGCCACCAGAGGCTGCCTGCTTTGCAGACCTGAGCCTGTGGTCTCACTTCCATCACCACATTAACTGGCAGTGACAGTGATTCCCACACACCAGGGCTGGATTTATCTTAGGGAGTTGAAGGAAGACAACTAATGGTCTGACCCCTCCAGGGCACTGTGCTCACTGGACACCCACTTGACCAAAGGACTCACAGGCCACAACACCTCTTCTGATTCTGACAACCCTCTTTTCACAGATGGAAGACACTAAACTTGGAAGTCACCCACATGCCCAAAGTTATTCAGCATCCTCTTGTCTCAGACCAGAAACTAAAACTGTTGTTCTCCAAGTAAAAGACTACGGTCCTAAAGCACTAGTGCAGTGGCAGTCACCTCCCTTTCACTGCCGAGCTCGTTTAGTGGTACCTGTCTTAAAAGCTCACCAACAATTCAGTGCAGCAGCTCTGGGCTCTGCTGTAGTTACCCCAGATAAAGTATGCTGTTTTCAGAAACTCTCCAAGAGAAGGGGCCAGCCAGGACCAGGACCAGGACCAGGGAGAAGCAGCAACGGCCAACCTGGTGATCTGAAGCTCCTTCACTCTGGTGCAGCATCTGTCTAAGTGAGCACAGCCAGAAGGCCCTTCCCAAGAGGACCCTAGAGAGGCAATCCCTCCACAATCCCCAACACTCCTCCTCAGGTCTCATCTCCATGAACACTCTCCCCTTTTAGATCTGAAGCCAACCAGAAATGGGATGGCATCATCCAGGTAATCTGGTGGTGAACAGGGAGTGACTAAAAACGTATCTGTGACCCTCATCAGACTGGAAGGGGATATTCAGTAAAAGTTTTCCTAAATCAATAACACTAATTATCCAGCACTTAATGTACTTTTCATCAAAGAACTATTTTCCTGGCTGAAACAGACAAGAAGTTGAAGACAGTGTTAACTTTTTGCTCTTGGCCTTATTTTAAGACAGGCTCTAAGCATTACACATAAGAAAATAAACCATGAGACCCAACAGGAAACATGCTGGAATGCACAAGTCACATACTCAGGGAGAACTAGGATATAGAAGTCACATACAGCAGACAGTAAGAGGGCAAAGACTACACATGTTAGATAAGGGATGTCCCACCCAAAAGCCCTTGCCTGCACATACCTATCAGCACACAGTCCTAAGACATCTCTGATTCTCCTTCAAATACACATCTGAAAATGGAGAGCAAGACAGACTCAACTGCACCTAGACTAAGTACAGGCAGAAGAAGACACCTACACAGCATGGTGCAGCACGGTGGCACATGCCTGCAATCCCTGTTACTCAAGAGGTTGAGGCAGGAAGATGGCAAGTTTGAGGCCAGCCTGGACAACTTAGTATGACCCGCTTCAAAATAAAAAGAATTGGGGATGTAGCTCAATGGCAGAACACTTAAGTAGCATATATTAGGCCCTGAGTTCCATCTCTAGTACAGAAAGGAAGAAAGAAAGAAAGAAGACAGGCAGGTAGGCAGCATGGACTATAAGGTCTGGTGGAGATAGCCAAAGCAAATTCAAGCCAAAAAAGCAAAGCTAGAGGCATCACAACACCTGACATCAAATTATACTACAGAGCTACTAAAACAACAACTGCATGGTTCTGGCAAAAAAACAGACATGTAGAGGAGAGGTCCAGAAGAGAAGATACAGACAAACCCACAGATAGTCATCTGATCCTTGATAAAGTTGCCAAAGACATACACTGGAGAAAAGATAGTCTTTATAACCAATGGTGCTGGGAAAACTGGTTATCCATATGTAGAAGAATGAAACTGAGTCCTTTTCACTCACCATGCACAAAACCAACCCAAAAATGGATCAAAGACCTTGGAACTAGACCAGAAACTATGCAACTCTTACAAGAAAATGTAGGGTCAACACTCCCAACACACAAGCACAATAACTTTCTTAATAAGACCCCTAAAGCTCAGGAAATAATGCCAGGAGTTAATAAATGGAATGGCATCAAATTAAAAAGCTTCTGCACAGAAAGAAAATAATTAGGAATATTGACAGAGAATGTACAGATTGGATAAAATCTTTGCTTATTACTGTTCTGACAGAAGATTAATATCTACAATATATGAAGAACTCAAAAATTTATATAAAAAATCAAATAATCCAATTAATAGGGAAATTAATTAAATGGACATTTCTCAAAAGAAACATAAATGGCAAAAAAATACATGAAAAAATGTTCAACATCATTAGCAATTAGGGAAATGCAAATCAAAACTACCCTGAGATTTCATCTCACATGAGGCAGAATGGCAGCCAAGAATACAAATAATAAGGGGCTGGGGATGTAGCTCAGTTGGCAGAGTGCTTGCACAAGGCCCTGGGTTCAATCCCTAGCGCCACACACACACACACAAAAAAATACAAATAATAAGCCAGGCATGGTAGCACATGCCTGTAATCCCAGCGACTCAGGAGGCTGAGGTAGGAAGACTGTGAGTTCAAGGACAGCTTCAGCAACTTAGTGAGGCACTGAGCAACTCAGCTAGACCCTGTCTCTATAAAAAGGGGCTGGGGAGGACTGAGGTTATGGCTCAGTGGTAGAGTGCTCACCTAACATGTGTGAGCAGCGGGTTTGATCCTCAGCACCACATATAAATAAATAAAATAGAGGTATTGTGTCCATCTACAACTAAAAATAATTTTTTTTTTAAAGGGGCTGAAGATGTGGCCCAGTGGTTAAGCACTCCTGGGGTTCAATCCCCAGTACCAAAAATAAATAAATAAATAAAAAGACAAATATTAAGCAAAAAAAAAAGAACACAAACAATAATAAATGCTGGAGAGGATGTGGAGAAAAAGGGACACTTTTACACCATTGGTGAGATTCTAAACTAGTACAACTACTATTAAATCAATATGGAGGTTCCTCAAAAGAGTAGGCATGGAACCATAATATGACCCACTCCTCAGTATTTACCCTGAAGAATTAAAGTCATCTTACTACAGTGAAACATGCATACCCATGTTTGTAGCAGAACAATTCACAATAGCCAAATATGGAACCAGCCTAGGTGTCCATCACTGGCTGAATAAATAAAGAAAAAGTAGCATATACACAGTGGAATTTTATTCAGCCATAAAGAAAAACAAAATTATGCCATTTGCAGGAAAATGTTTAGAACTAGAGACCATTATTGTTAAGCAAAAGAAGTCAAACTCAGAAGGTCAAGGGTCCTATGCTTTCTCTCACATAGAAACTAGAAAGAAAAAAGAAAAAGAAGTTGGGGGCAGATCTCATGAAAATCAAAAGCAGATCAGCAGAGGAAAGGGACCAAGGGGAAGGGGGCAAGTACTCGGAGTGAAATTGGCCAAATTATATTTTATATGGTATGCATGTTCAAAAATGTAACAACAAGTCTCATCACGATGTACAACTATAATGCACCAATAAAAAAGTATGCAGTGAAGCACTAAGCAACCCAGTGAGATCCTGTCTCTAAATAAAATACAAAACAAGGCTGGGGATGTGACTCAGTTGTTAAGTGCTCCTGAGTTCAATCCCTGGTACAAAAAAAAAAATGTGGTGGTGGGAGAAGCCTTGGTAGAGGGAGCAAGAGTGCTCCTTTCATGAATTCCCAGTGATGAGCATCATATAAGCTGCCAACAAAGGCCACCTTCCAGGAGCCTGAGGCACAGCCTGATCCACACAGGGAGGAGCGCCATCACTGCGGGTAGACCATGCAGTCAGCTCAGACTTACATCAAGCTACATCTTACCCACAGGCACTCCTCACCCTAGCACAGCACAGTCCTTCCCACAGGCACCCCATCCAGCCTCCAGAGCCCCCGAGGGGGTCTGGAACACAGTATCCTCATCTGGAAGATGAAGAGTATCTGGAGGACAGACTGCCCAGCTTATGTGCTGGAGGAAACCAAGCGTTCCAACCGAGCCTCCATCACGGTGGGCACTTCACACCTTGGTATCCCTCCCCTATGGAGGGTCCAAGAGCAGAGGCAATCCAGCTAGGAAAAAGCTTGGCAAATGTCAGCAGCTCCTTACTCTCAGCATAAACCTTAGCCAAAAAAGATAAAAATAAAACTACACTAAACATTCTGGGCCAAGGAGCAGAGTACCAGGAGTCAAGAAAGCACAGCTCCACCTTGGAATGAAAACCACAGGGATACCTAATGTAGAGGACAGAGACCATGGGGACATCTCCTATAGGGCACAGGGACCACGGAGGGGAAGTAGGGATGCTGACTATGGAAGCCATACGTCTTGTAGGGACACAGAGACCAGAGGGCCTTCTAAGGGAGGCTTTGCCCTTACCCAAGGGAGGCTCACCTTTCCGAAGAACCCGCTTCTTTGCTCGGATGTCTGTTTCCAGCTCTGCAGCTCTGATGTAGATCCTGACAGACTGTGGGAGATGGCGGACAGCTTGGGCCACCACAGCCTTGGCTGTGTCCCCCGGCTGCAACCTGGCTGCTTCTAGCCAGACATCTTCACTCTGGGCAGGAAAAAAAAAAAAAAAAGCAGTGAGGGCATGTACAGACTGGGAGCCACAGTGGAGCAGTAGGTACTCGGGGCACATATTCGATCAGTCAGCTTGGCCACGCACACCTACACCAGGACTCTCCCTGCAACACGAAGGCATAGAAACATGGCTGCCACATGTCTAACAAAAGACACGTGCAACAACACTTCTCAAAAAGAGTATAATTTCACTCTGCAGGGTTAGCCCACAAAGCAGAGACTGTATCTGATGGAAAGTTCTGATTTGTGCCTGATTCTTGGGTAAGTCCCCTTGGGTCCTTTTTCACTAACAGTCTGCACAATAAAGTACATGGCACTCAATAAGGCTTCATGAAACTTTTTTTTTTTTTTTTTTTAGTTTTAAGTAGACACAATATCTTTATTTTGCATTTATGTGGTTGAGGATCAAACTCAGTGCCTCAAGCATGCTAGGCGAGCACTCTACCCCTGAGCCACAACCCAAACCCCCTTCATAAAACTTTTTAAGCTTGTCTGGTCATTCCACCTTCAAAAATGCAAGCACTGTCCAGGCGTCCACCTATAATCCCAGCAACTCAGGAGGCTGAGTTAGGAAGAATACAACTTCAAAGCCAGCCTCAGCAACTTAGTGAGGCCCTAAGCAACTCAGGGAGACCCTGTCTCTAAACAAAATACAAAAAAGGCTGGGGATGTGGCTCAGTGGTCAAGTGTCCCTGGGTTCAATCACAGAACCAGGGGAAAAGAAAAAAAAAAACAAAACCCAAGCTAGACACGTGGTGGAGCACGCCTGTAATACCAGCAGCTCAGGAAGCTGAGGCAGAAGGATCACGAGTTCAAAGCCAGTCTCAGCAAAAGCAAGGCACAAGCAACTCAGTGAGACCCTGTCTCTAAAACAAATATAAAATAGGCCTGGGGATGTGGCTCAGTGTTCAAGTGCCCCTGAGTTCAGTCACCAGTACCAAAAAAAAAGCACTAGCATACTCTAATATTCTCCTAAGTGTTAGCATCGTCCTTAGGTTTTTTACATCATGTGGCACAACAAACTACCCAGTTTCACTCTTACCTGCCATTAAAGGGAAAGGGGATCAGCTTCACTCCATGTGGAAACCAGAGAAGCCCACACCCTCCCCTAAGCTGCCTTACCCTCTGTACTTAAGGCAAAGGACTTGCTAGCTTTAGTCTACTCCTATAGGTATCCTGCATGGTATAGACAAACACACAGTCCCTCAGGGGTAGCAATCTTGACACCATCCAGGAAAATACCCTACAATGGGCTTCACCTTGGGGCACATCTCTGTTCCCTTCATGATGAGGTTCCGAGCGACTTGTAGCTTCCCAGTCACTTCCTCCAGGCGGGCTGACGCAATCCAGGCTGGCGGGTGATGAGGGTTCGTCTCCCGAACAGACTTGAGGAGCAGTCGTGCCTTCTTGATGTCACTGATGAGAGCAAAAATGCAGTACTGAGCCACACTGCCCGGGGAGCACCCAAGACCAGGAAGAAAGTGTCTATGTCACAATGTACTAAGCAATCGACTCAGCAATGCAAACCAACCAAAATTCCCGACAGCACTACTCCAAGCCTGTTTAACGTCCGTGCAGATAATTCTGAACATCAAAAACCACCTTCTAGCTCAGCCAAGGCACTGACTTTGAATGATATGTATAAAACACTTAACACACCCACTCAAATGGAAAATACATACTTTAAAAGAAAAACCAAACTATATAATTTCTTAGAACATCTATCCCATATTTTGACTGCATATTGTCAAAAAAAAAAAAAATCTTAAAACATTCTAAGCAACAGGAGTTCCCATCCCAAATGACCAACTCTGCACATCACTCACTTGATATCCCCGCCATGGGTGGGGATCATGGAGTTGAGATCCGTCAGATAGCCTTTAGGGTCCACAACAGTCTGTCCACTCACTGAATCAGACACCTGCAATACAGGACAAGCAGAAAATCAGCTGGACGCAACGAGGCGCATGCAGAACAAATGGAACAAGTCCTACCAAGAGCCCTGACCCAGTGGGGAGTCACGAAAAGAGGAAAATAACATTAATTCAGATGACAATTTGTGATGATGAATTTTTTCTACATGGAAAAGACACATTAAAGGGGCTGGGGATGTGGCTCAAGCGGTAGCGCGCTTGCCTGGCATGCGTGCGGCCCGGGTTCGATCCTCAGCACCACATACCAACAAAGATGTTGTGTCCGCCGAGAACTAAAAAATAAATATTAAAAAAAAATTCTCTCTCTCTCTCTCTCTCTCTCTCTCCTCTCTCTTTTAAAAAAAAAAAAAGAAAAAGAAAAGACACATTAAAAATGGCTAGGAGTAAGGCTAGGGCTGTAGCTCATTGGTAGAGCGCTTGCCTCGCAGGTATGAGGCCCTGGGTTCCACCCTTAGCACCACATAAAAATAAAGATATTAAGGGGCTGGGGATGTGGCTCAAGCAGTAGCATGCTCGCGCTCGCCTGGCATGCGTGCGGCCTGGGTTCGATCCTCAGCACCACATACAAAGATGTTGTGTCTGCTGAAAACTAAAAAATAAATAAATAAATAAATAAAATTCTTTCTATCTCTCTCTCTTTTAAAAAAAAATAAATAAAGATATTAAAAAAAAAAAAAAAACCTGGGATATTTATCTCAAAAAAAAAAAAAAAAAAGAATGGCTGGGAGCAGTGGCACACTCTTGTAATCCCAGAGGCTAGGGAGGCTGATATAGGAGGATCACAAGTTCAAAGTCAGCCTCAGCAAAAGTGAGGCGCTAAATAATTCAGTGAAACCCTGTCTCTAAATAAAATACAAAATAGAGTTGGGGATGTGGCTCAGTGGTTGAGTGCCCCTGAGTTCAATTCCCAGTACCAAAAAAAAAAAAAAAAAAAAAAAGAACCAATAAGGAGCGAAACCCAGAAATCAAAAAAGATTGGTGATTGCAAGGTTTGGTTTGGGTTTTAGTACCAGAAATTGAACCCCAGGGGCTCTTAACCACTGAGCTTTTAATTTTTTGAGATGGGGTCCTGCTAAGTTGCTTAGGCTGGCCTTAAACTCACAATCCTCCTGTCTCAGCCTACAGAGGTCACTGGGATTCTCCTGAGCTGCTGGGATTACAGGTATGAACCACCTACCTAACTTGGAATTTTTTTTGAAGTTTGTGAAATATTCACACGTGATTCTCCAAACACAAATGGAAGATTATACACATCACTCTGAAACTGTTTTTTTTTTTTTTTTGGTACCGAGGATTGAACCCAAGGGCACTCAACCACTGAGCCACATCTCCAACCCTTTGTATATTTTTAGAGACAGGGTTTCACTAAATTGCTTAGGGTCTTGCTAAGTTGCAGAAGCTAGCTTTGAAGTTGTGATTCCTCCTGCCTCAGCCTCCCAAGCCACTGGATCATAGGCGTGTGCCACTGCACCCAGCTGCAAATGGTTTTCTTTTTTTTTTTTTAATCTTTTATGTTTCTTAAGTATTTATTGAGTTGTAGAAGAACACATACTATCTTTATTTTTTTATGTGGTGCTGAGAATCAAACCCAGTGCCTCACACATGCGAGGTAAGCACTTTACCACTGAGCTACAGCCTCAGCCCCTGAAACTGGTTTTCATACGTATGATTATTTCTCCTAGTTTACTGGGTCTTTTGTTGACTTTACAGTGTTTTCCATTATGCAAAAATTCTGAATTTCACCATAAAAAAATCTGAAACATTTCCCTTCACGGTTTCAGAACCAGAAAGGGATCCCTACTGCACTAGGTCCAGCACCCAGTAGTCTCTAGAGTGGAGTGCCCATTCACTTTAGAGCCGGTTGGCAATTTAGTGAAATACAGATGGCCCTAGGTCCAGAGTGGAAGAGGATGGTAGGCAATGTCACATAGGTCTGGCCCTTTGGATGTGGCCCTGGGTGCACTGTGCTTGCCTGGACTATAGGTACACGCAGTCCTCACCTGAACACAGAATTCTATCTATTTTTGTAACAGAAAAAAGACTCTTTACTTTTTTCTTTTCCTTTTGGTACTGGGGATTGAACCCAGGGGTGCTCTACCACTGAGCTACATCCCCAGCCCTTTTTATTTTGAGACAGGGTCTCACTGTGCCTGGCCTTGTTGGGTTTGTTTGTTTAAATAACATACATTTTTAAATATCTTTTTAAAAAATTTATGTTTTAGTTATAGATGGACACAATACATTTACTTTATTTACTTATTTTTATGTGGTGCCAAGGAGCAAACCCAGTGCCTCAAATATGTGAGGCAAGCACTCTACCACTGAGCCCCAGCCCCAGCCCCTTGTTGGGTTTTTAAAACAATCAAAATAGCTTTATAATCAGGTAACAAGATGTTCATAGGAAAACACCCAGGGCCACTCACCTGGCTCAGCCTCATGTCCATCAGGGTGTTCCTTGCTTGGCCAATCTTCCTCATGTCCAGCTCACCTGTGCCTGGCGTCATCAGTCCTGGGGTCATCCCACCTGGGTATGGAGTGTTCAGTCCACCTGGGTACGGCGTGTTCAGACCCCCAAATTGCTGGAAGGTAAAGGATAAAACACTGGTTTGCACTTTCATGTGAACTTCATCTTCCCTGAAATAGTACCACAGGGGCTGATAGGCCCATCTGTGCAGACTCAGCCACAGCACAACTACTGAGCTGCAGGCACACTCAACCCATTGCTCCCACCTGACCTGTCCAGACCCCAGAGCCCCATTTGCCTTCTTTTCAGATGCTCACAGTTTGCCGGGGATCCACAGAAGTATGGTTTTCCCCAGTCTGTAAATGCTTTGCAAAAAAACTATCAGGAACAGGGGTCAGCTTCTCATAACGTGGATTCCGTTGGCGTTTGTTTCTTGCATCACCAACTTCTGGGATGCTTAGCCACTCTTCCTCTGTGACCTCTGCCAGCTTCCTCTGGAAACACAGTCCAAAGCATGAATCATCAACAGAAGTTCATGGCTCAGGCAGAGCTACACTCACCCTCCTACAACCTGCGGAGCAGCAGGCCTTAGAGAGGACTTTGATGCAGAAATGGCCTTCTACTACACTTAAGAGAAATCCATTTATTGGATCTGTTCTATGGAATTAAAATATAAATTATTCTATCAAAGCATAGGTACAATGGTGCACACCTATAATCCCAGCAACTCAGGAGGCTGAGGTAAAAAAATCAAAAGTTCCAGGCCAGCCTGGGTAACTTAGGGAGACCCTGCCTCAAAATAAGAAAGGGGCTAGGATGTAACTTAGTGTTAGAGCACCCCTGGGTTTGATCCCCAATACTGGGAGGCAGTGGGGAGCCCAACAGGCAGAGTTTAGAAAACCTTATTTACAGGGCTGGGGTTGTGGCTCCGTGGCAGAATACTTGCCTCGCACATGTGAGGCACTGGGTTTGATCCTCAGCACCTCACAAGATGAATAATAAAATAAAGGTATTGTTGGGGCTGGGGTTGTAGCTCAGTGGTAGTGTGCTTGCCTAGCATGTGTGATGCACTGGGTTCGATTCTCAGCATCACATACAAATAAATAAAATAAAGGCCCAACAACAACTAAAAATTTTTTTAAAAAAAGTATTGTGTCCATCTACAACTAAAAAAATTTTTTTAAAAAAGAAAATCTTACATTCAAATGAAGTTAAAATTACACGAAAATAAGTTTACTGTTCCCACCTTTTGCAATAGGTGAAGGAAAGGTGTTTTGTTTTTTAAACATACACATAATTAAATGTACTAAAGTACAAACCTTCTAAGCAATTAAGTAAAGCACAGTTAGTAAAATCTCATCAACTCCACAGCAAAGCAGCCAGGCCCTTTGCTCAGGCAAGGTATATCAGAAACACACCAGCCAGGCACAGGCACCTGAAGCCCCAGCACGCAGGAGGCTGAGAGGAGTTAAAGAGACCAGTCTGGGCAATGTAACAAGACTGTTACCAAAAAAGGGGTGGAGGATGTGGTGTGGCTATGGCAGACAGCTTACCTAGATCAGACATGAGGCCCTGGGTTCAATTCCCAGCACTAAAAAAAAAAAAAAAAAAAAAGAAGAAAGAAACAGCATGCCACACCACCTGCTTACTTTGAGATCTGAAAACTGCTGCTGAATTTTAGGGCGTTCCATCCGGTACTTCTCAATCTCTTCTTTCTCCCTTTGCTCTCTATGAAATAAAATATGTACCTGCATTAGAAATATTAGGGGCCCATGTCTGTAATCCCAGCAGCTTGGGAGGCTGAGACAGGAGGATCACAAGTTCAAAGCCAACCTCAGCAAAAGCAACTCAGTGAGATCCTGTCTCTAAATAAATAAAATACAAAATAGGGCTTAGGATGCGGCTTAGGGGTTGAACTAAAGATTGAACTCATGCCTGAGTTCAATCTCTGGTACCCCCCCCCCCAAAAAAGAAAGAAAGAAACACTGTGTCCATTCCAAAACAAAGCTGGCTAGTTATATACCCTAATTAAATCACCAAAAAAGAATACTTTCATACTAAGCTGCTTAGTCAAGTGTATATTAAGGCAACTATGGAAACATTTATATACATAATAATTCAACTATCTACCAAATGAAAATAGGCAGAAATTTGATAAAATTAAAAGAAGTTATCTTACTTTGATATACAGTTGCTTGAGTTACAATGGAGTTCTGTAGCAATAAACCCATCACAAGCTGAAAATTTCCCAAGTCAAAATCCATGTAAATGGGTGCTTCTCATTCTCAAGATAGCCCGCACTCTCCCTTGAAAGTCTATCTACCTTCCTAAATAAACCTGCCTATGCAAAAAGAAGTGTGTAATACCCCTACTCTACCAAACACATGAGCTTTGCAGAACACACCACAGAGCGCTAGGCGTCATTCCTTAGATTGCATGGATGACCAGGAGCTGCTCAGCATCACAAGAAAGTATCTTGCCACCTATCGCTAGCTCTAGAAAAGATTAAAATTCAAAGTACAGTTTCTATTGAATGCTTACTGCTTTTATACCATCTGTAATGTTGAAAAGCATGAGTCAAACCTTTTTAGAGGGCAACCATCTATAAATTCTTCCATTTGAACACAAGTATATTCACTGCTTTAAAATTCACAAATTCCCTAAGGCCAGCCTATGAACGTTCAACTCAAAAGCAAAACTGAAAACTATGAGAGGTCCCTATATATATAAAGCCCTCAACTTATCTCGCCCCATCTGCCAGGTCAGATGGTTTGTATCACCATCCACATAACTTTTTCAGGGACACAGGGCTATGTATCATTTAGAACTAAGCTTAGACAAACCAAATCAATCTACCAGGAGTTGATATGAACCAACTAGCTACAACTTTTTAAAATGAGATTTAAATTTTCCTCTATAAAGAAAAAGGAAAACATCCTTTGGTAGGAACATAAATTGGTAGGAATTTATATGTAATCTGATAAATGGACTGAAGGAGCAGGGCATGGTGGCAGAACCCTGTAATCCTGGCTACTCAAGAGGCTAAGTCAGTAGAAATGCAAGTTCGAGACCAGCCCCAAAGCTAGTTGCCCTGCCTAGGCAACTTAGCGAGGCCCTATCCCAAAACAAAAATTTTAAAAGGGCTAGGGATGTGGCTCAGCAGTAGAGTTCCTGCCTTGCATGTGTGATGCCCTGGGTTCCATCACCAGTACTGGGGGGGAAAAAAAGAGAGAGAAAGAAAGAAAAACAACAAAAAAGGCAAGGGGTGCAGCTTAGTGGCAGAGTGCTTACCTAGCATGTGCAAACCCCTGGTTTTGATCCCCAGCACCACCAAAAACAAAAAGCAATAGAAAGAGAAAAAAGAAGTATTAATAGTTACTTTCTGGGCTTATAAAGAAACATACTTCATCTCATTTTTCTAATCCTCTATAATAAGAAATTTGGGGGGTTTTGTTTGTTTGTTTGTTTTTACCCTTGCACTAGGTATTGAACCCAAGCTAGGCAAACACTCTACCGCTGAGCTACACCCCCCAATCCTTTTTAATTTGAGACAAGGTCTCATTAAGTTGCCCAGGCTAGCCCTGAATTTATGATCTTCCTGCCTCAGCCTCCCATGCACCTAGGATTACTGGCATGTACCACCAAACACAGGTAAAAATGTAACTTCCTATTACAATAAATTAGAAACTTGCAAACCAATATAATGCCTTTTTATACATTGTAGCATCTTATGTTTACTTCACTAAGTTCCCCAGAATAAGGACAAAGGATTCAGAAAGCTGCCACATCAATTGGTACACTGAAGTAACATCAACAACAGAGATGCAGAACACCCACCTCAGAGGCCTGCAGAGAAAGTCTCCTCTCCAACAGGTACCAAGGACAGAGCTTGCCTGAGTTGGCACCATAGGAACCTCTATCCAAAGCCTGCTTCTCATAGACTTCCTGATGTCTGCACCTCCCACCAGCCCAACTTGGTTAAATCACTCCCAACCCTATAGCCACATACAACACTGACATGTGGAACAAGTTTCCAAACCACAACTACCATAAAATCTGTATATTCATTTTCAAATTATTTAACATGGGTTAATCAACATCACTCTCCATTTCATGGATAACTCTAATGTCTAGTCAAAGTAATACCCCAAATTCTGATTTGAGGGGTATTCAGGCTATAGAGTTCTTAAGCTTCACTGTAGCCCCCAGACCCAGCTGACCCAGACCAAGACCCATGCTGCCTTGAAGCTAAGCTGATACATACTAATCCTACAACTCTTCTCTTAGTCTAAAGTCAGTGCAAAACTTATTCTGTCAGATAAAAACAGCATTAATTTACCTTCTTTCTTTTCTTCTTTCATCCATCCTTTTATCCAGAGCTGCATAAATAGCATCCGCTTCCTCATCATCTTTCTCATAGGGCCCACTGGAAAAGAGGCTCCCAGCATAGCCATTAAACTAAGAACCAAACAATATATTAAAAGAGTCAGTGCTCCCTTGAACATAATCCCACCAACTCAAAGGACTTTTCAGATGTAAATTACTTGCCAACTGCTTTTTATAGGACAAACCCAAATTGAGAGCCAATCTATAGCCAACTGATCAATACTCTTCAAGTGCCAAGGGCGTGAGAGACAGAGGAGCTGGTCTAGCTGGAAGAGACTAAAAAGACTAAATGTGATGGGGAATCCTGGAACGGGTCCCATGCCAGGAAAAGGACATTTATGGAAACAGTGTACAATTCAAACAAGAGCTGTAGATGAGTGAGCACTATGGGGCCAACATTAATTTCCAGGTCTCAGTAGCTGTATTAAGATAATGGAACATGGATGAAAAGGAGCTTAGTGAAGAGTTTTAGGAACTTTTTTTTTTTTTTTTTTACTTCTGTTGGTACTATTTTAGCAAGAACTTAAAGTTTAAAATTATTTCTGCCAAGCACAGTAGTACACTCCTATAATCCCAGTGACACAAGAGGCTAAGGCAGGAGTATAACAAGGTCAACGCCAGCCTTGGCAACTTAGTAAAACCTTGTCTCAAAAAAATAAAAAGGGTTAGGAATGTTGCTTAGTGGTAGAGCACTCCTGGAGAAGGAAGGAAAGGAGGGAAGGAAGGAGGAAAAAAGAAAAGACTGATTTCAAAGTTAAAGTTCCATAAAAATTATTTTCCTAGGAGCTGGAGCTATGGCTCAGTGGTAGAGTGCTTGCCTAGCATGTGCAAGGCACTAGGTTCAATCCTCAGCACCACATAAAAATAAATAAACAAAATAAAGGTATTAAAAAAAAAATCACATCCAGGGCTGGGGATGTGGCTCAAGCGGTAGTGCGCTCGCCTGGCATGCGTGCGGCCTGGGTTCGATCCTCAGCACCACATACCAACAAAGATGTTGTGTCCGCCAATAACTAAAAAAAATAAATAAATATTTGAAAAATTCAAAAAAAAATCACATCCATCTTAAAAAAAAATATTTTCGTAGGAGGAAAGACATCACTTATTAGAAGCCATCTAGAGGGCTGGGGATGTGGCTCAAGCAGTAGCGCGCTCGCCTGGCATGCATGCGGCCCGGGTTCGATGCTCAGCACCACATAAAACAAAGATGTTATGTCCGCCGATAACTAAAAAATAAATATTAAAAAAAAAAAAGAAGCCATCTAGAAAAACTCAACTGAACCACGAGCTAAGGGGCAGGCACTGAAGCCAGATCAAGTAAACACCAACACCATCATTAATGACCAGCAGGGCAATGTACCAATAGGACATTCAGACATTTGTAAGTACATCTCTTCTGAAAATATGAAAAAGAGGCTCATGTCTGTTTTTACTGTTCCCTTCTCACACAGTTAAAGGAATCTATGAATCGGAGCACCTCATCATGGAAGCCAGTCAGCCCTTCTGACTGGCGGAAGGCAGCACAGAAGCCCCACAAAAGTCACCTCATCATAGTTGGTGTCGTTCAGATCTTCATCATCATCATCAGCTGCCTGGTTTTTCTTCATCTGGTCCCCCACTGTTCTCTTGCCTGGTGGTGCATGGCGATCATCCACAGGATCATTCGCATCCCGGGCCGGCCCAATGTCTGACCGGGTGGTGAAACCAGTGGCACTGCAGGAAGATGCCCATTACCTAAATGGTCCTATAGTAACATCTCTTTTTCTAACACCTCTGAGAATTTCCAAACATTCTGCTGGCAGTAAACCATGCTTTCTAACCATGCTGAGCACCACTGATCTTCTCTGCTTGCCTTATGTTTCCACCCCAACCCCCACCATCACTCCAAGGTTTGTCCCTTTCTCCTCCATGTGAATTACCAGGTCTCAGATCTCACTCCTCCCAAGTCCCAGCCTCACATTTCCAACAGCCCGCTGAGCACTCCCATCCAACTAGGTCAAACCAAGGCCCTCTCTGGATCCTGCAGCTACTCTCAGCTGTCCCTGCTGTTAATAGCAGCAGTGTAGTCCCAGGCATCAAAACATCATCTTAACCTCCCTCTTCAGTCTTCTCCACCCCACCGACCCTCAAGTACTACTGATCCTACCTCCAAATCCCCCCCTCCTCAAATTACACCACAACTGGCAAACCAGCTGGCCATACTTACTCCTAATCTTTGTATTGCTCTACCAGATGATTATTCCCAAAACACAGTTCTGACTGAGGCATTCTTTGGTATCACAGGCTCTCTGAAGCCTACAGGCCTCTTTGACCTCCTACAGCTCCATTTCACTCACTTTGGTCTCCTTGCTGTCCCCTGGTTTTCCTTTGATCCTTCCATTTTTTAACCCTTTAACTGCCTACACACAAAATGCCAGTTTCTCTTCTAGTTCTGCCACATCTGATACATTCAAATCTACCTTTTTCTAATCTCTGGAATCCCCACGTTCTAAATCTGTTCCTCTTCATATACTTAGTTATACAAGCATCAAACTTCCTCTGATAAACTGCTGGCCCTCTGAAAATGGTGACACACCTGTGTTCTGTGTGCCCCTGGGGCAGTTTTTGATACCACTACCAAATGAGACCCACTTTTTGCTTCAGATAACCAAGAAGAACTCTAAGAACTGCTTATTTATCCAATAAGTAACGGTGGTCATCTGTGAGGCAGGCATGGGTCACCCAGGCACCAGCCCGCCTGCCCCCAGGAGCTGAGACTGAACAGACAACCTAAAGTGACCAATACTAAATAGAAAAGATCAGTCGTGCTTAAAGCAAGGAAGGGCTAACGTGCTCCTACTTCACATCAGGACCTTATCTACTCCTCACGGTTGACTTGCATGCCGTCAATATCCATTTTAGACACCAAAACGCGGGCTCAGGGCCCGGGGTGGTTAAGTCTCAAGTCACAGCTCCTAGTGGCAGGCAAGGCTCACGGCCAGGTCTGCGACCTACACGGATTAAATCAGACCGTCCAGCAGGCTGCAGACTGGCAGCGGACCCTAATTTATTTTCGGTGCATCTTCCTCGTCCTGCGTCCAGGGAGAAACGCGGGCAGCCAGCACGGTCCTCCTCCGGGACCCCCTCCCGCGCCCCGCGCGCCGCCCCAGGCCTCACCCCCGGCCCAGCCCCGGCACGTAGCCGAGGGGCGCGGGCATGCCCAGGAATGGCTTCTTCTTCTTGTTCATGGCAGCGGAGGTGCCCGCGGCGGAGCAGGGCAAAAAAGCAGCCTCCGGGCGCGAAACACCGCAGACGTCTCGGTCGCTGCCGCAGGAAGCGTCGCGTCCGTCACGTCACCCGCGTCCCGGAAGCAAAGCGCGCGGCCCCGCCCTCCTGACTCTCGGGCGGAAGTCCATGCCGCAGCGCTTCCGGTTGCGGTTGCGGGGCGCGCCTGCGGCGGGCGCGGGCTCGCGAGAGCCTGCCTGTGGCGCGGGGGCGGCGTGGGCGGCGTGGGCGGCCCCGAGAGATCAGGACCGCCCGCGCTCCGCGTCCTGTGAGTGCGGGGCCCGGGCGCGGTCCCTGGGGCCGTCCTGCCCCTCGCAGATCCCGTCGCACCTGTCCTGCTGTGCAGAGCTGGTGGGGAACAGCGGGCGCGCTTCGCGCCCGGGTCCTGGGCCACCCTAGGGCACCGTCCCCTGTGGTCCTGCAAGGCTGAGGAAAAGAAGTGAATGCACCTCTCCCTGTGTGTAGGCTGGCGTCACAAAAGTGTGGACTCCTCTGTGACCTTGCCTTGGATTGATGCACCCCACTCCTCTGCACACATTTTTGCCTATCCAGTGCAACTCTGCCCCTGCTACGAGACACCAACCCTACCAACACCAGGGGAGAGCACTCAGGCTCTTGGGCACAACAGGCAAAAACTGCTGGTGGCAACCTGGCCTTTTGCTGGACCTGGCAAACACAGTTAGCCCTTCTCAGTGCGGTTCTAGAGCAAACACTTCAGCCCTGACTGTCAGTCCTTGGAGCTCCTCTCCAACCTCCCCAGCCAACCCCATTTTCGGTTATAGAGTTCAGAGCCAGATTCAGAGATTGGTTACACAGGGAAGAGGAGAGCCACAAGGAAGTCTACAGATGTGATTGGGGTGAGGGTCAACCTGGCTTCTCTGGGCAAGCAAGAGCGCATTTGAGGGAGAAACCTCTGAGTGTGCCCCGCTAAAGAAAGTCAGTAGCCTAGGGCGGTAGTGCACCCCTTGTAATTCCAGCTACTCATAGGCAGAAGGAGGATCATCAGTTCCAGGACAACCTGAACCCCTAAGCTACCTCCCCAGTCCAAAAACAAAATCCAAGTATTAAAAGGGCTGGGGTGTAATCCAGTGGTAGGGAGCTTGACTCTGATTTTACTCCCTAGTACCGAGGCTGGGCAGCCAATTCACGAGATTGGAGAGCGCGAAGTGTTCGTCTCTCCTTGGCCAGGACCTCCGCGGATAGAAAACACCAAGAGTAGGTAGGGGGTCCTGAATCCCCCAACACATAGGAGACCCACAGCTCTTCGCTTGCCTGCCTCAGAGGACCTTCAGCAAGTGGTCAGTGCCCAGGTGAGAACGGAAGCCCTTAACCCTGGCGGACACCCTCCGCAAAAGCAGCCCGCGCGCCGCCGACACACCTCCGAGCTCCCGGAGCGCGCCCGGCGCACTGGGCCCGGCGGCAGGTGCCTCGCCGCGCAGACTCGCCGGCCACAGGGACCGGCTCGGGCTCGGGGCCGGCGCGGGCGGGGCGGGGTGGGACGGCGACGCGCGTTACCCGCCGGTCACACTGGCCGCCCTGCACTCAGTGAGGGGCGTGTGCGCGGGCCCGGCACCCGCCGGCCCCATGTTCACCGAGCTGAGGTCCAAGCTGAGCCCCCCGCGAGGCCGCGCCGGGGCTGTGCGCGCTGCCTTAGGGGAGCGCCGCGATGTGGACGGTGAGCACGGGCTGGACTGGGAAGCAGGAATGTCGCGGGGCTGCGGGACACGGGTCCAAGAGGCAAGGGGGTGGGGGGCTGGACCCTGCGGGCTTCCAGCATCGGCAACTGCGGGGGGGGGGGGCGATCTGACCTAACGGGGTGCGGTGGCCTTTGTCCTGCTCCGCGGGGGATTGGTTGGCCAACCTCAGGCCTTCGATATCGGCGCACCTTTGGCTTGGGGTGGGGGATGACAGGCCAGGGCTTCTGTGTCCATGCTGGAGGCACACTGGGGTCACCCCTTCCTTCCGAATGCGTAGAAAACCCTCCCCAGCCCCAGCAGTGGGGTCGACAAGGGGTTGAGATCACAACCCCAAATTTCCTTTTGGAATTGATGTTGGGGCAGGGAGGAACCGATCCTTCTGTACTGCCAGCAGGAAATGGGCGGGGCTCCGCTGGCCCGGCAGGTGCAGTGCCGGCAGAGGCGTTGGACTGGTTCCCCAGAGCTGCTCCTACCCTAGGGCAAAGGCCCTGTGGAAACCTGAGACGACCTGGCCTGCCTCCTGGAAGGTGCAGGTTCAGAATCAATCTTTCCCCATGTACTAGACATCACTTTGGGGCAGTAGCCACACACCTGCTGTCTGTCCTTAGGCCTCAAATTTAAAGTCACCAAGGGTCCAGTTCAAAATTCCAAAAATGGGGGAGGAAGAAGCTAAGCCTCAGGAGTCTTACCAAGGTTTCAGTAGAATGGGTACACCCATTACTTATACCTCCTTGACACCACCAAACCCTGCCCCAGTGTAGAGGGGATGGCTATCAAGGAAAGAGGATCTCATGCTACACCTTGGGGTGGGCCCTGGGAATCTCATTCTGCCTGCCCACCCAGGGCCTGGATGTGTGCAGAGATTTAGGAGAGCCTGAGCCCACCTTCCTTTCTCCCCTCCCCAAGACACCATTTGCCACATTTATGGATCATGTGCCTTAGGGATCCCACCCCAGGTGGGAGAGGTCCTATCAAGACTAGTCACCCTCCCCAGACTTCTGTCAGCAGTGACCCCAGAGGTGGTTGTAACAGTAAAACATAGGATGTATCAAAGTTGGTGTGGGAAGAGGGCTGTGCTGACCAGCCATTTCTGGTGAGCACCTGCCAGTCACACTGTTGTCCTGGTTGGGCCCTGTGGAAGCAGCAGAGCAGGAAAGCCTGGGAGTCCCAGTTGCCAGCTTTCCCAGTTCAGGCCTTTTTGACCATGAGTCATAGTTGGTGAGCTCAGCCAGGCAGGAGACAAGCCTCAAATGCCAGATATGGCTGTATAAACTGGGTGCCTTCAGTGGCGATGGGCAGGCAGGAACCTTAACCAGACTTCTCCACAGAGTGCCTCCAATGATACAGGAGCCAGGCTTTTTCCTCAAAGATATGTCCTGTGTGTATGCTGGTCTATGTGACATGTATGAGGCTTGTGTGCATAAGGTCAAGGTGGTCCTGGGATCGCCCCTCACCTGGTTATAGGTCTCAGGCTCCCTGGGAGGCATGTCCTCCAATCTAGCAGAACCCATCCTGACTGTCAGTGTGAGGGCTGCAGGCTTGCAAGGGAAGCGGTATTCTCAGCTCTCCATCTTGGGGCTAGGGAGGAGGATCCTTATTTTGCACATATTCTTCTGCCTTTGGGGACTTGATTTGTCCTCCTTGAGGAATTGGCTCCCTCTTTGGTAGAGGGGAAATAGGTTAGGCAAGGAAGTGGCTCTTGGGGAAAGAGCCTTTGGGCCTGCTCCTGACCACTCTGACCAGGCACCCCTGCACACAGCCACTGCTCACTTCAGCTTCTGCCGGACTCTCCTGGAGCACACAGTGTCAGCCGAAAGTATCCCCTGCCACCTGCCTCGGACGCCAGGCACCAGCCTCACATGGCATGATTCCCGTAGCCAGAGGGCTTCCAGCAGCAGGCCGATCAAACTCCTGCAGCAGCCTGGCACAGAGACCCCCCAGGTACCCACCCACCTACCCCACCCACCTCAGTCCCTACCTTCCCTGCTCTGCCACCCTCCCTCTATCTGTCACCCACTTCCCCTACAGGGCCGGCTGTACTCTGACCACTATGGCCTGTACCACACAAGCCCCTCGCTGAGTGGCCTGACGCGGCCTGTGGTCCTCTGGAGCCAGCAGGACGTCTGCAAGTGGCTTAAGAAACACTGTCCCCACAACTACCTCGTCTACGTCGAGGCCTTCTCCCAGCATGCCATCACTGGTATGGTGGAGTCTGGGCAGGACAGGAGCTGGATGCCCAAAGAGCCTCCTCCCCTACCAAGTGCCTGCAGTCTGCAGTTGTTTCTCCACCTGTCGGTGCTCCTCTGAGGCAACCTTCCCTGGGGTCCTCGGAGTCTCTGTATCTGCACTGTCTTCTGACATCTTCCACTTGGCCTCCATCTGCTGCTTATCATGATTCTCTCTCTGCTTCTCCCTCCAATTCTCTCTGAATCTTTCTCTGAGACTCCCTGTGCCCTTTCTTTCTTTCTTTTCCTTTCATTCTGTGTCTGTGTGTGTCTTTGTCTTTGGTACTGGGAATTGAGCCCTAAAATGCCCTACCACTGAGCTACATCCCAGCCCTTTTTATTTTTTATTGTGAGACAAAGTCTGGCTAAGTTATGCCGGCTGACCAGGAACTTGTGATCTGCCTCAGCCTCTGATAGCCTCTGTTGGACCCTCTTCCCTCCCTCAGGCCGAGCTCTTCTGCGGCTAAATGCAGAGAAGCTACAGAGGATGGGGCTGGTGCAGGAGGCCCAGAGGCAAGAGGTGCTGCAACAGGTGCTCCGCCTGCAGGTGCGAGAGGAGGGTCGGAGCCTGCAGCTGCTCAGCCAAGGTCAGTGGGAGGAGCCAGCATGGGGGGGCACTGAGAGTACAGGTAAGTGGCTTGACTGCAGGAGGGTGCTTGGGAGCCCTAGTAAGGGCCATCCTGGGATGTGGCAGGGACCTGCCTCTCCCTTACTTCCATGCATCCTACAGCTTCCTTTGGAAACATATCCTAGCTGCTGCCAAGGCTTGAACCAGACCCCAGCACTGTGACCAGAGCCTACGGCCAAGGATGAGGACAAGCTGGCCCCACAGACCCTCTCGAACCCCACAGGATACCAAGTCCAGCCTAGTGGACAGACCTCCACCTTCAAGCACCTGTGGTTGGGCAGCCAGGCCATGGCCTGGGCTGCTTATCTGTGACCCCTCCTCCTGGGACATGAGCCCACTCCCTGGCACTGCTGGCAACATGTGGGGCAGCTGCCTGGAGCCAGAGTGGGGTTCAAATGACCCCCAGACTCCCAGGGAGTCTGTTTATTTATGTTCCCTTTACTGTGTGACTGTCCCCCTTTGCCTGAGTCATGCATCTCTGTTCACTTGTCCAGTTCCATATCCTCACAGCATTGCCAGGCCAGCCACACTGTGGGACAAACTGCCTTGGCTCCCTTTGACTTGTGTTTCTCCCTGCCCCTGCCAGAACCCAGCAGGCACAACCTATGTCCAGAGTAACAGTCATCAGCAGGGCCAGGCAGGGACCCATGCAGAGCACCTTGCTAATTCTATCGCCACCCTGGCCAAACCTGTATCTATTTATGAGCACTGAAGCTGAGAGGCCCTGGTTGCCTCAGCCCCGAAGACAGAGCACAGAACAGTGAGGACAGCAGCCCTGTGCAGGCAACTCCTCACCCTGAGCCTGCTGGAGTCAGTGTGCTCTAGGCCCACTTTTGGGAAAGTCTGGTTTTAAGCATCGTCTCTGTGTATTTGCACTTACGAGAACATCTTCAAGAAAACATCGCACTTGCTGCTTTCCCAAGAAAACCTGGATTCATAGGAGAGACTGTCCTGAGGACTGTGCTCCACCTCTGCCGCCAGACGTCTAAGCAACCCTTCCCTGGGTAGTCTGGGGCTGGTGCTGCCCGGCAGAGGGACAGTGAGGGCAGCCCTGGCAGCCCACAACCTCTTGCCCTCTGCCCCTTCCCACACCCACGGGGACTCTTGACAATCTCAGGGACAGTTGAGGCTAAGCCTCCAGTCCTCTCTCTGTGACCTGAGCTGGCCTCAGGACTCAGGATTGGTCACTGCAGGTCCTGAGTGAATTTGGGCAACTGGCCTGGTGCCTCCCATCCCATGTGTCTGCACCCACAGGGAGCTTCCTTGTCATGTCTGGCTGCCCTGAGTATCCCCCAAAACCTTGTGCTATCAGTCTTCAGCCAGAAGGCCCATCTCTGCCTTTTCCCCTCCTGTCTTGCCCACCCTGTGATCCTGTATTGTCTTCCTTGTTTTTCATTCACTTTTTTTATATTCTAACAAAAAATCAGAAATAAACCTGTTCTCAAGTGCCAACAGTACTAGGTCTGGGAGGAAGGGGTGTCCAGCCCAACAGCCTGGCTCTGGTACCACCAGGGGGCAGTGGTATCCCTTCCTGGAGGCGCTGCTGGTCAATCCCAGGGCACCTGGGACAAGAGGCATCAGGTAGGCACTCTTGGTGAATGGTACCCAGTGATGGACACAAGGCCCCTGACATGCTCAGAGCCACAGCCCAGATACGTGGTGTGTGAGGTTCCTGTAACAAAGGAGCATCCACTGGCTGAATTCAAAAAGAAAACTTTGATTCAGAGTCTAGGGGTTACACAGTGGTAGAGTATGTGCTTAGCAGGCTCAAGGCCCTGTGTTGGATCAGAAGGGAGAAAGGGATTCAGTTCTGAAGACTAAATCATATTCCCTTTGTGAGTGCAGAAGGGCACCTTTCCTTGCTCTTCCAGCCTCTGGTTGCTATCTGGGATTATAGGAATCAAGGACACACCACTCCCATCTGTTTCTGTGGTCATATCACCTTTCTTCTGTCTCTGAAATCTCCCTGTCTCCTTCTTGTAAGGATGATTGGATTGGGGCCCAGCTGGGTAACCCAGGTTGACTTCATCTCAGGATCCTTACTCATATCTATAAAGACCCATATTCCAAATAAGGAATGTTCACTCACACATTCAACATTCTGACACGATCATCTGTAGGGACTCACTACCCAACCTTCTACACAGGGAAGTACCCTGACAAGCAGCACATATACCGTGGCACCCACTCATCAACCAGATACATAGCAGGAACAGGAACACAGATGTAACACACACATGCAATGACATAGCCAGACATGCACTGTGTGCTCCAACACACAAACACACTGTGTATTTGGCCAGACACAGTGATATGCACAGAGATATTTAACAACACCCCCACATACATACAATTACCCAAACATACAAGTACTCATGCATAACAATGACCCCCTAACATACAGAAACAAGAGAGCACAGCCCCAATACAAACCAAATTATATAACACCCCAACATCTAGATACACATGAAAAACGGTTGGTCCTCACATCCTGCATGCAGGTACTCACACATGAACATGCCACAGCCTGGACAACATGCTAAGATTCAGATACATACCTACCATGCATCTGACATCAAGGTGCCTGGATACTGACACTGACACTCAGATATAGCTCTGATCTTGCCTGGCACAGAATACACAGATATGCCATGACAGTGATGTTTAAGATGGATGCTTCCTGACGCGTGATCACTTGGGACACACCTGTGGACGCTGACACATCCCATTTGTACAGGGGAGCTGACAGCCTTGGACACACCTCAGGAAACACACACTGACCCCTCCCAGCATCCTGCCCCTAGGGTGTGGGTGCTCAAGGAGGGCTTTGAGCAACTCTTTCCTTTTCCTCCTATGGTAACTTGGGCTGGGGCAGCACCCTGGTCTCTCTGGCTCAGATTTCCAAGGGGAGGACTGACTGGCTGACCTTTTCACATAGGGCTCAGCACTTTGCCTCTGCCTCCAGGCCAGTGTTCTGTGCAGGTCTCAGGCAAAGCAGATATCAAGGTCCCTTGAAAAGAGGTGGACATCAAATCTGCTGACAGCTCCTCTGCCCTGCCCCAGAGCAGTGCAGGAGAGCCTGCTCCAGGAGGAGCAGGGCAGAGGGTGCTGGGCAAAAAGGAGGCCCCAGGGAAGGAGATCTATCTTGTAACTCCATACCCCAACTAACAATTTCCAGCCCACACTAGTTTTGTGGAATTCAAAATGCTTGTGGAATGTAAAAAGGGGGCATTAAAACTTTTAGAAGTCGGCTTTAATTGTAAAAGTAATATATGCACATGATTAAAAATATTTCAATAGTATTGTAGTCACAAAATTAAAACCCAGTCTCCTCTCTGGGGAGTTTCCTCCCCGGGAGAAGGATGATGTGAGCAGGAGACAGCGATACTCCATTCTCTTAGAGGAGACTAGTGTCTCTTGCCTGCCTCCTGTGGGGGCTCCTGTCAACTCTACCTCCCCACCAGCTCCCACAGGGAGATTCACTCCTCTGCCAGCTTCATTCATTCATTCATTCCCCATCACCCCTGACTTGACATCAGCAGACACCTAGGCTCCGGTCCTAGGACCATCACGCACAGCGCTGGAAGAGGTTGATCTAATGGTCAGATACCCCCAAAAAGCTACAAGGCCCTGACGGAGGCCACAGGGCCAGCTGGAGAGAGGCCCGATCTTGCCCGCCAGCGGGGGGTGGGGGGGAGGGGTGGAGGAGGTCAGGGTCCTGCACACCTAGGCTTCTCTGCACTCCCCCGCGGCACCTGCCGGACTAGTCCGTGCGCCCCGGAACGTGCCTCAGTTTATCCCACTGTCCACAGACGCCTCCGGTCCTGCGGACGGCACGTCGGCCACTCGGCCCCGGCCCGACCCACCGCCACGAGGGCCCCGAGCCCGATCTAGCAGGCGGGCCGGTGGGCCCCCTCCCCGTCGCGGAGCGCGGCAGGAATACCGCGAGAGTTCGCCCCCTCCCCCCGCAGTAAAACTGTCAAAGGTGGGAGGGGCGGGAGCGCGCATGTGCGCAGCGGCGCGCAGCCTGCGCTGCCCGGACCCGCGCCCGCGCCCCGGCCCGGCCCGGCCCGGCCGCAGCCCGCTGGGCGCCGCAGGTAAGCGCCGCCCGCCGCCGCCCGCCGCCCGCCGCCCGCCGCCCCGCGCCGCCGCCGCTGCCCCGCGCCGCCGCCGCCGCCTGCGCGGAAAAAGTCGCCATTTTGGTTCGCCGCCTGCGCCCCCCTCCCCCGCCGCGGCCGCCCTTCCGGCCAGGCCGAGGCCAGCGCCCGCGCCGGGCGAGTGACAGGTGGGTGGCGGCCGCTCCCGCAGCGCGCCCAGGCCGCCCTCACCTGGCCGGGCCGCGCCGCCGGCCGCCGGCCTCCGCGGAGGGCCCCGCCGCCCGCCGCGGCCCCGTCAGCAAGCCCCCCGGAGTCCTGCACCGGCCGCGGCCCTAGGCGGAGGGGTCGCGCGGCCGCGGCCAGGCCCCCAGCGCTGGCTCCCGCCCGGGTTTAGAAAGACTGGAAGGGAGGCCGCCTGCAGCCAGGCCTCGGGTCGGAGGGATGACTCATGCCACGGTCTTCCTTTGAAATTTCAAAGTGAGGACTCCCTGAGAAGTTTGTTGACTGACTTCACACCCTCCCTCCCCCCAGGCCCAGGACCCAGGCTGCCATCACCCTTGGCAGTGGGCAGTGCCTGTCCTGACCTCCGACCTCAGCCCTCCCAGACACAGCAGCCCCTTCCCATGCCCTCTCATCTGAATTGATCAGAAATTGTCGGGAAGGGCTCCCCGGCTCACACCTTGCGCCCTGGTACCGCCCCCTTCTGTGGCTCAGGTGTCTTTGTGGGAGGACCTGACAGGGCCTGGTGACTCCTGGAACTGGCCCCTGGAAGCCCAGCCTTGGACAACAGGGTTCTCCCTGGCAAGTGTCGTGGTGGGCTCTGGAGCCTGGGCCTCTGCTGCTGATGCTGGCCTTGTTTAACTGAAGTGGGCTGAGGTCTGTTGAGCAGGGAGAGCAGAGGTCAGCCAGACAGTGGTCAGTGACTCAGGGGCTGAACAGGAACCCTGCATCAAGGCTGAGAAGGGGGCCAGACATGATGGTCAGGAAACCCAGGGACCAGAAGGAGATGCCAGTGGCCCTCAGTCTGCCCACCAGAGAGGGGTTGCTTGTAGTTAAGGAGGGCCCCAGCGTCCCTTGGCACTCACCTAGACTATTTTGTATATCTGGGGAGAAGGATCTAGGGTGCCCACCTGGGTAGGTTGGCTTTGCATGGGGTGTGAGTGGGCAGGGGTGAGGACGCTGAAGGGAAAGATACCCTCAAGGTGCTGGGGCTTGGCAACCTGTGAGCCAATAGCTGTTGCTGGTGCCATAATTGGCCCTTAGGAGGGATGTGGTCAGCCTCCTTCCTCCTGCACAGGCCACCTCTCCTGGGGACACGCCCTGCCCGATGCCTGATCCTCAGCACACTTTGGGACTGTGAGTCTGATATTGAGAGGGAGCCTGTCCAAACTGGTGAGGGTCTCCACACTGTTTGTGCCTTCTGGGTTGTCTGGGGAGAACTTGTGCAGCCCCTCCCCTGAGTCAGAAGCCCTGTTACTTGTTTCTCTGTGACAAATCAGGAGGGCAAGCTTCCTGGCCAGAGTGAGCCTATTGGTGGGTAGGCTTCAGGGCAGCCCCTCTGTAAGTTCTGAATTGGGCTCATTGGACCTCAGGTCTGTGTACTTGCCCTGCAGAAATGACTGATCCCTTCTGTGTTGGAGGAGGCCGCCGGCTCCAGGGGTCCAGCAGAAGTGGACCTGGGAAGGGTGGCAGCCGGAAGGAGGTCCGACTTCCCATGCTACAGGACTCACCAAAGCTGGGTGAGGAGCCAGGGCCAAAATCACTTCCAGAGGGTCACTCTCTGAATACCCAAGGGCGTTCTGGGGTAGAGGCTGTTTTGGACATAATTTGTGCCTGGGTTCTTGTCCTAGGCTGGCAGGGCCCCTGCCCTATGCCTTGGCATTGGTGAGCCCAGGCTCATTGCACATCTGCCCCCCTTGTGCCAGCCACAGTGCAGTCCCTGAACCTTGCTGCCCCATATGCTACAGGGATGCCTGTGGTCCACAGTGGACAGACAGTATCTGGCCAGGCTCCTCTCTGCTTTGACCCAGGAAGTCCAGCCAGCGACCGGACAGAGGGGAAGAAAAAGGGGCGGCCCAAGGCCGAGAACCAGGCCCTGCGAGACATTCCTGTGAGTTCCCTGAGGCAGGGGTGGGGCTCATGATGGGTCTGCCTGTAGAGGTCACTGACCTACACTAATCTCCCCTCTGCACCTCCCCTGTCAGCTCTGAGTTTCAGGATGTAGCCTGAGGCCCTTACCTCTGATAGCTGTGAGGGCCCAATGAGCCATGCTAGTAGCCCCAGCACAGATCTGGAGCTGGGCTTGAATTCTTGTTGCAGTCTGGAGGTTGAGGGGTTGTGCTGCCTCTGTGCCCTGTAGCCTGGGGAGGGTTCTGAGTCTGGGGCTTGGAGGGCTGAGGCCTAGGTGGATGAGAAGCAGCAGTCCAGCCATTCTCTATGCTCAGCTCTCACTCATGAACCAGTGGAAAGATGAATTCAAAGCTCACTCGAGGGTGAAGTGTCCCAACTCAGGGTGCTGGCTGGAATTTCCCAGCATCTACGGACTCAAGTACCATTACCAGCGCTGCCAAGGGGTAAGGGGCTATGGGTCAGGGAGGAGGTGGCCTAGGGGTGTGCCTGGGCAGAGGTCCCGGGGCCCCATCCCACACCTGCCCTCCCTGCCCAGGGCGCCATCTCAGATAGGCTGGCTTTCCCTTGCCCCTTCTGCGAGGCTGCATTCACCTCAAAGACCCAGCTGGAGAAACACCGGATTTGGAATCACATGGACCGTCCCCTGCCAGCCCCCAAGCCTGGCCCAGTCAGCCGACCAGTCTCCATCAGCCGGCCTGTTGGGGTCAGCAAGCCCATTGGAGTGAGCAAGCCTGTCACTATGGGCAAGCCTGTGGGAGTCAGCAGACCCATTGGCATCAGCAAGCCGGTCACAGTGAGCAGACCCGTGCCAGTCACTAGGCCCATGCCAGTCACCAAGCCTGTCACAGTCAGCAGGCCTATGCCAGTTACCAAGGCCATGCCAGTCACTAGGCCTGTGCCAGTCACCAAGCCTATCCCAGTCACCAAGTTGGTAACAATTACAAAACCTGTGCCGGTCAGCAAGCCAGTGCCAGTCAGCAGGCCCGTTGTGGTCAGCAAGCCAGTGCCGGTCAGCAGGCCCATTGCCATCAGCAGACATACACCAACCTGCAAAATGGTGCTGCTGACCAAGTCTGAGAACAAAGCACCTCGTGCTGCTGGGAAGAGCAGCAGTAAGAAAAGGTACAGGAGCTCACACCTAAGTATCCTTATGCATATCTAGGGTCCAGGCCAGGGCTGGCCACCTGGCCTCACCTCACCTCCTCTGCAGGGCCGCAGACAGCCTGGACATCTGCCCTATCCCACCAAAGCAGTCCAGGCCAGAGAATGGGGAGTTCAGCCCATCTACCACGGACCAGAGCTTGGCCTTACAGCTGAGTACAGATCCCAGCAGTAGTTCCCTGCTGCTGGGTGGGAGACCCTCAGTGGGCAGGGAGGCAGTGCGGCCTGCAGGCCCCGTGTCCCCACCTGAGGAGGACCCCGAGCGCACAAAGCATAGTAAGATGAGAGCCCTGAGGAAAGTCGGGAGGTAGGTGGGGCTCTGGCTCCAGATGGTCATTTGACCAGATGTTGATCCTTGTTTTCTCTCCCCCGAGTCAGGAAGGAAACAGAAAACACCCAAGAAATTCACAGGGGAGCAACCATCCATCTCAGGGACCTTTGGACTCAAAGGTGAGACCCCACCTGCAGGGCACCTCTGAGATTGGGTGCCTCCACACCTGTGCCTGCACCTAGCCCACACTTCCCTGCCCACCTACCTGTGCACACAGGCCTGGCTAAAGCCGAGGATAAGGCTCGAGTTCACCGCTCCAAGAAGCAGGAGGGGTTGGGTCCTGAGGATGTGCGGAAGAAGATGCCGGCTACCCCTGTCATTGTCAGCAAGGAGGCACCAACTCCTGTGACCCACTCAGCCCCAGGTGGGGCTGCCGGCCAGGGCCCAGGGCAGGTCTCAACTGTGGGGTGGATACCATGGTTCAGGCACGGGGGCTGATTGTGGAGCCTGGGTGCTACTGCTACCCCTGGCATCCAGGAGCCTCCACAAGCCTCTGAGGCCCCAGTCCTGCCCCACAGGTGGTCCTGAGGAGCAGTGGCAGAGAGCTATCCATGAACGGGGGGAGGCCATCTGCCCTACCTGCAATGTGGTCACCCGGAAGACCCTTGTGGGGCTCAAGAAGCACATGGAGGTGTGTCAGAAGGTAGGTTGCCTGGGAGGCACTGGGAGTGGGGATTCCTTAGCCATGGCCAGCTTCTTATTGCCAGGCTGTGTCTGTAGCTGCAGGATGCACTCAAGTGCCAGCACTGCCGGAAGCAATTCAAATCCAAGGCTGGTCTCAACTACCACACCATGGCCGAGCACAGTGCCAAGGTATGCTGCCAGGACCCCAGGGCCTGTCTCACCCTGACCACTGACATCTAACCCCACCCTGCTGCTCCCCCTTGCCTGACCTTGGACCCAGTGGTCCCAACCCCTGAACTCACCCTGTTCTCAGCCTGCTGCTGCTGAGGCTTCTGAGGGCGGGGAGCAGGAGGAACGAGAGCGGCTGCGCAAGGTGCTGAAGCAGATGGGGCGGCTGCGCTGCCCCCAGGAGGTCAGTGTGGGGAGCATGTGTGGACATGGTACTTGGAGCCTCTCTGGCTGCCTATTGACCACTGGCCTGGATCCCCAGGGCTGCGGGGCCGCCTTCTCCAGCCTCATGGGCTATCAGTACCACCAGCGGCGCTGTGGGAAACCGCCTTGTGAGGTAGACAGCCCTTCCTTCCCCTGCGCCCACTGCGGCAAGACTTATCGCTCCAAGGCTGGTCATGACTACCACGTGCGATCGGAGCACTCGGCCCCGGTGAGTGGCCCGTGGTCTTCATGCTCCCATGGCTCTCCAGTTGTCTGTGCTGTAACACAGTACTCCTTCCTGCCACCTGATGTGTGTGATCCCCACTCTCCTTGTAAGTCTCTTATATCCCAATGGACTGGAGGGTGGGCACCAGGAACCCCTGTGTCCCATCTTCCTTGGGATGCCTATGTTATCCCTGTCCCCCACACCTGTATGCACCCTGGGTCCTTGTGTCTTCAGGGGCCACATGTGGCCCACATCTCATGCTGACTCTGACCTGCCATCTCTGGCTGTCCTGCTTCTGCTGCTTATCCTGGCTACCATGTGACCCTGCTCTCCAGCCTCCCGAGGAGCCCATGGAAAAGACCCCTGAGGCTGAGGACTTGCTGGGTGTGGAGCGGACCCCAAGTGGTCGCATCCGCCGCACCTCGGCCCAGGTGGCCGTGTTCCACCTGCAGGAGATTGCAGAGGATGAGCTGGCACGGGACTGGACCAAGCGACGCATGAAGGATGATCTTGTGCCTGAGACCGCACGGGTGAGCTGCCTACCCACATGTGGATGGGGTGTGGGCCTTCTTCCCTGAGATCTTCCCCAAGCCCCTGGCCTCCTTGTCTCTGGGCAGGACATGCCTCAATCCAGAGTCCCTGGTGACAGCCATGCCCCTGTCTACTGATCCCAACTCTGGAAGGGACATTGAGTTGCTGCTGAGGCATACAGTCTCAGAGCCTGGGTGCCTCTGGGCCTGGACTCACCTGCACTGTGCCTGGCTTTACAGCTCAACTACACGCGGCCAGGCCTCCCCACACTCAACCCCCAGCTACTGGAGGCATGGAAGAATGAAGTCAAAGCAAACGGCCACGTAAACTGCCCTAATGATGTGAGCGGGGCGGGCTAAGCGGGTGGGCATGGGAGGTCCAAGACAGGGCAGGTGTGGCCTTCAGGGAGTGCCAGAGGCTGAGACCGAGACCTGTCAGGAGGCAGCCCTCAAAATGACCAGCCTTGCCTCTGATTCTGAGCTCCCACAGGGTTCTCACTTAAGACCCCATTAGCAGAGGGGCCTCAGGCCCTACATGCCCAGCCTAAACCCCAGGACTCTTGGAGTCAGGTCCTTCCACATGCCCCAGAGAGAGGCTCCGAGCTCCCTGAGGCTGAGGCAGGGTGCACCTTTGTGTGGGAGACTCCCCACCGGCCTCCCCCCGCATGGCTGTCTCCCACTGCAGTGCTGTGAAGCCATCTACTCCAGCGTGTCTGGTCTCAAGGCCCATCTGGCCAGCTGCAGCAAGGTCAGTCCTAGGGGCTCCCTGTGGCCCAGAGGGTGCTCAGCATTCCCACCTTTCTCCTGCCAGGGGTCCCTCCACATTAGTGTGAGATCCTTCCCTGCTCCTATTGCATGAGCCCAGAGACAGGCTGATATAGACAGTTGGCTCAGGACCCCTCCCTGCCCTCTACCCCAGCCATAGGACAGTCAGTCCCCAGTCTTGTCCTCAGCTCCTTGTCTATGTGGGTATGTGTGGGTGGTCAACCTGACCTGGGCACACTATCTTGGGAAAGGACCCTCAGCAAAGGTTTGTGACCCTTCCCCAAGACACCTGCCTCTTCCCATCCTCAACTCCCCGGTAGCAGGAGCCAGTTAATGGTCCTGCTGCAGGGTACCCTTACAGGTTCCTGAAACAGCCGCAGATTCTCTAGCTGTCCCTGCCCCTTTAGTGGTGAGATAAGGGCTTGGGCCAGGTGTGGGCTTTGGGCCCTCAAGAGCCAGGGACTGCACTGCCTTGCTTTACAGGGGGACCACCTGGTAGGGAAATACCGCTGTCTGCTGTGTCCCAAAGAGTTCAGCTCTGAAAGTGGCGTCAAGTACCACATCCTCAAGACCCATGCAGAGGTGCGGGAGCAACCACTGGGCCTGCAGCTGGGGGAGGCCCAGTAGGGGTAGGGCCAGAGCTGGGGTGGTGGAAATGGGATGGCCCAAGAGTGTCTATTTAAGCAAGTGGCCAGCATTGAGAAGTCTGGCAGTTTCTCCTCATAGGGGTATCCAATCCCCCAGAAAAGCTGAGAAGCTGGGTCCTACCTGGCCTGAGGGTGACCGGGTCTACAGTATGGGCGGGGTCCCAGGTCTTCGTTGGGGCTTTTCTCTCCCCAGAACTGGTTCCGGACCTCAGCAGACCCACCTCCCAAACATAGGAGCCAGGGTCCCTTGATATCCAGGAAAGAGAAACGAAGTCTGGCGGGAGGAAAGAAACGGGGCCGCAAGCCCAAGGAGCGGCCTCCTGAGGAGCCCATGCCCAAGCTCCTCCACCGCCGGGACGACTGGCCCTTGGGAGGCAGGGACAAGGGGTCTCGGGGCTCCACTGGGCGGAAGGTGGGAGCCAGCAAGGCACCCTAAAAACGAACCCCACACTGGCTGCCAAGCCCCACTCTGTTCAGGGTCGGGGAGCCACTCTGGACCTCCTGTCCTCCATCCTCACCCCCATCCATCTGTCCAGTGGAGGTGGTGAGCCATTCTCTCCTCCCTGAAGGTGGCCCTTCCCTTGTTCAGGGCACACTTGGGTGGAGCTCCACAAGGGGTGCCAGGGGCAGCAGCAGAAGTACAAAGGGTGGGGCAGCCTCCCTGTGAGGACGCTCAGGGGCCTGGCAGCATCTGGGGCTTTGGCACCAAGGGGCTGCAGTGCACAGCAGTCAGATGTTCTTTGGCCCCTGTCTCTGCTTCCTCGGATCCAGCTGGGTCCCCACCCTGGCTCCCCATGACTGGGGCATCCCTGGTGATCTGTGGCTCTGGGCCAACGAGAGCACCTGGGCATCCCTGGCTGCCACCACCTGGGCCTTGCCTCCACCCAACACTGGAACTCCAGTACCCCAGCTACCTCCCAGGACAGACCCCGTCCAGCCACTGCCATGCTGACCTGACAGCCACCTGCCCACCCTCATCCACCCTCCAGTTCCTCTGCTTCTGTTTTCTACCTCTCTGGGCCTGCCCTCATCCTCTGTCATTCCTGCTGCATTTCAGGCCCCAAACCACTGGTCCTTGTCCTCAAGTTGGAGGGACAGCTTCCTGTCTGCTCTGCCCAGACATGTGGAGGACCAGAGGCTTGTATGCTCTGCTTCCTGCCTCCAGCCTCTGTCACTGCAAGCCAAGGTCACAGCCTGAGGCCATCTCCCTGGGGCTAGGGGCTTGTGGGTCCAGGGCCAGGTGGAAAGGGCCCAGCTCCGAAGGTGAGCCCCATGGAGAATATCCTCTGCCAGGTGGGGTCAGCCAAGAGGCAGAGCTCCTATAGAAACCCTCCTCCCCTTTACCTGCTCCTGTACATCTGGTGGCATTGGATACAGGAACCAAAGGCCAGTGGGAGAGGGGGGCTTGGACTAGGTGGCAGCTCCAGGGCTGTGAGGAGTCTGAGGATGGCAGGATCTGCAGGTAGGGCAGGCGTCAGTCAGGAGTCCTAGGGCACCTGGAGGGGAGCCCCACTTGCAGCCCCTGTGAAGGGAGGAAGATGCTCAGAGACATGGGTGGAGGCTGTTTACCAGTGGGGGCAGGGAGGGCTGAGGGCACAGCCTCACTGATCCTGGACGATGTGAATTTTGATATTTGCCTGTGTGCGTGTCTCCTGGGTGTAGTGGATGCCAGTCTTGTTGCTGTGACAAGTAACAACCTTTTTTTAAATTCTGTTTTTTATACAAAAAATTCACAACAATCCGACATTTTGGTGCTAAGGGTTTCCTGGTGCCGAAGGTAGGGCTAGGCTGGCCCAGGGCTGTGCTGTGGCTCCTCTGCTGCTCAGGGGACAGGGAGGAGGGGTTCCAGCTGGGTTGTCCTACCCTGAAGTAGGGAGACCAGTTCCATGGGGCTTTGGGGATGGGAAAACTGACTGGGCAGGCCTGGCCTGATGTGTTGGGAGGGGTGGAGAGAAGAGACTCCCCCTGGACCTGGTCTAAGGATGGTGGCCTAGGTGGAGATGAGTGTGGGCAAGGGTCAGGGGAGAATCTGGGACTCTGGGGCAGTGTGCTTTCCAGGGCACCTGAGTGCACCCATGGAGGGCCAAGTGCACTTGGCCCTGTTTCCATGGTGGAGGAGGTTGGGCTCCAGCAGGGTGTGGCCTCCTGCCCAGCTTCTCAGGTATTTGGCACTTGGGGGGAAGGAGGCCAGGCTCTTTTTTTTTGGGGGGGTGTTGAGTTTCCAGGACACCCCCGAAGTCCACAGGTAGCCCTGGTGTAGAAGTGGGCCTGGGTGACGATGTTTAGCACTTTAACCCCTGTGTCTTGAAATGAACAAGGGGGCTGCTGCTGGAGTGGCTACTGGTTGGGAGCCTCCCTCCCTCCCGCCTTTCCTCCCCTCTCATCCACCCACACTAACTAGAGAGGGGCAGTGGCAAGCTGGTCTGCAAAGCCTTCCTCCAGAGGGTGTAGGGCCCTGGGCAGGGTGCATCAGGGTCTGCCCACCTCCCACTCTGGCTCACACATGACAAAGTGACCACTGGCCTCCACAGCAGCCTCAGTGGGAGGGATCAGAATGACAGACCCCAGGGTGTGGTAAGCATGGAGCTTGGTGGACCAAGCCCTGGGTCCTTGGCAAAATGTGAGTTAGGGTCTCTGCAGATCTACCTCTGGTTCAGTGCACGCCCTTTCCTGAGAACAGGAAAATGCCCCAGGAGCTGACACTTCACACAGAAATAGGATGCACTTTACTCAATTCTTTGCAGGCAGATGGGGTGCATCCTGAGTGGCTGGAGCCTTCCTTTCCCTCTGGTGGTTCTGAGGGAGGCCCTGGAAGGGGAGGGCTTTCCTTGTAAGCCCCTGCCGGCTAGACTCCAGGTAGCTTGCCCTGGAAGTCTAGGGTTCAGGAGGGCCGTGGGTCACCCTTCTGCCTGGTGGCCATGCGTCCTAAACTTCGGGTTTCTTGTTTTGGTTTTTAATGAGGTTCTCAGCACACAAGTGCATTTCGAAAGACAGGTTCCAGCTATCACTTGTAACCATATATATACATATATATATTCTATCTACAAAATGTTTATTTGCAAGATGTTTTGACGGTGAGCTCGGGCCCTGCCCGCCTTGTGACCATCTGTCTCCAACCTCGTCCCCTGGCGAGTGGCGCGGGGACGCGCCATCAACTGTATGTATTAAAAATGACTATCAAATAAATGTTTATTGATTTTTTTCCAGGGCTTTTGTGTGGCTGAGTTTGTGCCGAGACGCGGTCCTCTCCCGTGCGCGCGCCCGGAGACGCGCGGCCTTGTGGGGCTCGTAGTCCGCCCTCACTGGCTCCGGGGCGCGCGCTGCCGGCCACCGCCAAGTCTCCGGGCGCCATGGCTGCGCCACCGGCCTCCGCGGACGCCGCCCCCTCGCCCCCGCCGCCTCCTGCGGCCCCGGACGCGCCCGGAGCCTCCGCGGGAGGAGAGAGCGAGACCGCGTGCGAGGACCGGTAGGCGCAGGGCCGGGCGGGGGCCGCGCGCCGGCGGAAGGGCAGTGCCCCCCCCTCCCCGCGGCGTCGAGGCCCCGGGCCCAGCCCACCTCGGGGGCTGTCCCCATGCCCTCCACGCCCCCGCCCCTGTCGGCACCTCCTTCCCTGGAGGAGCGGCCGGGTGGTCGGCTGGCGGCCTCAGGGGCAGGAGCGGACGGAGGACAGGAGGACGTGGGAGATGGGCCTTGGTTTGCACCCCGCGAGGCCTAGGTTCGCGGCGCTCCGGGGCCGTGTGCCCGCGCGACCTTCCGAGTTAGTCACGTTCGGGTTTGGGCTCCGGCCGGCCCTGCAGCCCAGTGGCCCTCGGACTGATTCTGAGAGTGAGGTGCGGTGGTGCATTCCGACCGCCGGGCATGTGTGGGGCCTTCGAGGGGTCCGGGAGCATTAAAGGGGGCAGCGGGCTGCGGGTGAGCCCGTCAGCATCCGGCTGAACGCCCCCGCAGCGCCTCGGGGTCGTGGCCGCCAGGGGGCGGTGGTCGCGCGCGCGACTGCGCGCCTTGCCTCTTCCGGGTCTGATCGCGTCCCTCGGAGTCCCAGAACGCTTTCCGGGTGCGGGCGAGTACCTGGAGCCAGAGTGTTGGCTCGGGCTCTGGCGAACGAGCAGAGCCCTTTCAGAGCGGCCGGTCGTAGGCCCACACCATCCCAGCGGGCAGTGACCGGGAGCTTGCTTGGCTTCGGTCCATCAGGACTTGAATCTGTGACGCTCACTTGTTCAGAGGGTCACTGGGTAACCCGGAGCAGAAAGGCCATGCATAGCCAGATAGGCTCCAAGACCACACAGACTGTTCTGGGCACCAGGCCCTCGTGATGTCTCAACACAGACTGTCCTCGTGCGGGTCACTGGCACAGGGCCACAGCAGTGGGGGTCTCAGGCTGACCTGTGCATTTCCTGTCCAGCCAGGGACTTTTCCTTCTGCTCTCCGGGTACGTTTCCCCACGGTCCCTGCACTGGTCCCCATGTCTATTTAACCCCTCCTCTCTGTCTTCAGTGCCTGCTGTCCGTGCTGGTGCAGGGACTGTCCTTAGGGGCTACCTGAGTGATGGATACCAGCTGGTTGTGGGCAGTGGAGGGATGCTGATTGCATCTGCTTAGAACAGCAAGAAAGCAGGGTCTGCTGGAAAGGGTTTCAGGGTAGGAGATGTAAGCCTCGGTCCTCCCACCCACCCCAGACCCTGAGGGGTAGGTCCTCCTGACTGCTTCCAGCTGCCCCTCATTCCTGCTGTGTACTGGGGAATGAACTGTATCACCAGACCTTCTTATTTTTTTGAGACAGATTCTCACTCAAATGCCCACACTGTCCCAGGAGAAACTTGTGATCCATCCTCTGCCTCAGCCTCCTGAATAGCTGGGATTACAGGCATTAGCCCATCACTCCGGCTTTGGATGTTGGCTGGGGATGCTCAATATGGTGCAGTCTTGCTCTCTAGTCTCTGCACATGTCTGTTTACTTCCGTGTGCCGTCACTTGTGGCGTCGTTATTGTGGATGAGGTACCTGCTTTGGTCTCAGGAATCCCAGAGCATAACTGCTGCCATCCTGGGGGAAATCACTGAGGTCTGCCCCTTCCTGGTAGGGGTGAAGGGGTCTAAGCCATGCCCCACTATGCCGTGACCCAAAGTGGACCCTCTCCCAGAGTGATGAGGGGTGCTCTGAGGTGACTGGACACCCTTCAGCACCCCCTGCTTCAGACGGCCCTGATACTGGAAACAGGAGGAAACTGGGCAGAAAGGTACTTGGCCAACTGGGCTCCAAATGTGGCTACTGATCAACAGCATTAGTGCCCCTGTTGGTGGTGCTGGAAATGGGTGTTCTCTAGTCCATTCTAGCCCTGGGGAGACAGTTTGGGAGTGGGGTTCCAGCACCCTAAGCTGGAGCAAAGGCAGAGGCTGCTGGGAGTCGAGGTTGGTGAGCCAGAGTGAAGGCTGCCTGTTCTGTCAATAGCAGCACATCTAGGCTCTGGCCTCCCTTTCCTAGGTCAACAGTACCGGCTTCCCATGAGTTTGTCGCCTGGCTTCTGACCCAGCCCATGGGTCTTGCTCAGCTAGGGCACCCAGGAACATCCAGGCTGACCAGCCTGGGTCCCCTCTGTTGCTTAGACATCCAAGCGAGATAATGATCCCCAGGAGTCCCCCTCTGCCTTGCCCAAGACAGCTGAGGCTCCCTGAGCGAGGCCTGGTGCAGACAGCCTGCCACCTGGGAGTATCATTAGAAGGGGCAAGCTCTGAGGACACACCGGACGCTGTTCCCTCTCCAGTTGCCTCTGGAGGGGTGGGTTATCTGGGTCGCCAGGAGGGATTGGCACAGATAACCACCCACCGGGAGAGCTGGGCAGCCAGAACCTCTCTGAACAGACCCCTTGAGCCAGTAAGAGATTTCTACTGTCCATGCTGGCTGAGGGTGGGGCCAGGCCTGCCTCTTCTCTTGCTGTTGTGGACAGGAGGTGGCTGTGTCCCCTGATGAGCCTTGAGTGGCCCAGGGACTTTCTGGAACCTCTGTGAGGTGGGAGGCGGGGCTGTTATTCTTAGACCCGGCTAAAGGGTAGGGTTTCATATCTGTTTATGCTCATAGGAGGTACCTTGGAGCCAAGGGTGGGGTGCCCAGCTCAGCACTGACATTGAGGTCAGCTGGCCAGGAGGGGTCTCAAATTTCCCTGTCCTGCTGTGTGTGGGGGTGGGGCCAGGGTACTGGAGCACAGTGATCCTCAGCAAGCCTCGGCTGGTGAGTGGGCTAGCTTGTGCTCAGAAGGGCAGTTCACACCCACAGCTGGCCTGGATCTTGCAGGCCACACTAGGCAAAGCTGTGCTATTAATATCTGGCACACGATCCCTAGCTGGGTGATCCTCTTATGACTGTGGCCTTGGCCTCAGAGGCCAGTGGCAAGTGTGTTCCCTCAGTATAGAGGGGCTCCTGGGGCCCCCAGTGCTGTGCACCGCCCCCTGCATCCAGCAGCTCCACTGCCAGCCAGGGGGCCCAGCCCCACCCAGGTCTTCATCTGCTGTGCTGCTCACAGGAGTGGTTCCACTCACAGAGGGCCAGTGCAGGTGGCCAGAGAGCCAGAGCTGTTCTGGGCACCGCTGTGGTGCTGCCTCCCTAACTGCCAGCGCCTAAGCCATACACACACCGGGAGCACGCCCTCTGGGACCTGGTCGGCCATGAGCAGTCCCCCAGCTTACCCTGGCATCAGGATCTCAGGGTGCTGGGCTGAAGGCAGGTGAGTTGCAGAGGAATCCCTGCTGGTGAGGAGTACCCAGCTTCACGTGGTGCTGATCACTCCAGACTCCTGTGCAGTGCATCTCTGAGTAGCGGGCAGCGGGCAGGCTGGCAGGCACTCTGGGGAGCTGGGCCAGGCTCAGGCCACAGGGAGTATCACTTGGGGCTGTGGGTTGTGTGTGTCTCCTCTGGGTCGTGGCTCAGTCCTTTGGGTTGAGAATAATTTTCCTCGTTGTGGCCAGAAGTACCCTTATCCATCTGTGGATAGGAGATGAGGTGTTTTGTGCAAATTTCTCTTTTCAGGGTTACACGTTTTGAGAAATGGGTGAATTTTTGCTGCTGGCTCTGGGACAGAGATTAGCTCTGGGAGGGCCGAGGCTTGGTGCAGATAGCCTTGTGGCCTTTGTCGCCAGCGAGGCAAGGTGCATTTCTGGCAAAGTCCCCCCGGCCTCCTTGCAACTAGGCACTCTGCCCAACAGAAGGCTCTGCAACAGGCTCAGCAGTGATAGCCTTGGAAAGGATTTGTGGTGGTGGTGGTGGTCACTTCAGTGGGGTGAGGAAGTCACTGATAGAAGGACCAAAAGGTCTCCAGGAAGGCCTGCATATTGAGATCCCGCAGAGCCTCAAGCGCTGGCTGCCTCTGCTCAGTATCTATGGGAGTTGGTCCTGGCTTTGTGCATGGGCGTGCTCGCTGCTGGAATCCAGGGCATGGCTGTGGGGCAGCCCTGGGAGATTCCTGCAGGAGGCCCTACCTCTCACAAATAGCATTTTCTGTTAAAGAGTTTCAGTGGAGATTGAAGGCACAGGGCGATTCCTTTGGAGTGTGATGTGGGCAGCCCCAGGGGTGAGCTTCACAAACCTATTTGTTTACTGTTGGTGGATTAGTGTGCCCAGGTGAGCAAACTGCTGTCTACCCTCTGTCCAGGGACCTTAGGATGTCACTACAAGTCCTGTCTCCCTTTAAGCCAAGAGCTCTTTGGCAAGCCTGACTGGGGGTGCAGACAGCAGCCCCAGGGCACATCATGTCCTAGGCTGTGCCCCCCACATGTGTCCCACAGCAATGCTGTGGGCACCTGCTCCCATGCCAGTGCATGGTAGAGCAGCACTGTCCCTAGGACCTCTCACCTAGTCACTGTGGTACCTGGCTGTGTTGTTTGTGCTAAGCCTCAGAGCTGTCTCCAGAGCTGCAGGAGCAAGGCTGAGCACCTCTGCCTGGCTAATTATTCCCTGGGCTCACTCCTGAGCTCTCCTAACAATGGTGGTGTAGAAACAGGTGGCCCTGTCTGTCCCCAAGGACAAGCGCAGCGCTCTCCTTGTCAAACACAGATAGGAAGCTTTCCTGCTGCTAGAGCTGCCATAGGACCTGTTAGGGATTAGGCTTTGGCTCCTTTCTTCCGTGGCCTCCACGCCTGTGCACGCCAATGCCCCTGCCCAGCTTGGGTCATTGCTGGTGCTCTGAGAGGTGCACTACCACTGAGGTGTGCCCTAGCCCTTTCTGTTTGGGGTCTCACTAAGTTGCCCAGGCAGGCCGGAACCTTACAATCCCCCTGCCTCGACCTCCTGGACCACTGGAATGGCAGGCCTGTGCCACTGTGCCCTGCTCATGGTTTGGATTTTGATAGCATGGCACATGTGCTTATAAAACATTCAAGAAGAACAGGCAGGGGCTGGGGATGTGGCTCAAGCGGTAGCGCGCTCGCCTGGCATGCGTGCGGCCCGGGTTCGATCCTCAGCACCACATACCAACAAAGATGTTGTGTCCGCCGAGAACTAAAAAATAAATATTAAAAAAAAAAAAAAGAACAGGCAGAAGTCCCTGTTCCAGATTTTGGTACCCAAATGGATCCTGGTTGAAATTGGCACGTCTGACATGTAAGCCTTTTGCTCACAGGCTCCTCACGTGGGTGGGCTGTGACATGCTAGGCCAAGCCACTAACCCCTCTTGGACAGCCTGAGAGATGGTGCTAGGGCCACTCTGACCACTTGGTCTCCCCATTCAGGCAGTGGCCAGGAGGGCCTTCACAGCCTGTGTCTTGTCCCCCACACCCAGCATCTTCACACCAGGCTCTGCTTCTCAGGACAAACTGAGCAGTGTCACCGGCCATGCATTCACAGGGAGCCTCCACAGAAGAGGTCTCGGGGTTGAGGCCACAGCCAGAAACAGCACCCCTTTTGGGATACAGGCCAATGGTGCAGGTGGCAGGGATCTGAGAGCTGGCCTGGCATGTGTGATGTGGCACGGACACAAGCACAGGTCTGAGCCTTTTTCGGGTTAGATTTCCACCTGGTAGTCTCTGTGGGCCTCCTGTTTTACACACATGGCTCATGGGGTAAGCCCATGTAGGTGGCCTTTGCTGGATTCTGGAAGTTTCTGTCTTCAGGACCCAGGAGGGATCCCAGAACAAGTTGGTTCCCTAGGCCTCCTAGCTGGGATCTCCCCTCTCGTTGTCCGTCCTGCACTCTGACAGTCAGAGAGGCCAGGCCAGGGTGCCAGTCTGCCCAGAGCCCTGTGTCTGTCCTTACCTCTGCCCAGGCTCTACCCTCCTCTGCCAGGAGACAGTGACTGGGCTGCCCAGAGAGAGCACTGGGCTGGGGAGGGGGGCATGGCCCTCAGGGGGTTCTGGCTTGTCCACAAGTGCCTACCTGGCACCACCTGAGGAAGGGCCCTGCCTGGCCCAGTCCACACAGGGGAGAAGCACAGCCTGAGATGGGGACTCTCCTCTCTCCTCATCACTGCAACGTCCCTCTGTTCTTGTTGTGTGAACCCAGGTCCCATGCCCCTATGAGCTCTGTGGCCCACTGTAGGTGGGCTTCTTGGACAGTACCCAGTCCAGGCTTGACCTGGGTTGCGCCTACAGGAGCCCCCTGGGGTGTGACCAGGCACCAAGGAGACCAGCAGCCCCAGGTCAAGGCTAAACCACATTGTCTTTATAGCAGCAATGCAGGGTCCCTGGACAGGCTCCTCCCCACCGTGGGCACCGGGCGCTCACCCCGGAAGCGCACCACCAGCCAGTGCAAGTCGGAGCCACCCCTGCTGCGCACCAGCAAGCGCACCATCTACACGGCAGGACGGCCGCCCTGGTACAATGAGCATGGCACACAGTCCAAGGAGGCCTTTGCCATCGGTAAGAGTGGTGTGGGCAGCCCCTCGGGACCACCCGTGGGGCCAGCCAGGTGTCCTGAGCACGGCTCTCCACTCCCCTGGCAGGCCTGGGAGGCGGCAGTGCCTCAGGGAAGACCACCGTGGCCAGGATGATCATTGAGGCTCTGGACGTGCCCTGGGTGGTCCTGCTGTCCATGGACTCCTTCTACAAGGTGAGGCCCTGCTCAGCTCCTGGAGTGCCCTTCTCCCTCTGCCCCCTCCCCTGCAAATGCAGGCCTTTGGTCCCTGGGCCCCAGCATGCTGTCCCCTGGGGCTGTGGGCAGGGGTCTTCTGTGGCCTCTTTGACAGGTGCTGACCCAGCAGCAGCAGGAGCAGGCCGCCCACAACGACTTCAACTTTGACCACCCCGACGCCTTCGACTTTGACCTCATCATCTCCACCCTCAAGAAGCTGAAGCAGGGCAGGAGCGTCCAAGTGCCCATCTATGACTTCACCACCCACAGCCGGAAGAAGGACTGGGTAGGTAGGGGCTCAGGACTGCAGATGGGCTGCAGAGGCAGAAGCTGGCTGGAAACTCCCTGGTTCCTTTGCAGAAAACACTCTATGGTGCAAATGTCATCATCTTCGAGGGTATCATGGCCTTCGCTGACAAGACGCTGCTGGAGGTGAGCCATCCCTGTGCCGCAGATGCATCCTCCAGCAAAGCCCTGCCCTGTCCCCAGGTCTCCCCTGCTGAAAGGAGAGGCTTGGGTGCCCCCAACATGGTACAGTTTGCTCTCTCCCACTGGTTAGCGTGGGTGTGGCTGCTGGGGACAGTGCTCCCTCCCCAACCTGCCAACCCTCAGCTGTGCATTGGCTTCCTCATTTCTTGCTGGAGGTGAGGACCTCAGGCAGTCAGTCTGAGGGACTTTGCTGCAGGTCTCAGATACTGGTGCAGGCCCAGAGGACCCCACTGTTGCTCCCACCAACCCCTAGCCCTCACACAGCTCCTTGAGGTTCCACACCCAGAACCCATCAGGCCCTCATCCCCATATCATGTAGATGTCATACTGCCCAGCCCAGCTCCTGCCCACTTTCACACGCTCCCTGAGCTCACGCTCCTGCCACACTCCTCGCAAGGCTCAGGAGATGCCTATGGGGGCTGGCCCTGGACCTGACCCACATACTAGGAGGTCTTGTGCAGGAGCTGCTCCGTGGGGCCCGTGACCCAGCTGATCACAGACCGCAGTCAGCTTGCCACCCCTGTCTAGCTCCTGGACATGAGAATCTTTGTGGACACGGACTCTGACATCCGCTTAGTGCGGCGGCTGCGCCGGGACATCAGTGAACGAGGCCGGGACATCGAGGGTGTCATTAAGCAGTACCACAAGTTTGTCAAGCCTGCCTTTGACCAATACATCCAGCCCACCATGCGCCTGGCGGACATTGTGGTGCCCAGAGGTGAGCCTGCCAGGATGCTGGCACATGCACGGTGGTGCCCAGAGGTGGGCCTGCCAGGACACTGGCACGTGAGCCTGCCTGAGCCGCCCTCCTTTGCCGCAGGGAGTGGGAACGCGGTGGCCATTGACCTGATCGTGCAGCATGTGCACAGCCAGCTGGAGGAGGTGAGTCTCAGGTAGTGTCCCTGCTTCTGCTTGCCCACCCTCTCATGTCCACTTGAGTGTCCCCAGCTTGCTTCATCTGCCTGTTCACACAGCCCCAGCCCCAGCCCTTTGTTCTGGGAGTGGGCACAGGAACTCAGGGCCCAGCTGCCACATGCTCCCAGCCAGACGTTGGCCTGGCCTAGAAGGGCTCCTGTCCCTCCCAACCCTGCAGGATGGCAAAGGAGACCCACTGTCTTGCTGGCCTAAGGCCACAGGGTTTCAGCACTGAGCCCCATGTCTGGCCAGTAGCTCTTCTCCTTCGTGGCAGCTTACCCTGGGAGTGAAGTCCTCACCAGAAGGTCCCTTGTTGGAGCATCCTATGGCTGGGTCCCACAGGCTGTCAGAGGCCTGTGGCCTGCGGGACGGAGCCCAGGGCTCCTGGCTTTAACTGCCCAGCCTGGAACCACAGGTCTCACCCAAGTGTTCCCCAGGTTAGAAGCATTAGCAGCTCACCTCCAAAACCTGGCAGCTTCTGAGCAGTCTCCCCATGGGGCTGCAGCATGTCCTGTCCTGGGTGGGGTGGTCTGGCACCTGCCCTGGTCACTGACACACCACCGTTCCCTTGTGTCTCCTTGTGTTGCTGCCACAGCGTGAACTCAGCGTCAGGTAAGACCCCATAGCTGTCTGCACACATGGAGGCATTTCCAACATCCACAGGGCGCTCCAGGTCTGGGCTGTTACCAAGCCAGACCAGTGGGCAGCCCCTCCCCATGCAGAGGAGTGGATTAGCCCCAGCCCTGCTTCTGCTTCCCATTGCTGGCAGATAAGGACACTGAGACACAGAGAGGTTAAGTAACTTGCCCAAGATCACATAGCACCTATGCTGAACAGAAATCATGGAGAATTCTCTGCAAGTGGGGTTGTCTGTGGGGTTCAGCCCCAGAGAGCACAGCTGTTCTCCTGACCTAGCCCTGCCAGGTCTCCAGGAATGTGGCCATGATGTGTTCCCAGCAGCCTGGGGTCTGGGTCTGCCTCCAGGGCTACTGTACCTCCTCTGCCCCATCTCATGGCCTAGGGGATTCTCGCTGGGGTGGTGTGAGGGCTCGGCCCTGCCTCCCTGCCTCCCTGCCTGGGCCCTGCTCTGCCGTATAGCTGCCCTGCAGCACACCTGTGGTGGGCTAAGGCTGTGTCCCCCACCCTGTCTACCCAGTGGGCAGGCAGACACCAGCACCTGCCCCTGATGTGTCACCACGAGGGACCTGCCCCCTCCTCCCAGGCTTTCTTTGGAGGTGGGGAGCTCTGGCCGAGCCACCTCTGGGAGCCTCAGTCAGAGCGTTGGAAGGCCTCTGGGCCCGCCCTGTGCCGCTTCCTTCCCTGCATGAGTCCCCGCTTGGTCTCCAGACAGGTGCTGCAGGCCTTCCCTCAGCTCCCTCTAGGAGCCTTTATCCTGAGAAGAAAAAGTGTCCAGGGGTGGCCAGCTCCATTTTCCACTCTCTGGTCTGCCAAGGAAGTGGTGGCCCGTAGCCCCAGTGTCTCCTCCTGTCCAGGAAGCGGCTGGTGGGCAGGGGAAGGGCCCTTGCACCCAGAGGGTGGGTGCTGCAGCCCTGCTGGGCCTCCTCTTCCCTCTGGCCAGCTGGTGGCCGTGCTGTACCACCTGCAGAGAGGCCACTGCACTCCCGACTAAGAGTCTTCTCTCTTCTCTCCTCTGTGAACCCGTTTCCTGCCTGTCCCTCCCTGAACACTCTTCACTGGCGAGCAGAGGGAGCTGCGTTGGGATATGTGAGCAGAGAGCTCGGTTGTGCTCGCTGTGTGCTGCCCCGCTGCCCGCTCGCCTGCCCGCAGGGCCCCCCCACCCCGCACCCGCCCCAGCTGCCTCCTCCAGGCCCGCGCCCTGAGCCCCCCATCCCTCCCTCCTCCCCAGACTCCTCCCTTCTGTCCTGCCTTTGTCCCCCACACTCCACACTGTCACCTTCCCCTGCCCGCCCGCTCCTCCCTCCCACTTCCTGCCACCAGCACCCCTCCTCCTGTTCTACCGGCCCCACCTCTCCCAGTGCCCTCTTGTACCCCGTCCTTCCCTCCCCCTTCTGCCTCTCTCATGTCCCCCCCGCCAGGCACGGCCTCAGGTGGGGCAGGCGGCAGCACTGGGCAGCACTGGGCAACACTTGGGGATGGGCCTGGGCAGGGTTTGACCCCTCAGCCCGGTCACTACTCCAGGCAGAGGTCGGGAGCTGCCCGTTCTGGGGGCTGAGCCCTACCTGCAGGTGAGCCCCATCCCACCGGCCCTTCTGTTCCCTCCAAGCCTCAGAGGACGCCTCACATCGGGGCCTGCGCTTCCTCCGCAGACCAGACGCTGTGTCTCTGCTCCCTCTCCAGGAGCTGCACCTCCTGTGGAGTTGGGGTGGGAGGTCCCCCCAGACAGCCATAGCCAGCGGCCTGCTCTCACCCTGCGCGCCCGCTGTCCCCTCTGCTTTACCCCCATGGTGACGCACAGCCGTCCTGTGGGGAGAGGGTGCTCTGGAATGAGATGCCTTCAGTCTTGAGTGTCCCCAATCTGTTTGTGTCCCTAGGGCGGCCCTGGCCTCAGCGCACCAGAGCCACCCACTTCCCCAAACGCTGAGCGTCCTCAAGAGCACCCCGCAAGTGCGCGGTATGCACACCATCATCAGGTGAGGGCCGGCTGGAGGGGCAGGGTGGGATAGAGGTGGGGTGGGACCCCCCTAAGCCCCCCCTAAGCACACCCACCCACCCCACCGGACAGGGACAGGGAGACTAGTCGGGACGAGTTCATCTTCTACTCCAAGAGACTGATGCGGCTGCTCATCGAGCATGCGCTTTCCTTCCTGCCCTTCCAGGTAGGCAGGGATCGAGTTGGGGGCAAGGGGGTGGGGCCTCTGTGAGGGCCACGTCCAGACACACCCCCTCTGCACAGGACTGTGTGGTGCAGACCCCACAGGGGCAGGACTACGCAGGCAAGTGCTATGCTGGAAAGCAGGTATGTGCACCCTGGGAGGGCGATACCTGGGCTGGGCTGGGTGTCCCATTGGCTCAGCCCTCCCTTCCCCTAGATCACTGGAGTATCCATCCTGCGTGCTGGGGAGACCATGGAGCCTGCTCTGCGCGCTGTGTGCAAAGACGTGCGCATCGGCACCATCCTCATCCAGACCAACCAGCTCACGGGGGAGCCCGAGGTGCGGAACTGGGGAGGCATGGGAGTTACAGGATGGCCAGCCCAGGGAAAGGCCACATGGCACCCCAGAGCCTGGTGGGCAGGCTCCGCTGACCTCATAGCCTCCCACAGCTCCACTATCTTCGGCTGCCCAAGGACATCAGTGACGACCACGTGATCCTGATGGACTGTACGGTGTCTACTGGCGCAGCGGCCATGATGGCCGTCCGTGTCCTCCTGGTACGTGGGTCCTGAATGGGCTGCAGGCAGGCCCTGTGCAGTTGGTGTTTACCTGGCCCTTGGCTTGGCAGGACCACGATGTGCCCGAGGACAAGATCTTCTTGCTGTCACTGCTGATGGCAGAGATGGGTGTCCACTCCGTGGCCTATGCTTTCCCACGAGTGAGAATCATCACCACAGCTGTGGACAAGCGGGTCAATGACCTTTTCCGCATCATCCCAGGCATAGGTGAGCTGCCAGCCTGTTGAGTGGTATGTGTGAGCAAGGCTGGTCTCCCCAGGAGGCTCCATACTGGGCTGCTTCTTTCTCCAGGGAACTTTGGGGATCGCTACTTTGGGACAGACGCAGTCCCTGATGGCAGCGACGAGGAAGAGGTGGCTTCCACCGGTTAGCTGCCTGGGCTGACCCACCCTGTCCCCACCCAACCTCCTCCTGCCTCATGGTGTGGGTAGGAGGAGGTTAATTTAATTTCAAAAAATGATACCGATGAAAAACATCTACACATTTTGCAAAATAAAGCTTTAGAAAATGAAGGTGTGACTGCTTAGCTGGGGTACAGGGGAGGTATCCTGGCTGGGACCTGGGCTTGGGCAGTCTCTCTCAGGGCTGTAGGTGTTGCCCACCCCAGCACCCAAGTTATAAAGCCACCACCGATAAGTCCAGGCCCCTGGCTTCTCCAGAGCAGGACGAGGCCTGCTCCCAGCCTTGCACCCAGCCTCCCTGTAGTTGGGGCTCATTTCCTGAGGGAGAGGAGGGCACCTTGGGACTGCAGCTACTGGCCGTGCTGGATAGGTCCCCTAGGGCCACAGCTTAGTGGCTACCTGGCCTGGACCCAGGGAGAGGACAGGGCCACCTAGGGCTCTGTGTGTCACAGGACGCAGCCCCTGTGACCACTTCCCCCCAGCCATGTTTGAACCATCAAGGGGCCCAGCGGAAGTCAGTGTGTGGGCGTCTGTGGGAAGGACTACACTGGAAGAAGCCCCGGCTGCAAGCAGATGGCCGAGGCTCAGTGGGCCAGCCATGCTGTTCAGGACCGGATTCATGTCCACCCTGTCTTTGCTACTCCTAGACTAGAGAGTGAGGGTCAGCTCACTGGTCACTTCCAGACATCCCCTCTGTGCCTATCCTGCCTGGGCCAGGGGACATAGTCATATGCACGTGGACACCCAGTGCATGTGTGGCTCTGATCTGAGCGGCAGGTGGGCTGGGACCGTGAGACACGCACCCCCAAGCTCCTCAGTCCCTGAAGATCTGGCTCCTGCCTCTTTCCTGTCTCTCTGGTCTGTTGCCCCCCCACCCCCAAAGGCCATGTCATGGAAAAGCTTGTCTTGGGGCGGGGACAGGAAGTTGCTGGGCGGAGGCCAGGCCCACAGTAGCGGGCAGATAAAGGCTGGTGGCTTGTCCAAGGGGTAGCCAGGCACTGGGGACAGAGGACCAAATCAAGGCCCAGAGGTCAACGAGAGGGCCTTCTCTACACCCTGGTGAGTGCTTTGTCCCATGTGTCCAGGGCCCCATTCACGGGCTCCTTCATTCTGAGACTCTGGGCTGGGAGCCTGCCGCACCCCACGTGCCCCAGGAGCCCAGATCCTAGCCAGATCTTCCCAGATGAGGAGATGGGCAGGGGCCAGGTCTCTCCCGAGGGTACCTCCCCCCAAGTCCAGTCAGGCCACTTGGTTCTCAGATCACAGCCATAGCTGTGCCTGCAGGTGCCAACACTAGAGGTACTTAGATGGCAGCACGCACCACAGATGGACAACTTGCAGTGTGGGAGATGAAACTTCAGGCTGAAAGAACAGGCCCAGCTGCCCACAGTCTAGTAAGGCCATCCTCGAAGCAAAGGCAGTTGTGTCCCCCTTTAGTGGGGGGCCTAGGAAAATATCCTGGAGGCAGGAGCCTGAACCCCCAGGCCCTGCCTGGCTCTTCCCACCCACAAGAAGACTGGTGCTGCTGGAAGACCCAGGCTCTGGTCTCTCCTTCTGGGGGGAGTTGGTGTCTCCTGAGGCTAGGCCACAGATTGGGGAGATCTTGAACCTATTCCAACCAGGGCCCCAGGGGGTGTTGGAAGTGGACCACCCTCCAAATAGCCCAAGGTCTTCGGGATGCCAGTGAGGGAGAAGCACCTCTTCTGGCCCCTGGGAGCCTTAAGGGCCCTCTAAAGAGGGCCAAGATCCAGCTTCAAGTTCCAATTCCTTCTCGGGGACAAGCACCACAGAGCTGCTGTGGGCACAGGGACTCCAGCTGAACTCTGCAGGCAGCCCCCAGGGGTCTGATTTGGGGCTGGGAGCCACATGGGCCTGATCCTACCCTTCGGCCCAGTGCAGACTGTGAGGGGTGAGTGGCATGCACCCTGGAGGAAGGGGAAATCAAGAGCAAGAGTCCTGCCAGGCATGGTGAGGCCCGGCAGCACACAGCTGTAACCCAGTGACTCTGGAGGCTGAGGCAGGAGGATGGCAAGTTCAGGTCCAGCTTGAGCAACTTAGAATGACCCTATCTCAAAATAAAAAGTAAAATGGGCTGGGGGTGTAGCTCAGTGGTAAAACACCTTTGGGTTTAATCCGCAGTACCAAAAACATTTTTTAAAAATTAAAAAAAAAACACAGCAATAGTCTGCTAGGCCTAAAGCAGCTTCAGAACCTAGTGGGGTGCAGGAGGACCCTGTATGCAGACCAGAGGTTCCTGTGGAGTACTCAGGGTGAGGGTCTCAGAGGAGACGCTCGCTTGTCCTGGTTCTGCCTGCCGCCCTGGGCAATGCCTCCAGGACTGTCCAACCTGAGAATGGTGAGTGTCCAGGGTCAATCTCAGGTTCGTCAGCCCGTGAGGTGCTGCCCCTTCCCAGCAGCGGCTGACTATCACAGGGTGATGATCATGAGACAGGTAAGCGAGAAATGAAAGATGGAGACCAGGCAGAGATACAGGAGACTTTGTCACAGCTGACAAATAAAGACCATCTCTACAGGAGAGAGGCAAAACAGGCTTGAGCTCTGGGACTTTCATGGGGAGGCTCAGGAATCAGAGCCAGTGGGGTCTTAATGCGGGGGGGGGGGGGGGGGGGCAGGCGTGAAAATGGTTGGGTTGGTATGCGGGAGTGGTGAGGCTTTCTCAGAAACGCCCTTAGGCGGAAAACGAAATTTAAAATGGTCATCCACATGCTAAGCAAGGGCCTTTTAGGTACCCTGGCTGGGTGGGATGGGAAGCCTGGGGCACCTGAGGCCCAGTCCCAAAAGAAGGCACATGTGGCTGTCACATTGAACAGGAAGAGTCATGCATGCGTGAGCAGCAGACGGAGGGCTGGTCTTGGCTGCGCTAGGGGAGGATGGTGCCCTACACGGGGAACCAGCGTTGGGCCACCTGGAGTCAGGAAGGACTGGCAAAGAAGCCTGGAAAAGGGCATCTTGGGTGGTGCACCTGAGGGTTGGGGGGCCGCGGCAGGAAGCAGCGGAGAGGGCCCTGGAGGCCATGGTATTCTGAAGCTTCCTAAGGTCAGGCTGGAGGTTTTGGAGCGAGGGAAGCTGGTGTGGGGAGGCGGCGGGGGGACGGAGACCGATGGAGCAGATGGCTTTGGGTTAGCTGTGCCAGAGTTAGGAGAGGAACGGGCAGCTCGCATGTGGGTGCCGATATAGAGCGGGGTCCAGGGAGGGGCGGGTTGGCGAAGCCACGGTGACTACAGCGGTGACGTCCGCGGGGGCGACTGGTGGACCAAGCTCCCGGCTCGGGTACCTTGGCGCCTCTTCACCTCTGGTCACCAACCGGCTTCCATCTGGGGGCCAAGGCCCGTCGGGGCTCGAGGGCGAGGCTGGCACCGACTCGGACCTTCAGTATTCCCGCAGCAGGGGACCCCGCCTACTGAGCGCGGGACTCGGACTCGCGCTCGTAGGAACCTGCGCCCGCCGGCTTGGAAGTTGGTGGTGCTCCGAGCCACCGCCCGAGCGCGCCTCCGCAGCCCACAGCTGTAACCGGGGGCCACCGCCCGAGCGCGCCGCCGGGCCTGATTGCACCTGGGGTGACCGCGGGATGGTTCTGGCGAATCTCCCCGCGCGCCCCTCTGGCCAGCCGGGCCGTCCGCGTCCTCCCAGGTCCTGCTGGGATTCTGTCCGCGCCATCCCCGCGCAACTGGGTCCGGGGCGCGCGGCCCATCCGCGCACGGGCTGCGGAGGTGGAGCCCCGCCCGCGGCCGGACGGCGCCAGCTCCTCACAGGTCCGGGCAGCCTAGGCGGGCACGCGATGTCTTCGGAGGCCTTCCGCGCTGTCGCTTTTGCTGCTGTCGCTGTGCTGCGGTTGTACCCAAGGCCTCGCCCAGCTCCATTTTTTTTCCCTCCTCATGGAAAATCCTAATCAAATTACTTAATTCTAGGTATGAGTGGAGGGTTCAGGGTGTTTCGTTACCGTTAGTATTCTTGCACCTTTTTCCCTCCAAAAGTTTTTAGTTGGCTTCAAATAAACTGTTTTTCAGTTCCATGCCTTGCCCTGTGGCTGGGCGCCCACCGGAGACAGCAGGAGGGGAGTCTGGCCAAGGCTGTACCCTGCAGAAGGGATGTGAGCCACAGGGCAATTCTACCTGCAGTTCTGAAAGGCAGACCTGTGGGCCACCTGGGCCAGGGCCACTTCTCTAGCCTAAGCACTAGGGTCCTTGGGCCTGAGCCTAGGATTGGTCCCAGCAGGTGCTCTGCTCCAGGCCCTTGTATACAGAACCACTCTCTAGGGACATATGCTCTTGGGCAGACTTGGCACTTCCAACAGGATCCCCAAACTGGACTCATTCCCTCTTGAACGCACTCCTGTAGCCACTCCATCAGGGCAGTGGGATGAAGTGTACCTCAGCACCCCAGGGACCTTGGCATTTGAGGGCTGGGTGAGACCACAGGGAGGATGGGGACTACCGCCAAAGATACTGGGGTGCAAGGCCGGGGCACCACCAGCTCAGGCACTGAGTAGCAGGAACAGAGTCGCTACAGCTCAGCCCTGGGAAATCCAAATGGCCAGGACAGAGGTGGGCAGAGATGGAGTGACCAGCTCAGCTTTTGTGGTCACTGCTCCAGGGAATAGGAGGGCTGGCCCTACTGTAGAGCTGAGCTACCCAGTTGCCCTCTGTTCTCCCCCAATTCCTTATGCTTAGGATTGGAATCAGGCAGGGCCATGCCAAGTCAGGAGCTGGTTCATGAGGGCACCCACATATGCTGCTCCAGACCCCTGCACCTGCTCATCCTAGAACTGAGGCCAGCCAAAATGGTCACTACCAGGCAGCAGGAATCTCCATCTGTGGAAGACAACAGGAAACGCAGGTAGGAGCTTGATGGTCAGACAGGTGGATGGTACAAACAGGACTAATGTTGGCTGCAGGCCTGGTGTGGCCATGAAGACCACAGGACTTCCCTGGCAAGGGGTCACCTACTCTGGTACAAACCACTGGAGGTCAACATGCCACAGGAGGCCTCCAAGACTGAGGTCCAAGTTCCTGGGCTGGTGGCCCTCGGGAGCTCAGAGGTCCCTCCTGTGATTCGTCTTCGTATTTGAAAATCAAGTGAAAAGGACCCTGGGAAGGCGGATGTGCACTTGGACCAGGCAGGTGGGAAGTGTTTGTCACAAACAAAACAAACCTGCCTCCCAAAACACAAAAACAAAAAACGAGACTCTGCAGGGATCATTAAACAAAAAACACACTTTCTGCAGTGAAAACATTTATTTTACAAGTTATCTTTACTTTAGGTCAACATTCAGACACACACAAGACAGAGATCACCAAGGAGACCACTCGCTCTCCAGCCCTGGAGATGTGCGTGGAGCCAGGTCAGCAGGCCATCCTGGCAGCTGGGTGGAACCAGCTCGTGGACTGCTGCTCTCCACACTCACATCTGATTCTCAGAAGCAGCACCTGTGGTGTGCGTGTCAGTGTGTATTCCCCCTCCCTCACCCAGCTTCCCAGGCCAACCAGTCCGCCACAGGCACCACCTGGGGGGCCCTTGGCCCAGTCCTCCTGCAGGCAGGTGCCCAGGCTGCTCTTTAGATGCAACCTTGTCACTGACTGTCTCAGGCGCCCAGGGAGGGGAGAGTTTCCAGCCACCTCCCACACTTCCCACACCTGTGGGCCAGGTGAACATGACGTGTGCTTAGGACAGTCACCCTTATGCCCAACCCCGCCGATGCTTGACGCTGGTGGGGTCTTGACCTTGTGTTCAGGCACACGCATCCTGCACATAGCAGGCTGTTCCCTTGGGTGTATCCGCCAGGAGGACCGTGCCGAGACCCTGTCCCTACCCAACTCACCAAGAAAACAGAGGCCACCTTGGAGCCAACTTTATTGTACTTGTTGCTTCACCCCTGGACAGCAGCACGCGGGGCCTGCTGCGTGGTCCATACATACACACATGTACACAGACACACAGCCCGCACCACAGCACCTGGCAACACAAGCTGCACCTGTCCACAGCAGGGCATTCAGAACCCAAATAACAAACAGGCCAGTCCTGGGCTACAGGGCACCAGCTCAGCACTGGGAAACGGGTGGCACCAGCGCCTGCCATGCTTCTCACCAGCTAGGCACCACACAGATGCACTGAAGTCAAGGATGGGCAGGACCCACCTTGCCTCTGCCCACATCACCTGGACCCTTGAGGGACAGCCTGCAGGGCCATCAGCTCCCCTGTGCTGCTAAAACCTGGGTTAGGACAGCTGAGACGAGTCTTGACTGCTTCATGATTCAGGACCTTTCCAGACTGGAGCTGCAGCCCAGTCCAGCAAGTAGCACAGAGACCGCGGGAACTCTGGCTTCTCTTCCTGACGGGTTCCCACTGGACACTGGCTGCATTAACTGAACACCAGAGAACTAGGAAGGCTCATTGACATGGGGCAACAATATCTAAAGCAGCTTAAAATAGAATGAAGCCAAAGGAAGACAAGGAAAGACCACAGCCCTGGGCAGGAACAGGGATCTACACACCCCAGAGCTACCATAGGTGGCCAGGACCCTGCGGGCCACCACTGCTCTGGATGGGTTTCCAAGCACACTGACCTTAGCACTCCCCAGGCAATACATCACACACTGTCCACAGCCCAGAAGTGTAGCCCAGGAGCTGGGGACATGGGGGTCAGGCTGATCCCCAAGACTCACCAGCTGTGCTTATTAGAAAGGAAACAGAACCAGGGCAGCCACAGACCATCGCAGTGCACGGTGAGGCACTGTCTGCCTCGAGCAGGTGAGGGATATGCTTGGCCATGGCTGCAGAGCCACGGCCCTCACTCCAGAGTCTGTGTCCTGTTTGTGGTGTTACAAATCCTACATGATTCACTCAGTTTCAGAGACCCCCACAGGACACTGGGCTAAGTGGCTATTCCCACCCCAGCTGCCACCCAGGGAGATCCTTTCTCCTAAGAAGTGGCCACAGCTCACAGGGACACACGACAAAAACCACAGGGCTGCATGCCAGGAGGGCTGTCCCACAGCATAGGAGTTTTCCCATTCTTCATCTCTACTAGAAATTCAGAAGATGCTCAGCAGGTCACCAGACTATGGCCCTGGGTCCTGGCTGTTCTGAGAAAGCAACTCACTCTCGAATTCTCGCAAGAAAGCTTCGGGGACTGAGCTCTTGCTGCTGTGCTGGGACTAGCCCTTGGGCTGCCTGCTGAGCAGTCGGTGGGCCCACTGGTGGTTCCCACCCTCCACAGGGGGACGGCCCTAACACAGCACCCTAGTGTGGGGCCCTCTTGCTCAGTACCTTCATGATCGTTCAATGAGCAACGGACAAACACGCCCCAGGGACTGGTTCCTGGGCAGTTCCTTGCCCACGTCCACCTGCAATAGGATCAGCTGGGGGCCCTGGCATCACAGCAGCCTCACTGGACCTTGCTGGGTACCCTCAACCAACACCAAAATCCCAAAGCCCTGCCCTTGGCAGTCCCTGGCAAACAGGAGCCCACGGTGGGAGGGAGTGGGGATGGGGGTGAAGGGATTCAGGAGCTCAAGGTGGTTTGTCAGGGCCACGTGGTCAGCACAGGAGTTTTCTCATTCTTCATCTCTACTAGAAATTCAGAAGATGCTCGGCAGCAGGCTTCGGGAAAGTCCTGCAGGAACTCGGCCCACTGGACTCTGGTCCGGCACGTTCAGGAAATTGTAGGGGGCACAAGGTGGCCCCAATGCCTTGACATGTGGTGCTCACATTTCCCCAGCTCACCCACCAAGGCGCCACCCACAGATCTGCGGTTCACAGAGTCTTGTCCAGCACTGGCCTCCCAGGCTGGCTGGCAAGCAGGGTGTCCCACAGTCTCGCTGGGACCCAGCCCTCCTGAGGCCAGGGGCATCTTGGCTCCAGCCATCTCGCTCCAGAAACCCTATGTTCTCGTGCCGACTAGAGCACAGGCAACAGGCGCAAGTGAAGGCGAGTGGGTGGATGGAGCTCTGGCCAGCACTAGGAGGGTCGTCCAGAGGCTGGGGGCTCACTGGCGTCCTTCATCCACCCACTTGGATTCACACCCTCTGACTGCAACCACTTGTGATTCTTAAAAGTCCAAAAAGGGCTTAAAAACAAAACAAAACAAACAAACAAACAAACAAAAAAAAAAAACCAGGTGGGCTTAAGGAGTGTGGAGAACAACCCAGGGAAGGGGAGAGAGACTACGGCCCCATCAGTCCAGCTCAGCCTGGGAAGGTTCAGGAACAAAGACGGAGGACCTCCACGCACCGGGAGGGGCACCCCTCGATGGACAGGAACCTCAGACCCTGAAGCAAAGAGGCACGGGGCAGACAACCGTGCAGAGTGCACGCGTGTGCACACACTGTCCACATCACGCCTACTACCTGGAGAGACCTGCCACGAGAAGACGACAGGGTGCAGAGGCCCTTGCACGCCATGCCAATGTAACACCCAGGGACAACCATGGCCCTGTGGTTCCAGAGGACCTGGCCCAGCTTGTCCCTGATGGGCCAGATGAGCCAGGCCCTGCCCTGGGACCCCATGGCCAAGGTGGAGATGTGGCTTTGCAGGGCAGAATCTGACCCCAGCCCCGTGAGCACAGGAGCACAGAGGCCCTTCCTGCCCAGTCCACCCTCACTGGACCGACCTGGCTAAACACCCCGAGGCAGCTCCACTGTCCAGCGAGCGCGGCCGAGCCACAGCAGGTCCACAACACAGACACTGAACACGACCATACATGCTACTAGAAAAGGAGAGCAGAAGACCGTAGCTACACTGCTTTAAATACTGCATGCTACGCACTTCGGGTATCGAGGGTCGACGGGCAGCGGGCGTGGAGGAGGGGAGGCCCCGACGCGGCGCCTCCCCATCTGGTGACTAGTTCATGGATCTAAGGTTGCGGTGGCCGGGTGCTGATCCCTCCTCGAATCACAGCTCCTCCTGAACCTAGTTGAACCCGTCAGTGTGGTAGCTAGGGTGGGAGTCGGCCGTGAGCTGGGTGGTCTCTGTGGCGGACGCGGGCTGTATGACGATTGGCGTGTCTGTGGCCTCTGAAAAGCAAGCAGACATGCTCATTGCACAAGGGTAGTAGCCAGCATGTGCCCAGTACAGGGTCCTGGCGTCACAACACTCGGCCACCTGGACGGCACTCAGGAGAGGCTGCTGGCTGACCACCACCCTTCATCCTCCCGCCTGCCTGCCGCCCACCTCCTGCCCCTTGGATCTATGGCTACCGCAGTGCACGGGCGGGGACAGCTCTCTGCCCCTGCTTTACCTCAGCGTCCACGTTCACACCTCAACAGTCCCAGCTGCCACCACAAACACTCGCGGCACAGTGTCAGTGCCCTCCTGTTTGACAAGACAGTTGACACGTTCAGGGCCACGTGACGGCGCCCCACGAACACGCACCCGGGGGCAGGCACTCACCCCTCTCATCAGACTGCAGCTGTGCCTCCAGGTCCTCTGGGGACACGTAGAAGGCCGTCTCCTCCCCCTCGGGGGCCTTGGGCTTGCACTTGCCACAGCAGCAGTTGAAGCAGCAGCACAGACAGCAGCAGCAGTAGCAGCAGGTGAGGAGGCCGCAGAAAACGAAGAGGGCCTGCGGAGGAAAGGCAGGCACCCATGGCCTCTGTGGGCCTCCGCCTCTGCCAGGGCTCCAGAGCACGGGCTGCAGAGGCGGGCCTCCAGCTAAGGAAGGGTCTCTCAGATGGGGATGAAGGAAGAACCTGCTGGGAAGGGGAGGCAGGAGGGAAGAGCAGACAGCTGCCTAGAGGGGGTGATTACGGGAGGGCTTCCCACAGCCAAGGGCCATAGCCCTCGGCCTTGTGTGAGGTGGCAAGTCAGGAAAGCAAGAAAGTTAATAGAAACACCACCAGCGATCTAAGTGGGGGCCTTCAAACTAGATTTCAAGATGCCTTTCCTGACGGCTGTGAAGGGAAGACTCACTTCCTACCTGGTCCCGCCCTGGCCCTCACCTTGGCCCACCAGCTGGAGAGCACGAAGTAGGTGTTGACGTTCTCCTCCCCGAACTGCTCCGCCACGTAGAGCCCCAGTGAGCCGTACTTGTCATAGATGTTCCTTTTCGTGGCATCCGTCAGGATGGCATGTGCATTGTTGATCTCCTTGAACTTGTCTGCGGCCTCCGGGTTGTCAGGGTTCTTATCAGGGTGGTACTTCAGGGCAAGTTTCCTGCAACAGAACCATTTGCTGGCTCTCTCCTGGACTGGCACTGTGCATTGAGCCACTGGAGGGCCCAGGAGAAGGAAGGCCCACCCATCACCACCTGCCTTCCCGACTTCCCAGAGGTCTGGCATGCCAGGGGGAAGCCCCCCCCCCACCTGGCTCCGCACAGGGAGGGGTCTAGAGGTAGCCAGGGCAGCAGGGCCAGCCCCACTCCTCTCCCCACTTTCAGAATCACCAACGGTACCCTCCTGCCCCCTGGTGTCCTTGCTGGGCCACTGCACATGCCAATCTGTCTAGCCAACAGCAGGGTGCTGGGAGCGCAGATGCCGCCACCCAGGCGGGGGTCAGTGATGAGGCCTCCCTGGTCTAGGGTGCCGCCTGTCACAGCAGCCAAGCCAAGTGCCTGGAATAGCCAGAAGGCCAAGGCAGAAAACAGGGGTGCCACCCTCGCTGCACAGCCCCACCCGCTCCAGAACTGTGCGCAGCTGTAGCATCCACAAAGTGCTGCTTTTTCGGCTAAGAGAACACCAGTATGCAGCCCTGAGCTGTGAGGAGCACGTTACACCTGCAGAGAGGCAGCAGCAGCACCACCAGCCACTACTGAGTCCTCCAGGGGAAAGGCCGTGCCAGCTCCTAGAAGAGCACGGTGACAGTGCATGAAGAGGCCTGTCCAGGGGAGGTGCAGGGCCCGCGTGCAGCCTCTTACCGATAGGACTTTTTAATGTCATCTGAGGTGGCATTCTTGTCCAGCCCAAGAACATGGTAGAGTGACTCTCCGGAGGTAGAGAGTGAGCGCTGCCTCTGGTCTGCCATGTTAGGTCACTCTACGAGAGGAAGGAACAGCAAGGGTGCACTGAGGAACTTCATAAGACCAAAGCAAAGCCACCTGGACACTCTTTACAGCCAGGCTCCCAGCCCTGTGGACGTGAAGGAGCATCCCACGTCTCCTGTGGTGCCACGACACTGCTGCCTCAGCAAGGGGAGAGGAGTCACGCGGTCACTATCGTCCCCCGGCTACGTAAAAACCCACAGAAGGGCCAGCATGGTGGTGCACGCTGGTGACCCCACTCCTCGGGAGGCTGAGACAGGAGTTCCAGGCCAGCCATGGTCAGGGCCCCGAGGCAGAAAGTTTAAAGAAACATAAAATTCTTTTTTGAGGGATGGGGCATGGAGGGTAGGGCACTCAACCACTGAGCCACACCCCCAGCCCTATTTTGTATTTTATTTAGAGACAGGGTCTCACTGAGTTGCTTAGGGCCTGGCTTTTGCTGAGGCTGACTTTAAACTCAAGATCTTCCTGCCTCAGCCTCCCAAGCAGCTGGGATTACAGGTGTGCACTACTATGCCCAGCTAAGAAACATAAAATTCTTCTTTTCTTTTCTTTATTTATTTCTTTTTTTTTTTTTTTTTTTTTTTTTGGTGATGGGGATTAAACCCAGGGCCTTGTGCTTGCAAGCGTAACGTAACTATAACCCCAGCCTCAAGAAACATAAAATTCTTAAAAACATTCATATAACACACATGCACCTAGGAAACAAACAGAAAAGCAATGTCAACCTAAACATACCAGAAATGAGATTCAGTGTCAGTGGACTAAAAGCCTAACACAGCGGCTTGGGAGGCTGAGGCGGGAGTATCACAAGTTCAAAGCCAGCTTTAGCAAAAGTGAAGCACTAAGCAACTCAGTGAGACCCTGTCTCTACATAAAATACAAAAAAGGGTTAGGGATGTGGCTCAGTGGTCTAGTGTCCCTGGTTTCAATCCCCAGTACCCACCCCCCCCCAAAAAAAAAAGCCTAACACAGCAGGGTGGTCAGAGTGCATAAAATGCGAGACCATTAGGATTTTAACACCCCTCTCAGAAACTGACAGTTATTTTTATTTTTTATCCATTTGTTTTTGTAGTACTGGGGATTGAACGCTACTACTGAGCTACACTATACCCCAGCCCCTACTTTTTAAAATTTTTTTTTGTGGTACTAGGGATTGAACCCAGGGCCTTGTGCATGCAAGACAAGCACTCTACCAACTGAGCTATATCCCCAGCCTGCCCCCCTTTTTAGATTTTCAGACAGGGTCTCACTAAGCTACTGAGGCTGGCTTTGAAGTTGCTATTCTCCTGCCTCAGCCGCTCCAGTTCCTGGGATTGATTACAGGTGTGTGCACCATGCCCAGGTGACAGATTTGTCAAATCAGGAGTGACACTAGACAGTTCCATTATCTGTCACAACCTGAGGTCTGTGGAGCACCCAGCATGCTTCTTCCATGCACACTACTCATGCACCTAGAGATACTCCACACTGGGCCTTGAAACAAGCCTCAATCAGTCACACACAGCGTGACTCTTAATAATTAAACTAGAAACCCAAGAGTAAGAGAGCAAAGAAAACCTGAAATAGTTGCTGTTAAACAACACACTACAAAATAACATGGAATTCAAAGAAGAAATCACAGGGGACATTAGAAAGTATTTCTTTTTTTACGTGCTGGGGGTTGAACCCAGGGCTTTCATGTTAGGCTAGTGTTCCACCACTGAGCCATATCCAATAGGGCATGAGACTAACTCTGCCCTTGGTTCCTAAGTGCTCCGGCAGGTTACATACAAGTCCTTCAAGCTCACCTGGACTCACATTGACAAGCTGAGTTTTGCAAAGCCCTAGAGAACCGCAGGACAGGTAGCTGGGTGGAGAGGAACTGGGGTCAGCCAATGACCAGCGGCCGTGGCGTAACGTAACCCATCAATCAGACAGGCCTATGCCACAAGCACTCCACAGAAACAAGAGAGCCATGAGTACAGGCCACAAACCCCCAGGGCACCAGGAGCTCTGAAGGTGACAGGATGCACATTCTTCAGCTCACTAGCAGGGACACACCTGTGCCAGGACCGCCGACCGCCCCATGCATGCCCCACCAGGCCGTTTGCACAGCCTGTATCCTTTAATGTATCCTTCGTAGTGAGGCAGATGAAGCAGAAGCAGATGTTTCCTTGAATTCTGTGAGCCACTCTGGAGATCAATCCTTGTGAGCAGCAGGTGGTGGGACTCCTGCTTTAGCACCAGCTGGTCAGAGCTGAGGAGGAGCAGACACAGCCAGGATGCTGCTCTTCCCATTTCTGTCCAGCACTGTTCTAGAATTCCTAAATGCTGCAGTAAGAAATAAAAAGCATAAAGCCCAGGAAGTAAGACACAAACTGTGGCTATGTGCAGAGCAGCTGGGACTGACAAGGGAGCCAGGCAGAGACAAGGGAGAAGAGTCTAACTTTCACCCCACACAGTTGAGCTTTGACAGCAGCAACCAATTAGAAGTTTATTAGATATGTCATTTACAGCAGCACCCAAAGTCACGGATTATTTACGATTAACAAAAGACGTACAAGCTAGTCAGGCACAATGGCGCACACTGCAATTCCAGCAACTCAGGAGGCTGAGGAGAAGGATCCAAATTCAGGTTAGTCTGGGCAACTTAGTGAGACTCTGTCTCGAAGTAAAAACTTAAAAAGGCTGAGAGTGTAGCTTAACAGTAGCGACCCCTGGGTACAATTGCCGGTATCTCTAAATAGGAGGCCTTGCTATTGTTAACGCGTCCTTCTCCTCAAGCAGGTCTACAGAGTGGACATAACCCAGCTCTAATCCCAGCAGGCATTGTGTAGAAATTGATTAACTGATCTAAAAAGCATGTGGAAAGGTAGCAGACCTGGATCCCCACTGCAACACTGGCAGGAAGAGCACAGAGGCAGCAGTCCAAGGCGCGACTGGGCGGGACATGAAGGACTCTGCTCTACTCGGCTGCCACCACAGCAAGTCTGGGTTCGCAGGGCTTTTGTCTGTCTTATTTCACGATGCTGGAAAGCAAACCCAGAGCCACACAGGCTAAATAACTTCTGCCACTGAACTACGTCCCCAGCAAAACCCCAGTTTTTATTTATTTTTTTAAACATGGGAACAAGATTTGAACCCTTCTAAAAAGACACACAGATGGTTCATGGTACTTGAAAAGATCATCAGTCATTTGGAAATGAAAACAGCGCTACAAGCTGCTGAAAGCCTTGTGTAACAAACAGCAGGACTGGTCCTGAGCACCACGGACCCAAGGAGTCACCTGCACAGACCCGCACACAGAGCCCACCACTTGCTGGGGCCACGCGGACAGCTCCTGTCACCCAGGCTCCGTACTCGACAGTGGGTAATGCAAGGCAATGTCTGGCAGCATGCAAAACACAGGTGAGGCCTGTGTCATAGGCAGAAGAGCTGGTCCTGTCTGGAGCACTGGAAGACAGCGTGCAGGACTGGAAGTAGCTCGGGTGAGGTGTGGGAGCCTCAGGACAGCACCACCACAAAGACCAGACACTGCGCTCAGACCACACTCAATTCTCAGAGGCTTTTTTTTTTGGGGGGGGGGAGGGAAACAGGGATTGAACTCAGGGGCACTCAACCACTGAGCCACACCCCTAGCCCTATATTGTATGTTATTTAGAGACAGGGTCTCACTGAGTTGCTTAGGGCCTTGTTTTTGCTGAGGCTGGCTTTGAACGAGATCCTCCTGCCTCAACCTCCCGAGCCTCTAGGATTACAGGTATGGGCACTGTACCTAGCTCACAGAGGATTTTTCTTCAATAATAAATCAGCCTTAGTACCCTTCTCTTCCTTTCTTTGTATTTAGATGGAACCTTGCTGTCTTGCCCAGGCTGGCCTTGAACTCCAGATGCTCCTGCTGCACCCAGTCTCTAGAGTTGCCGGGACTGAACCTACTACCCACCCTGTTGTAATTTAAAGATCTTTGTACTTGCTAGGCACAGCAGTGCAGGACTGTAATCCCAGTGACTTGGAAGGCTGAGAAAGGAGGGTGCAAGTTTAAGTCCAGCCTCAGCAACTTAGGGAGACCTTGTCTCAAAATAAAAAATAAAGAGAATCGGGGATTTGGCTCAGGGTAGAGCACCCCAGGATCACAACTTTGATCCTCCTGCCTCAGTCTCCTGAGTAGCCAGGATTACAGATATGCATGGGCCACTGCGCCCAGTTATTTTTTTGTTGTTGTTGTTTAATATCTTGATTCTATAAGCACATTTTTCTGGAGCTAGTCTATAAGCACATTTTTTTTTTTTGTGGCAGCGCACGCCTGTAATCCCAGAAGCTCAGGAGGCTAAGGCAAGAGGATTGAGAGTTTAGAGCCAGCCTTAGTGATGGTGAGGCGCTAAGCAACTCAGTGAGACCCTGTCTCTAAATAAAATACAAAAAAGGGCTGGGGATGTGGCTCAGTGTTTGAATGCCCCTGAGTTCAATCCCTGGTACCCTGCCACATAGTAGCAGTAGTAATAATAATAATAATAAACACATTTTTCTGTTTTTAATTTTTTACAATATTTTACTTTCTGAAGTTTTTCGGTTTTGTTTTGTATTTTGGGAATCCTCCTATCTCAGTCTCCCCAGTCACTGGGATCACAGGTGTGCACCACCACAGCTAGCTTTTATTAAAAATTAAGATGTGGGCTGGGGCTCAGCAGTAGAGTGCTCGCCTAGCAATGCTGGGTTTGATCCTCAGCACCACATAATAAATAAATAAACAAACAAACAAATAAATAAAGGTCCTGGGTCCAACTACAACTTAAATACACACACACACACACCCCAAAACCCAAACCTAAGACATGAAGTGAACCGGGTGGTGGTGTACACCTATAATCTCAGGGACTAGGAAGGAGGAGGCAGGAGGATGGCAAATTCAAAGCTAGCCACAGCAACTGAGTGAGCCCCTGCCTCAAAATAAGAAATAAAAGGGGCTGGGGATGTGTCTTGGTGGTTAAGCACCCCGGGGTTTAATCCCCAGCACCAAAAAAAAGTTTGAAGGCATGAGCGCACGCATGGCCAAGCCGTTAAGGGTCAAGACCAGGCATCCCCTGCCCACCTCCACATGTGTCCCGCTGGAGGTCTTCAGGGCAGTGGTGCAGGCACAGCCCCTCTGTGATGGCAGAGCCTCCTCCAGATGCCTCCTGGGGACCTGCCTGGCCCTGCCAGTGCGTCTGCTGCTCATCAGACTGCAGGCAGGTGGTGTGTGCGGGCACTCCTCTCTGCTAATGAGAACCTCTTAGTGTGGGGTTCGTGTTCTCAGTTCTCGGCTCACAGAGGTCTGCAGGAGCTACTACTGAGCCGTTCTCTGGAACCTTTCTTGGGGTTCTTCTTGCTCCTTGCAGTTCCCTGTCTCTTGCCTCCTCCTCAGCTGTGTCCCCTTGCCGGTTGCTTGCTCAGGAGCTGGCTCTAGAAGCTCCTCAGTACAGTCCGCACAACTCCAGGTTAAACTGGCCGCCACTTCGAGGACAGCTTTGCTGAGGCTTTGGTTTTGGTGGTAGTCTTGGGGATTATTGGCCTTGCACAACAGACAAGTGCTCTGCCACTGAGCTACATCCCAGCCCCAGCCCTGCTGATTTCTGCAACTTCCTCATCCTTGGCAGATCATCCAAGGTCTTGGAAGAACCTCCTGAGTGTCTCCTGCCAGACGCCATCCATACTGCTGGGTGGCATCCCCTCGAGCCCAGGCGAAGTCCTGATACAGCCACAGATGTCCCACTCCTTTCTGAACTGCATGTCTCCTCAGCTGCAATGGCCTGGGCAAAGTTCCTCCTCAAATGGCAGGCCTGCAAAGCTGCCGTAACTCCTTGGTCCACTTTCTGGGTCAAAGGGGTGGCATTTGGAGAAAGAAACAGCCCTCTGGAATTGGGATGAAGATCACTATAAACGGAGGACGTGAGAGAGCATTACCAAGAATTACGGACATCTCGAAAGGTGCCATTTTCCCAACAGCACCTCCCCCCTTGCTGGCAGGGCAGTGGGGAAGCATCTGGGGAGAGGAGCAGGGCCTGCCCGACTTCTCACTGCTCCTGGTGCACTGGTGGCTATGGCTCTTGTGCTGCATTTTGCAGTCCTGGGGCAGGACCCAGGGCACTCTGCACTGAGCTGCACCCCCAGCCCTTCCTGTTTTTCACAGAGACAGAGTCTCACTTACACTGCCCAGGCTGGCCTTGAACTTGTGATCATCCTGCTCAGCCTCCTGAGTGGCTGAGATGACAGGCATACACCACCGCATCTGGTTGTCATTCTACCTTCTTCATTAGCACAGATTAAACACTTCAAAACCTTAGAATTAGTTTTCTTAGTTTCAATGAACTGCCAGTAACCATATCCAAACTTCAATATTTGAGAAAACACACATCTTCAAACCCAGAGAACAAAAACTTTAATTATGCACCCCAAGGCAGCTTTCTCTTTCTTGAGTAATGCAAATCTGTAAACCTGCAGTGTCTGAGATTCTGAGCCAACAGTATTAAAATGAACTCAAGGATTTCTAGAAAAACCCAGCCAAGGACACTGGAATCACAGGGGTGAGAGGTGAGCGGATGGTCTGAAGGGTGGGAGGGAGACACCAGAACACATAGGGGAGCCTCAGGCGAAGCTCACGCCTCCCAGCAGGGGCAAGCCACATGGCCTGAAACCAGAACGACCTGGCCCTGGTTAGACCCCAGCACCACCACCAACAGTGATAAGTAAATGAGTAAAAGCGAGTCCAGGAACCAAATCAGATCCTGGGGCAAAGACAATGTCCCTTGGGATACAGGCTTGCTTGGGGTGAGGCAGCAACGATCTCCCTTTTTTTTTTTTTAACACTTCTGGTCCCAAGCAGTTTATTTATTTATTTATTTATTTTTTTTAAGAGAGAGAGTGATAGAGGGGGAGAGAGAGAGAGAATTTTTCAATATATTCTCTCTCTCTCTCTCTAAAAAAAAAAAAGGCATACATGTTCAAGGTTTAGAAACTCCAGTTCCAGTAAGAGCATGAGCTGGTGCTGTAATCATATCAAAATATCAAACCATGTAAGATCTATAACTACTTATTTCTTGGCTTGGTAAAATTTTTTTTTTTTTTTATTGGTAGCAGAATACAACAATTACTAATAGGGCATTATGTAAAATTGTGGATGTGTAACCGACGTGATTCTGCAATCTGCATTTGGGGTAAAATTGGGGGTTCATAACCCACTTGAATCTAATGTATGAAACATGATATGTCAAGAGCTGTGTAATGTTGTGAACAACGATCTCCTTCCTGCAAGGAGAAATGCCACGCTGTGGACTTCTTTGGAAGGCAGTATCCAGTAGCCAGGTTTCTGGGAAGAACTAGGGCCAGAGATTAAAAACTTATTCTTTGTGGTACACCATTGCTGGATTTTTAAATTATGTTCTTCTCTGTACTAATCTGTATTATCTAGAAAAAAAATTCCCTCCCTTTGGTACCAGAGATTGAACCCAGGGACACTTAACCACTGAGCTCACCCCAGTCCTTTTATTTTTTATTTTAAGACAGGGTCTCACTAAGTTGCTTAGGGCTTCACTAAATTGCTGAGGCTGGCTTTGAATTGTGATCCTCCTGCCTCAGCCTTCCGAGCCACTGGGATTACAGGGGTGGCCACCATGCCTGGCTCTTATTTGAATTTTTAATAAATTTCTGTACCACATTTATACGAAAACTAAAGTTGTTATTATGATAAAATGAGCCACCAGACCTCTCCTGACGCCCTTCCTAGAAGCTGATCTACATGAGTCATTTCCACACACTCCACAAAAGTCTCCAGTGGGTTTTGAGGGGTTCAGCTGCAGTAGCCTAAATCACAACCAAGATGTCACGGTCAACACCCATCACGTCCCTGCACCATGGTGGGCTGCGAGACACTGGCTCACTCTGAGAACCCCAGACCCACACAGAGCCAATGCCTCCTGCAACCCAAGTTCACCCCACATGCCATCTCCGCCCTCCATGCAGTCTCCCAGAGTCCTACAGTGTCCTCAGATCCAGAGAGAAAAGCTGTCCATCTGAGTGGCTGTCCTGGCTAATAGGTAATCACAGGGGCCTGGGGAGGAACCCCAAATTTTCTCAAGAACGAGCAAAAACCAGGTCTCCTCCCCAAACCCATTCAAATCACTCAGTTTCCCTGCCTCACCAAGTGAAGTGAGAAAGTTGCTTTCCCATATTTTGTGAGGCCACAGGTGGCACACAGCTAGAGGTCCAAGGCAACACGAGCCAGCACCAACTGGCCAGGCAGCCTTGCGGTGTTGCCACGACTGCAGGGCAGGGCTGAGTGTGGGCAAAGGGCAGGCCATGATCTGGCAGCCTCCATTGCAGCTGAGTCTTGAATGTGTCAAAGAAAGCACAGCTGTGTGCCAGCAGCGTTCTACAGCCACCTAGGTGACCCGCTCTGAAGCACAAGTGAGGGTTCTCTTACAAGTGATTGGCAGGAAGTTAAGCCTTGCTCAGTTTGGGTCAGTTAGTGATTTTTTTTTTTTTTTTTTTTTTTTGGTACGGGGATTAAACTCAGGGGCACTCGACCACTGAGCCACATCCCCAGCCACATCCCCAGTTGCTCAGCACCTCCCCATTGCTGAGGCTGGCTTTGAACTCACAATTCTCCTGTCTCAGGCTTTGGGGATCACAAGCATGTGCCACTGCACTGGGCAAGATGGTAAACATTTTTAAAACTCTGAAGCAGCACAGAAGTGGTTGGTACAGACAGCAGCAACAGCTGCATGGACTTCAAGGAGAACTGGTGGCATGCTGCCAGGAAGCGCAGAGAGTGCTTCCTGCTCCCCGCTCCCCGCCCCAGCTCGCTCTCCTCACTTCAGGGGAGCACTGACTCACTACTGCCTCTGACCACGCACCATGCAGGAGAATCCGCTGCCCCAAGACGCAGTGGGTGCCCAGCGAGGCCTGGCCAGCACAACACCCCATCCTCTCCACTGCTCACCGCGCTGCCCTGCCCTCCAAAGCACTGGACACTGGGGAGGAGGAAGGGTCCTGTGCTACGAAGCCACAGCCCCCACAGACACCAAACCCTTATCTGAAGGGCTTTCCAACTGGAACACTTGAGTGGCCATAGAGCACAGAACTGCTCTTATCATGTCCACACCAAACACTCAACAAAACCCTCTTTCACATGTGATCTTCTCCCAGCAAAGGGAAGGGGCCTCCAGGACCAAGGGCCCTTGCAAGTGCCCCACCTGCCACACACAGGGAACATGCCGAGGTGGTGCCCCAGGTCCCACAGAGCAGGGTGCCTGGAATCAGCAGGGACGAGCACCCAGGACAGCTCATAGGACCAGGCAGCAACAGAGCCAGCTTGTCCTCCAGGATCACTCTGGCTGCAGAGTGTGGAAGGAACAGAGGCGGCCAGCGAGGAAGCAGCGCTGGGCCCACAGTCAGTGTCATGTTCAAGACAAAAGCCCACACTTGACACAGGAAACCCATGACTGCCACTTCGAGATAATCAGGTGCTGGCACCAGCAGGTGAAGCTTTAGAAAGCCGTACAAACAGCCTGGGAGTGTGGATCAGTGGCAGAGCACTTGCCTAGCAACAAGGCCCTGGGCTCCATCCTTGGCACCAGATTTATTTATTTCACTTTTTTGTGGCACGTGGATTGAACCCAGGGGCACTCTACCACAGAGCCATATCCCCAGCCCTTCTGAAAAAAAAAAATGTTTTGTTTTTAGACAGGATTTCACTAAGTTGCTGAGGCTGGCCTCAAACTTGCAATCCTCCTGCCTCAGCCTCCTGAGCAGCTGGGATTACAGGTGTGTGCCACCATAGGTATAAGACCATTTTTCCCTTTTAAAAAAATCACATAGGAATATTAAAAGCAATAGGAGCAACAACAAACTACCCTTGTTTTCCTTCAGTGTTGCTGAGAATGGCACCAGTGTCTTCCATGCTGAGCACATGCTCCACTACTGAGCTACACCTTGCCCTACAGTAGGCAGAAGTGACGTGCAGGGCATCTAGGAAGAAAGAGAGTGAGTGAAGGGGAGGATCAGACCTTCCACACTTCACAGGGTGCAGTGGACACCCCGTCATCCCAGAGACTCAGGAGTCTGAGGGAGGAAGATTTCAAGTTCCATCCAGCCTGGGCAACCTGTCTCAAAATAAAAACTAAAAGGAGCTGGGGATGTGGCTTAGTGGTTCAATCAATCCCCAGTACGGTGGGGGTGGGGGTGGCTACATTTTATGTGAAGTAGTACAATATTGAATATTGATCCCCCCCAACCCCCTCATACCAGTCTTTTTATTTATTTTCAGACAGGTCTCACTACGTTGTCCAGGCTGGCCTCAAACTTGGGATCCTCTTGCCTCAGCCTCCCAAGTACCTGGGATCCCAGCTTAAGATTAGTTTTTTGTTCTTTAATAACAGATGTACTTGACCTTTATTTTTATTTAATTATAATGTGATGCTGGGAATCGAACTCAGTGCCTCACAAATGCTAGGCAAGTGCTCTACCATTGAGCCACAACCCAACTCCCAATATTAGTTCTAAGTATAGCAAACAAACCAAGGGCAGTCAGAAGGACTGATAGTATCTGGGATGTCCCTAATAGGATAGTATTAACTAAGGACACGTGGACACCAGCAACAACACAGGTCAATCTCAAACACAGTCCATCCTGCACAACAGGCTAGACACAAAAGGACCCTGTGTACATGAAAGCATGACTCCTCAGGGTGGCCAAGGGAAACCTGAAGTCACAGAATCATCCTAGACCTTACCGCACTGTGATTTCACATGTGCACATGCACACCAAAACTCACTGGCGCTCACAGCTAACAAGCCGGGCACGGTGGCGCAGGCCTATGACCCCAGCTACTTGGGAGGCTAAAAGGAGGATCCCAAGATCAAGACCAGCCTGGGCAACTTAGCCAGACCCCATCTCAAAACAGAAGAGAGAAATGAGATGGAGCTCAGTCGTACAGCACTTGCCTCGCATGTGCAAGACCCTGGATGGTTCTATCCTCAGTAGTATAGAAAAAAGAAGAGAAAACTTACACGTGTACATATGAATATGTAACAACAAATCCCACCATACTATAATGCACCAGTAAAAAAAATATAGTAAAAAAGAAAATGTGTAGAGCACATCTGTGCTTCTCACTGTACACTGATCTTACCTGCATTTAAAATGTCAGCTGTTATAATTGTCTGTAGTTCCAGAGACCTGGGAGGCTAGGGCAGGAAGACCATGTGAGCCCAGAAGTCCCAGGCCTGTGCGGCAATCAGCACAGAAGTAGCTACTGGTAAGCTATAACAGGTACTGTCCAAGTACAGAGACCATTCCATTTAAATCTCTGCACATGCCACACAGCCCACAGGTTGGTTGCTCTACGGGGGGTCTGAAGTGCCCCTCCGAGGGACTGTGATGAAGGTTCATCCCCAGCCCAGGGCACCCCTGACACCTTCCCACCCTGCAGGGACATGCCCTTGAAGGAAGGGGACCAGGGACCTGCTCCTCCTGGGGGCCATGAGGCAAGCATCTCTGCTCTGTTGCATGCTGTTGCCATGAAGTGCTCTGAACACTCCACTTAAAAGCCGACCCCCGGCCAGGCAGTAAGCACTCATAAAAGTCCCTTGTTCACTTGGCACACAGTTCTGTAACTAAAGAAGAGACACATCCCAGCAAGAAAGGATGCAATTTCTCTCCTAGCTGGGAGACTGCTGGCAAAGGGATATGTGATAGGAATTAAACAAGAGAATGGCGACAACAGAGACACGAAGCTACATCTCCCCTGTGGTGCTAGGGGTGGAACTCAGGGCCTCACACGTGCCATGCACACCCTCTACCCCTGGCATGCTCAGCCTCCCTGTGGGGTCACAAAAATACCATTAATATCCATTTTCAGAAAAAAACAACTTCTTTTGAATTTATCAAAACCTTTAATGTAGGCTGGGCACAGTGGCACATGCCTTTAACCCCAGCAGTTTGGAAGGCTGAGCAGGAGGATCCCAAGTTCAAAGCCAGCCTCAGCAACTTAGCGAGACCCCCATCTTTAAAATATAAAAAAAGGGGGGCTGGGGATGTGGCTCAAGTGGTAGCGTGCTCACCTAGCATACATGAGGCACTGGGTTCAATTCTCAGCACCACGCAAAAATAAAATAAAAATACCGTGTCCAGGGCTGGGGATGTGGCTCAAGCGGTAGCGCGCTCGCCTGGCGTGCGTGTGACCCGGGTTCGATCCTCAGCACCACATACAAAGATGTTGTGTCCGCCGAGAACTAAAAAATAAATATTAAAAATTCTCTCTCTCTCTCCTCTCTCACTCTCTCTTAAAAAAAAAAAATACCGTGTCCACCTAAAACTAAAAAATAAATATTTTAAAAAATAAATAAATAAATAAATAAAATATAAAAAAGGGCTGGGGATGTGGCTCAGTAGTGGAGTGCCGGAGTTCAAAACAAAAACAAAAAAACAACCTTTAATGGAAACACTGCCTGTCCCAGCATTTCTCCACATTACAGACAAGCTTCTCCATGCTCACAGGGAGGGCTTGCTAACTTCCCAAACAAGCAGGCATACTTTATTATCGTTTGGTACTGGGGATTAAATTCAGGGGTGCTCTACCACTGAACCACACCCCCAGTCCTTTTTATTTTTCATTTTGAGACAGGGTCTGGCTAAGTTGTCCAGGCTGGCCTGGAACTTAGGGTCCTCCTGCCTCAGCCTCCCAAATGGTTGGGATAACAGGTGTGGCCGGAAAGCAAACGCACTTTAATGATTACAAGTAATGAACCTTTCTCTAACACAGGAAACAAAAACGTTAAGAGTACCACCCTCTGGGGTGGAGTGTGGCTCAGGCAGAACACAAGTTCCCGGGTTCAATCCCAGGCATTGCAAAAAATTAAAATAAAATAAAATAAAGCAAAAACAAAAACTGCCCTTAAGTCATAGACAACAGTAAGAGCTCTGATGCTGGTCAGTCGTGACTCTGCCCGCCCAGTGTGGGTCTCTTCCGTGTTCTTGCCCTCTCTGTTACTTCAATTTCCTAATGACTAGGGTGAACTCAGGCCAACCCCTGCATCCTTGCATTTTTCCCAGGGTGATGAGCCCAGGAATATGTCATCTGCTGCTAGAATTGCACAATGCTGTTTTATTTTTTAAATAGCTTGTTTTAATTAAATTTTAGAGATTCCTGAGATTCAGGTCAAGATCTACCTGAACTGTACTCGTTAGGATTTAGGAACTGCCACGACAGGTTTGCTACATCTGCATTCCAGGAGGGTAAATTCCCAACTTTTAGTTCTTAAAAAAAAAAAAAAAAGTATATTTTATAAATCTAGCCTTGGGAGGTACGGCTGGATGGGGCTCTAAGGCCCTCATCTACACACACATGCAGGGATGGGGGGCCTGGCACATTAGGGGGTTTCCTGGAGTTCACACAGCATGTCCCCCTCTACGGGGCCCCTCACCATGCCAGGTGAGCTGCTCCCGTTACCTGAGGTCTTTCATTCTGCTGGTAGCATGAGGTTCAGCTCTCTGGCCTGCCCTGTAAGACTGTTTTTGGATGCAGGGCCTGCTGACCACCAGCCTGAACCTACTATGTTCCTGGACCTAACAGGCAGGTTGACTTGCTGGTGGACAAAGACTCTGACGTACCCTCTACCTCCCTGCTGTCTGAAGCTCCCCCAGAGACCTCAGGACCTTGTGCAGACACCTGAGACAGCTGTCCTGGACACAAAGCACAGCTGTCACCTACTGTGGAGCTGTCTCGGGCCTTGAGCACAAGTCTGGGTCTCTACCTGTCACAGCCCATCATCCATGTGTTCAGCAAAAGTTCATGAAGCATTTCCCACATGCCTTCTCAACACAAGGAGTCAACAACAACAAAACAAAACACACAAAGTCCCAGCCTGCTGGGCACAGTGGCCATGCCTATAACCCAGCAATTCGGGAGGCTGAGGCAGGAGGATTGCAAGTTCAGGGCCAGCCTCAGCAAATTCAGTGAGGCCCTAAGCAATTTAGTGAAGCCCTATCTCAAAGTAAAAAATAAGAGGGCTGGAGATGTGGCTCAGTGGTTAAGCAACCCTGGGTTCAGTCCTCAGCACCACACACACACACACACACACACACACACACACACATTTAAAAAAAAAATCCCTAAAATTGACCAACATCGGGGCTGGGGATGTGGCTCAAGCGGTAGCGCGCTCGCCTGGCATGCGTGCGGCCCGGGTTCGATCCTCAGCACCACATGCCAACAAAGATGTTGTGTCCGCCGAGAACTAGAAAATAAATATTAAAAAAAAAAAATTCTCTCTCCTCTCTCTCTCTCTCCTCTCTCACTCTCTCTTTAAAAAATAAAAAAAAAAATTGACCAACATCATATGTTAGCCTTCTGGGGCTTACTGGGAAGCTCAATGTGTTTCTAAGATTTTTCTACCTTGCAAAGTCCTGCTGTAATTAATTCTCTCACCACTATGGATCCATCCTGCCAAAATACACCTTTCCTCTTTGTTAGCTTTTTGTTGCTATGACCATACCTGAGGAAAACAGCTAAGGAAGGGCTCCTGGTTTCAGAGACTCAGTCCAGGCAGCCGACTCTAGTGCTCAGGGCCTGAGGTGAGGCAGAGCATCGTGGCCCAGGGAAGCAGTGAGTGATCCCTCAAGGCTGCTGCACAGCAGGCACAGGGGTGGTGCCGGTGCAGGGCACCAGGCTCACGAGAAGCATGGGAACCAGCAGTGGAGTGAGCAAGCATCACACAGCAACCAGCACAGCAGAGTGCACGTGTCTGCAAGAAGAAGGCAAAACCGGAGACCTACCATGCAACAGAACGGCCTTGCCAGGCACACGGCCCTGTCCTCCTGAGGCAGAGAACTGCGAGTCAGAGGTCAGCCCCGGCGACATTGGTATGTGTTGTTAGTCAGCTTTTCCTTACTGAAGTGAAAAACCTAAGGAAAAACCACTCAAGGAAGAGTTATGGTCTGGATCTTTAATGTCCCCCAAAAGCTCATGTGTTATACAAAACAGGAATGTTCAGACGTGAGGTAACTAGCTCATGTGCGCTGTGACCTCTCCGTTGATAAACCCACCTGATGGATCCACAAGCTGAAGGGACCCTTAGGTGGCAATGTGGCAGAGGAAGGGGCCTCTGGGGACTTCTCCAATCCTCACTCCTCCTCACTGCTTCCCTGGGCCCCGATGCTCCACCTCACCTCAGGCCCTGAGCAAGAGTCAGCTGCTATGGACTGGGTCTCTGAAATTGTGAGCCCAGATAGACCTTTCCCCTTCCGTTGCTATTCTCCTCAGGTATGGTCACAGCAACAAAGAGCTAACAAACAGGAAAGGTTTATTTTGGCTCACAGTTTCAGAGCAGGGTTGGCAGGCTCCATTACTCTGAGCCTGAAGAAAGGCAGAAGGGACTGGCACAAGACCTAGTTCCCATGGGCACATCCTCAAGGATCCAGTGCCTGCACCTAGGCCCCGCCTCCCAATAGTCCACTCAGCCCTGTAGCACAGCCGTCCACTGAGGAGGCCAGAGTCCTCATGGGAGGGTTACTTGCAAAGAACCTGCACCTTGCACACTGCAGCACTGGGACCAAGGCTTCGACACACAAGTCTTTGGGGGACACTTCATATCCAAATCACAGCAGCAACATAGCAAGAGCCCATCTCAGAAACACAAAACAAAGAACTGCTTTCAAAGAACTGTTTCAAAGAACAGCAATGTGACATGCTGAGTGCCGGTGGGAATGGAGGGAAGCCCTGTGCATGCTGCTGGGAGTGCAGGACAGCCACTCTGGAAAGACAGGGCACTTTCCTTAAAGTGACAAGTATGTGAACATTTATAAATACCAAACCCAGAAGCCACTAGATACCACTCAGCCAGTGACTGGATGACAAAGAGGGAGCCACCACACAAGGGAGCACTGCTCACCCATGGCATGGATGGTCCTCAAAGGCTTAGCGCTGTGTGAAAGGGTGTCCCCACGGTGGCATGCTGTTGCATGACATTCTCAACAGGTGAAACAGGCCACAGAGAGCAGAGAGAGCTGCCAGAGGCAGGTGGCGTGCTGGTGCTGTGTACTCTGTGGTGGTGACCCACTGGTCTCCACACACTAACTCAGACAAGGAAAGGACAATGTCTGGGCTTGCACTTCACATGTGCCGTTAGTGACTGGCACCACAACTTGTAGCAGACTGGAATCAAACTCATACAGTCCGGGGAGGACTGCTCAGGGCAGGTGGCCAGTAGTGGGACTGCTGGGTGGCAGGTGCCATCTCACTCCCATAGCTCTGAGAGCTACTCGGTGCTTCAGGTTCTCCTACCTGTGGTGTCTCCACAGTGCCCAGGCCTGCTGTCGACCATGTCGATACCCAGGAATCCATTATACTGGTCACAAATGTTTTACAAATTCTTCTTCTCCAAATTCATTTTACTTACTGTGATGTCTTTTAACAGGTTTGGTGTCACTGTTTTTGCGTAGTGCTGGGGATCAAGGCCAGGACCTCATGCAGGCTAGGCAAGTGCTCTATCACTGAGCTACACCTCCAACCCTTAATTTTATTTCATATCTATCTATCTATCTATCTATCTATCTATCTATCTATTTATTTATTTATAGTTGTGGATGGACAGCATGCTTTTATTTTAATGTGGTGCTAGGGATCAAACCCAGTTTCTTACGTGTGTGAGGCAAGCACTCTACCACCCATTCCCCTTCCCCCAGCCTTTAATTTTAAATTTTAAAAAATTATACTGTTCAAAAGACATATAACATAAAGCTTTCTCTCTTAAGGATATGGTAGTATAGTGTTAGCTATATGCACATCGTTAACAACAGCTATATGAAGCTGCTCTTTTTTGTTTTGTTTTGTTTTTGGTACTGGAAATTGAACTCAGGGGCCCAGGACCACTGAGCCACATCCCCAGCCCTGTTTTGTATTTAATCTAGAGACAGGGTCTCACTGAGTTGCTCAGTGCCTCGCTTTTGCTGAGGCTGGCTTTGAACTCACCATCTTTCTGCTATAACCTCCCAAACTGCTGGGATTACAGGCATGTGCCACCACACCCAGGCAATCTTTTTAAAAAGTATGTATTTGTTTTAATTATCAGTGGACCTTTATTTTATTTATTTATATGCAGTGCTGAGAATTGAACCATGCCAGGCAAGTGTTCTACCACTGAGCTACAACCCCAGCCCTACTCTTTTGTTTTTTGAGATAGGCTCTCACCATGTTGCCCAGGCTGGCCTTGAATTCCCAATCCCCCTTAAGCTTCCTGAGTAGCTGGGAGGACAGGCACTATAAGTTCTTAATTTTTATGTAAATGATCATATAAAATCTTTCTGAATTAATCAATCAATTTTTCCTTTACTGCTTATGTTTAAGAAACCCTTCCCAACCCCAAGGTGGAAAGTATTCTCAAGATGTCCTGTGGCAGGAGACACAGGCCAGCTCCCATGTGCCAAAGTGGCAACCCAGTCCCAGAAGCACTCACAGGCGAGTGGCTCCTCTTTCCCTGGCCCTAACTGGGGGCCTCTGGCTTCCTGGGAACTTTTCCAAGTCAGATCTTTGTTCCACCTTCAACATCTGTTACTCAAAAACATCTGAAACCATGAGGCTCTCTGCGAAATTTTCACAAAAAATCACAAATTCTCTAGTATTTCTATATACATTAAAACAATCACAATTTATTTTAGTTTTCAGAGAGATTTATTTAGGAAAGCAGGTACATTCAGGGAAGAATGCAGGCCATCTTCACAGGGAAAGGAGCCAGCCAACAAGCATGTTATAACACAAGTATTTCATCATGAAGACAAGGAGGGTTTTAAGGGCAAGCCTAAGGCAAACCTAATGAGTCACAACATCATCCAAGTCCCAGGTTCCCAGGCTTTAAGGACTAAAGTCTAGGTGGTGCCAACTAGCAGTGGAGACATGAATAGGTATGGGAGTGGCCCTCAGGAGGGTCTACAGCTATCCTGCTGGGCTCTTCAGCTTCTGTCCACTGTAGGTTATCCCATGATGGGGACTGGACAGGCAAACCCAGTGAGCCACTGACAGGCCAAGGCATAAGGATAGAAAGTGCCCAGGCCACAGGGACAGTCCATCCTATCATGAAGGGTCTGAAAACATAAGCTAGCCAGTCACGGTGGCATACAACTGTCACCCCAGCTTAGTGGTAGAGTTCCCCAAGGGTTCCATCCACAGTATGACAAACCAACCAACCAACCAACCAACAACAACAAAAAAACTCATAGAGGCTAAAAAAAAGGGTCAATTGTAAGAAAAGTTTGCTGGGGACTAGGGAAGAGGAACACTTTAGAAAGAACAAGCAGCAGAAGTCGAGAAGGAGGGCCCCTGAAGTGACAGCACAGCCACAGGGCAGCTGAGTCAGGCAGGACCCCCACAACATCTCTGGGCGAAGAAGGTGTCATGGGGCACAGGCAGGTACTGCTACTCTGCCCTGAGTACCCTGGGCTCATTTGCTTTAAAAACAAGAATGCCAGACACAAAATCAACTGGGGAAACTTTATATTTGAAATCCATGATGAGCCACGTAGAAGTTGGCTGCCATCAAGTGTGCTGGGCCAGGGACACAGAGCACAAAACAGGCTGAGAAGCTTGTGTGTCACTCTGAATTCCCTCTCCACTCCAGCAGAGTACACAGCAGGAACAACGGGCACCAATGAAGCCTTAAAAACACCTGAAGAAGTCAGTCACAGTGTGGAAAGAGTGAGGATACTGGCCAGTCACCGTCCCGTTTCAAGTGGAACAAATTGCTAGCACTGCAAACATGGGAACCCCCCAAAGATTTCACCTCTCCTCAATTAACTAAGAAAAAAGAAGCAACTGTGATGCTGAGCCTAAAACATAGAAAAGTAACACTGATGGCTGCTTTAAGTCCAGCCCTTTCCATCACTGATGAACTGGAGAGGGAGCAAATGTGACCCCACGCCAGCAGCACCAGCACGCAGTCCGGGAGCAGCTGGCAGGAGCAGCAGCACTCTCCACCTCCCATCAGCATTCTGCCTGGCCACAGACAGCGTTCCCACGCTTGTGCACTAAGGAAGACAGACATTCCGCCCTGGCGGTTCACAAAATCATGTGAGAAAACAAGACTGGCCACCACTCACAAGGCACTCACCTGAGAAAGAATCCACTTGCCTTCACAGGCTCACACCTTGCCTGCAAGCAGAGCTTCCCACACTGCAAAGCCATTCCAAGGGCATGATTAGCTACAGAGAAACATCAAGAGCCTCCCCCTGAAGCCCTCCTGTCTATTTACCAAGCTACTGCCTGACGTTTCAGCAGCGTTCAGTAAACTTTTGTTGAATTAATATATTTTTGAGATGGGGCCTCCCTTGTTGCCCAGGCTGCCCCTGAACTCACTACTCTCCCACCGCAGCTCTAGAGTACCTGGGATCACAGACGTGGCCATCATGCCGAGCTTGTGGAATTGTCAACAGCAACTTACATCCAGAAACCTCGCTGAAGATTTTCTCTAATAAACTGATGCTTATAATACAATAATTCAAGGACTGGGATTGTGGCTCAGTGACAGAGCGCTTGCCTCCATACAAATGAGGCACTAGGTTCGATTCTCAACACCACATAAAAATAAATAAATAAAATAAAGGTATTGTGTTCATCTACAACTAAAAAAAAAAATACAAAAAAAGAATACAATAATTCAAAAGGAAGAGGAGGTCAGAAGTTGAGCAAAAACAACTATAGAGGGCTGGTGCTGTAGCTCAGTGGCAGAGCACTTGCCTCGTATGTGTAAGGCACTGAGTTTGATCCTCAGCACCATATAAAAATAAACAAATAAAATAAAGGCATTCTGTTAATCTATAACTACAATTAAAAAAAAACTATAGATCTGTGTTTAAGTACAAGGAAAGTTAAAAAGAAAAGGTCTATTCTCAAAAACCTGCCACTCAGGAGGTGATTTATGGATGAACAGGTAAGGAGCCACCAAAACGTTCCTGTCCCCTGACCAGTGCCCAACACACCTCTGCCTGCCCTCCAGTCCTGCTACATGTCACCTTCACTTAAATCGGTGATACCAATGAGACAACCTGGACCACAGCTGGGTAGCCACTGTTCACCCAGCTGTGCATCTCCCCACACGGAGGAGGAGGAGGACAAGCTGCAACAGCACGAGGGCAGCAGTGGTCTGTGATGACCCCTCTGATCACACTTCTCAAGAACAGGTCCTCGGCAGAGCAACTGCCATGGTCTACAAGGTTCAGGACACCCAGCAGAGGCCCAGCTGCAAATATGAAACCAGATGAGACAGTGCAAACAGTGACCTCCACAGGTGAACAAGCGAGAGCACGCTGGTGGTTGGCACTCTTTTTAGGTATTGAGGATAGAACCTAGGGATGCTTTATCACTGAGCCACATCCCCAGCCCTTTTTATTTTCAGAGACGGTTGGAGTTGCTGAGGCTGACTTTGAACCTGCAATCCTCTGCTTCAGCCTCTCAAGTCTCTGGCATCACAGGCCTGTGTCACTGTGCCCAGCCCAGTTGTTGGCATTCTTAAATTCACCATACTGAACTCTCAGAAAATGGAGTATTGGGGCTGGGGCGGTGGCCCAGTGGAGTATTGGGGCTGGGGCGGTGGCTCAGTGGTAGAGTGCTTGCCTAGCATGTGTGAGGCCCTGGGTTCGGTTCTCAGCACCACATTTAAACAAATAAAGGTCCATCAATAACTAATAAAAATATTAAGAAAGAAAGAAAGAAAGAAAGAAAGAGGAGTACTTTCCAGCCCAGGCAGGCATCTGCTGCCCTCCAGCTGTCATGGCAGAGAGGATATAAAGCAACCAGTAACTAAGAGGAGATCCACTGTTGTGAGTGCCTACCAAGAGAGTCTTACTAATATCCACAGGGGATAATCATCCACACCTCAACCTCAAATAGCACAGGCATAAACACACACACGGCCAGTCTTAGAGCAGTGCAGGCTAACATACCTCCTTACACACCCAGGAGAGCCGTGGGCCAGGGCAGAGCACCCGCTGCTCCTTCTTCTGCAGCCTGGCCCCTGAGAATGGACTGATCATTGCCGCAGAACCAGCTCCAGAGCAGATGTTGAGATACAGTAGTAAGTTGGAGCTCATACAGTGCTTCAGAAACTCGGGTGTTTCCAAGAGAACATGTCCTGAGACACATGGCAGAGGTGGCTCGCGCATTCCTGCCCTCAGGCTGCTCCTGGAAAAATCCACAGTGGAGACATGGCTGGCCAGCACGTCCCACATGTGAACTGTCTTTAACAATGCCAGCAAATGTGAGTTCAGACTGACTGCTTCCTTGCAAGGATGCCAACAACCAGCGATTCCACTGAGCCCAGCAGACACCAGAAGGTAAGAGGCACCAACCCAAATACGCCAAGCTAGCTCTGAGACATGCCCAACTCCAGGGGCTTAAAACATCAAAAAAACCAAACCCACACCCAACATGCCTGGAAACTGAGCTGGGAGCAATCAGTCTATTCTGTAAGTCATGTTTCTCTTCTGTATATAAACACTGCCTGACCAGAGTTGCTGGATGAAGCTCTCTGAATCTTCACTGGTTCAGAGTCTTGTCTGATTCACAAAGCACTTCTTTGCTCAAATAAACTATATTCAATCTGAGTAAAGTTTTTCTTTTAACAACTTGGCATCTTAAGTGGGGTCTCAAGTGACCTCCAGGGACTCCAGGAACAGTGAGAGGCCAAGGGAAGGCACCTGTCAGGTCCACAGTGTCCACTGCCCTCTCCAGCAACCAGGGCCATGTATAGGACCTCTCTAACTGCTGCTCCATAGAGCTCTCCAACTCTGAGTTGTTGGGTGATGTTGTTTGGTTTTTAATTTCAAGCACTGGAAACTAAACCCAGGGCCTCCTTGTACATGCTAGGCAAGTGTTCTACCACTGAGTTACAGCCCAGTCGTTTTTGATTCATTTTTTCAAGAGACAAAATAATTATTTTGTCCATCATTACATTACACAAAAACATACAAATAATAGACTTGTACAGGGAAAACTCCCAAATGAACAGTAAATGACAGCACAGTAGTAATCATTTAAATTTGCTTATATCTTCTTTTTTAAAAAATATTTATTTTTTTTTTTAGTTGTAGTTGGACACAACACCTTTATTTCACTTATTTATTTTTATGTGATGCTGAGGATCGAACCCAGGGTCTCGCATGTGCGAGGTGAGCGCTCTACCGCTGAGCTACAATCCCAGCCCTGCTTATATTTTCTTATGATGTCAGCAAGCACCTGAGCCTGATGTCAGTGTAGGTTTTGTTCACTAGCCAAAGCTCACCATAAAGTTAAATCCTTCAGTGTCTTTGACTGCCCCACTGGAGTTTTTGGGTTTTTTTTTTTTTTTTTGGGGGGGGTAGTTTGTTTTTGCACCAGGCATTGAACACAGGGTGCTTAACCACTGAGCCACATCCCCGGCCATTTTATTTTGAGACAGGGCCTAAGTTGTTGAGGTTGGCTTTGAACTTGTGATTCTCCTGCTTCAGCCTCCCAAGCAGCTGGGATTACAGGTGCATGCCAGAGTGCCTGCCTTCCACTGGCTCTTGACAAAACTTTTGAGGTCCTCAAGAAAAGTAACATACTCCTAGTGCTCCAAGGCTGTGAGTTCCATCAATTCATCAAGTACTGTTCACCCCCTTAGCAGCAAGGAAACCCTTTGGATGGTCTTATAAGACTCAGTCCAGGGACTTTGTAGCATGGGAAATATGTGTCCTTCTGCTCAGATTCCCCAGTGACCTGAAAGCCAACTTCCTTAACAGAGAGAGAATGTCACTCTCTGCTTCCCCCTCTGGGGGGCCTTCTTGTTACTGCTCTTTGTAACTTCCAGCACAAACGTGGGAGGGAACTTCATCAGTTCAGGCTCCTGTTCAGCCTTGTGCCCCTGCAGAGATCCTCTCCATCAAATGCTACTAACATTGGAAGTAACTGTGGCCTTTCCCCAGCAGCTTGCCACACTTACTTAGTTTCTGTCCCTTTCACTTCCAGCTCCCAACCTAAAAGATATCTCAGGAGGACACTTACACTTCTGGATTTTCCTTCCTTCCATAACTTCACGAGCCAGGAACTAAACACTTCCATGCACAGGTGCCCAGGGCCCTGGAGACTGCAGCAGGATATGCTGTCTCTGCACCACAGTCCTCAGGCACTTGCACACTTGGAGGTGTGAGTATGTGGAACAGCACAGCCGGTGGCACCAAGGATCACGGTGGTCAAGGTGCCTGCAAACCAACACACCACCAAAGCCCTGCTTTAAAAAAAAGATTTTTTGAGGCAGGGTCCAACTAAATTGCCCAGGCTGGTCTCAAACCTGCACTCTTCCTGCCTCAGCCTCCCAAGTATCTGGGATCAACGGATGTGTGCAACCACACTCCACCTGTAGAGCATTTTAACCAAACTGGGTCCAGGATTGAGTGGCAACCAGTTAGAGATCTCAGCTATACATCTTATGAAAACAGGCTCCTCTAAATACAAGAAGTCTGGGACACTGGCTAACTTTATTTACAAAAACTATAGGCCTGGAACCTGTACTTTCTGAATAATGGGTTCACTAAGAAAAATTTGGAGTAAAAGTAGCCACAAAAAAGTTTTAACCTATATCAAACCGCTTACTTGAAAAGTGTTTAGAAAAGAAAGAATTCAAAATGCCAGAGGCAATGGGATGCACTCTCTGCCTGGTACATAGAGGTATCTAAAATACTTAACAAATCAAAGATTTCCTCTTTATAAGGTTCCTTACAGTTGGGTGCAGTGTTGCATGTGTACCCCCAACTATTCTGGAGACAGGCAGGACTGCAAGTTCTAATGCCAGCTTTGGTAACTTAGCAAAACCCTGTCTCAAAATAAAAAATAAAAATGGGGATATGGGGATGTAGCTCAGTAGTAGAGCACTCCTGGCATCAATCCTCAGTAGAAAAAAACAAAAGGGGCGGAAGTGTTCCTTACAGAAGGAAGTAAAAATAAAATCTCATACATATTTTTCTCAACTGTTAGTTGAGAAACCTTTAGCATCTAGGCAGGAAATATTGTTCTATATGCTACAAATAATTTGGATCTAGATATTTTTTATTTTTATTTATTTTTTGGGGGGTTACTGGGGACTGAACTCAGAACTCAGGGGCACTCAACTACTGAGCCACATCCCCAGCCCTATTTTGTATTTTATTTAGAGACAAGGCCTCACTGAGTTGCTTGACATCTCACTTTTGCTGAGGCTGGCTTTGAACTTGCGATCCTCCTGCCTCAGCCTCCTGAGCCGCAGGGATTACAGGTGTGCGCTACTGTTCCCAGTGAGATATTCTTGAATAAACAATTCAAACCCAATAGTCAAAAGCAAGTGTTATTGTAAAGGAATTATTAAGCTTTAGGTTTGGTAATGGATTATAATATTTTTAAAGTCTATCTTTTAGAAATACATGTTGAAATTTTTGTGAGTGACATGATACAGCTGGGATTCATACCAAAATAATCCAAGAAAGTGGAAATAGGTGAAACCAAACCGGTCATGAGTTCATTACAAAACTAAGTGTGGCTACATGGAGGTTTATTATACTATTTTCTTTCTCTTTGCAAATATTTTAAATTTTCCACATAGGCGATATTTTTAATCCCACTTCCCAAATAAGTGAGTTAAATAGATATAGAATGCTCATTTAAAACATGTCCTTCCTAAACCTGAACGTTTAATATTCTTATAAAGAATGGTAAGTTTTGGGGTTCAGTCCTCGGCACCAAAAAGGAGAATGGAAAGCTGAGGGCAGTCTGTACAAACAACAACCTAATCCTCAGGCTCAGCAAAGAAAGCAAATAGTGAAAAGGAAAGCGAGCAACCTGCCTCCTCAGCTCCCTGCTGCAGATAGGAGGCATCCTGTGCCCCACCAATCAACTGCACTGCACTCCAAGAGAGCACCTGCTTCCAGATCGAGGACAGTTCACAGCGGCTGGCCTATAGAAATGAGATCACTGAGGGCTAGGGATCTTGATTATAACTGGAATCACCAAAAGAAACATGGGAAACAACTCCACACAAGCACAGGAAGAAAGCAAAAGAGGCCTCTCTGCAAGCATAAGCTCAAGGGAGGAAGGTGTCTGCTCTGTGAAAAAGCAATTTTTGTATTAAAGCAGAAAGACTGATTGTTCCAAAATGAGAAGAGGAAATGCACTGGACACAAACACAGTGATAAGAGCACAGTAGGAGGGTTGGGAGTACTGGTCTGCCATCTGGGGCCTGTGAAGGGTCCTTCCTCGCCCTTTAGTTAACTGGCCTGCCTGGGAGACAAAGACTGCACATCATGCTTTCTTGTATTTCATCTTGTCTTGACTAGGGTTCTGGTGACTCAAAATTGAGTATTCTCTATTAAAAGAGCTAAGGTGTTTAGTGTTTTTTTTTTTAATTGTACAACTTTTTGCATTTGCCTTTGAAGTCTATCACTTCTAAGATTTTTTAAAATGTTTTTATTAGTGTACTATAGTTAAATGTAATAATGAGGTTCATTTTGATACAGCTATAAGATTGCTAAATGGAGCTGGGGATGTGGCTCAAGGGGTAGCGCGCTCGCCTCGCATGCGTGTGGCCCGGGTTCGATCCTCAGCACCACATACCAACGAAGATGTTGTGTCCGCCGAGAACTAAAAAAAAAATAAATATTAAAAATTCTCTCTCTCTCTCTCTCCTCTCTCACTCTCTCTTAAAAAAAAAAAAGATTGCTAAATGAACAATGACCATCGTTCACAGCAACCTGTGATTCTATTTTGTTTGAGGCCTTTTGTTTTTGTGATGAGGTCTTGTCATGTGGCACACAGCCTCCAACTCAGGATCCTCCTACCTCAGTTCCTGAGAAGCTGGGATTATAAGAGTGTGCCACTGTGCCAGCTTATGATCCTATTTTGATCAAATGTTTTAAATCATATATATGTAATATATATGTGTACACACACACACACACACTTTTTAAATTGAGGATTGAACCCCGAGACACTTTACCACTGAGCCATAGTATCAGTCTATTTTATTTCTTTATTTGCAACAAGGTCTCACTAAATCGCTGAGGCTGGCCTCAAATTAGTGATCCTTCTGTATCAGCCTTCTGAGTCACTGGAATTACAGGCATGGTCACCACACCTAGCTAACCTTTGATTTTTTTTTTTTTTTAATGAACTTTCTTTTTCTTTTTGTGGTGCTGGGGATTGAACCCAGGCCTTGTACATGTGAGGTAAGCACTCTACCAACCAAGCTATATCCCCAACCCTTTTTATGAACTTTCTAATATCAAATTCTAAATTAAGAGCTGGAGATGTGGCTCAGTGGTACGATGCTTGCCTGATATGTGTGAGGCCCTGGGTTCAAAATTAAGTCTTTTCCTTGATTTTAGGATTTTCAGATATGCATTCAGAAAACCCCAAAAAGATACTTCTCCTTATAAAAAAGAGAAAACTAATTGGGTTTTAAGTATATATATTAAATCATACTGGAAACATTGTCAAGCAAGTGATGCTAAACCTTTGAGTGAAGTTTACACGGCATGGAATCCATAGAAATCTACGCATTCTGGCTTAATGTTACCAGTTCATAACTCTAGTTTTAAATATCTTAACATGTTATATACCACAGGAAAAAACAAATTTCCTCAACAACCATTCATTACTATTATGGACTCTCAGCAAATCTCCACAGACCTTTTAGGTCTTGTCATTCTCAGAGAATGATTGTCCTGGGGTTTAATTACACATGAGGGGTTCACCACTGAAGAGACAATGGAAAGAACATGGACAAGGAATTTCTGATGAATAAGATCATCCACTACAAGTTGGAATGGATCTCATGGAAAGCAAAGGGAGATCAGTACAGGAATGGGACTGGGGTGGAGGCGGCGAGGAAGGTAAAATACTGGGGAGGAGACACTGGCCAAATTATATTGCTGTATGGTGTGCCTGTAAGAACATGTAACAACAAATCTCACCACATGTACTATGATGCAACAATAAAAATGGGGGGAGGGAATCCCTGCAGAACTTTTATATTTGAAAAAATTTTTTGAATGGACTAACTAGGTGATAACTAACTATAGGCAAGGTGGGCAAGGCTGGAGAATGGTCCCTGGGGGTGTGCCCTGGGATTATATTGTCCCCATGCCCCCCCTCCCATCTGCTTCCCAGCTGCTTGTGGTGAGCAGCTTCCTTCCACCACACCTTTCCACCAGGAAGTTTTGCCTCACCTCCTACCTTTGGGTCAGAGGGATGGAGTCAGCCACCACAGACCTAATCTCTGAAACCGTGAGTCCCAAATAAGCTTTTTCTACACACATACACATAAAGGACAACCACTGCACTGGGTAAGAACTCCCAGAATCCTAATGAAGAGACTCACTTACTCAAAACTGCTAACCCAACATCAAGGGACCAAGAATTACTTAAATACCAAGAAATGACCTGTCAGATCTTCATGCTAAATCAGCAGTACTAAGGCTGGTAAGCACTAAACTCCAGAGAATTGATCCTAGTTAAATTACCTACCAAAACCCATTTAATAAGCAGCGCTATGGCTGTGCATGGACACACCTGCAATTCCGGAGACTTGGGAGGCTGAGGCAGGAAGATCACAAGCTCCAGGTCAGCCTGAGCAATGTGAGAACTGTCTCAAAATAGAGTGCTCCAGGTTCAATCCCCAGTATTTAAAAAAAAAAAAAAAAAAAAAAGGAGGCAGTGTAACAGACTTAAATTAGAGAAACAAAACTGGTATTTCAGAAATGTAAATGTATTAAGCAGGAAATCGTGAAGAGCTGGGAGGCTGCCTGGTCCTTTCAGAGTCCTGTAAGCCTCCCATTATAATACTTCTGCATGCCATGACTCTTGACAAGAGATAAAATTATCCAAATTATGAAAAAAAAATTTTTATGAACTTTCTTTCTTTCATGAGGGGCCAATCTGTATTTTCCAGTGGGGACGGATCTGGTTGTTATCTGGATGCTAAAATGGTTTACAATTAATATTTGGTTTGTTATACCCATAATTCTGCTATGACAATGAAAACCTCAGGTGAAACATTTCTGGCACCTGTTGGGTTATGTGAACACTTAGATGGATTTCATTCAATTGCCACCTTTTTTTTTTAATATTTATTTTTTGGTTTTAGATGGACACAATATCTTTATTTTACATTTATGTGGTGCTGAGGATCGAACCCAGGGCCTTGCACATTCTAGGCAAGTACTCTACCACTGAGCCACAACCCCAGCCCCAATTGCCACCTTTATTGTATATTTTCTGGTTCTAAAGAAGCTTTCTTATGCAGAAAGGTAATAACATCTAAGCAATTATTAGAAAATGTGTTTCCCACTGTGTGCAGTGGTGCATGCCTGTAATCCCAGCAGCTTGGGAGGCTGAGGCAGGAAGATCACAAGTTCAAAGCTAGCCTCAACAAGGGCAAGGTGCTAAGTAACTCAGTGAGACGCTCTCTCTAAATAAATACAAAGAGGGGCTGGTGATGTGGCTCAGTGGTCGAGTGCCCCTGAATTTAATTCCAAGTACCCCCCCCAAAAAAAGAAAACATGTTTCCCTTATGGTGCACGCCTGCACAGATCTGCAGCAGTGGGGTGCTCAAATTGCTGCACAAGTTGTGTGACAGTTTAAAGTACTACAAACCACTAGCACCACGTAAAGCTAACTGAATTAAATGAGATACCTTGGTCAAAGGTATCCCTGAGCCAGGTAAGGTGGCACCTGCCTATAATCCCAGCTACTCAGGAGACTGAGGCACGAGGATCAAAAGTTTAAAGGCCAGCCTGGACAACTTAGTAAGATACGAAACAAAAAAGGGTTGAGATGTAGCTCAGTGGTACAGTGCTTACCTAGCATATGCTAGGTCCTGGGTTTGAGCCACAGAAACTGGTGTGTGTGTGTGTGTGTGTGTGTGTGTCTGTCTGTCTGTCCCTCTCTCTCTCTCTCATACATACACACACACTCTACTGACTGATAACAACCAGATCCATCCTCACTGGAAAATATAGATTCCTCATGGAAGTCACTGGAAGGCCACTGGCCCTAATAACATAACCTGGTGTGCCTCCCACTCCAACCAAATCTGACAGGAACTCTGACAGGACCCAGAAGCATGAGGCTTTAATGCATTATGCCACAGCATATTTTCACCAAGTGAAAGCAGTCCTTCATGGCCAACCAACTGATGACAAGAGGACTTTCATGATCTATGACCCAGAAACTGGGTCTTCTAGAAGTGACACTTAGAGCAACACTGCCCATGAACTCCCATGGAAGGGACCATATCAAGTTCTTATCTATAACAGAGTTTTGTGGCCCCAGGTCCTGGATCCTCATCTCTCAACTGAGATGGTGGTGGCAGCTCCAGAATCCTAGAATATGCATCTGTTGGAGACCTTCAGATGGAGCTTACCAGGGATGCTTTCACCAAGCAAGGACAGCACCCTGGAGGCGGGCAGTTCCCAGAGCTATGGATGAAGACGTCCCTGCCATCACAAAACGCTCCTCTTTTTCCCTGCTGTCCGAATCCCTTTTCTGTCCTTGTAGGATGGTCCAAGGGACCACAAACTGTGGATAGCTTTAATAAAGGCTTATGCTCTGTCTGGCCTGGCTCACTCCAGAGCAATTATGAGGTTTCAGACTAAAACCCAAATGTCAGAAAAGGACTCCATTAATGACAACACCTCTCTGTGTTCCCAAAGGTGGTCACCCTGAAGCCCCAGGAGTAGGGTGCTTTCCTCGATAGGCTGAAGACTGCTGCGACCACATGCCCCACACTCCCTGGAAGCAGCCCTCTGGCCCTTCCAGCTGATGAAAAATCCACTGCCCAAGTGATGTCTGCCTCCAGGAGTGCCGTATGCAGGACCTGGGGACGATCTGTGTGGCAGAGTGACTGAACGTGTTGCCAGACACAGCTCAGCGTGCCCCTTTCTACGGAGCATGGTTACACACCCCTGCGGTAGGCTATTTAGGCATCACAAAGAAGTGAGTTTCCCTTGGCCTTGTCAGGAGTGATGCAGACTTGGGGGCAAAGATTTAACAGACCTTTCCTCACACTGCACTGGGTGGCTCTTTGCTAGCCTGCGCTGGGCCTGCCAAGAATCTGCTTGCTCTGCTCTGCTCTGCCTTCTTTAGTTTTGATTTTGCTGTTTGGCCTGGCTCACTCCTGCCTTCTCTCTTGAGGTCCATAACACCTCCCATAACTGAGGCCAAAGGGGTCAGAAACCAAACTGTACCAACACTGAAGTGGAAGAGGAGGAATGAGTTTCCACAGAGGGAAGCTTCCTGATGAATTCCTGGGGGTTCGCTCTTGGTAGCTGTGCCATTTATACGGAATTTGAAACAAATCCCTAAACTGGGGGAAATCTTGGATTCTGTAGCCAAATAGACACTCTGGGGATTCAGAAAGAAAGGGCACACTCTGAAAGGGGGTAAGAACATTGATATTCAGTGAGAACACTGAGCGGACAGTGTAGCTTCAGCTTTCCTCCTCCTGCCCATGCTGGGGACCGGCCTGTGTCTAACCAGAACTCAGCCCCGATTTTACTACTGCAACAGAATTGCTCAAAAGGGTGGGCAAGGGGCTGGGGTTGTAGCTCAGATATCTTACCAGCTGTACGAGGCCCCAGGATTCATCCTCAACACCCCCTAGAATGTGGTGAGTCAGGGTATGGAGCCTGCAGTCCCAGCTGTTTAGGAAGAGGCTGAAGGGGTGTGATCAACCAAGCTCCGGATATCAGGAGGCAACATAGCAAGACTCCCTTTCCAAAAAATGTGTAGGCCACAGTGGCATACAACTGTAATCTCAGTGATTCTTGAGGTTGAGGAGGGATGATTACAAGTTTGAGACCAGTCTCAGCTCGGTGAGGCCCTAAGCAACTTAGGGAAACCCTGTCTCAAAATAAAAAATAAAAAGGACTGGGGATGTGACTCAGTGGTTAAGTGCCTCTGGGTTCAATCCCTGATACCCATCCCATACCAAATGTAAAGAGAATAAAAGGGTGGTCAACACTGGTCTCTGGAGACACAGCCACCAAACACACTGAGGAGACTTCTCAGGGAAGAGAACACGTATGTACAGCTAGCAGGCAGGTATCCCAAGCAGTGGATGGCAGCTCTGACTGCCATGCTCTCTCATTCTGTTTCCTGCTGTGGGTCTCCAAGTTACTATGACTTGTTATCTACAAAAATGGATCCTCTGAACAAAGCCACTTTACACCGAATAAGGTTCTTAATCACTATGAGGCCTCAAAGACCAAGACCAATTGGACTCACCACCATTGAGCTATTTTCGTGTCTGAACTCCGACCTGATTTTGACCAATTCAGTTCATGGAGATCCTGTCAAGGAGTATACTGCAATTTCTTGGTATTATTCTCCTGACAGATACAATAGTCTCCCTGATGTTGGTATCACTTTGAAAGTCTGAAATGCTCATATTGTAGTTATCCTTTGTACATCAAATGATTTCACCACAGTTAGAATAACAAAACAAAGCAAGCATTAAAAAAAAATCATCCAACTGGGCTCTCCTAGCATATGAGAGGCCCTGGGTTCGCTCCTTAGCACCACATTAAAAATAAACAAATAAAAAGGGTATTGTGTCCAACTACTACTAAAAAAAAAATATTAAAAAAAAAATCATGGGGCTGGGGATGTGGCTCAAGCAGTAGCGCGCTCGCCTGGCATGTGTGTGGCCCGGGTTCGATCCTCAGCACCACATACCAACAAAGATGTTGTGTCCGCCGAAAACTAAAAAATGAATGTTAAGATTCTCTCTCTTTCTCTTAAAAAAAAAATTTTTTAAAAATCATCCAGGGGGGCTGGGGATGTGGCTCAAGTGGTAGCGCGCTCACCTGGCATGCGTGCGGCCCGGGTTCGATCCTCAGCACCACATACAAAGATGTTGTGTCCGCCAAATACTAAAAAATAAATATTAAAATTAAAAAAAAAAAATCATCCAGGGTCTGGGGCTATAGCTCAGCGGTATAGCACTTGCCTAGCATGTGTGAGGCACTGGGTTTGATCCCTGGCACCACATAAAAATACACAAATAAAATAAAGGTATTGTGTCCATCTACAACTACAAAAAAAAAAAAAAAATCCAACTAATTTAATGTTGTGAATTTTGAACTCCGTGCTGAGATCAAACAAATCCCATTATGATGGTGATAGAAATGGTATCAGTGCCCAAGGTTTTGATAGTAACAGGTAGAACCAAAGAGGCAAACTGTTAAATGTGACCAAAAGCTACCTCTGTGTTTAGCAAACTGTAACCTAACTTATTGCAACATTACTGAAAGTATGTTTTGTAACAAGTAGTAGAGTCTCTGCCAATCACAGCAGGTAAGCTTTCAACCAATCACAGGCAGCCAACTGCTCAGACGTGTTCATGTCAGGCAAACTTAGACCTGTCATCAGGCTATTTTTACAAATCAGTTTCTGTCTATAAATTCTGCCTGCCCCGTTGCTGAATGAAGCTCTATGAACCCTTACTGGTTTAGGGTGCAGCCCTGTTCACGAAGCTTCCTTTGCTCAAACAAACTCTATTTTTTTTTTCTTTTAACACCTCTAACTACTCCTAAGAAGCCTGTGGGATAGGTGCCCAGTCCTGTGAACAGGAGGGCAGCTCTGGGGTCATCTCCCTGGGCTGGAACCTGACTGCCACTCTCAGGGGCTCAATGACCAGGCAAGTCCTGAACACCTCCTTTGTCAGTATCCTCTTTGTAAGCTTGTTTGTGTAAAGGGAGCACAGCAATGTCAGGCATACAAAACATGTTAGTTATCATATGATCAGCAGCTTACAGATAAGAAGACCAAGGCTCAGAAAGTATGAATAACCAACTCAAGGTCACGCTGCTAGGGCTGGGCAGCACTGATTCATATCCAGTCTGACCCTATGTGCTATACCTTGTAACTGATTTTCACTAACCACTTTGCAAGAAAGTAATTCCTGGCCTGACAACAAATGACTTTTCCTGGATATCAAGCCTTTTCTGAGTAAGGTATTATTAATATTTATTTTTCATAAAAATAAAAATATACATATAGACAAATTTATAAAACTGAGTAAGTTATATTGGTCATTCTCTAAATCTTAGTCTGAAGACTAAAATTAACTATTGTTGCATAGCACTTTAGATGTCAAGCGTTTTCCTTAACTTATAAATCGGTGTTTAAGGAACTAGGGGGAGGTGGCTGTCTACCAGCTGGATGATGATTCTGGGGCAAGTGAAGAACAGTGATTGCCAGTCCACTCCAGCAGTTCCCAGGTCTGCTGCACAATGGGTAGCCTCACCACTAGCATGAGCTTAGGCCCCCCTAAAGGTGATGACAGACAGACACTGCTGAATGCTTGAGTGTTTCCCCTACACTAGAGCAGGTTCAAGAGTGCACATGCTGTCAACATCTGAATGCACCCCAACCTACCTGCCTGAGACAACAGTGTCAAGACCCAGCTGGACAACTCAAGGCCACCTCAGAGGCTGTGTGTGACAATACTTTTGTTTTAGGATATTTTCGAAGGTAGTTAAGTATGGTGGCATACACCCACAGAATCGCTTGAGCCCACAAGCTTGAAACCAGTCTGGGTAACGCAGTAAGACCTCGTTTCAAAAAAAAAAAAAAAATTTTCCCCCTTTTCATTGGTAACATTTAGTAAAAAAAAAGGGCTGGGGATGTGGCTTGGTGGTTAATTACCCTTGAGTTTAAGCCCTGATATCAAAGAAAAGAGAAGGGCTGGGGTTGTGGCTCAGCGGTAGAGTGCTCGCCTAGCACGTGCGAGGACCTGGGTTCGATCCTCAGCACCACATAAAAATAAATAAATAAAGATATTGAGTCCAGCTACATAAATAAATAAATAAATAAGAAAAGAGCAGGGAGGGGCTGGGCACAGTGATCCATGTTTATAATTCCATCTATTCAGGAAGCTGAGGCAGAAGGATTGAAAATTCCAGGCCAGGAGCTGGGGTAGAGTGCTCGCTTCACCTGTGGAAGGCACTGGGTTTGATCCTCAGTACCACGTAAAAATAATATAAAGGAATGTGTCCATTTATAACTAAAAAATATTAAAAAAAAAAAAATTCCAGGCCAGCCTTGGCAACTTAGCAAAACCCCATCCTAAAAAAAAAAAATTAAAAAATGGGATAAGGAGGTAGCTCAGTGGTAGAGCACCTCTGGGTTCAATCCTCAGTACCAAGAAAGAAAGAGGAGATGCCAGGTGTGGTAGCCCACACTTGTATTCCCAGAAGCTCGGAAGGCTGAGGCAGGAGGATCATGAGTTCAAAGCCAGCCTCAGCAACTTGGCAAGGCTCTAAACAACTCAGTGAGACCCCATCTCTACATAAAATACAAAAACAGGCTGGGGATGTGGTTCAGTGCCACTGGGTTCAATCCCCAATACCAAAAAAAAAAAAAAAAAAAAAAAAAAAGGAGGAGAAGGAAGGAGGAGAAAGAGGAGGAGGAAGAGGTAAAGGTGTGGGTGGAGGGAGAAAAAGAAGAAGAGGAAGAAGAGGAGGAGGAGGGAGAAAAAAAAAAGCAGGGGCAGATAACACAAGAGTAGAAGCCACATCAGTACCACACAATGGGGAGATGCAGGGATGTTGTCCACCTGATTGCTGGTGACAATCTGTTAGGATTACTCAACAAGACAGGATGAATCAAGAGAAAACTGCACCAACAGAAACAACATGTTAAGAGGTAATTCTGTTAACTGCAGGGTCATTTTAACATGTATGATGGTAATATCTGTGCTTATTCTTCAATGCTGTACCATTACACTGGATAATATGTGGAGCTCAACTTCCTCGTCTATCCAAAGTGAACCAGAGCTACCTTGAAGACTTTCCCAGGGCTGTGGCTGATGCACCTCAGATAAGCTTGCCATAGTGCCTGTTCAACAAGCCACAGGTCATTTCAGAGTGTTTGCTATTTCAAGGGTCCTTTCAGGGGATTTCTAAGAAGGGCAAATTAAAAAATACTTCATAGATAACAATTATCCTTAAAGTATAGAGGGGATTTAACCTAGAGCTTCACACATATTAGGCAAGCATTGAGCTATACCCCTAGCCCACAGCCAAAAATTTCCTAAAGGATGCATCAAGAAAAATCCAGTAAAAATTATTATAACTGGCAAAAACAAAACCAAACTCCCTAAAACAAGAAACAAATAAACAACAACAAAAAAACCCCTCAGATTTTAATAACAAATCCTATAATAGTCCCTGGCACCAAAACACACACTGCTATAAGGTCAGTGAAGTGGCATATGCCTATAATTGCAGCACTCAGGAGGCTGAGGGGGGAGGAACATTTAAGTCCAGGAATTTGAGACCAGCTTGAGCAATACAATGAGCCCCTGACTCAAAAAAACCTAACTAACCCCCTTCCAAAAAAAAAAAAAAGGGAGAAAGACAGATATATTACCAGAGGGGAATAATAAATAATATCTGGGTAATATAGCCAAGCATGGTCACCACACCTATAATCCCAGTGACACAGGAGGCTGAGGCAGGAGGATGACAAGTTCTGGGCCAACCTGGGCAACTCCGCCAGATTCTGTCTCAAAGTAACAAATCAAAAGGGCTGGTTTCAATCCTCAGTTCAGAGGAGTAGGGTGGAGGTATGTCAAAAATTATGTAGTTTGTAGTCTTTGACCCAGCATTTGTTTTAGAAAAACCCTCTCACAAGAAGACACTACTATTTAATAAAGAAAAATCTTATGGGACTGCCTAGCTAAAACCCAAACATTTGCTATGCTATTAATCCCTTCTAATAATAGAAGGAAATAAAAGGCAGGCACAGTACACACTCCTTTTGCAGAGCTAAGGCCACTAATACTCAGCACTCACCTCCATTCAGAAGAGAAGGTCTGACAAAAGCCCACGCTCTGGGACCCCGAGGCCCCTCTATTCAGTTCTTGGCCCTTAAAGTAACTCAGTTTTAATGTGATGCATAATTTGGTTCTGTTCATTTCCATCTCCACCCCAACCAGTGAAAAGAACAGCGGCACACAGGGGCAGAATTCTCTAAGAGGACGGTCACTCATTTTTCTTTCCCAGAGATACCCAGAGGGTGGAGCACAGCTGATAGGAGGCTGGCCAGTCAGCATTCCCACCCTCTGATTCACCAGGTTTGCAACTTTATAACCAATAAGCAAGCATTCCTCAGAACACAGCAATGGAGAGACTTTATGTCTCATGTTCAATGTAGAACAATTAAAAGGACAATAAAATGACAACCCATGATGATGAGTAAGGTTCACTTACATTCACAGAGCACCCACAGTGTATCACTTCTAAAAATATTTGTTGGGTTTGCTCTGTCAGGGATAAATGACAAAGTTCTCTGCCACAGAACTAACTTTTACAAATCACTTACATAAGAATGATTTTGGAATGAAGTGAAACCTTAGTGTATAGTCAGTCCTGAAGACATCTGAAGAAAAAACTGACCAGTCAGGTGGGGTGGCCATGCATCAAGAGGCTGAGGCAGGAAGATCACAAGCTTCAGGAAAGCCTCATCAACTTAGCAAGACCCTGTTTCAAAATAACAAGCTCTGGGAATGTAGCTTAGAGGTAGAGTGTACATGGGTTCAATCCCCAGTACCACGAGCAAAAAACAAACAAACAGACAAACAAAAAACCTTATCAAAACAGTTTTTGGTGACTTGCCTCAAATATGGTCTCACTGCACTCTTCCTTCTTTGAAGAATGAGATATTGCACTTCATTTCTGCAATTTTAATGTGAAACATCAATGTGCTTGCAAAACTCTTAAAATTTAAAGCAATTTTTATTTCTCAAGATTTGAATCTATTAAATGTTACGTATCAAGAACAAGGCAAGGCCAAGCACAGTGGCCTATAATCCCAGTGGCTAGGGAGGCTGAGGCAGGAGGAACACAAGTTCAAAGCTAACCTCAGCAAAAGTGAGGTGCTAAGCAATTCAGTGAGACCCTGTCTCTAAGTGGTTCCCTGAGTTCAATCCCCGGTACCAAAAAAAAAAAAAAAAAAAAAAAAAGGAAGAAAGAAAAAGAAAAGAACAAGACAAAAGAGTTTCACTAACACAGCACACTCTGAGTTAATGCAAGGTGTCAGGCAAGACAATGGCACTGAAGGCTGTTGGGTAAGCTAATCCTTAAATCTTTGGGGGCTGACTTGCCAGTGACTGAAACAGACTAGCTAATCCTCATGGGAGCATCATTATCTCAGGTAGCCCTGGCACACAGTCCAGGTTTAGATCAAGGGTGTCTTAAGAGTAGGATTTTCATAAAGAGAGGTTGTCACCATTTTTCAGCTTCTTTATCATTTCCGTTTAGGAAACAGTTGGTGAGACATCTTTCCATTTATCATTTCCTTTGCTCCACTGAAAGGCAAGAGGGTGGTAACCATCACCTTCAATTTACAGCATGCAGAGGCTCAGAGAAAGGACCTGAACATGTGAGCTCCCGTCATGTCCTTTTTCAGGAAGCAAAGTCTAGCCTATTGTGCTGACACAGAGAGGAAGGGAGGACTGTGACAGAGCAGGTGTGCCTGACAGAAGACCACACACCCTGGACTCCGCAGCCTAGAATAATGAGCCTCATGTTATAAGTGCTACTTCCCGACCCCACCCCACCCCACAGTTTTGGGGATCCCAACCCAGGACCTGGCACATGCCAGGCAAGCATTTTCACACTGAATTTCACCCAGTCCTGACTGCTACCATTTTTAACTTCCCAACATACAAAACCTAGAGACTCATTCCTGTAACACAACTGGTCCTCATGATTGTTTCCACACAAATGGCTTCCAATCAATCCCCTGAGAACTTAGGGGTTTATTTCCTTATTGGAGAAAAGCTGCCTTCATTTGGTTCTCCCACAACTTTCTATACTCTCTGGATATCATACCTAACTCTAGAAAACAAACCTCTACCTCAGATAAAGCTCTACCTTCTCACAACCCCCAGTCTCACTGCATTTTAGTCATTCACCCAACAAACCTTCTGAGCATCTATATACTCCAGACCAATGTGAGGACTGCACACCTGGGCTGTGAAGAGGCAACGCTGGCAGACTGTTACAGGGTTCTGCCTGATAATAGATGGTTGATGAACAGTCAGAAGAAAGCTGGTTCAAGAGGCCTGAGTTCAAGTTCCAGGTCTGATGAGTACTAACAGTGAGACCTTGAGCAAAGCAGAGTGGCTGAGTAGCCCTACAACTGCAGTCTGGCCAGGGCCACCAGCAGTGTCCACCGTCTCTGCAAAGAAATTCATGAGGAAAAGTGGCAGAAGTGTGCAGCATCTATTCAACCCTCGAAAAACACTAAGAATCGTCCTTGGAAACACAAGGAAACCCACTCATCTGACTTTAGCAGGGCAGGAGATGAAGGTCCTTTAGTTACAAAGAAGGCTCTGCTGGGCCTGCTAATGAGCTTTGGGCTGAGAGCATCAGGATCATTCTTATGCAGTTCTTTTAAAGAGTCAAGCAGATAACTCCAATTCACCCCATTACCTCATGTCACAACAGAGTGCTAAGGACAAAAGACAAACTTCTCAGAGCAAAATCACCTTTGGTAGATCTGATTTTTAAAAAAGCATTTAGCTTTGAAAAATTACAGATGTAAAGCTGCAAAAAAGGATTTACAGGAAAGTTCTAAACATGCTTCTGATCCTTCTCAGCTGGCTACCCTTTCCCCGCCTTGTGCCTTCATGCACTCACCACCATACCTTCTGGGCGACACTATACAGCACAGCTGCTGCTAAGCTCCTCCTTTCCATTCACTCAGCAAATATCCATTGAACACATACTATGTGCCAGCAACTGCTCTTTGAAAAAACAATCTCCCCATGGCCCTGACTTCAGAGAAAAATGTTAAATAAGATAAATACATTGAATATGACATCAGCTGGATCAAGTGCTGTGAGAAAATTAAGCAGGGAATGGAGGCAAGAAATAGGAGGTGGAGTGTTGAAATTCTAAATAGGGTAGGCAGTAACTGCCTCCCAGAGCCACAAGGGGTGTGGAGATGAGTGTTCCAGGCAGACCCAAGGGCGCAGCATCTGGGTTTGTTCAGAGACCAGCAAGGTGGCACTGGGCGGGTGCAGAGTGACTGGGGGGGGGGGGGGCTCAGACCCGGCAGGGACTGACAGAGCTCGGCTCCCCACCAAGAGTCTGCGTCCAGAGGCCACACTGGCTCTACAGCGGCAGCCATGTCAGCCAGCTGGGCCCCACAACACGGGTGAAAGGAGATGCACACACGGGGTTAAGACTCCCAAAGCCCTCAGCTGCGGTTTCTAACTGCTTCTTGGTGGACGAATCGCTCATTTCTTAAACTCAGCAGGGCATTTTTTAGAGAGAGCAGATCAAATAAAGGGACATAATATCTTGGACGCTTAGGTAGAGTTTCGCCTTCAGGTAACCGTGACAGTAGATGCAGCAATGTAACTGTTTCTGTCATTTAAACAGACTCTGGGTGACACACAAGTGACTTTAGACAAAAGCTCTCGCCAGACACAGCGTCCATCAGGCTCTGCCCCGCTGGCTAGCACACCCAGCAAGCAGCAACCCAAAGCCCCCCCAAGTCCAAGCACGAAAGCAAAACGAGGCCGAAACTTCTGCTTCCCCTTCCCGTAAGACACGACCGGACCCAGCTGGGAAACGGAAGGGCCTCGGGCCCTGCCACCGCACACCACCAGGGCCGGCCCGCGCCCGCGCGCCCACAGGCGACGCACCGCTGCCCGCGGGGTCTGTGCGGCGCAGGCCGGCTCCCACCAGCCCCGGGCAGCGCTCGGCCCGCGCGCGAGCAAGGCCGCCGCCCCCGCCGCCATTCGCTCCGCCCGCGGCCGGGGCCCGCGGCCCTCTGCCCTCACCCGCGGCCCGCCGGACGCGAGGCCCGCCCGGCCGGCCCGCGGTAAGCTCACCTGTCCCCGCCCGCCCGCTGACTCCGGGCTGTGGGCTCCGCGGCGCTGCTGGGCAGCCGGCCGACGCGCTCTTCCGCCTGGGTACCCGGGCGGCAGCGGTAGTGGCAGCGGCGGAGGCAGAGGGCGCGGGAGTTGCACCGGCAGCGGCGGGGACGCGCACGCTCACGCACGCACCCGCACCGGCGCGCGCGCCCCCCGGAAAGACGTGTGCTCCGGCGAGTTGGAGTGGCGCGTGGGGCTGGCCGCGCATGCGCCCAGAGCGCCTGCGGAGTCTCCGCCCAGGGACCGAGGCCGGGTGACAGACCTGGACTGAGGCTCCGCCCATAAGGGGGCGGGCCCCGAGCCGCAGCCGGGTCAGAGCCTCCGGCGGCGGGAGGAGTTCGTAGCTGCGGAGCCGGAAGGTCCCACTGCCCGGCAGGGCCAGGTTCCAGGCCAACCCGCATGGAGCCCAGGTGGCTCCCGTGTCCCCGAAGACCGGCAGGTGCCACAGAGAGCTGCGCGGAAGGAGAAATTATGGCTTGTCTCGCGCCTAATTTGCCTCGCTTTACTTAAGGTTGAGAAATATGTCTTCATCAACTGGAGAGGGAGCTGGTGGAAGATGGCGGGGAGACTCCACACCCCATCCCGAGCCACTGGCATGAGACTGACAGTGGTTCATCCCTATAGAGCCGAATGGGACTCCCTTCCTGTCCAGCCACCATCGCCCAGCCGCCCTCCCGGAATCACCTGGGAACCACGGCTTCGGAGGGAAGGCACTTGCACTCTCCGCCCCCGTCCTTCCCGTACAACCCAGTTCATCACGCTGACCCGGAGCCGGGGAAGCCGGGTCACCCGGTAACCTTTCCTGTCACTCCTATAAGCCACGTAAATGACCCCTGCACCAGGGCTCCTGCCGCCTCCCTTCGACTCTTTTCGGTGGACCACGTTCCATTCAGCAGCCATTTTTTTAAAAGCATGAAGCAGGCTGGGTGCGGTGGACTTTGCATACCTGTGACTCAGGAAGGCCGCGGCAGGGCGATAGCAAGTTCGAGGCCAACCTGGGCTACTGAGACTCAGAAAAATAAAAAGAGCTGGGAATGTAGGTCAGTGGCAGACCACCCAGTTCAAGCCCCAGCACCACCACCACCACCACCACCAAAAAAAAAAAAAAAGGACATCCACGTCTTCTCACGTCACACTATCTAAAATTCTCCAACAACCTGTCTCCCACTTCTAACCGCTTTCCCCTACTTTCATCCTACACCTCATGCTGTCTTGCTGATCTTGAATTGCCACGCTCATCCCAGAGTGGCGTGACAGCACAGAGGCTGCTTTGGAGGCCTAGCAGTCATTAAACTGCAGAACATCAAGCAGGCAGCAAAAAGGCCTAGGAAACCAAGAGATGGAAAGGCCACGTTGATAGGAACATCTGCCGACTCAGAATGAAAGACTGTGGGCCAGAATTGTAGAAGACAGCAAAATGGAACTGGGACCAATTTCAGAGTGAAGCTGTGTTCAGCCTTTTGGAGGTTAATAATGAATCAAGCGGCCAGACCCGATTGCTGCTCTGCAATCCAGACCTGTCCATGTAAAGGCTCTGTTCTCATCCCACCCAGTGTAGTCTCAGCTCTTCTGATCTCAAGTCTCCAACTCCAAATTTGCCTTGTTTGTTCAGCACTTGAGGGGCTTCAGTTACTCTCTATCATTTCAAATGGTCCCCACTTATAGAACAAGATCACAGCCCCAAGGGGCCGTTGTGTGTCTGAATAAACATCCTCTGTACTGTCCTTCTTTCTGAGGCCATCTCCACTACTCAGCTCCCCGCAGCTGCCTGAGACCCAGCCTCACAGGCCTTGGCTCCATACTGCACAGCTCAACTGTGATGGAGATGAGGCTTGCAGGGGCAAGGAGGCCCGCCAGTGAAGCGAATGCTGCCTGCATGCGAAGTCCCTGGAAAGCCCACTCCACAGCCTCAACTTCCACTTGGCTTCCTCAGAAGCGCTGACCAGCACCCTTTACCTTCACAGAGCAGAGGTTTTGTAGTTTGTATTAACTGTCCCCTGCCTGCCTCTCCCAAGGGTATAGTCTATGACAGCAAGGACTCCCCTGTCCATTCACCACATTTTTGCCATTATCTTGAAAGACACACCAAACAAGCAAATGTGGATTTTTTTCCCCCAAAGGAATGCTTTATTAATAAATTGACCATCGTTCATTTTAACAAGATACATCAGTGACCATTCTATTCCTACAACCTGCCTTCTCACCACACCCATTGATAGCTTTTAACCCTGGAAAAAGAACATTAAACAGTACTCTTTTCTGGCTCCTGCATCCTGTTGTGTGGTACAGTGCCCCTAGGGCATCTGATTCTACCAGACAGACCTGAGTACCCCCCTCCCCCGCCAGGGATGTACAGATGTGCACACAGCAGGCAAGGTCTTGATGCCCTGCCAAGAGCCACTAAGGCACATGGCTGACCCTCCAGACCATCCCTCCCGACATGCAGGGCCCCAGTGTGAGAGGCTACTAGGGTGTGGCGGTTTAAAAATGGGAATGAAATCTTTGTAGCTCCTGAGAAAAGGTGACAGAGTTTCAGGTGATCCCAAAATTCCATCCCCAACCTGAAATGCAGAGCTGGTTCTGCTTCCCACTCATCCTATGTGCAGTGAACAGGCAGGCAGGCAGGCAGGGCTGTCTGCCAGTGCTATGCTGGCAGGTCAGGCCCAGGCAAGGCAGCACTGTGCAGGGGCACACCTTATTCAAAGGGTGCTGAAGACAGGCTCTCTCTCCACCTGGCCTCCCCCCAGAGGCCCAGCAGTCCTTTGGGCCAGAGTAGGGAGCCCATGGGAACTGCCAGTCTTTGAGAGAAGCAAGTTTTTGCACACAAGGAGAGAGGGCATTAGTGAATAAAACACACTAACCAATACAGGCAGTGTGTGACATAGGCCAGATGTAAAATTCTACACAGTGCTCAGAACCATGAATGAACCTCTTTTTACATATAAAAAGATTATAAACAAAGCATAAGGTGATGTAAGGCTTGAATTTCAGCTTGAGTCCAAAGAAATAACATTCTCTTAACGATGAGGCTAAAGCCGCTTTAACAAATTTTAATTTTTGAAAAGTTCATTGCATTTAAAAAATAGTGACTCTGCTTCTGTCAAAGCTAGGACATTAGTGTAACAATCAGGCAGCTGCTGACAATGTTTCCTTTCTGGGGTCTCAGAAAATGGACAGTTCTCTCACACAGTTCTCTCATTCAGCATTTCCAGATAAAATGTGGCCAGGCAGTGCCCTGGGTGGTTATTTCTTTCTGTGAGTCAGGGAGGAGAAAGGGAGAACAGAAAATGCCACTCGTTTTATACTCAGTATGTTTCTTCCCTCCATCCTAGTGAGCTCACAAAACTCCCAAAGGGAGTGTGGGCTTTGGCTCAGCACCCTCTGGACCTTCCATGCTGTCCACCTCCTGTGGCCCTGGCAAGGACAGCACAGCAATCTGCTGATCTACTGACTTCAGTGTAAACATCTATGCACAAGACTGCTCTCTAAATCATGCGAAGGCAGCAGCCATATCTGCGTGTGAACGGGCACCAATGTCCTCAAAATCAGCTGCTGGCTTGCCCTGGCTGGTGGCCCCGTTGCTCAGCTGTGGTCATGATGATGAGGGTGTGCTTGCTATAGGTGATGCTGCTGCAGGCTTAGAAAGGTGCAGGTCCCGGCAGCGGCTGGTCACCACCCCCTGTCGGGGAAGGGAGGCTGGCACTGCCATTCTCTCTGCCACCCACAACCTTGGACTACAGAAGAGAAAAAAAAAGAAAACCTGAGAGAGCACATACACAAGGTCAGTCTAAGCCCATGCTCCACTTTCTACATAAGTTTATGCAACATGAACACTGCCCAGCAATGAAAAGGAATGAGTCGCTAGCAGGCAGCAGCCTGGGTGAATCCCCAGGGCCTTATGCAGAGTGAAGAGCCAATCCTAAAAGGCTACCTGCTGTGTGGTGCCATTTATGTGACATTCCTGAAATGACAAAATTAGAGACAGAGAACATATTAGGGGTTGGCAAAACAGGGGCAGGAGGAAGGTGAGCAGGGCTATAAGTGGCACAAGGCAATCCTGATGGGCATGGACACTGCCCCACAGTTCTACGAGCTGTCACCAAGATGTTATCAGTGAAAGAAACCACATAAAATGCATAAAGAACTTGTCAGCATGACTTCCTATAATAACTGAATCTACAATAACAAATAATGTGACAGGTCACACCCCATCCAGAGAACTGGACAGTCCAGGGACAATTACCTTTATGGTTCCCACTCGATCTTCAAACGACTTGAAGGTGGCAGAGTTCCTTTAGAGAAAGGGAAGAGGTATTGGTGTCAAAAGCAGCTGCGTGCTGCCCTCCTCAATGTGAAAGGCCTCAGGGCTGGGTTCTTGTCTAGAAGGAACCCTGACAGCATCCTGAGCTCTCACGGCAAAACTGACACTCCAAAAGGCAGGGCACCCTCTAAGAGTCCAGCCAGGATCATTCTAGGAGTTTCCCAGGTCAGAACAGAGGGCAACCATGCCCCAGATATCACAGAGCCCCTGACTATGTCATGGGTGGGAGCCTGGTACGTCCCTGCCCTGCTCTGAATGATACCCTTGGCTCTTCTGCACTGGGCTTATAGGAAGTCCAGGAGCCCTCCCTTATAACTCAGAGAAGACAAATGGGAGGAAAACCAACGACAGTTCTGCAACTACAGATGGGTGAGGAAGTAGAAAAGGAAGCAAGCCAGCCTGTACCACTGGCGCTCACACAACCAGATCCCCCAAAACAGTCTCCCTGATGAGGATGGGCTCTGCTGAGTTGCAGGGCCTGACTGAGCAGGTGAGGAACAGCAGATGGGGCTGCAGATGTCCCCATGCTGTGACTTGTGAGACCTCCAGAAAAAGCCCATTGCAGAGGGGCCAACTTCCATGTGTAGCCTCTCCACCCTCTCCCTGACTCCACAGGCAACAGGGCCAGGATGTGGGAAGTTCAGGACAGGGGCTCAGTTTGACAAGTGGTCTCCTCTGGTGGCCTCAGGATAAGAGCTTCACTTCCACTAGTTCTTCCTCATTAGCCTAGAGGGTCTTCCCTAGCCCTTGACTGACAGGGGGATCCTAGATTGGGGGTACAGGAAGTACAAGGTATAACTGGTGAGAGCTGCCCCAACCCCCACCCAGAGACACCGAGGCTCTGAAGCAACAGAAGGCACACGTTACCTCATGACTGGCATACTTATCGAGTGGCGGATGGAGTAGTTGCTGCTTGGAAGCATGGTGGAAGCAGAGAAGGAAGCAAGAGTTAGCACAGCGCACCAACCAGACTGGCAGGCACTTGCCAGCCTGGCTCACACAGAAACCAGCTTATCAGGGCAGGAGAGGTTGGACCCCATCCCCAGCAGAGTTGGACCAAGCTGCTAGACCCTTCCACACAACATCCAGAAGGATAAACAATTCAAGGCTCCTCTCTCCCTGCTCCACGTGAGGTGCCCAAGTCCAACCAGCTGTATGGCGCTGTCAAAGGACAGCATTAAAACAGGAAAACTCTTGGGGCTGGGGATGTGGCTCAAGCGGTAGCGCGCTCGCCTGGCATGCGTGCGGCCCGGGTTCGATCCTCAGCACCACATACCAACAAAGATGTTGTGTCCGCCGAGAACTAAAAAAAAAATATTAAAAATTCTCTCTCTCTCTCTCTCTCCTCTCTCACTCTCTCTTTAAAAAAAAAAAAAAAAAAAAAAAAAACAGGAAAACTCTAAAACAGACCTAGTCGGGGACTTTTGTTGTTATTGTTGTTGTTGTGCTAGGGAGTCAACCCCAGGGCCTCAGATGTGTTACGTGAACACTGTACCACTGAGCTACATCCCCAGTCCTAGGCTTGGAGCTTGTGGAAAACCTTTAGTCCACCTGGCCTTCAGATAGCTTCACAGCAGAGTAAATGACCTCTAACTAAAGAAAAGTATCCAAACCAAGTTAAAGAAAAATATTTAAGCCACAGATTGTTCTGGATTTGACTCCAGACCTTCCAGTACCAGCCACAAAAGAGGATCACAGTGTAGAGTTTTGGTGTTGGCCAAAAGGCACACTTTGTCAACAAAGGGAGTAGTCCTAGGAAGGAGTATACAGGGCTCCAAGGTAACAAGTGAGACAAAACTCAATCTGAGGGATCAGGACCTACATTTGATAGGACGGAGATAGAGCAAGAGAGCTGGTATCACCCTCCTACACAAAAGTGCTTCTTTTCAGGAATGAACTCAGGTGTAGATGCTGAGATGCAGTGCTTTGTAAGACTGGGTCAGCCTTCTCGGTGCTCAAGGAGCAGGCAGACAAGAACATCCAGAAGCATTCAGAGGGAACAGAGATGCCAGGGAGGTCAGGGGAAGAGTCCCTCGATGGGACATGCTGCTGGCCAATACCCACACTGAAAGGATGCTTCCATCATACCCACTCTCCCAGCTCCACCCGGCACAGCCTCCCAGGGGCCCTCCAGAGTCCACCTGCCCTGACTCAAAGAAGCCTTCCAAGGTGCTCAGAGCCAGTCTTACCTAAAGGAATGTGAGAACGGATGAGCCCTGAAAGGTGGCAGTAGGAGAAAACAAGGCAGCATTAGGTAAAGGAGGCAGAGTCACTGGAGACCCTCTGCAGCAGCCCCAGAGGCCAGGCTGGATACAGTGTGTAGAGGGGCACTCCACGACCACTCCTCCAGTGCTCATGCCAGCAGGACACATGGGTCCAAGAGGCTCCTGAGAGCACCACCAGCAACCGTATGACCCCATGCCTCTGCCTCCTGGGCATGGTTACATGCACAAGAGGCTCTTGTGTCCATACCTGTTTGGAGGTTAAAGAGGGACAAAAACATGCCTGGAACACAAGTGCCCCACAAGCAGCACAAAGGTTAAGAAATATACCAAGAGCCTGCCAGGTTAAGCCAACACCCCACATCCATACAGTGGCCTGTGTTCCTTCAAAACTGAAATGAAACAAGGAACACCTGTGGGCCAAGAACTTTTGCTCCAGGCTCTGTCACTACAGAGGCCAAGTAGGAAACGTGTCCAAGGGCAGCTAGCTGCTGTCATGGGGCAATGCAGCCAGCTTCTCCTCTGTGTATATCTAGACCCTCCCACTCCGAACTGCTGAAAGCCAAAAAAAGTACACTCCCAACACAAGGAACCCATAGAAGAACAGGTTCACCACCTACAGTGGACACAGAATCTGCTCCTCTTGCCCAAGTTTCCCCAACCAGTAATGAGCCGGGCATAAACCATTCTCTGACCCAAATCCAATTCCCCTTCCTCCCTCTCATCACCTCAGGCCTATGGCACACCAGAGGCCTCTTAGGCCAGGGCTGCTCCAGGATGGGCCATCATAGATATGGGCACTTGTCTCAAAGGACTTGGAACCAAGGCTCAGGAAGGACCTACAAGGGCCATGCACCCTAACCTTGTGCTCTCAACCTCCTGGGTCCAGGATCATCCTCAGAAAGCTCTGAGCTCTCAGTCTCAGTCTCCAAACAAGAAGACTGATGGCCCTTGTCACTTAGTGAGACGATGGTGATCCACCAAGGCCGTGAGAGGTCTGAATTCACACCACTACAAACTCCAAAAGAAGTACCCCCAAGGGAAGACTCAATAGCAAACAGAATTCCCTTTAGGCACCTTGAATACAAACAATCAGATACAGAGAATTGGGCCCTCTGCCTGTTCTAAGGCCCCTGCTTGCCTTAGTTGGCCCCAACGGGCTACAGTAGTGAGCTAGGCACTCAGAACTGTGCCTGCGTCACTACAAGGACCCTACTCATTGCCCACTACCAGAAGGTTACAAACCACGGGGTCGGTGGCAGACTTCAATTCTCAGAAAGAGCACAAGAAAACATCGGAAAGGAGGAGCAGAGAAAAGAAAGGTATCTTTTGCTTCCACAGAAAGGCAGGCCATATGAGAAAGATAGGGCTGGCTGGCTTGAAGCCACTGCCAAAAGCACCCAGGGCTCAACTCTCCCATCAAGCTTCCATCCAGGACACACTGAACAAAGGGAGGGAGGAAGAGAATGAGCCAGCAGCCCAGAGAGAGTAAGAATGCTTCTTGCAGACATAAGGCTTAGCACAGTAGACGCTTTAGCTCCTTACAAAGGTTCTGTGGTAAGATGGACATTTTTAGGAAGGTACAGGCAGCAGCTCTCCACTGTGGCATTGGGACATCTCTGCCTTCCTCCATGGAGCAAGGCCAAGCCACCAGCACTATGTGACCATTAACTGTCACCAACTTACCACCATGCAGCTCAGGTGCCTAAGGAGGCATCCTAGGGAATAGCAGTGTGTTCTCATGAAGCCCAACAGGAGAGTCCCAGCAGACCTTCCCTCACTGTCAGCTCAGAGCTCCTCCTGGGTCTAGATCAGCTGTGGTGAGCAGAGCTGCATGCAGGGACCCCAGCCACTACATGGGACCATGGTTAAAGTCTCAGTGTGGAGGTGTATGCTCAAGGGAAGACACACTAAGCAGCACTCGTGCAGCTTCTACTGGGTTAGACTTTTTTTTTGGTACTGGGGATTGAACCTAGGGGTGCTTTGTTACTGAGCTACATCCTTTTTTGATACATGGTTTAGTACAAGTTGAATTAATCATTTTGAAATGAAATTAGTCGATTGTTAACAAGTCATTCTCACCACATCGTTGAAATTGGCACCTAATTTGCGATCCTCTTGCCTCAGCCTCACAAGTGGCTGGGATTAGAGGTGTGAGCCACCACACTTTGTCAAGGTTAGAAACTTCTAAAAATTAAAAGTTGAGGCAGTAGATTATCTCAAACAAACAAAAGATGAACACAGTTTCTGGGAAGAAGCCATCCCTTTTGCTTGGCAATGTGGTTCCTCAGGTATGCAGATATCTTCCTCACTCCCAATTCAGAGTCAGGGAAGAATACTTATGCAGAAGAGGCCCCGCTAGGCAATTCCCAGGCTGGGAGGCAGGCAGGAAATGAGCCAGCCCAAGCAGAGACACAGGCCAGAGCAGTGAGGCCAGACATTCAGAGCCACACCTGCATCAGCAGCCCAGGGACCCTGCTCACTGCTCATGTCTGAGTCCCAAAAGGGAAGAGGTAAGGGGCCAACAGCACACACAGAATGCTCAGCCACTAGATTCTTTTTTTTTTTTTTTGTACTGAGGATTGAACTCAGGGGCACTCAACCATTGAGCCACATCCCCAGCCCTATTTTTTTTTTTTTTGGAAGCCCAGCCCTATTTAGAGACAGGATCTCACTGAGTTGTTAGTGCCTTGCTATTGCTGGGCTGGCTTTGAACTCATGATCCTCCTGCCTCAGCCTCACTGCACCACTAGATTCTTGAGTGTGAGAATGGGCATCCAGAAGCCACCTTTGTCAGGGCTGGGGTGAGCTCAGAGACAAGGCCTGCTTAGCATGCTCAACACCCTGGGTTCCATCCCCAGCACCACAAAAAATAAAAGAATGAAAGAGGAGGACCAGAAATCTTTGACAGAATGAGGGCTGTCGGGGCTACAGGGAGGCAGGCCCTGCAATTCAGAAGTGAGGGGACTGGTCCTAGGCACAGCTAACAGGGCAAGGCAGGTGGCCCCCAGTGACAGGCCCAGGATGCTATGAGCATGAGACCCATAGCTCTCACACCCCACAAAGTAGGCTTGCACAGGCACACAGAGGAGCCCAGGACAGGGAACTCGAAGCAAATGTACATAGTCTGGCTCACCCCCTCATTTCCTAGACTCTTTCCAGCTTGCTGAAGTACCTCTGATGGCCCCAAGGTTCCTACTGGCTCTGAGAGACAACACTCAGAGGTGGGGTCTTCTGATCCCTGACTGCACCTTCTGCACCCTGGCCCAGGCAGACACCTGAGCAAATACCAGACTGAAAGTCAGTTCTAGAAACAGCTTGTGGTCTGCCCAGACTGAAATCCCATCCTGAACCTGGCCCTAGGCCCTATCATTGCCTCTCAACACAGCTCCAGAGAGAAAACCCTCCCCATCAGTCCTAAGTGTCAGAGGCAGTGAGTGGACTAGTGTCTATCCCTCTCTTAAAGAATAAAGAAATGGTCAAAGGCAGACAATAGGAGGCACAGGAACACCCCAAATGTTCACATGCAGAACAGCCCAGACTGGCATGGCCACTCCCAGGCAGAGGTCTAAGCCCTGGCTTCCCACAGGGCTTCTTCCTACTCCTCACCCCACTGCCTTGACCAGACCTTGAGGATCTCACCTCATGTCTCCAAGCTTCCTGCTGATGGCAGAGCCCACGGTGGACAGGGCAGCAGATGTCTTCTGTCCTGCCTGTGAGAGGGTTTCCTGGGTCTTCTTGTAGCTAGGAAAAAGACACACCAGTTAGACAGACCAAACAGCAAGGACAGTCACAACCCATCACCAAGGAAACCCTCCCTGTAGCCCGGAGAATAGCCACAGGAGAATACCCGAGGGAAAGGTGGGGAGGAGTGTGGCAGTGGCAAGCAGTGCTGAGGTGCTGTGGAGGCAGCGCCCAGCTGCCTCCCTCACTGAAGTCTCACCTCCAACACCCAGAGCTGCAACCCCCACCTTGTGGGGAGACTTCACCTTACAATCCAACCTCCCCTACAATGCACCTGATACTCAGCCCACTCTGCTGTCTTCTCATGGCACTTCTGACTGCTTGAAAATGACACCTGCCTGCTGCAGAGAAAACAGGTTCCAGAAGCCCTGGGTCTGGCTATACACCTGGGTGAGCAGTGCTAGAACAGAAGCCAAGAAAGTCCCTAGCTCTCTGCCCAAACAGGCAAATGCAGGCCCAAGGCTTCCCCTTCCTTTTCTCATGAGACAGTCTTTTGAGGGGAGAAAATGAAAGCTCACTGCACCCATTGAAGGGACCAGGGGTGGGGCAGCATCCACAGTGCAGACTGGCACCTGTGGGGTGACCTCCAGACAAAGGAGCCCAAAGCAAAGACCTCCTCTCCAATCCCCTTTAGCCCCTTCCAGCATCCACCCACAGGAGGGCACATCCCATTGAGACCTGCTGGCATCGGCATCAGGAGGAAGGGTACAGGGTGGGCAGTCAGGATGCAGAGGCTGCAGGGATGGCAGGGACATAGGCCCACTGTGAAAGCCAATACCTGAGGCTGCTGGCTCTGGTCCAGCAGCAACCACAAAAGACATGCAGCTTCTAACATGACAGAATCTGCCGCCAGACTCAACCAAAGCCTTAGGGACCACAGCTCAGTGTGGCAGCTAGGAAACGAGGCTGAGTAAAGGGTAGGGTGGGGCTCTCAAGGCTGATAGTATCACTGGGCCTATGTGAGGAGCTTCCTCTGGGAAACCCGGCTAAGCCTGAGGGAGCAATGACTGAGATCAGCCTTGCAGGAAGGCACAAGCTTCTGTCTCTATCAGTATCATCAGGCTGCAGGAGGCACCAGCAATGACCTTCTGAGCTCTTCTTCCCCCATCCTTCCCACTCCTAGTAGACTGCTATGAAGGCATCAATTGTCCTCCTTTGCCCTCCCAATAACTGTCACCCAGCAGGCCAGGAGACCACAACCCAGGGCAGGGGCAGGTGTGGCAGCATGCTACACATGCAGCCCCAAGGACCAGCACTACAGCCTCCTGGACTGAGCTGGTACCCCCTGCTAGAACACACTCAAGGCCCAGCCACCTGAACCCTCTCCTGCCAAAGCAAGGGAAACAAGACTCTTATAAGCCACAGAGTGAAGCTGAAACTAGGGTGTTCTCATCAAACACTAAGAACAAGGTAACCAAGGACTGGCAACATACAAATTCAGAAAACATTCCCCTCACTTTTCCCTGAAAAACCACACACACAAATCCATGTCAACATTCTGTGGTCTATGGAGTGAAGAGTCTAAAGTAGAGGATTTAAGGAAAAACCCTGGAGCTATGGGTGTGACTCAGTGGCACAGTACTTGCCTAGCAGGCTTGAAGCTCTGGGTTTGATCCCCAGCACCAGAAGAAAACAAAAAATCCTCACAGAATCTCTATTTGTGGTCAAAGGGTGAAGCTGCAGAAACTGAGGATGGACAGAAAATGAGCACCTGCATCCAGGGCTGCAAAGGGCACAGAGGGTCCAGAGGCAAGGCAGCAAGCTGGTAAGCAACACCTCATGAGGAGCCACTGGTCCCGCAGTGCCATGAGCCAAGCTCACACCAAGATGGGCTCTCTAGCCCTCAGCACTTCTGGGTGTGAGACAGGGAACACAAGAAGTCCCCTTTAGAAGTAGGAGCCTCAGGGCCAGGATGCAGCTGCCTGCACAGGTCTTTGCAGGACACCAATATCATTAGCCCCCACCCCACCCGCAGGCTCCAACACTGCAACTCCGATCTCTATACTCCTGGCTGAGGAGGGCAGGGACTCCACCTCTTTCATAGGTTCCAGTGCCTTGGGTCCATCAGGGGCCTCCGACACTCCCTAGAGACATACGAAGTTGGCTACCATCACCACCTAACAAGATGGAGGCTGAGACCAGGAGGTTGAAGAGCAGAGCTAGAAAGCTTGTTCAGGAGCTGTGCAACTCCAATTAGCTCCTCTCTGTGAGTTATTTAAACCTTTAGAGAGTAGAGCCCAGGGTGTGTCCACTGGCCAGTATGGAGATCTGGTGGATGTCCTTTTCCCTTCCTTTCTCCTGAGTTTCCCTTTTGAGGCTGCCCCAGTCCCACTCAGGCCAACTAGAGGAAACCAGCTCTCTGACCATAGCAACTAGTCCACTGAGACTCATACCTGGGCTACCTTGTTGTTGGTCACCAAGGATGAGTCTGGGGCTTCTCTGGCAGGAGAGTCCTCCCAGCTCCCCCTTTGGCCAATACTTTTTAGCATTCTGTCTGCTTTCTGTCACCTGTAACCTAAAGAACTTAAAGTGGACCAAACAGTAACCAAGAGTGTGGTCTGTTCTTAGCATCAGGTTTTCAGCAAGATCAACCTACAAAAAGAACCTAACAAAGTGACGGTTTCATAACCAATGAATTGTGCTGCTGGCAGCAGCATAAGCTATGTGAGCATGGCACAGCTTCCTGAGGGCTAAACCCAGACACACCACATGCTCAGCCACATTCCCACTCCACTCCTCCAGGGTGCTGCTGGCTGAAAAGAACCTATTATACACATGTGAGTCAGGAAAGCCATCAAGCTCATTCCTATCACCTTCCCCTGTAAAAGCTCCGGGAAGCTGAATGCTGTCAACAACCCATCTCTTGCAGAATGACCAGGATAGATGCCCACCAGGCAGACACAGGACACCAATATCATCAGCCCCCACCCCGAGATGCTCTATCCTAGACTGTCAGTACAGAAAGGCCCCTGGTTCCAGGTTCCAGAAGCATCACTATGACAACTCCCCCACACCAAGGGAACAGGTTCTCCCAGGGTAAGCTCTTGGAAAGAGGTATTTCACCTGAGTCATGGATTTGTCTCAGAGGGTCAGAAGTCTATATGTCCTAAAGCTTTTTTTAATTTCTGTAGTTCTGAGGACAGAACCCAGGGCCTCACACATGTTAAGTAAGTGCTCTTTCACCAGCTCCTTTTTTCACAGTTGCCCAGGCTGGCCTGGAACTTGCAATCCTCTTGACTCAACCTCCTGAGTAGGTGGGATTACTGGTGTGAGCCACCATGCCTGGCTCTCCCGAGCTCTTTGAGAAACTATGTGAGATAATTCCCCAGTAGCTCTTTATCAGGTGGCTGGACACACACAATAGGACAAGTTTCTCAAGACTACTTTTGGGTTGAGTCTGCGTTGTGAACCTGTCTGCATACTCTGACCCACAGATGACAGATTGTCTCCTTCCCAGGGACATTCTCAAAGTCACTGACTAGTGCAGCACTAACAACAGTCCACAGGTGCTCCTGGACACCTTGGGCAAATATCTGGCTGTTGAACCAAAGCACACAAACGGCCAGAGCTTCCTAGAGCCTGGCTCTCATGTGACATCAGACAGCAAAGTCCTCAGGCACAGCAAGCCAAACTGGTTCCTAAGAACCTTTGAGACCTCAGCAGCAGCATTTCCTCCCAGCCCAAATGGGGAAGGACCTTGCGCCTGCATTTTACAGCAATCATGAGAGCACATCTTCCTAAACAAGTGTTGGAAAGTCCCACATAAAAAGACGTCTGAGCCAGGTATGGTGGCACAAGCCTGTAACTGCAGCAACTTGGGAGGTGGAGGCAGAAAGACTGCAAGTTCAAAGCCAGCCTCACCAATTTAGCAAGATCTTATTTCAAAATTTAAAAAATATACATAATAAAAAAGGCTGGGGCTGAGGATGTGGCTCAAGCGGTAGCGCACTGGCCTGGCATGCGTGCGGCCCGGGTTCGATCCTCAGCACCACATACCAACAAAGATGTTGTGTTCGCGGAAAACTGAGAAATAAATATTAAAAAATTCATATTCTCTCTCTCTCTCTCTCTCTAAAAAAATAAAAAATTTAAAAAAAAAAAAGGATGGGGATGTGGGCTGGGGATATAGCTCAGTTGGTAGAGTGCTCACCTCACATGCCCAAGGCCCTGGGTTCAATCCCCAGCACCCCACCACCACCCCTCCCCACCCCCCACCCCCACACACGGCTGGGGATGGCTCAATGGTTAAGTGCTCCATTGGTTCAATTCCAACTATTAAAAAAAAAAAAAAATCCACAAAAGAGATGTCTAAAGGCTGGGGTTGTGGCTCAGTGGTATAGCACTTGCCTAGCATGCATGAGGCACTGGGTTCAATCCCCTGCACCATATTAAAAAAAACCCTAAATAAGCAAAATAAAGGTATTATGTCCATCTACAACTAAAAATATTGAGAGAGCGAGAGAGAGAGCAAAAGAGAGCTAGAGAGAGACGGGGGGAGAGAGGTGTCTGAATATCCTCTACCCAATTCAAAGACATTACAATCAGACTGGAGCACAGATAATTCATGCTAAACATTAGCATGTCATTTAACAATCAAAACAGCAGAAGTAACTGAACTACAGCTCTGATAAGACACACAAAGCTATTCATGTGTAATCCACCCTCCACTGACATGCTGCGTGACTGACAGAGCAGCACCTCTCACACCACAGGACTTCTTTGTGATCCCACCAGCACAGCTTAACCTCCCACCCACCCAAGAGCCCCTCAGTACAAATGAAGCTCTAAGACCCCAACAGCTGGAGTTTAGTCTGTGGGGGAAAGAGGACAACAAACAAGAATCCACCACCAGCAAAAGCACAGCAGATGGTCCTTGCTAAAAGCCAAGAGCACCTGCCCAGTTCAGGCCCCACATCTAAGGCATAGAAGCTTTAATGTGATCTGGTGGCTGAGTGAATTTCTTTCAGCTGCTATGCCCTTCCAAAGGGAGCTCAAAGGATAGTTTTATTTGTACTTGAGAGGAAAAAAATAGCCAGCATATGCTAAAATGCAGTTGGTGCCAAATGTGCACAACTTCCCCACCCCAGGGAGTCAGAAGGAGGAACGGAGGAAAGGGCTTGATGGCACAGGCACTCACAGGTCAGACTGGGTCACTTTCTCATTCCACTCTCCAAGTTTCTCAGAAGTTCTCACATAGCTAAAAACAGAAAGTCTGTGGTAAATATTTAGGATGATTTAACCTCGGGCTTTGAACTGCTGATGAAACTTCTTCTGAAGACAGAAGGACTAACTGGCAGGAGCACCTGCCCTCCAACCTGCCCCAGAACAAGCCAAGGCCAGCTAAGGCATTGGCAGAGCGGAGCTGACTACTCATTTTCTACCACACCAAGATGGCCTTGATCTTTTATTGAAAGAAGGCTTCCAGAGGCAGTACTGCTCTGGGGAGCTGGGAGAGCATAGCTCTGAGCCCCAGAATGCTCTGACAGCCACCCTTTGGGACTCAAAACCTATAATATCCCAAGGCAAGAGTGTTGGGCTTCCACAAATGAGGTTTTGGAAATAAAACTTGTCCTGTCCTGTGAGACACAGCTTTCAGAAACATTTCATCTCCAAAGACATGCTGTGTCGAGGAGCCACGGGGCCAGGGCCATAACAGAAGACAGCAGAGGACACATGTTCATGTCAGCAGACCTAGAAAACTCACTCTCGTTGAGGACCTAACAGGTGCTCTCTCTAATATGGACTCTGAAACACCTTCCTTTTGCCAACTTCTGCTTGGGCAACTAGCGTGTCCATCTACCTTTTGGAACATGTATACTCTAAGTAAATACAGGTATGATCCCTGACTCAAAGCCTCTGTCTAGCTGTTCCCAAGCAGATTTCCTCAATCCCTATGGCTGAAAGTATCTGGTCTCCAAGTACTCATACTCTCCACCTGCAAGACAGAGCCACTCTCTCCAACCAGCAGGGCATGCCCCCTAGGCATGGTACCTACGCGTTAGAGACCTGCACATCGTGCCAGCTCCTGGACAGGTTCTGCTTCAGCCCCCCCAAGGTAGAGAGGCCCAACCTCCTTTTCAGCTCTCCACAGTGCCTCTCCTTGGCTGCCAGGACCTGGCGTAGAGTGACAATTTCTTCTTCCACCTACAAAGCACATAGTTGACATGATGGGCCATTGTTACTTCAGGAAGTGACCAACACCCTCATCCATGCTGCAATAACGTTTCTCAGAATTATGTAACAATTTTCTGCTTACAAAAATACATCCCATTTTTAGGACTAGCATCTACAGCAGCATTTTTTTAATCTGACCAAGCTCCCCACTTCTGGTGAGGCTGTCATCAAAGCAGTGAGAGGTATCTCAAGGTGACCAGGTGAGGCCTGTCAGAGCTCTTCCCAGGGAATGGGCATATGCATGAATGAGAAGCAGCTTCTCCCACTGAGCTCTGGGTCTCAGCTTGGACACAGCAACACCTATGGGGGAATCCCCTATGCACTGAGAAGGAAGCAGAGCGGAAAGATTGAAGGGCAGAGACCCAGGTGACAGAAAAACATTCCTATGACAACACGGGTACTTCTGAGGCCAGCTCCAGCCCCTGGCAAAAGCCAGTTACACAAGCCAGGCACCATGATACACTCCTGTAATCCCAGACCCTCTCTCTAAAGTGCCCTGGGTTCAATCATGGTACCAAAAAAAAAAGCCAGTAACACAAGCCAAAAAGTAAATTCTCTTTTGTGCTTAAGGCAGTTTTGAGTCGAGTAACACAAAGATTCCTGATAATAAGGACTTGAATTTTCTTAAGTCTTAAATTCAAAAATGAAAGAATTCTGAAGTGAGCATCCTTTGAAGCCAGTTTCTATGTTAAGTAGTTGTTATAAAAAACTCCCTTTCGGCCAGGCATGGTGGGGCACTCCTGTCGCCCCTGCTGCTTGGGAGGCTAAGGCAGGCAGATCACTTGACCCAAGAGTTCAGGACCAGCCTGAGCAACACAGTAAGACCCTGTCCAAAAAAACAAAACAACAACAAAAAAAAATCCCTTTCCTAAAAAGCAGGGGCAGGGCTGAGATTGTAGCTCAGTGGTAGAGCGCTTGACTAGCATGCATAAAGCATTGGATTCAATCCTCAGTATCACACAAGCATCACATAAAAATAAACAAGTAAAATAAAGGTACTTTGTTCATCTACAACTAAAAACAAATTTTGTAACAGGGGTAGGGTTGTAGCTCAGTAGTAGAGCACTTGCCTACCATGTGTGAGGTACTGGATTTGATCCTCAGCACATTAAATAAATAAACGAAATAAAGGTATTATGTCCATTTATAACTAAAAAACAAAAGCCAGCTTAGGGCCCACTTACTACTAGCTTATTTTTTAGAAAACAATTCAAGCCAGGCACAGTTGCACATGCGTATAATCCCACTGGTTTGGGAGGCTGAGGCAGGAGGACTGTAAGTTCAAAGCCAGCCTCAACAATTTAACGAGACCCTAAGCAACTCAGCAAGACCCTGTCTCAAAATAAAAAATAAAAAGGGCTGGGGATGTGGCTCAGTGGTTAAGCACCCCTGGGTTCAATTCCAAGTTAAAAAAAAAATAAAATTCAAATGCAATGACTAACAGGGTGCAAGAGCATGTAGTCTAATTGTCTTGGGGAGCATGTAAATTAAAACTTTTTTTTTTTTTGAAAGGCTGCATTCTTTTGTTGTTCTTGTTGTTGCAGATGGACACAATACCTCTATTCTTTTTATGTGGTGCTGAGGATCGAACCCAGTGCCTCACACATGCTAGGCAAGCTCTCTACCACTGCTCTATGACCCCAGTCATTGAAACTTTTAAATGACACAAAACCTCTTCATCTTGTAATTCAACTCTGAAAAACACTCTGTGGCTTCAGTTTCTAAACTGACACACTCTGAAATAAAAGCAAAATCTCTTTAAAGCCCATGCTATTTTTCCCTCATCCTCCTTTCAATCCAAAGATAGTTCCATGATGTCCTCCTGGTCTCAAAGTTGGTCCAAAGACCAAGGTCCAACGGCTCAACTCGTTCTGCTTAGACTCAAGTCTGGTCCCAGAACACTCAGGACAGAGCTGCCCTCTGAAGACAGAGAGAGACCTACACAAAGAGCAGAAGCCGACTGGGAGGGCTCTGAAGCATGACGGAAGCCCACAGCACAGCGTGGAGCCTGCAGAGCCCCAATTCAGTCCAGATGGGCACCAAGGTTAGATATTTAACATTAAACTTGGCATCATGGATTGAAATCAAACTCTTGGGAGTTGTCTTAAAAAATACAACTCAAGGGCTGGGGTTGTGGCTCAGTGGTAAAGCATTTGCCTAGCATGTGTGAGGGCCTGGGTTCAATCCTCAGCACCACATACAAATAGAGGTACTGTGTGCAACTACAACTAAAAATAAATAAACATTTAAAAATACACACATACACACACACACATATATACATATACATATACGTATACATACATATATATATATATATATATATATATATATATATATATATATATATACATATATATCAGCAGACCTTTGTTAGGAGAATTCAGGTTGATATCTGCCACGACAAAAATGGAGTCAGAAAGTGTCAAGTAACTGGGAAATAAACAGGGTGGAGGTCTCCACCAGGAAGGAAGCAGGAGACTTTTGTTCTTAATTCCTATTTTACTCTTAAGGGACTCTTACCTTCAAAACAATAAAGCACCGTCAAAACAAAATTAAGGCATATGTATTCCTATGGTCTTAAAAACAACTGTCAAAGCCAGGTACAGTGACCATGCATATAATTCCACTACTCGGGAGGCAAAAGAAGGATGGCAAGTTCAATGCCAGCCTCAGTAACTTAGTGAGACCTTTTCTCAAAATAAAAAAGGGCTAGAGATGTGATGTCGTTAAACACCCTTGGGTTTAATTCCTCGTACAAAAAAGAAAAGTTCCAGGCCAGCGTAGGCAAATTATGAGAGCTTGTCTCAAAATAAAAAATAAGAGGGGCTGTGGCTCAGTGGTAAATCCCCAGTAACTCCCCTATAAAAAAGAAAAAAAAAAGGGGAGGGGGGAACACTGTCAAATGTTAACTCCAATGGAGAAAATCCCAGCAGACAGCATGCTCAGAGAGGTCAAACCTGAGTAGATGCTCCCCTAAAAACCTAAGTGCCAGGCAGAGGCAGTAGAGATTAGGGTCTACTTCTACCGCCAGTGGTTCTGAGTCTACTCCACAGAGTTGGGCACATAAGGAGATAAACATGTAATAGGTGGGAACACAGTAGGTGGGTAATCCCCCAGGGCAATTCCTTCAGACTATAGGCAGTGCTCTGGCTCCTCATTAATCCAAGATGGCCTGGACTCATGAACACCCCAGGACAGACAGCCAAATCACAGCACCTTGGCAAGCTCGGCCCTCAGCTCCTCCTCCTCAGCCTCCGTCAAACCCTCAACAGCAGGAGTCCGGGCAGTCACACCTGGGTCGACAGGGACATCGGTCATGAAGTCAGACAGCAGACCTTTGTTAGGAGAATTCAGGTTGATATCTGCCACGACAAAAATGGGGTCAGAAAGTGTCAAGTAACTGGGAAGTAAACAGGGTAGAGTTCTCCACCAGAAAGGAAGCAGGAGTGATGGGACAGGTGACAGGTAGAGGGAAAGAGACTAGCAATGCTCCTCTATGAAAGACCTGTGAAGACAGCCTGGGCATCAGATGGAAGGCAGGTACTTCTCAAGCCACCTGAGAGGCAAACCTAATACCCCCAGTGCTGCTGGAGCACGCGAAATACTGGGCACGGCAGCCAAACCCTGGTTTCCCTGTAAGAATACTATCTTCCAAGGCAGAAAACCCTGGCTATAAAGAAAGTGGCTGAATGTAACAGACTTCGCATTTTAGAGCAAAGGAGTTTAACACGGCCATAAACACACAAGCAACACCTTGCACTCAAATGGTCTGCCAGGAACATGCTAAAATTACAAGGAACACGTGCTAGTTATCCAGCCACTGCAAGAAACCAGCAAAAGAAAAAACACCTTTGATGTCATTCTTGAACCCCATCCCACAGCCAGACATTAACACATGCAGAGGGGGGAAGGGGGCGTACTGCCTCCCCACACCTTGCCACACTGGATCATGCTCTAATTCCTGTAGTCGCTATTTTTCCTTCACATTAAGTGTATCTTCTTGTCTGCACTAAAGGCCCAGAAGACTCAACATAAGGAAAAACATTACTTCAGTTCTCTCCAACTACAAATATATGACTTATTGTTTAGTACCTTTTTATACAATCAACACTGAAAACATCTTCCCTCTTAACCAGCATTTTCTGTGAACAAAAATAGTAATTTGTATTCCAATTAAAATAAAGGCATAAAGACTGGAAAGAAGGAAAAGTGTATTTTTTTTTTTTTTTTTAGTGAGAGAGAGAGGGGGACAGAGAGAGAGAGAATTTCAATATTTATTTATTTTTTAGTTCTCGGCGGACACAACATCTTTGTTGGTATGTGGTGCTGAGGATTGAACCCCGGCCGCACGCACGCCAGGCGAGCGCGCTACCGCTTGAGCCACATCCCCAGCCCGAAAAAGTGTCCTTAATCAAAGTAAAGTTTGTCAACTGTACAAATTCTAAAGAGTCTACTAAAAATAAACTGAATGCACTGAAACCAGCAATGCTGTACTTAGAGCAGTGAGCTGCTGGACAACGTGGCGCACGCCTGTGACCCCAGCAGCTCAGGAGGCCAAGGCAAGAGGACTACGAATTCAAAGCCAGCCTCAGCAACTTAGTGAGACCCCGTTACAAAATAAAATATAAAAAGGGCTGGGGGTGGAGGGTGCTGGGGTTGTGGCTCAGTGGAAGAGTGCTTGCCTACAAGTGTGAGGCACTGGGTTAGATTCTCAGCACCACATTAAAAATAAATAAATAAAATAAAGGTATCGTGTCCATCTACAACTAAAAATAATTTTCAGAAGTAGTCATTAAAAGAAAAATAAAATTCAAAATATAGGGCTGGGAATGTGGCTTAGTGGTTGAGTGTCCCTGAGTTCAATCCCCAGTACCAAAAAGTAAAAGTAACTGGCTGCACCTTGTTTTCTTCACATGTCCCACACTGCTAAAGCTGCACATTTTTCTGGCATTCAACAAGTGCTTATAAAATAAAAGATCTATTTCTTCTATCAATGATTCTAATTTTTAACTGAAATCAACCTACATTATTTTATTTCATCATTCACTGTATTGAGACTCAAGTTCAGTAAGAACCTTAAAATCACTACAAGTTTTCTCCCATATTTTAAGAAATGAAGCACTTTTGACAGTTTCCCCTATAAAGCTAAAACTTGGTCCTATAGAAATCACCCCCAGATAGAAACCAAGATACTGAACTCATCACTAATTTACAGAAGGGATTAAAATCAGGAAAATATCTTACCAATGGTACTACAGAAAATAAGTGTGGAGGTGCTGCCATAGACAAAAATTAGTGAGCTAAAGCATTTAACCGTAGGGGGTAGGTGAGTCTCAACTCTCAATGACTATACTCATCTACAAAATGAGGGTAACACAAGGACCAATCTCAAAAGGTCACTCTGTAATAATAAATAAATAAATCACTTGAGACACAGGTTTATGGTGGCTATCTGCACATCATAAATGCTCAAGTGTTTTCTGTATTCCCATGATCAGAATCTAATAGCTGTGATACTCACCTCAACTAAAGATGCAAGTAAAACATTAAAAAGTCATCTTAATTTATCAGAGATGGAAATTCTACACTCAACTATTTTGTATATAGCCACCAAAAGCAGGAAAACTTCCAAAAATGTATCAGAACTCAGGAATTCCAATGATTAATTAATATGCTGATACAAGCCAAACAGTTTAAAAAAAAAAAAAAAGCTTCCTGAACTTGTCAAAGTAGTTATATCTATGAGTATTCAGCATCCCATTTCTAGAGCCCCAAAGTGGAAGACATATTTGTACCATCTTCTCTAGATTTTAATTTCCCGGGCCAGGACACACAACTGTAATTCTAGTGACTCTCGAGGCTAGGGCAGGAGGATCTTAGGTTGAAAACCAGCCTGGACAATTAGTGAGTCCCTAAGCAACTTAGTGACACCCTGTCTCAAAAAATACAAAGGAGGGGCTGGGGTTGTGGCTCAGCGGTACAGCGCGGCCTCGCACGTGCGAGACCCTGGGTTCAAGTGAAATAAAGGTGTTGTGTCCAACTACAACTAAAAAAATAAATATTTTTTTAAAAACACAAAGGACTGGGGAATGTGGCTCAGTGGTAATCCGTCCCTGGGCTCAATCCCCAGTATCAACACACACACACACACACACACACACACACACACAAGATCTTAATTTCCTGGGCCCATTCCACACCCCTCAGTAGCCACCTCATACTGTCTGGGCGTCTGTTCCGGAAACAGGCCGGGTGTGCGGGGTGTGCCCCTGACTCACTCCAGCCTCTTCCCAGGAGGCAACCCCATGAGAGCCAGGAGCAGCGCTGCCACCCAAGGGGCGCGGCGCTCAACGCTGGTTCACCTCCTCTGGCCGCCAGGAGCCGCCTACGACACTCGGCCCGGGTCCAGGGCTACCTGGGTATCCCCGACGCCCTGCGCAGGGACGGAGGCGGGCACAGCCAACAAGGGCAGGGGGTGAATGATGCTGCGGAAGCCGCCCGGAGTGAGGGAAACCCAATTGAGAGGCGGGGACGCCAGTCCCAGCGGAGGCCCGGAGGGCCGCTGGGAAGAAGCCGAAGATGCACACTGCGACCGTCGCGAGCGTGGAGGTCAGGGGCCCGCGGGGACTGCAGAGCCGCGGGGCTGTAGGGCACAGGCTGAGGGGGCGGAGGCGGCGGAGGGGCCCGAGCTGCGAGAAGCGGGACCCGGGAGGGGCGGGATGCGGGGCGGCCCGGGCCCGAGTACCTTGGCCGGCGGAGTCCATGTTCATGCGCCAGCCGGGCCGCAGCTGGCGTCCGGGCTTGGGTCACCAGCGCTACCGGGACCTAGGGGCGGCACCGGGAGTCGCCCACCAAGCACTCGAGAGCCAGCGGAACGATCCGCCCGCCGCGGCAGCACGTAATCATCGACGTGCCGACCCACTTCCGCTTATGCGCGTACTGCGCCTTCGTCCCGCCCCTACAGGTGGCGTCCAATGAGAGCAGTCTTTGGTCCCGTCTCCCTTTACCCGTGTGGCCCTGATAGGCCAAAGCTGCAGGCAAAGCCGGAAGTGGAGGCTGGGGGCATCCCTCCCAGGTTGACTCCACCAGCGAGACGCACAGGTAGAACGGCTGTCAGAGCAGGAGCCCGGGAGAGGTGGGAAGCGGGAGGACCATCTAACTTGGCGTCCGACGCGAGGCGCTGAACCCGCGGAACCATCGGGGCGTGTGTGCAGCTGCCCCCAGGAGCCTTGGCCGCGTCAGACCCAGGAGATCCTACCAAGGCCCAACCCTTGACCTGGGGGGAGTCGGCCTCTCCTCCCAACCCCCGCAAGTCTTTTTTGTCCTAGTTTTCTTTTTTCAGATTGTCCTCTTTGTGAGCACAATTGTTTAGGGTTGCGCAGAAAAAGACCATGATTCGTACTGTGCCCTGTAGGCGCCGCTGCCCGCCCCCTGGTTCAATTCCTAGACCCCTGCCTGATCTAGCGCGTCTGCGCCAGCAGAGTTCTCACAGACGTGGACACTGCGGGGACCTCCTCGCTCGCGCCTGCGGGCTAACCCTGTGTGTGCACCCCACAGTTTTCTCACTTCTCACAACAACCTGTGAACCAGTACTAGCACCCTCGCCGCTTTACAAATGAAGAGACCGAAGCCAAGGTAACTTGCCCAAGGTCATTCAGCTAGCTGAGGGGCTACCAGGATTCCAGAGATTTTGGAATAAGATCCTGCCTGACTTCAAAGGAGAGAGGCTTGACCATCAGGCACCAACTGCTAAAACAAGTCCCACCATGTTCTTTCTTTGGCCCTTGCTCACTCTTGGAAGTCAATGGTATTCACACCCTGTCAAATCTATGATTGCCCTAGACTGACTGTAGTCCCCACTTCCAGCCAGGCCACTACAGGTACTGGTACACACACACACACACACACACACACACACACACACCAGACCTGGAAGCCTACTTTCACCTGGCTGTTCCTACTTTCACCTGGCTCCCCTCTTCCCACAGGTGTTTTTCTAGTACTCATAACATCCAGGTGATAATATACATCCAGATGATAATACTTACCATATGATAATATCTTGTTGAGGGGTGCCCAATAATACATCATCCCACTTGCCACCTTATTCAATCCAACCTGGCCAGCCTCTGTCCACAAGAGGCTGGGGATGACAGGGACAGCCAACACTCCCTGCTTGAGGAAGCCACTACATTAGATGTAGTGGTGAGCAGAAGCCTTCTCACATTCTGTGTTGCATCCCTGAGCCATGAACAAAGTCCAAGCCTGGCCCGAGAGTAGGCCCAGCAATGAGTAGTCAGTGCAACTATCTCTAGGCCCTGTGCCATCCTGTGCCAAATTACTCCAAGTCTGCAGTCTCCATGAGCTGTCTCCCACAGAATGTAGAGGTGGGAAGGCAGCCCTGCAAAGCAACTAAAAATGTCTACCTGCTGAGACATTGTGGCCCTGCAATGCCGATGTCCTTTCACAGCTAGGGACAACTTGTACACTTAATCACTGAGGGGACATCCTCTTCTCAGGAACCATCCCCAAAACCAAGGCCAGGTTAAGGGTGCCTCCCTGTGGCCCCAGAGCCTGTTCCTGACAGTCTTTTGCAATGACAGGCACCCATTACACAGCATTGCCATAAATTGGGTCAGGTTCACCGTTGCATTCCTTTTGGGAACTGGGACATGTGTCCAAAATTGTTTGTGGAAGAGAGAGGAAAGAGGGAGGTATAGAAAAACAAAGGGAAGGTCTGAACACCCCAGGGAATGGTAAGCATGATCCACACATACTACCCAACCTCCCCAGACTCCAGGTCAGGACTCCCTGCAGGACCACCTTCTCTGGTTGGGAGTGTAGAAGGGGAATGGTCCTAAGGCCTAGAAGGTGTACAGGTACCCATGCATCAGCCTTGGGGGCCATGGGCTACAGTTCCCAGGGCAACTGGAAGTCCTCGGGATCCAGTGGGCTGCAGTGAGTTGCCTCCACATTCTTGAGGTGCTTGTGTGCCAGAAATAGTGCCAGCTGCCGGCGCCGCCGCGGGCTGAGACCTTGGCCCACAAGCCAGGGGAAACTAGGCCCATGTGGCCCCCAGTCCTGGTCCTCCAGCTCCTCCTGGCAGCCATCACGGTAAGAGCGCAGCGTGGCCAGGCACCACTCATCATCTACACGGTAGCGAGCATAGAAAGCTGCCTCCTGTGCCAGGCTGCTGGCTCGCAGCCAGCGGGTCACAACAGCTCGGCCCTCACGTGCCATCACAGCTGGGTATCGGTGCTGCAGCAGGCGCAAAAGCAGCTCATTACCACGGTTGCCCTCCACGTCGCTGGGTGGCAGGGTGGGCAGGTGGCTGGAGGTGCTGACCACATCATCCTGCGTTCGTCGGAGCAGCAGCACTGGGCCGGGGTAGCAGCACAGCTGCTCTGCAACATTGAGGTTGAAGTGCTCCCGCACTGTTCGTACCACCAGTCCCTTCCAGCTGTGGGGCATGACTTTCAGGGCCAGTGGCACAAGATCATCAAAGGTGGCATCCAACACCAGTGCACCCAGCTCTGGGTAAGTCATGGTGGCCCAGGTAGCTGTGAAGCCACCGATAGACCAGCCATAGACCACCACGTGTTTGGGCGGGAAGTGCAAGCGGTGCAGGGCGTACTTCACCACCACATCCATGGCGTTGGCATCGTGCTGCGGGAAGGGCGCGCCTGTGCTGCCGCCAAAGCCAGGGTGGTTCCACCCCAACACAGAGTAGCCGGCCTCAAGTGGCGCTGACAGGCAGCCCATCTCATAAAAGCCCGCGTTGCCTTCGCAGCAGATGACCAGGCGCAGGCCCTGGCCCTGGCTACCAGGTTGCTGGCGGCGATCCATGAACATGGTGTCTATCTCATTGCCATCACAGGCAACCAGCTTGGCGCGCCGGCCATGGTAGCGCTCCACGAGGCGCTCCTGGCCCTGCTGTAGTAGCGGCAGCAGTGCGCGTGTCATCAGGAACATGGAGCCTGGATACACGAGCCAGCGGCCTAGTGAGTGAGCCAGCGCGTAACTGGCGAGCTGCCCTGGCAGCTCCCGGATCTGCTGTAGGAGGCACTGGGTCTGGCTTCGAGCCCCATGCGGAGGGCGCCCTTGCACATCCCCGCCCAGTGCCGCGTCACGCAGTAGCCAAACACCCGCTGCTGCCGCAGCACACGTCAGCGCGCGGTGACCACTGCCTGCGCCGTGCACGTCATCCCAGCGAAAGTCCACTGGCCAGTTGCGGAAGTTGTAGGTGTAGTTCGCAGTCAGATAGATCTTGAACACGTGTACCAGCGCCTTCACGAAGCAGATGACACACATTGGTGCCAAGGCTCTGTGCTATCCGGGGCCCAGTCACTGGGCTAAGTATCAGAGGGGGACCCAGGCCCGGCCCAGCGGGCGGCTGCGGGGGCGAGCGCCTCGCGGGGCAGCCTGGGGCATACCTCCTCTGGATAGACCCTAATGGCCTTTGTGACCTAGACCTTCCAGGACCATGGGGAGGCTGCATCTACCCGGCACAGACCAGCTTTGTGAGTCACTGTTGCTGAGGGAAGAGGTGATACTAGAGTGACGGGCACACAAAGGTTCAGAGGTGTGAACCTCAAGTTTTGCCACGCCCTCGGCAGGTCCTGCCCCAGCACCTCCCTCTTTCTTATCTGAAGATGACCACAAATGGACACCTCCAAGGTTGTTGGGGATAACCTGCCCCCTGGGGTCCCCTGGTGTATACCTCCCCTCAAGGACCAGGTCAAACAGGGCTGCTGCTGGAGCAGGGAGGCAGAATTTACTCCTGGCCTGCAGCTCTTGCCGCTGTTCCCGTTCCTTGTCAGGAAAGAGAGTGTGGGCAGGCTGGAAACTCCCCTCCCCCACCTCCTCTGGATCCTCTTTTTACTGGCATCAGCAGCAGCAAAGACCTTCCCCAGGTGGGTCCTGCCAGGCTGGGTTCCTCTTTTCCAGTCCCTGGTTGAGCCGCCCCTTCCCTTCAAACCACTCCACAAGCTGTACCTTCCTCTTTTCTTGAGGGCTCTGGTGGTTCTCAAACTTTTTCTCATACACTGGAGAGGGCCAACCCACTTGAGGGTCAAGGGGCAGATATAGAGGCCACCAGTTGGGCACCATTCAGGAGACTTATTTAATAATTTCCAAGATAGAAATAAAAATGCAGAGGGCTGGGGATGTGGCTCAAGCGGTAGCGCTTTCGCCTCGCATGTGTGCGGCCCGGGTTCGATCCTCAGCACCACATACAAACAAAGATGTTGTGTCCCCCGAGAACTAAAAAATAAATATTAAAAATTCTCTCTCTCTCTCTCTCTCTCTCTCTCTCTCTCTCTCTCCTCTCTCACTCTCTTTAAAAAAAAAAGAAATAAAAATGCAGAACCAGGAAAACCCAAACAGACCTGAGAGCCTGAGACACCAGGCTTTGGGGAAGAGAGATTCAGGGCCTCAAGAGCCCCCTCTGACTCCCCTGCTCTAGGTTGGATTGGAAAAACCACCTGGTCTAAATAGCCCCCTCTGGCTTTGGGATCAGCTAAGGGATGCTGCTATCTGTAGAAAGCTGCAGATGGGACAAGGATTAGTTGATCCCCCCCCACACACACTTGGGGTTTCCAATAAGTACAGAATATATAGTTAAAGTTGAATTTCAGATAAGCAGCAAATACTTTATGAGTATGTTCCAAGTATTGCAATCCCTGACATCACAGTGGGCATAGAAGTGTACCCATTAAACTATTGTTTTCACTTTCGGTACATGAGATTTCAAGACTTCACTATGGGCTGGGGATGTGGCTCAAACGGTAGCGCGCTCGCCTGGCATGCATGCGGCCCGGGTTCCATCCTCAGCACCACATGCCAACAAAGATGTTGTGTCCGCCGAGAACTAAAAAATAAATATTAAAAATTCTCTCTCTCTCTCTCTCTCTCTCTCTCTCTCTCTCTCTCTCTCTCTCCTCTCTCACTCTCTCTTTAAAAAAAAAAGAAAGAAAAAAAAAAAGAAGACTTCACTATAAAATAGCTTTGTAGTCAGTCAAAGTGGTGTGTGCCTGGAATCCCAGTGACTCAGGAGGCTTAGGCAGGAGGACACAAGTTCTAGGCCAGTCAGCAGCTTAGCAAGACCTTGTCTCAAAATAAAAAGGTCTGGGGATGTAGCTCAGTGGTAGAGAACACTGGGTTCAAACCCCAGTACTACAAAATAAAATAAAATAGATTTCCTGTTAGATGATTTGTCCAGCTGTTGTTTAATATAAGTGTTCTGAGCACATCTAAGATAGGCTAGTCTAAGCTATGACCTGCAGGTTAGGTGTATTATATACTTTTTTTTTTCTTTTTCAGTACTAGGAATTGAACCTAGGAGTGCTCTACCACTGAGCCACATCCCCAGCCTTTTTTATTTTATTTTGAGGCAGCTTCTCCAGTTGTTGGAATTATAGATGTATGTCATCACACCTGGCTTTTATTTATTTTATTTTTTTTTTAATTTTTTTTTATTTTTTTAATATTTATTTTTTAGTTTTCAGCGGACACAACATCTTTGTTGGTATGTGGTGCTGAGGATCGAACCCGGGCCGCACGCATGCCAGGCGAGCGCGCTACCGCTTGAGCCACATCCCCAGCCCACACCTGGCTTTAAATGAACTTTTTGCTTACAATATTTGCAACTTATGACAGGTTAAACAGGATATAACCCCATAATAAGTCAAAGAGCATCTGTATTTAAAAATTGTTTGTTTGAAATTCAAGTACAAGCCAGGCCTTAATCCCAGTAGCTGGGTATAAGGATGGTGTGAGGCCTTAGCCTAAGCAACTCCATTATAAAACCTTCACTTTGAAACCTGCAGTCTCATCTCACCATGGAGCCCTCCAATATGATCATCAGGCTTAGCCTGACATAAAGAAGTCACTTCTCCCCATCCCGACAAATTCAGAGTGAAGTCTCTGGCATGTTGTCCTCTCCCCGATAAGGGAGAGAGACAAGAAAATCAGAGTGGGGACCACCAGACCAGATACTTTAACCCAAAGGCAAATGATATCACTGATAAATCTGTGGCAGCTGATAGGGATTGAAAGGGTGGTCAGAAGCCCCCAAATTTAGTATAAATGATAGAGCAAATGAACAGACATCCAGCCAGCCAACACTGATGCCCCCCTGCTGGAGAGCCTGAGGAGGACCTGGACTGACATCCCAACTCTTCTCATCATTTGCTGATCCTCTGCACCTTCCTCACTGCTCTCAAACTCTACAGCCACATCTTGACCCTGGTGAGAGCCACGACTTCTCTCTATGACCCTCTCCTCAGCCGGCTGTCAGCCCCACCCCAGGAGAAGCCTGCCTTGGTTCCTGACCTGAGTGAGTGTGCATCTGCTGGACTTAGAGCCTAAGGCTGGAGACTTGTGATCTGACACTTGAGCTTAGCAGGCAGAGGGAATGTCTGTCATGAGCGTGTCATGATTAACTGTGTTTGCAGTGCTTAGAATTAATCTAGAATTGTTTGCTGTGAATTGATTATGTCTATTGCAGTGCCCAGCATTAAGGATTGTCATTTTCTTAATTAAGAACCTATGGAGTGAGGGGCTGCGGTTGTGGCTCAGTGGTAGAGTGCTCACCTAGCATGCACGAGGCACTGGGTTCGATCCTCAGCACCACATAAGTGTAAAATAAAGATATTCTGTCCCCCTAAAAATATATATATATATATATATTTTAAAAAAAGAACCTATAGAGTGAAATTGTATTGAGTGATTTGAGTGAATAAAGCAATGAAAAGAGCAGAAGTGCTTGGACATTCTTTATTTCTTCCCCTCGACTGCATAAGTTGCACCTTTTGCCCATTGCAACACTGGAGAAGCTAAGGCAGGAGGATTACTAGTTCAAAGCCAGGCTCATCAACTTAGTGAGGCCCTGAGAAATTTAGTGAGACCCTGTCTCTAAATAAAAAATTAAAAAGGCTGAGGATATGGCTCAGTGGTTAAATATCCCTGAGTTCAATCCCCAGTACAAAAAAAAAAAAAAAAAAAAAGTATAGAAGGTGTTTTCTGCTTTGTTTTGTTTTGTTTTTTTTGGGGGGGGGTGATATTTATTTTTTTAAGACAGGGTTAGTCTCACAAAGTTGCTTATGGCATTCCTAAGTTGCTGAGGCTGGCTTTGAACTTTCAATCCTCCTTCCTTGGCCTCCCAAGTGACTGGGGTTACAGGTGTGTGCCACAAGGGCAGATACTACATTTGGTTCTGATTCCTGGGAAAAGATAACCCTGGAGAGTCTTTGTCCTCCTGGGGGCACTCTCCCTGCCTCATCGGCTCTGAGACTTGTTTGGAAATGGAGGCTTTTTTTCCCAGCCAGGCCCACCTGCCCTTAGAGGAGGGGGGAGAATCAGAGACCGGATTCTGGAGGGCAGAGGTCAGCAGACTGGAGCCGCTAGTCCCCAGGGACTCCATGCCTTCTCTGGCCTGGCCCTTGACCCCACCAGCCCACAGAAGCCCAAGTGCCCCAGAACCATCAGCTCTGGTGATACAGGAAAGCATGTGACAGGAAGGGAGCAGTCCCCTCTCCAGAAGAGCCCCCTGGACTGGACCAGCTGTGGCAGGAGTGACCTTCTGTTCCCCACCCCCTCTGCTCAGGGAAGTGCAGCAGGGCTGGGGGGTTCTGTCCCTGCACATGGGCTGATGGAATCCCCTTTGGCTCCCCTACTCCAGGCAGTCATCTGAACATGCATCCCACCCCCACAGGGTTTGCTAGTCCTGGACCTCCACCCTCCCCCACTGAGGCAAAGCTTCCTCCCTGGCCAGTTCTGTTAGCCTCCCTGGAGGCCCTTGATTTATGCTGTTAAGTCGGCAGAGCCAACCTTGGAGAAGGAAGAAAAGGAGAGCGAGAAAACAAGCCCCAGAGGCCAGAGGGGCAGAGCCAGGATCAGAGCCCTGGCAGAGAGTCTGCTGCTCAGTGGGAACAGACCACCACAGCCCTGGACTCAGGGAGCCGTGCCCTAGTCTTAGGAACACTGATGCCACCCTGCAGAAGGGGAGCCAAGTCTACACAAATGCCTCTGCTCAGGAAATGGGGTGCAGGGAAGGTGGGGGTGGCTTGGAGCCCAAGGACAGGAGGGGACATTTCCTGGCGGATGCGGGGTCAGAAGAAGGGGCGGAAATGGCCAAGACAGCTGCTGAACATCTGGAGTCACAGAGAATTAATTACCCAGAGCCTGAAGGACAGTGGGGTTGGTAGGGAGCCCTCCTTCCTGGTTCCCAGCAAAGGCTACCCTTTCTCCTGATAGGTTAAAGGACTTGTGGGCAGCTCCTCCCCAGAGGTCCTAACACCCTTTCCAGGGGTGAAGCAGCAGCCAGTTGGGCTGGGTCTGTGGCTCAGTGGTGGATGCTTACCTAGCATGTGTGAGGCACTGTGCTCGAGCGTCAGCACCACATAAAAATAAATAAAATAAAGGTATCGTGTCCATCTACAACTAAAAATATATATTTAAAAAAAAAGCAGCAGCCGCAGCCAGTCATCCTCCTGAGTCTGCAGCCACCCTGAAAGCCTGTGGCCACCCAGTCCACACCCTGTGGAGAGGAGGAGGTGGAGGGCCAGAGCTCACCAGGGTCTGGAGAGCAGCCTCGTTTCTCCTCACTCAGATGCCCATTGAAACTTTGTGCTCCCCTACCCAACCTGCTCTTCTCTGTGAGTGTGGGCCAGTGTCCCTCAGAGTCCCAAGTGTCCTTATGCACTAATGGGTGGGAAGGGGACTGCTTCAGGTCAGAGTAGAGTCTGGCTAGAGTCCAGAGCCCTGAAGGCCTGTGCAATGTGACACCATCCTTGTTCCCTGGGGCTCACCACTCTCTTTCTGGGTGGAGAGTAATCTACACCTTTCCTGCAGACTCCCAAGTGTAGCTGGCCCCATCCCCACCCCCCCACCACCACCAGGGGGTTGTTCAGGCCAAGGCCCTCCTCCTGGGATGATCTCTGGGGCCCCAGACACAAACTGAAGGGTCATTGTATGTCCAGAAGCTAGTCTCCCCCTGGCTTGGGAGTCCCTCAGAGGAGGGGCCTTATCTGCAACACCCAGGTTTTGGTATAAGATGAGTACTTGTTTTCCCTCACAGTGCTAAGAATTGAACCCAGGGCTTCATACATGCTAGGCAAACACTCCACTACTGAGCTATACACCCCCATCCGCAGTACTTATTGTTCAAAACATAATATTCTCAGTGCAACCATTGAGATATGTCTGTCCTTTCCACACTGCCCAGAGTTGTTTGCCTGGTCTGTTCCTTTCACACCTTCCCTATTTGCCTGCAAACATGTATATACACATAGGTCTTGTGGAGGAGGTTATTTTGTCATTTGCTTTACAGAAATGTATCAAGCATGCTCCGTAGCTTGCTTTTCTCCACAATATATCATAAGCCTCACTGCTGGCTGGCATGTGGCTGCAAACCCCTTCCCCCACCCCACCAGTGTTCATGCACTAGTGCCTCAGGTATCCCTCTGCAGGCTTTAAAACCTTTTCTCTCTGCAAAAGCAACTGCAGTACACCTGCCTCCTTCTCAGGACCCTTGCTTTGAGTTCTTTTCTTGTATGCTGGATTCTTGAACGTCTGTTGCTTCATCAAGGGTGTGCTCTTAACACAGAGAGATTGGTTGTCATCCTGCACACCCTGGAGGGGGCTTGTCTCTGCAGGCTCAATAGGAGCCTAAGGCAGCTCCAAACTCTTAGTGTTTGTCTGTCTCCTTGTGAATCAATTTGAACACTGACTGAACCTGACCTCTGAGTCATTCTGCCTGCCAGGGAACCCCTCACCTGTGTGGGACCCACCTGAGGCCCTCCTGGTTACCAGATAGAAATTATGGCCTGGTTTTTGGACAGTCAGTCTTGGCCCTGAGAGAAAAGAGGAGATTAATTTGGACCCAGTGGGCCATGATCAGTCCAGAGGGTCCCAGCCAGGAGTCGCCTTCAGATGCTTACTCCATTAGGGGGCCCAGTATGCCAGGAGTAGGCAAAGTTTGCCCCTCTTTCCTGGTTCCTCCAAGTTGTGGAATTGGAAAAATTCTGCTGGTGGTAGGGCTGCGTAAAATGTCACAGAGGGAAGAGTCCACATGCGGCCCTAGGAGAGCCACAGTATGACCCTGCACCCTGCCCAGCATCCTTTCACCTTCCACCCACTGAGCCTGAGGTTGTGGGGCAGAATTTGTGAGCATTGCACAGCCCCTAACCCTCACAGTCTGGGACAGTCTCGTGGAGCAGGAAAACAAAGTGTGAAGACAGGACTGGAGCTGAGCCCTGCTGTGTTGGCAGAGGCTGGTGGTCCCTGGTGGGGACCCTAGCTCCACACCTGCCTCTGGGCAGCAGCTCCCACCTGCCAGGATGGGTGAGTAGGAAGCTAATTTCTGACTTGGCATTCCAGGCTGTGAGCTCAGGGGTGGGGCTCCTTTGTGACCCCAGGCTGCAGAGCTGATGGTCCCTGGAGAACTCCGAGCCCAACTGGGAGGGGTAGGGAGAGACCAGCCAAGTGTAGGGACCCTGCAAGGCAGCTGGTAGACCTGACACCAGCAGGGCCCGCTCCACCACTGGAAGACTGCATCCAGGGCCCCCACCCGCCAGGCACACCAGCCAGGAGAGCAGGCGCACCTCCTGAGCTTGCTCTGAGCATATCTAGGTTATGGCCCTGGCGGCTCCTCCTAAGTCACTTGCACAGATTAAAAACGGCAACTGTCCCAGAGCTGACCCCAGGGGACCCTGAGAGCTTTATCCCCCACCCACCCCAGGCACTTTCTGTTCTCAGTGTCTGCGGGACTCCAGGAGGGCTGCTCAAGGGCTTGGTTCCCCCACCCCACCCCTGTGGGCAGGGAAGCTGGCAGGATGTCAAGCCCACCACAGCCTGGCAGTGAGGCTGAGCAGGCCCAGACAGGCAAGCCCTTCTTCCTTGCCCCCTTCCCTCCCCGACCCACCCCCAGGGCTTTCAGCAGTGAACTAGGAAGGGAAAAGGAAGGGGTGAAGAGAGGGAGCCTGCCCTACAGGGTCCGGGAGGGTGCCCCTCACCTTGACTTCTGTAACTGAGACTGGATTCCAGGTCACGGGACCAGGCCACCAGACCTACCTGCATCACACAGACACACAGACACATCCACAGGCAGGCCCTGCTCCAGGCTCTGGGGGTCAGGAAAGTGGGCCTTCACCTTAAGCCCACCCAGGAAGATGCACAAGAGGAGGAAGAAAGCAGAGGAGAGGCCCTGCTGTGCCCCCAGCCCTGGGGAGGGCCTAACCACAGCGCTGCCCACTCCCACTGGCTTTGAAGCTGCCCTGAGCTGGGCCAGCTGCCAGAGGTGCATGGACCCGCCCAGCCCCTCTGGCTGCGTGGGAGCCCAGAGTGACCACAGGGCCACATTCTGCCTTTGAAGTGCTGGGGCTAGGCCACAGGAAATGGGCGGTAGCCCATCCTCTCCCTGGGGTCCTCTCCCCAGAGAAAGCCCCTCTGCCCACCAAACTAGGAGCCCAGCCCTAGAGCTGTCCCTCTGTGCTGGACCACTCTGGCCATCCAGGTGTGCCTAGGAATAGGTTTGGGGCAAGGAGGGGTGGTCCTCCACCCCTGGCTGAACCCCAGCCCCAATTTCCTTTTGCCCAGCTCCTGTGGGGGAAGGAATGGGCCCAGAAACTGGTCCTTCTCCCTCATCTAAAAATAGCAGGCCTTGGGCTTGGTGGAAAGCCCCCAGGGCGGGGGAGGAAGCAGGGCCTGGAGCTTGGGCCTAAGGAAGGGAGGCGTCACAGGAAATGCCTGGGTGCCCTGGCCGCCCCAGCAAAGGCTCCTGGTCAGTGGCTAGGCCCCCTGGAAAGTCCCAGGCAGTGCACAAACCTGAGTGGGGGGCAGGGTCAGGAGAGCAGCTGGAGCCTCCTGGGTCCCTTAGGTTGTGCCTTAGATTCCTGGGTGGGCTCCCTTTTCTGCCTGAGTGGGTCTCCTGCCATGGATACCAGAGGACAGGATGAAGGTAGTTCTTTCTCCCTTGTCATTTTCTGTATCTGGTGCTGACTTAATCCTCCATTCTTTACCCTCTCTATTTTCCCTTTCACCATTCTCAGTAAATAAATAAAAATATATAATTAATAATAATAATAATCCAATCAGCAGATACTTACTGAAGGCATAATAAAGGTTTGACCCAAAGGAAGGCTCACTAGGATCAGGAGCTGAGACCAGAAAGACAGGACTTAGTCCTACGAACTAGACTGTGGACCAGGAGCCTGAGAGCACTAGAGCTGAGGAATGTGGTAGTTTGGGAGGATCGAAGGCAAGGCCAGTGAGCTTGAGCATCAGGAAGGAGGCTAGAATGGGGGTGGAAAGATTGGTGGAACTTTGCAGACTCCCAGGAGGGCTGTGAGTTTGAAATAAAAGTCATTTCTAGCCAGGAATGTGAGCTGCTCCAAAGGCTGAGGCAGAGGATTTGAAAGTTTGAAGCTAGTCTGGGCAACTTGGTAAGCTCCTGTCTCAAAATTTAAAAAGGACTGGGGATGTAGCTCAGTGATAGAGCACATGCTAGGCCCTGGGCTTGATCCCCAGTATTGAAGAAAGAAAGAAAGCGGGGTGGGGGTGGAAGTGACTGTGGGGTGGGAGGAGGAAGGATCAGTCACTTCTTCTTCTTGTTCTTTTTTTTTTTTAGTTGTTGATAGACCTTTATTTTATTTATTTATATGTGGTGCTGAGAATCGAACCCAGTGCCTCACACATGCCAGGCAAGTGCTCTACCACTGAGCCACAGCCCAGAAGGTCGGTCACTTCTAGGAAGCCACCCACTGAAGGATTCTCAGTCAGAAAATTCCAGAGAGGTGCAACTGTCCATCCTCAGAGTCAATCAACCTTGTATCCAAAATATTTGGGAAAAAATTTTCCCCCTCTACTGAACACATACTTTCTTGTCATTCCCTAAGCAATACAGTTTCATACCTATTTACATTGTATCAGTTATTATAAGTCATCTGGAGATGAGCTAAAGTATCCAGAAGGATCACTCATGTAACTCAGTGGTAGAGCACTTGCCTAATTGGTAGATCCCTGCCTGGGTTCAGTCCTTCAATCCTCAGCACTAAAAAAAAAAAAAAAGCATGGGAGGATGCACATAGCTCTATGCAAGTGCTGCAGCATTTCACACAGGGATGGGAGCACCCATAGGTCTTGGTGTTCACAGGGGCCCTGGAAGGAATCCCTGTGAACACCAGCACATAACTGAATGCTCTAGTGCAGATGCCTGGAGGAGGGTGCGGCGGACACTGGTGGGAGGACAGGGAAGCAGGGAAAGCTTTACCAGAGCAGACGGTTCAGGAAAAGTGGTAGCAGAGTGCAGAGGAGGCCAAGTGAGATCGATGTCTGCTGTTTCCTGGGCAGGGAGTAAGTGCTCAGAGACATTGAGGTCTGGCTTCTGGTGGCACAGGCTTCCTGGGGTGATTTTCCTAGCAGTGAGCAATAGCAGAGGTGCTGGTCAGGGTTCTTGGATGGATGCCATAAAAAGGCAGAAAATTTGAGCCAGGCACGGTGGGGCATGCCTGTAATCCCAGCAGCTCCAGAGGCTAAGGCAGGAGGATCATGAGTTCAAAGCCAGCCTCAGCAACATAGTGAGACTGTCAGCAACTGGACAAGATCCTGTCTCCATATAAAAGATAAAAAGGGCTGGGGTAGGGTCTGGGATGTGGCTCAAGTGGTAGCACGCTCGCCTAGCATGCATGAGGCACTGGGTTTGATTCTCAGCACCACATTAAAATAAAGATATTGTGCCCACCTAAAAATAAAAAATAAATATTAAAAAAGGGGGGCTGGGGTGTATCTCAGTGGTTAAGCGCCTGGGCTCAATCCCTGGTACAAAAAAAAAAAAAAAGATAGAAGTTTGAATACTTCAGATATTTTCAAAACAGTGTAACAATGGACTGCAAAATGTAAACTGGTTGAGAAAGAAAGCCAAAGAGGGTAAGGCTGAGCTGGGCAGAGTGGCACACGTCTGTATAGAATCCCAGCTACTGGGAGACTGAAGCAGGAGGATCACAAGTTCCAGGCCAGCCTGAGCAACTCAGCAAGACCCCATCTCAAAAAAAAAAAAAAAAAAAAAAATGGCTCGCGATGTAGCTCAGTGGTCATGCTCCCCTGGTTCAATCCCTAGAATCAAAGGGGGAAAAAAAGCCTGGGATGGGGGAGTTATTTGTAGAACAGAAAGGCTGTCCCTGGAAAGGGGAGTTTGGTGAGAGGTGAGCACCTATGGCTAGGGTGGGGCTTTTGTGGCTGCACAGGGAGGAACGGAAGGGGTCACTCCAGAGTGTATGCTTTGTTGTCAGCCAGCTCTCAGGTGTGACCTGGGAGCAGTGGGAGGATGCGAGGAGGCAAGGTGGCAGAGCTGTGCTTAGAATTCAGTGCCTGGCACCTCTGAGGAGGGCTGCAGACAGCATCTCTACCTCCACCTCCCCGTCCACCACCACCCACCCCACTCACCACGAGCACTGTGACCCGCCCTGCCTTCAGCTCCATGTTCACCTTCCACATGGCGTCACCAAACCCCCACCATCCATCTCTGCCAGCACAGTGTCCTGTCAAGGATCTTCTGTTGGCCAGGAATTGTGCTGGGCTGCTCCTGGCAGTGAGCCACACAGGTCAGTGCCTGTCAGGTGAACAGTCAGTGAGAGGCAGGCAAACACATGCAAGCAGAGATTCAGAAAACAAGGCATACAGTAGACAGGTGCTGGGCACACTCCTGTAATGCCAAGGGCTTGGGAGGCTGAAGCAGGAGGATCCTAAGTTCAAAGTCAGCCGCAGCAACTTAGTGAGGCCCTGTTTCTAAATAAAATATAAAAAGTGATAGGGATGTGGCTCAGTGGTTAAGTGCCCCTGGATTCAATTCCCAGGAACAACAACAAAAAAAAAAAAAAAAAAAAGAAAGAAAGAAAGAAAGAAAGAAAGAAAGAAGAGAAAACAAGGCATACACAGCTCTGCAGTCCACCTCCTGGGTCCCTGAGGTCTGTCGTTGTTGTTGTTGGGTCAGTGCTGGGGATTGAACCCAGGGCCTGGGGGTGCTGAGCCACACCCCTGCTCCCACCCCTAGGTTTTTACTAAAGAAATTAATCATGTTCACACAAAAACTTGTCCTCAAATGTTCAGAGCAGCATTATTCACAATGGCCTGAAACTGGAAAAACCCATGCCCATCCCCTGAAAGAGGAGCAAGCCAGGCATCTCCATGCCCCGGGAGTGGAGGCTGCGCTACTGTCCCTGGAGGAGGCCGCACAGAGCGGCCTGCTCAGCACAGAAGCCATGCTCGGAAGGCCACAGACTGCTTGGTTCTACTCTCGTGAAATCTTAGGAAAGACTAACCTGTAGTGACAGAAAGCAGACCAGGGCTGGCAGGGGTCACAGGGACTCTCTGGCATTATGGGAACTGGCATGCCTTGACAGGAGTTGGTCATGAACTTGTCAAAACTCGTCATATGTTGTACTTAATACTGGGTCAGTATCATGTGTGCAAATGGTACCTCAGAAAAGATTGAATTTTAAAAGACACAAAGATTGCAAGTGGTCATCGCAGGATGAGGGGAGAGGAGGAAGGAGGAGGCCTAGGAGAGCCGGGCGCTGTTCCCGGTGCATGTGCACACAGGAGCACAAGCATTTCTCCTGGAGGGTGCCAAGGAACAGAGCCCTGAGTCACATGGAGGTTGCTTCCCACCCGCTTATAAGGGAGACAGGCCAATCTAGACTCCAGCTGTTTCCCAAGAACTCCCTGCCTCTCAGAGGCAGGCACCTTTCCCACTTGGTTCTTAGGACAGCGGGCAAAGGTGAGCAGAGGCACTCGTTAGGCGTGACACTGTGGCCTTAGGCAGGGGGAGAAGCCATGCTCAGAAGGGGTCCTAAGGTCCTGAGGCAGGTGTGGTGAAGCAGGAAGATGTTCTCCACCTGGTGTCTTGGGCACCTTCTGGGACCCTCGTCTCCCAGGCCAGTGAGCTAGTTAGCCAGTCTCGGCTCCTGGAAGGGTGGTAGGAACAGGGGGTCCACATGGCCTTCCTGTCCTGGGAAAGGGAGGGCAGGCCAGTCTGAGGCCTCCCCTCCAGGGCAGCAGATTTGCCTAGACGAGTGAGCACTCGACAAGGAACTGAAGACAGACCCAGGTGGAAGTGGCCACCAGGCCCTGGCTCCGCCCACACAACATGGTCTCCCTGAGGATGGGACCAGGTGGCACCCCCACAGGCCAAATGGTCATGGTGTGACACAGGGTAAGTCAGGGGCGGGGTATGCATCTGCTGTCCCCTCCACTCATTGCTCCACTGGCCTTTGGGGCACTACTGGTGAACCCCAGGCCCCAGTGACCTTTTCCCCCTGTGGCCTTGACAAGGGCTGGGAACCTCCGGCCTGGCGTCCTGTGTCCTGCCAAGAGGATGTCCTGTCCATAGCCTCTGTCTCCCGCTTGCCTTATTCCTCCCAGGAGCCGCCCTGGGGCCTCCAGGGGCAGAGGTGGACATTGTGGGGAGGGGAAGGGGAACCAGGGGATCCTGAGCTCTGTCCCTCCCAGCTCTTCCCCCTGGACTTGTTGAAGTGGAAAATCCCCCGCCCAGTCACTGGGCATCCCCTGGGCAGACCAGCTCCCCCTGGGTCAGAGGCAGCTGCTCCTCAGAACAAAGGCTGTGGGAGGCAGGGAGATAGGGGCAGGGAAAGGCAGGCTGACCCCTCGTGCCAGCCCCTGACCTCTCTTGGGGCTTCCTGCCTGGAGTGTGTGGGGGCTGAGTGGGGAGGGGCGGGGGGAGATGCCAATGGCTCAGGTCAGGTTCCTGCCTCAAGCCTGCCTCTCGTGGGGAGTGAGCAGGGAGCCTCGTGGAAGGTCGGAGACTCCTGGAGCCAGGCGCCCCCCCCCCCCCCCCCCCCCCCCCCCCCCCGTGGGCTGCAGGGAACTGGGCTGGTACTAGGAAGGGCCAGAGCAGTCTGAGTACCTCCCCTTCACTCTGCTCCTCCTCACCCCCACAGCGTGTGTGTGTGTGTGTGTGTGTGTGTGTGTGTGTGTGTTCGAGTGGAGGCTGCATGCCTGTGTGTTCCTCCAGGTGGGCATGTCTAGGAGTCTGGGCGGTCTGAGTATCTCTGTGTGCCACGCGTGAGTTCCTGGGTGGGAAGGAGTGTCGGTGTGAAAGCCTGGGTGCATCGGCAGGTGTGTGTGCTTGACCTGTGTCTCAGGCATGTCTGAATCTCAGACAGGGTGGCAAATGCAGTGCCATTTATCCCCTAAGGTCAAGAATGACCAGTGTACCTGACATGGTGGCACACACCTGATTTCTCAGCAGCTTCAGAGGCTGAGGCAGGAGGATCATGAGTTCAAAGCCAGCCTCACCAAAGTGAGGTCTCACTAAGCAACTCAGTGAGACCCTATCTCTAAATAAAATACAAAATACGGCTGGGGATGTGGCTCAGTGGTCAAGTGCCCCTGAGTTCAATCCCCAGTATGCCCCCCCCAAAAAAAAAGAATGACCAGTGCTCCTAGGATGCCTGGACCCCTGGGCAGATGGACACAGGACAGCAGCTGCTGGGCCCTCTCTCCTCCCCCTTCCCCCTCCCCCCCTTAGTCCACCTTCAACTCTGGCAGCTCAGCCAAGTTAAAAATAGCCCTGGGGCCTCTGGAAGGAAGGGGCAGAGACTCCTGAGGCCAGGCTCAGGGAGGAGGGGAGGCACCCCCAATAGGGGCTGACAGGTCCCCTGCCAGCGCTCTAGCCCCGTGGGTTCCACATCTGCTGCCCCAACCTGAGTGGCTGTGGGGCCCCAACCTCTGGAGGATCCAGGGGCCCAGGGCCCTGGGCAGCTGGACAGCATGCCCAGACTGCCCTGCTCCAAGCCGGGCCCTCCCCTCCCAAATCCCTCAGGGGTGCTCTCTCCTCCCTCCCTGCCCCCTCCTCAGCCTGTTCCCTCCATGGAGGGTCCAGAACAGACCTGCCCAGCCGTCTCCCTGGCTTCTAGCCCAGGGCTGCCCTGGACTTCCCTGGAGGGAAAAAGGACATCTGGGGGCTGAGACAAGCAGGATGCAGGATAAGCCTGCCTTGGGGAACATTCCTCCCTGAGGAAGGGGCCGGTGGGGGTGGGGGTTTTGTGTGTGGAACTTTCATACTACATACAAACAAAAAAAGGACCCACTATATGTCTGTGGCTCATGGATTTCCATGAACCAAACATGTTTTGTCACCAGGATCCAGATTAGAATAAAATTCTTTTATGCTTTCACATCTTGTAAGTGTTCTTGGTGAGCCCAGATACAGATTTCCATGGGGACTATCCTGGGGTGGAACTGTAGTTGGACAGGTCACAGATCCCTCTGAGCATTCGTGGGGTGTGGGGACTCTCCCCCAGAAGGTTCTGGTGTTTGCCTGGATTCCAGAGAGTGTGGATCCCCCAAGGCCTTGGCCTAGTCTGAACCTGTGAGGTTTGTCTTGTTGGGGCTGGGGTCTCCCAGGGAGAGGCAGTCCTCTCTCCAGGAGGACCTGGCAGCACATGTGCACCCCTCCACTGTGCTGGGCACGCCCAGAGGAGCCGCCCTGTCCTGGAGGCCCACACCCACCCTTCCTTCCTCAGGAAAACCTGTGGTCTGATAAGGCCTCCAGGCTCTGGTTTTCAAAACCACCCCGGCACCAGGACCCCCAGGGGAGGAGGAAGTGGAGCCCCACCAACCCTAGGGGCTGGGGTCACAGATCCTGGCTCTTATTGTTCCACACCCGGGCCCTAGCCTTTAAGTGGCAGAACAGAGCTCCCCATAGGGCCCCAGGAGAAGGGGGCCCTGACCACTGGAGCCTGGCTAGGTCTGGAGGCTTTGAAGCAGGGGTGACCAAATCAGGTGAAGCGGCTACAGCTTTGTTCAGCCCCTCCTGGACAGGGCACCCCCCAACAACACCTTGGCCATGGGCAGGGCACTGCCCACCTGTGACATCTTGACCAAGGCCTACTCCCCTCCAGCCCTGGGACCTGGGCTCTCCTCTGGCTGTGGGCCTACTCTGGGGGCAGAGGGTCCAGAAGAAAGAACTCTAGCTCCCAGACTCAGCAAGTCTCTTGTGCAGCAGGACCTCATCTGAGGACCCTTCTTGCCTAGGAACACCAGGGATGACTCTGAGCCCAAACCCTACAGGAAGGGAGTGTCTACCAGAATCCAAGACTCAAAAGGACAGAAAAGGCAGAGCCTGCTCTCAGTTCCACTTCCCAAGTTCTCCCACCTCACACCTCTCTGCACTGCTTGTCCACTCCCCTGTGAGATTTTCAGGGGTTCTTCAGGTGCAGGTTATGGCTGCCCAATGCTAGCCAGTGGTGACACTAGTTCTGGCCAGGATGATCAGGAGCTATAGGGCTGGAGGCCACCTGAACCTGGGGAGGGGAGGGGGAAACACAAAGAAAAGTGAAGGCCTGAAGCTGGGCAGGCCACTTGTGGAGCTCCAGAGTCAGGATTGAGGTGTCTGCCTGGATAGTTGAGGATCACTGCAGGTAGGAGCAGGACAGCCCTTCGGGGCGGAGAGGACAGCAGGCCAGGAGCTGGCAGTGTTGGGGCTGGCAGGTGGGCAGAGGTGTGAGTGGTGTAGCCAGGCTGGTGGGTAGAGGCCACGCTGATCGTTTCTTGTCCAAAGTGGGAAAAGCAGCTGGGCAAGGTAGCGCATGCCTATGATCCTTGGGAGTGGCTCAAGAGGCTGAGGCAGGAGGATCTCATGTTCAAAGCTAGCTTCAGTAACTTAGCAACACCCTAAGCAACTCAGCAAGACCCTGTCTCTAAATAAAATATAAAAAGGACTGAGGATGTGGCTCAGGGGTGAAGTGCCCCTGGTTTCAATCCCCAGTACCAAAAAAAAAAAAAAAAAAGTGGGAAAAGCAAGCAGACCTGGGATTCAGATTTCTTTCTTTCTTTCTTTCTTTCTTTCTTTCTTTCTTTCTTTCTTTCTTTCTTTCTTTCTTTCAATATTTTTTTAGTTGTAGATGGACACAATATCTTTATTCATTTTTATGTGGTGCTGAGGATCAAACCCAGAGCCTCACACGTGCGAGGTGGGTGCTCTGCCACTGAGCCCCTGCCCTGCCCTGGGATTCATATTTCTTTTTTTCTTTTTTTTTTTAGAGAGAGAATTTTTAATATTTATTTTTTAGTTCTCGGCGGACACAACATCTTTGTTGGTATGTGGTGCTGAGGATCGAACCCGGGCCGCACACATGCCAGATGAGCGCGCTACCGCCTGAGCCACATTCCCAGCCCAGGATTCATATTTCTTAAGACCAGCAGCAGTGTACTTCAGAGACTGGCTCTGGAGGAGGTGGGGCCAGGCGGTTGGAGTAGGCTGATGGACAGGGATGTTGGACCCAAAGCCATGGAGAGAGTAGGTAGCATTCAAGTTCCCTTCTCCTTTCAGACTGTACTAACCTTTTTTTTTTTTTTTTTTTTGTGACCAACGTTTTTAAAGGAGAAAATAAGGGATCAAAGAGGCTGGAGGAGTAAAAAATTACTGAAAATGGTCTGGCAGCATGGGTTGGGATGAAGCACATTTGGCAGTTTGGTACCATTGAGTTTTCTTGAGCAGACTCAGAGGGACGTGAGGTACCTCAGGGCTGAGCTCGTGCAGGTGGAGGCCAGGATGGAGGGTGGCCAAATCCCACCACACAGTGTTCAGGCAAGTCTTTCATATCCTGCGAGAGCTCACAGCTCACCACACACAGGCACTCGGGAACACGGAATAAAGGAGCATTCCTGGCTCTGTTAGGTTTTTCTGCGGTCCCTGTGGCGTGTGAGAGTTTCAGGGCTGGGTGGAGCCAAGAGCATCCTGAAGTTCTGACTCAAAACTATAAATGAGCACCTGGCTGAAACAGACCTTGAGAGTCTGCTTAACTCCCAGCCAGAGCCTACGGGAGGTGGTTTTCTTTGGTTTTTGCATTTTTTTCCTGTTTTTAAAAATAAACTTTATTTTTGGAGTAATTTTAGATTTCAGAAAAGTTGCAATGTTGCCAAGTGTAGCAAGTTCCTGTGTGCCCCTCCCTAATCATCTGTGGGAGCCCCTGTGGGGGCATCTCTTCACTGCAGCTAGACTTTCTCATCCATGTCCTCCTTCTGTCCCACAGTCCCCCACCCAGGCACCACAGTGCTTCAGGTTGTCATGAGGGCTCAGGTTCCTCTGTCTGTGACCCATTCTCTGGCTTCCCTCGTTTTCCTGAGGAGCACCAGGTAAGGTGTGCACGGAAGGTCTCTCAGTCAGGGTCCGTCAGATTCACTTTCCTGTGGTGAGATTGAGGTGAGGTGCCCTTCTCCCCACTTCACAGCACGGGTACCTCCATCCACACCCTCATCTGGTGATGCTAACCTGGATCACCTGGGTAAGACTGTGCCTGCCAGGTATCCTGGCCACAAAGGTCCTCTCTGTCCCTTTCTTGGTCCTATTCTTTAGAAGAGATCCCAAAGCCCATTCCACACTGCAGGTGTGTGTGGTGCTAATCACCTGTTGGAGGGGGAGAGCCTGCAGGTGCCACTGCAGGTATCATTGGAGGCTGCAGGGAAGGTTTATTTTTCTAGCACTTCTTGCTCATCCTCTTTTCCCCATGCTCACTCCGACTTGGGTGTGGCCCAGCACAGGCAGCTCTGGTCTTTATCTGACCAGTGAGTGATCATATAAATGAAGTTGAGGACACTTGTTGGCCCCACTCAGGACTGGGCCTCTGTGCACCCACCAGGGGACCCCAGAGGACCTCTTCTGGTGGGAGGGGAGGGCCTGCATCCCTGGAGAGAGGCTCCATCCACAGGCCTCTGGGGGTCCCAGTCACAAGCTTTCTCCCTCTCCCAGGCCCCAGCTGGGAGGGAGGGCCACAAGGGTCCTGGGTAAGTGCTTCCCCTCCCCACTTGGGGAGATTCCTGGCACACAGTAGGTTCTTAGCAAACATACCCTGTCTCTTCCCTTCTTCCCAGGGCCAGCCTGACCCAACATGCTGACACAGCTCCCAGTACCTCCTCCCCTAGTGTGTCCCAGCCTGAAGGGCTGGCTGTCCCCAAAGAACAGGGACACAGGGAGATCCAGGTGTCCCTTCTCCTGCAGTGCTATCTGCCTAGTGATCACCACCCTGTGCAAGGAAGGCCCCTGGGGAGGCCAGGACTGAGCCCAGCCCCCATGGTCCTGCCAGTGCAGACTCAGATGGAATTTCAACCCCAGGCTCGCACCTGCAAGGGGCAGCAGTGCCTCCTTCTAACACCGCCAGGACCCATTTTAGGGTTGTAATGGGCCCAAGGCTCTGCTGGGGCTGAGGACAGAGTCTAGTGGACTTCCATGAGGAAGGGGGTGGGTGTCAGGTGAGTGTCTCCTCCAATGGAAGTGACCCGTCATGGGGACCATGGGATGAATGGGGAAAGGGGGCTGTGAGGAGGAAGAGGGGCAGCAAAGCCAGGGCCAGCACCCCAGAGAGAGGCCTGTTGGGGATCCTCCCAGGGTCTGTGGTCAGGCCAAGCTGTTGGCACACCCTCCGAGGAGAGACCCATGTACAGGCCCAGCTCCGTGCCTCAGCCTGGTCACGACCCACTTGAGGACACCTGCTTGGTCCTGCTAGGGCCCTGGCTGCTTCCTACCACTGTGCTGGGCTCAGCCTTGGCAGCAGGCACTGTCAGGCTGCCCTTCCCCTCTGTCTGCTGGGCTCTGGGACCCCAGCCCCTTCACTTTCTTCCCCTACCCTCCAACACCGCTCTCTGTTCTCGGGCCCTTAGCACCTCCCCCGCCAGGCACAAGGCAGGTGTAGCCTCACCATGACCTGGCAGGAGGTGGGGAAGCCTGGAATGCAGAGCTGTGGTGCTGGGCCGGTGGTGGGAGCAGGGACTGGGAAGGAGGGCTGACAGTTGGCAGTACTACTTTGGAAGGACGGCTGGGGGTGAGTGAGTGCTTGGAACAGAGATGGGGCGACAGTTGGCGGTGGCAGCTGGAGTGGCAGTTGGGGCTTGGCAGGGGCACAGGACTGCAGGGCAGTTGGGGTGGGGCAGCCACAGGGTTGGCAGGTAGCCCCTGGCCCAGAGCAGCTCTGGAGGGTGGTCTTGGGGAGGCCTGGGCATGAGGGCAGGGCCAGCTGGCCCTGGACCTGGCCAAGCTATGCCTAGGAGGAGGCCCACCTCACTCCAGCCTGGGTGAGGCACTCTCTCCAGCCCACGGGTGTGGCATTGCTGCAGCCCAAGGCCAACCTCCCATCCACAAGCAGGACCCAGGATGACGTGGAGTGGGCGGTCCCCTGGGCAGCCCAGTATCCTCAGCCCGCAGTGGGTGTCTGCTTCTCCGCCCTGCTCTCAGCCTTTCTCTCTGGGCTTCCAGCAGAGGCCTGGAGAGGACAGGGACAGGTTATGGGCAGTTCCCTGGGAGGGGGCAGGACTCCCAGGGCTGTTGCCATGGGGACGGCTGAGCAACACCACTGGCTGGAGAATAAACAGGCAGGTTCTCTGACCAGTGACTGAGACAAAGAAAGGCACAGAAAATCCTGCTGGAGTGGCTGGGGAAGATGGGGATGGTGAAGGCCCTGGCAATGGCAGAGAGGGTGGGGTGCCCCCCAGGACACTCGGAAGGAAGACAGGAAGGGATATTTGCTGTTTCTTTGTAATTTTCTCTTCCAAAGCTCCTCCCAGTGCGTTCTTCACAAAAGCAGCCCCTGAGAGGAGACAGGCACCTGGCACAGGGCTGTACCCCTCCCTCCTCCTCTGCCCTACTGCAGCCCACGATGGGGGTGGGAGGCAGGCAGCCAGCTGGCGGAGCGTGGCGCCGGGGTCTCTAAGCTCAGGTCTGCAGAGCTGTATGTGCAGCTCGCCAGCCATGTGACTCTCCCACCGTGGTTGGCTCCTATGGAGTCAGTCCAGGTCCCCGGGGCCAAGAGGGCACTTTCTGAGGAGCTGGCATCAGCAAGCACACCGGTGGCAAGAGCAGCTTCTACACACTGCCCCACGCCCTGGCTCCTCAGAACGCCTGGCCTGTTGCTGCTCACTCCTTGCAGCTTTGGGGTGTCCCTAGGCAGGACCAAACATGCTCACACAGGTGGCTGGAGTGGCTTTCCTAGATGACCACACCACACAGTAAGGACAAGAGTGATCTGCAGGGCCTTGGCTGCCCATTTGCTTGCCTGTCTTGTCCATCCATTTGTTGAGGGCAGGGACCATGTACAATCCCTGGAGGCCAGGATGCCTGGGGCAGAGTGCCTCTGAAGCCCATCACATACACCCATCCCCTCGATTTCCAGACCTGCCTTCAGGGTGGAGCGGCCTGTGTCCAGGAGAAGCCTGTGGCTGTCAGGAACCAGCAACCAGGGACTGCAGTGAGAGAGGAGTGATCCAGTCTGGCATCTGTCTGCCTTGAGTCTGGTTCCCAGCAGTGCTGTGGGTGCTGGGCCTGATGAAGGCAGGGTTCCTTGGCCATGCAGCACACTGACCCACCAGAACACACATCTAGGTGGCACACAGTCCAGGTGATGTATCCCCCACCCTGCTGCCCAGTTTTGCTCAGAGGCTGCAGTTACCATTTTCTGCTTTTGTTTTTAAATATAAAGAAGTTTATTATCTCTCGGAACAACAAAGGTGTGGAAATGGGGTGGCTTTAGGCAGAGGTTGATTAGGGCTCTGTTTCCGGGGCTCGATCTTGGTTTTGCCTTTTCAAAGTGTTGACTTTATGTCAACGCTGCTTGACTTGCTGTTGGCTCTTGGCACAGGAAAGTGAAAATCTTGGTCTTTAGTCACTGGTGAAGGGTGCGAGTCAGGAGTGGGGTCCCTCTGTCCTGGCTTGTCCTAGGACCCAATAAGAGCAGGGAGGCAGCCTTGGCCTGGCAGGTGGAATGGGCCTTGCAGTGGTGAGACAGACCTCATTCTCACCTGCAGCCTCTTGAGCAATGACTGAGCACCAGAATGCTCTGGCAAGGCAGCATCCACTGCTCTACAGTCCTGCATGGGACATGGGCATGGCACCCAAACACTGTCATCCACCCCACCATTTTGGGAAAAACGGGTCTCTCTGAGCAAGGAGATGACCTAAGAGGTCTCTCCCTGCTTCACTTCCTCCTATGGGCTCCAACGGAGCTCCAGGTTAGGGGGTAGTGGGGGCTGAGTGGCTATCTGCAGACAGTGTCCTCTGCCTCCTCAAAGGGAAGAGGCAGGTGACCAGTCAGAACCTCTTGGAGGCCTAGAGGCAGCCACTTCTCAGGGTGACTGTGCCCAACCCCCACTTCCTAAGGGCCAGAGACACTTGGGTTCATCCCAAGTGGGTCCTCCAGCAAAGAGGCTGGGGATGGTGTTTCCTGGACCCGCAGTGCCAGCTCAGGCGGCTGGCGAGAGAGGCTGGGGCGGGGGCGTCTGCACAGCCTTCTCCAGGCGCCGCGGAGCAGTGAGGGAGTGTCCCAGCCTTCCATCGCTGGCTGCCAGACCTCGGCTCGCCCTTGCTCTCTCAAGGAGAATTTCCCCCAGCCTGCCCTCCCACTGCCGCCGGGTGAATGCCTCCTTACACATTCAGAGAAAGCCTCCATCATGGCCCGTCGCCTCCCACCTCCCGAGGAATTCCGCGGCGCTGGCCCCGCAGGGAGGCAGGGCGCGGACCGCCGAGAGCTTTGCGATTGGTTGACCTAGCGGAGCTCGACTCCTCGGCGTGGCTGGCCGGCCACAGGCTCACCTCCCTTCCCGCCGTGCTGGGGGGAGGAAGCGAGGTGGCCTTTACCCCCGCGCAGACCAGCCAGGAATGCGGGGCCGAGCTCCCCATTCTGTCCGCCCGAGGGCAGCGGAGGCGAGAGGGGGAGGCGCTGGTCTCACCACGCCACTGGGGGCGGGGGTGGGAAGAGACACATCTGGGGCCGGCACAAATCGCGATCGGATTGCCGGCTGGAGAATCCGAGCAAAACCCGGGCCGTTTGCCTTCTGCCCCTTCCCAAGCCCCGCGCCCCACGGGTCGACTACACCACGAAGGGACCTAAGCGCCACTGCTCATAATTGGCCAAAACCCAGCCCCAGTGGCGGGCATAGCCACGTGGCCAGCGCCCCAAGGTGCGCCCACCCCCGGGTGCATCGAGGTCCCTCGATGGTGGGGGCGCGCGGTACCCAGGCTCTCCCCGGCATTGCGCCACCGGCGGCCTTGGAGCGTCTGGGCGTCCTGCGCTCCGAGGCCCGTCTATCCGCCGGTGCTGGTGAGAAAGTCGCGAAGTTTGCCAGATGCGCGCACCACGACGGCGCGTCGGGGTTCGGGGACAACCGGTGACCCGAGGACCAGCGCGCTCCAGGAACAGGCGCGTAGGCAACGCCAGGTGCGCTGTCCCCAGGGCCGGGCGCCCTCGCCCAGCCGGCCTCTCCCATTGGGTGGTCTCCCCGCTGCCCGACACCCACGGGGAAGGGACGCGCGGGCCGGGGACCCCCGCCGCGCCGCCCCAGTGCCCGCCAGCCAGGGGAGGGGGCTTCCCACAATGCCCAGCGAGCTTCAGCCGGCACTTCCGCTGTCCGGCCGCCACGGGGGGGGGGGGCGTGCAGACCGACTGCCGCGCTGCCCCCGCCAGCCCGCTGCGCGGAGTCGCCGGGCGAGGGGCGGGGCGGCGGCCGGCGGCGGGGGCGGGGCCGGGGCGGTGGCCGCGGCCCGGAGCAGCGCGGGCCAATCAGCGGCAGGCGGGCGCGCGCCGGGGGCGGGGTCAGGGTCCGCGGGCGGGGCGCGCGCGGGCGGCGGGCCGCGGGGCTGGAGCGGCGCGGGGGCGCGCGCCGGCCTGACGGACGGACGGACGGACCGGCGGGCGGACCGAGCAGCCCCGGCGAGCACGCAGCTCGGACCCGCCCGCACGCAGCGCTCGCCCGCGGCAGCGGCTATCACCGGCGCCGGTCCGGCGGCCCCGGCGCCCGCCCGCGCCCCATGGGGTCACAGGTAAGCGGCGCCGGCTCATTGTCCGCGCGGCCGGGCCGGCGTACCGTGGCGGGGCCGGGCCGGGCCGGGCCGGGACGCTGTAGCCTGGCAGCTCCGAGCCTGGCGCGCCCCCGCCCCACCGCCCGCCCCGCCCCGCCCCGCGGGGGCGCCCTACCGGGGGCGATGAGCGCCCGGCGGAGACTAGGGGCGGCGCGCGGACCCCGGCCGCGGGTCCCGACCCGAGTGGCGTGGGCGGGGCGGCGGGGGGCGCGGATCCCTGCGGGGCTGAGCGCGGAGGTGGCGGCGGCCGCGGGCTGCCCGGCCCCTCGGCCCCCGGCACCTCCTGCCGCCGCGGTCCCTCCCCCGTCACCTCCGAAAGGGGAATTTTCCAGCTGGTAATTTCTGCTGCGTCAACGCCCGGCCCCGGGAGGCAACCCGGGGGCGTCCCGCGCCCCCCGCCCGCGCCGCTCCGCTCGTCCTCCGCCCGCGCCGCGGAGCCGCACCCGGACCCGCCCGCGCCGAGTTTGCCAAGAGTCGGAACTGCGGGAGGTGGGAGCAGGCAGGTCTCCGCACCCTGCGGGGCCTTGGGGGTCATTGTCTTCCCAGAAGCCGGACGCCGGCCCAGTCTCCATTTTAATCACGGGCCGAACCCGGGCGCAGGGCCCTGGCGCCGGGCGGCAAGGGGCGCGCAGAGAAGACGCGGCGCGCGGAGCGCACGGGGAGCGCGGAGGGAGCGGGGTCCGCTGCGAGCCGCGTCTTTGTTTCCCTGTAAATAGACATGTCAGTTTCACCGGGTAGCGCAAGACAGTGTCTGACAACTCAATCCCAAGGGCAAATGGGGAATTTTCTGCGCCAGAGGGAGGGCTCTGGCCAATTGGGGTTCCCCCGTTCCTCCAAGAATTTCACTGTTTGAAGGATTAAAAAGAACTATATACAATAGGGCTGGACTGTGGAGCCTGAGGGCAAGCCAAATGGGGCGCAGAACAGGTAATTTCTTACATCGAAGAAATATAAACAAAAGAAAGTTTGACTGAGATTCTTAGGGAATTTTAGTGGCATTGGCGCTACAATCTCAGCGGAGCTCTTGGCGAGGGTTATACTGGCAAGATTGTTATCTGCATTGTTTAAAGAAATGCTAATTAGGAAACGGTTCACTAGCAGCCGGTGCGGACACCTGTGCCTGGAGTGCTCCTGTGCCTCAGAGTGGTATAGTTGCAGAGTGTTTCCCGAAGGCTGTGTCGTCGAGGCTAACTTTCCGTGTTTGGTAACACTGGTGGATCCACTCTGTTGCTGGCCTTCGCTTTACCAGTGTAAGGCAGTATTTCCACTCAGCAAGAGTGGAAAATAGTTTGTTCATCAAAAGGAGACATATAGACGCAAACGGTAGTATTTTATCATAGAATTCTTACATTTGTTATAACTTTGTGATAGTATTAGATATTTTGAAAACTTTGAGGTCCCAGTCTTGTTATTACCGAAAAGATCAGGTGAATAATGGGAATATTTAGGCGAAAGCTTTTTAGATATAAGTAGGAGTTTAACACTGTGTCCCCTAAAAAGCTTGTGATTGTTTCCATATGCTTTACTGAAGGGAAGAGGGGTTATTGTGGATTTCTCTTAAGAGTAGTGGTATACCTCACTGGAATGTCTAGAAATCCAAAATTCAATCTTGCCTCAGGCCTGCCTGGGGTCAGCATTTAATTAAGCCTCTCACTGACAGTATCCTGCATGTAAGGGTTTTGTTTTGCGTAGATAACTTTTGTTCAGGTTTAGCTGCTTTTGCCAGAACACGGGTTGTCCTGGTAGTCAGGCCTCAGTCCCCTCCCCTTTCTGACTGGGACTGGTTGGCTGTTACATGGGGGTACTTGTCCCCTTGACATTGTATCCCCACTTGAATCATACCGGGGTCAGGTTGTCCCATGGCCTGTGGCTTCCCAGGTCCCTTGGTCACAAGTAGCACAGACATTAAGGCAAGCCAGGTACAGTGGTAGCACTGCTCCACAGGTGCAGAGAAACACCACAAAGCGTGGACACTGGTTATTGTCTGGAGATGTTTTATTTACAAACACTGTTAAACCGAATTAAATGTCAATAGTGAACTTCCCACAACTGTCCTTATGTGGGGTTCTTCAAATTAGGGAAATTGGGCCACTCTGTCCCTGTGGTCTGTGTTTCTGGGGCGGCTGCTCAGCTGTGGTGCTCTGTGCTTCATCAGAGGTCTTAGACCAGCCTCCAGGAACTTAGGGACCCACTTAGTGCATGGTGCTTAGAATGCACCACAAGCTGGGGAATTTGAGCTGATTCTCTCACGTTGCCATCACTTTCTGTGCTCAGGCGCCCTCTTGGCTGCTGGTATGAGAGGAAAGTTCTAGAAACCATTGTTCCCTTACATGCCGACACCAGTGTTCCAGCACTTACTTTGGGAAATTCTGTTTGGGGGACTGTATCTTCTTGCCCAACTATTGTTCTCATGAAAAATGTGGGCTTTATCCTCTACTCTGATGTGTGTGCTTTACCTTAAGTTCTCTGGAGTGATGCAGATTCTTAGTTCCCCTGAGACTCTGTGCCTTTCTGTGGGGGAAGAAAGAAGATCCCTGTGGTTGCTGGAGTTTCTGAATCGCTGCACCCCAGGAAGAAGTGGAAGATGCAATAGCATCATGATCAAGGCCACAGACTTACGTCTTTGACGTCTTTGAAATACATCCTTTTGTTCCAGTCTTGGTTTCCTGCCTCTGGCTGCAGCTCTGGTTTTGGCATGGCTGGAGTTTGTCCTAGCATGTGCGGAGCCTTGGGACTGAGACTGGAACCTGTGGGTCTCCTCACTTTTGGCGGTTCTCAGACACTTTGCCTTCTTTTGCACTCTCAGGTGGTACTGTGGTTTGCTAGTGGTGGGAGAATGTACCTGACCATGTTGCTTGTAGGTGGAAAGTGGAAAGCCCTTTCTAACAGATGAGTTCTTCTATGCAGGGTTAAAACTAGCAGGTTCCTCAGATTTGATCTGAGTCTGACTTTTGTAGGCTTTTCTGTTGGATGTTGAAATCAGCAGTACCATGTAACTCTAACTTAGATTTTAAAATTACTATGTTGTGTTTTTTGGGTGTTTAATTTTTCCCCTCTGGTGCTTGGGATGGAACCCAGGGCCTGTCAGGCAACATGACTTGGATTAAACTGGGCATTGGGGGATGGCTGAGAGCCTCAGTGTATTTTTCAGCAGCTCTGACAGCGCTTTTTGTGTTTCCACGGATGTGCCCTTTGAGCTGTGTGAGACACCCAGGGTTTTCCTGACCACTCCTTGGGGTTATTGAGGTCCTGCTGTGCACCAGCCTTCAGGTCGGGTTGGGGACAGAGTGCCAGTGGTCTGTGGGCATGCGGCAGGGGGCACGTAGGGACCACTGATGTGATGTGGTCAAAGAGGTGGGAGAGAGCCACCTTGAGGACTGGAAAAGGATAGAGTGTACACAGACTGTAGGGTGTGGAGGGGCATGTGTCTGTCCAAGGCACCTGAGCCAGGGCTCCAGAGAACTGCGTCTGACCTGTTTTATGAGTGTGGTCTGCCCATGAGGGCAGGCTGGAGGGGGTAGCTGTGGGGGTGGCATGAGAAGGGATGTGTTCTCCACTGCACCATTCAGAGCTCTTGCTGCAGCCCACAGTCCCTTCCCATGAGTCATACTGGGAGACCCCTCATCTTTTTTGGAGAGCGTGCAGAAGCAGTTCCTTCCCTGCCTAGAGCTGGGTGCTCAGGTGCCCCAGACGGGCCCAGTTTTTCTTGCTTTCCCTGTCTGCTTGTGGCTCTCTGATTTGCTAACACCTCTGTCTTTCCAGCTGCCTGCAGGTCGCAAATGATCCACGAGTTTGTGTGTGAAAGATGGGTTTTTTAAAATGTCTTAATTTGCACAAAAGTTGGACAGCGTCACTGCTTTTATGGGACACAGATCGACTTCTGTTTATGAGACAGTTTTGTTTCATTCATGGCTTTATCTCTCTCCTTCCAACCACTGCAAGAAACGAGGCTTCTCTCTTAGTGGGAACCCTCTCCTTCACCAGCAGCGTTCAGGTGTGCAGGGGTCTCTGTAGAGTTTTGCAACAAGGCACCGCTGCATCTTGGGCTGGGATGGCAGGCGCAGGTCTGTGTGCTGAGACAGGCCCTGCCTCTCGTAGGTCTGTCAGATGCATACCTAAAATGACCTTTGAAGAGAAAGTCTTAGTCTTCATAATCTTGTCCTGGTGCAGCCCTTTTTGAATTTTTTTTTTGACCGAGTCTTGCTAGGTTGCCCAGCTCGCCTCAGACTTGCAATCCTTCTGCCTCAGCCTCCCGAGCAGGTGTGTGACAAGCATGGCCACTACTCCAGCCCTGTTTGGATTTTTTTTTTTTTTTTGTACCAGGGATTGAACCCAGGGTTGCTTATCCACTGAGATACATCCCAACCCTTTTTTATATTTTATTTAGAGGCAGAGTCTTCGCTGAGTTGCTACTTGCCTCACTAAGTTTCTGAGGCTGGCTTTGAACTTGTGATCCTCCTGCCTCAACCTCCTGAGTGGGTTTACAGGCATGTGCCACCATTCACTTGAATCTTTTTTTTTTTTTTTTTTTTTTTGTGGTGCTAGGGATTGAACCCATGGCCTTGTGTATGCAAGGCAAGCACTCTACCAACTGAGCTATATCCCCAGCCCTCCTTTGAATCTTAAGATAGGTTTGTGATGTGCTGTTCTCATTGACCCATTGAGCACTGAAGCCTGAACAGCAGCATGCTTTGATTTAGGAAGTTCAAAATCAGCTTAGGAATTTTGGTAGGAAGCAGAAATTACACAGCTTCATTTAGAGGTGGAGAATGAACTGACTGAAGAGGTGACCCCTGCAGGTGAGAATGGTGCTCGGGTTCTTCATCATCCTCTAGCCATGGAATGATGCCTTCTGTGCTGCAGGGGAGCCTGCCTAGTTGAGTATAGACCAGCATGCTCAACTTCTGAGGTGTTCCTCATGCCTAGACTCCACCTGTGTGGTTGTCACCCATCCAAGGAAGCTGCTGCTTGCCTGATACCCTGCCGGCTGGTTTGTAAGAGGCATGTGTACCACCCAAGCCTCTTTCCACTCAAACCCCCACCTTTCTAGATGTAATCTGGTCATTCCCAGCTCCGGGGAGAGGTCCACTCCCTGGCTGACATGCCTATTGACAAAGAAAATAAAGCAGTCATGCAGACTGTGGACATGCATTTTTGAGAGGACAGAGTTCGGGAGAGGAATCAGGATTGGAAGATGCAGAAAGGAGAATTGCTTCCGGGAGTGTCTGGCCAGGGCACAGTGTCCAGCATGGCACCTGTCCTCCCTCACATTGGCTCCTGGATGGCTGTAGCCAGGCTCCCTGTGCTTTTTCACTTTGTGTCTCCTGAGCAGCAGTTACTGGCAGGCTGGGCATCTTCCTGAGGACACCTCACAGATCCAGGTGCTGCCAGTCCTGCTGCGGAACTGAGCCCAGTCTCGGCCGATCAGGGAACCTGAAGAGCTCGAGCCCTGGAAGGCCTCTGTCTTCTCCTCTTGGACCCCTCAGGCTCCGTGCCTGGCTTTGTGTGTGCACATGCATGTCAGCGTGGGGGCCTTTCTGTCTTTTGATGATGGAAACTCAGTCCCGGGTGCCATACCTCTGAGCTCCATCCCAGGCTTTATTTTTTTCTTTTCTTGAGGCAGGGCCTCACTAAGTTGCCCAGGCTGGCCTAAAACTTGAATCCCCATGCCTGAGCCTCCAAGTCGCGGGGATGACAGGTGTGGTCAACATGCCCGGCTTCTGGGAAGAAATTTCTAAAGCTTCCCGCAAGTTCCCCTTGGGGTCTGTTTACACTGGAGAAGGCTGTGTCCCTGGTGAGCACCCTAGGTCACTTCAGGGCTCCCAACTCTGTGTGGCCCTCACACTCCACCAGGACCCTCTAGGGCCCTTGGGTTTGATATTCCAGTCTCCCTGCCTGATTGAATCTTAAGACAGGTTTGTGATGTGCCAGTGCTCTCCTGGTGTCCATAGCAGTAAGAGTTCACAGCGGAGTGCAGTGGCAAGTGGATCTCTCCTATGGAAACCTTATGTAAGACAAAGTCAAAACGCCACTGTTTCTCACCTTGGCCAGTAAATAGGTGGCTCTTCCTGACCAGGAAGGCTCAGGCAGGCCACCACCTGCTCTGTGTGGTTCACAAAGTGCTTTGTGGCCGTTTATGATTTTCCAGCTCTGAAGGGAAACTAAGGAAGTCAGGATATTGAAAACTTCAGGGGCAGCTGGGTAGCATGGTGCATACCTGCCATCCCCGATACTCAGGAGGAGAAGCCAGATTGAGCAATTTAGCAAGACCCTGTCTAAAAATAAAATAAAAAAGGCTGGGGATTCAGTTCAATGGTGGGGATGCAGTTCAGTAGTGAGGCACCCCTGGTTAATCCAGTGCCCAAAGCCAAAACCAAAACAAAGCAAAACACCAAACAGAAATTCCTCCACAGTTACTAAACATGCTAATGCCCTTGTCTGAAGCAAATGAAACATTTTAGGTGAATGCCACTCTGCACTTTAAGTGTTTCTGTTTAGCATCATGTTGTTAAAAATGTGTCTGGGGGCTGGGGATGTGGCTCAGTGGTAGAGTGCTCACGTTGCACATGTGTGGCCCTGGGTTCGATCCTCAGCACCACATAAAAATAAATAAATAAAGTAAAGGTAAAAATATTAAAAGTGTGTCTGTATGTCATCCATTGTCGCTCTTGCCTTTGGTGGTACTTGGGTGGATAGGTGACAGGAGAGCTCATTCCCCATTGCTGGCTGTCATGTAGGAAATGTTTGTGTTATTCTATTTCTTTGCTTGAAGACTGGCTCTTTATGCTCAGGTGTCTTGAATTTTTCGGAAACCATCAGAGGTGCTCTGTCTGCAGGGCAGTAAAACCTGAACCCCTTGAGTGGCCCACTAAGCAGCTGAACAGAGTGGTTTTCCATGTCGGGTTCATGTAGACTTTTCCAGTTCTTTCTCTTGTGTGCTGGCGGATGAGACAAGGAGGCACTTCTAACATCCGCTGTGGTCAAGGCCCTTTTCACAGATGCCCAGGCTTTGGAGGAAGTAACCCTTTGGGAGGTGGTCCTGCCAGATCCTTTGCTTCTTCTCTTGGTCTGGCATCTTGATCACTATTGCTATTTTTTAAAATCTGCTTAGCATCGTGGAAATTGCCAGAGATCCTGGGAAAGGGAGAGTGCTATGTGTGGCTTTGCGAGGCTGTGTCCAGTGACAGTTTTTTTGGGTGGAGCAGAGTCACAAATGCTCACCAGCACCTGTGCATGGCCTGCAGGTGCCCTAGAAGTGGGGCCAGGGCTGAGGAACATGCCTTCACTTGGGTGAGGGCTGTGGCCCAGCATAATACCTGCCCCTGTGTCTGTGGGCTCCGTGCAGCTGATGGTGAGCTCATTCTTTATTCAAGCAGGTTTCTCTGCTTCCCAAGGAAGGCACTGTGAGCACTGAGCTTGATACCTCCTTGGGCCTGTGAGGCAGCATAGGAAACTGCAAGCTGGCCGGAGGCCATCTGTTGCTTGTGCAGTGCAGGCTGTGTCTTGGGTCTGGGGCAGCCTCAGTCCACCTTCCCCTGCAGAGCTACACCCAGAGCAGCCGGCCAGTGTTGCATGCATTGCTTCTTAAGCAGGTGACGCGCTGCACATCTGTCCGATGCAGCCCATCTGGAAGGGCTCTCACTCTGGGCATCCTGCACTCGGAGTGACTTTGCCACATGTTTCCTGTGTGACTTTGCATAGCACACACCTCCCTTCAGGTGAAGGTGGCCTGTGGAGAGCCTCATAAGACTCACCCTTAAAGCAGGACACAGTAGCACATGCCTGTAATTATAGCCACTGGGAGGCTGAGGCAGGAGGCTCTCAAGTTCCAGGCAAGACTCAACAACTCAGTGAGGTCCTGTCTCAAAACAAAAGTAAAAAATGGCTGTAGGGGACTGGGCTACAGCTCAGCAGTACAGTGTTCGCCTAGCACGTGGGAGGCCCTGGTTTCTATCCTCAGCACCACGTAAAGTAAATAAATAAAATAAAGGTATTGTGCTCATCTACAACAAAAACGTATTTTTTTTTTTAATTAAAAGGGCTGGGGATGTGCCTCTGTGGTAGAACCCCTGGATTCAGGCCCCAGTACCCTCAAGAACTACTGAATCAGAATGTGGTGGTGGACTGTGGCCCCGGGTGAAAACCACTAGCGTCCCATCTCAGATGGCCTTTCCTGCTGTGCTGTGGGGCAACTGGGGTGCTGCAGACCGCTGTTCATATGCTTCCTGTGGCTGAAGATGGCAGAGATTTACCTGGTGTCGGCGAGCTTCCTCCCTCCCGAAGCTCTGGGGAGGACCCTCCCTGCCCCTTCCAGCTTCAGGCCTTGGTGTGCCTGGCTGGTGGTCACATCTCCCAGTCTGCCCTGTCCTCCCCTGTGGGTCCATGCTCCCCTTTCCTAGGGGTGGCAGTCATGGTGGGTTAAGTAGGGCTCATCTGAACTCACATCTGCAGAGACCCGGATTCCAAGTGCGGTCACATTGGACGGTGTGGGGTTCAGGCTCCCATAGACCCGCCTCACTGACACATTTCCATAGACGTCACTCAGTCTGCCTGGGAAGGCTTCTCTGGGTGTCATGAGCTGTTCCTTCTCAGGGCACCATGTCCCTGACAGACCTGTTCTTTACAGCAGAGGTGCAGGTGACCACCATATTAAGTAGTATGTCCCTTGGCAGGCAGGGTTCCTGGCGACGTGGCAGCCAGCAAACCGGCAAGCATCCTGGCGGGGGCAGCAGTGATGCCGCGACTGCGGTCTCAGCCTGCAGGGGGCTGCAGAGAGGCAGGGAGGGCCGGGCCTCCCACACTTCAGTGGGGGTGAGGAGAGAAGAGCCAGGTGTCTGGGCTGGCTTGGAGTAACTGTCACCGCCCCTTCTGCCTCCCTGTCTAAAGCAGGACTGTGTCCCCTCCTCCCAGCACCCCACTTGCATGGCTAATTGCCCTTGTGCCCTTCCTTCTCCCTGTGGGTTGGACCCAGAACCTTGTCTGTTTCTCTCCCTGGCCCTGGATAGCAGGTGAGACCAGTGCCCTTCATTTTTTTGGTACCCAGGGTGCTTAACTACATGTCCTATCTCGAGCATGTTTTTATTTTTTATTTTGAGACATGGTCTCCTTAGGTTGCTTAGGGCTTCACTAAGTTGCTGAAGCTGCCTTTGAACTTGGGGTCCTCCTGCTTCAGCCTCCCGAGTTACTGGGATCACAGTTGTCCACCTCTATGCCTGGCCAAATCTCAGAGCTCAGTAGTGCCTGACAGGTGGCCATGACCAGCCCAGAGCCCTGCCCTGGGAACTGGAGATGCCTGCCAACCCAGGCAGGTGGGGGTCTCAGGCCTGGAGAAGTCCTTCCCTGAGGAACCTGCAGCACATGCATGGGCTCCCACCTACCCACCCTCCTGTCTGCAGCACCCGAGGTTTCCCACTCTGTGTGTCTTGTCTGTGGCCTTGGAACAGAGACGGGGGCTCCCAGAAATGCTTCACTGGGCATGAAGTGTCGGTTGTAGCCTGCCAGAGCTGCCCACAGCCCCACTGAGGAATTTCCTTCTGCTTTCAGAAGTAAGAGCACTGGGCTTTGCTCCTCCTCTGTGAGGGGAGAAGAAGAAAGCAGGTCTTTCCCTTGTCCTCTGGGGAGACCCCCACGGCAGTTCCCACTTCTAGGTAAAACCCACCGGTCCATGGCAGTTCCCAGTTCTAGGTGAGGCCCCCCCATGGCAGTTCCCAGTTCTAAGTCAGACCCCCCCCCATGGCAGTTCCCAGTTCTAAGTCAGACTCCCCATGGCAGTTCCCAGTTCTAGATGAGGCCCCCTCATGGCCGCTCCCAGTTCTAGATGAGGCCCCCCATGGCAGTTCCCAGTTCTAGGTGAGACACCCCCCATGGCAGTTCCCAGTTCTAGGTGAGACACCCCCCATGGCAGTTCCCAGTTCTAGGTGAGGCCCCCCCATGGCAGTTCCCAGTTCTAGGTGAGGCCCCCTCATGGCCGCTCCCAGTTCTAGATGAGGCCCCCCCATGGCAGTTCCCAGTTCTAGGTCAGACTCCCCAATGGAGTTCCCAGTTCTAGATGAGGCCCCCCCATGGCCGCTCCCAGTTCTAGGTGAGGCCCCCCCATGGCAGTTCCCAGTTCTAGGTGAGACCCCCCCATGGCAGTTCCCAGTTCTAGGTGAGACCTCCCCATGGCAGTTCCCAGTTCTAGGTGAGGCCCCCCATGGCAGTTCCCAGTTCTAGGTGATACTCCCCCCATGGCAGTTCCCAGTTCTAGGTGAGACCCCCCCATGGCAGTTCCCAGTTCTAGGTGAGACCCCCCCCCATGGCAGTTCCCAGTTCTAGGTGAGACACCCCCATGGCAGTTCCCAGTTCTAGGTGAGACACCCCCATGGCAGTTCCCAGTTCTAGATGAGGCCCCCCCATGGCCGCTCCCAGTTCTAGGTGAGGCCCCCCCATGGCAGTTCCCAGTTCTAGGTGATACTCCCCCCATGGCAGTTCCCAGTTCTAGGTGAGACTCCCCCCATGGCAGTTCCCAGTTCTAGGTGATACTCCCCCCATGGCAGTTCCCAGTTCTAGGTGAGGTCCCCCATGGCAGTTCCCAGTTCTAGATGAGGCCCCCCCATGGCCGCTCCCAGTTCTAGGTGAGGCCCCCCCATGGCAGTTCCCAGTTCTAGGTGAGGTCCCCCCCATGGCAGTTCCCAGTTCTAGGTGAGACCCCCCCATGGCAGTTCCCAGTTCTAGGTGATACTCCCCCCATGGCAGTTCCCAGTTCTAGGTGATACTCCCCCCATGGCAGTTCCCAGTTCTAGGTGATACTCCCCCCATGGCAGTTCCCAGTTCTAGGTGAGACACCCCCATGGCAGTTCCCAGTTCTAGGTGATACTCCCCCCATGGCAGTTCCCAGTTCTAGGTGAGACACTCCCATGGCAGTTCCCAGTTCTAGGTGATACTCCCCCCATGGCAGTTCCCAGTTCTAGGTGATACTCCCCCCATGGCAGTTCCCAGTTCTGGGTGATACTCCCCCCATGGCAGTTCCCAGTTCTAGGTGAGACACCCCCATGGCAGTTCCCAGTTCTAGGTGATACTCCCCCCATGGCAGTTCCCAGTTCTAGGTGAGACACTCCCATGGCAGTTCCCAGTTCTAGGTGATACTCCCCCCATGGCAGTTCCCAGTTCTAGGTGAGACACCCCCATGGCAGTTCCCAGTTCTAGGTGAGACACCCCCATGGCAGTTCCCAGTTCTAGGTGAGGCCCCCCATGGCAGTTCCCAGTTCTAGGTGATACTCCCCCCTTTGGCAGTTCCCAGTTCTAGGTGAGACACCCCCATGGCAGTTCCCAGTTCTAGGTGAGACACCCCCATGGCAGTTCCCAGTTCTAGGTTATACTCCCCCCATGGCAGTTCCCAGTTCTGGGTGATACTCCCCCCATGGCAGTTCCCAGTTCTAGGTGAGGCCCCCCCCATGGCAGTTCCCAGTTCTAGGTGAGACTCCCCCCATGGCAGTTCCCAGTTCTAGGTGAGACATCCCATGGCAGTTCCAGTTCTAGGTGATACTCCCCCCATGGCAGTTCCCAGTTCTGGGTGATACTCCCCCCATGGCAGTTCCCAGTTCTAGGTGAGACACCCCCATGGCAGTTCCCAGTTCTAGGTGATACTCCCCCCATGGCAGTTCCCAGTTCTAGGTGAGGCCCCCCATGGCAGTTCCCAGTTCTAGGTCATACTCCCCCCATGGCAGTTCCCAGTTCTAGGTGAGGCCCCCCATGGCAGTTCCCAGTTCTAGGTGAGGCCCCCCTTTGGTAGTTCCCAGTTCTAGGTCAGACCCCCTTTGGTAGTTCCCAGTTCTAGGTGATACTCCCCCAATGGCAGTTCCCAGTTCTAGGTGAGACACCCCCATGGCAGTTCCCAGTTCTAGGTGAGGCCCCCCCATGGCAGTTCCCAGTTCTAGGTGATACTCCCCCCATGGCAGTTCCCAGTTCTAGGTGAGGTCCCCCCATGGCAGTTCCCAGTTCTAGGTGAGGCCCCCCATGGCAGTTCCCAGTTCTAGGTGAGGCCCCCCCATGGCAGTTCCCAGTTCTAGGTCAGACCCCCTTTGGTAGTTCCCAGTTCTAGGTGAGGCCCCCCTTTGGTAGTTCCCAGTTCTAGGTGAGACACCCCCATGGCAGTTCCGAGTTCTAGGTGAGGCCCCCCTTTGGTAGTTCCCAGTTCTAGGTGAGACCCCCCCATGGCAGTTCCCAGTTCTAGGTGAGACACCCCCATGGCAGTTCCCAGTTCTAGGTGAGGCCCCCCATGGCAGTTCCCAGTTCTAGGTGAGGCCCCCCATGGCAGTTCCCAGTTTTAGGTGAGACACCCCCCATGGCAGTTCCCAGTTCTAGGTGAGGCCCCCCATGGCAGTTCCCAGTTCTAGGTGAGACACCCCCCATGGCAGTTCCCAGTTCTAGGTGAGGCCCCCCATGGCAGTTCCCAGTTCTAGGTGAGACACCCCCATGGCAGTTCCCAGTTCTAGGTGAGGCCCCCCTTTGGTAGTTCCCAGTTCTAGGTTAGGCCCCCCTTTGGTAGTTCCCAGTTCTAGGTCAGACCCCCCATGGCAGTTCCCAGTTCTAGGTGAGACACCCCCATGGCAGTTCCCAGTTCTAGGTGAGGCCCCCCGTGGCAGTTCCCAGTTCTAGGTGAGACACCCCCCATGGGAGTTCCCAGTTCTAGGTGAGGCCGCCCTTTGGTAGTTCCCAGTTCTAGGTGAGACACCCCCATGGCAGTTCCCAGTTCTAGGTGAGGCCCTCCATGGCAGTTCCCAGTTCTAGGTGAGACACCCCCTTGGCAGTTCCCAGTTCTAGGTGAGGCCCCCCATGGCAGTTCCCAGTTCTAGGTGAGACACCCCCATGGCAGTTCCCAGTTCTAGGTGAGGCCCCCCATGGTAGTTCCCAGTTCTAGGTGATACTCCCCCCATGGCCGCTCCCAGTTCTAGATGAGGCCCCCCCATGGCAGTTCCCAGTTCTAGGTCAGACTCCCCAATGGAGTTCCCAGTTCTAGATGAGGCCCCCCCATGGCCGCTCCCAGTTCTAGGTGAGGCCCCCCATGGCAGTTCCCAGTTCTAGGTGAGGCCCCCCATGGCAGTTCCCAGTTCTAGGTCAGACCCCCCATGGCAGTTCCCAGTTCTAGGTCAGACCCCCTTTGGTAGTTCCCAGTTCTAGGTGAGGCACCCACTGTCAGAGCAGTCCCCAGCCCTGGAGAGTCTGAAGTTCCTGTTGGCCCTCCTTTACTGGGGTCCTGACACCTGGGAGGTGGCTTGGTCTTCAGGTCAGAAGGTGTCGGGGGGCAAGCACCCAGACTCTATTGGGTTCCCAGCCTCTGCTCCTGACAGGAGTGTGGATAGGTGCAGTTTTCCTCCTAGCTCCTGGATCTGACTTTCTGGTGGGATGTCCCACTGGAAGACCGCCACTGGCCTGTGTGGAAAGGGCTTGGTGCAGGTCTCCTAAGTCTTTTGGTGGGCCCTCCTCTTCTCTTGCCTATCAACTTCTGAGCCACCAGGTGACGAGCTCAGGGCTCCTGTGCTTGGGTTTTCTGTTTTCTGCTTGTTGAGACTTGGGGCTTTCTTATCCTCACTGTTATACATAGCATGCCTGGGATGAATTGACCTTTTGGGTTGTTCCCTGGGGGTGGAGCCCAGGAGTAGAGCTGGTGGGTCAGAGATGGACTACATTGGGAGCCTTGTTCCTGCTGCAGGCTGTGCAGCAGGACCAGGCATGGGTCTGGGTACACCACCAGCTTTGGGTACTTAGGATTTGATGTTGCTCTTTGCTACCTTCATAAATTCAGATGTTGTGGTACTCTCAGAGTCTAGGACATTGCACTTGGTCTCTTTAGGTCCTGTCCAGAGCCCTTTAAAGTCATAACATTAAGTTAAACCAAAGCTGGACACGGGCATACATGTGTCATCCCAGCCCCTTAGCAAGGCTGAGGAAGGAGGATTGCAAGTTCCAGACCAGCCTGGGCAATTTAGCAAAGTTCAACATAAAATAAAAGGGCTAGGATGTAGCTTAGTGGTAGAGTGCCCCAGGGGTCAGTCCCCAGCACTCATCACTGCACACAAGGTTGAGCCCAGCTGCCAGTGCCAGGATTCATGTTGACCTTAAAAGAATAGAGAGGACATGGGGCTGGGGTTGTGTCTCAGTGGCACAGCACTCACCTAGCATGTGCGAGACGCTGGATTTGATCCTCAGCACCACGTAAAAGTAAATAAATAAAATAAAGGTACGTGTCCAACTATCACTAAAAAATATATATATATATATATATATATATATATATATATATATATATAAAAGAATAGAGAGGACAAGGGGCTTGCTCGGCACCCCTTGACTGAGGCTGCGCAATGTGCCCCCCAGCCCCAGGTGCCCCCAGATGCCCTCAGTTGCTCTCTGTGTCCCCAGGTGTCCCTGGTGGCACCCCCATACCCCATCTGGGCCTTGAGGCCAAGCAGTGGGTGAAGTTGCTGAGGGAGTGGCCTGTGCTAGAGGCCTGCTGGGGGGCTGTGCTGCTCCTTCTGTTTTTAAATATTTATTTTTTAGTTTTAGGTGAACACAATATTTTTTTTATTTTTATGTGGTGCTGTGGCTCAGACCCAGTACCTCATGCATGCAGGTGAGCGCTCCCCCACTGAGCCCCAGCCCTGCGCTGCTCCTTTGACTGTGACTCTGGGTCTACACCACAGACACATGTGCTGAGCCTGTTCTGCTGAGCTGCACCCTGCCCCGGGCTCAGGTGCCCTACCCAGGTCACTGCTCACCACCCTGAGGAGTGCCATCGGTGGGTCCTCTGCCTTCCTCCTGAGCTGTGGAGTTGTCTTTTTTCCTAACATTCTTCCTTTTTTGTGTGTGTGTATGATGCTGGAGATGGAGTTCAGGGGTGCTCTACCACTGAGCTGTACCCCCGTCCTTTGTATTGTGTATTTTGAGACGGCCTCACTGTGTTGCCGAGGCTGGCCTGGGACTTGGGTCCTCCTGCCTCAGCCTTTGCCGTAGCTGGAATCACAGGTGTGGCCCTGCAGAAAAGGGTAGTGTTTACAAAGTCTCTGGTGCTTATGCCTGGCCTCCTAGGGTGCGTGGCCACAGGACCAGATAGGCTCTTCTAGCGGGAATTTCTTCTTGATGGGTTCTGGCAGCCAGCTCTGAGGCCGAAGTGTCGAGGAGCAGCCCTCCTGAGGGCTGCAGGTCAGGCCCCTCAACTGTGGCCGTCCTCTAGCCCAGCCTCTGTGGCTGTCTTCATGCAGCCTTTCTGTGCATCTGTGCCCACATTCCCCCTTTGCATATGGACCCCTGCCTGACTCACCCCACTCAGTTGGGAGAGGCCTAGATTCCTTTTTGGAGCCACAGTGCAGGCCCTGCACCCTCCACCCTGCTCCAGCCCAGCACGAGGAAGGGTCTTGCTCCACCTGGTGGGGCCCAGGGCACGCTGTAAGCTTCCCTGTGCTGCGCCGTCTTCCACTGCCTCTTGCTATTCACCTCCAGCCCTTGACCTAGGACCAAGGACCTTGACATCTTGTTTTATTTTTATCAGCACTTTAAAAAGGATGTTTTGAAATATTCTTGGGTTAAAAATGTACAGTTTTGGTATTGCAGGTTTAATGTGATGAAAGCATGGTAGTTTTTTGACCTGATTGTGTACATGGAACCTGTGTGTGGTATTGAGGTGTGGTCCCTGGGCTGAGAGGCCCCAGCTTCAGTAGCGGGGCAGGGCAGCTCAGGCAGCACTGGACAGCAGGTGTGCTGCTAGTTTAAGGACAGAGTGGCTGGGGTACCCAGGAGGGCTTCCTGGAGGAGGCAGGGCTGGTGTCTGGAGGGGTTTCCGTGCTGTGCTGCCTCTGATAGGGCTGAGCTGCCCTTCAAACTCTGTGACCCGAGGGTGAAAGTCAGGTTTAGGAGCCAGGTTCAAGGCCAGGTGCACCTCGGAGCCCAGGCAGTAAGAGCTGGTCTCTTCCCTTTTCCTGGGCCAACTTCCCAGCAGCTGAAGCAACAAGGCTGGACATTCTGGAGCCCTGCCCCCAATGGACACACCAGGCACAGGGCCTGAGCCTGGTCACTGGCTAACCCTGAGGAGGATTTTCTGGGCCAGTGCCCTGGGCTGATCCTTTTCTGTCTTCTTCACCTGAGGGCCTGGACCTGGGCCACTTGCCCACGGGGCAGAGCCCGAGTCAGGATGTGAGGGTCCTGGGCAGTGGCTGCCTGTGTGGGCAGGTTCCCCTCATAGTAATGGCTTCCTTCAGGGTCCCTAGCCGTTGAGGCCAGTAGCACCCTTGCTGGCCAGTGCACCGCTTGTGGCATGGGCTGCGGCTTGAGCCTCACTCCTGTCCTGTGGCTCCTCATCCTTGGATGTCCCAGTCATTGAATTCTGGCCAGCTGGTGCTCTCTGCTTCCTGCTGTCCTGCCACCTCTTCCTGAGCAGCCCAGGCTCAGGGCTGGAGGCAGCCCTCGCGCTCATGCTGGGAGCCGCCAGCTTTGCTAGCTCAGCCATGTGGATTGGGCTTCTCTGCACTGAAAGGCCAGGCTGGCCCTTAGCACTCGGACTTGGTGGGCTGCCTGGGTGCCCGCCTTTCTCCATCATGGAGTCAGTCCAAACATGCTCAGGAATGCCCAGGGTCACTTCTGCCTCACATTCTTGGTTGGTGGGGAGTCTGAGGCTGCAGTCAGGCCTGGAGGCCACTGATGTCAGAGCCGAGGCTCCGTGGGGTGCTGTGAGACCACCTGTGCCCTGCAGCACAGGTGCGGCCCCTGCCTTTCCCTGTCCTCCACAGCACCTTCATGCTGCCTGGGCCCCTGCCGCTCACTGGCCTCAACTGGAGTCTGCCTGTAGGTGGTGGTGTCAGGCTGTGGGCCCCGGTGGAGTGAAGGTTAGGCTGAGCCCCGGGACTGGGCTGGCTCCCCGTCTCACCTGGGCTGGTGTCTGTTAATGATATCGGAGTACGTCATTTAAAACAATCTGAACTCAGGGCCTTGTACCCCCAGGCCAGCGCCCTGCCACTCAGCCACATCCCTACCCCTAAGGATGCTGCATGCAGCCATGAGCGGAGGCCATGTGGTGCCTGTGAATCGTACCTTATGCCGTCACGTGGCAATGCACACACATCTCCGTCTTGAGCTTTCCAGAACAGCACAAGCTGTGAGCACCCAGGAAGTGCCTTGAGAACTGAGCCCTGCCCAGCTGCCAGGCCGTGCCGGGGAGCTGCTGGGTGAACAGGGCATAGCCTCCCTGCTTTTCCTCCTGCGGACAGCCTGCTGGGGTCTGCTGACCCTGCAGACCACGAGGACACATCCCGGGCTGCCGCACAGTCAGCTGAGAGGAACCCTGCATTCCCCCCCCTCCTCTCCCCCCTCCTCCCCCTCCCCCTCCTCCTCCTCCTCCTCCTCCTTTCTTCTTCTTCCTTCTTCCTTCCTTCCTCCTTCCTCTTCCTCCTCCTCCTCCTCCTCTTCCTCCTCCTCCTCTTCTTCCCCCTCCTCTTCCTCCTCCTCCTCCTCCTTTCTTCTTCTTTCTTCTTTCTTCCTTCTTCCTTCTTCTTCTTCTTCCTCCTCCTCTTCCTCCCCCCCCTCCTCCTCCTCCTCCTTTCTTCTTCTTTCTTCTTTCTTCCTTCTTCCTTCTTCTTCTTCTTCTTCCTCCTTCCTCTTTCTCCTCCTCCTCTTCCTCCTCCTCCTCCTCCTTTCTTCTTCTTTCTTCTTTCTTCCTCCTCCTTCCTCTTCCTCCTCCTCCTCTTCCTCCTCCTCCTCCTCCTTTCTTCTTCTTTCTTCTTTCTTCCTTCTTCCTTCTTCTTCTTCTTCCTCCTTCCTCTTCCTCCTCCTCCTCTTCCTCCTCCTCCTCCTCCTCTTCCTCCCCCTCCTCCTCCTCCTCCTCCTCCTTTCTTCTTCTTTCTTCTTTCTTCCTTCTTCCTTCTTCTTCTTCTTCTTCCTCCTTCCTCTTCCTCCTCCTCCTCTTCCTCCCCCTCCTCCTCCTCCTCCTTTCTTCTTTCTTCCTCCTTCTTCTTCTTCCTCCTTCCTCTTCCTCCTCCTCCTCTTCCTCCTCCTCCTCTTCCTCCTTCTCCTCTTCCTCCTCCTCCTCTTCCTCCTCCTCCTCCTCCTCCTCCTCAGGGTCTGGCTAAGTTGCCCACCTACAACTAAAAAATAAGTTTAAAAAAATAATGAGGCTGGGGATGTGGTTTAGCGGGAGCGTGCTCGTCTGGCATGCGCGGGGCGCTGGGTTCAATCCTCAGCACCACATGAAAATAAAATAAAGATGTTGTGTCCACCGAAAAATAAATATTAAAAAATTCTCTCTCTCTCTCTCTCTCTCTCTCTCTCTCGTCACTGGGTGTGGTAGCCCTGTAATCCCAGGGACTCCAGGGAGAGTGAGACAGGAGGATTGCAAATTCAAGGTCAGCCTCAGTAATTTGGTAAGACCCTGTCTCAAAATAAAATAAAAAAGGCTTGGGATGTGGCTTAATGATAAAACGCCCTTGGTTCAATCCCCAGGACCAAAAACAACTCCAAAGCAAAGGAACACAAAACAATGACTCTAAGAAGAATGGACTTTTTCCTGAACGTGTGTGGTGACCAGACCCAGGGAGGAGTCGGCCTTGAGGCCTGGCCAGCAGGGGGCGCCTGAGGCCATAGCTCCTTGTCCCCTGGTCTGGGCTCTGAGTGTGAGATGCAGTTTGGGTGGGACAGACCTGCATGGAGGTTAGAACAAATCACCTTCCTGGTGGAGCTGCTTAGGGCCCAAGGAAGAGCGCCCCCATCCTACATCTGCATCAATATTCTGAGCACACAACTCCGCAAAAAGTCCCTGCTAAGCAGTCTTCAGGCACAGTGGCCGTGCTTGTTGTCATCTTGGAGTCTTGGGGGCCAATGCAGGAAGATTCTCAAAATAAAAATAAAGTGGGCTGGGTGTTTGGCTCATTGGTAGAGCACTCTGAGTTCAATCCTCAGTACTGGACAAAAGAAAAAAAAAAGGAGAGGGATGTTATTCTTGCAGGAAATCAAATAATGCAGCTGCGACTCCTGGGTTTGAAGCGAGGCACCGACGTTTCTGGTGTCAGTGGCATGGCTGGCGGAGCTGTGGTCCACCCCTCCACGTCAGTTAGCCTGAGCACATGGAGCCACTGGCTTCGGCCTCCTGAGTCGCTGGGGTTACAAGTGTGCCCCCGTGGCAGCCCACAGTTGGGGTCATTTAGCCTAGATTTTCAGTTTAGCAGGAAAGTTGGCCCATCTACTTACTGAAGGGTGACCTTATTAATTCTGGGGCATGTTGGTTCCTGTGTGGGGATTCTTTTCAGCACCGGTGTCCATTATGAGCCTGGAAACGGGCCTTAGATGTCCTGCTGGGTAGGGTCAGTGCCCACTTGCTGCCTGCTGCCCTTCGTGGTGAGGGTGGATGCCTCCTGCACACCTGTGCTCCAGGTGTGTGGATAGCCTCGCTGGCAGCGCTCATCCCCTCTGTATGCGGGGTTTTTCGTGGCCACTGTGCTGGCTGCTGGCCTGTACCATGGCCGGCCACAGTCCCTGTCCGCCTGGGCTGCATGGGTAACTCTTCTGTCTTGCCCCACAGAGTCTGTAGAAGAGGCAACACCAAGACTTCCCAATGAACAACCGAAAGGAAGATATGGAAATCACGTCCCACTACCGGCAGCTGCTTCGCGAGCTCAACGAGCAGAGGCAGCACGGCGTCCTGTGCGACGTGTGCGTCGTGGTGGAAGGCAAGGTCTTCAAGGCCCACAAGAACGTGCTGCTGGGCAGCAGCCGCTACTTCAAGACGCTCTACTGTCAGGTGCAGAAGACGTCTGACCAAGCCACCGTCACCCACCTGGACATCGTCACTGCCCAAGGCTTCAAGGCCATCATTGACTTCATGTACTCAGCCCACCTGGCCCTCACCAGCAGGAACGTCATTGAGGTGATGTCTGCCGCCAGCTTCCTGCAGATGACGGACATTGTGCAGGCCTGCCATGACTTCATCAAGGCTGCCCTGGACATCAGCATCAAGTCGGATGCTGCCGACGAGCTCGCAGAGTTTGAGATCGGCGCCCCGGCCGGCAGCAGCACAGAGGCGCTGATCTCTGCTGTGATGGCCGGCAGGAGCATCTCTCCGTGGCTGGCGCGGCGCACAAGCCCCGCCAACTCTTCCGGAGACTCAGCCATTGCCAGCTGTCACGAGGGGGGCAGCACCTATGGGAAGGAGGACCAGGAGCCCAAGGCCGAGGGCCCCGACGACGTGGCCTCGCAGTCCCTGTGGCCTGGAGACGTGGGCTACGGGCCTCTGCGCATCAAGGAGGAGCAGATATCGCCTCCTCACTATGGAGGGCGCGAGCTGCCTTCTGCCAAGGACAGCACGATGCCGAGCTCTGCCTCAGAGCCAGGAGCCGGCGACGGCTGGCAGCCCACGGGCCGCAGGAAGAACCGGAAGAACAAAGAGACGGTGCGGCACATCACGCAGCAGGTGGAGGAAGGTGGTGGGGCCGGCTCCCCCTCACCCGCCTTCCTCCCCACGCCCGGGTGGCCCTTCGGCAGCCGGGACTCAAGTAAGCGTTTCCTTTGCCACATCAGGTCCACACCCAGTGCCCGGCCCCGGGGCCTCATGGCCGTGGGTGGAGTGGCGTGGTCACTGGTGCATGCTGGGGGCTTTCTGCGGTCTCCCCCTCTCATAGGGAGTCGGGGTTCCCACGGGAACATAAGTGACAGGGCTCAGGCTGGGGCGACTGGTGTCTGGGAGCCCCTGCCTGTCCGTTCCCATTGTACTACACCAGTGGCCACCCGGGGCGGGGCTCCTCCAAGGCCAGGGGACCAGCTGAGGGGTCTGGAGGTGGATCAGTGGGGAGGGTCCTGGGGAAGCTCTTCAGCCCCGTGTGGGGTGTGGGTCCAGCTGCTTCCTCTTGTATATGATGACTGAAGGGGTCATTCAAGGGGTCACTCGCCTGTCACCAGAGTGCCTGTGGGACCCAGGCTGTCCCCTCAGCTGCTTCAGCAGTGCTGTGGCCCTGGGCCTGCCGCAGGATTCAGGATCCGTATTTGCTAAGTGTGGTTCCCAGCCAGGCTAATAGGGGCTGCTGCATGCTGGGGGCCCCATGACCAGCACAGGCCCTCTGCCCTGCTTTCCAGGGCCCTGAAGCCACGCATGGGAGCTGGGCTTCAGCCTGCACGGCAATGTGCTGTCCATCTCCCAGAATGGAAGACGGTGAGCTCCGTGTTCATGCTGGGGCTGCTCCTGGTGCGGAGCACCCCACAATAGCCTCTGCCTGTGCTGCATGTCCTCTGAGCGCCAGGTGGGGCTCCAACTGTCCTTCCTCCCAGGCCCAGGCCAGAAGGGCACTGATCAGAGCAGAGGTGGCCATTGCCTACTCAGGGAGGCTGCCAGGATGGTTAGAATGTACCCTGGGTACATGTGAGTGGACAGAGGTGTTCATGGGGCAGACACCATAGGGCCCAAAGCCTACAAAGGTGCAGCCAGTGCCAGGCGAGCTTGTGGGCGGGTGGGAGGGCTGGCTGGGTGGGTGGACACTGGGCCCTAAGCTCCTCCTCTCCTTAACGGAAGCCTCGGGAGCTGGGAGTGCTGTGGAGGGTTCCTGAGGCCAGGTCTCCACACTGGCTGGCTCAGTGCAGTAAAACGTACACGGCATGAACCTTACCGGGTGACCACTTGTTCTTTTTTTGGCATTGAGGATTGAACTCAGGGGCGTTTAACCACTGTGCCACACCCCCAGCCTTTTTATCTTTTATTTAGAGACAGGGTCTTGCTGAGTTGCTTAGGGCCTTGCTAAGTTGCTGAGGCTGGCTTTGAACTCACGATCCTCCTGCCTCAACCTCTGGAGCTGCTGGGATTACAGGCTGGCGCCAGTGTGCCCAGGGACATCATAACCACTTTTAAGTGCACAGTTCACTGGCAGGTCACACTGTTGTGCCATGTCATTGCTCTACATCCAGAACTTACTTCACTGGGTGCTGGGGTGGAGCCCAGGTGCCTGCTGGGCTGATGCTGTGCCCTGAGTCCCCTCCCCCCAGCTCTGTAGCACTTTTTCATCATCCCAAACAGAATTCTGTCCACCACACAGGACCTGCCGTGGGCCCTGCCAGAATCCACCAGCTGTGGAATGCTGTTGTTCACTACGCACTCTCTGTTCCCAGCCTTCACACTGAGCCTCCAAGGCAGGGCCCAGCTCACCACGTTCAGCGGAAGTCGATTTAATTCAGGGTTTCCCTTTTCTGTGGGGATGTCCTGAGCACAGTGGATGCAGAGCAAGTCCCTGGCTTCCACCCAAGATGCCAGTGTCACCTGTCCCCCAGGTGTGACAGTGCCAGGGTTACCTGACATGGACAAATGTCCTGAGAAGGTCCTCCACCACTGGTGCTGAGCTGAATAGAATCAGGTGAGTGTCCCTGCCGTGCCTATGGGGAGGTACCCACAAGAGCAGACACGTCAGTGACTCACTTCTGCTCCTGGCTTTGTTTTACAACCGTCTACAGCTCTGACACAGCCCCTGGGGAGTGACTACCCTCCATGGGCACGGTCTGACATGCACAGACGCACCAAGGCCCCCGTGGGTGGTGAGTCACCTGCAGGTGACAGTTCTGGGGGCCTTTGTGTCACAGAGCTGTCAGCGGGTTCGGAAGCAGCATGCCCCTCACGCCGCTGGCTGGACATCTCCACAGCTGGGGAGCAGGTGTTTCCGATTCCAACAAGTGACTGCGGCTGTGGACTTTCCTTTGCGTCTTCAACCCTTAGGTTTCCAAGGCAACCATGAACCGCTCCTGCCAGCAGATTCCCAGTGCCGAAGCGTGGGCGCGGGATGTGGGCCTGGGCTGGGCATGGGACCTGGTGGCCAGTCGTTCCTGAGCTTCTGTCCTCTGCTCTGGCCCCCCGCCTGGGATTCAGAGGTGTGAGTCGTAGTCCCTTAGGGAGGTCAGCTCATTTTCATTGAAGGTTTATTGTATCCTAGGGAGGATTCTCCCTTCTCCCTCCACTTGGAGGAAGGAGAAAGGCTCTTTCCTAAGGAAACATGTTGGTGGTTACTGCAAGTCATCTGGGCATCGGCCAGATTGTGGACGCCCAGCCCTCCTGCCAGCTCACTCACCCTTTCTGCTCTGTGTCCCCTTGGCTCATGGTGCCCCAGGACCTGTTGGCCATTAGGAGCAGTTCTCCAAGTACAAGGTCCCATGTGTTCTGACCTAGCCGCTCTGAAGACAGAGTCTTCCACTGTCCCCCTGTGAGAGCGTCTGGGACAGCACTGGGCAGGACAGAGCCGCCAGGCAGCCCTGGCACAGTCAGGGCTCTGGCCAGGCCTGCCCTGCTGGCGTCAGCTTCCTGGGGCTCTGCCTCACTGCCCCGTCTGCAGAGGACAGCGACCTCAGTGGTGGCCGGTGGAGAGGAAGCTGCTGATTCAGGAATGGCAGAGGAGCAGCACAGGGCCCTGTCCAGGGTTCTGCAAGAGTGAGGTCCTGTAACCTGAGAGCTGTGGCACACACCTGTCCCCCCAGGAGCCTGAGGGACGCAGGTAGGAGGCTCCAAGTTTCAGGACAGCTTGGGCAATTTAGCAAGACCCTGTGTCAAAATAAAATAAAAGGCTACGATGTAGCTCAGTGGCAAAGTGCCCTTAGGTTCAATCCCCAGTACTGAAAAAATAAATAAAGCCTTGAGGTTTTGTGTGTTTTTTGTTTGTTTGATTGGTTTTTTGGCACTAGGGATTGAACCCGGGGTACTTACCCACTGAGCCAAATCCCCAGTCCTTTTTTGTATTTTGTTTAGAGACAGGGCCTCGCTAAATTGCTGAGGCTGGCTTTGAACTCGCGATCCTCCTGCCTCAGCTGTCGGAGCTGCTGGGATTGAGCCTTAGCTTTATTCTAGCTAGAGCACAATTGTGGTTTTGTAGAACACATGTCTGTGCTGAACTTCAGTGATGTTCAGTAACGTTGGAACTCGTTGCGTCAGGACTTTCATGACCACACTGGGACCACAGAACACCCAGTTGGTAGATGGGTCCCTGGAGGCTCCGGTGTCACCCTTGTCATGGCAGCCTCCAATCCTGCTTGGGGTGGGGAGTGGGCAGTGCCAGCTCCCAGACCTGGCTCCTCTTGGCCTCAGCCAGTCCCAGCCTCCTGAGTTCCCCTTCCAAGCTCTCTTCAGCCTCTTGGTGCTCCTGCTGGAGATGAAGTGAGGGAAGCCAGGGGCATCAGAACCTGACCAGATCACACAGGTGCAGACTGACTTCCGGAAGCTGTGGGCCTGTGGGTTTGTCTCTGTGTTGCATTGGGTGCAGGCTTCGCGAAGCAGCTATAGACAGGAAGGGCTCACTGAGCCAGGTGCAGCCTGCAGGGCCAGGTCAGGCTGAGCTGGCTCCACCTCTGCCATCTAGGTGAGGATGCACTAATGGTGCCGAACAGAGGGACAGGAAGGTGAAAGCAGGAGCCAGATGCTCGTGGGGTTCAGGGGGCATCTGCTTCACATGGGAGCAGGCAGGTCACTGCTTGTGCCAACTGAGCTGAGGGTCCAGTGGACTCTGGCCTCTCATCTGGGGTGGGTGTGCTGAGCTGGGCCTCAGGACCTCCACTCTGGCTGTTCTGACTGAGCCACAGGGACTTCTGCTTCCTACCTGCTCCTTCAGGCTGAGCTCACATGCAAGGGCCTGTCTTTGCCACTGGCCTTTCTAGGAAACATGATCCATAAAAGGGTGAGTCCTGAGGGGTCTTGTGGGCATCAGCTCAGCTTACTAGTGGCCTGTCTGCTCAGCAGGGCACCTGGCAGAGCTGGGAGGATGCCTGGTCCCCAGGCAGAGGCAGATCAGCCTGGGCTGAAGAGGGGCCAGGCTGGCCTGCTCTAGGACACCGCCTCGCTCTGGCCTGCAGACAGTGGGAGGCACAAGGGTTAGGAAAGTCGCCCTCTGCTGAGCAGCACTTTGTGGTAGTGGCTTTTGTGATACTGGGGACTGAACCCAGGGCCTCCTGCATGCTGGGCGAGCGCTCCACCGCTGAGCCACCTCCCCAGCCCCTTTGACTTTTTATTTTAGGACAGGGTCTCACTAGTTGCCCAGGCTGGTCTTGAATTGCAGTCCTCCTGCCTCTGCCTCCCGAGTAGGTGGGGTCACGGGGTGTGGGTCACTCCCAGAACATTGGAGAGCTCTTGTCCCTGCTTTCTTAGAAAATGTGAGGGTGAGAAGAGCACAAGTTCAAGGCCAGCCTCAGTAAAAGCAAGGCGCTAAGCAACTCAGTGAGACCCCGTCTCTAAGTAAAATATAAAATAGGGCTAGGGATGTGACTCAGTGGGTAAGCACCCTGGGTTCAATCCCTAGTACCAAAAGAAAAACTGTTTGGGGGGTGCACAGCGGGTATGTGCAGCCAGTGTTGGGCACCCTAGCAAGTACTGCTTGCACACAGGCGGACAGAGATGCATGTCACTCAGAAATGTCTTTGAGGCCCCTCAGAGTAAGCATGCATACTTTTTTTTTAATATTTATTTTTTAGTTTTAGGTCAACACAATATCTTTATTTTATTTTTATGTGGTGCTAAGGATCGAACCCAGTATCTCAGGCATGGTAGGCAAGCGCTCTACCTCTGAGCCACAACCCCACCCCCATGTTTTTTTTTTAAGTATTTATTTTTTAGTTGTAGTTGGACACCATACCTTTATTTTATTCATTTATTTTTATGTGGTGCTGAGGATGGAACTCAGAGCCTCACGTGTGCTAGGCGAGCGCTCTACTACGAAGCCACAATCCCAACCCAAGTATGCATACTTAAATATATGTTAAAATTTAAAAAAAAAGAAGTTTGAGGACTGGGTGTGGTTTGGTGGTAGACTGGGCTTGGTGTGGTTCGGTGGTAGACTGTATGCTTAGCATGTGTGAGGCCCTGAGTTTAATCTTCAGCCTGTAAAATTTAAAAAAAGGTCTTGGAAACAAATGTGCCAGATTATGTCAGAATAAGTCCAAACCACCAACCTGACCAGCACCCCACAGGTGCTCATGCCCACCAGACCCTGCCTTGTGTGGCCTTTGTCCTGACAGGGGCACTTGGTTGAGTTTGGATTTTCCAGCCAGAGGCCAGCTGTCCTCCTCGTCCCAGGCTGGCCCTCTCCCGCTGAGCCTGCTCCTTCCTGGAGCACCAAGCACAGGGTGTGAGTCTGGCACCTCAGGACCCCAGCTGTACCATGCATGTTTTGGGGGGCAGCAGGTGGCCTGCAGGCATGAGGCAGCTGAGCTGGGGCAGGCCTAGTGGCTTCACCCAGCACAACTCTGCTACCTGCAGGTCTTGGGAGCCCAAGGCCACCTTCACAGGCTCCAGGGAGCAGCCCGGCCAGGCCCCCCAGCTTGGCCAGGGCCACAGCCCTCCTGCCTGTGTTCCCATCCTCACTCCTTCTCCCCACCTCCTCCTGATTCTTCTTACCTGGGGGGTCTTGTCCACATAAGGTGATGGTGTTGCAGGCTCCGGGGACTTGGATATGAATCCTTAGCACACGGTGTGTTCACCAGCAGGTGTGCTTCTTGGGAGAATGACCTCCCACTCTTTGAGATGTGACGTGGCCAACTGCAGATCCCTGTGTACCAGTTGAAGACTTTTTTGTCTTTACCTCGAACGTTCTCCTGGGAAACCTGAGGAAAGGGAGCAGAGTGTACCTGCTTCTGGGTTCCTGGGTGCATTCTGTTTTGCTGTTTTTCTTTATTGAACATCCATCCACATACCCCAGTCCACCTCATTTTCAGGGCTTTCCGAAAGGTGGGCGGCATGCACTTCAGGTTTATCTCTGTCAGAGTCCAGTTTGCATTTGTTGGTGGATTTCATGCACAGGAATGTGCCAGTCTCAAATTCATGTTGAGGAAGTTTGTGCAGACATGGAGCCCAATCCCACTGAGGGGGAGAGGTCCTGCCTGGAAGCCTGTGGGATGGTGGCCCGTGTGTCTGGGGTGGACTTCGCCTTTGGGACAGGTCCCTGTGTGTGCCAGTGAGTGTGGCTGCCTGGGCTGCGTCTGCCTCGGGCTGGGTGCCCCTGCTGCTGTCTAAACACCCTGCCTTTCCTTCTTCAGTCTCAGGGTGACTAACATCAGAAATGTCTTGGCTTTTTCTTTCTGTCTTTGGTGCTAGGGATTGAACCCAGGGGCTCTCTACCACAGAGCCACATCCCAGCCCTTTTTATTGCTTTTATTTTGAGCCAGGGTCTCCCTAAATTGCCCAGACTGGCCACGAACCCGAGACTTGCCTACCTCAGCCTCCGGGGCTGCAGGAGCCCAGGCCTGCACCACCCCTGTAGTTTGATGGGTTCTGACCAAGGTGTGTAGACCAGCAGAGGATGGGTGACCCCAGGTTCCCTCGGTCCTCGGGCTGTGAGCAGTGTGCTGACCAGCTGGAGCCACCGAGAGGAGTGTCCCAGGGCTTTCCCTTGGGTCTGGCTTTGTGTTTCTCTTCCACGTTGAGGTGCGGGTGCAGAGGAGCCCCGCGGGCCTCGGTGCAGGCCCCACGATGCTGTGCCTTGCCGGCACTGGCAGCCCCTCTCGCCGGCCAATCTACAGGCCAGGTGGGGTCTCCAGCTCTGCCTCTTGTCACGCGCTATGTTCAGCTCTGTGTGTCCAGCTGCCATCCAGCCACACTGTGAGCAGGGCCCCGAGTGGCCCTCGCACCCCTGCAGCCTGGTCTCGTGTCAGTAGCCCCCTGTCTTCAAGGCTGCTTGCTGTCTGTGTGTCAAGGAAGCACAGGATCCTGGCCGCCCAGCTCTGTGGCCTGGCTGTGGTGCTGCTGGCTCGTGGTTGCCTGTGGGTGGCCTCCATCCTGGTTTTGGCTGAGGTGGAGGAGGCTGCAGGGAGCCTACTTGTCTTTGGCCACCTGGTTTGGCTCCTCGTCAGTGAACAGGGAGGAGTGGGGTTGTTAGCCCCTGGCCAGGGTGTGCTCCTCCTGAGAAGCAGCCAGCAGCCTCCTGCCGTTGCTCGTCGCATGCCCACCAGCCGCGTGCAGCTCCACGGGCTCCATTGGCACCTTTGGATTTCGTCCCCTCGGGGGAAGAAGCGTGGGTCTCTTCAGGGTTTCCATTTCCTTGGTGGCTGAGTGTGTCAGTCAGTTTTCTGTCACTGTGACAAAGTACCTGAGATAAAGGACTTTTTTTTTTTTTTGAGAGAGAGAGAGAGAGAATTCTTTTTTTAATATTTATTTTTTAGTTTTCAGCGGACACAACACCCCTGTCTGCATGTGGTGCTGAGGATCGAACCCGGGCTGCATGCGTGCCAGGCGAGCGCGCCACCGCTTGAGCCACATCCCCAGCCCCAGATAAAGGATTTATAAGGGAGAAGGTTTGTTCTGGGTTGTGGTTCACTTGGCCCCTTGTTTTGGGCCTGTGGCGGCACAGTGCATCGGTTGTGGGTATGAGTGGTATGGGGGCTGCTCCCTTCCTGGTGGCCAGGAAGCACAGAGAGACCAGGAACCAGGTCCCAACATCCCCAAAGGCTCCACCTCCCCCAGTGTCCAGGCTGGGAGACGCGCAGCAGGGGGCCGTTGGGCTCTTTCACAGCTTCTTGGCTGTTCACAGAGCTCCTTCCTGCTGTCTGCTGTTCCTCCTCAGGCTGTGAGGTGCTGAGGGCTTGTCCTGGGCTTGGTGGCCATCTGCCTGCTCGTGGGAAGTGTCCACTCGTCTCTGTCCATTCATTTTCGCTGATCCTGCTGTTCTACATGCAAATCCGACATCAGGTGCAAACGCTTCCTGTGTCTTTTGCTCGTTGTCTCATCCAGCAGTGTTTTAAGAGCGGCAGTGTTGTTGACCGTTTTCTTTTTGGCTCCTTCTCCTTTGGTCCTAGGACCTCTGCCCAAGTCACCAACTTCTCCTGAGTTTGCTTTTTCCTAGAAGTTTTACAGACTCAAGTGCGACGCGAGCTCCTGTGACTTGAGTCGCTTTCTGTATGTGGCATGAGGTTGGCTTGAGGTTGGCTTTTGGTGCGATTGTGCAGTTGTCCCGATGCCACTCACCAGAAGCATTGGCTTTTCCCTGTTGGAGTCCCTAGCTGAGGTGCTGAGTGCGTGCACGGCCACCTCTGTGTCTCCAGATTTCCCAAATGCAGATCCAAACATGGGTTCAAAATATTAAAATCAGGAGATCAAATCTCTACCGAACATGCACTGACTTCTTCTGGTCACTATCCCCTGAGCAGTACAGTGTCCCACCTGTTCACACAGCGTTTCCGCTATGTTAGGGACCACAAGTCATCAGAGCTGCCTTGAAGGCCATGGGAGGGAGGCCCTGGCCCTGTGCAGACACGGTGCTGCCAGGGACTTGAGTGTCATGGGCTTTCTATCCTGGGGCTCCCAGACCAGTACCCTCTAGATACCCAGGAACAAATGCACATAGGAAAAGAGAGAAGTTCTTACATGATGTGAAAACACCCTGATATGATTATAAGTGAGGAAACAAATTTAATTTGGACCTTCAGAAATAAAGAACAACTTAAAAAAACTCACAAGGTGGAGGCGACTTCACGCACAGCGCAGCTCTAGCGTTTTTCTGCGGTTGTGTTTCCTGAACCTGGTGCTCTGTGGTGGTGGGAAAGCCAGTGTATGGCTGCTCCTGAGGCTCCGTGTGGCCGTCTGGGCTCCGTGTGGCTGGAGGGTGGTGTCTGCCGTGGGTTCCACTCCTCAGACCCAGCCAGGCCAGGGAGCCTGTGGATGGGCCCCTACTCAGGTGGGGCATCCTCAGACCACAGTGGATTTGGAGAAGTCTGGAGGGGACTCCTGCAGCTGCCCTGCACCTCATGCGCCCTCCCTTAGGCTGCCCCTGATGCGGATCTCGCTCCTGCCCAGGGCCTCCATGCAACTCTGCATGGTGTTTCCTGTTCCTAATCTACTTATTTGAACTGACCCAAATGAGCCAGTTTTATCTTTTCAAAGCTCTGATTGTGGTGGTGATTTCTTTCCAGCTAGGGGTCATTTATTTATTCATTGTTGGTGCTGAGGATTGAGCACAGGGTTGCTATGCCACTGAGCCACACCTCCAGTCCTTTTTCTTTTTCTTTATTTTGAGGTGGTTAGGCCCTCACTAAGTTGCCCAGGCTGGTCTGGAACTTGGCTCCTCCTGCCTCAGCCTCCCAGTCCCTGGGCCACAGGTGTGCAGGGACCTCTGTGCTAGGCTTCAGCTGGTGTTTTAGTCCGGTTCCCCCCACACACCTGTGACTAAAGGACCTGACCAGAACAGCTGTAGAGGAGGGAAAGTTTACTTGAGGCCTCACGGTTTCCCAGGACTCAGTCCATGATGCCGGCTCCGTTCCTCGGGGCTGGAGGTGAGGCGGAACATCAAGTGGAAGAGTGGCAGAGGGAGCAGCTCACATGGTGACCAGGAAGAGAGAGAGGCTCCACTCCCAGACACCAAGCCGTGCCGCCATGCCCCCTCCTCCAGCCGCACCCTCCACCTCAATCGCACTCAGTTAATCCCTGTCGGGATTCATTCACTGAGTCAAGGCCCTCACAACCCGGTCATTTCTCCTCTAACCTTCTTGTACTTGCTCGCACGTGAGCTCCGGGATGCTCACATCAAAACTGTAACAGCAGAAGACTGAGAGAGCTGTTTCGGAGTGGGTGTCACCTCCAGATGAGACGCTGTGCTGAGGTGGCAGTGTCGCCCACAGGTGGCCTCCAACACTCGGGCACAGGTCTCAGCGCGTTTGCTGCTCTCCAGTGGGAGGTGACACGGACCCTGCCCAGCTGTGGACAGTTGATGTGGTCCCATCTTGCTGCTGTGCGGGTGACACTGCCGGACCCGTGGCTGTCTGGGAAGGAGCTGAGGGCGGCCTCTGCGCCCCCTGGGGCGGGTCTCCCCTCCGATTCCCACACCGTCTGCACTCTGTCGGAAGCAGTGGGGCATGGCAGGGAAGCCACCGCCCCAGCCCCTCATCTGCAGCTGCAGCCCTCTGTGGGCCCAGCCTGGCTCAGCCCTGGGGTCTCTCCCCAACCCTCCCTTGTATCCCTGGGGAGGAAGACCCTCATGAAGCAGACACGCCCCAGAATGGATAGCAGCGGGGAGCGAATCCAGCAGAAGCAGGGACCCCGTGGCTGAGGAGGGTCAGGGCCTGGGCAGGCCTGCAGGGCATGGTGGGGCCAAGCAGGAAGGGCCCTAGGGTAAAGTGAGGGAGAGGCTTGGGGGGCATCCAAGATGAGAGGGCAGCCCTGGAGGCTCAGGAGCACCCCAGAGAGCCAGGGACACCGGAGGCCAGCGCTCCTCCGGGACTCCAGACCACTAAGAAGGGCGTGCCGGCCCTGGCAGGGGCCTGGAAGGACAGCGCACTTGCTGGGACCTCGGAGGCACCAGGCGCAGCTCCAGACTCTGGCCGCGGGGGGTCACCGAGGCTGCTGTGCTTCTGGACTGTCCCACGTCCAGTGAAATCTTCCAGCAGCTCCACCTGCTGCCCGCCTTGCCAGGCCACTCTGCACACGAGTCCCCACAGCACCACAGGTGCCTCCCAGATGAGGGCCAAGGGCAGCCGAGGTGGCCCACCCCAGGGCCCCGAGAACCATGACTCAGAAACGCACCGTGTACTGGTAACGTGGGTGCTGCCACCACACATGTGCCCGCACGTGGGCACATGGGTCACACACACACACACACACACACACGCATGTGCACGCTCCTGTATAGGCGCTTGCGCAGGCCCTGCTCACCCCAGCCCGTGATCAGCACCTCTGATCATGGCTCTGGCCCAGAGGGCCTCCCGTCCGTCTTGCCAGAGCAGGCACAGTGTGTGCTGTGCCTGTCCAGTCACGGTGACTCCCAGGTGCCTGGGTCTGCCTGGATCATGGCAACAGCCTCGGTAAATGTTTTTCGAATGAATAAAGAAGAGGGAGGGAGGGAGGAAAGCAGTAAGGAGCACATCTTCCACTGCACCACAGGGTCCAGAAGCACAGCAGCCTCGGTGGCCCCCCGCGGCCAGAGTCTGGAGCTGCGCCTGGTGCCTCCGAGGTCCCAGCAAGTGCGCTGTCCTTCCAGGCCCCTGCCAGGGCCGGCACGCCCTTCTTAGTGGTCTGGAGTCCCGGAGGAGCGCTGGCCTCCGGTGTCCCTGGCTCTCTGGGGTGCTCCTGAGCCTCCAGGGCTGCCCTCTCATCTTGGATCCCCCCAAGCCTCTCCCTCACTTTACCCTAGGGCCCTTCCTGCTTGGCCCCACCATGCCCTGCAGGCCTGCCCAGGCCCTGACCCTCCTCAGCCACGGGGTCCCTGGTGCCTTTGTCTTTTGAATCGCGAGAGTCCTTTATGCAGTCTGGGTAGGCTTTCTTATCAGAACATGGCTTGGAGATATTTTCTCCCCGTTTGATGGGTTGGTTGTCTTCTCACTTTCTTGAGAGCAGACATGGGACATAGGAGGTTTTGATTTTGATGAGATCTAGTGTATGTCTTTGCTGCTTGTGCCTCTGAAGGGCAGGGCAGGTGCCGTGGCACACAGGCGTGGACCTCAGAACCCTCACCCAGCCCAAGCTCACTGGATTCCTCCTGAGTGTTGTGGCTGCAGCTCTGATATCCAGGCTGGATGCTGGTGCTGATATCTCCTCTTCTTTGAGGTGGAGACCTGTAGCTCCGGGCAGTCTGCCTGGGTCTGAGTCCTCGTCCAGGGTGGGGCTCTGAGCAGGGCTGCAGCCTGAGGGCACAGCAGGTCGGGGTGGCAGGATGGGGCGGGATGGAGCACTAGGCCACTACAGAGCCCTGGCAGGTGTCCTGGTCATCGGGACTGGGTCCACATCTCCCAGGCCATGGTCAGCAGCAGGTTGTTGCCCTCCCCTAGACTGGCCGCATTGTCCACTAGGAGAGTCTTGAAGATTGCCGTGTCCTCTGACGTGTCCTCCTCCCACCCACAGGTGCAGACCTGACTGTCACTGAGGCCAGCAGCTCCGACAGCCGAGGGGAGAGGGCCGAGCTGTACACTCACATGGACGAGGGCCTCCTGGGAGAGGCCAGCTGCCTGGGCCCACCCCTGACTCCTGAGAAGGATGAGGTGCTGCACCAGGCCAGTGCGGTGGCCGGTCTGCGCGCGGCACTCATGAGTCAGAGCAGCCTGCTGTCTCTGAAGGCCGACGTGCTGGGGGACGACGGCTCCCTGCTGTTCGAGTACCTGCCTAAGGGTGCCCACTCGCTGTCTCGTAAGTCCAGCCCCTGGCCTGTTGCTGTGCTTGCTTCCGCGTCCATCATCCCATCACGAGGGTCAGACCCAGAGAGCATGGAGGACAAGGGTGGGGCTGCCCATCACCCAGTGGCTGAGGGCCGTGGCTGCTCCCGTCCCTCTAGGCATCTTGGGAGGCTGCACAAAGCCCGAACTGGCCTTGGGGTCCCCTGGGGCCCTTGTGTGGTCAGGCAGCAGGAGAGCCAGGGAGGTGTTTGCTGTTCACGCTGCAGGCCTGGAAGGCTCGGGTTTCTGTGGAGCACCAGGCGCCCTCTGCTGGGCCCTGTGCCCAGTGGGGGAGGTGTGCAGCCCAGCTGCGGCTGCCGAGGAGGACAGCAGGCCACCCGCGTGCTCGTTCTTGTTAGATGATGCCGTGGCAGTGAGTGTGGGAAGAAGCTGGGTGCTGTGTCCACCCTCAGCGCTGTGGTGGGAGGTGAGAGCACGCGTGGCAGGAGGTACGGCCGCACCTTGCAGAGGCCCCTGGTGCCTGTCCCTGGTGGGCGGGAGGTGTTACCTGAGCAGCTAACACAGCCTGCAGCACCAGCCCCAAGACTGGCAGCGCACGCGGCCCCAGGCAGTGCAGTGCCAGGAGGCTCTGCCAGGGGTGGAGTGAACAAGGGCCTGTCCCCTACGGGGCGGGGGCACACCCCAGGCGGCAGGTGCTGCGCGGGGCGGGCGGGCGTGTGTGTGGAGCCGCGTCCTCACCTCGTGCCGAGTCCCCTGAATGAAATAAAGGAGGGTGCCGGTCGTCTGTGGGGCTTTGGAACACGTATCTTTTTTTTATTTTTACTGTTTTTAAAGACAGTATTTTTACAATTTTGTTTTCACGAGGACTGAAATATCCTGAGAGTTTGTGTTGGTGTAAGGGCTGTGTATCGCTATGGCTAATAAATGCTGCCTGGAAGGAACGCTCGTGTCCTCTTTATTCCCGTGCACCTGTCGAGGGCTGGAGGGTGGGGCGGGGCAGTGTGTGGGCACTGGGCTCTGGTCTTGGACACGCTGCTGGGAAATGGAGGTGGAGCCATTTACATAGGTGCTGGGATCTGCCACAGAACGACGTCCACGAGCACCGAGCAGGCAGACGGAGTGCGCAGTGGACAGAGTGTGGACTGGTCAGTGAAGAGAACATGCAGTGAGTGGGCTGTGTGCAAAGCGTAGACCGCCAGCGGTCCTGTCTGGGTGGTCCCGGAGCGTTCTAGAGAAGCTGAGTTAATGTCCTTGTTTCATAGGACTGACCAGACGGGCAGCAGGCGGGGGTGTCGGCCTGGTATGAGGACTTCTGCATTTGAGCAGCCTGACTTAATGGCCTACCTGTTTACAGTCATCGTTCACTGAAAAGGCGCCATTAGCTGCGCCAAGTGGCCGCTGTGTACAAACAACCCACTCAGGTCCTCGGCCAGCGCGTTGCCCCCGTGGGCCTGGAGAAGGCGCAGGAACGTGGTAGCTTGGACCTCACGTGAACACCAGCCAGCCGGGTCTAGGAGGGCGTGGCGACGTCCCATCCCATGGTGACACGGGAGCACAGGCGTCCTCTGGAGCACCGTGAGCTTTGGCCAGTGACACCCACAGAGCTGCATGTGACATGGTCCTGCCTCCCTGGAGGAGGCCGCCAGGCTCCTGGGGGCTCATGGCTGTGGCACTGCAACTGGGCTGTGGCTCACCCTGGGCTGTGGGCAGGAGCATCTGGAGGGCAGAGGCAGAACCTCCGTTCTGGCTTAGAGAACGCTTCCTTCAGCTGTTTAAACAAGGTGTCCAGGGCCCGAGCTCGAGTCTGGATGGTGCTGGGCCCTTGCCCTGTGGGGCGTCCTGCCCTGTGGAGGAGCCGCAGCATCTGCCTGGAAGCCCCTGTCAGATCAGCCTTCGAGGCCCAAGGTCCCGTGCTGCAACTTTCTGTGATGAAACCCTCTGTTGAAATTGGTTTGCTCCTGGGAGGCTGACCCCAAGCTCAGATGAGTCACCAACGAGACCCCTGCTGCTGGGTTTGCACAGCTGAGGAAAATACCCACACTCGCCATGCGTGAAGACCCTGGCACTGTCCCTGGCCAGCCATGCACTCTGGGGACCTGCATGGTGCTCCTGGAACTCTGGTCTCTGGTGAGCCCGCATCCCGAGCCCAAAGGCTGGCGCTGCTCCTCCATCGCAGGTGAGCCTCCAGGCAGTGCCACGTGGCCAGGAGCAGGCCGGGGGGGGCACCATTGAGGCCCAAGCCTGGTGCCTCAGGAGCTGGGACATGGCCTTCCTCCTCCCTCGGCCCCTTTCAGCTCGTCCTTGGAGGTGAACCCAGCGTTAGCTATCACTATGACCGCTCCACTCCCCGGAGACACGGGAAGCAGAATTGTTCGATTTAAAGTGTTTCTTGAGTCACTTGGGCGCCTGGGTGGGAGGACCTGTCAGGGGTCCCACGGTCAGGACCAGCCAGGCAACCCTGCGAGACCTGTCTCTGTGACCCTGTTCTGAGGATTTCTTCCCCCAAAAAACATTTGATTCACATGCAGGAGTTTGAGAACTCGGATTCCCACAGCCGAGAGCGAGGCCATCTCTGGGGGCCTTCCTGCATGGGGTCACCGTTCCTGACCATCTGCCTTGGCCCCAGAGGTCTGGTGGGAGTACATACTCCTTCGTGTTCCTAGCCACAGGGGAAGGCCTGGAGCCACCGCCTGGATCTGCAGGTCCACTGCTGCTCTTCGTCCTCCTCCGCAGGTCATCCCCGCAGGGTGGCTTTGGGTGCTGCTGCTCTGGTAACAGCTCTTCTTCCACGCGTCTGTTTGTTGGGAATTAATGACAGCCTTCCTTTCCAGGTGGCCGGTGACAGGTTGTCTTTGTAGCTGCTGGACGGGGACCAGGTGAGTGAGAGGGGGTATCAGCTGCAGAAGTGTTGCCCACCTTTCTCACACCACCGGTCAGTAGCTCGTGGGCCTCTGGCTCTAGGTTGGCATCTCTGTTGACCTGGACCTGGGTCTGAGCAGTGCTGTCTAGACCTGGCTCCCGGGGTCCTCTCCAGGGTGCTGAGGAGCCTCCTCCCAGTACCCAGCATTCCTCCCACAGGCTGGGTGGCCTTGCCCCACCTGGAGGGCCGCACCGGGGCGCCAGCCCTGTGGTCTTGGGCACTGGGAATGCCTGTGGAGTCTGCTAAGGGTCCCTGTGGGACAGGACGGGCCTCCGGTGCCCTGAGCCCTGAGTGGGGCTGGGTGCCTGGTGTGCGGGTCCCTGTGGCCACTCATGTGCAGCTTTGATATGTGGGGCAGTTAGGGACACGGCTGTGAAGCCCAGTCAGGGAGGGGCCGCCTGGCAGGGGCGGGCACACCTCCAGCCTCCAGGCAACCTGACCATGTGGCTTGTGGAGTTGGGGGACAGAGGAGGGGCACAGGGGCACGTGGAGGTGGAGTCCACGAGGTCTGCCTGACTCCCCAGAGGGACCTGAGGGCCCGGCCCAGGCGGGTGTGGTGCAGGCCTCTGCCCATGCACCCCTCAGTGCTGATGGGCATCACCAGATGCTCCTCCTTTCAGAAAGCGCCCTCTGCCTTCACGCCTGCAGTCGACATCACCTCCTTATTCAGAGCTGGGGCTCCCCTTTGCGGAACAGCAGGTGGCTCAGGAGGGTCCTGGAGTAGCCAGAGTGCTGTCAGGCAGGGTGGGCAGGTGTCCCTGGGAAAGGCGCTTCCCCTCAGCCTGATGGACAGCCTTCCCTGTGACCGGTGCAGACCGCCTTCAGGCCGCCGCAGCTCCCTGCTGATGTGTCTCTGTGCCGTGATGGCAGCTCTGAGGACAGAGAGCTGTGGGGGGTGTCTTGAGGCTGGGCCCGCCAGGGCAGGTCCCTCTCAGGCTCTGGTGGCCATCTGCACTGAGCGTGTCCTTACTTTGTGGGCCACCATGAGTCTGTTCACTGTCACGCCGAGATTTTTGTGTCCCGCCTGGGCACCTTGGCTGGGGGGCATGGGTGATCCCCACCTGAGGTGGGGTGTCTGGTAGGGGTGGTGGGGAATGGTGTCGGAGGTTACCAGCTGACCAGAGGGAGGTACCTCTTGGGACCCACACGCAGGCCCAGAGGTTTTGGTTGGTGTTTGAAAACAACTTAAAATTTAGATGGTTTCCAGAGAGCCTGAAAAAAGAGGCTTTGTGATGAATGGTAAAAATGATAAGGGATGTAGGAAGCTTTGTGTGTGTGTGTGTGTGTGGGTGTGTGTACGCGCGCGCGCGCGCGTTCTGGGGGCCCCCGGGGTGTTTTATACTGAGCTGTATCCTCAGCCCTCTTAAAAACTTTACTTTGAGACAGGGTCTCCCTAAGTTGCTGAGGCTGGCCTCAAATTTACAATCCTCCTGCCTCAGCCTCCAAGTAGCTGGGATCACAGGGGTGTGCCCCACACTGGGCACCATTATTCCTTCTTGAAAACAGAACTTCAGTAATAAAAGGCTGGTCTTCTCTTTAGGTCTGTTAACTGTCAAGCATCTGCTCCATATCTGCAAATTCATTTTCCTGGTATTGCTGTCTCCTTCGCATAGGGGAAGAGTGTCACCCACTCCAGAGCCTATGGGTACACCAGGAGGGCGTGCAGGTCATAAAGATCAAGACTCCACTCACCTGGGGTGTGGACTTACTAATTTAGATTTTGGGTTTTTTTTGTTTTTTGTTTTTTTATATTTGTTTTATATATTTTTAGTTGTTGATGGACCTTTATTTCATTCATTTATTTTGTATGCCATGCTGAAAATCAAACCCAGTGCCTCACACATGCTAGGCAATCGCTCTGCCCCTGAGCCACAACCCCAGCCCATAGACTGCACTTTACATTGTCAGCTTGGCGATTTGTCAGCTGCTATTAAAAAAAACACTTGTTTTAAAGAAAGTGTGTTTGAAGAGAAGTGGGGCTCACAGGTTCGGCCCGCCTGGCTGGTCCTGGGCTGACCTCCGTGGCGGATGATGGGAAAGTGCCCTCCCAGAACTCATCACTGGAAGCCTGACCCACACAAAGCCAGACACACAGGCACTGGAGTCCTGGGGAGCAAGCCCACGTGGGGGCAGGGCCTGGGGAGGGTGGGAGGGCGCCCACCTGGGTCTCTGTGGGTGCTGGAGCTGACCCACAGGCTGAGCCCTCGGGACACAGGTGGAGGTGGTGCCTCAGGCTGCCCACCACTGGGGCACTCAAGGGGCAGAACCCGCGTGCAAGAGACCCCCACATGCACACACAGACCCTCGGCCTCTTAGCACACTCAGAGCCATGTTCCAGGAAGTCCAGCCGGAATGTTCTAGAAGGTGCATCAGGCAGCATTTCCCCAGAAGCACAGAGTAGGAGGAAGCCAGGGTCACGTGGGCTGGGTGGAGGGACAAGGGAACATGGGGTGAGACCCACTCTCTGGGAGTAAAACTCAGACTGCATAGAACCATTGAGCCCTCACGGGACCTCAGCCATTGCCAGGTCCACAGCAAACATCTGCCTTCACTGTGTTTGGAGAAGGACTTCTTCCCTGTGCCTCAAGTGCCCATCATCCAACTGAAGGGTCCAGTGTGTGCCAGGTCACCCACTGACCAAGACCCACTGGGAGCCAAGAAGGTTCTTGGTTGTCAGACAAGGCCGATGGATCTGCAGCTGACCTGCTCAAGGAATCAGCCAGAAACAGCAAAAGATGGAGAATTCCAAGAGAATTGGGATCTGTAAAAAAGAATCGAGTGGAATTTTGGATTTGGAAATCCAGTGTCTGAGCTGGGCAGAGCACAGTGGCGCACGCCTGTAATCCCAGCTGCTTGGGAGGCTGAGGCAGGAAGATCTTCAGTTCAAAGGCAGCCTCAGCAACAGTGAGGTACTAAGCAACTCAGTGAGACCCCGTCTCTAAATAAAATCCAAAAAAAGAAAAAAAAATAGGGTTGGGGATGTGACTCAGTGGTCACGTGCTCCTGAGTTCAATCCCTGGTACCCACCCCCCCACAAAAAAAAAAAAATGGAAAGAGAAAATACAGTGTCTGGAATTTAAGTTCACAGATAGTCTGAGAGCAGGCAATGCAGAAGGTGGATCAGTGGCTGCAGACAGATGTGTGGAAAACAGGAGCTCAGAGGAAGAAAGAAAGGGCGTGAAGCTGCAAGGCGCGGCGCGGAGCTTGCGAGGTGGAGAGAGCCACTGGGATGCTCCAGGACCGGGGAAGACGGCCTGGGCTCAGGAGCTGTGAGCACCGAGACCAACCAGCCAGCCACAGAAGCAGCCACAGGTACACGCTGACAAGGACGCTGACAGCAGCCAGAGGAGACGCAGTGCTGGGGCTGCAGCTCTGAGGACGGGCGGCCCACCCGGATGGCGACGGCAGGAAGTCTGCTCACCGTTGGGGGCATGTGCAGGGCCTTCTCAGGCACCTAGGGGGAGCCAGAGAGCTCACCTCCTAGAACAGGTCTCCAGGGGGAAGCACCCTCAGCCCCGGGGGTGACAACAGCCCAGGGTGACGAGATTGGGTTGCTGACTGGTTGTTCAGTCCTCGCACAGTCCAGCTGGTTGTGGCCAAAACACAGGTGCAACTGGGGGCTGTGACAAGAAACAGAGCCACTCCTGACCATGGGAAAGGGGCGGGAGAGGAGGCTCAATGATGCCCAGCACCTCCATAGCTGGCCCTCAAAGGAGGCCTGAATACCCAGGAAAGAACTGGGTGCCTTCCTGGGCAGGAGCTCTGACCAAAGTGTGTTGTGCATGAATGGACACATCATGGCAAGTCCCTCCCGGGGGCATACTGCACTGCTCCCATCAAAGTGGAAAAGCAATCCTTGGGGGCTGCAGTTGTGGCTCATGCATGAGGCACCGAGTTCAATTCCCAGCACCACATAAAAATTAAATAAAGGTGTTGTGTCCACCTACAACTAAAATATAAATATTAAAAAAAAGAAAAGCAAAATAATCCTTGGCCTTTTTGGGGCAGGTGCATAAGGGGCCTTGAGTGTGGCTGAGGTGGTTCTGAACTCCTGGACTCACGTGATCCTCCTATCCCAGCCTCCCGAGTGGCTGGGAGAGAAGAAAGTTGTGCACTACCATACCCAACTTTCTTTTTGGTTTTAGCCTTTAAAAAAATATTTACCGCTTATGGATCACAGACTATATAGATAAGAACACAGGAAAATATAAAGCAAAAAGATAAGCCATGCAGACACCAACCTAGAGAAAGCAATGCAGCAATATTAATGCCAAAATACACTTTAAGGTGTCACAGCCTGGTCTGGTGGCCATGCCCAAAATCCCAGCGACTCTGCAGGCTGAGGCAGGAGAATTGTAAGTTCAAAGCCAGCCTTAGCACTTAGGGAGGCCCTGAGCAACTTACCCAGAATACCTCTCTAAATAAAATATATAAACACACAAATGACTGGGGGTGGGGGTGGCTCAGTAGTAGAGTATCCTTGGCTTCATTTGCAGTACAAAAAAAAAAAAGGTAGCAATTAAATAGTGAACTTGACATTCCTATATGTGTCCAAAAATAAGTTCAGTCTTTAAGTACATGGAACAAAAGTCAGCAAGAAGCTAGAGGGAGCTGTGCACAAGTGCATGGTCATAATCGGGGGTTTCTGACACCTTGTCCGGCTAGCCAGACTGCCCTTGGATTCAGCTTGCTGACACTTTGTGGAGAATCTTGTATCTGAAGACCAAGGAGCAGCTTTAACACAGGTGCAGGAAAGGGTTACCAAGGACAAGGCAGACCAGCCATGTCCCAGGACTGAGACTGCAAGGGCTGGAGCTGGGGTCAGCCAGAGGAAGATGCTAGAACTTCCCAAAGGTTCTGCTTGAGGCCACAACTGGACTGAGATCCTGTGTCACTGGATGCCACGGAGGTGGTGACGTTTTGAGTTGAATGATAGTGGAAGTAAGAGCACCTCAAAACTTCAGAGCACCCTGAGACAGTGCTCAGAGCTCTGTTGCCCTGATGAGAAAAGGAGAAGGCTCTGGATTCATATGTCAGGAATCAAGGAAGAGCTGAATACAGTGGAGTGCACCTGTGATCCCACTGGCTTGGGAGGCTGGGGCAGGAGGATCATGAGTTCGAAGCCAGCCTCAGCAACTTAGCGAGGCCCTAAGCAACTCAGTGAGACCCTGTCTCTAAATAAAATACAAAATAGGGCTGGGGATGTGGCTCAGTGGCCAAGTGCCCCTGAGTTCAATCCCCTGTACACCCCCGCCAAAAGAAAAGAAAAGGAATCCGAGAAGAGAAGAGTGTGGGGTCAGCACTCCACCCCCTCCACCCTGGTACCAGACACCGAGGAGACAAGTCGCTTGATTCAGGGTCTCTGGGCTCCATTGTTTCTGGGCCTGAGTGAGGCAGGTCAAGGTGGCAGCACCTCATGGTGGCCAGGAGGCAGGGAGAAGGGAAGGAAGGGGCTGGGGACAAGACGTAGTGCCCAAAGGCTCATCCCCAAGGACGGGGTCTCCACCACTCCCCAAAGCGCGTTCAGCTCTGAGCCCACCTGAGGACTCCTCCACGATGGGTGCCGTGGGAGCCTCGCAGGCCAGGCCCCCTCAAGATCCCCTGCTCCGAACACTGCCGTACTGGGGACCGAGCCTTCAGCACTGCAGGCCAGGCCACGGCAGACACCACGCGCAATCCAAGGGAAGCAGGAGACAGAGGAGGAGCAGACACCAGTGAGACCGAGCAGGCCCTCGGCATGACCAGCTGGGCGCACTGCACCTGCCCGTGGTCCCATTGCAGGTTTGAGGCCCTGCCTCAGTAAGGTCAAGGTGGGGTTGGCTCAGTGGTGGAGACCTTGCCTACGTCATGTAAGGCCCTGGGTTCAGTTCCCAGCACCCACAGAACAGCAGCCGTGCCTTGGGGCAGGTAGGTGCTCAGAACCTTCTAGGAGCTTTTGCAAATCAGCCTATGGGACTCACCACGTTTGCAGACAAGAAGGAGAAAAAGGAAAGGGAACCCTGTGATCCTAAACCCAGTGGCATTCATAGTAAGAATTCCCAGCCTAGTGGAGTAGAAAGAAGTGGTCCCCGGTGTCTAGGGAAGTCAGAGTGGCCCTCAGGGTCCTCCCAACAACTGGCCCGAGCCACCTGGCTACAGGGCTTGGTCTTCAGTGGCATGAAGCTCTGGGCTGCAGCAGAGGCCACACAGCTGAACTCAGACTTTGTCTTGGGGGATCTCCGTGGTGGTGGTGTCATGGGATTCTGGGCAGTGGCATCTCTGAGTCCCCGTGTTCAGTAAGGGCAGACCATCAACTCCCTGCAGCGTGGGGTGGTGGCTGGCTCCAGGGGTCGGGAGGTGGGGCCCACCTTTCAGCTCACGGTGGGCTTCTGGGCATGGGGCCCTGTGGTCACCTGAGGAGCTCCCACACTGTGTCTGTGACCTCCACCCAGGTGAACACTCCTTGTGGTTGGCCAAGGTCCTGGGCAGGGAGGTGTGTGCAGAGTGGCTCCTGAGGACAGGCCCTCTGGGGTCTCCTGGCAGGCCCAGTGGCCTTGGGAGCTGGTGGTGCCCACCCCCCGCCCCAGTGCAGACCTGCTGGGGGTGGGGGCAGGCAGGAGTTGGTTTGGGTTTTGATTTGGTCTTTTGCAGGACTGGAGATGGAGGTGCTTTACCACTGAGCCACATGAGACACTGTTTTAGTCAGCTTTTTCACTGCCATGACCAGAAGAGCTGAGGAGAACAATTAGAGGAAGAAACACTTATTTTGGCTCATGGTTTCAGAGGTTCGCTGCACAGGAGGCCAGCTCCATCCCTCTGGGCCCGAGATGAGGCAGAATATTGCTAAGGAGGGCATGGAAGAGGAAAGCAGCTCAGGAGGTGGCAAACAGGCAGAGAGCTCTGCTCCCCGGGGACAACCCAGAGACCCCCAGGCAGGCCCCAGTGACCACCTCCCCAGCCACACCCGCCTGCCCTGAGTGTCCACCCAGTTCACCCTCACCGGAGTGCCTGACTAGGTCCAGGCCTCTTAGTCTTCTCCTTCTTGCTTTGTCTCACTGAGCTTCTTGGGGACATCCAGTGTCTGAACCAGGACAGTTGCCCAGGCATCCTCAGATCCCTGTGCACAGTCGTGAGCCCCTATCAGCAGCACAAATGGGCGAACGCAGGCAGCACAGAGTGTTGGGATGGGGGGCCCCTGAGGCCGCTGCGCAGTGTACTGCTGAGTGTGTGTGCGTGTGGGTGCACAGATGGGTGAGGCCTCACTGAGCTGGGTCCTGGGGTGCATGCACTTGCCCACGGTTAAAACCTTGAAACAACTTGGATACATTGTAATTCCGCCTCATTCTAACATAAAACTGTGGATGCCTTGTAAGTCTCTGAAGTCAACTATGGTCCTGATTCTGAAATACTGTAGAAGTGCCCTCTTGGGAAGATGATGACTAGATGAAGAATTAACTATCTGGAATGGAACCCCTGGTGTTCGGTTTGGTTTAATGGTCTTGCATGTTTTTGTTTATGCCAAGTACTCTTTTTGGGGGGCTTGGGGGTTGAACCCAGGGGTGCTCCAGCACTGAGCTGCACCCCAGCTCTGTTTATTTTTATTTGAGACAGGATCTCACTGAGTTTCTGAGGCTGGCCTGGAACTTGGATCCTCCAGTGTCAGCCTCCTGAGCAGCTGGGAGCAAGATGTGGCTGCCATGGCAGCTTATGGCAGTGACTCTTATGTGGCTTTTTAATGTTTATGACAATGAAGCTGCACGTCTTGGTGCATTTTTGCTGCCACCACAGAAATCACAGGCTGGATTGTTTATAAAGAAAAGAATTTGGGGCTGGGGATATAGCTCAGTTGGTAGAGTGCCTGCCTCTACCATTCTGGAGACGGAAGTCCACGGGGGAAGGACTGAGTCTGAAGAGGGCTGCATTCTTTTTATTTATTTACTTACTTTTTGAGACAGGCTCACCTGTGGCCCAGGCTGGTGTAGAACTTGTGGGCTTGAGGGGTCCTGTGTGCTGGGACTGCAGGTGCAGCTGTGGCCAGGCCTATTTTCCTTGCCAGCCCAAGGTGGAAGGCCAGCGGGGAGCCCTGCATTTGCCACCAGCCTGCTCTCACGGCAGCACACACTCCCAAGACAGCTTGTGTTTGTCCTTTGGCTTTGCAGTGCTGGGATGGAGCACTGGGCCAGCACCTGCTAGCCAGGTGTGCCACGTGAGGGAGAGGCCCAGACCTCTCACGGGCCTGTGCCCGGCACCGTGTTGTTGCTGGGACTATGATTCCAACACTGCACTTTGGGCCACATTCCAGCCTTAGCACTATATGATTGGGGAATTTTCTAAGATATGTAAGCTGTAAGTCACAAAGAAATTACAGGGGATCTTAGTTGTTTCCAACTAGGAATTAATTTATCAGACACAGTGGCACTCTCCTGTGACCCTAGCTGCTCCAAGAAGCTGAGGCCGAAGGATGGCAAGTTCTAGGCCCCTGGGCAACTCACCAAGACCTTGCCTCAGATAAAGAATAAGAAGGGCTGGAGATGGGGCTCAGTGGTGGAGGTTTCTGAGGCTCGGGTTCAATTCCAGTACTGAGAAGAAGAAGAAAAAAAGGGCATTGTTGTAATCATCACCGGCTGGGGCGTGGCCCGGTGGTGCAGCAGCTCCTAGCCGGCGAGACACTGGCAGTGACATGCTGCTGACTGCACACAGCAGGTACCTGGTGGCCCCAGTGCCCACTCCTAATCTCCTGGACCTGTGACTGTGACCCTATTTGGAAAATGGGTCTTTGCAGGTGTGGTTAAATTAAGTATCTCAAATGAGGTCGTCCTGGATTAGAGTGGCTCTAAATTCAGTGACACATGTCTTTATAAGAGGCAGAAAAGGAGACATAGGCTCAGAGGAGAAGCCACCTGAAGATGGAGCCATGTGGCCATTAGCCAAGGGGTACTGGGGCCCAGGAGCCGGAGGGGGCACAAGGAGCCCCCTAGAGTTCACACCGTGGTGTCCCAGGTCTGACCTCCAAAACTATGAGACTGAATTTACTTACTGTTTTGGGCCACCCAGAGGCTCTTTGTTATAGCTGTGACCCTAAGATAACCTGTCAAGAAAAGACCAGAAAGCGTTGTTGCGTTAGCTTCAGAAGCCACAGGTACGGAGTGGCATGGTGTGCCAGGCCTCTGCTCTGGGCAAGCCCTGCTTAGGAGCGGGGAGCCACAGCCAGGAAGTTCCAGGCAGTTTTTATGAGAGAAGAAATAGTGCTTCTATACAGAGGAAGTGTTGATTTAGCACGCAGGTCTGAATCACTAAATAGAAGGCTAAATGTATGGTAATTCAAAATTCCGATTTTCATGATTGTAAAACCAGAATAGGAACGATGGCTGTGTTCCCCCCAAAAGTTGTTTTAAGTCAAACAGTGTAGAAATTCATGTCCCGTTCCCCTCCCACCTAGAGGGTGTGCGCCACCCACCAGGTACAGCAGTGGGGACACAGGGTTCTGAGGAAGAGCAGTCCTTCCTGGTGGAGGTGTGGCTGGAAAAGGGGAATATTTTTGTGCCTAGTTCACTGGACCACATCAAGGACAGAGCCCAGTGGTCAGGGAGGACAAAGCAGGTGTGGGCAGTGGCTGGACAGAGGCCTGTCTCCTGTGGGTCGCCTTGCCGAGCGCCCGCTCTCTTTGTACCACTGGTGTGAGCCTGTTGGATAGACTCGCCCTGGCTAAGGGAGTGCGCATCATCAGCAGACACTGGACACCAACTTCCCCCGAGGAACCTGCTTTGGGGAGGGTCCTCCTGGAGTGTGCTCCTCTGGAGGAGCCCCACTGCACAGGCACCAGGTGGACAGGAACAGTTGCAGGGCTGTGGGTAGATGCTGCCCAGGACCCGTCTTCAGAAGGTGGTGGGTGGTACAGTCATCTACAGGAACCGCAGTAACCACTGTTCTCGTGGGTGAAAGAGGGAAACACCTTGAATGCCCAGCAGCCGGGTCTCTGGTGGGTCTGGTATGTGCAGACCTTTGGCAGAAGCAAGTCCGAGGCTGTGCGTTGAGGTCACAGTGTGTTGAGTGGGTGCTTTATGTGCGGAATGCCTTCTGGTCCAGTCCTGACTTTATATGGGTACAACCGGAAGATGGTGCACTGTTGGCTGTGGTCATCTCAGTGCCTGTCTTGCCTTAGAGGCCATGCTGAGCGTGGTCCCCCTCCTGTCCCCAGCCACCATTGCCACACCCACCAACACTGAAAGCTCCTGATGTAGGGACACGGTGTACATCTACTAGAGAGGCTCAGAAGCAGAAGTCTGTGGACTCCTACTCTCCAGGGGACCTGATGTGGCTTTAGGGGCACAGACAGGGACCGTGGCTCTGGGGAGTGGCTCAGCTATGAGCTATGGTGTCCACACAGCCCACCTTGGAGGTGCCAGGTGTCAGCTCAGGGCTTCCTAGGCCTAGCAGGGACGAACTCTCCCCTCAGTTCTTGGAGAATCGTGTCCCTGGGACAGGGGTCACTGTCTGTGGGGCACAGGACTCTGGCTCGCAGTGGGTCTTCCTGATTGGACCTGTGTGAGTCCAGGGCAGTGCTCTTGGGGCTGCTCTGAGCTGGCCAGTTTCTAAATCCCATGCTGAGGCTGGGGTCTGAGCAGCAGAACCACACTGGAGCCTCTGAGGGTCCTTCCGCAGAGTCAGGGCCCAGGTTCCCTGGGACAGTGCAGTGTCCTGGATAGATTAGACCCCGGTTGTTTTCCAGCAGAGGGTGTCTCCTTTTCCCTCTGTGTTGTTTGGCCCATGCCACACTATGGTGCTGGCTTCTTATCTGCCTCCTGGGAGGTCCTGATGTCCAGCAGCATCTGAGGACATGAGGAATGTATGAACAGAGACAAGATGGCATGTGCTGGGTTGGTTGTCCACAGGGCTTGCTGCTGCCCATGCCTGGGCTCTTGGTCAGCCCTCATCAGGGAAAGATTGCTTGAGTGGGCCTCCATTTTGCAGAATGCTCCTGAGAGGTGGGCACCAGCCTCCCTGGGCTTGGGTTGTGGGTCCCTTTTGGGTGGACAGCACGTGGAGAGGGGGCAGCCAGGTGACCCTTGCACTGACGCCTCTGCTCTCTTCCAGTGAATGAGTTCACAGTGATCAGGAAGAAGTTCAAGTGCCCCTACTGCAGCTTCTCGGCCATGCACCAGTGCATCCTCAAGAGGCACATGCGTTCCCACACCGGGGAGCGGCCCTACCCCTGTGAGATCTGCGGGAAGAAGTTCACGCGCCGTGAGCACATGAAGCGGCACACGCTGGTGAGTGCAGGGCCTGGAGCTGCGGCCTATGCTGAGCTGAGATGTCCTGAAAGGCGGGCAGTGGGGGTGGCTATGGGATGCCTGGACACTCTGCAGTGGGGAAGCCAAGCAGGCCACCATGGACAGCATTCGCCAAGGGGTCACTGCTGCCGGCTCCGGGCTGCCTCACTCGTCCTGTAGGGGTGGGGCCAGGCTCTGCACCCAGCTGGTGGCTGTCAGGGAGCAGATGCTGGAGAGTGGACCAGCTCAGCTAAGAGCGACAGAGAGGAGGTTGTCTGGAGATAGAGAGGAGATCAGCCTAGCGAGACGGACCCCCAAGGCCCTGAGCCCTGACAGGGGACAGCCCCAGGTGTGATACCATGGGATGCTGCACTGGGATGGGGGAGCATCTCGGGCATCTTTGGGATGGGGATGGTTTGCAGGCTGGGTCACCTGGAGCTCACCAGCTTCATGGGCAGCCCTGCCAGGCGGCAAGGGCCGAGGCCGGGTTCAGGCTCTCTGTTGGCCTCTGCTGCTCGAGCGTAGTGGGGTACTCTTATTTGAGGTGAGGACAGCTGGGAGCTCCCCTGAGGTTAGGGTCCCTGAATGGCTACAGAGCCCACAGAGGGATATTCTCTCGGGTCCCTCATGTGTCCCTCTGTGAGGTGGGGATGCCTGGATCAGGAAGAGCCCTTGACCATGAAGGGAGGCCAGAGGCAGACCCATGTCCACGAGAAGCCATGAGGTCTTAGCAAGCCAAGTTTAGAATTTTTTCTCTAAGTGAACAATTGCTTCTGCTTCATCTAATTAATAAGCCACAGAGACCACTCTGCAGACTGACACGAAATCTAAAAGGCACATATGTACCTATTTAGAGGAACCACATCTTGTTTCACACTAGCAAATGCTGATGAGTCTCAATGAGGGTCATTGCATTTGTCTAGAGAACCCACAGGAGGGCCTTGAAAAATGTACTTAAAACATTTGGGGCCAGCTGCAGTGGCCATGCCTGTAACCCCAACTGTTCATGAGGCTGAGGCAGGAGGACCTCTAGTTGTAGGCCAGCCTGGGCAATTAGCAAGACTCTGTCTCAAAATAAAAAATAAAAAGGCTGAGGATGTAGCCCAGTGGTAGAGCACTTATCTAGCATGCATGAGGCCCTGAATTCAACCCCTAGTGTTAAAAAAGCAGAATACAAAACAAAAACAAAAACAATGAAGGTAGCCCACCTCTTCCTGAGGAGAGGGTTATTTTCTCTGGGTGCCCACTCTGAGAAACAGGGCCCTGCGTTGGGAGATGGTCTGCGGCCTCCTTGCGCACAGTAGCCCTCCTGGCACCTCTGGAGGGCAGACCCAGCAGCAAGGAGTGGGTCCCCTCTGTACCTGCGAGGGCTTCAGGTCTGGATGGGGTGGGCTGGCCCTGCTCCACAGCAGCACCACCAAGGAGCTCAGCAACAGTTACCATGGTGCCCAGCACCCTCCCCGAGCAGGAGTGTGAGCATCCATGAGTGCCTGGCCATCTGCCTTGGAGACCCTGACCCCCCCCCCCCAGGCCTGTTCCTGCCCTGTCATCCCCATTTTCACAGTTCCTATGGTGACTTGGTCTGGCGTTTTGTTCCCCTGTGTGGGGGGCAGAGGGAGGCCCTGAATCTAATACAGAGCAAACAAACCTACAGAATGCTGGACCCAACCCAGAGGTCTAGACCCTGCTGGTTGGGCTTTTGAGGAGGCCAGGGGGCTAGCACCCAGCTCCAAGGGCCACCACCAGCTGTTCCTGAAGGTCTCAGGTCCCATGTGATGACCTGCCCATGCCACACTCTGGATGTGCAGGTTGTCACGGCAGCCCGGCAGCTGTCACTGGAGCCTTCCCCACTTGGGGTTTGGTGGAAGTAACAACCCTGCCTTCAAGGAGGTTAGGTTCAAGAGCAGTGCTCTGTGGGACCAAGGGCCTGGGAAGCTGAGGCCAGTGAGGGGCAGCTCACGAGGCATAGCTGCAGGACCACAGTGATCGCTTGTCAGATCATTGCAAGTAGAAGAAATATGAGTTTAGCCAGGCACGGTGGCACTCGCCTGTAATCTCAGTGGCTCTGGAGGCTGAGGCAGGAGGATCAAGAGTTTAAAGCCAGCCTCGGCAAAAGCGAGGACCTAAGCAACTCAGTGAGACCCTGTCTCTAAATAAAATACAAAATAGGGCTGGGGGTGTGGCTCAGTGGTTGAGTGCTCCTGAGTTCAATTCCTGTTAGCACCCCCCTCCAAAAAAAAAAAAAAGAAAATGTTAGCCAACTTTTTTTTTTGCTGTGACCAAAATACCTGACAAGAACAACTTAGTGGAGGAAAAAACAACAACTTAGAAAAGGAAAAGTTTATTGTGACTCAGGGTTTCAGAGGATTCAGTCCATGGTGGGCCGACTCCATTGCTCTGGGCCCAGGATGAGGCAGAAACACCATGGCAGAGGGCATCGTAGAGTAAAGCTGCTCAGTTCACGGCAGCCAGGAAGCAGAGAAAGACAGCGGGTAAGCCTCCCAGGGCGTGCCCCAGAGACCCTCCTCCAGCCAGTCCCACCTCAGGTAGTGCGTTCACCATCCAGGACCCAGCCACTGAGGAGTCCGGACCCTCAGGGTGAGCCCTCCCAGAGGCCCCACCTCTGACTACTGCTGCGCCGGGGACCATGCCTTCAACACATGAGCCTGGGACGCTCTCAGCCACCCCAGCAGGACCCCTCTCCCCCACAGCCTGGCTGCAGTCTTTGTGTGACAGGACTTTCTTGCAGGCTGTGGAGAGCTGGCTTCAGACACCTTCTGGACAGCTCCCTCCCTGTGTGCAGCCAGCTCTCACAGAGCTCCAGCTCTCACACAGCTCCAGCTCTTGCACATGGAGGGTAGGCGTCTGCAGGACACAGAGGGGCCGAGAGAGCCTGGAGGTCTGGGGAGGCTGCTGGCACTTGAGGGCAGAAGCCTGGCTAGCACCAGGTCCAACCAGAGGGTGGACCAAGACTCGCAGGTAGCCTGCCACATGTAGGCCCACTGGCCTTTGTTCTTGAAAAGTAGGGTCAGGGCTTGGTGGTGACCCATCCCTCCAAGCCCTCCTCAAGTTAGCCAGGGGTGCTGTGGTTCTCCACAGACTCCAGTGCCCATGCTGAAGTCTCCACAGGTTCCAAACAGCAGCAGGCATCCTGCCCCTTCTGCAGAAGGCATCCCATCTGTGCGTCCTCAGGTCCTAGGGTCTTTGTGTCCTGCTCTCTTGAGGACCCTCTCCCAAATGCTGTTGCTCCCTGTCAGGCATAGCCCTGGTAAGGGGCACTGATCCAGTCCCTTCCTGGCCAATGTGCCTCTTCTGCTGACCTCAGTTGCTAATCTCTGTCCTAGGCTCTCAGTTGACCTCAGGCTCCAGCTGGGGGAGGGAGCTGTGCCTTTTCACCTACAAGGAAATGGTCAGGAGAAGGCTGGGGTGTGGACTTGCCCCCAGTTTCTTCCCAGTCCACCACCATCTCCTGGGACTCCATCCCAATTCCCCTTCCCTCTGTCCTTCACTCTTTTTTTTTTCTTTTTAATCTCCTTGTAGTTGTAGATGGACAGAATGCTTTTGTTTGTTTATTTTTATGTGATGCTGAGGATTGAACCCAGTGCCTCACGCATGCTAGGCAAGTGCTCTACCACTGAGCTACAGTCCTAGCCCTTGTCCTTCAATCTTGACCCATGGCTCTCCTGCTGCCCAGCCCATCAAGCCATGGGCCTGGACTGGACTCCCAGAAGCCAGAGTCAACCTATAGCTTTTGGTCAGCGCTGTGTGGGCTCTCCACCCTTGACCAGCCTGAGCTGGCACCGTCTCTTCCAGGAGGGGCACAGGAGTGCTCCACGCTGTCTGATGAGAACTCAGCCTGTCCTTGCAGGGACTCGGGAGGGGGGAGCAGTGTGACCTGAGAGAGAAGTATGCAGCAGGGCCTCTGTGTGTGCATGTGTGTGTGTGTGTACTCACACTGAGACCTGGCCCTGCTGGGGCTGCGGAGGGACACTGCTGCCCCTGGTGTCAGCACCCCTAGGGATAGGGCTTTTGGGTGCTGTCCCCAGTTCTGACCATGTAGACTCTGGGCAGCACCCTCAAGCCTGGGCTTGAGGGTCCCAGCAGATCTGTCACCTCCAAGTCATGCCATGGCTATCCTTGCTCATATGCCTCTTTAGGGCATATGACTCACCCCTCCACTGACTGCCCTGTCCTCCCAGGTCCACAGCAAGGACAAGAAGTACGTGTGCAAGGTGTGCAGCCGCGTGTTCATGTCTGCAGCCAGCGTGGGCATCAGGCACGGCTCCCGGCGCCACGGTGTGTGTGCCGACTGTGCTGGCCGGGGCGCAGCCGTGCAGTTGGACCATGGGGGCGGCGAAGGCTCCCCCGAGGCCCTGTTCACTGGTGATGGGCCCTACTTGGAAGACCCCGAGGACCCGCGAGGGGAGGGTGAGGAGGAGCTGGGGGAGGATGAGGACGACGACGTGGCAAAGTGGAAGGACGATGTAGGGCTGGCGCCCGAGGACACGCTGTTGGGGGACGACAAGGAGGACGAGGACTCACCACAGGGCCCCCGCAGCCCCACTGCAGGGCCTGAAAAGGACTTCGCCTGGATCTCCTAGGCCCTGCCTCGGTGGGCAGGGTCTGATGGTGGGGTGGTGGCTGCGTCGCTCCGTCCACCTGTGTGTGTGTCTTAGTGGGTCTCAACACCCGACGGCAGGGCAGTGCCCTTCTCAGCCCCTCCTCTGGTCCTCCCTGCATCCAGCCCCACTCCCACAGACACTGGCCATGGCCTTGCGGTCAAGGGAGAGCGCATGCTCCTGCCTGTCCTGGGATGCCTGGAGTCCCCAGCAGGTGCCTGCAGGTGTGTGCCGGTCTGGTCTGGGGTTTGCCTCCAGAGCATCAAAGGAGCCCTGGGTGGCTGGCCAGACCCTGGATGCATGATGGCCAGACTGGCCAGGGGCATGAGTGCATCCTCGAGGCCACAGGTCTCAGTCCATGTTGAGAGTTTTGCATACACCGAGCTGCGTCCATCCGCAGCACTGCTCAAGCCCTGCAGCCAGGTGGCTGCCTGTGACCCCGCAGTGGCCCTTTGCCCTCTTGGCTCCTGCCACGCAGTGGCAGCCTGTAGAACCCAGGTCTGGTGCACAGAAAGCCCTGCGATCCTCTTACCTCTGGGCTTTGGTGCTTAACACAGCAGCTGCAGATCCAGGGCTCCAGGTGCTCTCTCCGGTGGTCCCGGAGGGCGGGGCCTGAGGAGGCCGCAGGTCCTCCCATGCAGGACTCCTCAGTCAGGGAGGAGACCCCTGGCCAGGCTCCCCATCTCAGGCCCAAAACAGCTCTGCCATGAGGGCCTCAGCTCTGGGTGCACTTCCTTAGAGAGCCTGGGCCCCTTGTCCACCCTGGGCTTGCTCCAGGGCTCCTGCTGACCCCTCTTCGGACTCCTGCCATCGTTGCTGCTAACACTGGAGGTGGGTGTCCTTGTTGCAGTGTGCTGCTTCACCTCCCTGCCTGGGTAACCAAATGTTAAAGTAGTTGGAGACATCGTGAGGTAGCTGCAGAAAATTCTTATTTTTGCATTGTTTTTCGCACTTGGCAAAACGGCATAGGGTTGTTTTTCCTTTGGCTTGTGAAGTCCTCCTGCTGTGTTTTGAAGGAGCTTCCCATGTGTTCTCCTTTTTTCCTGAGTGAAAAGCAAAGGCCCCCATGGTGGGCATCTCTGTGCATCACCCAGCGTTGAGGTCCTGGAGGCAGGCTGCCAGACCCACCCTAGAACAGACATGGCAGTCTGGGCCCCTCCTCCGGGCTGCTCTGACACCACAACTCAGACATTCCACCCTCTCCTCCTCCTCCTGTGCACCCTCTCAGGGTGAGGTGCAGGCAGGTTGACCACTCCCCACCCTAGGCCAGGGCTCCCTGGGAGCTGAGTGTGAGCACCAGCTGAGAGTGAGTTTCTAGTTTCTCCTCCAGACTGCAGGCCAGAGGGCTGTCACCTTTTTACTGTCACATCTTCCTCAGTGGACAAAAGGAAAACCCCACAGAACTATGACTTAGGTCCCAGTGGTCACCTGGAGCACATCTCCCGAGAACATTCCCTCAGCACAGCTGTCTGGCAGCTGCTGCCAAGGACACACAGGGTGGGCCCATGTGGGGCGCAGGGACATGGTGCTGCCCTCGAGGGCCTGTGTACGGGGAGGAGTTGCAGTTCTCTCTTTTGTTTTTTCAAAGTAAAATCAGCCAGTTTCTACCAGTCACAAGAGGCTGCTCCCCCTGCTGCCATCCAGCCCTCCTGCGCATACATCCCTCCTTGGCAAAGCCATGAGCTCCTGAGCCAGTCCCTAGCAGAAGCTCAGACCCTCCTACACAGAGCATGGGGGCCTTGGCTTGTCACCCATTCTCCCACTGCCATGGCGGGGTCTGGGGTGCTCCCAGTGGGGCAGTGTGGCTGACCCCCTGATCAGGGAAGCTGCAGCTGAGCTCCCAGCCCCCTTCAGGGCTCTCAGAACTTTGTACCTTTTCTCCCACTTTTTTAACACCTTTTCTATACACTGATTTTCTTACAAGTTGCATTTGGAAACCAGACCTTTGCTACCAGCCTCTGGGTTTTGTACCGGTCCTCCCTCTCAGGCTAAACTGCCCAGGGCCCCTGGCCCACCTCCCCCAGGCACCTCTGCCTGGCACTCAGGATGTCTTGCTCTCTGACTGGCTCCCGCTCTGGATGCCTTTGCTGGCCTAGGGGCATATCCTTGAAATGATACTGTACCGGAAAACCAAGGGTCCCCATCTGTCCACCATCTTCCCCATCTGCTGTGTGGCAGGTCCGCTGTTCTCAGTTTGCTAGTTGGAGAGTGGAATTTCAAACCCAGATGAACACGTCCATCTCAGGAGGCATGGAGGGAAAAGACGTATGTAATGAAGGTTTTTTTTTTTTTTTATGTGACTTTTTTTTTAATCAATGTTCAAACTAATAAATATTTTTTTATGAAGAGGAAAATAATGTGTAGATTACATTTCACATTTTGTATTTTTGTTGTTGTTGTTTGTGTCTGTTTATACCTTGGTGTTTGCAACACCAAAGTGGAAGATACAGTCCATGGTGGTGGGGGTATGTGAATAGGGAAACCATGATTTTTGTATGGAGCTCTGGATCCTGGCCAGGTTGTTTGGACTGTGGGTCTGGGCAATAGGATGCTCCCAGGACCCTCCAGGGCCTGACTCGGGACACAGCTATGCTTCCAACTTTGCACATCTTCCTTTTTAAGAAAGAAATCTGAGAAAATGCAAAACTGGAACTTTTTGCAATATTATGAAAGATAATCTTCGGCTCATTTTGTGACATGTGCAGCTCTTTAAGAAGCCATACTTTCTAGTGGTTGTCTTTTGTTTAGATTCTGTTGTTTCGTACGCGGCCCTTTTAGAACCACTTGTAGTGAGGGTGCTGTGTGTGTGCTTCCCTTAAATATTTATTTTTTTCAACATGCTTTCAACCTGTCATCAAAAACAGAAGAGACAAAAAAAAAAAAAAAAAAAAAGGCAGTGTTTGGAGACTGTTGATTTTTTTCTTGGGATGCTCTATTATATTGACTTTATATATTATTATAAATCTGTGTTTGTACTGGAGATGTGTTTAATATTCGGGGAGGTTTTTTAGTCCATTGGTGGAAAATCACAGCTGCTGCCGCCTAGGTCTTGGTAGCCAGAGGCCAGGCCAGCAGCCAGCATCACCTTCTCTTCTCTACAGAGGGTCTGGAGTTTCCTGCTTGCCTCCACAGGCTCCAGGCCTGCCTGTGGGGTTCCTTTCTGTGACGGGATTAGCATAGACATTCTTGCAAAGCGATTACTTTCAATAAATTGGGAAATTGCTGCTCCCAGCAGATGCCTCCTGTGTTTCAGATAGCCCCCTCCTCGGCCTCATCTTGGATACAGGGGGCTGGATTGGAGACCCCCAGGCCTGTGGCCTCCCCCCATCCCTGCCCACAAGGTCCTGGACCCATTCCTTCCCTCCAGGAGGCAGACTCAGCTTCTGGAAAAAAACCCAATGTTTAATTTTTCTCCTCGCCTGGTGGCCCAGACATGAGACACCTGAGCTTCAGAAACATGGAAAAGTCAGCCCTGGCCCTAAACCACTGCATCAGGTGTGAGTGTGGGAGTCCCCTTCTCAACACCCCTCAAAGTGCCTCCTGGACTGAACCCTACAGCTGGCCTGCCAACATCCTTGGCCAGTCCCGGGGCCCAGGGGACAGTGATGTTATTTGGCTTTAGTGCAAAAACGCTGGCTTCTCCAGAGGCACTTTGAAGAGCAGGACCCCTTTCCCCACTGCCGGGGCCCAGGGTCACCATCTCCCCTACTGTCCCCTGCCTGAGGAAGTAGCCCACAGCTAGAGGAGGCAAGGCCTGGTGATCGCCCAGGACAGCAGGCGGGACAGCAGGGCCAGTGGGCTCAGTCCAGGAACCGCTGACAGGCCTTCTTCCAGCGGCAGGCTGTGCACCACAGGTCCCGGTGGTCCGTGCCGTACACCTTCCGGCACTTCTTGGCATCACCGCGGGGCTTCCTGGGGAGACAGGTGGGACACGCGTGCTGTCAGCTGGGACCCCCCCCCACCTGGCACCTGACTAGGCCCGCAACCCACACGCACCTCAAGCTGGCACCAAGCTTGGAGGGCAGGGCTGGTGCAGTGGCCCGGCCCTCAGTGGGCTGTGGGTCCACCTGGACGGGTGCCAGGCAGCCCTGGGGGGAACTGCAACCTGGACTTCGCTCCTCTCCAGAGTGCCCTGAGACTTGTTCCCAGCTGCCACCTGTGGCCTCCCCAGCATGGTGGGCATGGTCACCGTGGCATGTCTTGGGAGGAGCTGCAGAGCTAAGCAAAGGGGGCAGGGGCAGGGCCAGGGGCCGCAGCAGGCTGGGCAGGTCCAGGTGGGGGAAGGCAGGCGGCACAGGGGCCTCAGGGGACGTTGGGGCCAGGTTGGACAGCCCATGGGTCAGCATGTCCACACCAATGTCCAGCTCAGTGTAGTAGAAGTCCTCCTCACCATCACTGTGCTCAGGCTCTGCCCGTCTCCTGCTGGGGACACAGCAAGGGAGCTGAAGCGCTGGCCTGGCCTGGCCCCACCACCCGGCCCCCGGCCCTGCCGCACCCCAGGTGCACCAGGCGGATGTGTCTCTGAATGGCGGAGGCTGTGCGCAGCACCTTCCCGCAGCTCTTCCACAGGCACTGGAACACCACCTGGACCGCGCTCTGGGCAACAGGGTGTGTGTCAGGAGCAGCACTCGAGTCCACCCGCCCTGGGCTCCCCCAGCTCACCTTCCGTTTCCTCTGAGTGGGCTCCCCGAACAGAAAGTGGGCTGCCTCAGGGGGCAGTGGGGGCGATGGTGTGGACGGGGAGGACTGGTCGCTGGCCTGGTCCCAGACCCAGTCTCCACTGTTGCTGCTGCTGCTGTAGCTGCCAGTGGGCTGAGTCAGGGCCTCCCTCCAGGGTTCCAAGTCAGGCTCTGCAGGAACATGCACCTCAGGACCTCTGGTGGGCTTGAGCTGCTCCGTGGGGAGCTGCTGCCTGCTGTCTGCCTAATGATCTGCAGTCCCTAACTCAGCTGCCACCTATTCAGGTGAGCTTGGTGGGCAGAGTCTTGGAGAAGATGTTGGTCACAGGGCCATGGGGAGACATCCCCCAGTATAGCAGAGAAAAGGGGGTGCCTGGCATGGTCAACAAAGTGGAGGTGGACAATCTGCAAAGGCCTGGCTTCAGTGAGAGGCACTGAAGATCCATATAACCACTTCAGAAAGAGAGCTGAAGTGTGGGTGGCAGGTCTGAGGACTCTGCTCGATCCCAGAAACTGGGTGGCTGTAGGGTCCTTGAGGACTCTGTCCCAGGCCCGGCCCCCACCTGAGCACAGACTTCTCAGACACACCTGGACTGAAGGATACAGCAGGGGCCCCCAGATAGAGGGGGCTAGTAGACAGGCTTGTAAGGGCTGCCGCGGCCAGGACCTCATCTAGCCGAGCTTTTCCTGGGGGGGATCTGAAGGAGACAGGGGCAAGATATGGGTGGGTGGGGCCCAACAAGTACTCTAGGCCCCTCCCCTGACCCAACTACACTTTCAAGGCCTGGGCACGTGTTCCAGCACCAGGCTGCCTCACTCCTGGCAGAGAAGGAGGTCTGGCTCCACCCCCAGCTCAGGTTGCAGAGCCCCAAATCACCAGGAACCACCGGGAACAGGGCTGGGGTCTCTCTGAGGCTGGTGTTCTCTACAGCCTGGGCTTTGTCCCCTGCACCCTCAGGATCTACAGGGCACCATGTCTCACTGGTGGGCTAGGACTGACCCCGACCCAGCCCCCATCACATATTAACCAGCGTTGTGCGTTGTGCAACAGCAGCTGTGGGCCCCGGGCCAGGCTTAGGAGGTGGGAGCAGCCAGCAGTCGGCAGCAGCCAGGAGGGAGAATGGGCTTCAAGCACAGGCCGGTCCTGGGCCTCAGCGGGATAGGACAGGGCCCGCCCCTGCTGCGCAGCCAGCCAGAAGTGTCTGGGCTCAGGAGTGGGGGAGTGGCAATAGGAGCCCCAGGGATTCCTGGACAGTAAGCCCCAAGCAAACTGCACAGCCTCTTCTGCACAGAAACTGACAGCCGCCCCTCCCAGTTCTGCGATGGGACCCCCAATGTAATTGGTCATTTATGTCCAACTCCTCCAGGGTTGGAGAGCTGGGGGAAGAGAACGCAGAAACCCAGCTCCAGACCCTGACCTATTCTCTACCGAGGCCTCCCTCGGGAGGGTCGGGAAGGCAGAAATCCGTGCCCCACCCACTGCCTATGCACACACCGACGCACGTGTGCACACACCCACCTAGGGCACGAACCCCCCACCCCAGGGGCTCACCTCTGCGCTGGCACCGGGATGTGCACCGACGGTGTCGGGAGCCCAGCCGCCCCCGCCCACGTCCCCGGGGTCCCTAGGTCTGCAGCCTGCGGCTCCTGCGGCAGCGCGAACTCCAAGCCCGCAAAACCTCCGCCCATAGAAGGGCCCTGCAGACGGAAGAAACTCATAGAAGAGGCAGCCCAGGCCCACCAGCCTGCACCTTGGATCCACTTGGCGCCCGCCCCACCGGCTGCGGCCGATGTGGATAGCATAACCCCGCCTCCGGCCCCGCCTCGGCGCGGGCGACGGGGAGCGTCCCCCGGCCGCACGGCCGGACCCACGGACATGCAGGGGCCGACGCGGCCACCCCTAGCTGCCACGCCCTCGGGGCCCAAAGTTTGCGCAGCCCCGACGCCATCTTTGCAGCCAGAGAAACTTTGTTGGCGCCCCCGCCCACTGGTACCTGTGGCGGCGCCGGCACCGTCACGGGCGCGGCGCGCGGGCCCGAGCCCTGCGCGCTCAGCCACGGCGCCTCGGCCCGTAGCGCACTGGGGTCCCGACCGCCGGCGCGGAGCTGGGGGCGCTCACAGCCCGGACCCGGACCTGGGGAGAGCTCGGCTTCCATGGCCCGCCGGCCGGCCGCCGAGGCTGTAGCGGCGAGGGCGGACTCTCGGGAGGCGGCCCCGGGCCGGGCCGGGCTGGCGGGGCCGCCGACCCCCGCCCTGGATCCCGTGCGGCCCTCTTGGTGCCGCGCCGCCCCGAGGCCGCCCGGCCGACCACGCCCCCCGCCCCGGCGCGCGCGCCTATTGGCCGGCGGGCGTATCAACATTCGGTGGCCGGGGCTCGGCGCTCAGCCTCCGACTGGCCCGCGCTGGCCAGGAGAGGTGGCCTCCCGGCGCCCGACGGACCCTAGCCTGGCCAGCTCCGGGCGGGCGCTCTAGCGCTCCGCCGCCTGGGAGGGCCGCTTCCCCACCGGTGTGTTGGAAGAGCTGCCAGAGACAGAAAGGGGCCCTGTCTCCTTGGCTGGCTTCTTGGAGCAGGTTATCCTTTAACGCAAACTGCCCACCTCCCCCAACTTATGTAACTCTAGGGGTTGGTGGCGGAGCCCAGGGTCCAAGTCCCACCCTGGCAGCCGCCCAGCAGGCTTCCCTGTCCCCAGGACTGGAAACCACAGCGAGACGGTTTGCCTTCCCCCTGCCCGCCAATGGCTTCGGAAACCAGAACAGCCTCAGGTACCAGAGCTTGGGCATCTGGGTGAGACCACCTGCAAGACCAAAAGGAGCCATGGATCCTTCCAGAAGTCCTCACCGCAACCCTCCCCGCTTTCAAGAACGGCAGGCTGCGAGGCATGCATGTCCATCCTTGTTTGATGGAACTTTATTAGGATGTAGGCCTTCTCTGGAGCAGGGAGAGGACATGTGGACGGTGGAAATAGAACCTCACAGGCTAGAAGCCTTGGGATCTGGGATTTGTTCAGTCAGCTGCAGGGGCAGAGCTCACTCTGGAGAAAGGAACATAGTAAATACTGGGTGTTCAGGAGTCTCCAAACCCTCCCGAGGCAGAAACGGGGGCCTGGCACCTGCACATATCCACTGTGTTACCAGGTAGACAGGAGGGGTGACTCCTGCTCAGGGCCCCATCTCCTGGATGCTCTCATACACATTTTCCAGGGGCCTGCTGTCCATGCTCAGGTCCCTGAGGGGGAGGGTCTCACAGGTCAAGACATTCCTTGGGGCCAGAATCGATCCCCCACCCTTGAGGTCTGGCTGGTTTTTGATGAGTCCTGGGTCCCTGCTTTCAGACTTGCAGACCCTGGAGTACAGGCTGTCCACCTGGAGAGAGGAGGGACCCAAGGAGCGGTAAACACCAGCCTCTCTGCCAAGAATCTGCCAGCCCCACCTGCTGTGCACAGCCCAGGCCCACTTTACCTGAGCAGTTGGGATCCTCTCAGCAGTCCCCTGCTGCAGTTCTTGGGGACCCTGACCTGTCCCCTTGAGCTTCTGGATGCAGGCATATTCAGCCACCAGAGGTCTGGCCCCAGGCCCAGGCCTGGCACAGCCGATGGTCAGCCGTGTCCCTGCCCACACCACAGGGCTCGAAGCCAGACTGGCTCTGGGGATTGCAGCCAGCCCTATGTTGGAATAAGTGTCCTCAGGGCCAATGAAGGGTGAAGGGGAGACAGGAGAGGCCTTAGGCAACTGCTGTGGTGGGAAGATGGAGGGGGCTGCCTGTGGCCTGGTGCTGCTCCTGGGCACTTCCAGCCAGTGTGGGCGCAGGAGATCCATGCTGGCAGGTCGTGGGGCTAGGGGTGGGGTTAGAGTAGAGGTCACTTAGGGGTGGGGAGCAGGCCTGGCCCCAGAACTGGGGAGACACCCTATGGCCAGACCCACCCCATTAACCCTCCTGGAGGCTCACGATGCTGCTGTGTGGGCCGTGGTGCAGCTCCTGCAGCCTGGTGCCGGACCTGCTGAGGGAGCAGAAGCGAGTCTGTCTCAGCACTGACTGAGGGCAAAGGTCTGGAAGGGACCCTGTGGCCCCACCCTGGCCCCACCCTGGCCTGGCACTCACCACTTGCACTGGCATCATGCTGCCCTGCAGCCTGGCCCGATGCCTCGGCACCCGTGTCCTGGGGGCAAGAGCATCATTAGGCCAGGGGCCACGGTAGGTACAAGGGTGGTCAGCAGCTGATGCAAGACCAATGTAGAGGTTCTCACAGAGCCTCTGCACAGGCCTGCCTCTAACTCCTGTCTGCACAAGGAGGTGGTGAGGGCCCACAAGGAACCCAGCACAACAGACATACCTGTGGCAGGCTGTGCACAGCACCCACAGCCAGAGGAGCAGGGAGAAGCACCCTAGGACCCAGAGGGTGGGCAGGGCCAAGGGCACTGGTTGCCCCATCCTGTGAGGCAGGGGCCTGGGGGCAGAAGAGAGGGGCACTGGGGCTGGCTTGAGGATGGGGCACACAAATGGCAGCCCCACTTGTGCCCCTCCCTCTGTGGGTGGGCTCCTCCCCCTGTTCTGACTCAGCATACCGGAAACACCTGACCTTACACAGGGGCACCCGCCCTTCCACCTCTAGCTTGGAACTCCTGGTGAAACGAAGTGCTCTGCCTGCACTTTCACCATAACTGCAGGTGGTCATGGTGATGGCAGAGCATGGCTAGGGCAATTGTAACCTGGCCAAGATCATGCTGTGGTCACTGCAGCCCAAACCCATGATCTGGGGGAAGTCCCTGCAGTTACACCCCTGGGCCTATGAGCCACAGGCCACAGACCTCATCTACCCACCCTGCCCAGCTGTGGCCCCCTTGTCTTAGGTGATGCCCCTAAGCCATCTTAGTAGAGAGCTTGGACCTTGAAGTGGAATAGGAGAAGAGGCAGGAGAGGCCAGCTTCAGGCACTGAAATGTCCTCCCACGGCTCTGGCTCTCCTCCCCCTGGTCTCTGCCACCTATGCTGGAATGATGTCAGCAGAATTGCCTGGGGGATGGGTGGTGGGTGACAGGTGGGCCCACCAACTATCTGTAGGAGTTAGGGGAGATTCAAGGGGTAATCTTGGAGGTTGAGGCCAGTCTACCCAGACTCAGCAGCGGGCTTCTTGCACGGGCATGTGGGAGGGCCCAGTCTGCTTAACTAGAACACAGCCAGTTCCCAATGCTTTGACCAGGCCAGTCCAAGCCCTCCCAAATGCAAGGAGCGCCCCTGAGGGGCTTGGGGAATTGCCCATGCTGGAGGGCAGAGCAGGCACTTACCAAGGCCACCACGCGGCTCCTCCACGGCCCTGTCTGGGGCAGCCAGGAAGGTCTTTGTGGGCCTGGTAGAGCTCCCCACCTCACTTCCTGTCGCTGCCTCAGAGCACCTCCCCAGCAGCCTTCAGCCCTGAGCTGCAGCTGCTGCCGCACCAGGAGTCACCCACCTGCTAGGGCCCCTCCCTTGGTCTAGTCAGTGTGCTACCCTGGGCGCTGGGTGGCCATCCCTATATTCTGAGAGCCCAGCTTTGCACCCTACCACACCCACTGAAGTGAACAGTCGCCAACAAGAAGTGGGGAGAGTAGATCAGCTAGACAATCAGTGGCCACCAAATTTGCACTGACCAAACCCACTTGACCAGGACCACCTGCCTAACAGTGCTCCTGAGGGCCAACTCCACCCAGTGAAGTAAGCACAGGGCACCAAAAGACACCCAGGGTTTTTACCCACCTCAATCAGAAAAGAGAAGGGAGAAGGCCACTCTCCTGGGCCCTCTGACCCTGGCACGGGCTGTGGCCTCATTCAGGACCCCTGAAGCCCAGCCCGTGAGTTGCCATGAACCTGTGCAGACCCCTCTCTCCCCAGAGACCCCGTAGCCAGCTGAGTCTCCACTGATACTGTGACGAAATCATTTTAATGTCCTTGCTAAGGATACGCCCCAAGACACTGGCAGGTGGGCTCTGCAGGCAAGTAAGTGTCCAGAAGTGACTGAACCTCCAGAAGGACATCTTCACTTGGCAGTGTCCAAATACTCCAGGCTGGTGAGGCTGATACGAATTCTAGAAGTGGGCTGTCCCCTCTTGAGAGGTATCTTAGGTGTCAGAGTGACAGCTGGTTTTCCAGCCAAGGCAGCCGGAGCTGGGGTCCCAAGACCCATCCACAGTGCATTCGAGGCCTCTAGAACTCTGTCATCTTCCTGTGGGTGTCTGCCTTCCGCTGTTCCCGCTGCAGGCCTGCCTCCTGAGCTCGGAGCTGCCCCAGCTGCCGCTGGGCTCCTGCCAGCTTCTCTTCCAGCTGGGCTGCTGCTACGCTGTGCCTAGGAACGGCCAGCTTGTCAGCATAGCTTCCTGGCCCATTGACACCACTGCTATTGTGGCCACTGCCCAACCTCTTACATCTAGCTTTCTTCAAACTCAGCAGGCACCCTCAGGTCAGGTGACCTCCCGCATATGTCCTATAGGGATGGCCACCCAGCGCCCAGGGCCCCACACGTACCGGCCAGCATTCCGGGTGAGGGCCTCCTGGATGCCCTGGATGTCCCGCTGGGTACGCACAATCTTCTCCTCAGTCTGGAAGAGCCGCAGGCTCAGGGCCTGCTTGGCGCTCTTGCTGGCATGGTACATGTCCTGGCTCCTCCTTCCTGGGGGGCCCGCCCCAGCCTCCAGGGCCCCAGGAGCCTGGCTCTGCAGCTTTTCATTCAGGAAGTCAAACACGTTCCGAGGGGGTGGTCGGCCCCCAGGCCCACCCCCACTCCCCTGGCACCTTGGGGGCCTGTTGGCACCAGCATGGCCCCGCTTGGTCCTCTTTTGCAGGATCTCTGCACACTGGTCCAGCGACTTCCCTCGAGGCAACACCACAGCATGAATAGGCTCCACCCGGCCTTCGGCATGTCTGCCTAAGCCTGTGAAGAAGTAGGGCTGGTGCTACAGCTACTGACCCTCAGCTGCTCTCCAGCACCCTTCCCTCCAGGTAGCACACACTCACCCTTGCCAAACTCATAGCCCATCTTGGCGAGGAGTCTGGAGCCAATGCCACGTGTGTGTACTTCCCAGCCAGCAAAGGCAGAGCTGCAGGTCCCAGTGTCTGCAGTGCCTGATTCCACCACTGCAAGAGACAGAGGGCAATGGCTCAGCTAGGCCAGAGGACAGTGAGTGGTGACCTGTGCTCTGGCCTGTGTTCCCCAAGACTTCAGCTCCCAAGCAGGATACCCATCTCTTGCCAAGACCCACAAACCTGCTGTGGGTGTTCCTGGCACCTTAAGCAGGTAAGTTGACTGTACTGCAGCCTATCACTGGTTGCTGAGGATAGGGGTTCAGAAATCACCAATTCATGCCATAGGTTCCCAGGGACACCTCCCTGTCATCATCCTCCCCAACCCTTCAGGAGACTTGAACATTGCCTACCAGCTCCCTTTCCTGACACCTCCACCCAACGTATCTGGACACATACCCTCTATCTGCCAGGTTCCCTTCCACCCCCACCCACCAGGCAACAGGTCCTCAGCCTCGAAAAGCATTTGACAGAGCCACCCCTTCCTGTCCGTCACATCTACCCATCACTCCCTGTTGTCTCTTTAGCAGCTCCAGCCCCAACAGTCCTTCCTCTCCCACAGCAAGGCCAAGACCTTGCATCTCAGAGCTTGTAACTGTTGCACATGCTCCTCAAAGCCAAAGGCCAGGTCTCTGGCCCTACCCCAAGACCTCTGCTGTGGTTACCCAGGCTGAGCTGACCTCACTTTGGCCACTCACTACAGTTGTCCCCTTAGCAGGGTGCTTCTCAGGGAGAAAGCTGCCAACCTCGCTCCAGGCCCCCACCATCCTGGCTCTGGGCACCACGCTGCTGTTGTACCTCTGGCATAGCTTGAGTCAACCGCATCACCACTGTCTGAGTCTGATGACTCTGCAGCCTCCGTGCGCAGCGGGGGCAGAATGCTATCTCCCTCCACCACAGCCTCTTTCAGCAGCAGTGAGTCAAACTTGACTGTATAGTAGCCATTATCTACATCTGAGGAGACAAACATGGGCTGCAGGTCAGCAGCTGTCATGAGCAGGCCACAGTAAGGAGCAACAAAGGAAGGGGAAAGTGAGGCAGAACTGAGGCCAGGCCAGACTTGCTCCTCTTGGGCCCAGTCGGGGTCTCAATGTCCAAAGAGATAGGAAGTGGCCACAGGAAGCAGAGAAAAGACTTTTTAAGAAGGGCTTTATTCAGAAGCACCCTGTCAGGGAAGTCCCCACACCAGCCTCACCAAGGATCCGTGCTGGGTGCCAGAGGCCATCCTGGTGCTTGGCCAGACACGTAGAGCCAGCCTGCAGCAAGCTCAGGTCTGGGTCCTGGAAGGGGCGCAGCTCATCCACAGAGACCACCTGCCCATGGGAGAACCTGCAGAGAAGGCCACAGGAGGCAAGGCTCAGGCATGGCCTATGAGGGCAAACAAGCCCAGGAACACCAAGGTCACCTGCCTGGTGCCCAGAAGGGAGAAACAGACAGGGAGATAAACACACCAAAAAGAATATACTTTTTTTTCCATCTCTCTCACATACCTTTTTTAAATTTTTTAAGTTGTAGATGGACAGCGTGACTTTATTTATTTTTTATGTGTTGCTAAGGATCAAACCCAGTGCCTCACACATGCTAGGCAAGGGTTCTGCCGCTGAGCTACAGCCCCAGCCCTCTCTCATATACTTTTTTAATATTTTTTCTAGTTGTAGATGAACACAATACCTTTATTTTATTTAATTATTTTAATGTGGTGCTGAGGATTTAACCCAGGGCCTCGCACATGCTAAGCGAATGCTCTATCACTGAGCCCCAGCCCCAGCCCTCTCATACACTTTTGCATGTGCATATACATACACACTTTCCCACAGGCAAACACAGACTTTCACTCATGCACACACACATAAACACACACATGCATAAACATATACACTCATACTCACAGACATACCTACATATACATGTATAGGTGCACACAAATATACAAGCACACATATATATTCCCATGTATCCATATACATAAACTCACACACTATATTTACACGCGAATAAACACACACACGCACAAACAATATACTCATACACACTAAACATGCACACTTGAAGTCTCTCAGGATGCGCTTGGCTACTCTGAGGAGCAGATCCTGGTATTGTTTCCAGCTTGCTAGGCTAGGGTGACAATGTGGCAGAGGGCTTGTGACTTTGGCTCACCATCATCTCCAGTTATGAAGTTCCAGACCCAATAAGTACTCATAGCAAACATGGTATAGGGTGGACGGGGTGCATGCATGTCCTGGACCCAAACCCACTAGGACAGCCTAGTCATAAGTAGCAGTGCTGAGACTCATATATATATATATTTAAGTACTGGAGATTGAACCCAGGCGTACTTTACCACAGAGCTATATCCCTAGCCCTTTTTATTTTTTTCCAGTTCTTCTTATTATTTTTTGTTTTGAGACAGGGTCTCATTAAGTTGCCCTTGGGCTTGCAATCCTCCTGCCTCAGCCTCCCAACTTGCTGGGATTACAAACCTATTCCACCATATTCAGCAGTATTGCAACTTTTAGATATCAGTACACCAGTAAAATTAAAACCAAAACCAAAACCAAGTTAGAGAAGAGAATGAAGAGGAAATGTGGGTACAGACACAGGACTGCAAACTTGGACCTGCCAAATAAAGACATGAAAAAGCTAACCACCAGCCACCACTGCATGTCATCATTTCATACAGGAAACTGTTAACCCCACAGGAGCAGCTGAGGGCTGGCATTCACGTCAAAACAGAGCCAGGGTTGCCTTCCTAGGCAGGAATCTGTGGGTGGGAAGGAGGGAGATGGACAGGCAGTCTCAGTAAGCTCCCCAAGTTGCACAGTGGTGGTCTGGGGTGCCCCTTCTCACCCCTGGCTATCCTGGTAAATAGGGCATTGCCATTGAGCAAGCAATACTAGCAGCTGTGACACAGCTGCAAGAGCACTGTAGTGGAGGTACTGGCAGAAAAGTCTCACTCAACCAAGGACTAAAGGGATGCACTTGAAGCAACTCCTCGCCAGGTGAGTTCGACACACATTCCCAATGTTTGAGCATCAGTCAAACCTTTTTGGAGGATCCTTTATCACTAGTAGAGGACTTAAAATTTGGCACAGATTGAGTGCTCCTTATCCAAAATGCTTAGGACCAGAAGTGTTTTAGACTTAGATTTTTTAAAAATTTGGAACATTTACAAAGACATAATGCGATATCTTGGGGGTAGAATCAAGTTAAACAAGAAATTCATTTGTTTCATATAAACCTTATACACACAGCTTAAAGTAATCCTACACAGTATTTTCAGTGTGGCTGATTTTGAACCGCTACCTGTTCACATGAGGTCAGGTGTGGAATTTTCTACTTGTGGCATCATGTCCACACTCAAAATGTTTGGGATTCTGGAACACTTCAGATTTTGAATTTTCAGATCAGGGATGCTCAATCGAACAAGTGCTTTTATGAAAGGATTTCCAAGAATATGAAAAACCTAGAAATAATCTAAAAATTTGAAGCATGGGGAATAGTTATGGTATATCCATGAGGCAAAAAATAAGAGATGGACAAACTGACCTGTGGAACAAAGGAGAGCAGCAAGAGCCCCATGCACATAGGAAACCTAACAACTGAGGAGTACCGCAAACATGCTAGGGAAGGATGAACTCTGGATTCAAAATCTGAGTTTTCATATATAAGACCCCCAAATTGATGACCAACATCAAAATGTCCACAGAAACACATTCTAGATGAAGTAAAGACTTAAACCTGAGAACTCTAAAAAGATCTTGAACTATAAAAAGATCTAAGCTCAGCTAGGGCCTGGTAAGGACATCATTGAACACTTCCCACAGAAATACAAGCCTAAAACTGGAAAAAATTGTCAAGACTCACTGGAAATTGATGAGAGCACACATACACTGAAAAGAGATTAGTGACAACCCGCTCAACTCTGGTGGAAATGGGAGGAGACAGCTGCTACATTTGGCCCGCTACTGGGTTCAGAAAACCCATGATAGTTCTTCCAGCTTGGGAAAAAACTAAAAGCCGCAGAGCAGATGGGGGCAGAGGCAAAACCCAGGCCCTGGCAGCTACATGTGGCAGTGCTGGCAAAAACCACTGGGAAAACAGCTCTAATCATGTGGGGTTGTGACTTCAGCTGCAGTGAACACCAGCTATGTGTTTAACAGGGAGATCCCCAGCTCTTGAGGGAAATGCATGTGTTAGGAGCTCCAAGAGAAGACCGGAGAAACCGGGAGAGAGAACAAGAGGCTGGGTGAACACGGAAGGTGCTCCCCAACCCACAGGGCCAAATGGCTGAGGTAAGAAGCCCTTGGTGCTAGAGGTATCTGAGTACCACTCCTGCCTAAATCACAGGCGACCATGGAGCTTTAAGAAGATGCAGCCCCCTCCCCACCACACATATGTGCACACACACACAAAGATGCAGCTCTAGGAAACCAGGCTAAAGAGCAAAAGCACATCTTAAATAAGCAGTGGTGACAGAGGCTGCACATTACAGGGGAGGCAGATTTTCTGATTTAAGTCCAGAAAACTTCACTAAAACAAACTTAGGAAAACAATTCAGAATCCAGGTATAATATATCACCTGCCTTCTGGCTCTGCTCTTTCTAATGAGATGTCATTGAATTTTCAACAAAGTTATGAGACAGGAAAACAGGAAATGTGATCTAAATTTATGGAAAAAAGCAATTGATAGAATACAACCGAGTGAGTCCAAATGCTGAGTTAAACAAGACGTCAAAACAAATATTGTAAGTATGTTTCAAGAATTAAATGATAATGATACTCACTCAAGAAACAGAATATCTTAAAAGAGGAAATTATATAAAAAGAATCAAATAGAAATGCCACCGTTGAAAACACGCTAAATAGAGGAGAATGATTGAGACAGGCAGAGCACAGGGGGCTTCCAGGACAGTCCAACAATTCTGTGTGGTGCTATAGAGCCGGATCATGTTACTACGCATTCGATCAAATCCACTGAACATGCAATACCCAGATGGAGCCCTGTGCACACTGTGTCTGGGTGGTGACAACGCAGGTGCTCTGGGGCATGAGGAGCTGGCCATGGGGGTTGTGCCTGCCTGGGGCAGGGGCATGCAAAGAAATTTCTGACTTCCATTCAATTTTGCTGCAAACTTAAAACCTCCCTAAAAAAAACAAACAAACAACAACAAAAAAAAAACCCCACCAAACTGGGGAGAAAAAAGGCATCTCAGAAGCCCATATAAAAACATCAAGCAAGGGGTTGGGGCTGGGGCTCAGTGGTAGAGCACTTGCCTAGCATGCTTGGAGGCACTGAGTTTGATCCTCAGTACCACATAAAAATAAGAAAATAAAATAAAGATATTCGGTCCATCTACAACTACCAAAAAACCCAAACAATAACAATTAAAACAACAACAACAAAAAAAAACCATCAAGTAAACCAGTACATGTGCACTGGGAGTCCAAAGGGGATGAGGCACCTGATGTGTGACTGCAAGGCCCTCCCACCTGGTGGACTAGACATCAACTCAGCTTCAAGAGACTTTCTGAGGCTAAATGGTACAAGCGCAACGAGATCACATCCAGACATGTCAATAGAAGGGCCGAAGTCAGAGAAGCATAGCAAAAGAAAAGTAACTGTTTCTGTACAAAGGCACAGTGGTTCGGTTCATAGATGTCTCCTCATTGGAAACAATGGAGCCAGAAGGCGATGTGATGTTGTATGAGAATGCTTAAGAAGAAAAAGAACTGTCCACCAAGAGCTCTGAAGGTGACCTTCAAAGATGAAGGTGACCATACTCCAATATTCAGACGAATCAGGCATGAATGAAAAATTACAAGGCATGCTGAAATAAGAAAATATAGCCCATTAACAGGAACAAATAAGTTAACAGAAACTATTTCTCAGCTGTGTTAATTATACCAAATAACTAAAGGTAAGCATGGATGATGAACCAAAGGAAGTGTAAGAACAAGGTATGTTGCCCCAAGGTAACCCAACAGAAGGTACCCACAGACAGGACATCATGGAGGAGCAGTGTACAATGTCCCAAACACCAGCTTCAGGGAAACCCTGAAGCTAAACAGTAGAATAGCCAGAGGAGTTGAGCTGGCAGATGAAAGAACAGAAAACCTGGAGGCAGGTCTACTGAATGAGAGAAAGGAGAATGAGCAAGGCCCCAGGAATCCATGGCACACCACTAGCCCCACACACCAACACTCACAAGGCAGGAGCTTCCGGAGAGGAAAGAGGGGAGCAGAAAGAGTACTCTGGAAGATGTGGAGCTAATGACTGAAACATTCCACATGAGATGAAAGATCTGCATCCACAACATCCAAGAAGTGCAATAAACTCCAAATCTTTAAACTCAAAGAGGTCCAGAATGAGACTCATTACAAGCAAACTGCTGAAATCCAAAGACAGAGAATCCTGAGAAGTGCAAGACAGGAGGGACTCAGCATGTCCAAAGGATCCTCCAGAAGATTAACAGCCGGTTTCTCATCAGAAACTGCTGAAGCCAGAGGCAGTGGAACATCATTTAAAGTACTGAAAGAAAAAACAAAAACCTACTGGATCAAGAAGTCCATATCCGGCAAAACTATCCTTCCAAAATGATGAAGAAATAAAAACATTCCCATATTCAAAAAGCTAGAAGAAATGATTGTAAATATTTTTTAACATAAATAAATGACAAATGTTACAGGGAATATCACATGACACCCCATTATTAGGTACAATTTTATTTTTTTAATGTGTCAGTTAAAATATTAATTTAGGCTGGGCATGGAGGCACACACCTCTAATCCTAGCTACTCTGTAGATCAAGGCAGGAGGAAAACTGGGAAACTTAGCAAGACCATGTCTCAAAAAATAAAAAGGACTGGGGATGTAACTCAGTGATAGAGTACCCATGGTTTCAATTCCCAGTACTGCAAAATACATACATATATACATACAAAAATTACAGACCACTATCCTTTATGGATAGAGATGCAAACACCCTCAACAACACAGTAGTAAACCAAATTTAGCAGCATATTCAACATACACGATGACTAACTGTGATTCATCCCAGGAATGTAAGGAGGAGCTCAATGCATGAAAACCATTCAGTATAATACACCACATTAGTAAAAGAGGAAGTAAAAAAAAACAAAAACAATCATATCTGTTGATACAAAAGAGCATTTGGAAATGGCAAACACAACTCAGGGAATGTCCTAAATTTGATGAAGCGCATCCATGGAAGACCCACAACTAATATCATATTCAATAGTAAAAAACAGAAAGCTTTCCCCTCTAAGACCAAAAAAAAAAGAAAGAAAAACACAAATACACACATACTCTTATCACTTTTATTATACAATGTAGCAAGTTCCAGTTAGAGCAATTAAGCAAGAAAAAGAAATAAAAGCTATATAAGTTGGATACAACTAAAATCTCTATTCAGAGATAACATGATCCTATAAACAGAAAATCTTTAAAAGTTACAAAAACCTACAAAACCACAAAAAACTCCTATTAAAGCTAATAAACAAATTTTAGCAAAGGATACAAAATCAACATACAAAACTCAGTTGTATTTCTACACATTGGAAATGAACAATTTAAAAATGTAATTAAGAATATTAAGTAAATTCTATTTATAAGACCATCAAAAGGAATATTAAAAATAAGTTAAACCCAAAACATGTAAGATCTGTACATTACAAAATATAATTGGAAGAGAATACTGCTAATACTGTTAACAATCTTATTAAGATTGGTCTATGTATTCAATCCCTATCAAAACTCCAAATGCCAGGCTGGGGTACAGCTCAGTGGCAGAGCACCTGCCTAATATGTGCAAGGACCTGGGTTCAATCACACACACTCTCTGATACATGCTATAACACAGATGAAACCTGAAAATACTATGTTAAGGGCCGAGGATGAGGCTCAGTGCTAAAGTGCCCAACCAGCATGTGCAAGGCCCTGGATTCAATCCTCAGGACCACTCACATGCACACACACTGTGTTAAATGAATCCAGCCAAAGAACAAAGGACAAATGCTGGATTATTCCACTTGTACAAGGCACCTAGAAGAGGCAGATGAAGAGAGACAAAGTAGAGGTTCTCAGAGGCTGGGGGAGAGGGTCCTGGAGTTACTTACTCAATGAGTACAGTTTTTGTTTGGGAAGAAAATGTTCTGAAAATAGATAGTGGTGGTAATGACTTTTTTGGGGGGTGGAGGGTGGGTATGGAATCCAGGGCCTGCATATGCCAGGCAAGTGCTCTGCCACTATGCCACATCCCTAGTGCTGACAGTGATGATTATGATATCCTGTGAATGTCAATTAATGCTACTCAATTGAAGGCTTAAAAATGGTTAAAACGGGACCCCTTGTCATACATATTTTACCACAACATTTAAAAATTAATAATGTAACATGAAAAAACAGTGAAATGTATGCTTTATATGGGTGAATTGTATGCCATGTCAATTAAATCTCAACAGAATTTTGTTTTGCTTTTTTTTTTTTTGGTAATGCTATGGATCGTGCCTAGGTTCTCACACATGCTAAACAGTGTTCTACGACTGAACTACTATCCCCAGTCACTCAATGTAATTTTTTTTTTTTTTTTTAGTGAAGGAAAGAACAAAATATGGAAATGAAGAACAAGATAAAGAGAGAAAGCAACAAATATTAAAGATAAGTGAAGAGTTAGTATGGACAACAAGACATATACTATGTACTGTAATTCAAGAAAACTTTCCTGATGGGCTGGGGTTATGGCTCAGTGGTAGAGCGCTTGCCTAGTGTGTGTGGGGCACTGGGTTGGATCCTCAGCACATTAAAAAAATAAAGTTATATGTCCATCTAAAATACATTTTTAAAAAACTTTCCTGAAATGAAAAATATTTGTAATTACCTATGTTGAAAGACTATACCATGCTGAGAGTATCACTTTAGTATGATTCACAGTGAGATGCATCATGGTAAAACTACTGAATTTTACAGGGAAAGAAATGTGTGAGCCAAAATTTATACCCAATAAAACTGGCCTTTGAACATAAAGAATACAAACACAACTTTTCCAATAAGCAGCTCTCCAGAAATGCCACTCTAGGAGCCCACCACTCACCTAGAGCTAGATGAGCCTCAGATAACCAAGTAAGCCAACTACCCAACACGGATTGATGGCACACACAGCATAGGCCCTTGCAGAGCTGAGATGATGGGCTAAGATGACCACACACTACATAATGGAGACCTAGTGCCATCGTAAAACACAAGAATGCAGGTCGTGGATAAAAACACTTCCCACAGTTTTCAGTCATTGCAACTGGTGCTGTTAGTCCAAGTGCGATTGCTCTCAGAACGCTGTGTACCTACAACGGGATGACAAAAAGCAACAAGAGGAAATTTGGAGTCTATGATCCCCTGAGCCCCTGAGAACCAAGAACCCTGGGGTAGAGAAGGAAATTCAGATGTGATCCAAAAGAGACTGAATGAAAACGCTAGTTGTTAATTTGAATTGTGAATACCTATATGAACTCACATGTATTTTACTCTTAAAAATACAGGTGGATAGGTGGGTGCACTAGAGCATGCCTGTTATCCACAGTAACTTGGGAGACTGAGAAGGATCAAAAGTTTGGGGCCAGCCTTGGCAACTGAGGAAGACCCTGTCTTAAAATAAATAAAATAAAGGATTGGGAATGAAGTTCAGTGGTAGAGTTCTGGGTTCAATCTCTAGTACCAAAAACAAACCCAAAACTGAACAGGTGCATGGTCTTGTTATCTCAGGCAGCCTATATACATATACATCCACTGTTCCCTGTTTCCTAGCTCTGCCACCTAAAACATGTAGAAACAATGACCAGCCTGCATTCGTATTATGCACACTAAAGGTCTAGAAACACCCCCTCCCATGAAGGAAACCATCCGTCCTGGAGGCTGGGCAATGCAGGGTCTGGGGCAGGAAGTGCACTGGTGGGTTGAGTATCCTGACCCAGCAAGGTGGCCATCAGCATCAGTGGAGGCCAGTCAAAAGGATGCAGAAGTCAACTTGAAGAGGGTCCTGCTGGCCAAAGGCAGGCCAATTTGCAGGTAAAAAAAGGATCAGAACTGCAGCAGATCAAAATTCATCAAATGCATTTAAATTCTTGAGTTCATAAAAATATTAAATTTTTTAAAAAGTTACTTCATCACCTTCTCATTATAAAAATGATTCAGCTCTTTATCTTCAAAACTAAGTAAACAAGACAGAAATGTCAAGCATTTATCCCTTCTCTATACTGGGTGGTCAAGTGGCACCCCAGGTGTGTGCTCTCTGCACCCCTTCCATTCATATGGCCAGCAAATGACCCTAGTGATAAAAACAGTAACACCAACAGAGGTTGGACCTGAAGCCTGCAGATGGCAGGTGCAGCTATAATCAGGGTCAGAAAATGGGCAAGACTAGATTATGGCGGTTACACCACAGTCAGACCTGTTTGATAAGCCATATAAATAAGAAATACAGTTTTTGAGGGAAGAGGCTGTTTAGGATTGAGGTGCAAAGCGGGGGCTTCTAGGATTATTGACAACTGGTAGTTTTTGATCTGGATGGTGACAGCCAGTTCAAAACATTTCTTTATATTCTATTTGCTTCCCACATCTGAATTTGTTTCAGAGTAATGAGCTAAAGAAAGCTAAAGAGTAACACTTATGCTTGTTACTCTTCAGGTACTGTTCTATATATATTTTTTAAAAATATTTATTTAGTTTTCTAGTTTTCAGCGGACACAACATCTTTGTTTGTATGTGGTGCTGAGGATCGAACCCGGGCCGCACGCATGCCAGGCCAGCGCGCTACCACTTGAGCCACATCCCCAGCCCCCTGTTCTATATTTTTTGTGGTCCTGTACGTGAATTCATTCTATTCTCCCAGTAACTACAGGGATACTTCTCACCTCCATTTTTTAGAAGAGAGGCGAGGAGAGAGATCAAGCTATAAAAATGTGTGAAAAGGGGCTGGGGATATAGCTCAGTTGGCACAGTGCTTGCCTCCCATGCACAAGGTCCTGGGTTCAATCCCCAGCAACACACACACACACACTAAAAAAAAAAAAAAAAAAAAAAAAAAGCGTGAAAGGATGCTCACCTCATTAGTAATCAGACAATACAAATTCCATCCAGATGCCACTGTCCAGTTTTCAACAGCACAAATCTGAAGGTCAGACAGTATGAGTGTGGGCAATAAGAAGAGCACTAAAAATGAGGCACTTCAGGAGGTGAGCAAGTGCGTGCTCTCTGCACTGACCCAGGCACACACTGACTCTCCACAATGCTTACATGCTGGGGAAATGTTTCTTGGGTGCAAAATAACATGCACTAGGATAGTCACCACTCGTTGTTTGCAATAAATGAAAGCTGAACACCATCAAAGCAGATAGAATAAGATGTGGCATACTCAGATGAGGGAAAGTAACAGTACCTGAACACAAAAGTTTCATAAAATCAACTTGTTCATCTCTCAAAACATACTGAAGCCAGACACAGTGCCCCATGCCTGTAATCCCAGTGGCTCAGGAGGCTGAGGCAGGAGGATTGCAAGTTCAAATCTAGCCTCAGCAACTTAGAGAGATGCTAAGCAACTCAGTGAGACCCTGTCTCTAATAAAACACAAATAGGGCTAGGGATGTGGCTCAGTGGTCTAGTGCCCCTGAGTTCAATCCCCAGTAACACCCCCCCCCCCAAAAAAAAGCACAGTACATACACCACTTACAGACACACATCTGTAGAGGATCATCATGTACTAGAAGGGTATGTACCAAGTTTGGTGACAGCAGTCTCTCAGGAGGAGAGTAAAACAGAGAGATTGGGGGTAGAAAGGTACTTTATATTATTGGTACCATTTTATTTCTTTTATTTTAAAAATTACAAGCTGGGTACAGTGGTGCATGCCTGTAAGCCCAGCTACTGAGGAGGCTGAAGCAGGAGGATGATAAGTTTGAGACCAGCCTCAGCAAAATAGCAAGATCCTGTCTCAAAATAAAAATTTAAAAGACTGGGGCTGTAGATCATTGGTACAATCCCCAATATCTATCTATCTATCTATCTATCAATCAATCAATCAATCAATCAAGATGGAGATGCAGCTCAGCAGTAGAGCACCTCTGGGTTGAATTTCCAGTACTTCAAACCATCTTCATCATCATCATTATCATTGTCCAAAACAAGTCCAAGAAAACAACTTAGCCTGGGGTGCTGGCGAGGCAAGTGTTTGTGAGATGCTTCAACGTCTTCAGATGGGACCTAAAGCTGCAGAGGAAGCTGCTGATGAACAGTGCTGGGGCTGGTGACCTTGGGCAACTTAGTGCTTCAGAGCCCATCTCTCCATCTGTAAAATGGAGTGACTGCAGGGCTTACCTATAGTGTTGCTGCACAGGTCAGTGAGCATGTGCAAATCTCTTGGAACAGCACCTGGGCCAAAGGAAACAGGCCAGCAGCAAACTAGATCTCTCATTGTAGGGAACACAATGCAGGAACTTGGTAACCCCCAGAGACAGTGGCAAGATGATGGTGACACAGACATGTCCACTTGGTGAATATTGATGACAGGCACCTTTGTGCAGGGGTGGGAGAGGAGGGTGGGGAGGGAGAAAGAGAGGGAGGAAAGGAGGGAAGAAGGAAAGGAAAAAATGTGCCAAGAGTCTACTAAGAAATATGATATCCAGCTAGGTGCAGTAGCATAAACTTATAGTCCCAGTCATTCAGGAAAATGGCAACTTAGGAAGATCATATGTCAAAATCAAAATCAAAATGGGTGAAGTACAATGTAGCTCAGGGTTAGAGTCAGCTGAGGTTCAATCCCACACAGCAAAACAAAACAAAAAAGTCCAGTAGTCATCCTGAACTACTGGCTTAAAAGAAAATCAACTATGAAAAGTTTTAGTGAATACTCCTTCTAAAGATGAAGTAAAAACAAAACTATGTGTTAAGGGGGGAAAAAAAAATAGACACCGTGGCAGTAAATGAGGGCATTTGCATTTGATGAGGTGATGCCATCCCATTCCTGAGATGTAAAGATGCGGACATTATTTATTCAATATCCTCATCAAATAGATCATAGGTGCACCCTGAAGCACTTACGGGCAAAAATAAAAAAGGAACTTCTGGAATTTGCTTTAAAATAGTCCAGGAGGGAAAAAAAGGTAGAGCAAAGGAAAATAGATGTAAAATTGGAAAATGTGATAAATAATGAAGCTGGCAGTTGTCACCGCTCTAATCTTGTGCATGTTTGAAAACTCTTGTAAATCCTGGGGTTTGAGGTGCAAGTCAGTGGCAGAGCGCTTGCCCAGTATGTGGATTGATCCTTGACACCGCCAAAAAAAAAAAAGCTAATTTTAAGGTTCACTCTGGAGAGCAAAGTGATGATGGGCAGGTATTGTTCTTTACAATATAAATCCAGACTTATTGATTTCTCAAAAAAAAAAAAAAAATCCAAGTAAACATGAGGCTGGGGCTTGGTGGTAGAGCGCTGGCCTAGCATGGATGAGACACTGGGTTTGATCCTCAGCACCACATAAAAACAAATAAATAAAATAAAGGAACGTGTCCATCTACTACTAAAAAAAAAATTAAAAGAAAAAGGAAAGTCCGAGTAAACACCTCACCCGACACCGCTGCAACTCCCCGGGCAGGGCAAGGCCTCACCTGCAGCTGTCCTTGAAGCGGCACTTCCCCTCCAGGAAGAACGGGCAGGGCTTCAGGGACTTGTGAGTGGGGTAGAGGTAGAGCACGCGCACGCCCGCCGAGCCGTCCTCGGCCGCCTCGGTGCCCACCACCATGGCGTTGTGATACTCCAGCGTGCCCCACGCACTGCGGTAGGGGGCGTTCACTTTGGCGCCGCTCAGCTCTCCCGGGTCCGGGTCCGGGTCCGGGTCCGCGCGCCCGGGCTCCGCGGGTCCCGGCCCCGCCTCTCCCTCCGGGGCCATCTCCGGGCCGGCGGGCACCCCCGCGGCCTCGGCGTCCAGCGCGGCCAGCAGCTTGCTCTTGCGGACGGACACCAGGCTGGCCTCGGTGAGCCCGATCAGCTCGCGCAGGTCGGCCTGCAGCTGGCGCAGGTCGGCCTGCTCGGCCGCCTCCAGGCCGGCCCCCAGGGCCAGCTCCACCTGCCGCAGCTGGGCGCGGTAGGTCTGCAGGGCCGCCTCCAGGCTCTCCTCGTCCATCTCGACGGCCGCGCGGGTCCGGGGAGGGGCGCGGGCGGAGCGGCGGGAGCGCGGCCAGGGGTGCCGGCTCGGCCGCTCGCCCGTAACGGCAGGCTCGCTCAGGCGCGCGGCAGCCGGCCCCGCCGCCTCCCGCGCCGCCGTCCGGGGCCCGCCGGCCTCGACGCCACAGCGGTGGCGCCCGCCTTCCGCCCGCCGCTGGCACTTCCGCCCGAGCGCCGCCACCGCCGGAAGTGCCCGCGCGCGGGGGCCGCCGGGACGCGGCCTAGTCCCGGCCTCGGCCCGCGTCCAGTCTAGCGCCGCGCGGGGGTCAGCGCGGGGTCGGCCGAGTCAGGACCTCAGCGGCAGAGGCTCCAAAGTCGCTGCGGAGGCTGCGGCGTCGGTGCGGGCGCAGGTGGGCCGCGGCGGGTGCGGCACAAGAACCCGGCCCCGCCAGTGAGCGCTTCGGGAACTGGCTGGCCCTGGGCCGCGGCTGCAAGTTGCAGGCGTGTTCCGAGTACGTGGTCCAGAGGGAGAGAGGCTTGGGAGGCGGAGACGGAAGGGACAGGAAAGGGCCTGGACTCTGAAAGGCCGGCCATTACCACCCGCGGAACGAGCTGCGGTGGGAGTGGTCGGGGAAGAGCGGGGTCAGGGGGCTTCCAGAATGGCCGGGAACGCCCGGGCTGGAGTTGAGCTGCCCGCGGGACGGACGGACCGTAGGGGAAGCCGGGGAAGTGGGGTGCTGGCGGTGCGCACCGTGACGTCTCTCGGGTCCCCAGGCAGGATGTACACACTGCTGTCCGGGCTGTACAAGTACATGTTCCAGAAGGATGAGTACTGCATCCTGATCCTGGGCCTGGACAACGCCGGGAAGACGGTAGGTGCCCGCCTGCCCGGCCCCTCCCTGCCGGGGTCTGCTGGGGGTTATACCCATAGCTGCTGTGCACCGCAGGGCCGTGATCACCACCACATTCTTGAAGAGCAGCACACGGATCTGTTTGGTTTCTCTTTTCGTTTTTTAAAGGTTAGACCCGTAATCCCAGCAATTTAGGAGGCTGAGGCGGGAAGATGGCAAGTTCAGAATCAGCCTCAGCAACTTACCAGTCCCGAAGCAATTTAGTGAGACCCTGTCTCAGAATTTAAAAAAGGTGGGGGTGGAGTGGAGACGTAGCTCAGTGATAAAGCACCCTTGGGTTAATGCTCTAGTACAAAAAATAAGTAAATAAAAAATAAGAGTATTTGAGAAACACGTGGAAAACTGCCTTAGCTGCCTTTTCCTTTCTCCTCAGACCTTCCTGGAGCAGTCGAAAACCCGGTTTAACAAGCAGTACAAGGGCATGAGTCTATCTAAAATCACTACCACCGTGGGTCTAAACAGTAAGATGCACCTTAAAGATGTGGATTTAGGGGTACCCCTAAGGATGCTGTTATGGCCACAACTCAGCCCGTCAGTGGCCAGAGCCCTGTGTATTAGGCTGCTTCCCAGACCCCTGTGGGTGGCACCAGAGTGTTTTGCCCTTTCCCTAGGAGAGCTGGGACTTGGTGTGTCAAAGACTAATGTCATGAGCTTGCCCATTCTCTCTTCTCCCCAGTTGGTACTGTAGATGTGGGAAAGACTCGCCTCATGTTCTGGGACTTAGGAGGACAGGAAGAGCTGCAGTCCTTGTGGGACAAGGTAAGACATACAAGTCTGTCCCCACAGCATTTCTTTGCAGATAATAGCCCTTGGTCTTCCTGTGTGAAAGTCCATTATCCACTTTTTCCCCTGAGACTTCTCTCTGGTCTCTGTCCCAGGTTTCCCAGTCACTCCCTGTTTCATTCCAGCCAAACATGCTGCTAGAGTCATCACAAAAGTGGTAGCAGGGGATTCCTGTGGTGGTCAGCACAGAGCACTTCCTGGGGGAACACAGAGAGCTGCAACCTGTCTTTTGGCAGTTAATGATGGAAAGGGTTGCTCTAAACCAGCAGGCCAGGAATGGGGTTTACCTGGGCATTTTAAGGCATCTGGCTCAGGACCACGTCAGTTCTTTTTGAGCATTTTGGGGAACAGTCAAACTAGGAATAACTTTGGGGTAAGCCAACACTTACCAAGACCAGAGAATGTTCAAGGCCCCAGCTAGGGCTCAAGCTTGCTGGGAAAATCAGGCAGCTGGCCTGGTCACAGAGTCATTAAGGCATCTGTTTCTCAGCATAAGAGAAAAAATGGGAGAAGCAGGAGGTCTCTTCACCACCACCATCGCTTGCCAAGTGAGGACGCACTTGTTTCCTTCCTGCTTACAGTAATTTTGTTGCCGATCACCACAGGATACAGGCAAAAATGGCAAGAATCAGATGAGGGGTGGGCACAGAACCTGCATCTGCAGGTGGATCTGCCTGTCTCAATTCTAGCTCATTATACATTTTTCTCTGGTAGCTTTTTCCCCATACCAGGGAGTGTCCTCAAGCAGACAGAAACTGCTTCCTGTTTTGATGTAGGTTATGGGCATTTCTGAGACCCCAGTGTGGTACCCCTCTCTATACACAGCCTAGATTATACTGTGGGTTCAGCTCAACCTATGCCAGGCACTGGGTCCGGTACTGAGCAGGACAGACCTGGCCCTTCCCTTAGGGAACTCCTGTCCCATGGGTTGGCACTGTGGGTTTAGGGGAGCCCAGTGCTATAGTGCAGATGCCTCAGCTACCCTCACACACAGTATCCAGCCAGGCATGGTGGAACATGCCTGTAATCCCAGGGAGGCCGAGACAGTAGGATTCCAAGTTCAAGGTCAGCCTCAGCAGTGTAGCAACACCCTGTCTCAAAAAATAATAAAGGGGCTGGGGATATAACTCTGTTGTTAGAGTGCTTGTCTCACGTGCCCAAGGCCCTGGGTTCAATCCCCAGCACCACTCAAATAAAATAAAAGAGTTAAGAGATGTAACTTAGTGGAAAAGTGTCCCTGGGTTCAGTCCCCAGACTGCATAAAAGAAAAGAAAATACAAAAACCTGAGGACCTGCACCTGATTCTGACCTTGGTCTCCTTTCTTGGGTCCCATCAAAGTGTTCTGTCTTACCCTCATCTAAATGCAGATGCAACTGGGGAGCCAGGGTCTCAGGAATGGAGACCAGGATGGGTTGGGCATAGTGTGCACATTGGGGATCTGTGCTGGGAAGGCAGCAAGGAGGGTACAGGACTGAGCAGGGGGAAATGTCACTTTGGGTGATGGGGTCAGCAGGGCCTTGGCAAGCTGGGAGTACAGGAGGAGAGTTGCTTGTCACAGCTATACCATGTTGGACAAAGATGACTAGGACTCCTTCTGTCACCGGTGTGGACAGGTGTGACCTGGTAAGATGGCTCTTAGCAGCCAAAGTGGGTCCTGCAATAGCCAAAGTGCCTGCCACTGGGTAGCAAGACTGCAGTGGGGCCCTGTGGCCAGCTGCGTACCACTTGTGTTCGTATCTTTGCTCTGGGGAATGGCTCTTCTTCTCAAGAGGAGGCTGGCCCAGGAGAATGTGGGCCTGTAGTCTTGGCACCTGATCCTGGGCTGTGTTCATCTTTGTTGCCACCAAGGGTCTGAGCCCTTGTCCAGATGGCTCACTGGGTTTCCCTGCCCCTGCCAACTGGTGTCAGTTACCTTGCCAAGGTGGGGTCTCCCAGGCAGCCACGGTTTATGACTCAGCAACTCTGTGGAGCACTTGCTGCTTTAGTGAGTAGACCTCCAACCCCACAGAGCCCTCAGTTATGGGGACAGTCAGCCGAGTCCCCCATAGGTTACTGGGAGGGACAGGAAGGGGCCTATATTCCACTGTGGTCCCTGAATGCTGTGACCTCCTTGTTGGAGCCCAGTACCTCAGGTCTCTAACTGGGAGTGCTGATCTCATCCTGAGGCCTGGCCCCCTGCAGGCTGCCGCTAGGCGAATACTGTGGCTGGCCCAGCCCTGTGTGACACTGTCCAGGTGTGGGCCCATGCCATGATAGTGGCTTACAGGAGCCTCTGGGGCTGGTGTGACATATTGCATCATGGGCTGACATCTCATGGTGGGAGTACCCATTGCTGCTGAGATTAATTTGACTCCAGAGTTCCTCTGATTTCCTTGAGGACCACACCCTGTTGAGCTTCAGCCCTGCTTTCACTGTCAGGCTGCATCCCTCAGCCTTGGTGAGTGGAGCCTGTCCCATTAGGCTTGTGCTCTGCCACCACAGTCACCGCCTCTCACTCACCCAGTGCTGCATCCCTGCACTGGGCAAGCCAAATCACTTTATCCCCAGCAGCTGCTCTGGTGGACCTTACATGGGTACCAAGGCCTCTGCTCCTTGTGCCTGCTGCTTGCCTCTGCTCCAGGCCCTGTGTCCATGCTGTCCACAAGTTGGCACACATGCATCTCAGGCCACGACTTCTCACACAAGCAGCTGAGCTGCTCTTCAGCTCTGGCTTGTCCTTACCTGTCTATCTGACCTATGCTTGGGTATTTCCCTTTCTGGTTGTTCAGGGCTTTCTTACATGGCCAGAGGTGTGTTGTATCTGTTGGAGAGCTAATGTGCCATTCCCATCTCACTGGCTATCTCTGAGCCATTCATCTTGTGCGTGGTAGGTGTTCAGGATGGCTCTGAGTTCCAAGGTCTGAGACCCAGTTATCCTATCTGTGCCTTGCTCATGCACTTCAGGTGCTACTGGGACTCACTGGGCTGGCTGTAGACCCTCTGGTAGAACCTGCCAGCTCCTGAGTCTGTAGCAAGAGGCCAGCCTATTGCCCAGCCCTCCTGGAGATGGCAGCCTGTGTGCCAGGCCTAGCTCCAGGCCAGAGCAGCTCCTGTGTATGGGTCTCACTGTAGAACCCAGGAGGACATCTGGAACTGAGCCTCCTGCTTCTCAGGTGCAGTGGCTTATCTGTTCCTGGACCAGAAGCCCTAAGGCTCTTGCAGAGCTAGCAGCCTGCTCCTTCTCCAGTTATTGCCCACCTGAGGGGTGCATGTGACCACTGGCTTGTCTTGTTCTTCAAGAGCACATCCTGGTACTTGTCAATGCCGAGTACCATTGTGCTGGGACAGGAGAGTTGGTGTAGCCCCGGGTGAAGTGGCAGGCATGCTGTTATCTGTGCCACAAGGATATGGCAGTCTCCCAAATTCTGTTCTGCTTGGGGTGAAAATACACCTGCTGAATCTTTGGCTGTTGCCATGTAGACCTGCACCTCCTGTGTCTGTCTGGCCCCAGTAGTGCTGCCCACTGATCACCCTTGGTGAGCCCAGGACTGGCCATGTCCAGCCTGCAGAGGTCTGAACTCAGTAGGGCTGACTGTCCTGGCAGGGGCAGGGCAGCTTTGTAGGTTTCTCCGAGTGCCTTGTCAGAAACATGCCTGTCCCTCTTGCATCCCCATTGCTGTGCTCCCCCTTGTGCCTGGTGCTACACAAACCCCCAGGTGCACTCCTCACAGAGATCAGGCTAAGATCTGGACTTCTCCCAGCCCTGTCTCTTTAATGCCACCATCAGCCACGGCCGCAGGTGGGTTCTCAGGATAGCACCTAGGCAGGAGAAGGATGACTCCATCATCAGGGTCAACAAGCCTTTCCCTAAAGGCCCTGGATATGTGTCTACAACTGAGCTCCCCCAGCTCCAGAAAGCACCCCAACAGATCTTCCCCTTGGGGCTGCACCTGTTACCTGACTGTGGCCCCTGAGGTGAGAATCTTCCTTTTATGGACCCCTCCTGATGGCCATGACATGGAGCTTGGCCAAGTCCACCCTTGGCAGGGTGGTGGCTCCAGCCATCTTCCATGTCTTCCTAGTACTATGCAGAGTGCCATGGTGTCATCTATGTCATCGACTCCACTGACGAGGAGAGGCTGTCTGAGTCGAAGCAGGCATTTGGTGAGTGTAACCCAGATAGAGCAGAGGCAAGAATCTATGTCCCAGGGCTGTGTGGGGAGAAGTGAGGGGAGGTCGGATCTAGCCTGGACATGGTCCAGTCTGGTCCATGTGTTTGGAGCTGGCTTCCTGGCATGCGAGGGGAGGGTGAAAGGAGAGTTGGTGCCACTCTCCATGCTCGTGGGCCCCGGGCACTGCCTGCTATCAGGATGCAGGGTGCAAGGTGCTGCCTGTCGTACCCTCTCCAGAGAAGGTGGTGGCAAGCGAGGCGCTGGACGGTGTCCCCATCCTGGTGTTGGCCAACAAGCAGGATGTGGAGGTGAGCCCCACACAACTTCTCTGGAGTCCCTGTGTCCCAACTATAAGGAGAGTGGTGTGTGTGTACCCTCATGCTGAGAGCGCCACGTCCTTCTGGGTGCACAGAGCTCTTGAGCCCTCTCTGTCTCATGTGCTCAGGACCTCCAGCTCCCGGAGCCCAGTTCCTCTCTGAGTGTCCTGGAGCTCTCATCACTAGGCAGACCCATCCTCGCTGTAGGCGCTCTCACCCTGCTGTAGGTACCACCCTCTTCCCTAGGGAAGTGCCAGGATTTTGGTGAGGGGAGGGTAGCACCCCAGAGACATATTCCTTCTGTGTGGGCATCTTTTCCCCTCTGGAGGGTGACTGTGCTCTGTCCTAGAGTGGGACTGGGGAGACCCAGGTGAAAGCTCTGAGCTCAGAAGTTGTGAGGGGCCCTTGAGTGAGAGTCAGCTCTGACCCCAGCCTGTCGCCACCATCATTGGAGCCAGTGTCTGTACCAAACCTCCCCCGAGCCTTTGGGACCCCTTGGAGGTGATGCTGCCATGGAGAGGCTCTGCACAGAAGCAGCTGCAGCCCACAGTGGCTGCCAGTGTCTGGAGGACCAGGGAAAGCATCACTCTCCGGAAGTGCCTCTGCCCCTTCCCTAGCCTGCCCCACATGGCCTGTCTCCTTGCTTCCTTGCAGACCTGCCCCACCAGCCCTGCTCCTGCGTCTGGAAACTACTAATGGGGGTTGTCTGTCACGGGGTGGGGTCTTCTTTCAGGGAAGGGTGAGCGGAGAGGACACTGCCACTTCCGCCTCCCTCACCCGGCCCACCAGGGCCACTGAGGCCCACTGCCTTGCCACCTGGCTTGTGTCAGCTCCCTGCTTGGAGCCCACGTCCTCACTGTGGCTGCTGTAGGGACTGCTGTCAGGGTGGGGGTGGTCCTTGCCGTGCAGCCTGGATGGGGCAGGCATGGGGGCTGCTGCTTAGGGCCTCCTCTTCCCCCAGACTTGCCTCTCGATTCCTGACATCAAGACTGCGTTCAGTCACTGCACCTGCAAGATTGGCAGGCGAGACTGCCTGACCCAAGCCTGCTCTGCCCTCACGGGGTGAGTGGGCCTCCCCAATAGGGGCCTGGGCATGGAGGCCGACTCTGCCTCACACCACTGTCTCTACAGCAAAGGAGTGCGCGAGGGCATCGAGTGGATGGTGAAGTGCGTCGTGCGGAACGTCCACCGGCCACCACGGCAGAGGGACATCACATAGGCACACCTGAGCCCTGCCTTGGATGGCCCTTCTGCAAGTGCTGAAGAAGCTCGCTCCCCGCCATGGGCTCCTGTGCCATGGGGCTGGGGGTTGGGTTTGCTTTGCCTTTTGCTTCCTTCATTTGCTCTGTGTTTTCTGTAAGACAAACTCCTCTGGAAAACTGTAGGCATCCAGAGGCTTCTGCCAAGAGGCGCCGGGCAGCTGGGCCCACCTGGCTCCAGGCAGGCCACCACAGGCTGGGAGCCCTTCCCAGTCCAGGCATGGAGCTGGGTGAGGCCCTGGTGGACAGGCTGCCCTTGAGGCCTGCCTGCCCATTCAAGGTGGGGTTTTTAGGGAAATGGGTTGGAAATGAGGATCTGGCTCTGGTGGGTATTCTGTCCAGCTTTCCCATGAGGAGGCAGGTATGGCCTCATATTGGAGGTAGTCTGGGGCTGGTCTTACCTTGAGAGGATCTGGTCCACAGCAGGGCCCTGGGCTTTGGTGGAACCTTGGGATGGAGTGGAGACCTTCCTAGGTGGCTGTGCCCACTGGTCCATTATCATCTTGCTTTAGTCCCCAGGGAGGGGTAACATGGAAATGCTGGGAGGTCATGCAGGTGTGTATGTCCTTCTTACCCTGCAGGTTGGGTGGTGTTTCTGGAGACAGCACTCTGCCCTTCTAGTGCAGCCAGGGCAGCAATGCAGTCAAAGCAGCTCCTGTCCATCCATTCCGTGGAGCAGCCCAAAGGCCAGGTTCCCTTCTGTCTGGCAGAGTGACTGTAGCAAGGAACTGTACCATGGGCCCTCAGGGTGGGCAGGTGGCAGATGGGAACTCCCTAGGCAAGTAAGGAGCCATGACTACATCCTGTGGGTGTGGAAAGCAGCCCAGCCACAGTCCAGAGAATTGGTGGCTCTTTGTCCCAGATCAGGTCACAACCAGACTTTATCTTGGAGGGGGTGGGAAATGGGTGTCTAGCTGTAGTCCTTGATAAAGTCTCTGTTCCCACCCTTGCAGGCCCCAAAGGGTGTTCTGCAGGTTGATTCTTAGGACCTGAGGGTCTCCAGCCTCAGGAAGGACCTGGCCACCCTGGAAGGGGAGGGTGGCATACCCAGTTCCTTAGGCTCTCTGGATAGGTCTGGAGACCACCTTGTTTCTGAGAAGACAATGGGATGCTTGAGGTCCTTGGCCGGGCTTCTCATGGGAAATCCCCTTGCACATTAGAAGTGGGTGGGACTCAAAAGATCAGGGTAAAGGGGTCCCTCTAGCACAGTGAGACGTCCTGTGGGTGCTGCCCCATCCTTCCTCTGCTACTTAACCAGAGGAAGACTTGGGGAAATGGGTATTTCACAGACCTTCCTGTGGATGATATGCCCTGGTGTTTCAGGTATGGGTGGGAAAGGCGGGCCCAGACCCCAAGGTCTGCTGAAGCACCTGGGCAGGGTGGAACTTCCCACCAGGTATCCCTGCCTGTCTTTGAACAGAAACATGACTTTAAAGCAACAAGTCTTACAAAATGCCTTTTTAAAATAAACCTTAAGAAGTCTCCCTTGGTGAAGTTGGGGTCTAGAGGCAGGGTGAGGGTATGCGGCAAGACATAAATAAGGTGCTGCGGGATAGGGTGTGCCACATCAGCTGAGTGTTGACTGCAAAGCCATGCCACTCTCCCTGGGTGGCAACCTGTTCTCCAGCCACCACAGCCTCTTGGAGATGCCCTGGGAAGCCACCAAGTCAGTGATAGTATACTCACATTCCTTTGTCTCCCTGCAGGAGGGTCAGAGTGGGCACATGGGCCACCAGTTTCACAGACCAAAAGTAAACTGCAGAGTGCAGGACAAAGATGGAATATAAAGCCCAGGGAGCACAGGGGTGGGGCAGCCGCCCAGCAGCTCCAGGCCAGGGTAGCCAGTGCAAGGGCCCAGGGGTCTGCCCTATCTATAGAAAGAATTGGGAGGGACAGGGAGGTTCAGTCATGAGGTGTAGTAGGACGAAGGTTAGCATCTGCATCTCAGAAACCTGGGCTCTCTGGGCCTGTGCAAGGAAGCAGTGGCCTTTCCCAAGGACAGGGAATGTGTGTCCAAGATTCTTCTGGGACTTCTCCAGTGGAACTCAGCCTAACTTGAATCCTAGTCCTCTGCCACCCTGAAAAGCTTAAAGGCTTGGTGGGAACTTGGAGTTCCCAACCCTATGAAGCTTCTGGAGGCCCTCCCTAGCTGCTGTGCCTTCCAGGCTGCTCTCCTGGATCTGGGCTGGAGGTAGGAGAGGGTGTAACTAGTGCTCAGGACTTGACCTGGGCACAGGCTGGCACTGTATGGTCCCAGGGAGGTACCAGAACTGATGTGTAGATTCTCATGCACCTGCCAGAAACCTGCATGCACAAAGGAGCCAGGGTGTGGTGTCAGGCACATTTATGAAATACAGCCAGGCAGCACTGCCTCAAGCTCCTGCACCTGCACTTGGTCCTGGCTGTGTGAAGAGGATAGGGTTGGGCATTGGGTCACACCAGCTCCAGCGTAGGGAGTGCCCATCAGGGCAACAGGACCAGTCTCTCCAGTGTTCTTGTCCTTGCTGGAGTGGACATTGCCCAGTCCATGCCCCCCAGGCACAGGTAAGGGGCCACTGCCATGTGCTTGCTGCAGCTTGCCTGCCAAGCAACAGAAAAAAGCATGCCAGCCTGTGGGAATGCTCACTTCTGTCTGGCCACTGTCCTTGTGCCTGGTAAGGCAGGAACCCTCCTGGGTGGAGCCCAAGATGTGATTGGTAGGGGATGAGGGGGCTGCCCCAAAAGGACTTCCTGCAGGGGTCTGGAGCCTGGCCCAACATGCACACCCTCAGACTAGGTCAGCTTGGGCTCCTATTCTCTTTCCTGAAGAAATGTTCCTGAGGGCCTGAGAGGGTCCCCAGGGCAGGAACAGGACTGGTCAGAGGAGACCAGGTCTCATCACCCTCCATAGTCCAGGGCAGTGACCCTGACTTCCACATGCTGCAGGCACCTGGGGGAGCTGAGTACAGCCCACACAGCTGCCCTTCTGTTGGGGGAGGGGGACAGGGCTAAGGCCTTGACCAGGAGCAGGTCTGGGGCAGGTCTCCTCTGAGAGTACCAAGGGCACCCTCCCTGCTACTCAGATCTTCAGTGTATCCTCAGATACCCCAACAAGCAAGGTCACACAGACACCTTTTGGCCACTGTCAGCAGTTTTATTTGCACATAGCTGACAGAGGTCCCTGGGGAAAGTTACAGAGAAGAATTTCTGGCAGACCTATCCCAGGCCCCATGTGTCTGAGGCTGTAGGATTGACTCCTGGACCCCACCACAGCGGGGACAAGCTAGTGTGGGGGCCACAGCAGGGCACAAGGTAGTCCACAGATGTTCACTGGAGCTTGGGCCAGAAGATCTGTGTGATATGCTTCCTGGCAGCAGCATGACAGGACACCTCCTGGAGGCCTGTGGAGACATCAGGTTGCTGGGCACGTCTGCTGAACACCACAGCCTAGCGAAGGGCCTTAACTTCTTCCCACCCAGCCCACCACCTGAAGTGCCATCACCAGAAGTGGACATCAAAGGAGAGGCACTGTGTTCTCTGCCCGGAAACCTGGTACAAGGGGCCCGGGTGAGCTCACTTGCCCTCCCAGTGCCATCCCCCAGACTTAGCAGTCTTTGCAGCCTGGGACAGCTTACCCCACCCAGGATTCGCATGCCCATCAGGAGGCCTGGTGTTGGTCTGTGGTGGTGCCCTTGGGCACTGCACTTCCCACTGGCCTCTGTCTAAGGAAAGAGGAGATCTTGCTCTGGGTCTTCCCTGGTTTATCCACCTGTGAGGGACCTGCAGAAAGGAGCAAGTTGGAGGGGTGCCCAGTGCTGCCCTCCTGCCTTCCCGCTTTCCCAGGGCTGCAGGTGACCCAAGTGTGACAGAATGGGCAGAGAGAGTGCCCAAACAGGTGCCCACCTGCTTGAGGTGCTCCAAGGGTGAGCTCAGGGGAGCTCTCCTCCTGAGGACTCTGCAGTGTTGTCACTGTGGTGGGCAGGCCCATCAGTTCTGCACAGGTCTGCACGAAGTGCTGTTTGTGGTGGGGACGCACAAACATGCTGAACCCTGTGGGGAGTTTTGCTCAGGCTGTACCTACCCTGCATGGCCAGGCCCACACCATCCTCTCCACAGCCCTCCTGCCCTGCCCACCCCACCCTGGGGCCACTTGCTCTGCAGCAGGGGGAAGTCCTCAGGCTTTGAGGTGGTCAGCGCAGCTAGCACAGCCAGAACCTTGTTGAGGTCATCATCACGTTTATATGCCTTCAGTGCTGCCAGGAGCTGGCTGCAGCCTGCAGACCCTAGGGCCTTGCGGGCATCTGCCAGGTAAGCACTCACAGCAGGCTGGCCCCGCTGTTCCTCTCTGGACATGACTTGTGGACAGCTGCCCAGGGCTCCTGATCAGGGGTAGAATGGCTCAGAGGTAGTGTTGGGCCTCTGGGGGTCCAGGGCTCCCCCTCCACTCCCTTTCCTTCCAGGAACTCCTGCAGAGCCTAGTGCTGGTCAGGACAGTGGGGGCATAATGGAGAGCAGATAGGAGACACCCCTGCCAGAGGCTCCAGCTCTGCTCCAGACTGTTCTGGCTGCAGCCACACAAACCAAACTAGAGCACAAGCCTCTTTGAGAACTGTACACCCTACCTAGGTCTACAGGAGTCAGGTACCTGCAGGGGTCAGCCTGGCCGACAGGTGGGGCCCACCCTGGTTCAGGTGCTTTCCAGGATCCAGCTGCCCGGACACACCCTCAGACTGGGTCAGCTTGGGCTCATATTCTCTCTTTCCTGAAGAAATATGCTCCTGAGTGCCTGAGAGGATCCCCAGGGCAGGAACAGGACTGGCCAGAGGAGACCAGGTCTCATCACCCTCCACAGTCCAGGGCAATGACCCTGACTTGCACATGCTGCAGGCACCTGGGGGAGCTGAGTACAGCCCACACAGCTGCCCTTCTGTTGGGGGAGGGGGACAGGGCTAAGGCCCTGCCCAGGAGCACAGAGCCATAGGTGCAGGCACCAGGACCTCCACCCCCCACCAGCCCAGACTCCTACGGATGAGCCTGCTCTGAAAAACCATAGGGTGGGCTGCTCTTTGGCAAAAGCAACAGCAGGCACTGCCCCTCTAGGACCCAGCTCACCTCAGCTCAGAGGCAGGAAAAGAAGGTAGAGAAGTGCTTAGCATCTAGACCTGGTATGTGCACCTGGCTCCCCAAGTGCAGGTCTCTCCTGGGAGGCCTAGGCCCAGCCCAGTGCATAGGAACAGGGCTTGCCCACATAAGTGCTTCCATCTTATGGTAATGCTATCAGCCCCCACATAGGAGCAGGGAGGCTGGGCCAAACAAGAGCACAGATGCCCACTCTGACCACCCAGGGTCCCAGGTACCACCCATCCTTGGGGTCAGAGGCCGAGGATCCTGCTTGGTAGCTCACCACTGTGGTCCTGGGCTGACTGTGCATGCTGCCCATGGGAAAGACTGTGCTCTGGCTGGCAGCTGCAGCTTTGGCCTGTTAGCTGGAAGCAGATATCCTCAAACTGTTGTTTGTGGTGAGGCCGCACAAACTGGTAGAACCCTGTTAGGAAGGGAAGCTGCCTGTGCCCATGTACTGTGGCCACTGAGATGGAGGTTTGAGGGGCTGTGGGTGGCCTACCAGTTCCCTTGTCCAGAAGGTAGGGACAACCTTAGGCCCTAGAAGCCCTCTGGCAAGTGCTCCCCACCCGCAACAGCTAAGGTACTCCGCCCATGGCAAGAGGGCTCTGCAAGCCAGGGCACCTTGAAGCAGGGTGTGCTTCTTGGGGTCCTTAGCAAAGAGGCTCCCAAGGCAAGCTGCCAGGGCTTCGAAGTTGTCAGAGCCCTTGTAGTCCTGCAGGGCCTGGGTGAAGGTGTCAAAGCTGGCTTGACTCAGGGCCTGCTTCACGGCCACCATGAACAGCTTGGCTCTGCCCGCCTGCACACCAGCTGTTGGCTCCTCCTGCTGGGCACATGCAGAGAGGACCTATCAGGGCCAGCCCCATCCTTTCTGCCCTTGGTTACTGCCAGGAGAGGCCTGCAAGGGTCCACTGTAGCTCCCTGCACCTAAGGCCCACCACAGGTACAGGTGGAGCTGAACTCAGAGGGCAGCTTGCAATGAGAGCTGCTTCTCAGCAGGCTGTGCCCACTTGATTTTCCTCCAGCCATTTTCTATTTATATATTTATTTTGAGACAGGGTCTCACGAAGTTGCCCAGGCAACTTAGGATCCTCCTGCCTCAGCCTGCCCGGTCCCAGACATGGCCACCATGCCCAGTTAGGCCCACGTGGTTCTATGAAAACCAAGGCAGGCTGGTCCAGGCAGTCCCAGCAACCCTGCCCCACCCTTCCTGGCTGCACCAGCCCTCCTGGGCACTGCTTGATTCTTCCTAGACGCTGAGGGACATGACCACAGCAGTTGCACTTGGGCTTTTAGCAGGCAAAGGGCCCGTCTCAGGTCTGACTCGGTGGCTCTCATCTGAGACCTGGAGCACACTGCACCTGCTCACACGAGGCAGGTCGGAGTCTGTACTCGGGGACGGCAAGGGTCCCGACGTGCTCCCCACCATAGCTGGAGGGGGAGTGGAATCATGGCCAGTTGTAAGACCCAAAACAAATGGGCCCAAGGGCTAAACCAGATCCTGGCTAGAAAGGAAGAGGGGCTCTCAAGACACCCACAGAAGGAACTGTAAACTCCAGCCAACTGTCATCACTGCTGCCCAGGAAGTCCACCTGTTGGGGCCGACTGACCCACACCCTACTTGGTTGGGGACCATGGGCACAAGAGTCAAATTCCAGACATGTCCCTGAGCAGCCAGTGTGGCTGCAGAACGGCTCACATACCGGGCTGACCAGCCTAATCTTCCTCCTTCCTCCTCTCGGCATGTCGGCCAGCCTCTTCTCACGCTGGAGGGCTGGGGCGGTGTGACCCAGGACCTGAGGGGGACACAGCTATGGTCCCAACCCCAAACTTGAGGGTCTGCAGGAGCTCTGACAGTGTCCTGAACAGAAGCCCTGCAGGGGGAGGCTGTCATGCTCAAGTCCTGGTGGCAACTGGATTTGGGGCAAAGGCCCCTAGGGACCAGAACTCAAGTCCCACTCTAGCCCAGGCCCCGAGAAAGCCAGCTTTGGGTGCAGCAGGCAACAGGAGCCACTAGGCTGTGCCAGCCTGACCTGCCAGGGAAGCATAGCATGGCGGGGGGCATAATCAGGACCTCATTGCTTGGGGCTGAGGGCATAGAGTATAGCTAGGGGTGCTGAAATCCCCCATCAACCCACCAGGAAGGGGATTTACAGAGGCAGTGGGAAAGATGCCAAGGTCAAATGGGCAGGACCTGGGCAGGTTTCAGAACCCCAGTGTTCACCCCCAGGCACTCCTCTGCTCCAAGCCTGCACCTCCCTTCAAGGGCAAGCCTCAGCACCAAGCACTGGACCCCATCTCCGCACCTCTTCCTCCCTGAGGTGGGCCTTATCTGCAAGTGCCTCAGCCCTCTGCTCACTGTGCTCCAGGGCAGCCAGCAGTCCCACGGGCCTCCGCTGGGCTGGGACAGGCTCCTGCTCATACTCCACGCACAAGCTGCTCTCGGGGTTCCCAGAGGATGGCAATCCTACAGAAGCATGAGAATGAGAGCAAGGCTCACAGGAGCCAGGCAGGCTGTGCCTCTGTCAATGGTGGCCCCGAACCCAGCCCTATTAACCTGTGGACCCGGGCCTCAGGCTGGGCACATGCACATCCAGACTTGTGGCTTTCCTGGCAGAGAGGAGGGTGCTGGGCAACCTGGCCGTGCAGACAATCGCTTCTTCCCCACCCACACCTGGGGCTGCAGCCAGTGGGGCCCGTGTAGGCATCTGCAGACCACAGGGCAGGTGGGGCCTGTTTCTGTGACTCTTCAGAAGAGGAACCCCAATCCCTCCCTGGGTAGGGCACAAGGCACGGCCAGCTGGGCATCTGGGAGCTCACAATTTTCTGAGCGACACGGAAGAACTGTGCCACATCCCGAATAACGTGGCCAAAGTTGTTGTATACCTTGAGGTAGGGGCGCACCCAGGAGGGCAGCTGGGCTCTGGCGTCAGCACAGGCGAACCTACAAGGTGTGTGGCCTTCAGCCAGGGTCCTCTGCTCTTTGACCCACTTCACAGGGCTCCAGTTTCCAAACAGAGGCTCACTGTCTGCCAGGAGGAGTCCCCCAGCACAGAACCCCAGGGGGCTCACACGGGGCTGAAAGGCCCAAGGCCCACAAAGGGCCTCCAGTGGCCAGGGGGAGCCCTGGTGCACGTACCTGTGGTCGCACAAGAAGACAGCCCCATAGTCATGGCGGTGCCTGATGACCCGCCCAATGGCCTGGTTCACAGCCCTGGACGCCTGCAGTCGGTACCACTCCTGCCCAGAGAGGAACTGCAGGGGCAGGGGCGCCTGGTCACTGGGGCTGTCACCAGTCCCCTGCCCTCACCCAGCCCTGGCTCTGTGGTGTCTCACCTGGCCTCCAGTCCCACTCTGGCTCCTCATCTCATCCAGGAACTGCATCTTGAGAACAATCCGGGGGTCCATGCGTGGTGGGTATGGGAGGCCCGTGACAACCACACCTCGGCCATTGGTGTCTGAGAAATCCAGCCCCTCACTGGCCTAAGACACAGGCCCAGGAGCTGCCTGGGGCAGTGGAGACTCCTCACCCCTGATGCCCCCACCTGAGCTCGGGGCTCTTCCCAATGGTCCCTCTGTGCCCCAGCCCACACAGCCCCATCTCTCAGGCATGGGTGAGATATAAGGAAGCCCCCTCCTTGCCCCAGCCGGGCCCATCACCAACTTCCCCTGCTCAGAACCTCCTGTGCCCTGCCAGTGCTTGCTTGGCCTATGAACAGGTCCCAGTGGCCAGCAGGGCCCATGGCAGGGGGAGGATGCACCACAGAGGCCTCACCTTGCCCCGACATACTGCAAGGAAGGTGGCCCCACTGGACCCAGGGGAGGCGACCTGCTTGTAGTAAGCATCGATGACCTGGAGGAAGAGGTTGGTCAGCCTGAGCCTTAGGCCTGGACTCCTCTGCCACAAGGGAGACCGGGATCCCATCCTCCGAAATCGGGGAGCCAGTAGGTCGTACGAACACCACCACTGCTGGTCCCACGGACCCATGCCCAGGACCCAGAGGCTGCCTAGTATTTCCCAGAAAGCACAGGGACCCCACAGCCAGGGTGGTTGTGGGGCCTCAGACACCAGTGAAATGTCAGCGGTTCTCCAGGCAATACACCCAGGGAGGTGGCAGACCCTGGTGGAGCACAGACCTCTGAGAAACTGCCTTTGCTTCTGGGCTCCACAAAGAGAGGCTTGAGCACCTCCATCTTTCTGGCCAAGTCTCGGGCCTGTAGGAGGAAAAGCCAGGTGTGCACAGGCTCGTCAGCACACTGGTCAGACTTGGGCAGTTGTGGGGCTGCAGCTAGTCTTCTCAATGCCCTGGATCTGCCTGCCACCTTGACCAGACTCCCTCCCCTGAGGATGCACAGGGGATGTACCTGCCAGAACTCCAGGCTTTTCTCCATGACGGGGTAGGAAGGGAAGAAGACCAGGAGCCCATGGGGCACCACGCGGGCAATGTTTCCTGGAAGCATGGTGGCCATGGTCAAGGCAGAGGGCCCCACAGCTCTTGGGAGAGGGGAATGGGTGTGCCAACTCCAAGTGGGGCTCTGACAGCATGGGAGGGCTGGACACCAGGGCTTCCCAGAGAGGGCAGACTCCTAGGTGGAGTGGCACTTACCCAGAGCCTTCCCCAGGGAAGACAAGCACTCTTCAGAAAACCTGCAGAGCCAGGGAGGCTGCTGTCATGAGGACCAGAGCACAGCTATACCCCACCACCCTGTGAGGCCCAGACAGGACCCCCTTACCGCTTATCAAACGCGGAGCTCAGCTGGGCTCCATCCGGGCCTTTGGGAATAACTCCCACCCAGAGCTGGTGTCTGTCGATGACGTGTGGGTTCTCCAGACAAACTGGGAAGGGGCTGGAGCCAGGCAGAGGGAGCAGTCAGTGGGTGGCCCCGCGGGCAGCACCCCTACACCCAGCTGTCCCCAGCACTTTGGTCTCTGGTCAGGGGTGACCCATACATCTGCATCTCCAGGGCGAAGGAGGAAAGCGGGGCCAGTGTGCCGCTGGTGAGGATGAGGGTGTGGACACCCTGGCGGGTCAGCTCATGCATGCTGTGGCCGGGACTGAAGCACCAGTAGCTCAGCACCTTCCCTGTGAGGAAAGGGGGTGTGAGGATGGGACATCTGTCATCTTTCCCACCTTCCTACAGTCACACAGGCACAGGGTGCAGAAGTCAGAACAAAAAGGCTCTCCTGAGGTTAGCTGAGCCTGAGAGCTCGGAACACGAGGGAGCAGGAGGCAGGTCAAGGCGAATGCTAGGAGACCCCTTGGGAGAGACCACCAATCTCACACCCAAACTTTTCCAAAGCCTAATGTGTGGCACAGGGCTCAGAGGCCCTCTGCTAAAACCACAGGGAAGGAAGCAGGTCCAGCCTCCCAGGCATGAAAGACCTCTGCAGAAGCCAGGGAAGTGAGTTTCCAACTCTGGGCAGTCAGGACAAACAAGGTCACCACCCCAGAAGCCAGCAGCTTCCCAGAGTGCCTGACCAAAAGGCCCTCGTGGTACCACGCCACTGCTTGCTCCCAGCACTCTCCAGAATGAGGAGTAAGGGCAGACAGCCCAGGGCAGGACCCTTTCCTGAGCTTGGGAACATGTTCCCACATGAGCTGCCCTACATGGGGACCATCAGGGATGCCTGGCAAGGACCCACCACAAAGGGTTGGTTTCCCATCGACACCCCAACACAGGAGACTACTTTTTTTAACTGGATTGAACCCAGGTGCACCCCACCTCTGAGCCACATCCTAGTCCTTATTATTTTTTATTTTGAGACAGGATCTCACTAAGTTGCTTAGGGCCTCACTAAATTGCTGAGATTGGCCTTGAGCTTACAATCTTTCTGCCTCAGCCTCCCAAGTCCCTGGGATCACAGGCGTGCGCCACCATGCACAGGTCAGGGAGGCGGCTTCTAAAAAGCCACATGATTTGAGTGGAAGGAGAATACACTACTCAGGCCCTCATTCTAGGTAACCCTTAGCTTCACAAATGCCACCCCCTACTCAGGATGTGAGAGGCCATACTTTGAGGCTGTGAGGATCAGAGCTCCTGGCCACACCATGGCTCTAGGCTACTCTGGACCCCCCAGACCTTTCTCCCCGACAGCAGTCAAACTACAGTACCCACACAGAAACACCCACTGGCTGCTTCTGCTGAGGCATTGACCCCAAATGAGACAACAGCGGGAAAAAACAGCAGCCCCACACAGGGAAGGGCACAGAGGCCCAGGAGCCAGGGAGGGTTGCAGACACAGAGAGGCACACCTGGAATGTGGGCCCAACACTTCTTGAGTTAGCAGCACCCAGGGGCCCCAGGCATGAATCCACTGTTTCCTGGCCACAAGGACTGACCGTCTCACAGAGGTGGGGCCAGCTGTACCCCAGAACCCCTGTGCTCCAGACACCAAGCCAGGGGCACACTGCACCACATGCAGTGTGTCCCGGGCAGGTGAGAGGCCTCACTGGTCCCTGGGTTTGTCACTGCCCACCAGGTGACGGACAGGTCATGTGCCTTCAGCCTCCTCCAAGGCCCCTCTGGCTTTCAGTGAGCAAGTGAGGTGGCCACAGGTGTGGCTGACTGAGGTAGGCAGTTCCAGTGTGTCTGAGGTCAGCGGGGGAGTGGGTCCTAGCCCATAGGCTGGTACCTGGCTTTTTGGATGCACTGGCGCTCCAAGTGACTGACCGCTGAGCTGCCCTCCTGTATCCTGTGTCAGGATGAATGTGCACCTAGAGGGACAAGCATGGACAGTGTCCTGACCCCTTCCTCACATCTCTGCACCACCACCATGCTGCCCACCTCCTGGAGGGAGCTCCCACCTTGTAGGCCTGTGAGAACCCAGGCCATACCACGGAACCCGGGTTGCCCTCTGCAGAGTCCATACTGAACACGACCTAAAAGGCAAGGAGTCCATCACAGGGCCAAGGGCCAGGGCCGAGAAGGAAGCCTCTGTTGTGCTGGGAAGCAGGCCCTTGGCCCAGCGTGCAGGAATACCTGTGCCACCAGGATGATGGACAGGCACTCAGGACCTCCCTGGCTCACCTGCCCAACAACATCACAGGATGAGGGGCAGCACCCTCCACACCAGGTTGACCACATGCAGGGAACACACAGCAGCCCCACTGGGCCTTTCCTCTTCTGCCTTGGCTACTCTCTACCCTACATCCCAAATCAACCTAGAAACTCAAAACATCCCAGTCAAGACTGTAACAGGATCCTAAAGGACATTAGTGAGCTGACCCAAAGTCCACCTGGCGGAGAACCTCAGAGCTGAAAGGCACGGGAGAAACTGTTCTGGCCAAAAAGGACAAGGTGAAGCACAGGACACCTGTGGGCGGGGCAGCTGTCTGTGTAAAGAAGTGGGCTCCGGCCCTCTGGGAGGGGCCAGCCCCAGCAGGGGCAGGCCTCCTGCTCACTGGCCCCCACCACAGAAAGCAGTCAGAAGACAAATGCACTGTGCAGATCAAGGGATCAACACTTGCAGTGACAAAGCCCTATGGAGCTGGCATGCCCAGGACAGTTCACAGAAAAGGCAGTGAGCAACCGGACAGCAAGGCTCCGACCAGCACACCTAGGTCAGCAAGGGATGTGGCTTTCAAGCTGCAGGACGAACTGGGCAGCTCCCCCAGGGGAACACTTGTGCCTTGGGCTCCAGAGGGTGCCACCCAACAGTCAGAAACCATAGAGAAGGAGGTAAGAGAACACCCCTGGGGGGCTGCTGGGACCTGGAGATGGAGAGCAGGCTCTCAGGCACACCAGGGAACCAGGCCTCAGCCAAGGTTGCTCAAGGGAGGCCACCTGCCCGGCACCAACGTGCCCAACAGTGCAGGCAAGGCGTCTCCGGCAACTTGGGTGTGTGCCCGTGACAGCACTCTGTGGCATGAACACCAGGGTGGTGAAAGATTCCTTGTCCTTTGGGGCTCTGACAGAGCCCCATGCAGACTGCTCCCAGCATGGGTGCGCTGCCCTCACTTCCAGTTTCCAGTTAGACTGCAGACACCGAGATGGTCTCCTGTTGTGCTCAGCACTGCCCTCAGTGGGAGCCCCTCTGTCTGTGTGAGAACCCCCAGGACACTGCCTCTGGCCTGATGCCCACCTCCAGCAGTACCAGGGAACACCAGCTTCCCCCCCAGGGCTACTCTGGACATGTCTGGCCATTCAACAGTCAAGCACAGCCGGACGGGTCCTCTATCTCTTCCCCTAGAGGCTCAGTGCATTCAGACTGAGAGGAAATGAGCTTAAGCATTTGCCAACAGAAACACGTGGTGTGGGGGCCTTCATCCAGGCTCTGACACCCTGCTGACTTCCATCTGGAAAGGGGGCCATGCAGTCCAAAGCAGGCTCCTACCTGGATGATGTCTGCCAGCTTCTGCAACCCCACCGTGGTGGCCAGTGCTCCAGAACCTGTGGGCAGCAGGCAGAGGCAGAGGCAGCTGTGGATCTCACAGGGCCACACTACCAAGCCCTGCCTCCTGCCCAGTGGGGAGACCAGTTTCCCAACCAGCATCAGGCACAGGACATGGGAAGAGGGCAGCGGTCGTGCTCTTCCCAGAGTGCGAGGGAGAAGCCAAAGGGTTCTGTGGAACTCGAGGAAGGCTCTGTGGTCAAGTACATGTAGAAGCCACCCTTCCTCAGTGCCCAGAGGCGCAGCAGATTCAACAGGTCCTGCATTTCAAACTTCCCCAACACCTGCTTAAAAGGGAGTGTAGCCATGGAACCCTGGGAAGCCCTCTGCCCCTCACAAAACAGCAGAAATGGGACTTGGGTGGTGTCAGGGAGAAGCCAGCAAGGTTCCCAACTCATAAGCCCAAGGTCTCTTGCTGTCTCTCTTTAAAAGGAGACTATCTGGTGGGTGCGGTGGCTCACACCTGTTATCCCAGCAGCTCAGGAGGCTGAGACAGGAGGATCAAGTTCAAAGCCAGCCTCAACAACTTAGTGAGACCTTTTTTTAAATTATTATTATTATTTTCTAGTTGTATATGGACTCAATGCCTTTATTTATTTTTATGTGGTGCTAGGATCGAACCCAGTGCCTCATATATTAAGACCCTGTCTTTTTTAATTTTAGGTGGATACAATATCTTTATTTTACATTTATGTGATGCTGAGGATTGAACCCAGTGCCTCATGCATGCTACGCGAGCGCTCTTCCACTGAGCCACAACCCCAGCCCCAAGACCCTGTCTTAAAATGAAAAATAAAAAGGGCATGGATGTGACTCAGTGATTAAGCACTCCTGGGTTCAATTCTTGGTACCAACAACAATAAAAAGGAGGGGTCTCTCTGGAATGCCCTATAAGAAGACACCACTAACAAGAGTTGGAACACATCTGCAGGACAACACAACAGGCCAGGTGCAGGGGCACAGTCTGAAATCCCAGCTTGTGAGGCTGAGGCAGGAGGACACAAGTTCCAGGCCAGCCTGGGCAACTCAGCCAGAAGTTGTCTCAAGATGAAAGCTAAAGACTGGGTGTGCGGCTCAGTGGTAGAGCACCCTGGGTTAGATCCCAGTACCAAAAAAATAAACAAGTCAATAAACTCGAAGTCTACACTCCAGCTGGCAACAGCACAGGAGCACACACCCTTGGAAATACACACGAGGGGCTGGGCTGGGGCTCAGTGGCAGAGTGCTCGCCTCACACATGCAAAACAGTCAAATGGCACGGATGCCTTCAGTCCCAAACAGAAGGGGAAGCTCCACAGGCTGCTCACAGGGAGGGGCAACAGCCTGAAGCAGGCAGCTGACTGCTGGACACAGAGCAGCAACTCTATGAGGGCAGCCCCCATCCCTCTCTGTCTGCACCACAGGGCAGCCAGCCCTCCAGAGACTCACGCCCTGCCAGGTGCTGGATGATCTGGTCCAGTGAGTCCAGGATGCAGTCCTTGGTCTGAAATGTTATCTGGGCTTCTGCAAATAGCTCGAAGATGTAACTGCCCGAGAGGAAAAAGACGACTTGAGCCTGGCAAGGGGACCAGGATTCAGCTTGGTGAACCCACAGGCCAGAAGCTTTTTAAGTGTCCTTTAGACAGGAGCAAACTGAGGCTTCTCAGGGAGAGAAAAGCTGAAGTGAGAGGCCTCTGCCTTCAGGAGCTAGCTGTAAGTAAGGGAGAGGAGAGAAGGCCCTGGCCCAAGTGCAATGTACCCAAGAGACAGCAGGTGCCTGGGCGAGGGACCCGCCCATGGGGCTGCCAGGGCGTGCTCACGGCTCTGAAAAGAGACAGGGGAAGGGCAGCAGAAGCTACAGCAAGGGGGCCTTTGTTGAGGCAGGGAAGGTTCCAGGGCCAGCTGGAGTCCTGGACATCCAGCTGAGGAGCTAGGTTTCACCTCCCGGCAACTGGAGTCCCTGCCACATTCAGAGGAACAGACCAGCTCTGGCAAAAGGCAGTAGCCAGGGCCTTCCTCAATAAACCCAGGCCTAGCTCCGGCAGCACCTGTCTTCAGGAGAGAACTACCCCCAGGCCCTCCTCTGCCTGCAAGAAAGACAGCAGGAAAAAACGGAGTGCCCGCGCTAGAGCATTCAGACTCTGAGGACCTCCTGGCCTCCACAACAGGCTGCACTGCTCTGCTGGTCCTAAACGGATGGCCTCACTAACAGGCACCTGCACTGCCAGTGAGGGGCTGGGCCAGCTGGGGGAGAGGGCTGCAGAAGACAATGCCACCGTGCGCTATGACTCCTGGTGTTCTCCACAGCTGCTAAGAGGTGGCAGCACACAAGAGCCTTGAGAATTGAGACAGACCCAACTGGAGGACATGGCCCAGGTCTGACTTTCAGTACCTGGCAGAATACCAAGGTCACAGCCCATTGTCCCCTCCAGCTCCAGGCCCTGCCTGGAGTCACAGGGTTTACCCCTGTCCCTCACCTTCCCGGCTTGGTGACGCCACTGTCATCTCCAGGCAGCTGGACAGCATCGATGGCACCCTCCAAGCGAAGCAGGATCACTGTGGGTCAAGGGGCTGTCAGGGGTGGGCCCACCAGTGGTGGGGGTGAGGGAGGGCAGCACTTACTCTTGAGCTTGGCGACGTCCTGCAGCTCCATGTGCAGCCCTGGGTGAGAGAGCAGTACATGCACAATCTGCGTCCTGCCAGCTCCGCCAGCTGCCCTGTGGAGGGGGGACCCAGCAAGAGCAGAGCCATGTGCAGTTCTCGAAGTCTACACTCCAGCTGGCAACAGCACAGGAGCACACATGGTACACCCTTGGAAATACACATGAGGGGCTGGGCTGGGGCTCAGCAGCAGAGTGCTCGCCTCACACGTGCCAGGCCCTGGGTTCGATCCTCAGCACCACATAAAAATAAATAAATAAAATAAAGGTATTGCATCCAACTACAACCAAAAAATAAATATTAAAAAAAATACACATCTGAACACACCACACACATGGACACCCTACACAGCCCTGTGTCTGGAGAGGCCTGGAAGCATTGGCCGCAAGCACAGGCAGTGTGGTGCTGGCTGCACCGAGTCAGGCCTCTAGCACAAGGGACAGTGTGAGGCAGGGCTCAGAGGGAGAGGAGAAGGAGTGCAGGACAGAACAAACACTTAAAGGAATGACGGCCAGCTGCGTGTGGTGGCACAGGAGGGTAACCCAGCAACCCTGGAGGCCGAGGCAGGAAGATTCCAAGTCAAGGCCGGTCTGGAACACCTAGCTAGGGTGTTGCTCAGTGGTAGAACGCTTACCTCGCATCTGAAAGACTCTGCAACCCAGAGAGCACACAAGGGGACAAGTAACGGCCAAACAAGCCACAAACTAAGAGTCCACGACCAACAGAAGGCCGCCACTCAGAGGATGGTTGTCATCCTGCCAGAACTGGGGGCAGCAGCCAGCAGGGACACTCCTCACCCACAGGCAGGGAAGAGCCAGGACCCCAGAATTCCAAACTCAGCAAAAATAACTTCAGACATCCTCAGAGGAACAGATTTAGAAATCTGTCACTGTGCAGTTCTCTGGAGAACTATTAGCCACACCACAAATAGCTACCATTTCTACATGCCAATTAAAAGAAGAAAAAAATGTGAAAGAACTGTTAAAGTCCTTCAAACTGAAAGGAAACAACTTTAGAAGAAAATGTGGACCATCAGAAAGAGCAAACCACTGGGTCAAATCAATGGGCAATTCTGTTTTTGAGCCTGGGTCTCACAGTCATTTCCAGCTCTTGGGTTCAGTTGATCCTCCTGCCTCGGTCTCCTCAGTGGCAGGACTACAGGCATAAGCCATGATGTCTGGTGAACAATTCTCTTTTAAATTGCTTGGTGACTGTAAGCAAAATTCGCCTTGTTGCCTGGTATGCTTCCCTATACACAGAGGAGAATGAGTGGACACCTGGACAGAAGGGGCTCCAGGTAAATGTGACCCTCATCAGGTTTTAAAAAGGAAGGCTGAAGACCTGTACTGATGTGAAGTGACCAAAGGACTCAGATGGCTGGGCTGGTGAGCATGCCTGTCTTCTCAACAACTCAGGAGGCTGAGGCAGGAGGGTCAAAGTTCCAGGCTGCCTGGGGACCGTCTTGAAATAAAAAATAAAAGGGCTGGAGGGCTAGGGTTGTGGCTTAGTGGTAGAGTACTTGCCTCACACTTGTGAGGTACTGGGTTTGATTCTCAGCACCACATGTAAAAAAAAAAAAAAAAAAAAAAAAAAAAAAAAAAAAAAAAAAGAGGTCCATCAACAACTAAAAGAAAAATAGAGCTGGGGATCTACCTCAATGGTAGAGCACCCCTGAGTTCAATCCCTGGCACCAAAAATAAAAATAAATAAATAAATAAGCAAAAGTAGTAACAGCCAAGGTGTGTGTGTGTCCCTGCACCTCCATCTTTCCACGTAGCCTTTACAAACTATAGACCACACTCCAAGTGGGCCCCCAGCCATCACAGCTGGTGCCCTGACTTCAGGATGGTGCTTCCAGGATGCTGCCTGCCAAGCAGCAGTGACAGTTGTGTGAGCTCCCGGGTAGGCCTACCCAACAGGCTGGTGTCCTCATAGAGAGGCCAGCGCTGCCAAGTGCCCTGCCTGTCTGCAGCATTGCTAGCAGCCCCTGCTGACTAACATGTAACTGCTGCTTTTCCAAAGTGGTTGCACCATGGTAGGATCCATGAGCAAGGTCTCAAAGCTCCATTTCTCTACAGTCTCATCAATACTTGCCACTCCCTATCCCCTCCATTTTTTTTTTTTTTTTTTTTTTTGGTATTGGGGATGGAACCCAGAGGGGATTTACCCCTGAGCAACACCTCCAGCCCTTTTTTAAAGTTTATTTTTGAGATAGGGCCTCACTAGGTTGCTTATCTTGGCCTGGGACATGCATCTTCCTGCCTCGGCCTTTCAAGTGACTGGGAGGACAGGCCTGCACCATGCCCGCCTTCACCCTGGTTTTGATGTGCATTTATTTCCCTGATGAGTGACAATGTTGAGCATCTTTTCATATGCTCACTGGTCATCTGCTGTGGGGAGCCATTCTGACACATGATTGGGTGACTCCCGTTAAGGGCCTGAGGCACTCTGGCTGTGTCGGAGTTATCCCGACCCTTTCCTGATGAGAGAGCCCATCCGTGTGGGGGTGTGCGTAACCACTGACCCTGGAGACCCAATCACTGACCCTGACCTTGGAGTGCAGCCCCCCCTCAACCTTCATTGGATGGAATTCTCCCCTGAATCTCTTGTCCCCCCAAATAAAAGGCTACTCCCCGGCGTGTTCGCTCTCTCTCTCTCTCCTGTTAGCCCAGAGTAATCCTCGCTGCCCTGCTGAGCGGCTTGAGGAGGCAGGGAAAAGAGGCGAGCCGTCTTTGACCTAGCATTAAAATAAGGTACTGTCTGTGTGTTTTATTTTGATCTCTTCTAACTAACTGAATGCCAGAACCTCATTAATGAAACCACTGCACAGGCCGCGTGGTAGAATCTGCGTATCTTCTTTGAAGAAATATTTATTTACATCTTTAGCCTATTTTTAACTGATTTGTCTTTTCATTTAGTTTAGGAGGTTTTTAAGAATTTTTACATATTTTAGATTATGATTCACAATTTCTTCCATCCTGCAGGCTGTCTTCATTTTCTTTTTTCACAGCTGGGGATCAAGCCCAGGACCTTGAGTGTGCTATGCCTGGTAGGCTCTCCACCCCGTGACGCCAGCCCTGGTCTTTTCACCCTCTTGATTGTACCTCTCAAGCACCAAGTTTCTAATTCTGGTGACATCTAATGTATCTTTTTTGGTATTGTGTCATCTGTGTTGTTTCTAAGGAACCCCTGCCTGACACTGGCCCAGGATGACAGGCAGTTGAAGAGCTTCCGCCCCTGGGCATGGACCATGCTTAGCAGCCTCCTTCCATGTATACTGCAAACTTGGCTGTGACAACCTGACAAAGGCCACCTGGGCCAGGGATCACAGTTCTGCCATGTCATCGCTAACCCTGAGCTGGGATGCTGGGCAGGCACAACCTTCCCCAGCTCCACAACTGCAGCTATAGATGCAGACTGAGGTTCCTAACTGCAAGAGCCAAGCCTCACAGCAAACCTGTCATTCATTGGTACCTGTTCTTCCTGTTGGACCTGTTGCTCTGGAGAACACCATCTAAAACAAGGTCTTATTTGGGGAAAGGAAGAGAGGGAGGAAGGAAGATCAGTCCAGAAACTACCAAGGCCCACCTCATGTGTGCATTATTGTGTGATCGTGACTTCTGGATTAATGTTACTGTTTTAAGTACGTCTTCAAAACCAACAATGGGGGCTGAGATTGTGGCTCAGCAGTAGAGCTCTCACTCAGCACATGTGAGCACCGGGTTCGATCCTCAGCACCACATAAAAATAAATATATTTAAAAAAGGTGTTGTGTCCAACTACAACTAAAAAAAAAAAAAAGCAATAATAGGGCTGGGGCTGTAGCTCAGTGGCAGAGCATTTGCCTAGTATGTGTTAGGCACTGGGTCAAATCCTTGAGCAATGCATAAAAATAAACAAAATAAAGGCATTCGGCCCATATACAATTATAATTTTTTTCCTTTTTTTTTTTTTAAAGCAGTAACAGGACTGGGGATATAGCTCAGTTGGTAGAGTGCTTGCCTCACATGCACAAGGCCATGGGTTTAATCCCCAACACCACACACAAACACACACACACACACACACACACACACAAAAAAAAAAAAAAAAAAAAAAAAAAAGCAGTAACAATGTCTGTAATCTCAGCACCTCAGGAGGCTGAGGCAGTAGGATTACAAGTTCAAAGCCAACCTCAGCAACTTAGCAAGGTCCTGACCAACAGTGAGATCCTGTCTCAAAAAAAAAAAAAAAAAAAAAAATATATATATATGTGTGTGTGTGTGTGTGTGTGTGTGTGTGTATTAAGCAATGATAAAATTAAAATTAACGTGATTGGAGAAAATTGGAATAAAAATTAGAAGTAGCAGAAAGAGCTGAGCCTAGAATGAACACCAAAGCCACGGTGAGGGAGGACACATCCCAGGAGCAGCACAGGGCTCAGCTGGGTGCTCTCCAACCAGTGGACCAGCACTGCGCAGACACTGTGCTCCAGCAAGCAGGGCTCTCCTCCACCACGGCAGCAATTCACCCCTTCATTCCTGCCTTCACTGGTGCTGGGGACTGAGCCCAGGGGCTCTACCACAGGGCTGAAAGCCAGCCCTTTCTTAGTTTTGATTTTGAGACAGGGGCTTGCTAAGGTGCTGAGGCTAGAATCACAGGTGTGCACCACCACTCCTGGAAGAGGTAGCAATTCTTGAACAATAAAGTTGAACAGACCAACATGGTGGAGAAAACGGAACCAATTTCTCTCTGTCAAAAAGGAGCTGGAGCAGGTGTGAGGCACTGGTTCAACCCTCACTACCACATAAAAATAAATCAATAAAAAATGATAACAAAAAAAGGAGCTAGAAATAGGGACAGGTAGAAAACCAATAACATTGGGGCTGGGGATGTGGCTCAAGCGGTAGCGCGCTCGCCTGGCATGCGTGCGGCCCGGGTTCCATCCTCAGCACCACATACCAACGAAGATGTTGTGTCCGCCGAGAACTAAAAAATAAATACTAAAAATTCTCTCTCTCTCTCTTGCTCTCTTTCCTCTCTCACTCTCTCTTTAAAAAAAAGAAAAAGAAAAGAAAACCAATGACACCAGGTGCACTGGCACACACCTGCAATCACTCCTACTCAGGAGGCTGAAGCAGGAGGATGGCAAAAAGGAGGCCAGCCTCATCCACTTAGTGAGATGCTGTCTCACAATAAAAGACAAAAAGGGCTGTGCATGTAACTCCTTGCTTAAGCACCCTGGGTTCCATCCCTAATACCAAAAGAAAAAAGTAAAATCTCACGGACACAGAATCCCAACCAAGAAACTCGAGCATCAAAGGGGCTAGAAGATCTTTGTTCTGCAACCACTGCAGCAACCGCTGCTGTGAGGAAGGGCTGTGGGGGTGACAGCGAGCTGAGCCTCCAGGGAAAGCCTCAGAGTGCAGCAGATGGGGGTCATCTCACCAAGGGGCTGAGAACAGTCTGTACCTGTCACAAGGAGACCTCGGAGATAAGCTGCAGGCTGGTGCACAGGGCAACTGGCTCTTCAAAGCATTAAGGCCACGGAAGACAGACCGAGACATCATCCTCGGGAGGCCTGAGCGTGCTCAGCGGAGGGTCGGGCCCTTTCCTGTGGGACTTCAAGGGCCCCTGCAAAGTGCAGGGAGCAACACAGGAGAGAGCCCACTTGGAAAATAAGTAGTGGTGAAAAATAAAAGCAGACACTGAAAAATAGTAAAGGACGCCAGGAACTGCCCGAGACCTGGACATAAGCCAGATACCCTCTCCCCCTCTCCTGCTGTCCAGCATGACAGGTGCACACCATCACACCCTGTCAGATGGCCTTAAACTCAGAAACAAAGGGACAGGACTCAAATAGATTCGGAGGGAAAATAAATCACTTTAGAAATGAAGATCAAATTAGAACACAGAGGCAGGTACGTGCCACAGACAGTGTCCTGAGAGAAAGGGAAGGAAAGGGAGGGAGGAGGCGCTGAGGAGCCCAAAGCGCAGCAGAGGAGACAGAGCAGGGTCCCGAGCAGCACAATGGACCAAGGCCCAGAGCACAAGTCCAGGCCATGCCCATCATCCCCGCTGCCTGGGAGGCTGTGAGGGGGTGCGAGCTCCACGCCAGCCTGGCAACTAGCCAGACTCTGCCGCAAAATAAGATGAAAGGGGCTACAGACGGCCCGGCTGACGTGTGTGAGGCCTGGGTTCCATCCCTCGCACTGCAAAAAAATTGGAACCACAACAGCCCCCTTATCTGTGATTTCACATTCTGTGGCTCCAGTTACCCTACCCACAGTCCAAAAATATGAAATGGAAAATTCCAGAAAACATGTACTCCTATTTTTTTTAATTTGCATTTTTTTTAAAGAGAGAGAGAGAGGATTTTTTTAATATTTATTTTTTAGTTCTCGGCGGACACAACATCTTTGTTGGTATGTGGTGCTGAGGATGGAACCCGGGCCACACACACGCCAGGCGAGCGCGCTACCGCTTGAGCCACATCCCCAGCCCCTAATTTGCATTTTTTAAATGACTTTTTTGTATGTGGTGCTGAGGCTCAAACCCAGTGCCTCACTCATGCTAGGCAAGCGCTCTGCCACTGAGCTACAGCCCTAGCCCCTGTATTCCTAGTTTTAAACATCATGCCTTTCTGAGCAGTTGATGACCTTTTGTGCTGCCCTATTCCACCCAGGCTGGGGCGTGAATGTCCCTTTGCCTAGCTCAAGCACCTGTCCACAATGCCCACCCTGTCACTTGGCAGCCTCTCAGCTGTGGGATCAACTGCACCACATCAGTGTGTCCCGAGACCCAGAGTGTAAGAAGAGTAATGCTGGCAACATGGATATGACACAGAGAACCCATAAAATGATCCCTCTGAGAAGGTGGATGCTCCCAACATGAAGAGGAGGAAAAGGGTATGCTGAGGTCTCCAAGATCGGCAGTCTCTGTCAAAGTGGAGGCCACATTCACACCAATTGTATTACAATGTATTGTGAGAATCCCCACCTTGCTTATTGCTGTTGAGCTATTACTGCACCCAACTTATGATCTAAAAGGCCGTAAGAGGTACTTCTGTATAAGACAAAACACACTCGACATAGGGTTAGGTATCGACCAAGGCTGCAGACAACCACTGGGCCTTGGCACACGTCCAGAGGGGATGACTGCACAGCTGAGTGTACACACACTGGACAATACCACTGCAGAACTGGGAACAGGGACGGCTTGCAGCAGAATCACTGGGTCTTCAAGTGAAAGAAACCCTAAAAGGGGATATGACTCTTAAAACACAACTGAAATAACAGCTCTACAGATGCTCCACCCCCAGGTCACTGCACATCCTGAGGACAGTGCCACGACAAGACAGGGTGTAGCTCAGTAGTGGAGCCTTTGCCCAGCATACATGAGGCCCTGGGTTCCATCCCCAGTTCTGAAAAAAATACATGGATGCCATGACGAGGTCCTGGAGGAGCAGACCAGGGTGGTGCAGCAGGGGAGTTCCGCTTGGAGCTTTAAAATAAAAGTCCCCACCACTCAAGACACAGGCACTATCTCTGGTGTCCCACACAGCCCTGACCTAGAGGTTTTACTCACCAGCAAGAGGACAATGCCCTGCCTACCAGAAGGAAGCCCATGCCGCAGAGAATAAGCAGTAGACTCCAACAGGCCCAGAGCCATCTCAGAGCAGCCTTGTGTCACCATCCACTCCGGCTGGGCCAGCATGGCCCAGGGCTCCAGGCCAGACCCTTCCTCAGGGGTCCTGCAGGCCAACCCTATTTCCTCTGCACGACCACTAGTGATAACCATGCATTAATGCCTCTCCTCTCTTCTTCTCTCAGGAATAGACAATCTCCCAGAACTGACGGTGGCAGAATGCTGGCCTCCAGAGATGCCATGTCCCAATCCCTGGAACCTGTGACTCCTTCACCTTCTGTGACAAAAGAACTCTACAGATAGGATGAACTCAAGGGTCTCAAGATGCAGAGTGTCCTGATCATCCACGTGAGCCCGAAATGAGCTGACGGAGGAGACAGGACACTCAGAGAAGGAGGAGTGAGGACAGGAGCAGAGGTAGGAGTGTTGTGGCCATAGCCAAGGGACGCCGGTAGCCTCTAGGAGCTGGGAGAGGCCAGAGTCTCTGCAGATATAAGCAACAGAGACGAGGCCTGTGGGTCAGCACAGCTCAACATCCAGCACCCAGGGTCCTTCCAAGAAATGGAAATGTGACAGACACACGGGGAGAAGCCCGAGTCAAGATGGAGCCGAGATGGCAGTGATGCAGCCACACCCAGATCCAGTGCTGCCCATGCTGAGGCAGAAACAGACCCTCCCTCAGAGCCCCAAAAGGAGCCAAAGACAGATACCTGGATCTGGACTGCCACTGTCTTGGTACCCCCATGTGAGCAGCTCTAGGAAGCCACACTAACATGCAATGCTTTGTTACTTGAAGGCATACATAAATACTTATTTCCAGTACCTGTCAATAGATACAACTCACAAAAATGAAGTTCAATAATTTCTAAGGTGTAAAGGGCCCTTAACACTCTGTGCTGAGCACACTCTCCTACCAACACACGTTAGTGTTGCATCAGAGCTAGATCAGCCCAGCAGAAAGGGCAGAGGTATGAGCCCGGTGGGAAGGGCAAAGCCAGGGCTGCCTAGGTCCTCGTGGGCCTCCATCCTTCCCAAGGACAGACCTGACACACAAGACCTAAAAGGAGAGGCAGGGACCAAGGCTATGCATACGGGTCCAGGAAAACGACACAGCAGAACCAGGCACTCCCACTAAGTGCTGTCTGCAGATGCGAACGTCCTACTAGAACAGCCCACCTGGGCAAACACGTGCACCTCTGGACAAACAGCCTGCACATACGGACACTTCCTGAGTGTCCTCAGAGCACACTGTGTGACACAGCCTGAGGACATCGGGAGGGAAGCGGCGACAACACCTAGAGCATGTAGCAGATTCAAAGGACACTGAAAATGCCTTCACCGAGAGTCAGGACCAGGTAGGAAAGGACACCAGTGCTTTAGAAAACTCCAGAATCCTCGGATGATGCCAGCCCTCCCTAGCCTGTGGGACCTCACATAGTCTTGCCCAAGAAACCGCTTGGCAACTCAGTGTCCTGATATGCCAGCTGGACACAGTGATGTGCAGGACTGCGGCCTCCAGGAGGACCAGGCTCAGCCTCCCTGCTCAGCATTCTGGCCCTAGGCTCTGCACTCACCTGTACCGAGGGCGTCTGCGCTGAGCTCCAGGCAGAGCTCCCCCTGCTGCACCACCCTGGTCTGCTCCTCCAGGACCTGGTCAATGGCATCCAAACCCGAAGCCACGTCACGGGGGGTCAAGTCAAAGGAGGCTGACTCCTCACATATCTTCTCCTGAGAGGCCAAGCACAGGGTGGGACAGAGGCTCAGAAAAGCAGGAAAGGGGCACAGAAGGGACCAGAAGCTCACAGCTGAGTCCCTGGAGCCATGGCCCCCGGTCTCAGAGGCAAGATGACTAAAGATGACTAAATGGCCCAAACCAAGGTTTCAAACAACTATTTCACTTGAGTTGCCAACGTTCTATAACTGGGAAATTTCCCATTCAAATCTAGATTTCTGAGCTGGGCATGGTGGCAGCAACTGGGGATTACAGGATCACAAGTTCAAGGCCAGTCTCAACAACTTAGCAAAGCCCTAAGCAATTTAGTTAGATCATCCCAAAATAAAACAAAAAGGGCTAGGGACTTACCTCAGTGGTAAATTACTGGGTTAAATCCCCAGTACCAAAAAAATAAAATCTAAATTTTTGGTTTCAAAAGTCAGAAAAATCTGGTATAACATCCACCACCTCCTTCAGCAAATGCCTGGAAGCTGGTGGGGGCTGGCTGCTGCACCTCAGAGCACCAGGCCCTGCCATGGGAACCCAGCTCTCGAGGAACCTCACCCCAGGATCTGCAGCAGAAGGATGAGGCTGTCCCATGTGGCCAGCCTCCAAGGCCATCCCAAGTAATACACACTCCTGAGCAGAAAACCATGGAGGGAGGGTGGAAGTGTGCTGAGGACAAGGGACAAAGGGAGCCAGGAAAGACTTCAGGAGCTGCTCCTGCTGCCACAGTCACCAGAGGTGAACAGCTCTCTCCATGGCAGTTTCCCAAGGGTCAAGCCAAGCAGCCTGAAGGGCAGATCCTGCAGGACAGCATGGGCCTTGCTGCTCACCAGCAGGTGGAAGGACAAGGGCCTGATGAGTGTGTCCAAGGCCCCACTGAGGTATCTGATCCCAGGAGGCAGCGCAGCAGAAGCACCTATTACCAGGTCTGGCCAGATGCCCCCAGGGATGCTCAGGAAGCTGGAAAGGACAGCACAGAGGCAGAGGGGACTCACCACATTGTGAGCTTCATCAAAGATCACCACGGTCCCCTTCAGGTCAATGCCATGTGCCCTGCGACTCTATAAGGAGGAGGGGAAGAAACCATGGGCTGGAGCCCAGCAAAGCAGCATCCTGAGAGTGCAAGCCTGCAGAGGCAGGGCAAGAGGGTACCAGGGCACGCAGCAGCCACCAAAGGTCACAAGCGCAGAACACACTCAGTGCTGGTGGGGACAGGAAGGGCCACACCCGACTGGCAGGAATAGCAGTGCTCAAGGCTGGTTCAGGATGGCAACCTGGCAATACCTTGCCCTAGGCTGATCAGTAGCTGGACACTCGACAGGTGTCTATCACAGAGAAAAACACAGCACAAAGGTGCATGCCGCGGTTGGCAGAAAGCCAAGGAAGCCGCAAAGCCCTAGTACGCAGACAGACAGAGGAGAAGCCTGCACCAACGGTTAAGAGTCCAGCACCCAGTCCCACCCCCAGAGCCTGAGGGAAGTGGCCTGAGCTTAATCAACCTAATTTCAAGCTAAGTCTTCGTACAGTCAAATGTCTGTTTTAAGCGTACCACAGGATTCTGACAGATGTGTGCTTGTCTAATCTCTGGAATGTCATGTCAGCAGAGGGCCTCTGCTGTGCCAGCCTTCCTGGACAGCACAGCTGAGACGTGGGCCTTGGGCTGACTGTGCATGAGCTCTGGTGACCTCGAGTGTGTAAGTCTGGACACTGCAGCGGGCCACAGGCTTGCAGTACTCACAGAGCTGCTGCCCCTTCTTTGCCCACACCGGCATGTAAGGCTTGCAGTTGCTTCACACCTCATCCAACTCTTAGGGCTTTGGGTTTTTTGTTGTTGCTGTTTTTTGGTGAAGCTGGAGATCAAGACCAAGGCCTGGCACATGAAAGGCAAGTGCTCTGTCACAGAGCCACACCCCAGCTATTTCAGTGGAATGCAGTGTCATCTCACATGTTTTAGGCAGCACCTGTCTGCTGCTCAGAGCGCTGAGCACCTACTGCATGCTGACCTGGGTCAGCTATTCACATTCATGGCCCAGGCCTGTCACTCTTAATGGCCCTAGCTCCTTCAAGGAGTCTAAGCTTTACATTCGTGAAGGGCAATGTTTCCATCTTTTTTTATGGCTAGTGCTTTGTGTCTGAGCTCAGAAACCTCAGCCTAACACAAAGTTGCAAAGACCAACCCATTCCTTCTAGAAATTTCAGGTTCAGCTTTTACAAGAACATTTGCATAGTGTGAAGTTGAGTGTTGACTTTTCAAATAGATAACCAGCTATCCTATCACCTTTCAAAAGAACAACACAATAGAACTTTCCTTTCCCTTCGAATGCCTTTGGCACACGTATTGAAAATGAGCTGCTGCCTACAAGGATGGGGGCCACCATTTGCTGCACTGATCTGTGTCTATAAGCACACATTTTCCCAGACTTCACAATGAACTTCCAACTCTGCTCTTCAAAACCCTCTTGTTCTTCCAGATCACTCACATTTCTAAGAAAATATCAGAATCAGCCTTGGGTATTTGTGCAGTGCTGAGGATTTGACTCGAGGGCCATGTGCATGGTGGTAAGCACTCTACCACGGAGCAGCTTATTGATTGTGATGTGATTACTCCAGATGGGGCTTGTACCCCATATTTGCAACAGTTCTCCAGGTGGCTCCCAGGCAGCCAGGTTTAAAAGCTTCAAGTCATGAGAACCACCCACAATTTCAGAGAGCTCACTGGCTCTCCAGGCCCCGAATCCAACAACTGCTCTACACAGGCATGGCCATCTCCCACAGGGCTCTGCAATGGCCTCATGGTGTGACTGGCCTCTATACCACTCACATGCCTCCACACTTGCTCTGGGGCCCCCTTCCACACACTCTAGAGCTCTTCAGTAGCACCAGCTCCTGCGAATCTTCCTGCTGACTCCCTTTGATTAATCTATACTCCATATGAGTGACTGTTCTATTCACTGCCATGCCTAGGACAGCACCCAGCACAGTGTATTCTCAAAGAACATCTATCACAGAAAATAACAAATTGGCAAAGGGATTTGGTGCACAAGATACCCAGGATGCTGTTCCCACCATGTTAAGTAAGAGGGTGCTGACACCACCTGCTAAAAGCAAATGAGTGAGGCAGGAGGCCCCTGCACCTGGCTAGGTCCTGCGCCCTTGACCTACAGCAGGGGTATCCTGCCCACACTGCTATTCTGAGGGCCTGAATCAGCAAAGGCTTGGCTAGTCCCTCCAGAACCCAGGGAAACCACTCCCACACCAGGGATCACCAGCTACATAGGCTGAGATCTCACCTTGGCATCCAACAGGTAATTGTATGGCATAAAGATGATGTCAGCTTGTTGCTTCAGGTTCCGGGAAAGGTAGTACGGGCACACTCTGGAGTAAGGAGGAAGAGGCAGTGAGAACCACACAGGGCCATTCAGGCTGCAGCTGACAGAACTGGGCACGCTCTGACAGGGCCTCAGACAGTGGGGAGCCCACGAGTGTTCTCAACCGTGATGGTGCTGTCCACTTTGAAACTCTATACCAAACAGAACCAACCCTGTTCCTAGACACAGGCCACGGGAACAAAGACAACAGGGGAGAGCTAAGGCAGGGTGACCCCCTCGGTGCAAGAATGCTCCTTTTGTTTTGTCTGCCTGCGATGCTGTGTGAAACCCAGGGTCCGAGGCGTGCTAGGCAAGCACTGCTACTGAGCTGCACCCAGCCCTGAAAGTCTTCCCTACCACTGCTCAAACCCATGCAGCCCTAAAAGAGGAAGACAGGGTTGCTGTCCTCAGAAGAATCAGGGGTGGGCTTTAGCACCCATGTAGAGAGCCCCCCCAAGGTGGAGTACATGAGGACCCAACTGGAGACAGTGCACACAGACCACATGTTCCTGTCCAAGGTCCCCGGGGAGTGGGCAAGGGCCAGGAGGAGGAGGCATTTCACTTCATATTTCTCAGAACTGCTTAAATTTTTTTCACACTGAACAGTTGCTAATCTCATGAAAAGAAAAGGAAAAAAATATGTCCACGAGCCCACCATGAAGCACACAGCAGCTGTGGCCTTGCTGAGGGCTCTTACTTGTGCTTACTCCCACTCTTGACCAGGTCCTCAATGTCCAGGATGGGGGTGGCCAGCTCCTGCTCTAGGCTTTTCTCTGTAGATGACAGGAAGGGTAAGCAAGTACCTTCAGTTATCCCCAGACCCAGGAGGGACATCCAGAACAAAAGGGCTCCTGTGCAGCAGGCAGTGTGGACAGCCACCACCCATGGACTTGCCAGAAGAATCCCCACCAGATGAGTCAGGTCCTCAGGGAGGGCTCCACCTGGAGAAACCCCACGGGAGTCCTGCCCTGGACCCGAGAAGGCGGGCTCCAGTCTGAGACAAAGGGTTAACCTAGAGAGAGATGCCAACACTGTCCCCAAAGGTCCCAAGCATCCTTTCCACCTCTGGACACTCCAAGACAGGACAGGAGGGCTGCAACCCCGAGAGGCTGAGAAGAGCCACAGCCTGTCACCAGAACCCAAGATGTATCTCGTGAGTGGTGCTCCCTGGCTTCCCACCAATCACAACAGAACCAGAGTGGCCACCTGGTGGAGAGCTGCAGCTGCCAGGAGAGCTGGCACTTCCTGGGAACGGAAGCAGGGCACACACAGGCAGGAGGCCAGGGTCACCCCAGGCAGAGACCACCCTGCCCCACCCAAGCTGAGCACTAGCCTGACCCTTTCTCAGGACCACAGCCCAGAAATGGGCCCTACCCAGATGGATACAGGGTTCAGGGCAGAAAGGATGTTAAAGGCTGCCCTACCACAGTACAGATCCCCAAACTGGAGTCATGGGAATCCCTTGGAAGCTAAACGAGCAACTCCTAGGCCCTGGGCCCTTGTGGGCAGAACGAGGGACTTTTTCCAAGAAGCACCACAGAGTCTCAGGGCAGACATGTAGAACTGGGCCACCCCCAGCAACTGGCTTCACTGTGGCTGTTTCATTCCACCCTTTACAGGTGCCAAGCTCCCTCAGGAGTATGATGACAGCCCATGCATCAGCTGCAGAGGCCAGGAAACACAAACACCCCGACAGTGACCCTTCCCCAAACGCCCCCTGGCAAGGCAGCTTGATCCTCAGCAGCACCGTAGCAACACATGGCCAATCAGCACACACGGCAGCAGTGAGCCAACTTGCCAATTCCTGGGCAGATCGCCAACCCATGAGGATTTGCAGGGAGTCAGTACAGAAAAGAGGAATGAGAAGAAGGACAACAGGCAAGGAAAGGGCAACTAGGGCTGACCCATGGCACACCACAGGCTGATGCCCAGGTGGACGGCACCCTATGCCTCAGAACCCCTCACCAGGACTGCAGCCCACTCCAAAGACACCTAAGAGCTGAGAGGTTGCTAGAAATAGCCTCACAGCAAAGATGTGCAGGTTCACAGCTGGGGGAGCCTCCAACAGGCTAAGCAGTGAGTCAAAGTGAGGTTGGGGGCTGGCCTGTGGTTCTTAGGACTGAGCCCAAAGTCGTGAAGAGGAGATATCTAGAGGGCCAGAGCTGTCAGGCCAGCTGCCACCACACCTCCACACTGATTCAAGGAGCACAGGGTCATAAGGAGCAGGTCATGCGGACAGTCTCCAGCCAGGGGCCAGCACTGCAGTGAGCCCTCAGGACCTACGCAGGCGAGGAGCAGTGGAAGCGACAGCTGGGGCAGAGCACAGGCCTACAGGTCCCTGAGCACTAACCCACAGCAGCTACAGAAAGTTGGCTGGAACCGTTCCCACAGGCACCGCACCAGGTCCTCTGGCACAATGCCAACAGGCAAGCTACAGAGGCCAGCTTGGCTAGGGCTGTGAACAACAGAGGCAGCCAGGATGGGGCAGAGATGACTATATCAAGCAAGCTCACATGTGCTACCAGGGACCAGGTGGGAGAACTGCAAACAGAGGGGTGGACAAGGTGAGGGGAAAATCACCTTCCAGGTGACCTGACACCCACAGGCTGGTCACAGAAGACACACAGGACCAGGGGGCCAGGACCAGTGACTAAGATCACCAAACACTATTCCTGTCCAGACTGCTGTGGATAGGTCTGTGTTCAATGATTCCTGTGCACACCTTCCTTCTTTCCACAGACCCCTACCATGTGGCCTGGGGATGCCCAACAGACCCTTCCTCTGAAGAAGCCAGAGAAGGCAGAGTCCATGGGGAGTTTCCAAACAGCACATCTGGAGAGCAGGTCCAGATTCATGGCCTCCAGACCACTGTCATAGTGCAGACAGACAGTCCTTCTCAGGATTATCCCAGCAGGCCAGGATAATCACACACTGAAGTGACTAAGGGTCCTTGGTGCCACCAGACCAAAAAATCAGTAAGCAAGAAGGCAACGGAAGCCAGGCACAGTGGCACACACTTGTAATCCTAGTGACTCAGGAGGCTCAGGCAGGAGGACAGCAGTTTGAGGTCAGCCTCAATAACTTAGCAAGACTTTAAAAAAGGGCTGGAAATGTGGCTCAGCAGTAGAGTGCTCCTGGGTTCAATCCCTAATACCCCCCCCACACACACACACACAAAAGGATCAAGAAAGAGGGAAAGAGGAAGGAGTCAGGGTCCTTGCCATGTTCTATCTCCAAGGGGCAAAAAATGGGGAAACCTGGTGCTGGGTGATGCGAGACCCCCAGTTCAAGCCTCTGACCTGACCACCATGAGAAGCCCCAGGGTCCTCAGCCCTGCTGTGCTGGGCACTGAACACACACTGAGCAGACAGCGGCTCTCAGGCCCACCAAGGCCTTGCGAGTACTCCAGGGCTGTGTCACCAGGGTCCCTGCATTTTGTGCTAGCATGGCAGTCCCAACCAAGGCAAGAAACAGAATCTTAGTACCACAGAAGTGTGAGCTCCCCAGCCACACAGCCTACACGGCAGATGTGCCACCCTTCAGGCCTCAGCAACTTTAAGGGCCCCGCCACAGAAAGTTCCTTCTGCCACACTCTCTGGGGACCTGTGATAAGCCCCAGAATCCCTCAACAGACACACGAATGGGAAGTTAATGATTTGGAGAAAAAGCACTCGAGCTAGACCCCTGCCCTGGGCCCTTCAGGGGCTCCAGGCACACAGTCACCAGGGCCAGCTGTGGCCACTAACCCTGAATGCACTCACTCATCCCATATCTGAATGAGGCCATCTGTCAGGCCATGGCCACCCCAGGCTGGACCTAGGGACTCACACTTGGGGCTGTGATTTGTCAAAGCTAAATTAGTAAGAGAAAGGATGCAGGAGCAGGAATCAGGGGGAGGCAGACACACTTAGCTCCCCAGAAGCCAGTCACCTGGGAAACCTGCAGGCATCCCGACACCTGGGTTCTCCAGGGGACTGGTCACAGAGGCACCACAAGGTGCCCACTATCTGGCAGGCAGCAGCGTTCTGGGCTCCAGATGGAAGAGAAGGTGCGTGGCATACTCCCTACGTGTACAGAGAGTTAAGGTGCAGAGAGCCTCCCACCTGGCGGTGGTGAGGTCCTGAGCCACACACCCGCCAGTAGACCTTTCTGAGACCACCACATGAGAACATAGCCCACACAGAGACCCAACACAGGTGACCCCTCAAGTCACAAGACAGACAGGCCTCAGCCCTACTGGCTGTACTGGGGTAAATCAAGTGGGCCGTGATACCCAGCCAAGCCCTAGACAGCTGCACATGCCTCACCTTGACCCTACCATGCGACAAGCGACAGGAGCAACTTCAAGGAGCTGTTCTTACCATCCACATTGTTATAGAAATGACAGGAGCGACTGGTCACCTTCTTGCGGCACAAGTGGATCTGCAAGAGAAAGGCCCAAGCACACATCTGGAGCAGCAGCTGCAGAGGGTTCACCTCAGGCCTTACCAACCCTCTCCCCACCTCCAAACACTTTTAAGCCCTGGCCCAGTCCAGCAGGGGCACAGGTCAGGGGTCAGCATGTACTAGAGCACAGCCCAGGCCTCCAGTGCCCAGGCAGCACCTGCCCAAAAGAACAACAGAGGTTGAGTAAATCCCCAGGAACCCACCTGCATGTGGTTACTCTCCTGCTTCTTCACCTCGGGGTGGATGCACAACTGCTCCCGGGAGCCCAGCACGCATACCCTAGGCCTGGCAGAAGAGAAGTGAAAGGTCAAAGAGGGATGCCACAAAGAACAGATGGCCACATAGTATAGTCCAGCAGTATAAGCTGTGGGAAGCATAAGTATGCACTGGAGACTTGGCAGGCAGAGGGAGCACAGTGGCTGAATGTGGCTCAGGCAGGTAAAACTTCCCAGAACCTGCCGTCCAAGTTCTCTCAAACAGAACCCAGAGCAGGATGTCAAGACTCATTTGGCTCTTGGCAAAGGGCAGACCCTATTCCCTTCACAAGCAACCCTTGGGGGGTCTGTCCCAACCCACCACAGCCAACACAATAGAGCCTGGTATGCCAGCCCAAGGATAGCCACAGCTCAAAGCTGCTTTCTCACAAGTAATAGGCACTAAGGGCTGGGGATGTAGCCCAGAGGCAGGCTTGCCTAGCAAGGCTCTATACAAGGTCCTGGGTTCAATCCCAAGCACCAAAAAAGCAAAATCAAATAATCAACCACCCTTTGCCCTCCCTCAGCCTAGCAGAGAATCACACCCCCTGGATGGGTCTAGAAAGAATGTGGACATCTACCACCATGCAGCAGTGCTGCACACAGCTGGGATGTGGGCCCAGCTCCATGCAAAGCTCATCCCTCCTATGACCCTGAGGCAGGTGAGGGCTCCCTGACGCACCGGTAGGAAGTGTTCCGAAGCTCGCCGATGACCTGTGTGAGCTGCGAGTGGGTCCTGGAAGCATAGATGATCTTTGGGATGTCTGAATAACAAGCTGCCCAGATACAAGGAAGCACAAAAGGGGTGGCTCTGAGTCAGTGTCCTCATGTCTCAACAAGCAACACTGGGCTCAGTCCTACAGGCAGCCACGAACCTAATATCCACACACTCACAACCAGAAACAGGTTCAAAGGCTACCTGTAGTGCCATAATTCCAGGAAAAAAAGTTACAAAATTCTCCTGTTCAACTCTGCTCCACAGATGACAGAAGCCCAGGAGGACTGGCCCTGTCCCTGACCTTATCCCTTCCCTATCATCACCACAAGGCCAGGAGAGGCCAGGAAGTTGGGTCACCTATGGGATCTCCCTCCGCAGCAGTAGCGTTCCCCCAGGATGACAAGTCTTGACCAACAAATCGCTCTCCTTGCACCCTCTCAGCAATCTTGCGGGCAGAGATGGTATCCCGAAGGTGTTCCCGCCAGGCTAGTGTGGTGCAGAGCAGGCAAAGAGTCTTCCCCGTACCTGTAGGGCTCTCCAGGATGCCATTCACTTTCTGAAGAGGGTCAGGAAGAGGGGTTATGGGGATGCAGAGCAAGATGTGAGGCCACATGATACGCCCAGCTCTGCTCAAATACACAGCTCATGGTAGAAAAGCCCATGGGACATCATCAGTCCACATGACATTTCCCACTCATGCCCTAAAAACCACAGGTGAACTCAGCCCTTGTTAGTAGGAATTTGCGAAGCATTATCCAAAATGCAATAGCATTTTTAAGCATAATATAAATACTAAAATGGCTAATTAGGTGCCAAGTCTTCTGGACCCAGGCATTTCCCTGTCCTATCTGAACAGAATATGATGTCCTACATATCAGCTCTCAGATAAAAGCCTGAGCAAGAAACTCAGGGGTTAGGAGTGAGTGGGTATAAGAGGGCACTCCAAGAAATCCAGTAGAAAGTGACTGCCCCTCCCCATCCACCCCTTAAGTTCTGCTCAGATGCCACCTCCTCTGAAGCCAAGGACCTCCTAAGCCTATTATCATATAGAATCATCTTTTTGCTCACTTGATATTGCCTCTCCTACCCTACTGGAAGCCTATTCCTGACAAAATACAGGGTCCGGCTGGAATGAAGAGTGCAAGTATGAGGCTCTTGCTAAAACACCATCAACCCATCCCTAAGCAAAGCCCTCAGTCTCTGCAGCTTTACCTTCTGTAGACATTCCAGGACCTTGCTCATGTACTCGTGTTGGCACTGGTATGGCTGGAAGGGGAAATCCACTGTCACACCATTCAGGACTATCTTGGGCATATCAGCCTGTTCTCAGGAAGGCACAGAGGTTAGCTAAGATGTAAGATGTTTGAGTCTGAGACAAATCCTCTCTGAACACCTCAGGGTCCCAGGCACTAGGACACAGTACTGATCTTTGCAGGAATCCCTACAGCACAGACATGAGGAAGATAACAAGACTGTGTAGACAGGCCACTTCACCAGTCACTTCAGTAAATCCCTCCCTGTGGAGAAAGTCAGAAGGCAAGCCTGTTATATCCTGACACAAAACTTGGAAGAGGAAGATACCAAATAAGTCGCCTTTTTCTGCCCCAAGACACTCCGTCCTACTCTGAAGATTCGCCTGGGTTCACAAAAACAACAGGGCCCAAGAAGCAACAATTCGGTGACTTTCACAGGAGCGAGAGAGGCTGAGACCGCAGCGGCACCGCTCCTCCCTGGACGGGCACACGGTGCAGAATGCAGCTTCTGCGCCTCCTGCCCTCTACTGCCCTAAAGGCAGGGGCCATTCCCCATGTCGCCCGGGTGGGCACCCAGTTGAAGCCAAAGTAGCGAAAGGACATCTTGGGATGCAAATCGAGCATCCCTCAGCAAGTCGCTCAACCTCTCCAGGCCTCCGTCTTGCCTGGAAGCTGGGACCGACAAACACAAAGCCCAGGCCCCAGCCCAGCGCGGCTCGGCTCGGCTCGGCTCGGCGCGGCGCTCCGGCTGCGTACGCTCTGGCGCAGGATCCGGCCGCCCCAGGTGCCGCGCGGCCGCTGCAGCGGAGCGGCCGGCTGCGAGACCGCGGCGCGTCTCCGATCGCCAGTCTCGGCGGGAGCCTTCCACCTCCCGGGCTCCCCAGGTGCCCAGCCGACCGACTCCCGGCGAGGCTCAGACGCACCGTCACAGGGTTCAGACTTGGCGGGCTGAGGCGCACGCTGCACTTCCTCCTTCATTTCCTGTCCGCCGTTCGATGCTCCGGTGGGAAACGGTTCTCAAGTCGCAGGGTCCGTCTGCTCTTCGGCCTTGTCGCGCGGTCCGCCACGGCTTCTTCTGGGCGCAGCACTCTCCTTGCCCGGCTCCTGCCGCGACGACGTCCCTCCCGACGTCCGGCCACCTCCTCCCTCTGCGCGGCCGCCGCCACCGCGCGCACAAATGCGCCGGCACCTTGCGTTCCCGAGGTCCCCGCCCTCGCCTCGCAGAGGCCCTGCGTCGATGGCTGTCAGTAAAATCCGCAAATGGCAGCCTGGCCCTAGACGCGCTCCAGAGAGCCCTCGCCCTCCCCCCACGTCCCTACTCTCCCCTGGGTCCAGCCTCTCTTCCGTCAGTGTTCCCAGAGGTCGACACAGGCCCCTGTGAATCCCCAGCATCTGTCTCCAGCTGGTAGTCATTGGTGGTCCCAGGAGAGACCCCCGCCCCCCACAGGCCTTCTGTCGGAGGTATTGCCTCAGGCCACCCTAGCATGTCCCAGCAGGAGCAGCAGTGCTGCCCGCTGACAGCATCTGTGTGTGCCCAGCTCTTGTGTGAGGTCTCTTTTGAGGAAGCACCTGACACACGCTGGTACTCACCCAAGGCACCTGTCTCAGATGCTCCTAGATCTCAGCAGGGATTTGGAGAAGATGAGATAGGCCGCTAATAATTGAATGGGCACCAAGAACAGGTTTCAGTACCATCTATGTGTAGATTGCCCAAAGCCTGCAAGGAGCCAGTTCCGTCCTTCACTTCCATACCAATCATCTCCTGAAGGCAAGGGTGTTCCTCCTGAGAAATCTAAGGAAGGAGAGGCAAAGACCCAAAGACTTGGGATTTTCATAGGCCAGAACTGGACCTCTTCTGAATTAAAACATGTAAAAGCCATTCTGCTATGGGATGTGGTGGTGTACACCTGTGATCCCAGTGACTTTGCAAGAGGACCACAAATTGGAGGCCAGCCTGGGCAACTTAGCAATATCCTTCTCAAAATAAAAAGGGCTAAGGGTGTTGCTCAGTGATATAACACCCCTGGGTCAATCCCCAGAACTGAGAGGAAAAAATTCCACTGAACCCAACCTGGGAGATGAGGGGATGGGGAAACCAAGACTGACCATAGCAAGACTCACTCAGCAGGCACAGGAATCTTGACCAGGGCAACAAACCTAAATTGAGCATCTGCTCATTCAAGCTTCAAGGGACACAGCTGTGGATGACTACAAGACAAATATGAACCAGTCACATTGTGATGAATACAAGGAAGAGACACAAGAGAGGAGGCTGCCTTGACTAGAAGTCAGAAAGGCCACCCTGTGGATTGGTTGGAAACAGCATGGGAAAAGTCATGTTGCAAGTACTGGGAAAGCCCCAGAAGTGAAAGACCCTCCAAGGTGTAAAGGCTCAAAGGAGCTGATGAGGCTGGAACTGGGAGAGGAGGAGAGTCCAAGGGTCCCCATTCCATCCAAGAGTAAAATAATGCCTGTCTGGAATTAAAGAGGAGTAATGGAAGGAACTTGCACAGAGCTAGGAGGAAGGAAGTCCGTGTCTAGCCCTAGGACTGCTCATGACTGGTTGCTGCAGGGGTACTCATCTAGGCAGGCCTGGTACTGCCAGGACTCCTGCCTTGTGCTCTCATTGCTGGCATAGTCCCCACTCCAGCATACAGTGAGTAGGCACTTCACAGATGCTTTTTGACTGAGCGAGGGGCAGGGCTCCTCCAGGGAAAGGCCAGGGTTGTTTTCAGATCAGTGCAGGATCTTATCTATAAACTCACAGTTCACAAAAAGCGTCTTTCAAATGGCTGCTTATGAACTCCCTGCAACTGACTGTGGTTGAGAAGTCCAAATCTTCTCCAAGAGTTGGGTGGGATGGCACATCCCTGTAATCCCAGCTACTTAGGAGTCTGAGGCAGGAGAATCACAAGACCAGCTAGGAATGTCATTGAGCAGCAAAGTGTCCTGGGTTTAATCCCCAGTACCACACACAGAAAAATATAATCTGCTCCAAGGCCTGGTACCATTATATTGGGGCAAACATTCAGTATACTTTCTGTGGATGTTATATGCACCTAATGTGTACCTGGCAGTACCAGGGGCTTCCCAAACAGCTGGCCCCTCTAGCCCAAATGGACACAGAAACTCAACAGAGGACATGAACAAAGTGAGTCTGAGGTAGTACAGTCCCTTGAGTCTGCCTAGACAAGTATTCTCCATCCACAGGAGAAGACTAGAGGACCAGAGGTGGTTACTTCTCTTGATCTTACCACCTGAGTTCCAGTATCTGGAGCTGAGTCTATCTGAAGGACACTGACAGTTCCCAGCTACCACTGCTTGTGGTAGGCCACCCATGATGCTACTTGAGTTGACTTTCCTAGGGAACAATCCCAACTCCCTAGTGTAGACTGCCCAAGGCATTAGATCTCTGCCCTGCTCTGACAACAGAACAGCTCTCAAAGCTCTGGACTTGGGCGTTACCCATTAGGCTTGGACAGCCCACCTCCTACCTTATTTGGCAAAAGAACATTCCATAGAACTTCTTTTGAAGCTCCCTTTTGTATAAAAAAAGGAAACACAGGTTCTCCTGGCTCTCTTTCCAGTGTGGAAACAGGACCCTGAAGGTCGCAGAGCCATCCTATCCTCCATCCCAAAATTATGTCTGTGTCGTGTGATTTTTTTGGTCATATCTCTCAGCCAGCACATTTCACGCAAGGGAAACCCAAAATTCTTAGGCCATGCTGGATGCGGATGAGTAGAATAAGAATCAAGAACTGCAGTGACTCATACAGAGGACATGGTTTCTTCCACTAGGACCAACACCATTGTTAGGAATGGCTTGTGTGCTGCTGTTCTCCCAGCTCCTGTCAGAACTGAATTCCAATGTGTTTGTGTCTGTGTCTGTGTGTGTTAGTTGACAGGTCTGCCATCAATTCAGCAGCTCAAAATACCTCTCAAGGGTTAGCTCACAATTCTCAGGATCCCAATGCTAACAAGAGGTGATCAATTGGGCTGAATTCTGTCTGGAAGGACCAAAGGCCAACCTGCTTCCAAACTCATTCATGTTGTCAGAATTCACCGTCCATCCTGTGGTTGTACCACTAAGATGTTGTTGCTCAGGCTGATCTCAGTCCTTTGGCCTTTCCTTGACTTCAGCCTTTTGGAGCTGGCCTCATTCTGGGTAGAACTTCTAAGGATCCCTGAGTTTTATTCCTGGTCCTAAGTCTTGATTGTTGGTGGAGCAAGCCTTCTCTTGGCCTCACAGTGTCCATCCCTGAAACAGGAGTAGCACTGTGTCTGTCTGCCAGCCTCTCTTTGGGGGAAGCAAGACAGATGCATTCCACTGAGTGCATGCTCCAGCCCTGGCACACTCCCTCTCTTCCACCATCTGGGGTCTGGCATCCTGGTCTCATCTTACACTCAAGAACCAGAGGTCCAGAGAACTCAGAAACTTGTCCTCAGGCAAAGAAAGAATGTCAGAGCCTGCCTCTATGTCACTTCAAAGATGGGGTTCTAACCTCATCAATCCAACTACCCTGTTCTCTGCCTGGAACCTGCCCATCTTCGAGACACAGAGGAGTTGCCCTTGGGAATGCCCACCCCTCTGGTCCATGACATTCCTTTCTCTGAGCACAGACCAGGGCTCAGTGGCCATCCCAGTCTCCAGCAGCTTCTTTCAAGAGCTCTGAGTGGGTATGGGGGCTTATTTCTACACACCCTGAAGCCAGCACAAAGCCAAGTCTGGAGGAATGGCAGTCAGCGGCTGTGGGAGGGTGGAGCACGGGCTTCTCTTCTGCTTTTATCCCTGGGTGCTCCCGCTATGACGGCGGCAGCCCCTGCCTAGGTACTGGCTTGCACTCCCCATCGCCTCCCTCCCTCCCTCCCTCCCTCCTTCCTTCCTTCCTTCCCTCTCTCTCTCCCCTCGCTCGCTCCCTCCTCCCTCCCCCTCCCACCCCCTCCCGCCGCGCCCGCCCTCGCCTCGCTCCCTCCCCTCCCTAGCACTGCAGCATTCGCCGACTGCAGCTCCAGCCGCCGCCTGCGTCTCTCTGGCCTCCGCAGCCCGTCGCCACCAGCACCATGGCCAGCACCGTGTCCGGTAGGCGGCAGGGCCTCGGGTTTCCGGGGGCTGAGGCGGGTCTGGCCTGAGGCAGGGGCTGGTTGCCTTGGCGAGGCTGGCCGGACCTGCCTGAGCGCCCCAGGGCCCGGACTGCAGCGACCGCTCGGAGGCTGCAGAAGCCGCAGGGGCCGCGCCGCGGGCTGGGAGGGTGGCGGAGTCTGGCCAGGGACGCGACGTTCCTTCGGTGCCGGGGGGCAGGTCGGGCGTCTGCCGCAGGGTGGTTCCACCAGGAGTTCGGGCACCGATTCTTGTCCCTGGGTGAAGGCGCCCGTGCTGTGTGGAGGGGGGTGACCCGAGGCGCCAGCGACCTTAGATATCGGTTCAACCGCGCTTTCGCGGGGGATGGGAGAGCGAGTGGGGCCCTCCCCAGCGGCCCCGGGGCTGTCACTGCGTCTAAGGGGCGCTGGCGGGGGCGCTGCAGGAGGCCCGGACCAGCTGGAGCCCGGAGCAAGAGAGCCGCACCCGCCCCACGCGTCGCCACCCCCCACTCCGGGACTTTGCGGGCTCGGAGACCACCCTTCGGCGACGGCGACGCCAGGGCAAGCTTCTCTGGCCGGAAAAGCCACCACCCTTTGCGCCACGGGCTTCGGATGGTGGGGGAAGGGCTGCTGCCATTTCCCAATCTTCCCAGGATTGGCGGGGGTTTGGGGGGCGGGTCTGCCTCTCCCTCCCTACCTCCGCGGTGCTCTGCAGACCCACAGCCCTCGAAAGCAGTCCCCACCCTTGGCCAGCCATAAGTGCGGAGCTCTGGCGGAGGGGCAGACATACGGACATTGGATGAGGGGTGACCCTCGAGGACCCCCCCCCCCGACACACACACACACCGGACCCTCTGCCCTGTTCAACTGCCCTAGACCAGCTTCGTCTTTCTTTCTTGATGCCAGCGATGACAGACAGCAGGCCCCCACTCCCTCTCCTGCTCTTCCCTCTACCCTGGGGTCGGATCACTGTGGTCAACGGTCTAGCTGGGTTTTCTCCCACGCGCTCACCAGGCCCCAGGCACAAACTCCGCTCACCTAGTGCCCCGCCCTGACTCCGCCCCTCAGGCCCTGTAGAGGAGGGGGCTTGTGTGTCACTGATCAAATGTATCCCCAACCCTGTCTGGGAATCTTGTCCATCTGGGCTTCATCCATTCTTGCCCTGCGGAGATACTGGGACAGCTAAGCTCAGAATGGTACTCTCCCAGGACACCCGAGGCCAACTCTGCCCTTCCCATGGCCAACAAACTGTTCCAATCTGCCCTGAGTCCTGGCCACACGTCTGAGCCTTACTTTGGAAGGCTTGGCATCTTCCAGCCACCATGCTGCTCATGGCTTTTGTAGATTCTGCCTTATATTTAGCTCCTTACGCAACTCTGAGACTGACCACCTGAGCCATGCTACCTAACCTCTCAAGGCTTCTGTTTCCCAATCTAAGGGAGACATGATCTTTAAACCTTCCAGCTCTGAATACACAGGTCCAAACACCTGCCTGTGTCCTATTTCCATATTCACAGTCCTCCCAATTTCGTATCAGCTCATTTTTAAAACATTACCATGGGACTGGGTTTGTGGAGTTGTAGAGCACTTGCCTAGCATGATGAGGCACTGGGTTCAATCCCCAGCACCACATTAAAAACCAACCAACCAAACAAAAAGGTATTGTGTCCATCTACAACTAAAAGTATTTTTTAAAAATTATCATGTGTGAAGTTTGATCAGAAAGTTTCTTGTCCACTAATACTGAAGCAGGAGGATCACGAGTTCAAGACAAGACTGGGCAATTTAATGAGACCCTTCCTCAAAATAAAAATTTTTAAAAGGTGTGGGGATATATCTCAGTGGCAGAGCATTTGCCTAGCATGTAAGAGGCCCCAGGTTCAATCCCCAGGACTAGAAAAAAAAAATTTCTTGGGGCTCAATGGTAGAGCACTTGCCTAGCATGTGTGAAGCACTGGGTTCCATCCTTAGCATCACATAAAAATAAATAAATAATTGTGTCCATCTACAACTAAAAAAAGAAGAAGAAGAAGAATTTTAAAAAAGTTTCTTGCCCTTCTAAGTGTTATACAAGTTCTTGTCTGTTCCTTTGAGGGGTGCTGATATATAACCATGTATGGAAGCTGGATCACCTCTTCTGAGAGGGTCTCTCCAGCCAGGAAGGGTGAGGCATGGGCCGCAGAGCCTCCCAGACTGGAGTGGGGGGCAAGAGCACAGACACCCAGGACTATACTCTGACATTCTCACGTCACTCCAGCAAGCTGGGTCCTGGAGTTGTGTGGAACTGGGTGACTATAGGGTGCTTACAGGATTGCTGAGCATTACTGAGATAGTGGGCCCACACTGGAGTTCAAACCATGTGAAAGGACCTGAAAGAGTTGAATTATTCCATTCTAAGAGTGGATGTGTTTCCCTTCCCCCAACAGGAGCCAGGGCCACAGTTGCCCTGACTAGCTCATTTTCTTTTCTGGTCAGATGGCAGGGACACTAGTTGGTGGCACTTGATCTGGAAGGGCAAGAAGGTGAGCTGTGCGGGGCTGGGGATGTGGCTCAAGCGGTAGTGCACTTGTCTGGCATGCGTGCAGCCCAGGTTCGATCCTCAGCACCACATACCAACAAAGATGTTGTGTCCACCAAAAACTAAAAATAAATAAATAAATAAATATTAAAAATTCTCTCCCTCTTTAAAAAAAAAAGAAAGAATTCCTTTAAAAAAAAAAAAAAGGTGAGCTGTGGTGCTGAGTGGACAGCTCCTCCTGTCCTTGTCCAACCCTACCTGGGTGGACAGTATGTGTCTGCTGAGGGTGTGGATTTATCGCAGGGTGACCACACTGTCCTCAGGATGAATAGAAAAGACACAGGAGAATCTGAGGGCTTCACCCAAGTCTACAGTTCAGAAAGCTTACAGTTCAGGCAGGGTGGCACACACCTGTAGTCCCAGCTACTAGGGAAGCTGAGGCAGGAGGGTCCCTTGATTTCACCAGCCTGGGCAACATAGTGAGAGTATGTCTAAAAAAGATAAAAACAAAGAAGAGAAAGGAGGAGAGAGAGCTGTGGTGCTGGTCCCAGTCGTGGGAGTGGGGGTTTGGTTAGGCTTTGTGGCACAACTCCTGTGATCCCAGCTATTTGGGAGGTTGAGAGAGGAGGATCACAAGTTCGAGGCAACTTAGCAAAACCCTGTTTCAACAGAAAAAATAAAAGGGGCTGAGGATGTAGTTTAGTGGCAAAATGTCCATGGGTTCAATTCCCAGTACAAAAAAAAAAAAAAAAAAAGTGAGGCGGTAGTTGGTTTTGTCTGTCTGAGAGAGAGGGAGAGGAACAGGAGCTAGTGGGGGATGGGAAGTATCAAGGGCAGAAAGCCACACACCAACAAATAATCACAGAGAAATACTCAGAAAGAAAATGGGAGGGATGCACTGTGAGAGAAAGGCACAAAGACAATGACAGAATCTTAAAGAAGGGTGAACAGAGACCCAGGCTGTGTCCCCATCTGTTCAGGTGGGCATAACAAAACACCTTTGACTAGGTGGCTTTTAAACAAGAACAGTCCAGGAAGCTGGGAGTTCAAGATTCCTGAAGATTTGGTGTCTGGTGAGGTTGCTTCCTGGCTCATAGATGCATCCTCACTTCGACCTTACCTGCCAAAATGGCTGGTGGCCCTTGCTGGGTCCTGTTCTCTAAGGGTACTAATCCCACTGGAGAGTTTCACCCTCATGACCTATTCACTCTTTTTTTAATATTTATTTTTTAGTTTTAGGTGGACACAGTATATTCATTTTATCTTTATGTGGTGCTGAGGATCAAACCCACTGCCCCGTGCATGCTAGGCGAGTGCTCTACCACTGAGCCACACACAGCCTCCAAAAGCCCCACTCTTAACACCAGCACACTGCCTTAGGATTTCAGCACGTGAATTTTGGGAGGACACAGACATTCAGACCAGAGCAGGCAGAAAGGGACATATAGAAAGAATAAGGCTGAGACCAAGAGTGATGCAGAAGAGTGAGATGGGCAGAAACACCCAGAGAGAAAAGGACTCCAGGAGGGGAGAGACTGAGAGACAGAAGCACAGAAAGAACAGTGTTGGGAGATACCACCAGAGTCCAAGCTTGGAGACAGGAGCGGGAGAGGAGGGATGGAAGTCAGAGAGGTGGGTACATAGTGTGATGAACAGCTCTGTCTCACAGGGTGGGAAAAATGGGACCCTGATCAGCAGACTCAGGGGTGGGGCAGTGATGGTACCGCTCACCATGGCCTCATGCCCACAGCCTACAAGGAGAAGATGAAGGAGCTGTCCGTGCTGTCACTCATCTGCTCCTGCTTCTACTCACAGCCTCACCCCAACACCATCTACCAGTATGGGGGTGAGTGGGCCCACGTTGTTGTTGGCCTGCTGGGCCAGGCCTGCCCACCTTGCCTTTCCTGCCTCCCCTGGACTCTCAAGCACCCTGACATGGCTGGATTCTGCAGAGGGTGGCTTTGGGAGAAGGGCCCAGGCCTGAGAGTCTTGCATGAGCATCTTCCCCCTTCCCTCAGCCCCTGATTGGCATGTTGCCCCACACAGTCCCCTCACCTTGCCCCCGTCCTCTGGCCGGCCCTCTTGATGCCCTGTCTGGTCTTGCCCTGCAGACATGGAGGTAAAGCAGCTGGATAAGCGGGCCTCTGGCCAGAGCTTCGAGGTCATCCTCAAGTCCCCTTCTGACCTGTCCCCAGAGAGCCCTGTGCTCTCCTCTCCCCCCAAGAGGAAGGACGCCTCCCTGGAGGAGCTGCAGAAGCGACTGGAGGCAGCTGAGGAGCGGAGGAAGGCAAGCAACTCTCCCGGCACAGGCTGCCCTGGGCCTTGCCTGGTCAGGGCATAGATCTGGGGCCCTGGAGGACTCATGATCCAAGAAGGGTCTTATCCAGGGCAGGGGAGTGTGAAGGAAGGGCCTCACATCTGAGAACCCTCAGTTGGAGCAGTCAGAGGAGCTAAATGGGGTCCTGAGAGAAATGGGTGTGGGCTCCAGGTTCCTTCCCCATCCCTTCCCCTACACCAGCACTTTTATGACTGAAACAGAGAGAAGGACTTGGTTCGGGAATGCAGCCCAAAAGCTCAAGTCCACTGGCTGTCCAGTGGGAAGTGGCTATCTTAGGCACAGTGACCAGGCTAAGCAGGACCCAAGTCTACTGGTTAACCAAAAGTGGCTAGTGCAGGGGTGAAGCCCTCTGCAGTCAATCAAAAGGCAAGAAGCATGTAATTATCCTTGGGAGCCTGGAGTCAGTCTGCCAAGGAGACCCCACCCAGGGTCACCAGGAGATGGTCTTTCTCCCAGCAGGAAGGCTAGGCAGTGTTGCTTGGGAGGGATCAACCCCAGGACAGGGCTTGTCTTGCACAGATGCTCTCAGCCCAGTGAATAGAGCGACAGTTATGGGCACAAGGGTGAACCACTTCAGTCCCCCAACAGTAACTTTCAGTGCCAAAGCCGGGAAAGTCCCAGGCAAACTGGGCGGTACAGTGTAGGCCCAAGCTCTTAGGATGTGTCCATGAACAACACGACAGTAGGACAAGGCGCGGGGTAGGGGCAGTCAGCTGAGAGCAGAGGAGGTACAAAGTCTGCCCTTTGCAGCAGAACCGTGACCCCCTTCTCCCTGCCCGACCCAGGCCTGGAGATGGTCAGACTGTCCTCAGGACGGCGCCCGCGGTCCAGCACCCGCAGGCCCGGGGCAGAGGAGCCACTCAGGGTTTGGCTGGCTGCCTAGCGCCAGGGAGGTGGGCCGGGGCGCGGAGGGGCCGAGGTCACCGCTCACGCGCCCGGCCCCGCGCAGACACAGGAGGCGCAGGTGCTGAAGCAGCTGGCGGAGCGGCGCGAGCACGAGCGCGAGGTGCTGCACAAGGCGCTGGAGGAGAACAACAATTTCAGCCGCCTGGCGGAGGAGAAGCTCAACTACAAGATGGAGCTCAGCAAGGAGATCCGCGAGGCGCACCTGGCGGCGCTGCGGGAGAGGCTGCGCGAGAAGGTGCGCACACCGTGGGGGGGGGGGGGGCGGGGCAAGATGACGGAGGGCGGGGAAGTGGGACGGGGCTGGGGTCCTCACGCAGGAGTGCGGGGCTGAGGGGCCCCTCGGGACTGCGAAGCACCACGCCCTGGCCGTCTGTTAGGTGCTTCCAAAGCGCACTGCCCCGCCGTTGGCTTTTGTCTCCCGTGACACACTGTCCTGCTTGAGAAATACTTGAAAGTATTTCTGTTCCCCGAGTCAGAGAAGACCCTGGGGGCCAGCGCCCTCTCAGGCCACGCTTTAAGGGTACCTCTTGTCTTCGCAGGAGCTGCATGCGGCAGAGGTGCGCCGGAACAAGGAGCAGCGGGAGGAGATGTCGGGCTAAGGGGCACTGGACACAGCGGTGACAAGAACGAGTTTTTTTGTTTGTTTTGTTTTGTTCAACTCTGCCTAGATGCAACTTTTGTTCCTGTTCCATCTCTCCCCGCCCCCGCACCCCCAGCTTCATGCTTCTCTTTCCGCATTCCGCACTCCCAGTTGTCCAGTCCTGATGGTGCGTCTGACCATGGGCTCTCCCCGGAGGAGCCACCAGGGTGTGAGACATGGTCCCTCAGTTCAGATACAGGACCAGGTGTGGTTAGGTCCCCTCTCGGTGGCTCCCTTAGTGGATATGGTGGCAACCTTAATAAATCTAATGGCAGTGTCATGGGTCCTTGTTTTGGGTTGTCTGGTCACATGAAGGCATGTCCTTGTGCCAACTCCCCTCTGCCAGCAGACAAGGCAAGAACATCTTCCTGTCTTTCCATGGGTGAAGGTTCCACAGGGAGTAAATGGCAGAGGAGGAAAAAACTGGGCTGGGTCCGTGGAGCCCCCTCCCTCTGACACTTTAGCTAGCCCTGGAACCTGTGTGCAGCATAGCTGTTTGGAACTGGTGGGAAGGTTCTGCAGCATTCCTTAATGTGGTGGCATAGGGTGTGGGCACCCTAGGTGAATCATAGAGTCTGTGGTCATGGCACAGGGTCCTGGGTTGGGTAGGCATGACCTGGGTCTGCTGGGTGCATGAACATTCTCCTCCAACTACTCACGAACAGACTGTTGTGATCTAGAGAGTTGTGGGCAGTGTGGATACTGTCTCCACCCACTCAGAAGTGCAGGCACTCAAAGATCCCAAGCCACGGCCCCTATCCCTCTGGGCTTTACAGATGCCCTGAAAGAACCTAGTCCTTAAAGCCCTTTGGAGTTTAGTGTCTTTCTCTGCTCTCTGCTCTGGTCCAATTATGCTCCTGGCCATTGGACTTTTAGGTTCCCCTCCAGGGAGGTGTGGCCAGGTGTGAACACAGTAGTAGCCACAGGTCTTCAGGGAGCCCTTTGCCAGGGCTGAGGGTGGGTGCCAGGACATGAGGGTCGGGGGTTCAGGACCAGCTGTCTAAGATTCAGATGTTGGAAGGGCAGGGTCAGGGTTCCCAAGCCAGCCCCCATGCCACATCCATCCTCAAGATTCCTCACCAGAGGGTTGGAAGCCTGGTTCTAGGCCTCTTCTGTCAACACCCTCCTAGGTTGGGTCCCCTTTTCTTCAGCAGCCCCCAATGCTCCAGTGCCGTTTGGGGATAGTCACCTGCCTATGTGCCACAGCTGCATCCCCTTCTTATCCATGACAACTCCACCCAGTAGCCAACTGTGAGGGCAGGATCCTGGTTGGTGTGAAGTATGAGGACAATGACACAATTCTTTCACAACTCAGAGCTAGGGCCCCAGAAGCCAGGTTGCAGCCTACAGGGGCCTTGGCTTTTATCAGACAGAAGACCTTTGGAGGACTGCAGGTGGTCATCCAGGCCCAGCTAGAGATGGGGGCACCCGTGTCTCAGAAAGCCCTCCAGAGGGAGCAACAAGCCAGGGTTGGAACCCAGTGGTATCCACGTGTGGCTTTTGCGGGACTGAGAAGGGGAAGTGGAAAGGGAGCTAAGGTTGGATTTCCCTGGCAGGTAATAGCTATTTTGTAGCCAAAACCTAATGCAGCCTGCACCTGTCTTATCCATGAGTGAGCTTAAAACTAATTGAACAAACACCTGTGTATTTAGAAGTGGCTGACTGCCCAGAGTGTGTCCTGCATCTGGAACAAGCACCACAGGGGGTGGCTTAAAACAAAGAAGCCTCATCTCTCCCAGCTCAAGTGGGCCTCATGGCGAGGGTGGGATAAGAGTTGGGATGACTTGAGCCAATAGTGCAACCTGACCCTGATGATGCAGAGGGCACTGCAGGGCAGGGAGTGGGCACTTAAGTCACTGTCTCTCCATGAGGCCGCTCCACCTAAGCCTTCACTCCCCTCCATAGCCCCCAGTCCTCCAGCTGTGGCACTCTGCTGACACTTCCTGTGGGTTTCTACCATCTTATCAACCTGAGCCCTAAGTGCCTGGCTCAGGTGCTCATTGCTTTCTGGAGGCTGGAGATGCAGCCAGTGATAGACTGAAGCCTTAGCCAAGGCCAAAAGTTCAATTCTCACAACCAGAATCCCTCACAAAACCAAAATCTGTTTTTTTTTTCTTTTCTTTTTGAACTGAGGTCTTTCCAAGTTACCCAGGCAGGTCTCAAGCTTTTGGACTGAAGCAGTCCTCTTGCCTTAGCCTCCTAGGTGCTGGGAAAGGTGTGCATCATTGTTCTAAAAGCTAATCGTCTCGTGGCAAGTAGAATAAGGGCCTCTGTGAGACAGTGGCCATCTCCTGGACTGAGGGTCCCCTTGTGGGCCTCAGAAAGTTGCCACTGGTGTGCTACAAACCCAACCAAAGCCAATGTGAATGTTTTTCCATTAATGTTGCCAGAAGCTCACACATTGGGTGTTTCCTCAGCCTCCTCAACCTGTGGCAGTTCATTTCCTCCTTTTACTACCTTGTGCTCTGAGGAGTACCCATTAGCTACTTTGCTGACTATTCCTCAGTTTCTCATGACTGGACTGGGTTGTGCATTTCTGGCAAAGAGAACCAGAGAAATGAGGTGTGTCTTTCAGTGTATCACCTCACAGTTTCCTGGGATCAGCAAGTCTCATTGGTGGTGATCTGATCTGGTTTCTCCACTTTAAAATCACTAGTTTTCCCTTGGTAGCTATTAAATCTTGTGGAAGGCAGAATGATGGTTCCCAAGATACCCACGTCCTCACCCATGGAATCTGTGATTTGTCTCACAAGCGAATGGAAGCTGCCAGTCTACAATTTTAAGAGGTGCTTCCTGCATTATCCCCACAGGCCTAATGTCATCATGAGGGTCCTTCAAAGTGGAAGAGAGAGACAGGTGTGCAAAAGGCAGGAAAGGATTCCCCTCTGGATCCCCCAGGAGTCGTTAGCTGTGCCAGTACCTGGATTTCAGCCCAGCAAGCCTGAGGTTGGATTTCATTTCTCACCTACAGAGGAATAAGAAAATAAATTCATATTTTGAGCCCTTGATTTTTATTTTTGGCTGGCAGTTGAATTCAGGGGTATTCTACAATGGAGCCACACGCCCCCAGCACTTTTTAAAAACTATAATTTTTGAGACGGAATCTCATCAAGTTGCTCAGGCTGGCCTTACACTTTTTTTTTTTTTTTTTTAACAACTAATAATTTATTAAAACAGTTGACTTAGGCATCTGCAATGGTGACTTCCACCTCCACTCCTGGCTGGTGGAAGTAATCTGCTTAACAATCGCAGAAGGGCTGTGCAAGTCAATGAGTCCTTGTGGATTCTCATCTGCAGACAATCCTATCTTGGAGCCTTCACCACAAGGTGTTTTTCTTGTGGTGCTTCTCAAAGTGTTGGTAGGCATGCAAACAGGTCCCCTCACTTTGAGATTCTTCTCCTTTGAGCCTCTGATCAAGTCAGCACACACTTTCTCAAGTGATTTCACATTGCCGCTGGTGAGGGTAATTCTAATTTGGTGAATTGCCATCTCTGGTTCCATGGATGTCTTTAAATGCCATGGCTGTGGCACAGTTTCCTAATTTGTTGCTTGGCGAGCGAACAGCATGGTGCTCTGTTGTACCCACAACTGTGTAGCTCTCAAAAAAGCTGGCCTAAGGGCTGGGGATATAGCTCAATTGGTAGAGTGCTTTCCTTGTGTGCACAAGGCCCTGGGTTCAATGCCCAGAAAAAAAAAAAAAAAATGCTGGCCTTAAGCTTGTGATCCTCCTTCCTCAGCCTCCCAAGCAGCTGGGATCACAGATGTGCACTTCTGTGCCCAGCTAAACCACTAAATTTGAAGTAATCTGTTGGAGCAATAATAGAAAGCTAGGAAAATAAGTACTTTAGGGGAGACATTCAGAAACCATGCAAACGCTATTTCACCTGAAACTTTTGCTACTTAACTTTAGCAACTATCAGTGGATTCATACCTGTCACAAATAAAGGTGACTGCTTCCTTCTACATTTATTGACTTTGTTTTTCCCCCCAGTATTGGGGATGGAACCCAGTAACTCACACGTGCTATATTTATTAATTGGAATTCAGGAAGAATTGTGCTATTTTCCCACTTACTTGGCTACCACTCACACCCACATGGCAGACTGGCAATGCCCCGTATTGTGGCCATAATCCAGCAGTCAGCACTTACTAGTGCTCACATAGTCAGAGCTCTGGCTCCGGCCAGTGAGACCCTTCTGGCTAGTTCTAATGCCTGTTCCACCAAGGCCCATCTTTTTTTGGAGCAAGTCCCTATCTGGGGGTGGGGGGCACTCACTTAACACTGGCTTAGTCTGCTGCAGCAGAAATACCCATATGGGTGGCTTATAAACAAATTTCTCACAGTTCTGGAAGCTGAAGCACTTTCAGTCCCCTCTGCCACAGGGATCATTTCTGGCCTTGTAGGAAACAAAAGTCCAGCTCCATGGCAGGATGGAACAGAAAGCAGAACCTAATTCACCCTTATCCTATAGTGGTCTGGTCTTATTTCCCTCTGATGCCTTCCTGGAAGCTGAGGTGGGCCGGAGTGATAAACAGGGGGACTGGGAGCCAATGCCCACTCTGGCCCAGCTCCCTAGCCTGTCCAGCAGCAGGTGCCAAAATTGCATGAAGTCAACAGCTGTAACATCATCTGTGTCTGTCCCCGCAGGCCTGATCTTGTCCTTAGGGCCATTTCCACCACTCCCCTTTAATCTCATTGGCATTTACTTCTACAACGACAAACACGGAATATTACCAGATAATAACCAAAATAACTGCACGGACAAAAGTTCAACAATTTAACATATACATATTTTCAACACATATATTTACAATATATACTTACAAATTCTAAACATATGTATACTTTCATATATACATTATGTATTCACGGCTTTACCTTATTTACTTATTTTTATGCGGTGCTGAGGGTCGTTAATTTTTGACGACTGTCCTTCGCTGGCTCGAGTAGGTAGACGAAGCACTACTCTCCTTGTTATGATGTCCTGCAATTAAGTCCGCTGGACGCGTCCCACCCCGGCAGCCCTTCTCCTGAAGGCGGCGCGGCCATCCCACGCAGGCGTCTGCTTCCTGTTCTCACTTCACCTCGGGGACCCTGCCGCCTCGCCCCACACCCAGACCCCAGAGAGCCCGGGGCACGGAGGCGCCACCGGCCTCATCCCCCGGGGCGAGCGTCATCTGCTCGCCAGGGCCGGCTGCGCCCGCGCCGGGGAAGGAGCCCAGCAGGCGCCGAGGGACGCCTCCCTCCCCAGCGCGGCACCGCGCCGCTCTTGCAGTCGCGGAGAAGGGAAGGAGCGGCGCCGGGGCGGGCTCACCGGCTCGCGGACACCTCCCGCTCCCCCGACCTTCCGGGCCCGTGAGCGCGCCTCTCGCGCCGCCCGACGCAGAAACCCAAAACCCGAAAATGTGCAGGTCCGACGCGGGCGGTGTGCGGGCGAGGCTCCCCTCCGCCCGGGCCGCCAGGCGGCGGGACCCAGTCCCCCCCGCCCCACGCTGCCTCGAAGGCGGGACCCCCGCGCGGGTCGCGGCCTCCATTGCGCACTCCTGGGGCTGGGTCGCAGATGCGAGGGAGCTGCCGCGTCCCCGTCATACACGGGCAGCCTTCCCGGCGCCGTCCCCCCGCGGACCGTCTTCCCCTGACGCGTCCGCCAAGCACACGGCGCCCTACGGTGCCCGCGGACGGGAAGCTAGCGACGCTAGGACCGACAGCCGGCCGCAAGCGCACGCGCGTCAGGGCCCTCCGGGCCTTTTCTCACAGCACCTCCCGCCTCCGCGGCGAGCGCCAAATAAGTCTCTGAGCCCGCCCGGGTAGTGCGTGCGCGGCCCCGTCGCCTGCGTCACTAGGAAGCGCGCGCCCGAACTGCCGCCGCCGCCGCCGCCGCCGAATCCCCAACAAGGAAAGAAGCCCCCGGCCGCCGCCGCCGCCGCAGTTCTCGCCGCCGCCGTCGCCGCGGCCGGGCGTCCGAGCAGGCCGGCGTGGCCCCAGGTAAGCGGCGCCGGCGCTTCCGCGCCCCCCCGCGGCGAGGCCTCTCGCGCCACTCACGCGCCGCCGTCCAGTCAGGGGTCCCTGCGGAGCGTCAGGACGTTACGGCGGGGGGAGGGGAGCGGGGGAGGGGCGGCGGGCGCGCGAGGGCGGCGGCGGCGGCGTCGGCGCGGCGGCGTCAGACGGGCGGGCGCGGGCGCGGGCGCCGGGCGGTCGGGCGCGTGAAGCGGCGGCGCTTCCGGCCTCCATCTTGCCGTCGCGGAAACGGGCGAGGGCGGCTGGGTGCGGGGCCGGGCGGGAGCGGGCTCCGTGGGCGCGGGGTCTGAGGGGCGCGTCTGGGCGCCGGAGCTACGAAGAAGAACCTCACCCACGAGAACGCCGAGACCCTCCGGGAGCCTTACTCAGGCCCGTGGTGGGGCGGGCTGACAGGAATGAGTCCATGGTGGGAGCCACGTGAGTGGCCCAGCGGAGGGACCGCGCTCGCCGGCCCAATCGGCCAGACCCACCGGCGGAGTCGAGTCCGTGGCAGTAGATGGGTCGCTAGGACCGCGTTGATGTGGACCCAGTGGGAACTGCACTGCCAGGAGCCCCACCAAAGGGACCCAGCGGTGGGACTCTGTGGTCAGGAACCCACCGTGGGGACCCAGCAGTGGGGACTCTGTGGTCAGGAACCCACCGTGGGGACCCAGCAGTGCGGACTGTGTGACCAGGAACCCACCGTGGGGACCCAGCAGTGGGGACTGTGTGACCAGGAACCCACCGTGGGGACCCAGCAGTGCGGACTGTGTGGTCAGGAACCCACCGTGGGGACCCAGCAGTGGGGACTGTGTGACCAGGAACCCACCGTGGGGACCCAGCAGTGCGGACTGTGTGGTCAGGAACCCACCGTGGGGACCCAGCAGTGGGGACTGTGTGACCAGGAACCCACCGTGGGGACCCAGCAGTGCGGACTGTGTGGTCAGGAACCCACCGTGGGGACCCAGCAGTGGGGACTGTGTGACCAGGAACCCACCGTGGGGACCCAGCAGTGCGGACTGTGTGGTCAGGAACCCACCGTGGAGACCCAGCAGTGGGGACCCAGCAGTGGGGACTGTGTGACCAGGAACCTACCGTGGGGACCCAGCAGTGGGGACTGTGTGGCCAGGAACCCACCGTGGGGACCCAGCAGTGGGGACTGTGTGACCAGGAACCCACCGTGGGGACCCAGCAGTGCGGACTGTGTGGCCAGGAACCCACCGTGGGGACCCAGCAGTGGGGACTGTGTGACCAGGAACCCACCGTGGGGACCCAGCAGTGCGGACTGTGTGGCCAGGAACCCACCGTGGGGACCCAGCAGTGCGGACTGTGTGACCAGGAACCCACCGTGGGGACCCAGCAGTGGGGACTGTGTGGCCAGGAACCCACCGTGGGGACCCAGCAGTGCGGACTGTGTGGTCAGGAACCCACCGTGGGGACCCAGCAGTGGGGACTGTGTGACCAGGAACCCACCGTGGGGACCCAGCAGTGGGGACTGTGTGACCAGGAACCCACCGTGGGGACCCAGCAGTGGGGACTGTGTGACCAGGAACCCACCGTGGGGACCCAGCAGTGCGGACTGTGTGACCAGGAACCCACCGTGGGGACCCAGCAGTGCGGACTGTGTGACCAGGAACCCACCGTGGGGACCCAGCAGTGGGGACTGTGTGGCCAGGAGCCCCACCAAAGGGACCCAGCGGTGGGACTCTGTGGTCAGGAACCCACCGTGGGGACCCAGCAGTGCGGACTCTGTGGTCAGGAACCCACCGTGGGGACCCAGCAGTGGGGACTGTGTGACCAGGAACCTACCGTGGGGACCCAGCAGTGCGGACTGTGTGACCAGGAACCCACCGTGGGGACCCAGCAGTGCGGACTGTGTGACCAGGAACCCGCAGTGGGGACTATGTGACCAGGAACCCACCCATAGGGACTGAGCAGTGCGGACTGTGTGGTCAGGAACCCACCGTGGGGACCCAGCAGTGGGGACTGTGTGGCCAGGAGCCCCACCAAAGGGACCCAGCGGTGGGACTCTGTGGTCAGGAACCCACCGTGGGGACCCAGCAGTGCGGACTGTGTGACCAGGAACCCACCGTGGGGACCCAGCAGTGGGGACTGTGTGGCCAGGAACCCACCGTGGGGACCCAGCAGTGGGGACTGTGTGACCAGGAACCCACCGTGGGGACCCAGCAGTGCGGACTGTGTGGCCAGGAACCCACCGTGGGGACCCAGCAGTGGGGACTGTGTGACCAGGAACCCACCGTGGGGACCCAGCAGTGCGGACTGTGTGGTCAGGAACCCACCGTGGGGACCCAGCAGTGGGGACTGTGTGGCCAGGAGCCCCACCAAAGGGACCCAGCGGTGGGACTCTGTGGTCAGGAACCCACCGTGGGGACCCAGCAGTGCGGACTGTGTGGTCAGGAACCCACCGTGGGGACCCAGCAGTGCGGACTGTGTGGTCAGGAACCCACCGTGGGGACCCAGCAGTGGGGACTGTGTGGCCAGGAACCCACCGTGGGGACCCAGCAGTGCGGACTGTGTGGCCAGGAACCCGCAGTGGGGACTATGTGACCAGGAACCCACCCATGGGGACTCAGCAGTGGGGACTGTGTGACCAGGAATCCACCGTGGGGACCCAGCAGTGCGGACTGTGTGGTCAGGAACCCACCATGGGGGCTCAGCAGTGTGGACCCAGCGGTGGGGACTGTGTGGCCAGGAACCTACCATGGGGACCCAGCAGTGGGGACTGTGTGGCCAGGAACCTTCCAGGACCGGGCAGTGGAAACCCCATTCATAGAGACCCAGTGGTGAGAACTGAATCAGTGTGGCTCATGGTTAGTAGCTGTTAGTTCATCTAGTCGACTTGGTTAATAGCTATTAATTCATCTAGTCAATGGTTGCTGACTCTTCAAACACTGTTTTGTCCTACTCAGTTAAAAGGAGCTGGGTTAAATAAAAACTACTTATAACAAGATCAGCAAACTCCCTGCGCAGAATTTGTTTCTAAAGGCTTTGGGAAGACATCCCTGAGGGATTTGTGTGCCTGCCTTGAGCACTTGCAAAACCAAATGCAGACCCAGCCTTGGAATAAAAATGGCGGCAGGTAGCACAGGACTGACTGACTGCCTTTGGGTGTGAGCAGCTGGCTGGTGCCTGTCTACCTGACACTGGATGCCTCCAGAGCTCACTGCTGATAGCTTTTGAAGAAGCTGGAAACTTCACATGTTTTGAACTAATTAAAATGTTTCAAAACACTGAGGATCAAAGGAATTATGCCTGTGGACCGGTGGTCATACCCTTTGCTCTCCACGGTGGCATTTCCTTTTTTTTTTTTTTTTTTTGAGTTTTTGTTTTGTTTTGGGTACCGGGGATTGAACCTAACCAATCTACATCCATCCCTTTTTATTTTTTATTTCGGGACAGGGTTTTGTTAAGTTGCCCACACTGGCCTCCAACTTGTGAGACTCCTGCCTCAACCTCCTAGTTGGAATCATAGGTGTGCACCATTATGCCTGGCTTGTTTTTTTGTGACGGGGTTTGCTGTGTTGCCTAGGATGGGCTCAAACTTGTCATCCTCTTGCCTCAGATTCCCAAGTAGCTGGGATTATAGGTGTGCAACTGTACCTCTGCTTCAAAGGAAAATAGTTTTGATTTGCCAGAAGAAAGTCAAGTCTTGGAATGGGATATATTGGCCAACCGCACACTAGCACTTTTATCTTGTTTTTGTACTTACACCCAAGCATCCCGTGTCTGTCCCCCACCCCCACCCCAGTAGCTGGGGATTGCACCCAGGGCCTTGTAGAGCTCTGGCTCTTTCATCCTTTTGTATCTGGCTCCTTTATTTGGTATAACGTTTTCAGAGTACCCATATACTAGTAGATATCAGAACTTCATTCGGTTTTGAGGCTGAGTAACTGCCGTCTTCTTCTTTTTTTTTTTTTTTTAGAGAGGAGAGAGAGAGAATTTTTAATATTTATTTATTTTTTTAGTTCTCGGCGGACACAACATCTTTGTTGGTATGTGGTGCTGAGGATCGAACCCAGGCTGCACGCATGCCAGGCGAGCACGCTACCGCTTGAGCCACATCCCCAGCCCAACTGCCGTCTTCTTTTTCTTCGTTCCTGTGTGTGTTTGGGTGTTTCTACTTTTGGCTGTTGTGAGGGCTATGTTACAAACACTGGTATATAAGTATCTGAACAAAGTCCCTGCTTTCAGTTGCATATCTCCTAGTTACTCTGTGTAACTTTGTTGGTGGGAGCAGAGATGAACCTAGGATCTGAGGCCTGCTGCGTGCCACATGTTAGGCAAGCACTCCAGCACTGAGTTGTACCCCACCCTGTTTTCTCTTTGGCTGTCTGAGCTTTTCATCCCCAAATCCAGTGTCATGAAGATGTTGCCCTGAGTTTCCCTCTAATTGTTTTTATGGTTTCACTCTTAGGTTTGATCATTTCGAGCTGATTTTTGAGTGTAATGTAAGGTGGTGTGAATTCAGCTTTTATTCTTTCGAATGTGGATGAACAGTCATCCACACCTCAGTTTGAAAGACTGTCCCCATTCCCTATTAAATGGTGTTGGCAGCCTTGCTGGAAATCAGTTGACCATATATGCAAGGGTGCAAGTGTCTTTTGCTAGTTTCAGTTTTAAGAAGATTTTATTATTTTTAAAAATATTTTTTAGTTTTAGGTGGACACAATATCTTTATGTTTTATGTGGTGCTGAGGATTGAATCCAGTGCCTCATGCATGCTAGGTGAGCACTCTACCACTGAGCCATAGCTATAGCCTCAGCCCTTAAGAAGATTTTAAAGTGGTAAATCAGCATCCTGGTTTTTGTGTACAGTTGCATGAATTGTTTCATGAGTAGATTCGTGAAGCTATTCTGTGATTAAAGTACAGAGAGACAGCACCCTGGAAGCCTCCCTGGACCTCCCGTTTGGTCATGTTTGCTGTGGGGTGCACCTGTCCCTGCATTTGTGTGGCCTTGCCTAATAGGAGTCTTGGGGTCCTCTCCTGTGGCACCTCCTATGGGGTTGTCTTTTCTACCCACCTGGTCCTTAGATATTTATCCAGGTTGTTGACGAATCCATAGTCTATTTCCTGCTGCTTGGTGTTCTCTTTTGTGATACTCTCACCTCCTGAAGGACCTTTAGGTTGTTTTCAGCTTTTGACAGGAGTAATGCTGTCATAAGAAATTGTGTACAGGTTTTCAAGTAGATGTAAGTTTTTTTTTGGGGGGGAGGGTACCAGGGATTGAACTTGGGGGTGCATTCAACCACTGAACCACATCCCCAGCCCTATGTTGTATTTTATTTAGAGACAGGGTCTCACAGAATTTCTTAGAACCTAGCCATTGCTGAGGCTGGCTTTGAACTCCTGATCCTCCTGACTCAGCCTCCCAAGCCACTGAAATTACAGGTGTGCGCCACCATACCCCAGTCCCATCCTTATTTTTTCTTTGGTGAAGTTTCTAGTCAAATCTTTTGCCACTTTTAAAAATGGATGCTGTGTGGGCTGGGGATGTGGCTCAAGCGGTAGCGCGCTCGCCTGGAATGCGTGCGGCCGGGGTTCGATCCTCAGCACCACATACCAACAAAGATGTTGTGCCCGCTGATAACTAAAAAAAAAATATATATATATATATATATATATTAAAATTCTCTCTCTACTTCTCTCTCTTTAAAATAAAATAAAATGAGCCTGGACCAAAAATTATTTTAAAAAAATGTATGCTGTGTAAAAAAACCAATAACAAAAAATGGGTGCTGAGTCAGGTGTGGTGGTGCACGTCTGTAATCCAGGAAACATTTGGAAAAATCCAGGAAGGCTGAGGCAGGAGGATCACAAGTTCCAGGTCATCCTGGGCAATTTAGCAAGACCCTGTCTCAAAATAAAAAGGACTGGGGATGTGTCTCAGTGGTAAAGCACCCCTGCGTTCAATCCCTGGTACAAATGAATAAATAAGAAAGTAAAAATAAAATAAAGTTGGTGCTGTATTAGTGTTATTTATTTATCTCAGATGCAGGTTCTTTATCAGACATATGATTTGCAAATAATTCCTTCCAGTCTGTAGCCTGACTTTTATTCCCCTTTATATTCTTTATTAATTCTATTGTAATATACCTACTTAACTCCACCCCCCCCAATACTGGGGATCAAACCAGGGGCACACTATCACTGAACTGCGTCTCTAGCCCATTTAAAAAAAAAATTAAGACAGAGTCTCACTAAGTTGTTCAGACTGACCTTCAACTTGGGATCCTGCTGCCTCAGTTTCCTGAGGAGCTGAAATCATAGGTATGTACCTTCTGGCTATATGCTTAATTTTTAAAAATTAGTAGCTAATCTCTTAGGGTTGTTGTAGGCTCCTAGTACAATTGAGCTGAAGGTATGGTAGGGTTCCCAAAGCCCTTCTTCTCTGCTCTGATTGACATCCCTAGAGTGGGCTACTGATGAAGCCCATGAGCCTGCTGGCCATGCTGTCCCCAAAAGCTCCCTCCCATGTGGACACCCTGTGGGTTTGATGGATGTGTAGTGACATCACTGTTGTAGCCAGAGAGCCCCCTGCCCCCAAGCCCTGTGTTCCCCTCTCTCCCCCAGGCCAGTGAAAGTGGATCTTTCTTTTTTGGGGGAAGGGGAGTTACTGAGGATAGAACTCAGGGGCCCTCAACCACTGAGCCACACCCCCAGCCCTATTTTGTATTTTATTAGAGACAGGGTCTCACTGAGTTGCTTATAGCGCTTTGCTAAATTGTTGAGGCTGGCTTTGAACTCATGACTCTCCTGCCTCCGCTTCCCAAGCTGCTGGGATTATGGGCATGTGCCACTGCGCCCAGCCTTGAACACAGGTCTTTCTAATGTCTCTGTGGTTCTGTCTTTTCCAGAGTGAGGCAGCATGGAATCCTGGTGGGGCCTCCTCTGCCCTCTCCCGATTCAGTAAATGCATGTACATTTCCACCGTGTCCTTTAGCACATTGGTAACTCATTCCTTTTTATCTCTGAGACCTGATCTGATATCTGGAACATGAACAAGTCGTCTCTTCTGTGGAGGGGAGAAGCAAGGGTCCACATATATTCTCCCTCCCTTTGGGTCCTGGCCATGGTGTGCCTCCTGTGTTGAAAATCCCATCAGGCAGTGTTACAATTGTTGCATCCAGGGTTGCAGGTGTTTAGAGAACTCAAGAGGCAAATGGTTTATTGTATTGCTTACTTGGGTTACTCTTCCCTCATTCCTGAGGTTCCAGGCCCCTCTTCGTTGGTCCTGATTTCTTTTCTGAACTTCCATTGCTCTCTCTTGGAGAGCAGATGATGGTGACCAGTTGTTTTAATTTTCCTTTACCTGGAAATACCTTTATTTTGTCTTCACTCCTGAAAGATCTCACTGGTATAAAATCCTGGATTGGCAGTCCCCCCCCCCCTTTCCTCATTACTCTTCTCTCTTTCCTCATCACTCCTCTCTCTCTCTCCTCTTTTCTCTCTCTATTCTGTGGCTTGATCCCAGGACCTTGCACATGCTAGACACTGAGCTACATCCCTAGCCCTTCTTACATTTTTTATTTTTATTTTTTAAAAATATTTTTTTGTTATAGTTGGGCACAATACCTGTTTTTTATTAATTTATTTTTATGTGGTGCTAAGGATGGAAACCAGGGCCTCACATGTGCTAGGTGAGCACTCTACCCCTAAGCCACAACCCTAGCCCCTATATTTTTTATTTTGAGACAGGGCCTTGCTAAGCTTCCCAGGCTGGTCTTCAACTTGCTGTCCTCCTGCCTCAGCCTCCTGGGATTAGAGGCATGCTCCACCACATCTGAAAACAGTTACTTTAATACATTAAAAATACTGTTCCCTGCGGGGCTGGGGTTGTGGCTCAGTAGTAGAGTGCTTGCCTAGCATGCATGAGGCCCTGGGTTGGATCCTCAGCACCACATAAATATAAAATAAAGATGTGTCCACCTAAAACTAAAAAAATAAATATTTTTTTAAAAAAATACTGTTCCCTGGGCTGGAGTTATAGCTCAGTGGTAGAGTACTTGCCTAGCGTATGTGAGGCACTGGGTTCGATTCTCAGCATCACATATAAATAAGTAAAATAAAGGTCCATCAACAACTAAAAAAATATTTAATCAACTACAACAAAACACCATTCGCTGCCTTCCAGCCCTTGTGATTTATGAGGACTGCTCCATGTTGTTTGAGTTGTCCTGTATGGTAATGCATACTTTTTTTAATCTGTTTCAAGATTTTTCAATGTTGTCTTTGGTTTCTGACTTGATTATAATGTGGGCGTGTCCATTGGAAGTGTACTGAGTGTTTCAAATGGGCATGTTTATATCTTTCTAAGTTTGGAAAGTGTTCAGTACTTTGTCCTCTCCCTGGAACTCCAGTGTCACAGTGCTCAGCCTCATGGCTGCTGCTTGACCCTGAGGCTCTGTTTCCTATGTGTTCTAGTATTCTCTGCTGCTCAGGTTTTTTTTTTTGTTTTGTTTTGTTTTGTTTTTTTGTACCAGGGATTGAACCCAGGGGCACTTAACCACTGAGCCATATCCCCAATCCTTCTTACATTTTATTTAGAGACAGGGTCGCTAAGTTGCAAGTTTCTTAAGGCCTCACTGAGTTGCTGCAGCTGGCTTCTAATTCACAGTCCTCCTGCCTTAGCTTCCCAGCTGCTGGGATCACAGGTGTGCACTGCCACACCTGACTGGATGTTTTCTTCTGTCTCATGTTCTCTTTCTCCATCCTCTCTTATCTACATGCTGCTATAGTACCCATCCAGTGATCTTTTATTTTACTTTGGCCACTGCTTATTTTTCAGTGCTGGGGATGGAACCCAAGGTCTTGCATGTGCTGTGCAGTTGCTCTGTACTGAACTGTATGCCCAGCCCTGGTTACTCTACTTGTTGATTCTCAGTTTGGTGGGTGAAAACTTGGGAGTGCTTGCTTACCCTTGGACGTGATGTGGCACCTGCCTGTCTCTTGTTGACTCTAACATAAACCTCAGAGTGAGCAGCTCTTGAGTGTTTTCCCATGAGAGGCGATAGGGCTTTCCTGGCCTCTCTGTGCTAAGCAGTTCTGGATCACACCCTGGACACTTGGGTGTTCTGCCATGAGGTCAAGGCTGTGACCCCTCCTCCCCGAAGGTACAGATGCTCTCACTGCAGCAGGAGCTCCACCTGAGCCTGGAGTGCATGTTTGCAGGCCGTCTGTGGCCATACTCGGGTCAGTCAGTCAGTTTTCAGAGTCTGCAGTGCCCCATCTGAGGCCTGGTCCAAGGCTGAGTGGTAGTCTGCCCTGAAGGGCAGACTGTCTTGGGATGACCCAGGCTTTCCCCCATGGCTGTGTGTAACCAGTCTCACCTCCCTCCTGTCTACTGTGCCACTCTGACTTCGGGACCCCTTCCTTGTCCTCTGCTAGAAACTTAGGACTGTCATGTGTGCCACCACATCTTGTTACTGAGTCTGTCCTGTGCCTGAGGGAGAGCGTACAGTGTGGGCACTCATGCTCTGGGGACTGTTGCCCCTAGTGGGACAGGGCTTCTCTTTCCTGGGAGTTTTGGTGCTTGCCAGGCCTCTGCCATCATTTTAGGGTTCAGGTGGGGGCTTGGGTTTTGCCTGAGGGTGAGACTGGTGAAGACAAAAGATAGTAATGGTAGAATAATAAAAAGCAGGTCATCCCTCTTTCTTTCTGTCCCATATGGGTTTCCCTTTTCACAGCCACAGAGAGGACTTATCAGGTGGCTTCTGTCTGTACCTGTGCTCAGTCTTATAGTTTGGGCTGCCCTTGAGATCAGCCAGAGATAGAAAGGAGAATAGCAGATGGATACCCTGCATTAGAGAATTCACACCTGGAATTCTGGTCTCCCTCCCTGTCCTTTGGGGGAGTGTGGCTCCTGTAGGGGAAAAAGAGTGGCTTTTGCCCCTGCCAACCTCAGACCCTGCAGAGTTCCTGCATTGCTACTGCTGCTTGTCAGAGTAGCAGCTAGGAGCTTGGAGGAGGATCTTTGGAGAAGCAGAGAGGCTGTTTGCTGGGTGTTCTTTTGAGCAGACCTGGAGACCACCCTGCCACCTGTGTTCTGCCTTGTCCAGGATTGGGAACCTGGAAGAGTGACGCTGCAGTCCGGGCGTCCTCTCCTCAGAGCCATGGCAACGCCAGATGTGAGTGTCCACATGGAAGAGGTGGTGGTTGTGACGACCCCAGACACTGCAGCCGACGGCAGTGGTGTGGAGGAGGTGAAGACCGTGCTGGTGACCACGAACCTGGCCCCTCACGGGTAAGGCCTAGCCCTGCGCCTGCTGAGGGTGGTGGGGGCTGGGCGGGGCTGCCTGGAGGTTTCTTTGAATGTGGTGGTTCTCAGCCTGGACTCAGCCTTTCTTTAAGTGCCAGCTATAGAATGAACAGCATTGAATGTGAGGATCAGTGAAAGCTTGGGTGGCACAGTAGCTCCTTGGTGTAGCCACCATGTTCCCAGAAATACCTGGCATTTCTCTTGATTAGTGGAACAGTGGGGACAGCTGGAGACTTTTTTAAAGAGGTGAAGGTGAAGCGCCAGTGTCTGCCTTGACATTCCTCATGAGACTGAGTACTTTCCCACTTCTTGGATCAGAGGTCTGCCTTGAGCATTGGCATCTGAGTGAGTGCTGGCTTCCGCTTGCCACCCACAGGCAGGGTTGTGAGGACGGGTAGATGGCTCCTGCCTGACTGGGGATGAGGCAAGCAGGGTAGTCAGCCTGGAGAGGGCTGCTGAGCCCCATGCTCTTCCCACCAGAGGGCCTAACTCCCAGGCTAAGGCTCACCTTGCCCAGCTCCCGTGTGTATCCTGCTTCCTGGGCCTCCCAGGGGGTGTGGACATGCTTTTGTCTCCTCACTCTTCTGTAGCTTGTTTTTGCAGTGCTGAGGAGTGAACACGGGGTCTTGTGTGTGCCAGATAAGCTCTTCACCACAGAACCTCTCAGAGGGAGGCTCTAGACCACTCCCTTTTGCTTCGTGCTGCTTGTGTGAGTGGCTTGCTGGCAGCTTTGTGGTGGGGCTGGCCTCAGTCTGCTTTCTTCTTCTGGACACTCCAGCATTGGGCACCGTGCATCCATCTCCCTCCTGGGGCAGAGTGGAGGCTGGTGCTGCAGTTGAGCAGGATTGGCCCCAGAACTTGTGAGTCCTGGATGCATGATCCTCCCTGTTCTGTGGGTGTGGCCAAGGCCCTAGCAGGCTTCTGGGAGGGCCTTCCTGCAGAGTGAGGTTCTCCTTTGATCTTTGTCAGCGCCTTGGCAGATAGCTTAGAGGTGTCCTGCACATGCTCTGCTGCTTCTTCTCCAGCCTGACCCAGAGCAGTGCCCATGTCTCCTCACCTAGATCGTGAATGGCTTGATAAGAGAGTGGCAGAAGTGGCACTGGGTCAGGGAAACCTGTGTGGCTTCCTTCTAGCACCTTGGGGCTGCTGTGGGGAGCCCATTGCCACACCTTCCAGCTTCAGCACTTCTCACCTAGGAACTTGGGGAAGGAGCCTCCAGGGAGGGCCAGCTCTACATGGGAAGTCTCCAGCTGCTGGGGATGATGCCATGTAGCCCGCGTCAGGGGCCTTCAATATTATTATCTGTAGGCCTTTCTTCTTGGGCTGTTATCTTCTTATACAGTTGTGAACTTAAAGACCTGTGTCCCCTGTGAATATCCTGCACTCTCTGTAAGTTCTGTGTGCAAGAGAATGGTCATCTGGCTGCTGGTGACAGTGACTGACCCCTGGGGCTCTCCTGAATGTGTACTTCAACTGGCACAGGCCCTCAGAATTAAGGTGTTGTGTTTGTTTCCTTTATTTCCTGTTCTCATTAGAGAAAGTGGCTGCTGTGGACCAGCTTTGCTCTGTCAACACCCAAGTTCAGGTCCTTTTCTATGTTGGTCACTTTTTGTTGTGTAAGGAACCACCTCAAACTTGGTGGCTTAGGACACAGATATGGATTCTTGCAGTTGGACAAGGGCTGCTGCTTTCTGTGGTCTAGCTGCCTGATTGCCCCATGGTGAGCTGGGGTGGTCCTGGAGCCTCAATCACTATCTGGTTGACAGGCTGGTGTCCTGGTGGCTGTCGTGATGGCTCACCTCTGCCTGCCAGCCTCTTGTCCTCCATCTGGTGGCCTGGACTTCTTTCCCAGGTGTCTTTCTTTCTCTTTCTCCTATATATCCCATTGCTGAAGCTTGTCACACAGCTGTGCCCAGGTTCAGGGTAGATTAAGGCTGCCTCTGGATGGGAGAGTTGCAGGATGCTGTGGCTGCTTCTGTAGTCTGCCACCATCCTCTGCACAGCCATTCCATTCCCCAGGATTCAACAGGGTCTTCTCCAGCTGTGGCACCTGGCTTCAGTTCCATAGCCTTGCAGGCCACCTCAGGTCTAGGTGCAGTTGAAACATCTCTTGATCCAGAGATTCTTGAACTGAAACTATAGTTGCTTCCCCTTCCCACACCTAGCATGCAGGGTCAGGCAGGCCAAGCACCAGGTAGACAGTCCTGCTCAAAAGCCACATGGTGAGATCTTTGAGAATGGCCTGTCTTTTGGGGCAGAGCCTTTCGCCACACATGGCCTTGAAAGTCCTTGAACCAAGGCCCTCAGCCCCACTGTGGTGGCATTTGCTCAGATGCCGTTTACTTGGATAGTTGTTGTCAAGTGAGAAATGGGAGATGTGAAATAGTTTGACCCCTGGACTCCCTGTAAATTCTGTGTGCAAGAGAATGGTCATCTGGCAGCACTGCAGCTTGGGAGCCCTTTCTGTACTGTCTGGAGGTGTTCTCCCTGAGAATCTCCCATTTTTAGGCACGTGTTCCACCTTCTGAGTTGCCTCGGTGCAGGGTTTTATTTCTGCACCACGTCACAGCAGCTACAGCTGCCTCTGCCCCTTCTTGCTTCTGCTGATGGTTCTGTGCCACTCACAAGACTTGAGCATCCACCCAGCACGTCCCTGCATTAGACACTTTTCCTGCATAGTAAATCACTACAAAACTTAGTGGCTTGGCCAGGCGTAGTGGCATACCTGTGATCCTAGTTGCTCAGGAGGCCAAGGTGGGAGGACCGCATCCTCAAGGCCAGCCTGGCAACTTAGTGAGACGCTGTCTCAAAAAGTAAAATGAGCTGTGGAGTGTGGCTCACTGTTTATCTAGCGCATCTGAGGTCCTGGGCCCAATTCCCAGTACTACTAAAGAAAAAAAAAACAACTTGATGGTTTAAAGTAACTAGTGTCTGTCATTTCTTATGGCTTGGTGAGTTGGGTCTAGGCCTGGCTACTGGATGTCTGAGTGGCCTCGCTGGGACACTTGCCTGAAGTGTTTTCATAGTATAGTAGCAGGAGTGGGGTCAAGTCGGGTGAGGAGCAGGAGCTGTTCATTCGATGCTGTTCATTCTCCATCATATCTCTTGATGGAGATGGAAGAGCCATGAGGATCAGAGGCCTTTCCCGGCTGTGGTCCTCTGGTGCCAGATTGCTCTGTTCTGCCTTGATCTTTTCTATAGATTAGGAGGGGTCCTCTGCATGCATCTCCTGGGGAGGTACCACATGGCCTCTGAGGCAGGTTGACCTACATGAAGCTCTTCTTTTTTAGTGGGACTTACCTATTTTCTATTAGATTTGCTTTTTTTTTTTTTTTGCTTTTGCAACTGGGGATTGAATGCAGGGGTGCTCTACCACTGAACTACCCCCTGCCCTTGTTATGTTTTATCTTGAGACAGGGTTTTACTGAGTTGCCCAGGCTAGTCTGGAACATGCACCCTCCTGCCTCAGCCTCCTGAGTCCTGGAGAAGACAGGTGTATGTGGATTTGCCCCTTTGTGTGTGCGCGCGCGCACGTGTGTGTGTAAGAAGATGGAGCAGAGCTAGTTGGCTGCATTGTGGACACTGCTCTCTTCCCTGGCGGGTGTTCAGGGAGAACTTAGGAGTGCTCCACCTCTAGATCCTGGCAGGCCTGTCCATCAACCTGCTATAAGCACCCTTGCTGCAGAGAATGGAGCGGCTCTGCATGGTAAGCCCAGAGTGGGCATGTGTACTGTAATGGACATTTTTCAAGTGAAGAGTGAACCAGAATGCCTGTTAATTAGCATCTTACCCAGGGGCCATGGAGGAGTCCTGAGGGCTGTCCTGTGGAAGACCTCATCCTGTCTGTAGGTGTACCTCTGCCTCTGTTGGCACTAAACCTGGTTTCCTCTGCCATCTCCATCTAATAATGCTTACTCTTTATTTGCTTGAGGCCCAGGGTATGTTTCGTAGTGACCCCCAGTAGCCTGATAGAAGCTTCCTGCCTTTCTTCCCTCTCCGACTGCCTCTGAGGAATGTGTTCCACCATCTGCCATGCAGGGCACATGTTCCTATTTGGCCATGTCCTACCCCTGGCTCAGGAACACTGCTTCCTTTTCTGAGTTCCTGCAGCCTCTTTGGAGTTCTGGTGTTTCCAGTAAATGTTATTCTTCATATTGGAGTCACTCTTATGTGAGTATGTCGTGCTGGGGTGGAACCAGGGCCTTGGACATGCTAGCTGGGCAAGTGCTCCACCACTGGGCTACATCTCCAGCTGGAGTCATTTTTTTTTTTTTAAAGATGTTGACGGACCTTTATTTTATTCACTTATGTGCGGTGCTGAGAATTGAACCCAGCGCCTCACACATGCTAAGCAAGCGCTCTACCCCTGAGCCACAACCACAACCCCTGGAGTCATTCTTAACTGCCCTGAAAGCAAGCTTCAAATTTGTATTTTAATCAACTCCCATTTCTGACCTGGTTTGTGGTGAAAATAAAACCCCTGAGCCCACTCAGGCTTCATCTAGCCTATCCACATTGCCTCCCCAAGGCTTCAGAAACCAGAGGATTTCCTGCCCCAGACCCTTCTGCAAGGACTGTTTGAGTCCCATTGTTGTGAGTGTGTGAACTGATTCCTGAGGTGGGGATGTTGGGTCCAGGGCATATGCTTTCTAGCTGTAGGCATAACCCCTCACAGGTTTTCCTTTGCAGTGCTGGGCCATTGCTGTGCCACATCCTTGCAGATCAGTGGTGCTGGTCTGCCTCCTCTCGACCTTCCCCATGTACCAATTGGCCATGCTTCCATGCCAGGACTGTCTGGGTGAAGGAAGCATCTCTTGTCCTTATTTGCACTTCTTAGGAGTAACAAGAGGTCTTTTTGCAGATTCTCCAAGGCTCTGGTTGAGGCCTCCAACCTCTGCCAGGCTGTGGGGCTGACTGTGGCTCCTCTGTGTGGTAGGGAACCAGCCATTTATCTTACCTATATTGTGGACATTTCTTTCAAGTTCTCTCTTTTATTTTTTTCATACCAGGGATTGAACCCAGGGATGCTCAACTGCTAAGCCACATCCCCATCCCTTTTTGTTTTTTATTTTGAGACAGAGTTTCCCTAAGTTGTATATGGTCTTGCTAAGTTGCTGGAGTTGGCTTTGAACTTGTGATTCTCCTGCCTCATCCTCCAGAGCTGCTGGGATTATAGTCATGTGCCAGTGCACCCAGTTTACCTTTACTTTTGATTTGTCCATAATTTATTTGGGGTATAAGATGAAAGTTGACTGTGGTAATTTTTTTTTCTCTTCCAAAAATTTTATATTTTGTGGGCTGTAGCCTCTTTGGAGTTCAGGTGAGAGTGGCTTGTTGGTAGAGGCCCTGGTTCAATTCCCAGCACTGCAGATTTAAAAAAAAAGAGAGAGAGAAAAGAAAAGAAATTATATTTTCTGATAATTTATATAACTGCATGGGATCATTATGATGAAAATAAAAACTTTAGTAAAGAAAGAAATGGAGGTTTAGAATTCTTGCTTTGAGCATTTACGCTTCCATAAATCCATTACGCTGGCCTTGCTTTCCAGCGCTGTTTGGGCATTAGACAGCGTAAGGAGAGCAGAACACTAGGTGTGTGTCCTTGTGGGGGCAGCAGGCAACACTTCTTAGCACATTGGCCCAGACCTGGCAGCAATGCATCTCTGGAGGAGGCCGAGCTGTTGGCACAAGTGTCCTGAGCACATGTGCTCCAGGTATGCTGGGGCTGTAGGTCATGATTGGTGCTCTCATGGTCCCTTTCCTTTTTAAAATATTTTTTTAGTTGTTGACAGACCTTTATTTTATTTATTTTTTAAAATATTTTTTAGTTGTAGTTGGACACAATACCTTTATTTTAATGTGGTGCTGAGGATCGAACACAGCGCCTTGCATGTGCTAGGCAAGTGCTGTACCGCTGAGCCATAACCCCAGCCCTATTTTATTTATTTTTTATGCAGTACTGAGAGTCGAACCCAGTGCCTCACAAGTCGGGCAAGTGCGCTTCCACTGAGCCCCAGCCCCAGCCCCTGACGGTCTCTTTTTTCTCTCTCCTACCCCCCCACTGCTCACCAGGGGTGACCTGGCAGAAGACAATGTGGACACAGAAAACGCAGCTGCTGCTGCCGCCGCAGCCTTCACAGCCTCCTCGCAGCTCAAGGAGGCCGTGTTAGGTAGGGAGCCATGTAAGGTGGGCAGCCACGACAGTGGGGAGCTGGCCTTCTGCCTCCTTTGCAGATGCAGGATGGAACAGCCGGCAACTGAAATGGGTAGTAGCCAGGGCTCGTGAAGCCCTTTTTGGGCTGGGTGGGGCCCCAGGTCCTCCTAGGTGTGGCCAGGCATATGTGATGAACCCTTTCCCTGCTTGTGGCTGGTGGGAGGGCAGGAGGGGTCACCTGTGTCTTGCAGCACTCTTCTTTGGGGATTCTCTGTGCCTGTTGCTGAGCCTGGCAGTGAGTGGCAGTAGATGGTCTTTTAGCACCCGTGGGACTCGGTGTTACCAGATAAAAAGCCCTCAGTTTCTAAGGTCTGGTTTCCCTAACATGGTTCCAACTAAAGCTTGATTCATCCCTGTAGGTGACTCTTGAGTCCAGTCACAGTTACTGGGGTTCCTGAACACTGCTGTAGTCTGATGTGCTCTGTGGATCCCTCTGGAGTGCTGATGGGCTGATGAGGACCCTGCCTTTTTGGCTCACTTGGGTCTTCCTAGATTTAGTGTGGGTTTCCAGGTTGACAACCAGTGCTTTCTGCATTATAAGAAGTACTTTGGAGAGGTCACAACTGATTTTGTGTTTCTGCCCTTCCCTGTCCATGTGCCTGTGAGAAGTGAAGATGGCTGAAGAGGGGGAAAGCTTGGAGGCTGAGATTGTGTATCCCATCACCTGCGGAGACAGCAGAGCCAACCTGATTTGGAGGAAGTTCGTTTGCCCTGGCATCAATGTGAAATGTGTTCAGGTGAGAGCCACCACAGACATTTGATGGACCCCTATTCCGGGATCCTGTGCCTGGGAGGAGGAGGAAGAAGCTAGGAGCCAGCCTCAAGGACAGGATTTCAGCTGTGGGCACAATGGGGAATGCCTCCAGCAGGAGTAGTTCTCATTTCTGGAGGGATGCAGGTGGAAGGCAGCACTGTGTGCAGTGTATGGTCCTGTGGTGGAGACCAGTTGAGAATGGCTTTGTTTGGCAGACTGAGGTGTGTGCTTTAAAGAGACTCATTCACTGGCAGGGGAAGATGATGAGAAAGGCATTCTCCTCTGGCATCCTGCTTGTCCCTTTCCCAGATGCACCTTATGTTGAAAACAGTTAAAATGTTCATTAAGATTTTCACAAAGCAGAGCCAGGTGTGGTGACACACAGCTGTAGTATCAGCTCCTTGGGAGGCTGATGCAGGAGGATTGCTTGAGCATAGGAGTTCAAGTCCAGTCTAGGTAACACAGACATTCTTTTAAAAAAAAAAAAGTCATCTGGGCATAGTGATACATACCTATGATCCCAGCAGCCCACGAGGCTGATACAGGAGGATCGTGAATTCAAAGCTAGCCTTAGCAATTCAGCAAGACCCTGTCTGTAAATAAAATATTAAAAAGTCTGGGGATGTGGCTCAATGGTTAAGTGCCCTTGCGTTCAATCCCTGGTACAAAAAAAAAAAAAAAAAAAAAAAAAAACAAAAACAAAAGAAAGTCAAAGATATATATGTATATGTATGTATATTGAACTCAGGGGCACTTGAACACTAAGCCATATCCCCAGACCTATTTTGTACTTTATTTAGAGACAGGGTCTCATTGAGTTGCTTAGTGCTTCGCCATTGCTGAGGCTGGCTTTGAACTTGCTATCCTCCTGTCTCAGCTTCCCAAGCAGCTGGGATTATAGGTATGTGCCATAGCACCCAGCCCCCAAAGATATTTTTAAAAAGCATCTTCCAGATGTGTCTTTACACTTGACTGAAAGGGAGAAGTTGTCAGGACCCAGGCCTGAGTTAGGGCAGAGTCCAGCTTTTGTTGGAGAGCCTTGCATGGGGTGGGTTTCTCAATCTTGCAGGCTGGGTGAGAAGACCAGACTGTCCTCCACTCCCAAGGGATGTGGGGGCTTGATCCCTCTAGAGCCATCTGCCAGAGAGTTCTGCTGAGTATGTCCTTCCAGCCTCACCTTGCCCATAGCAAGGAGGTACCGTCTCCAGGCTGGGCACCAGAGGCAAAGGGTGGCCTTCTGGCATTCACACATAGTCTGTGTGGCTCAGTGGCTTCTGGCTGACAGTCCTCAGGATTTGATAGAGGCAGATGAAAAGCCCTCTTTGCAGGAAAGCATCCTTATATCAGGCTTTAAGTAATCTCCACAACATGCTAAGAAAAGGAGCAGCTCACAGTGTAACAAGCCAAAACACTGGACACAAGAAGTGGTCACCCCGAGCAAGTGCCTTCAGAGAGGCTCCAGCAGGGGTTGGGACCCACAGAGGTTTCAGCTTGTTCTGTAATATTGGGTATCGAATCTAGGGCCTCACATGAGATATGTTAGACTGAGCTAACCTCTGGCCCTAAGTGTCGGAATTTTAAGACACAGAACATAAAATAATTATGTTTAATTTATTTCAAGAAATAAAGAGAAGCTTGAATATAGTAAAGAATAAACAGATTTGATGAAAGCACAACTAGAAATGAAGAATAGAATTAGAATTAAATACTTGGTTGATTGGCATCAGAGCAGATTAGACATAACTAAAGAGATGACTGGTGAACTGGAAGACACAACCAAAGAATTCAGCCAGAATATTCTCCACAGAAGAAAGAAGGTGGAAAATAGAAGCAGGAGAAAATTCACCATGTCTGTTTGCAAAGAGGGGATGAGTGCCTCATGGCTGTGGGAGGGTGTCAGTCTACAGTTCAAGGGACCTCACAAAGTCCACACTGGATTAAAAAAAAAAATTTCACTGCCTCCACCCGGGACAATTTAACCTACAGGTAAATAACAGTGAGCTGGAGTGCAGCTTAGTGGCAGAACACTTGCCTCTTATATACTGGGTTTAATCCCTAACTCAGCAAAAAAATTTAAAAATGGGGCCATGGGTTTTCACTGAAGTAGGAGCTGGGCATGATGACCACACCTGTAACCCAGCAACTTGGGAAGCGGAGCAGGAGGAATGCAAGTTCAAGGTCAACCTGGACAACTTAGCAAGACCCTGTCTCAAAAGGAAAAAGTGCTTGAGTTGCAGCTCAGTGGTAGAGCACTCCTGAGTTCAATCCCCAGTGCTACAAAAGAAAACCAAAAGCAAACAGCTCAAGTAGGACAGAAATCTGTGAGTCTCTATTTACTGCAATGTACTCCATGTCATTTTCTCGCACACAGTAAGTGCACAGGGTGGAGTGGAGTGCTCATGTTAGAATGCCAGACATGAAGGAGTGACAACTGGGAATGCCAACGCTCAGTCCATCCTCATGGACCACTTGCAAAAATGGAGGGCAGTAGCTGCAGTGGGAAAGCCTGCCAGACACCGCCACGTCCAGGTGAGGGATGTCTGCCTCACCCGCATCGGGATGTATGGGCAGGAGTTTTTGACTGCCCCCGAGAAGATCCAGACACAAATCGAGGCACCTGACCTATATGCTTGGCAATGAGAAGGCTCAGAAAGACCAAGAAAGGCTGGGGAGCTGCTCCATCGTGAGGAGCCTGCAGAGATGCTGTGGCCATATGCATCAGTCCTGGGTCAAGTGACCATCAGGGAAGCGCAGTCACTGGTCTGAACATGGATTGCAGACTAGGTGGTGGTACCCCTGAGAGCTGCCCTCTGGCTATGCTGAAGTACCTTATTTATAGGGAACACATGCAAATGGTCTGGGGTCCAGCATCAAAGGCCTAGAAGAGGGTGCACGTCCATGCACACGCCTGGATGAGGGGAGCATGGAGGGCCAGTCAGTTGCAGAAAGCCTGCTGCAAGGACAGCAGAGCTTCTTGGATTGTCCTTACAGTTAATAAACAGAAAAAATAAATAGGCTGTAACATAACATCACAGTCATGGTGAAATGAGAGAAGCACAGGGATGGAGAAGACCCTCAAGATGGCTGGCAGCAGACCTTTGCCCTGAAGGAAGAGTCCAAAAGCAGTGGGGCAGAAGCCAGAGGTGGTAGGCTGGGTGCTCCCTGTGTCAAGGGAGAACAGGTGCCTATGGCGAAGTCATCTCTGGAAATTCATTTTCAGGCATAACTGAGTTGCTACCAACAGATCCTCACTGAAGGATGTTCTGAATGTGTTTCAGGCAGAGGAAAGAGATCCCAGATGGAAGTGTCCACTGTTCAAGGGACCTTCATGTGAGAGACATGTCCTGGTATCCTGGGAGGGTTTAAAGATAAGCACTGGCCACACAGCAGTGCCCAGGAACCCCTGAGCTCTGATGGCCTAGGCATAGCATACAGGGCCACAGGAGAGGACAGAGCTGCAGAGAAGAACCTGGAACCAGAGAGAGCAGTCATCCCAAAGGAGGGCAAGAAGGGAAAGGGAACTCTAGAGCCCATGAGGCTGGTGGACCAAAGCCTAGAGCAAAATCAGGGAGGTGGGCACTGTCTAGCACAGCCTCAGGCAGGAGAAGGCTGGTGGCAGATCCAGGCTTGCAGAGGTCATGCCTGCCTCTGAGGATTTAAGGCAGCATAATGTGGCTGAGGGGTCTTTCCATCCTGATGGGCTGCATGGAGGTGGCCTTCTCAACTGCAGCCTCGGGTATCGAGAGAGGAGTGCAGAACTCATGGGGTGTGGAGCACCATCCCCACCAGCACTGCCTGCCCAGGCACTCTGCTTGGGTGGCAGGTACCAGGATAAGGCAGCCCCAGGACCCAGCAACTCCTCCATCCCCAGTTTGCTTGTTTTCTAAGGAAACAACTTTTTTTTTTTTTAAACACTCTCTGCCAAGTTTTATTAAAGAAAAATTTTACATGTTTCACTTTTCACCAGTCTGTTCTGGCTTGCTTCTAATGATATCAGAATCACTGGATCAATGATAGTGTGCACACACTGTAGTATTTTCCACATGCTGTGCCCAATTCAATATTATTGCCACTGTAGTGATGGACACCAGTTTTGGCCAACATGGCAAAGTATTCTATTTCAGATTTCCTCAAAGCTGGACAGTTGTTGGCGAGGATGACTAATTTCGTTTTGCCCTGTCTGATCATCTTCAGAGTTTGCTTGTACCTCAGTACATACTTTCCACTTTTCATAACAAGCTGGAGCTGAGAGTTCATCGACTCCAGAGACTTTTTCATCTTTTTTGCGGCCACCATCTTCCTGCCATAGAGCTAGAAAGAGGAAACAACATTTTTTTTTTTAAAGAGAGAGAGACAGAGAATTTTTTAATATTTATTTATTTATTTATTTATTTGTTAAAGAGAGAGGGAGAGAGAGAACTTTTTAAAAATATTTTATTTTTCAGTTATCGGCGGACACAACATCTTTGTATGTGGTGCTGAGGATCGAACCCGGGCCACACGCATACCAGGAGAGCGTGCTACTGCTTGAGCCACATCCCCAGCCCTTTAATATTTATTTTTTAGTTTTCGGCAGACACAACATCTTTGTTTGTATGTGGCGCTAAGGATCGAACCCAGGCTGCATGCATTCCAGGCGAGTGCGCTACTGCTTAAGCCACATCCCCAGCCCAGGAAACAACATTTTTTAAAAAATAATTATTTTTTTAGTTGTAGTTGGACACAATATCTTTATTTTATTTATTTTTATGTGGTGCTGAGGATCAAACCCAGGGCCTTACACGTGCTAGGTGAGCGCTCTACTGTTGAGCCACAACCCCAGCCCCAGGAAACAACATTCTATTTTCATCCTTTGGTTCTAATAATTGCTTACTTACTAGGATTGAATAGGATATTTTACCTTCTCAGCAGGGAGGACGGTCTCCTGACTTTGAAATGGTCATGTGTGAGCCTCATGCAGAATGGGGTGCTGTTTCTTGCTCTGTGGCCTGGCCTGGCAGCAGGGGTCATTCATAGTGCTTGTGATTTTTTATTAACGTTACATTTTTATGATGTAAGGTGTGTATATTATTTTTAAGGTTTGCTCAGACTGTCTGGAGGAAGAGTGTGCCACAGGCTTTTTTGCATTTGGTCAGCTCAGCCCTCCTCATTCCCAGACACATTGCACTTGTGGGCAGCAGCATGCCAAGTGTGAGTACAGGGCTGGGCCTACTCCACTGGAGCACTCTGTGGCAAGGCTGGGGCTTCAGAGCCTCAAAGAGGCTCTCCTCCCTACCATGAACCCTGGTGCAGGCTCTAGTAGCAGAGCAGAGCAGGGGAGGACAGGCTGTAGCTCTCTCAGACCAGAGTCCAGGCTGAGTTGACCCTGACCTTTTTGCTTTCTGCAGTATGACGAGCATGTGATCAGCCCCAAGGAGTTTGTGCACCTGGCGGGGAAGTCCACTCTGAAGGACTGGAAAAGAGCCATTCGGATGAATGGTATCATGCTCAGGTGGGTGCCTGTAGGTGCACATGGGGGTGGCTCACAGTCCTTGCTTTTCCCCTTTGGTTTTGGATTTTTGAAAAGCTGTGTGTTAGATGTGGTGGGTGCATATAGCTCTTTTCCGCTCTGCTCATGCCTTACAGAGTATGGGTCCACTCAGCAGGGACACTGTCAGACTTTTAGCATTGTTTTTGTTTGTTGCCAGATCTCATTTTATTTTTCACCCATTCTTCACTTGGGGACTCTGTTAAAAAGTTAAGGGCTATCCTGGTGTCAGGTAGGCACCCAGATCAAGCTCAGCATGGTCTTTATTTCTTTTTGTCCTCATTTAAAAAAAATTTTCTAGGGGCATTAAAATCATACACAGTGGTGAGATTCCTGATGCCATGTTCATGTGTGCACATAACAGGCTTGTTCCCCAGCAACTTCCTTTCCCTGCCCTCCTCCCTTCCTTCTCCCCTCCCTTTATATATGTGTGTGTGTGTGTGTGTGTGTGTGTGTGTGTGTGTGTATGTGTATATGTGTGTGTGTATATATATATATATACACATATATATGTATATGTGTATATGTATATTTACTTGTAGACGGACACAATACCTTTACTTTGTTTATTTTCTTTAATGTGGTGCCAGGGATCGAACCCAGTGCCTCATGCATGCTAGGCAAGTGCTCTACCACTAAGCCACAATCCCAGCCCCTCTCCCCTCTCTTTTTGTCTTACTTTTGCCGCAGTCTCATGCGGACTACACAGATAGCTGGTAAACCTTGCTGGCTTGCGTTCTTTGTGACCTGTGAGCCATAACTGGTCTGTGTACCTGGAGGTGTGGGTGTTGCAGAGAGGGGGCCCCCAGCTAGTATTCACCTTGCCTCCTGGGAAGGTGCCCTTCTCTGTGCAGAGTGAGAGTTTGGCTTCAGGGCCTGCCACCAGCCCCAAGACATTCCCCACACCTCTCAGCCAGTCCCACCCAGGAGCCTCTGTTTTTCTTGAACATGGTGGGTGAGCTAGGGAGGCGTGTTGTGAGCTGTACATGTGTCTAAGGCCAGGTCTGCCCAAAGGCTCAGCATGGTGGGAGCCCCTGACCTTGTTTACAGTCGTGGCAGGCTTGCTGAGAAATGCTAGACCAGGTTCCAGGACCTGGGAAGGCAGGTCCTCAGGATGTGCAGTGGTCATGAGCACTCTCCGGCAGTTGCTGGCCTCCTTTCCTGTCTGCCTTTTGAAGGCCCAGGCCTCTCCTGAGAGAGTGGCTCCCATGTCTCTGACTCAGAACTGGCCACAGGTGATGCAGTGGACTGAGCCATCTCCCCTGGGTCTTCAGTCACAGCGTGGACTGGGCACCTCCAGATGTCTGCCTGCCAGTGCATATGTCTCCTTCCTATGGACAGGGCCCTGAATGGGTGGGCAGAGCCCTGCATCTGCAGCACGTTCTCATTGGAACTTCATAACTTTATGTGCCCGGGAGAGTGCAGTTCCCCTCCCACCTCAAGAGACCCTGGCAGTTTAGCTGGATGGCCCAAGTCAGGGTGGGGAATGAATTGTATTGGGCTGGGTCTCACCTGGGTTCTTGGTCCTCTTCACAGGAAGATCATGGACTCAGGGGAGCTGGACTTCTACCAGCATGACAAGGTCTGCTCCAACACCTGCCGCAGCACAAAGATAGACCTCTCGGGGGCCCGTGTGTCCCTGAGCAGCCCCACGGCCACAGAGTACCTCCCACTCACACCTGCTGCAGCGGATGGTAGGTAGAAGAATAGGAGGAAGGTCTCATAGGCTGACCCCCTCTGGCTGCCTTGGTGCCTCCTGCCCCTCCCTGTCTCACAAAGGAAGTCTGGTGATTGCTAGGTTTATGGAACCGGAGATGGTCACCTTTGTCTTGACAGGAGTGTGTGGAATCCTGAAGGGACTGCCTGTGTTCCGGCCTCCTCCCTCTCCCAGCCCTTCCCACATTTGGAACAGTGCCCCTCAGTGCTTGTGGCTTTTAGAGCAGCTTGTAGCTCTCTCTTCTGGCAGCTTGGATGCTGGTGATGATCTGGATTATTCTTCCATGTGGAAGCTCAGGACCATAGAGATAAGGTGTTCCTGGGATTCCTTTCAGCTTCTTTTTTTGAAAAATATTTTTAGTTGTAGTTGGGCACAGTACCTTTATTTTATTTATTTATTTATTTGTTTGTTTGTTTATTTTTATGTGTTGCTGAGGACTGAACCCAGCGCCTCGCACATGCTAGGGGAGTGCTCTACTGCTGAGCCACAACCCCAGCCCTTTCTTCCAACTTCAACTTCTTCAACTTCTTCAACTTCTTCTTCTTCTTCTTCTTCAACTTCTTCTTCTTCTTCTTCTTCTTCTTCTTCTTCTTCTTCTTCTTCTTCTTCTTCTTCTTCTCTTCTTCTTCTTCTTCTTCTTCTTCTTCTTCTTCTTCTTCTTCTTCTTCTTCTTCTTCTTCTTCTTCTTCTTCTTCTTCTCTTCTTCTTTCTTCCTTCTTCTTCCTTCTTCCTCTTCCTTCTTCTTCTTCCTCTTCCTTCTTCTTCTTCCTCTTCCTTCTTCTTCTTCCTCTTCCTTCTTCTTCTTCCTCTTCCTTCTTCTTCTTCCTCTTCCTTCTTCTTCTTCCTCTTCCTTCTTCTTCTTCCTCTTCTTCCTTCTTCTTCCTCTTCTTCCTTCTTCTTCTTCCTTCCTTCTTCTTCTTCTTCCTTCTTCTTCTTCTTCCTCCTTCTTCCTCCTCCTTCTTCCTCCTCCTCCTTCCTCCTCCTCCTCCTCCTCCTCCTTCTTCTTCTCCCCCCTCCCCTCCCCCTCCCCCTCCCTCCTCCTCCCCCTCCCCCCTCCTTCTTCCTCCTCCTCCCTCCTCCCTCCTCCTCCCTCCTCCCTCCTCCTCCTCCTCCCTCCTCCCTCCTCCCTCCTCCTCCTCCCTCCTCCCTCCTCCTCCTCCCTCCTCCCTCCTCCTCCTCCCTCCCCCCTCCTCCTCCTCCCTCCCCCCTCCTCCCTCCTCCTCCCCCTCCTCCCTCCTCCTCCCCCTCCTCCTTCCTTCCTCCTCCTTCCTCCTCCTCCTTCCTCCTCCTTCTTTCTCCTCCTCCTCCTCCTCCTCTTCTTCCTCTCCCTCTCCTTCTTCTTCCTCTCCCTCTCCTTCTTCTTCCTCTCCCTCTTCTTCTTCTTCCTCTCCCTCCTCCTCCTCCTCCTCCTCCTCTTCTTCTTCCTCCTCCTCTTCTTCCTCCTCCTCCTCTTCCTCCTCTTCCTCCTCTTTCTCCTCCTCCTCTTCCTCCTCCTCCTCCTCCTCCTCCTCTTCTTCCACTTCTTCCTCTTCTTCTTCTTCACAATATCTTTATTTATTTTATTTATTTATATTTTATGTGGTGCTCAGGATGAAACCCAGTACCTCACAAATGTGAGGCAAGCACTCTGCCAATGAGCTGTAACCCCGGCCCCTTCTTCCAGCTTCTTGAAGGAGAAGTGTTCTTTTTTCTTTCTTTGATGGTAGTGCGGGGTGCTTGGGGATTGAACCAGGCCTCTCAGCTATATCCCCACCCCAAGCCCTTTTTATTTTATTCTGAGATTTTATTTTTCTTCATTCCTTTTTTTTTTTTTTTTTTTGGTTCTGGAGATTGAATACAGGGCATATCACTGAGCTGTCCTTTTTATTTTTAGACAGTGTCTTGTTAAGTTGCTGAGGCTGGCCTAAAACTTGTGATTCTCCTATCTCAGCCTCCCAAGTTGCTGGGATGACAGGCATAGCCACCGTGCCTGATTTGAGAAAGTCTTCTTAAACCAAGGCCGTATCAAGGTTGGGTCCTGAGTCCCCATCATGTTACCTAGCAATGTCTGGCAGTGCTTTCTTTCTAGCACTGTCTCTTGCTATGCCTAAGTTGTCACTCCATGGCATTGGGTGGAGTAAGCTCCTGTGTGATGGGGTGGTCCTGTCATTCATTCCAGATGGGCTGATGGTAGGGGCTTCAGTGGTCCCTGGTGGGAGGAGAATGGGGCCCATGGTGGCCTGAGGCCTTGTTGTTCCCCACATCCTTCTCTGTGTTCTGCCTGGTAGATGGGCTGAGTCCTGAGCAGCACAGAGACGCTGCTTGTGGTGGTCGGGAGCTGGCTATTGCCAGCCTTTCCTTGGTTAGTGGCTACAGTTTGCAACATTCTGAGGGTACCTTCTGCTTAGCCCTTTCCTGGACCACAGCTCCAGGCCAGATGTTTGAAGTCTGGCAAGCATGAGGAGGCATGCAGTCAGCATCCTAGGCAGCATACCCAGGGCTTGGCTCAGACTCTCTGCCCTGCCTTATTAAAGTGGGCTGTGGGTGATCAGCCAGGATAGGTAGGCACCCCTTTACTTATGTCTGTTCCACCCAAGAAAGGCACAGTCAGGGACAAGGTATATCTGGGCTGCTTTAGCCTGAACCTCTGAGAACCTTTGGCTTGTCTCTGGGTAGTCAGAGAAAGGTGGTACACCTGCCCAAGCCATGACAAGTGTTGGCTCATGCCTCACTTGATTCCAACACATCTTTGATGAGGGCAGAGCTGGCATAGGCTGGAAAGTTACCAAAACATCCGTCTGTTTCTGGGTCTGCTTCTTAGCCAGGCCTGGGCCTGAAGCCTGTTGGAAACTCCAGGATGCAAATACAAACTACAGACAGTTAGGGTTTGTAGCTACTGGAAATGTACTTGGGACAAGCCAGAATAGATGACTTGTCTTTCTTGATTTAGAAAAGTAGAAATATGATTGATTCATGTTAAGATCATGGTGGCATAATGAAAGATAGACAGTGGTAAAGAGAAAGCTAGGGTGACTGGTTCTTGTGGGGCCAGATAGGCAGGAATCTTCACCAGCCCCTGCATCGAATCACACAGTGATAGGTGGAGGGCTGTTTCCTGTTCTTTGTCCTGTGTGTGTGTTCAAAGAAGTCATTCAAGTAACCTGGACATAAGGCAGGGGGTCCTTTGGTTGCTCTAGTCAGGCACAGCCTTGGGAGGGAGGCAGGACCTCCAGGTGTGGGAGCTGCCCCACGTCACACTCACCATGGCTCCACTCTACTTGTAGTGAATGGCTCTCCTGCCACCATCACCATAGAGACATGTGAGGACCCCAGCGACTGGACCACAGCCATTGGAGGTATGTCCCTGTAGGCTTTCACAAGTGCACATAGTGGGGAAGCTGTCATCCGTACTCTGGCCATCATTGTCCTAGTGGGGGGGTGGAGGGGTGGTGGTTAAGACAGAGCTCAGCCACTGGCCCGTTAGACATGGGCTGTAACATGCCCTGACCTCCCTGGGCAGTGTCCTTATGGCTGTCCAGGGCAGCAGTACTCTTACTACTCACCCAACCTCTTCCTGCTCACTCGACCTCTTCTTCCCCAACAGATGACACATTTGCCTTCTGGCGGGGGCTAAAGGATGCTGGCCTGCTGGATGAGGTCATTCAAGAATTCCAGCAGGAACTGGAGGAAACTATGAAAGGCCTACAGCAGAGGGTGCAGGACCCTCCCCTGCAGCTCCGTGGTAAGGGAGATTGAGCTGCCCCCTTGCTGGCTCCCCCAGGCCCTGCTGTGTAGCTGGGACAGAGGCCCAGCCTGGACGCAGGACCTGCTGTGCTGAGGGGACTGGGGCGGGGGTTGCGCAGCCTGTGTTCTAGACATCTGTGGAGCTGGCCTCTGAATGGGCTGGATGGGGCCTGGGTGTTCACCAAGTGCCTGCATTGCTCCTTTCAGATGCTGTCCTCCTCAACAACATTGTACAGAACTTTGGCATGCTGGACCTAGTAAAGAAGGTGCTGGCCAGCCACAAGTGTCAAATGGACCGCTCTCGGGAGCAGTACGCCCGGGACCTGGCAGGTACACCAGCAACAGATGGGGGGATTGGGGTCTCCATGGCTACCTCTGGGCTTCTCTCTGTCATAGCTGTGCATGTGAGCTTTTCCTCTGGGGCCTGGCAAGTGAGGACATAGGCATCATACAGGAGTCAGTAAAACTCAACAGCCATGGTCCTTAGACCTCCAGGCTGGAGGCAGAGGTCACAGCGCCTACCGACCTCCTGCAAGGCCAAGTGGCTATTTAAGAGAAGTGGAGAGAAAAGGAAGGGCCACCCTGCCACTAGCAGATGCGTCTTGTATCCTCTGCATCTGCTTCCAGCTCCTGCTCTTGTGGTCCTTTGTGTGTACACTGCACATGAGTGTGAATAGGCTTACTTGGCCCCAAGGGCAGCTTTGCCTGCAGAGACTGCCTGGCACACGGCCTTTACCTGAGAGCAGTGGCCCTGGTTGTCCCCTCTGCTGGCCTCACCTTAGGCAGGGGGCCCTGGGTATCTGGTGCTGGTGGCTCCTGGGCTACCTTGTGGTGACATCTGTGTCCCTGCAGCCCTGGAGCAGCAGTGTGACGAGCATCGGCGCCGTGCACGGGAACTGAAGCACAAATCCCAGCACCTCAGCAATGTGCTCATGACACTCACACCTGTGCCCCTGCCACCCCCTGCCAAGCGGCCTCGGCTTGCACGCGCCACGTCTGGACCAGCTGCTGTGGCCTCGCAGGTGCTCACCCAGTCCGCGCAGATTGCCCTCGGCCCAGGCGTGCCTGTGCCCCAGCTGGCCAGTGTGCCACTTGGTAAAGTGGTATCCACGCTGCCCTCGGCTGTCCTGGGCAAGGGCTCTCCTCAGGCTCCACCAGCCAGCTCGCCAGCCTCTCCGCTGCTCGGTGGCTACACAGTCCTGGCCTCCTCGGGCTCCAGCTTCCCCAGCACAGTGGAGATCCACCCGGACGCATCCAGCCTCACAGTCCTAAGTACAGCAGCCATGCAGGACGGCAGCACTGTGCTGAAGGTGGTCAGTCCGCTGCAACTGCTCACGCTTCCCAGCCTGGGCCCCACCCTGCAGAATGTGGCTCAGGCGTCACCTGCAGGCAGCACAATAGTGACAGTGCCCACTGCCACGGCCCCCGGGCCTGAGGAACACACAACCACCATTGAGGTGGCTGCTGTGGCAGAGGACCATGAGCAGAAGTAGCCAGGAGCCTAGGCCTCTTGCAGGGTATGTCCTGGGAGGGTGAGGCCCCTCAGGGCGGGTGGAGCTGGCTGCCTCTCCTCAGGCCGCTGCAGGCAGAGGCCATGGGGCTGGCTCAGCACAGGCAGGTCTAGTGGGCTGAACCAAAGAGAGGCATCACTAGGCAAATGAGAAGACAGATGCCAGCAACCTGGAAGATGGGTCTTCAAGTCCAAACTTCCTCCCCTTTTCTCTTGGGAAATAGACTTTCCACCTGTTGCTTGTTGATACTGTTTACACATTGGGCCTTGAGCAGGAGCCAGGGGAACAGTGGCCAGGAGGAGTGCATCTGGGTGCAGCCAGGTGCAGGCAGCAGAGCCAGGGCTGCAGGTGCCTGAGACCCTGAAGGTGCTGGTAGTTCCAGAGCCCGCCAAGTCACTGAGGTCCTGGTGCCCACGCGTCGTCTCGGGGACATTACTAACACATGTCTTGGGAACTGTACCCAAGTGTGGAAACCCATGGATCCTATGGATTTGGTTTCTTCCCACAGTTTTCTGTAGGGTTAGTGTGGCCACGCCCCACTCCTCTGCCTGTGTGGGAATGTGCACCCTGGGGGCCAAGATGCAGGCCCCGGGCAGCACCTGCCCCCACCCCAGGTGCTTAGATGGGGCACCTAGGCATACCAGGCAGGGTCAGGAGCCATTGATCACGTGCTACAGGTGTTTTTAAGTGAATTGCTTAGTAGGCTTCCAGGAAGAATCAAATTTGTAGCATTTTCAACCAAAACAATGCTGAGTGCCTAGGCTTCCCAAGGCAGCTCTGGAATGGGCCTGGAGCACTTGTGTATGCACCTGGCCAGGTGCTGGAGTTCCTGGGCAGTGCCCCTCCCCAAGATGAGGCTCTTTGTGGGATTTGTACAGGGGTGTTCCTTCAGACTTGGGGGTGATGAGATGGCCTCTGTGTGTAGTCAGCTGTTGGAACCCCCAGAGCATAGAGCAGGCCAGTTGGGGGACGTGGGGCCCAAGATGTTCCATGAAGGGCTGTCTGTTGACAGTTTGCAGATCAGGGTTTGGGATCTCGAGGAAGACCAAGCAGGGGGCTGTCCTCCAGGCCAGAGCCTCTGGAGCTAGACATTTCAGGAAGTGGGATAATCCCTGGGGCCAGTTATCCACAGACCCTTCTAGTGTTTGTTGGCCAAGAACCCCACAGCAGGAGAAGGCTGCAGTCCCTCTTTGCTGCTTTGAAAGGAACTAGCTGTCCCTCTCTCTGTCCATCCATCCCACTAAGTGCCCAGACCCAACCTTTACACCTTTGTTTTGACCAGGGCCCCACGCCAAGCTACAGTTCTGTTTCTTATTTTCTTTCTGTTACATCCTTGTTTGCTGTTAGGAATCAGCTGATTTTGGCGTGATGTTTATCTATTTGTGTACATACTCCTTTTTTTAAACTCATTTTTATTTGAGTTTCAAGTTCTGTGACATGGGGCAGCATGACCTTGTGGGCCTCAGGAGGATGCAGGTGTGGGCATGGCCCAGCAGCTCAAGCAATGTGAGACATGGTCTCTGGTGGGGACCTATGGATCTTCCCTTGGCTGGCATCTGCCATGCTCTCTGCCTGCCTTTCTGGCTGTAGAGCATTTTCCCTCTGTAAGATTCAGGTGGGACTGTTTCAGCCCCTGCCTCTCCGTCCACGGAGGCACTGGAAGGTTCAGTTACCTTCAGAGCCATATACATAAGCCCCAGACCAACTTCCCTTTCTCATGGTGCCCCAGACTGCCCTCAGCCATCTGCCACCAGCCCCTCCCACAGGAACCCATCTCACTGTGGGTGGAGGACTTGCTCACCCCCCTGGCTCCTGCAGGGCCTGCTGGTTGCTGGGGGGGGGGGGTGTTTGGGCCTCCCACTGCTCCTCAAGGCTGGCCAGGGTGTATCCAGTGGCTGCCTTCAGTTTAGTTTTCTGAGGAAATGGGACTGGATTTGGTTTTTGCAGAGGGCGTGAGCTCAGTGCATGCCCAGAGGCACCTGGGGAAGGGCATTGCTTGAGTTTCACTTTCTATGTTTTGCAAGTATCTGCTTGGTACTTTGACATAAAATAAAAACCTTTTTCATTAATTCTGTGTCTGGCTCTGGGAATGGCAGGCTGTGGAGGGAATGAGTTTATGAAAATGCCCCCACCCCCATGGTGGACAGGGCCATCCTATCTTGGGCTCCTCACAGACACCTGCTAAGTCCTTTCCACATGTGGTCAGGGGTTCTTGAGTCAAGCATTTTCATAACAACACCAGGCGCCATTTGGTGTCACCCTTCCTGTGGAGTGGGGTGGGTTTTCTGCAGGTCTGACATGGACCAGGACAGTCTCTGTGCCAGTGTCTGCTGCTGCCTCAGAGGATAGCTTTTGAGCGGCAGGGCTGTGCTGAACACAGCAAGGGTCCTGCTGGAGAAGCCATGCCTCACCCAGGGCCTCCACCAGGGGCCCTTCAAGCTGGTCATCTCCTCCTTGCTCTTTCTCCAGTGCCCCCGCACCTCCCTGGCCCCGTGTCCCAGGGCTCCACAGGTTCACACCCCACCACCACCCATAAAACCCCTGTGTGGAGAGGCCAGTGCTGTGGGAGACAGAAGAGCATGTGCTTTGAAAGTGGGCAGTCCCTCAGGGTCCCAATCCAAAGACCTGTTCTCCAGACCTGGAGCTTCTCTGCATGCACATGTCTGCAGCAGCAAAGTGCTGGGCACAGTGGCACATGTCTGATCCCAGCTGCTGGGGGGGGTGGTGCTGCTGGGGCCAGGACCAGAACTCAGTGGTAGAACACATGCCCGGTCTGCATGAGGCTTTGGGTTCATTCCCAGCACCACAAAAAAGGTGTATACATAAAAAGTAAATAAAAAGGGCTGGGGATGCAGCCCAGTGGTAAAGCATCCCTTGGTTCAATCTCCAGTACCAAAAAAAGCTAATGAACATGCTATGGCCTTGGTGGCCTCCCTCCCCATGACATCTCTAGGCACCTTGGATTCAGTGGGTCTAAGACAGACGTGCTGCTTTATTTTCTACCCTGAATCTGCTCCTTCTTGTTGCTCGTCTCTGGGGAGGGCAGCACCACTTGCCCAGCTTCAGGCCCCCTCTCTGCCAGTGCCCTTGGAGATGCACCCTGCTCTGCCTCTTTCAGGCTAAGATGACCTCTCCCTGCTCCAGCCTCTAGCTCACACTCCCCACTGCCCATTCTCCATGTTGTGGCCTCTCTTTGTCATTCAAATGCTGACCCTGCCAGGACTCCCCTCTTCTCTGGAGAGGGCTGTACCCTTAGTAGTGCCCTGTGATATCTACTTCTGATACTCAGGGTTCACAGCTGCAGAATGTGAATGTATAAGCTCAGAAGAGTTGGCTCTGGGCTTGTTCCTACCAAGGGAACGTCCCTGGGGGTCACTTCAGCAATGGCCACTCAAGGTCAAGGACACAGGAGTGGAGGACTGAGCAGTAGCTGCCTGTCTCACCAGGGCTTCAGAGCCATAGAACACAGAGTCCCCATGGGGCTGGCACTGAGTGAGGGTCCACTGTCTGGGTGGGCCACAGTCTACTTGTCCATGCCCTCTCAAAGGACACCTAGGCCGTCACCAGGTTTTGGCTGCTGGGAATAAAGCTGCTGTAAACAACCATGTGCAGGTTTTTGTGTGGCTGTGGTATTCAACTCCTTGGAGTAAATGCCAAGGAATGTGACTGCTGGCTTGCAACCTACCTTCCAGAGTGACTGCACTATGGTGCACCCTCCCAGAGGCAGATGCCATGCAGTGGCGCTCCCAGGAGTGGGGGCCATGTGTCAGGTGTGGAGGGGGCTCCTGCTGCTGCTCTTCTCTGCATCCCCAGTGACCTTTGTGGAGGCCTCTGTGTGCTACTCTGCACACTTCTTTGTGGAGGCCTCTGTGTGCTTGCTGCTCTGCACACCTCTGGGAGGCGCCTGTTCAGGCGGGCCTTTTGCCCACCAGTTTCGTTTATATATATGTTATAGTCGGACACAATACATATTTATTAATTTATTTATTTATATGTGGTGCTAAGGATCGAACCCAGGGCCTTGCACGTGCTAGGTGAGTACTCTATCACTGAGCCCCAGCCCCAGTCCCCAGTTTCATTTTCTTATTGCTGACTTGTTTTGTTCTGGGTTGCAGGTTTTTGTTTTTAATCTTGAGATGGGGTCTCCCTGTACCTCCAGGCTGACCTCAGACTCCTGATCAAATGATCCTCCTGCTTTTATCGTTGAGTTTTTTTAAGTTTTAGGAGGTTGGTTGGTTTTAATTCATGTGTTTTGTATATTAGTACTTTATCAGCTATGTCTTTTGCAAGCATTTTCTTCCAGGCTGTGGCTTGTCCTCATTCTCTTATGAAAGATGTCCTCATCTTTCACAGGGAAAAATAAAATCCCATCCCTTTTTTGTGATACTGAGGATCAAACCCATGTCCTTGCATTTGCTAGGCAGGCTTTGCCACTGAGCTAACCCCAGCCCTCTTCTTGGAGCTTTCCAGTTTGGCGTCTCACACTTGGCTCCATGGCCCATCCTGAGTGATCTCGTGGAAGGCCAGGTTTGTGCCTATGTCCTCGCCATTGTGTTTTTTTTTTTTTTTTTTTAATATATTTTTTTTAGTTACAGGTGGACACAATATCTGTATTTTATTTCTATGTGGTGCTGAGGATCAAATCCAGTTCCTCATGGATGGTAGGCGAGCACTCTACCTCTGAGCCACAACCCCAGCCTGCCATTGTGGTTTTTGTATGTGGATGTCCACTTGTCCAGCACTCTTGGTAAAAAAGGAGTCTTTTTTTTTCTATTGCATTTCTTTTTTTTTTTTTTAAGAGAGAGTGAGAGAGGAGAGTGAGAGAGAGAGAATTTTTAATATTTATTTTTTAGTTCTCGGTGGACACAACATCTTTGTTGGTATGTGGTGCTGAGGATCGAACCCGGGACGCACGCATGCCAGGTGAGCGCGCTACCGCTTGAGCCACATCCCCAGCCCCTCTATTGCATTTCTTTTGCTCCTTTGTCAAAGATCAGTCAACTGTATTATGTGGGTCTGTTCCGGGAGTCTCTGTTCTACTTGACCATGTATTTATGGTCATGTATTTATCTATTCTTTTACCATACTGTTTTGATCACTAGAGCTTTATATTAAGTCTCAAAGTTGAGTAGCTTCTGTCCTCTGTCTTTTGTCTTTGTAAAGCCTATGATCACTTTGTTGGCATCCTCAAGACAATTTGCTGGGATTGCCTCAAATCTATAGATTAACATGAGTGCTTTATACATTTAATAGGATACTAGCCTTGTGCGGTGGTCATGCCTATAATCCCAGCAGCTCAGGAGGCCGAGGCAGGAGGATTGCAAGTTCAAAGCCAGCCTGGGCAACTTAGTGAGGCCCTAAGCAACTTAGCAAGACCCTGTCTCACAATTAAAAAAAAAAAAAAAGGCATGGGGGATGCTGGGGATGTGGCTCAATGGTTAAGTGCCCCTGGGTTCAATCCCTGGTACCAAAAGAAAAGTTAGGACACTAGCTATCAGTGATCAGTGCAACTTCTTGCTTAGGTTTACAAGTAAGGGTAAACACATTTAGTGGGTTGAGCAGTCAGTCAGGAGATGGTGGCTCATGGTTCTGTATACACGGGGAAGTAGAATGCAAGGTTCAGAGTTATTACATGCAGTAAAGATGGTATTTTGGGAATTTTTTTTTTTAATTCTGGAGGTTGAACACAGGCACATTTTACTACTGAGCTATATCCCCAGCCCTTTTTTTTTAGGAAAAAAAAATTATTTTAATTGTGAGACAGGATCTTGCTAAGTTGCCCAGGCTGGAGTAGACTTTATGACCCTCCTGCCTCAGTCTTCTGAGTTGCTGGGATCACAGGTGTGCAATACAGGTGTGCCTGGCTCAGGAAACTGATTGCAGATCCCAGTTCAATAAGTAAAAAACATTCTTTTTTGGTGGAGTTCCTCTCATTAAGCAGTGTCTCTTCTTTGATTTATCTTGTGTTATTTGGTTTTGCCCTAAATTCTAGTTTGATGTTAATATTGCTATGCTAGCATTTATTTATTCATTTTTGATTGATAGATGCCTTTCATATTTTTATTTCTTTTTTATTTGTTTTTTATTGTATCTATGGTAAGTCACAAGTACTGTATTCTCTTTATTTATTTGTTTTGTGGTACAGAGGAGCAACACCCAGCACTTCACCACTGAACTACATCTACAACCCTGTTAAATTTTTTTTTTTTTAATTTGAGTCAGGGTCTCAATAAATTGCCCAGGCTGGCCTCAAATTTGGGAATCCTCCTGCCTCAGCCTCCTGAGTAGCTGGGATTATAGGCATGGATCACTGTACCTGGCTTTTCTTTTTAAATCCATCTTGTGATCTTTAGTCTATTACTAGGATAATTTAATCCTTTTACATTTATTGCAGTTATTGGTTTATTTGGATGCATGTCTTTCATTAAGTTGTTCCATAGGCTGAAGTATTTCTGCAGAATTTTCTCTCTCATGTGCCTGTCTGTGCAGTGCTGGGGGTCAAACCCAGGGCCTCACACATGCTAGGCCAGTGCTCTACCGCTAGGCTACACCCCTAGACCAGGAATTTTCTTGACTTATGTTTTTTTCTGCGTTGGACTCTGCCTTTTCTTTCTTTTTTTTCTAAAGTGCTGATGACTCTTTACTTTCTTCTTTCATGTGATGGCTTTAAAAAATTTACCAGGTATGGTGGTGCCTCCCTGTTAATAAGTAAATAAATAAATAAAATGTTCATGAAGTCTATGGCACACCTCCCACAAAAGTTGGGGGTCTAATTCCCCACTCCTTGGTTTTGGACCAGCCTGGTGACTCTTTTTTTTTTTTTTTTTGGTACTGGAGATTAGACCCTAAGCCACACTGAGCCACATCCTGTGCCCCTTTTAATTATTTATTAGTACCAGGAATTGAACTCAGGGGCACTCAACCACTGAGCCATATCCCCAGCCCTATTTTGTATTTTATTTAGAGACAGGGTCTCACTGAATTGCTCAGTGCTTCACCATTGCTAAGGCTGTCTTTGAACTTGCTATCCTCCTGCCTCAGCCTCCAGAGCCTCTGGGATTACAGGCATGTGCCACTATGCCTGGCTTATTTTTAATTTTTGATACAGGGTCTCACTAAGTTGCTTAGGGTTTCACTAAATTGCTGAGACTGGCTTTGAACTTGTGATCCTCCTGCCTCAGCCTCTGTAGGTGCTGGCATTACAGGAGTGTGCCACCACACCTGACCTTGGGACTCACTTTTGAGGACTAGAATGTGGCAGCAATCAGGCTGGACTGGGAGAAGATGGTGGAGTTTCCATTCACCCTTTCTCCTCTGCCCACCATTGTGGACTTCAGCTGTTATGTTGGGTGATCTCGTAGAAGTGGAGGTAGGTGCTTAAGGAGCCTCAGGTGCCTCCTACTGCAGAATCCACCTCTCTGGCTGAGGATCTGGGTATCATAAGACCAGCTGACTTTTGAGTCTGTGCCTGTGTCTTTTGTGGCCATCATGGAGGGTTGTTTTATGTCTGGGTTTTGGGTCACTTGTCATAGTCATACTGACTGGAACTTGCTGTCTTAATCAACTTTCCTTCTGAGCCCAGGTCCTGCTCATTGTTTGGTACCTGAGGGGATGCTCCGTGGTGTGTGGTGCTGGACCCTCTCTGTGCAGAGGGGTTGGCATGGGGCAGTTCCACCTGGGCCGGTTGGTTCTGTGTGCAGCTCCTGCACCATGAGGGTAGAGTGGGTGTGTGCAAGTTCTGATTGCTGCCTCTGGCCTGGGTGGATGCCTTGCTTGGTGGGCAGGGTGGGCGGCCCAGGGCCCTGTCAGATCCATCTGGCTCCAGTTCCTGACTCCATGAGGATGGGGTAGGTGGCACCTTGGGCTCCCCAAGCAACCAGAGGCCAATATCGGCTTGAGGCCGGCCTGCTGCACTCCTGGTGCACTGTTCCTTCTTGATATCTGGGTGAGCAGGAAGTGCATAGCCACACATGCACACACACAAATTGTGCTGTGGTGAAACGTACGTTCAGTGAAACACAGCACTCCGGAGGACTGTGGCTGAGTCTCGGCGATGGACAGGGAACTGTGGCCCTGGCTGAGGTAGGGCATTCCCTCCTTCCCCTCCCAGCCACTCCCCACTCTGCCACCATGACCTGGTTCACAGCTGCTCCTTAGCGTCGTGTAATGCAACCATACATCGAAAATGTCTGTGTGTTGTTGGGCTCAGTGGCCAGGTCTGCCTCTCAGCTACCAAGGAGGCTGAGGCAGGAGGATTGTAAGTGTCAGGCAGGCTGGTAACTTAGCAAGATCCTGTCTCAAAATAAAAAAGTAAAAAGGGCTGGGGTGTAGCACAGTGGCAGAGCACCCCTGGGTTCAGCCCCCAGCACCATGAAGGAAAGAAAAGGAAAGAGAAAGTGCAGATGTGTGTCATCTCCTTGGGCAGGTGTGGTAGGCATGCAGTTGTTTAGTCATGAGGTCAATGTTCATTTGACTTTGCCCAGAAACTTCCAAACTGGTTTCTGAGCTGGCTGCACCATCTGGTGCCTCCTCCATGCCTGGGAGGGTCCAACTTCATCCAGGTACACGGCCTCACCTCAGGAGCTCTGGTTTGTGTCTCCAAAGGACTTCATGTGGAGTGTCTTTTTGTGCTTTTGGTCATTTTTATATTTTTTATGTGAGGTGTGTCTCAAATATTTTGTTCATTTTTAGAAACCAGCCTTTAATTTTTGAATTTTAAAAATTTGAAACAATCTCAGGCAAGGAGTTAGCTCAGAGGCAGAGCTTGTCCAGCATAGCAAGGCCCTGGGTTCCATCCCTAGCACCCAAAAAAAAAACAAAGCAAAACAAAAAAACAAAACCTGCTCTGGATTCCTTAGGTCTGTTTATTTTTAATATATCTCCTCTGTTGATAGTTTACCTTTTCATTTTTATCACTGATGTCCTTTAAAGTGCAGGAGTTCTGATATTTGTGGAAACAATTTATCAATTTTTCCATCAGTGCTTCCATGTCCTTTCAGAGAAAGGGCTGCCTCCCCAGGATGTGAGGAGCTCTGGTTCCCACCATCTCACTCCATGTTCAGTTGGCCCTGGGAGCCCTTGAGCTGGGGTGCAGGTCAGGCCTGGCTCCTCCCCCTTCCCCCCCCCCCCAGCTTCAGCTCAGTGGTCCCAGCACCATTGTTGAAGACACCCTTCTGCTTGGCCCTCGGGGAGATTCTAGCTGCACACCTGGGTCTGGGCTGGCTCCCCACACTGGCAACTGTGTTCCATCCAGCTTCTACAAGCTTGGGGTCACCCAGGCAGCCACACTGGCCACGAGTAGCTAGACAGTTCTTCCTGTCCTCTGCACACTGGCCAATCCCCAATCACAACCACAGGCCCTAGAGGTGCCTGGTATGCACAGGGAGTGGCAGTGGAGCAGACACCCTGGAAGGTAACAGGCAGGTGTCACAGTGAGGGCTGAGGCCAGAGGCCAGGAGTATGGACTTGACCCTCTGGGTTCCCAGAGCAAGCCACGTCTAGGTGTCAAGGGAGGAGCAGCACACAGGGAGGCTGTGGGGGAAGGGAGGGTGGACTGTGTCCCCTACCTGACTTCTTCCTCTGGCATGTCATCCCACAAAGCACGAGGGGAGCCAGGCTCTGCAGGACCAAGTGTCCAGGAATTTGGAATGGTCACCCCCCAGCCCCAACAGAAGGGATCCCCCATGGCCTTGTTGGGCCTGCAGCCGCAGGCTGATGTGGTGGGATACTCCTACCCACCCCTCTCCTTATACTGAGCGCATCCCCTCTCCCAGTCATTCTAGAGAGTTGGCCATGGAGTGGAGCACTCAGAATGACAAGGCAAGATGCCACCTGGGGGCATGGGCCCTTGGGGACACCCATGACATGCTCTTAGGAGGGTTTTGATCAGGCTATGAGTCTGATGGGGGTGGGGCAGCCCAGGCTGGCCACTGTGGGTGGGGACTAGCAAGGAAGTACAGCCCCCCCCTACTGGGGACTGATTTGAGGCATGCAGTTTGGGGAGGAGTGAGGTTGGGGTGGAGGCCCTGCAGAGATGCTGAGGGGGCAGGGCAAGGGGGCATCTGGGAGCACCCAGGGCCTAGGTACTTCCTTGGCAATGTCTGTCTGGTACAGATGCAGGAGCAGGGGATCTGTGTCTTTCCCTGGCTTAAGCCAGGACCCCTGGGTGATGACAGAATCTAGACATTGCCACACCACAGCCACCACACTTGGCCACCTGGTCACTCCTGGATGAGCTTCTGCCAGAGCAGAAGTTCCTGGGTGGGGGGAGGGGGACAGGTGTTGGGTGCTGCTTAAGTGTCACAGCCAGAGCTGCTTAGAGCAAAAGATGCCCCTCAGAAAAGCTGGGCCTTGCCCCCAGACCACAGGAGACCTGGGCTGAATTTCCTCCATGGCTCCTAGCACTGGCAGAGGGCAAAGCCAGGCTAGGCACCGTTGACTCTGGGAACAAATGGTTCAGGAGATGAAGCTGAGTGGGGGATGGGAACGCACTTTGTTTCTTTTTAATTTGATTTTTTTCCCATACTGGGAATTAAACCCAGGGCTTCACATGTGCTAGCCAGGAGATAGGCAGGTGCTACACCACTGAGCTATACTCCCAGCACCTCCTCTTTTTTTTCAGTACCAGAGATTGAACCCAGGAGTGTTAACCCCTGAGCCACATCTCTAGCCCTTTTTTATATTTTGTTTAGAGTCAGGGTTTTGTTAAGTTGCTGAGGGCTTGGCTAAATTGCTGAAACTGGCTTTGAACTCATAATCCTCCTGTCTCAGCTTCCCGAGCTGCTGGGATTACAGGCGTGCACCACAGTGGCCAATTTCTAGTTCCTTTGTGGTGCGTGCAGTATTGGATCACATGCTTTGCCTACTTTTCTCTTAGACTGGATATTTTTCTGAATTTTTAAGATCTTTAAAATACTAAATCTTTTTTTTTTTTAATATTTGTTTTTTTTTTAGTTCTCGGCAGACACAACATCTTTGTTTATATGTGGTGCTGAGGATCGAACCCGGGCCGCACACATGCCAAGCGAGCGCGCTACCACTTGAGCCACATCCCCAGCCCCAAAATACTAAATCTTTAGATCTTTAAAATACTAAAGAATTGAGAGTCTCACTGTGACATGAGCTAGGCTGGCTTTGCTCTTGTGTGGCTGGACCTGTCAGCAGCACACTGGTAGATGTTTAACAGCTGGCTCTATGAGAAGGAAAGAACTATTGAACACTGTCCCTCATAGTCTGCTCGGAGTACAGAGTCCCTGAGTCCTGAGTGGGAAGGAGTATGCCCAACATGCTGGCCGCAGGGATGGGCCCTCCTTCGGAAGGCCAGTCATATACAAGACTACTGACTGGCAGACACGTGCTGCCTAGGTTTCTTCCAGGGTCTCTGTGGTGGCTGCATTTCCTGTTTTAATCTTCTGCCTGTCACTATTTGCATCAAGGCCTTCCCCACTCTGCTGTTTTTGTTTCAGGATGTGACGATTGTTAAGCAGGCTTGAACAATCTGACTTCCCCTGTGGTCTGAAGCGCTGCCACTCTTCACAGGTGACATGTGCTTGGGTTGGCTTCAGGGCTCTCTGCTAAGCCCTGAAATCTGCTTGTGCTCATGCTCCTCCTTCAGGGGTTTGTAGTGGCACATGCTTGGAACACCCTTTCTAGTGATTGTCCTGCCTGTTCTTGTTTATGAGATGCTTTCCCCAAAGAGTCTTACAACCAGCAAGTCTACTATGCCCCATTTCCTTTGGCACTTCATTGTAATTTGCATTATTCAGACAGATTTAGGGTTAGGTCTTCCTGTGTGAGAACAGAGCCCTCTTGCTGTCTCAGCAGTGCCCCCATGATCCCCAGGAGTACCCGAAGGTCTTCTTGCATGTTTCTCAACTTCATTTCTTGTGCTGCTCCTGTTTGGGAATCTCTTTCTCGTCCTCTTTTCTGATATCTGTGTGTTCAGAGGCTCCTGGTTATTGGTGTGTGCCCAGCGGTAGAGCTTCTGCTTGTCACTTGCCTGGCGGGGGGGGGGGGGGGATTGGAGATAGATGTGCCTTATTGTTTGAGATACCACAGTGCTGCAGTAGCTATCAACTGCCGTGTAACAAGCCACCCAAACCTAGTGCTTAAAACCACAATAAACATTTATGATCTCGCTGCTGGAAGTGACAAGGTGTGGTTCCGGCTTGGCGTCTACTGAGGCTGCAGTCAGGCTGTCGGCCAAGGCTGGAGGTTGGCAGGAGCTTCAGTTCTCCCCCAGATGGCTCCCCTCTGGGAGGAGTGGTCCTGGGGTGTCCCCCAACATGTGTGGTCAGAGAGAGCAGGGAGGGAGGAAGTTGGCAGTCTTTTTTGATACCCAGCCATTTTTTTTTTCCCAGCCAGTTTTGTACCAGGCTCCCTGGTTGCTCAGGTTGGCCTCTGCAGTGGGTGAGATCAGGATCCTGTGCCCACAGTTTCCTGACTCAGCTGGGGATCAGCTGGCTGTGTAGCCTTTGGGGTGACTGCTGTGCTCAGCTGATGGTGGCCCTTCTCCACAAGGCCAGGAGGTTAGGCACAGCTCAAGAGAGGTTGTGTAATGCTCCTGGCTCTTCAAGTCATAGCTTGGACCTCTTCATTTGTTTTAGGGGGTTGGATGTAGTCACTAGAGCCTCAGAGGGATGTTTCCTTTTAGGAAAGGGCCCCTCCCCCTGCAGAACTCTCAGCCCATTCCCCCTCCCCAGTACTCCTTCCTAGCCAGAGTACACTTGTGCGGGCTCCGGGGTCTGCAAGAAAGTGCTCCTCACCTCCACTAGGAATACCTTTTAAACCCCAAATGGGCATGGCACCATTAGCCATCTGCCCAGGTTGAAACTCCCCCTCCGTACACCCAAGGCCACAGAAGAATGTGTGTGTGAGGCTGGGGCCAAGAAGGGCTGACCCCAGGGCACCCCAGGACTCTTCCTACTTTCATCCGCAGTCCAGGGAGCTCCACCAAGGCTGGGAGGGGAGGTGTCACGAGGGCGGGGCAGGGGCGGGGGCGGGGCAGGGGTCAGTGAGGTAATTTCCGTGATCAGGCTTCTGAGGTTTGAGCCGCCCCAAGGGCAGAATCGAAAGTGATCACTGCTGGAGGTTGGTGCTGGTGAGTGCAGGGTGGTGGTAGCTGGAGCCAAGACGGGAGGGCCTGCTGGGGAGGGGAGGGTTGCCAGTGCTCCATGAGTCCCGGGAGTGAGCCAGCTGCCTGGAAGGCCCCCCGACCCCACCCACAGCAGCACAGCCAGACTCCCTTGCATCTCCTGCTGGATCCAGCACCTGGTTGGGGTCTTGGCTCAGCTGGGCTCAGAAATTTCCACTTGGGTGCGGGGGTTTTTCAGACCCTGGGTGGCTGCCCTAGTCATTTTCCTTTCTTTATTTTTATTACTTATTTTTTAGTTGTAGTTGGACACAATATTTTATTTATTTATTTTTATGTGGTGCTGAGGATCGAACCCAGGGCCTTGCACGTGCTAGGCGAGCTCTCTACCACTGAGCCACAACCACAGTCCCAGTCATTTTTTTTTAAAAAACATTGTCTTTGTATTACCCCAAAGTTTCCTGACCAGCAGAGTATGCAAGGAGCTGTCACCTCCCTCGTCCCAGCTAGGGTGGCCCCAGCTAAAACTCTGGGTCCTGGGCAGCCCCCTCTCCTTAGGAACTCTGTTATCTGTCCTAGCTGGAAAGGGTTGGTCCTCTGCAGGGCTGTGTCCTCCCCACCCTGGGTCCCCACTGCCAAGACTAGGGGTGCAGTCACCCTAAGAGACACCGTGGACTCTCAGAAAAGAGGTATAGTGTCTGTAAAGGAGACGGAACCCTGGGAGTCCCAGGCCTCACTGGGCCCAGCTTCTGTAGCCTTCAGGGTTCTCCTGCGTCCCCAGCTGTCACTTCTGCTTCTCTTGAGCAAGCTGGAGACCCTTCAGGAGGAAGGGGTTTGGTGGGTCAGGCCAGTAGCCTTAGCTTCTCCATTAGTCAAGGCCACTGCCAATAGTTCTCTCTGTGGGTTGGGTTAGGCAGGATCTTCACCCTGGCCTGGGGGAATGTGTGGGTGACCCTCTGACCTCTGCCTGACTTGGGCCTCCTGTCCCAGTGGGCCAGGGAGTCTTGAATGCCGCCCTGAAGAGCCTGGTCAGCTTCAGACATGGCATCCCAGGGGCGTGGTCCATTGCCCACCAGCCCTCTGGCCACCAAGGGGCCATCTCTAGCCAGGCTCTACGCCCAAGTGGACCTCTATCTGGGTTGCCCTCGCTGTGCCCAGCGCCTCAACGAGACCACCTATGTGCTGCAGAAGGTGGAGCATGGCTGCCCCCGGGAGATTCTGCTGGCCCGCTGCAAGCGCACTGGCAAGAGTAAGGTCTGGCGCAGGGTGGGCCGCAGGCCCACCTTCCCAAGGCCTCTGTACTACAAAGTCTGTCGCTACTACAGCCCAGAGCTGGGCTGCCGGCGCCACAGGAACCAGTGCACCTTCGCCCACAGCCGTGAGGAGGCACTGGTCTGGACCTTCGAACGCAAGCACAACCTCTCCCGTCTGTGGCTGAAGGCTGCCTTGCAGGGCAAGAGGGCTCAGGGTGGGCCACCTGGGGCGGCTGACACCATCTGTGCAGAGTTCGGAGGCCACTTCCAACTTCTGTGTGCCCACTGCTTCAGGCGCTGCCCCCCACACCTTAGCCCTATGGACCCCCAGGGACGGTGCCCCGAGCATGGAACCTGCCACTCACTCCTCATCCATGTCACCACCGAGGGCCGCAAGCGGCAGTTTGTAGAGGTGCGGCCGCAGCCCCAGAATCGCCCCCTGCTGAACTACTGCATGTTCGTGGAGCGTGGGCAGCCGTGCCGCCATGGCGCTGCCCGCTGCCAGTATGCACACAGTGCTGTGGAGATGGCCGTGTGGAAGGCCGAGCGGCTGGATGGGCTCCAGCGGGAGGACCTGCTCACTCACCCTGCCCTTGGGGAGGCACAGTGTACAGCGCCCCAGGGCCAGCCCCCTGGGGTCCAGCTGTACTGTCACACCTGCCTGGTCACCTGCCACACTCAGGAAGCCTTTGAGAACCACTGCTCCTCCCTGGAGCATGCACAGATGGTGGCCTACGACCAGGCTGTGCCCTGGGAGTACCGCAGCCCACCCATGGGGTTGTCTACATTTGAGCTTTGCCCAAGGTAAGGACAGCTGGGTGGGAACCTAAGGTGGGAGACGAATCCCCACCAGCCAGCATCAGGAAATGCAAGACTCATGGTCCTGGGGCTCCCTGCACCTGCCTCATCCTCTCCCAGTGGGTCAGCACTACCTGGCCTCTGAGGACCTGGGTAAGGAAAGTCCCTTTCTTGGAGCTGCGTGACAGGCCTTGTCCTCGGGGCATGGGAGTAGACAGCAGGCAGGGTCCGTGCATGCCCCTGGCCTGGAATCCATCCTGCTTCCCATACAGGCTAGAATGGGCACGGGAGGCCTGCCTTTCAGCCCACCTTTAGGCTGCACTTCCATGTAGCCCTGATGACCTCCCTGCCCCTAGGCCTGACCTCTGTGAATATGGGGACATCTGCACCAAGGCACACTCAGCCCAGGAACTGCAAGAGTGGGTCCAGCGGGCACAGGCCCTGTGGCTGCGGGAACAAGAAGCCTGGAAGGACGGGTTGATGCCCTACCGGGCGCGGCTGCTGGCTGAGTACCAGCACAGCAGCAGCGAGGTCCTGGTGGTAAGTGGGGGCTGTGCCAAGGGTAGAGGGAAGGTTCAGGCTGCCCTGCTAAAGGCCAGGTCTTCCCTGCAGCTGGCTGAGACTGTCCCTGGAGTGTCTATTACTTGCCACCAGCCCCTAGTGCATCAGGCCCAGGAGAAGAAGACCCAGCACAGCTGGACATTCACTGTCCACTCTGAGGTGAGGGCTTAGCACAGATCCAAGGCCTCAGGCCTTGTGGGCCAGTCTATCCCTGGGTGAAGGATGCCCCAGGAGGTGAGTACCAGAGATGGGTAGATGTCAGAAGCCTGGGATCTGGACCTGGGCAGGTTCCTTAGTTCTCTGCCTCGGTTTCCTTACCTACAGACAGGGCATCTCAAGAGCCCCCATCCTGAGGGTCCCTCTGCAGCGTTCATGGGTTAGCAGTGTCTGGTGCCCCAAGAGGGAGGGTGGGGTGGGCCCAGGCTGCCCATCCTGCCTATGCTCACATCCACAGGGCCTAAGGCACGTCCCATGACCCCCACCATGCAGAGGAGACCAGGCAGGTTAAGCAAGCGTAGGTTCTACACCCAGAGAGTGGCTGGAACTGCCTCTTGGGAGGGAAGGATACTGGGATGATGCCCAGAGGGTTGGGTCAGGGCCTGGAGGTGCACCTCACATCCAGTCTCTTCTCCTAGGACCCCCTGCTCCACGTGGCCCTGCTCAAGCAGGAGCCTGGAGCAGACTTCTCGTTGGTGGCCCCCTCCCTCCCACGGGGCCAGCTGTATGCGCAGGGGCAACACTTCCGTGTGCCTGACACCTCAGCTGAATTCCAGGTGGAGGTGCATGTGCAGGCTGCCTCCTTTGGTACCTTCGAGCAGTGGGTGGTCTTTGACTTTGGCCGCCGGCCAGTTCTGCTTCAGAAGCTGGGGTTGCAGCTGGGCCAAGCACAGAGCCTAGGTTTCTGTGGAAGGCCAGCACCTACCTTCCTCGAGGAGCGGGGCCGCTGGCACACAGGCAACCGCCACGTGGTTCCTTGCGTGCCACGCACAGCTGAGCAAGCAGCCCTGGTGGCCAAGTACAAGGCGCCGGCCCTGGCCTTGGAGTTCAGTCACAGCAGCCTGGCCTCAGGCCCCATCTCTCTTAGCAACTATCGGCAGAAGATGCACAACTTCCTCTATGAGGAGGAGGCTGCTCAGCAGCGACTGGTGGCCAGGTGAGGCAGGCAGCAGGCGGGTGGGCAGCTGGGTAGCTGGGCAGCTGGGAATCTGAATGTGAAGCCAGGTCTACAGCTGTGGCCTGGGAGCTCACCACCAGGTGCTCCCACCAGGCTGACCATGCAGGTCCAGGTGTCCCTGAAGGCGGCTCTGCAGACACCAGCACTGGGCATGCTCTTCGCACCACAGGGAGCCCTCTACGCCGAAGTCCCTGTCCCCTCCTCTCTGATGCCAGATACAGACCAGGGCTTCCTGCTAAGTCGGGCAGTGAGCACGGCCCTCATAGCCCCTGTGCCCACACCTAATGACACAGTGTTCGAAGTGCAGCTGGAGACACGGGCCAGCTCAGAGCAAGCTCTGTGGCTACTGCTGCCAGCACACTGCTGTGTGGCCCTAGAGCTAAAGCCTGAGGACAACCCCCTCTTAGAAGTGCAGTTCCAGATTGACCCAATGCCGTTCCGCCTCTGGCACCAGGCAGTGGACGCACTGCCCAAGGAGCACCTGGTGATACCGGACCTGCCCAACTGCACTGTGCCCCATCCCAGGCGCATCCTACCCTCACTGTGTGGAAACCACAAGCAGAAGATGGCTATGGGGCTCATTGCAGGCAGCAGCCCAGGAGGCATGAAGCCTGTTCCCCCGCTACTCATCTATGGGCCCTTTGGCACTGGCAAAACCTACACACTAGCAATGGCCTCTCTGGAGGTGGTTCGGCAGTCCCACACCAAGGTACTCATCTGCACACACACCAACAGGTGAGCCCAGGCCTGCCCAGTATCCAGCCCTCTGTGGGGACTCTCCTGAGGGCCAGCTGCCCTGGGGTAATGGGTCTGTTGTTGGCTGAGGGACCGGAGAGCCACCAAGAGGTCATGTACCATAGAAGGGGAGGTGGGTGGCAGTGGTTGGCTTGCTCAGCTTTACATGGCAAGGCCCTTGATTGATTGTGTTTTCTATAGAAACACAGATTTCTCAATAGGGAAGTTCCCCTCTGGTTGATGTGGTTTTCTTGGTTCTCCAACAGCATACGCTGGCAGGTTTCTGGGGTCTTCCTCAGCCCGGCATCAGGAGGGAGGATGCACAGGACAGGGCCACATGTCCTGGGCCAATCTTCTGGGCTTAGGGTGGGGGTCACTGGGTCTTGGCAGTGTCTGGGGGTCTAGTGGGGCCAGGTATGGCTCACCTGGAAGGTGCCAACAGCCTTTCCTTTGCCTCTTGACCCTTGGACTCTGCCCCTGAGAGTTAGGGTACCAATTCTTGCTGCCCACTGCTGACAGAGCCCAGGAGCCATGCTCAGGTCAGGCCAGCCTCTGGTCACCCTGGGCTGCTGCAGGCCATGACCAGCTCCTTCACCTTCCTCCCTGCTTTGCCTTAAACTGCTCCCCCTCTGAGCCCTCCCTGACCCCGCAGGAGCTTCTGCTCCTCCCATTCCTTTCTGTCAGGCTCTGACCTTTCTGCATCTTTGCTGTGTGTCTGTTCCCTCTGGGGATGCCAGCATGCCTGGCAGGACTCTGTCCACCTCCTTCCAGGACCTCCAGGTGGGGCCAGGTACATGGGGCATTTTAGCAGACAGTGGGAACAGCTGCATGCCTTGTGCCCCCGCAGTGCTGCAGACATCTACATCCGGGAGTATTTCCACGCCTATGTCAGCAGAGACCACCCTGAGGCAGCTCCGCTCCGGGTGATGTACACAGACCGCCCGCCCAGCCAGACCGACCCGGCTACGCTGCAGTACTGCTGCCTGACAGAGGACGGCCGGGCCTTCCGCCCACCCACTAGGGCAGAGCTGGCACATCACCGCCTGGTGGTCACCACCACCTCCCAGGCCCAAAAGCTGCAGGTGCCAGTCGGCTTCTTCTCCCACATCCTCATTGATGAGGCTGCCCAGATGCTGGAGTGCGAGGCCCTCACCCCACTGGCCTATGCCTCACCCCACACCCGTGTGGTGCTGGCGGGGGACCACATGCAGGTCACGCCCAGGCTCTTCAGCGTGCCCAGGGCTAGGTCGGCCAGGCACACACTGCTCTACCGCCTCTTCCTGCACTACCAGCAGGAGGCCCACAGGGTTGCCCAGAAGAGCCGCCTCATCTTCCACGAGAACTACCGCTGCACTGCAGCCATCGTCAGCTTCGTCTCACGCCACTTCTACACGACCAAGGGCAACCCCATCCAGGCCAGCGGCAAGGTCCCACGCCACCCCCAGCACTACCCGCTCATGTTCTGCCATGTGGCGGGTACCCCTGAGCAGGACCTGTCCAGGACGTCCTGGATCAACGCAGCGGAGGTCGCTCAGGTGGTGGAGAAAGTGCAGGAAGTGTACAACACCTGGCCCCGCTGCTGGGGTGGCCGGGAGCAGAGACACATCTGTGCTGTCTCCCATGGTGCCCAGGTGAGCCCAGCCTCTGGCCTCCTTGGAAGTTTACCACCCGAAGTTCCAGAATGGGTGCTGCTTGGCGGCTGAGGGTGCCCAGGTCTCTGGGGCCCATCGCTGGCGGGGCACCGACCCCTCATGCTCTGACCTATTGTCTCCAGGTCGCTGCCCTGAGGCAGGAGCTGAGGAGAAGGAACCTGGGCGAGGTGTCTGTGGGCAGCTTTGAGATCCTTCCAGGTGGGTGGTCAGTGGCACGGGCAAGGGGCACCTGGCTGTGGGGCAGTTTCTGGCCTGTTCCTCAGTCTTGCTCCAGTGGGGGGTGCAGCTGAAGATGGAGGTCTGTCCACTGTCCTGACTAGCAGCTTGACCCATGTGTCCCCTGCAGGGCGGGAGTTCCGGGTGGTGGTACTGAGCACTGTGCACAACTGCCTCAGCCTGCTCGGTCCCAGGGCACCGGCCTCCGAGTTCTTCACCGAGGCCCGTGTGCTGAACACGATCATGACCCGAGCCCAGTCCCAACTGGTGGCCGTGGGGGATGCAGTGGCCCTCTGCTCCTTTGGAGCCTGCAGCAAGCTCTGGAGGAGCTTCATCCACGAGTGTGTGGAGCACCGCAGCATCTGTCCCGAGAGCCTGTCGCTAGAGCAGATCGAGCAGAGTGTGGCTCAGAGGCGGCATTGGGCCCCTGTGGCCCCCAGAGCAGAGGCAGCTGGGGCAGCAGTGGACAGGGACACTGTCACAGAAGAGACAGCTGGAGGCCCAGCCACAGAGCACGTGGCTGTGGCAAGGGTTCTGCCCGAGCCCGTGGCCAAGGGGCGTGAGGTTGCTGTGAAGGTGGAGGCAGGGGACGCAGCCCCTGGGGATGCAGCAGCAGGGCGGACCCTGGAGGGCAGGAGGCCTGCAGACCCCGAGGACTGGGAACCTGACTTCTGGCCTTCCCACGGGGAGCTCGGCGCCGAGGATGCCATCCTGCAGGAGCTCCTGGATGAGAGCCGGCAGGTGACAGTGACTGTTGGGGAGGATGGGTTGCTGGACACCGTAGCCAGACCCAAGTCTCCACAGCAGGCCCAGCAGTACACCAACCTGCCCCCAGCCATGCTGTGGGAGCTACTTCACTCAGAGCCCGAGCTGTACCGCCACTGCACGTTCCTGAAGGAGACCTTCCAGCGGGCGTCCGCCCTGCCGCTAAGCAATGCAGCCTCCAGCCCCATCCAGATCAGGGGCCGTCTGAACTGTGGGATGGCCTTTACGGGGGATGAGGTGCTGGTGCAGGTCCTGGACCGGGAGGCTGGTGATGGAGACATGACAGGATGGCTGCAGGGCCGTGTGGTGGGTGTGCTGAAGAGGAGGAGGCATGCGCTGGCCTTTGTGTGCCGGATGGACAAGTGGGATCCCCGGATCATGATCCCTGTGGACAGCTCTGTGACCAAGATCTTTGTGGCTGAGCTGAAGGATCCACTGCACATCCCCATTCACCGCCTGCACCAGGGCCGGGTGCAGCGTGTGGGGCACAAGACCCTCTCGGCTGAGGCTCGGCACACCCAGCTCTTCTGGGTCCACATCGTCCTGTGGCGTGAACGTTTCTACTACCCACTGGGCATAATCCTGGATGTGCTGCCCGAGGCCACCACCTGGGAGCAGGGCCTCCGCATCCTGGACCTGGAGCATGGCCTCAGGACCCCCATGCCTGACCCAGCTTCCATCACCAAGGTGCTGGAGAGATACCAAATGGAGCTGGACTCTGCTGCTGGTGACCGAGAAGACTGTCGCAGCCTCCTGACCTTCACTGTGGACCCCCAGGGTGCCTGTCACCTAGATGATGCCCTCAGTGTCCGGGACCTGGGCACCAGGTGTGAGGTAGCTGTGCACATCACTGATGTGGCCAGCTTTGTGCCCAGGGATGGGACCCTGGACGTGGAGGCCCGCCGGCAGGGCATTGCATTCTATGCTCCCGATAGAGAGCCAGTGCTCACACTGCCAGTCACAGTCTGCCAGGAAGTGCTCAGCCTCCTGCCAGGCCGGGACCGCCTGGCTGTCTCCCTCTTCCTCACCATGGAGAAGGGCAGTGGCCAGCTCCAGAGCCTGCGCTTTGCCCCCTCTGTGATATGCTCTGACCACCAGCTGTCCTATGAGGAGGCTGAGGTGATGATCAAGGGATACCCAGGCGCTGGCCTGCAGCTGCCAGCCCACCTGGGCTCAGTGGAGGCCTGTGTCGCAGCTGCCTGCTACTTCTCCCGGGTGCTGCGCCGACACCGCCTGCAGACTGCCTGTGACTACGAGCCCCCGCAGGAGGACAGTGAGCTGGGCTTCCGCGCAGCCCACATCATGGTCAAAGAGTACATGATCCAGTTTAACAGACTGGTGGCTCAGTTCCTGGTGCAGTGTGAGCACACAAGGACGGTCACGCCCCTGAGGTGGCAGCCCACACCTAGCAGTCTCCAGCTTAAAGCCATTCGTGAGCGGCATGGAGAGTTGGTGGCCTTGTCACCGCGCCTCCAGCACTATCTGCATGACCACAGCACCCCAGGCAAGCAGTTGCATGTCCTGGCCTCCCTCTGGAAGCATGTCCAGCTCGCTGCCCATGCCCAGGACTACGACCGGATGGTGGACCTCATTGCCACGGATGACATGCACCCTTCTCTGGCTCCTGCAGGCCTTGCCTTCCGCAAGGCCCTAGGTCGCTCGGTGTTTGGCTGCTCCAGCCAGGGTGAGCAGCAACTGGCCAGCCACTACTCACTGCAGGTGGACTGGTACACATGGGCCACATCGCCCATCCGCAGGTACCTGGACTTGGTGGTGCAAAGGCTGCTGCTGCTGGCGCTGGGCCATGGGGGGCCTGAGTACTCCACCACGGACATCGATGGACTCTGCCAGGACTTTGGCAGCCAGTATGCATGTTCCCGGAGCTATCAGCGGCGGGCCCGAAGCCTGCACCTGGCCACCCAGCTCAAGGCCCAACCCCAAAATAAGCTGGGCTTCGTGGTGGATGTGGAGATGGGCACCCACTGCTTCAAGCTCCTCTTCCCAGTCAACCAAGAGACGCTGCCTGATCCCTACCCTGTCCACTATAGCTACCTGCAGCTGGCTGACCACCCCCGCAGCCTGGAGAGCCGGCCAGGCCTGCGGCTGCTATGGCGACGCCGCATCTACTCGGTGCAGAGGTCCCGGCCATCCTCCCCACTGCCTGGCACCTTGCACGACCCATACACCCGGGTCGTGGGTGCAGCCCTATGGAAGCAGCTGTTGGTGCTGATGGAGGAGCAGCGCTGGCCGGAGGCAGCTGCCCTCATCCAGGAGCAGGGCCAGGAGGAGTCCCCAGGGCGGGAGCCTGTACACGTGCGCCAGAGCCCCTGTGGCCATTTCATAGAGGTTGTCCGGGAGCTGGGCAGCGGGGACACCCTGCAGGTACAGCTCAGCACCAGCCTGCAGCGTGGCTTTCTGGCACCAGCCCTGCAGCTGTGGACTGTGGTGCCCGGCCTCAGCCTCTGCCTGGAGCACGTGGAGCGGCCTGGTGACTGCTTCTCTGGGCGTGTGCTCCAGGCCTCGCAAGACTGGTACCGCGACGAGGATGAGTACTCCCGCGTGTGGGAGCCACTCTGCAGCCTAGAGTCGGCCACCAATGCAGTTGCAGAGAACAGCTCCATCACGCTGCAGCATGTGTGCATCAACTGGGACGCGGAGCGCACCCCCCAAGGGCAGCTGCGGGGCACCTTCCTCCTGGACGCTGCCTTCCTCTGGGAGAGCTGCATCCATGTCAATTTCAGCTGCTGCTACCTCTGCATCCGGCTCGAGGGGCTCCAGGCCCCTTCTGCCAGGCCCAGCAGCCTCAGGTCCATCCTGAGCATCGATCCCCCTGGGTATGCCTGGGTAGCGCACGGGCTGACTGAGGACTTGGACCAGGAGGGCCAGGAAGACCGGCAGGAGGCCTTTAGGCGGGTGCAGTTCTTCATCCACCAAATGGCCATGGAGAAGGTTCCAGAAGAGGTGCTGAGGCCCGGCACTCGATTCACTGTGGAGGTGATGCCCAAGCAGCTTCCCGACCTGTGAGTGGCTTCGACCAGGCTTGTCCTGTGAGGCCAGGGCAGGTGTGGAAGGTGAGCATGGTCTCTTCCTGGGTGGGGGCCCTCTTGACTTCCCTGTGTCCCTCTCACTCCCAGGCGCAAGGAGGAAGCCATTCGTGGGCTGAAGAAGGCATCCCCCCTGGTGGTCAGCATTGCTCTGGGCCGGTCCAGCCCCAAGCCCCACCCCAGCTCACCCTCCTGCCCCCTCCCTGTCCTGCATGGGTGCTTAGGGAGGCCTGGTCCCCAGCTCCCAGTGGCTGCCAGCAGGCTCCTGGAGCTAGAGGCCTATGACATCCCCGGAGGTCACCACAAGTTGAATTCTGGCCAGAACGAGGCCGTCAGGAAGGCTCTGGAGAAGCCCTTCACAGTCATCCAGGGCCCACCAGGTGGGCCCACATGCAAGGGGAGCAGGCTGGGCCATGGGCCACGGGGATCCTGGGAAATAGGGTGGGCTCTGCTTACCCTGTGCTCTGACTGAAGGTACAGGGAAGACCGTGGTGGGCCTCCACATCATGTTCTGGCTGCATCAATCACACCAGGAGCAGGAGTCCACCAGCAGTAGTCCTGGTGGGGCAGGGCAGCCGAGGGGCCCACACATCTTGTACTGTGGCCCCTCCAACAAGTCAGTGGATGTAATGGCAGGTGTGCTGGGTACAGTGCATGGGGTGGCCAGGGGCTGCCTGCACAGAGGAACAGCCTAAGCTCACACCCCACCCACCCCCAGGACTACTCCTGAGCAGGAGAGCAGAGCTGCGGCCCCTGCGAGTGTACAGTGAGAAGTCCGAGGCCACTGAGTTCCCAATTCCAGGTGTGGGCCGCAGAGGCCTGCTCAACAAGGCCCACCAGGAGGGGAGGCCAAACCAGACCCTCAGGTGCGGCCTGTCTGTCCTTCTGAGCATGGGTGGAGGCTGGGCCTGAGCTGGCCCTACAGTGGACTGCAGTTTACTGAGGCTCTACCCTGCAGGAGCATCACCCTGCACCACCGAATCCGACAGGCTTCCAACCCATTTGCATCAGAGATCAGGGCATTTGACGCCCGGCTGCAGAGAGAGGAAGTCTTCTCTAGGGAGGACCTTGCCTTGTAAGTGGTGGGCTGGGAGGTAAGCCTCCTGCTGGGGCGTCAGGATGACAGGCTGTGGCCCACACAGGTACAAGAGCATCCTGGGGAAGGCGCGGAAGTTTGAGCTAGACCAGCACTCCATCATTCTGTGCACATGCTCCTGTGCAGCCTCAGCCAGCCTCCAAAAGCTGGACATCCGGCAGATCCTCGTGGACGAAGCGGGCATGGCCACCGAACCGGAGACCCTCATCCCCTTGGTGCGCTTCTCCAAAGCTGAGAAGGTGAGGGACAGTCAGTGGAGAGCCTGTGCCCCGGGCTGGAGGCCGAGGTGTGAAGGACAGCACTGAGCAGGGTCTGGAATGGCCCACAGGGTGGGGTACCTCTGGGCCAGGTCAGGACCATGCCCCTTGTTCCTCCAGGTGGTCCTGCTCGGGGACCACAAGCAGCTACGGCCTGTGGTCAAGGACAAGCAACTGCAAAACCTGGGGATGGATCGGTCTCTCTTTGAGCGGTACCACAGGGACGCCTTCCTCCTGGACACACAGTACCGCATGCACCAGGCCATCTGCACCTTCCCCTCCATGGAGTTCTATGGGAGGAAACTGAGGGCCTGGCAGGGCCTGAGGCGACCAGCCAGCATTCTGGGCTATGCTGGCAAGGAGAGCTGCTCTATCATTTTTGGCTGTGTGCAGGGCCAGGAGCAGAGCCTGCTGGTGTCCACAGATGAAGGAAATGAGAACTCCAAGGCCAACCTGGAAGAGGTGGCAGAGGTGGTAAGCATGAGAGAGACCCTCCCTGGTGCCCCCATGGGTCAGGACTGGGGTGTCTTCCTGGAGGAGGAGGAGGAGGAGGAATGAGGGAAGACTTCCTGGAGGAGGAATTGGGGTTAAGAAGGGCTCACTGAATGAGGGGAAGGAGGAGGAAGTGTCAGAGAGGCCTTCTAGGAGGAAGAGGGGCCAAGGGAACTTGAGGGAAGCTCATGTGCCCTGGGCCCAGATGGCACCATGGTCCAGCTCCACCTGCCACTTTGTCCGCTCAGGTTCGGATCACCAAGCAGCTGACCCTGGACCGGACAGTAGACCCCCAGGATATTGCTATCCTCACACCTTACAATGCACAGGCTGTAGCCATCAGCAAGGGCCTGGAGAGGGAGGGTGTCACTGGAGTAACTGTGTCCTCCATCACCAAGAGCCAGGGTGAGGTTGGATTTTGGGGAACCCACACCTGGGGGTCAGAGTGCAGTGGGTGTGGGGAGCACCTGCAAGCTCACCTCTCACCCCAGGGAGTGAGTGGCGCTATGTGCTGGTGAGCACCGTCCGCACGTGCCCCAGGAGTGATGTGGACCAGCGACCGACCAAGAGCTGGCTCAAAAAGTTCCTGGGCTTCGTGGTGGACCCCAACCAAGTTAACGTGGCCATCACCCGGGCCCAGGAGGGGCTCTGCTTGATTGGTGAGGGTGTGGGGGCCCAGGAGAGGACTGGGGCTGCTCCCTGTGGGCACCCAGATGGGCTGGAGCTGCTTTCCTCTGCCCGCAGGAGACCACATCCTGCTGTCCTGCTGCCCTCTCTGGCGCCGTCTCCTGGACTTCTGTGCAGCCCAGAAGAGCCTCGTGCCTGCTAGCCAGGTGCAGGTCCGAAGGAGGCCAGCAATGTCTTCCTGAAGAGTCCCTCTCTGCCTAGCTCAGGATATGCTGGTGGAGAGCATGGCCCTCGCCCTACAGTGGACTGGAGCCCAGGGCAGGTGGCCGTGTCAACTTGCCACCGTGGCTGCTGGGAAGGCCCAGGCGGCTGGCAGCAGCTGGTGTTGACCTCTTCCTGGGGGTGATCTTCCTGTTTGTGCCTGAACTTGGAAGGAGAAGAGGGACTGGAGTGAGCCCCTCTCTCTCTCTCTGCTGTGCTGCTCTCCCGGGATGGGACGTTGGGTGATAGGACAGCCTCTCGGCAGCCGACCATTGAGGCCATATTGGCAGGAGACACCCCTGTCACCGGGAGGCCTCAGGTAGGAAGGAAACCTCTTTGAGGCTGCATTTTGACCTTCAGACCCTCTGGGATCACCCTGGCATGGCATCTGCCTTCTTTTCTAGTTTCAAATACACCAAAGCCAGCGTCTTCTACTGGGACCACAGGCAGGGCCAGGACCTCCCTTGGAGATGGGCCATTTCTCTGCCCTCACTGCCACTGTCCTGTAGAGACCCCTGCCTGTCGGGGGAGGCCAGTCAAGCCAGAAGGCATACAACACTCCTGCGGGTGGGTGGGCCAAGGGCCAGGAGCAAGGTGCCCCAGACACTCTGGGCTGCCTCCACCCCAGCCACACTTGTCCAGGCCCAGAGCCCTCAGGACAACTTGCCTGGGGCCCTTTCTCTGCAGGGTTGAGTGGGTGCAGTCTCCCTGCTTGAGCTTGCCCCCACCCACCCACCCACCTGGAAGCAGCTCTCCTTTGTTCACCCCCTCTCCTGAGTCTTGAGGTGCCGCCAGCAAGTCAGCCGTCCAAGGAGGTCCAAGAGGCCTCCCCTCGCCTCTGCAGAGCCTTCTGTGGGAGGAGTGCCTGTCCACTGAGGTTTTCTACAATTCCAATTTTCAACCTTTTCTCAGATTTCACCTCATGATTAAATTTTTTAAATATATTTTTTGTTGTTGATGGAACTCTATTTTACTCATTTCTATGTGGTGCTGAGAATTGAACCCAGGGCCTCACACGTGCCAGGCAAGTGCTTTGCCACTGAGCCCAGCCCAGCCCCTCATGATTAAATATGAATGGTGTTATAAAGACCCCTCTGAAAGCTGCTCTCACTTCTGGGTGCTTTGAGGTTGGGCAGGGGCAAAAAGTGTTGCCCTTCATCTTCCTTAGGAGGTGGCTGTGGAGGTCACCAGGGGTTCCCAGTGGACAGATGCTGGACCTAGGAGCAAGTGGAGAGGATGGCAGCACCAAGCTTTATGACCAAGGGCACCAGCTGTACTGCCCGAGGTCGTCTGTGCAGGGACAATGGAGGAGGGGGACCAAGTTGGCAAGGATTGGGAGCCTTGTCCAGAGCTGCATGACCAGCCTCATGCTCGGTCCCCAGACTGGGCTGACCCAGACTAGCCCATGAGGCCAGGGGCCAGGTCCCTGCAGCTGTGGTCTGCATAGCACCCTGCCTTGTCTGAAGTTGCTCCTCAGGCCGTGGGCACCCCCAAACAGACCTGGGCTGTGACAGCATCCTACTGGTTTGTGGATGGCTCTTCCTGGCCTCCCCTGCACCCTCTGTACTGCTCTCCCTTGCCAGCAGAGAGATCAGATGGGTGGGATGTGGCAGAGAGAAGCTGGAGGGAAAATAGGTCCCCTGGAGGGAGGTGCCGTAGGAGGTGCTGCTTAGAGAACACTTCTAGGGCAGCTGTAAAAGAATTGCAGAAGCCGGGCACAGTGCCTGGGCCTGTACTCCCAGCAACCGGGGAGGCTGAGGCAAGAGGATCACAAGTTTGAGGCTAGTCTCAGTAATTTAGTGAGGCTTTCAGCAACTTAGCAACTGTTTCAAAAATAAATAAATAAAATAAGAAAGGCTGGGAATGGGGCTCAGTGGTTAAGTGCCCCTGGGTTCAATCCCTAATAAGACAATAACAACAACAACAAAAAACTATTGCAGAGTTTTGGGGTATCTCCTGAGATTGGTAGGTGCCCCCAGGCAGAGGCAATTGGACCTCACCAGCCATATTGGGCTTCCGGGGGAAGGGGTCTTGAAGACCAGGGGGAAGCCAGGACTGGACCACTGCCAGCAACAGGGTTTAAGGAGACCATGTTGGAGTGAGAAAGGTGTTCGGCTCCTGCCAGATACAAAGGTGGGAAGCCCCATGGAGTGAGTCTGCGGGAGGGAGCAGCCCAGGCGGGTGTACCCAGGGGCAGGACCTACTCAGGGTGGCTCCGCTCTGAGCTGTTGCCTCTGGGCCTGCTGGAGGCATGAGGCTGGGCCAGAGTGGGGGCCCAGGGCAGAGGGGCCAGAGATGGCAGGACCCAGGCAGCCCTCCAGTGGGCATGCCAGAGTACTGGACCCAAAGACACTTCCCTTGGCCAGCCCCTACCCAGGCCTCCCCTCTCCAGTGGCATGCTGACCTCACTCCACAAGCAGCACAGGAGCAGTGGCATGCTGACCCTGGACATCTGGGATGGCCTATCCCGTAGGACGGCCAGAGGCAAGTCCCCAAAGCCACATGATGCCAGAGTGACAGGCATGGAGGGCTCACAGGAACCATGGGTGGGCCTGCAGCTGGAGAGCCCTGGGAAGGGAGCTGGGCTGCTGAGGCCTTTCTGACCCCATTGGGAGCTGCCCATCCTTTGCAGCAAACCATCCCTTTGCCAATGGAAAAAGGGGTCCCTGTCCTTTACCATTTTAGCCCCTGCCAGACCTGAGAGCACTGATGTGCGTGGTGGGTGGGAAACTGGATGTGTGTGTGCTGGTGTGGCTCTGGTCCCTGCGGTCCGCCCCCGCCTCGCCTGGGTGCAAGGTGCACCCTGTGGCCCTGGAGGTGACCAGGCCTGCATCCACGTCTCCTGAGTCAAGTGGGCTGTGTTTGAGACCATCTTCTGGCTGCACCAGGGTCACACGACCAGGCTGGAGAACATGGACTCTCGAGGCTCCTCGGGTAACATAGGGGTCTGGTCACCTGCATAGGGAGAGACCACCAGCAGCTGGCAAGGAGGGTTGGTGGGCAGAGGGATGGCCACCCCACAGGAGCTATGGTCCTGGCTAGCATCTTGGGGAGGCTCCTGGTCAGGCTCCCTTGCCAGGACCCTCACCCACTTCGTGATGGGGGTACCGACGAACTTCAGCTTTTCTTGGGGAGAATATAAGACGTTTATCTTTTATTTTAAAAATAAAATGTGGGCTGGGGATGTAGCTCTGTTGGCAGAGTGCTTTCCTCGAATGCACAAGGCCCTGGGTTCAATCCCCAGCACCACAGAAAATAAATAAATAAAATAAAATGTCCTCTTGGTCTCAGGCACCCTGGCTCCAAGGAAGCTGCAATACTAGCGTGGGGGCTATGACTGCCCCCGGGGTGTCCAGACAGGACCCCAGGGTGTCACCCTCTCACGCAGCCCCAGCCTGCCAGGCAGGTGAGAAAGCAGAGACTGGTGTGGTGGTGGGGATGGCAGCCAGGTGCCAGGGGCTGGCACTTCTTGCTCCAGTGGCCATCTGTCCTGGAGGTCCAGACTGGGGCTCCCCTGGAAAGACAGCAGGACTAAGGGGGTCCTGGGGCTTGTGGGGTGCTGGACCATCAGGAAAACACTCATGGCTGCTGCTGCCTTAAAACCTAAGCCGGCTTGTTTAATTCTCTGTGTATACTCCTCTTTATTAGTGGATAAATATTAGAAAATCATCTCTCAGAAGGTGCGGTCAGGGACGAGCTGGGCTTGCCCAGCCGACTGGGGGCAGGCCCTCCCGGGGGCCCTGGAGTGGTCTGCAGGGTAAGGCTGTCCCGCCATGGTTCATACACCAGTGTGTAGCTCTCTGCCCTCTTGACAGTGAACTTGTAGGTGCGGTTGGGCAGCAGGTTGTGGACATCAAAGGTGCAGGTGGCCACAGGGATGATGCCACACTGCGTGCATTCCTGCTGTGTCCGTGGCTCCAGCAGCTTGAAGCGCAGCTCAAACTGCTCTGGCACCGCTGGCTGGATGGTGACAAACCAGCGCAGGCTGACCCAGTCCTGGTGGGCCACTGACTCCTTTCGGTCGAACATGACTGGCATCTTGGTGCTCAGCATGAGCCGGATGTGTGGAATCTTTGTGGCCCCAATGTCGGATACCAGGCGGTGCTTGATGTGCAGGCGCCCTGGCACCATCGTGGCCAGGAAGTTGTCCATGACAGCCGACAAGTCTGCCAGCCGCTGCTCCACAAGCCCCCAGCCAGCCAGGAAGGGCCGCGGGTCTGGGGACTCGAGCAAGGCATCCAGCTCTGCACGGCCACGGTCCAGCTGCTCCAGTAGGTCTCCCAGCAGCAGCAACTGGATCTTGGTCTGTGCTGTGCCCACCTTCTTCATGCGCTGGAACTTCCAGGGGTCAATGAGCTGGAACATGGTGTTGGGAAGCACCAGTGGGTTCTGGTCACCCAGGGCCAGGTGCTTGGGGAGGACTTCAATGTAGTAGGAGCACTTCTTGAGCAACTGCATGCGGGCATGGTGGCGCTTGAGCAGATGGGGGCTCAGGTCTGAGGTCAGGAACTCACGAAGCACATTGCGGTGCTCCATATAGGTCCTCCATGCTTCTGGCTCCAGCAGCTGCTGATCCTCCCCCTCTTCCACCTCCTCCGTGTCCAGGAAGGACTGTGGACTGTCCAGCCTCATCTTGTCTAGGCCCAGGCCCGTGACCTTGAAGTTCATGGTCTGGAGCTGGGGGTAAGGGCTGGCATGAGCTGCAACAGTCAGGCTGGCTTAGCCGCCCACCCAGGCCCTCTGTCCTCTGCCCTCTGCCCTCTGCCCCACACTGGGCTTCTGCCCTTCCCAGGGGCACAGCTTTTTGAGAAAAGGCTATCTCAAGGGCCTGACAGGAAGTCTGTGTAGCTGGACAAAAGTGGACGTTGGGGGCAGAAAACCTCTTACCAAGGGGGCAGTTAGTTGTCCTTTGAAGTGAAGAGTCAAGTCAGGGCTGAGAGAGTAGGCTGGGGTCAGAATGCCCAGGTGAAACCCCTGCCACCGACCAGCTGTGGGTCTGGTATGAGCTCAGCTCCTCATCTGACACAGGGAGAGTGCCCTAGGGCTGTAGAGAGGACTCAGTGACCCTGAGCAGTCCATGACTCTCTCTAGGGGCATTTGTGGTGCATCCTCACCTACTGGTTCTCCCTGAGGTTGCAGAGCAGAGGAGCAGGTCTCAACGAGCAGAGTGCTCTGAGGAATCAGCACTGAATTAGTCCTAGTACTGAGTCTTCCCGTACGGAGGCTGGTGGCACAGAAAAAGACCCACAAAAGGATAGGTCCTGTCACCAGCTTTCACAGATGGGAAGCCTGAGGCTAGAAATCTTGGTAGTTTAGTCTCCTTCCAGGTCTTAAAAAATTTATTTATTTATTTTGAGATGGGGTCTCATTATGTTGCCCAGGTTGGCCTTGAACTCCTGGGCTTAAAGTATCCTCCTGCCTCAGCCTCCCCAGTAGCTGGAACTACGGGTACTGCTCCTGGCTGCTTCCATGATCTGAACCATCAGCCCCAGAGTCTGCCCTCTGCTCCTCCCAGCTCAGGTTCCAGCTCTGTGTTGGTGGGGCTGGTGTACCCCATGGCTGGGTGCTGCCACAGGCTGGCCCTGCTGCCAAAGCTCTCTGGAGAAGAGGCCAATATCCCTGGCTACCCTCAGCTCCCAGCAACCCCTGAGCTGGGCCAGTGGCTTCAGCTGGCATCCCTGATGTCATAGCCTTCTGGAGTGAATGGATTACCTAGGAGCCAACTGACCCAAGGCCATACAGGTCTGTGGTCAGAGTGTGACCCGAGACAGCCTCAGTCCTTAAAGGCCTACCTTGCTCTTCCTGGAGCAAAAGAGCCAGAACAGACCCCTGGAGACACAGGGAGGGTTTCTGGGGTGAGATGCAAGCTGAGATCAGGACCCCAGGAGTCCTGGCTAGAACCCTGCTCTTGCTGCAGGCCAGCACACCTCACCACCTCCGTGCACAGCAGCCTCCCAGCTGGAAGGCTGCATAGGGCTGCCCATGAACTCTAGGAAGGGGCATCCCCAGACCTATCCTTCCCTACCATCCTGACCCCATTACGCCCCTGGCCACAGGCCACTTCCCTTAAACAGACTACCGGCACTCCAGGCATCTCCACCCTTGCGCACTCCCCTCGCCTCCCGGCCCCCGTGCCCACCTCCCGAGTCCCTGCACCTACCCCTCGTTTCCCAGAGCCCTCAGCCCTCCTCTCCAAGTGCCGCTGCCTCCCCAGCCTGCGCCTGGCTTCCCGGCTGAGCGAAGCCCTGCTGCCGACTGTCAAAGCCCTCCGCGCCGCCTCGGCCCCGCCCGCCAGCGGGTTGCCATAGGGACTGCAGGTCATTGTGACACCCCGCGCGACGGGATGCCTGCGACGGGACGTGAGGGTTGAGCGTAGACGCCGCGGGCGAGGGTGTTCAGCGCCCAGCGGACGGACGGAGAGCAGCGGCCCTCAGCCCCGCCCCGTGCGCAACGAAAGCCAGGCTTGGCGCGGGGTGCCCAACGCAACGCGGAGCCTGAGGCCTACCGCCTTCAGCTCGTGTCACTGCTCACTGCCCTCGGGGGGATCAGCACTGGCACCTGCGGACCCTTTGTGGTACGGGGAAGGGCACCTGCAGGAGGTCCCAGCCCTAGCACCGCCCTGGGGGTCTCCGAGGAATTCGGTCGAGGTGACCAGGAATTGGTGACGGGGTCACTTTAGCCAGCCGTCAGCAGGGCCAGGGGTGACCACTTCTCCCACGCAGGCTGCCTCTCCACAGGGTTTGCCCAAGCTTAGGCCATGTCTGGTCTGGATAAATGGGGTCTCCATTTAGCTCTAGGGAAGGTCTCAGGTCCCCATCCCATCCATACACCCTACACCCCCCACCTCCCCCACCTCCCCCCTCTAGCCTTCAGACCTGTGGGATCACCACCCATCCCCCTATTGCTGGGAAGACAGCCTGGGGTTTTTCTGGCAATGGTCTCAGACACCCAAAGGTGCACTTCGCCACTTCCTGCCCCCACATAGGAGCAACCCCTTCCAGGATAAGACTTTGTCCCCGACTCCTCTTAGCCTGTTCTGTGGCCACAGCCCTTCAGCTCCAGCTGACGCTGTTTTCTGGGGGTAGCTTTTCTGTCCATTGGTTTGCTGTGCCCTCCCAGCCTAAGGATGGAAGCCCAGGAACTGACTGGACAGGGGTGGTGGGTGCTGATTCTGTCCTTGCCAGGACACTAAAGAAGTCGGAGCAGGGGTCATTGTTGATTTAGAGATTCAAGGGAGATCTAGATTATTTGAAGAAAAGGCACTGCCAGAGCGGGGTGACTGCCTCTGGGAAGGGGAAGTGGGTGAAAATCAGCAGGAGGAAGACCTTCTAACCCCAGGCCTGCAGCTCTCCCCTAGAGGAGGAATGTGGGGACAGAACCCCCTCCTCTTCAGGCATGTCCTGATTTCTGCCCTCTCCTTGTCCCCCCCTCTTTTAAAATATTTTTTAGCTTTAGGTGGACACAGTATTTTATTTTATTTTTATGTGGTGCTGAGGATGGAACCCAGTGCCTCACACAGGCTAGGCAAGTGCTCTACCACTGAGCTATAACCCCAGCTCTCCAAAAACGCTTTTTGCTATTCCTAATTTCCCATCTAAATTTTTCCCTAATTTCCCATCTACTTTTTAATCAGCTTTTCATTTGAGATATGTGGATTGAGATATGTGGTTAGTAGGGACTAACAAATCCCACATACATGTACCCAGTGTCCACAGAAGGAGACCTGTTGGAAAGCTGTAGCACAGGATCACACTGGGACACTGATATTGACCAACACAGGGAGATCCACCAAAGGAACTCCTTTGTGACTCACCCACCCTTCCTTAGCCCGTGCAACCACTAACTATGATTGTGTCATTTTAAGAATGCTGTATAGGGGCTGGGGTTGAAACTCAGTGGCAGAGTCTTGCCTAGCACACACACAAGGCCCTGGACTGAGTCACAGTGCCTGCAGCCTTTGGGGTTAGCCTCTGAGGTTCAGCGTAGTTCCTGACTGTTCCGACTATCCTGTGCACTAACAGTTGCTCTGTCTCATTGCTGAGTGGTGTTCCGTGGCCGGGATGGCCCAGTTTGCTTACAGTCTTGTCTGACCTTGGGTGGGCAGTGAGCTGATGCTGGTGGAAAGTTTCCCTGGGAGCAGTGAGGTTCCACTCCTGGGGAAGGGGGAGCACACCCCAACCATAAAGACCCTTGAAGCTGTGCCCTCTGGATATGGATGGAACTCTGAGCTGCTGCAGCCAGCCTCAGCCAGACACCCAGGATGCTGCCCCTCACACCAGCACACTGATGATGAGCAGCTTTTGCCCCCTCCAGGGACCTCCACCCTCGAGGGCAGCAGGGCAGGAGCTCCAGCCTTTCTCTTGTGGCACTTGCAGGGCGTGGCAGGGAAGTGCCGCTCCCTCCCGCTGGGCCTGCAGAGCACTTGACTAGGGCCGGCGCCTGCCGTGGCACAGCCCACTCAATCGCCTGGAGCTTGTCCTCTGCTGCAGCCCCGCCCAGCTGCTCTCAGCACAACTGGACATCACAGAGGTCCTCGGGAGGGGCTACGGGTGCTGCCCCACCAGTCATTTATCCAATCTAGGAAGCAGGCGGGGAGCTGTGTGCCTTGTTTAGGGACCCTCTGGAGTGACCCTGTCTGTCACCCTATACCAGGTGCCAGCTAGGGACCTGCGCAGGAAGTCCGCCCAGCGGTCCCACAGGCCCTTCCAGTTTCTCCTTCGCACTCTGATGGCTTGGCACTCGGCCTCCTCTGCTGGGAGGCCCTCGGCCGGGTGTGCTGACCCTAGGGCTGCCCCATGCACCTCCAGCGTCAGCCGAGCCCGACGCCCCCCAGGGGCGCGGAGCCCTTCCTCAGGAAGCGTCTGGCCTTCCTGTCGTTCTGGGACAAGATCTGGAGGCGGGTGAGCCAGAGGACAGCATCCCCGGGCCCCAGGGCCCTGACGCCGCCGTCGCCGGCCCAGAGCCGTAGCCCCCCGCCAGCCCAGCGACCGAGCCCCCGGCCAGCCCAGCGCCCTAGCCCGCCGCCGGCTCAGCGACCGAGTCCCCCACAGAGCCCTGAGTTGCGCTCTGCGCCCCCCGCGCAGCTCTTTCATGCGCTCTACGACTTCACCGCCCGGTGCGCGGAGGAGCTGAGCGTCACTCGCGGGGACAGGCTCTACGCCCTCAAGGAGGAGGGCGACTATATCTTCGCCCGCAGGCTCTCCAGCCCGCCCAGCACCGGGCTGGTGCCCATCAACTACGTTGCCAAAGCCACCCCTGAGATGCTCTCAGACCAACCGTGAGTACTTGGGCCTGAGCCCCAGAGTCTGTATAGGTCTGGGGAGTGGAGTAAGACAGGATTTTAAGTGGGAATGTATGCATGTTCTCTGACCCTCCATGAGGTGCCTGTTGCACCAGGATGAGCAGGCAGGTGAGCTGGCCACTGTGAAACAGATTAACCGCACTTCTTAGAGGGAAGCACAGGAGTAGCAGGTCCAGGTGATGGACAACAGGTCAGGTGCTGAGCATGGCAGCACTCCAAGACCCTGCCCTCATGCAGGGATCCACTTCACGAGTGTTTACTGAGTGGCCCCTGCTTAGAGGGAAGGGCTTGGGCTCTGATATGTGCCAGTTGATTCAGGCCTCACACTATTCCAGGAGCTCTTCGGAGGGCTTCAGGTTCCAGGTGTCCATGCAGGGACCCCTGGTACTGTAAGGGCACTATACCACCTGTTCACATTCTCCAAACCACCCAAGCGGGGTCCAGACATGCCCTGGCTTGTTTAGGAAGAAGGTGCAAGGGGGAATGGATGAATTCCTGGGGTCCCCAGGGCTGGTACAGACCACCAGTGGCAAGTGGCCAGTGTGGATACCTGGTTGTTTGCACAACACTCTGGGATTTGGAGGGCAGTTGCTCTCCTGGTTGGGTCCTCAGAGAAGCCCAGGCTGAGGGTTCACTGGGCTGCATGCAGAGACTAAGCACTCCTGTGTGCCAGCTCCAAACAGGGCCTATGTGATGGACACAGTGCTGTGGCGTCAAGTATTGGACCCAGGTCCTAGGGTGTGGTTCCTGTCTGCCTTTCCCCTAAATGCAGTTGGTCAGCCCAGATTTTGTGGCTATTGCAGTCGCCATTATCAAGATGTGGCAAGCTCTGGCCCAGTCTGGGGATCCTGGGAGGTTTAGATACTTCCTTCAGCACCAGCAGGTGGGGAGGGTCTTTCATCAGGCACATGCTGGGATGAACAGGTGGAGAACTGGTGGGAAGCAGGTCCTGCTGGGCCTTGGGCAGCTTCCCCTGCTCCTAGGCTCAGCTAGTCTGAGCCCTGGGCCTGGTCTCTGCAAACCAAGTTGTGTCAGCAACCTCCAGCCTTCTGGGGGGCCCTTAGTGTTCAGCCTCCTGGGAGATTTCATGTGACAGGTGAAGCTAGAGTCACAGGAAGGTGCCTGATGAGGGGCTCCAGCCCTCACCCATGCCAAGGAGGCAGGTCCCAGGTCTCCCTGTTCTGAAGGGAGAGGGTTCACAGTCAGTGGATATGGAAGACAGATCCTGTGAACAGCTCCTGGAGGCTGCTGGCACGGCAGGCAGGCAGGGAAGGGCGCCTGGTGGGCAGGGCTGCTCTTGGGGAGAGCTAATGATTGCCTGAGCCTGGAGATGAAAGGCCTGACCACACTTGTGGCATCATTACTCTAGCACCTGGCTCCGTGTCCCAGAGAGACCTTTACCTCTCAGGGTGCACAGGGGAGTCCCAACTGCATTTGCAAGGGTCCTGACGCAGGCTCCTGGAGAAGGCTGGGGACATGTTGGGGAGACCCCCTTTCTCCTGGCCCCCACATCCTTCTGTTCTGGAAAGGAATGCCAGAGGCCTTCACCCACAGAAGGTCTTGCTGGCCTGCTGGTGGACCTCCAAGGCAGGGGCTGTATTCAGGAAGCATTCAGTAGAGCCAGCCAGTCTTGTGGGCTGTACCTTTGGCTTCTCAAATGAGTTTGTGGTCTTCTCAGAGCCTGCTGCATGGCCAGTCTCAGGAGGGTCCAGCCCAAATTCCAGCCTTGTCCTTGATTCTGTGCCCTTCCCTCTGACTTCAGCCCAGCCCCTTGCCCTGGCCAAGCCAGTTCCCTCACCCATGGCTCCCCAGGGTAGGGGTGCAGGCTCCTCTGGTCCCATGTGGGCTGCTCTGAGTCGCACTACGGGTCCTCCAGGATCCCTTCTGACCCTACTCTCTGGGTGGTCTCAGAGCTGGCCCCCATGCCCCTGGCTCACTGTGCTTCCTGCATCTGGGTGAATGAGATCCCGTGCTCACAGGACTGTTCCCACGTGGCTGTGCCCCCACGGGGCAGGGCAGCATGCTTCTCTTGGCTGGGTCCCTGGAAGGTCCCAGAAGTAGGAGGTCGAGGTGGGAAGCTGAGCCAGGTGTGGATCCCCACCTGGACCCTGGACAGCAGAGACACCCAATGGGGAGGAGGGCTGGGAGCTACTTCTCCCTCCCAAGGATGTCACTGGCTCCCAGGAATGAGGGGACCACACGGCGTGACTTAAACGACTTAGGAGATGGCCCCTGACCTCTAAACTCAAGTTTGTGGACTCCTGTGTCTAGAAATCTGAGGAGTGGGCTGGGATTGTAGCTCAGTAGTAGAGCACTCACCTAGCATGTGTGAGGCACCACATATAAATTAAAGTCCACCAACAACCCAAATAAATGAATAAATAAATAAATCGAGGAGTGGGTGCCGGGGAGCCCCTGTCCCCTGGTGTTCACAGAGGCCCAAACACCTACCTGGCTCAGAGGGGAGCGTTCTACGGACAGAGGTCAGGTAGCTCTGGGCCACCTTCCCTGGGCAGGACCTCGAGAGTGCAAGATACTGTGAGCTTCTCCTAAATCCCTCACTGGTTGTCTCTCCCGACCTGCACAACCTAGCTCACGTCACCTGCTCTAGGAGCTCCCAGTCCCCATTAAGCCACCTCCCATGGCACCATGCCCCGTCAGATGGCACCCAGGGTCGTCTCCGGTCATACTGGCAGCTCAGAGGGTGCTACTGGGGCAGTTTGTTGGGGACCTGTTCCTGTGAACCCCCAGAGGGGATCATCAAAGTTTCAAGTTTGGTGTGTTCAGCCTGTGGCCAGGGCTGATGGTTAGCCTGTGGCAGGGACTAGTGGTCACTTGATGGGCAGGGAATTGGAGGTCATTTGTAGCAGAGTTAACTGAGAGCTAGTGGTCCAGGTGAGTGAACAGTCTCTCCTGTGGGAGTCAGTGTTCAGTTCACCTGTGGTGGCTGAGTCAGCCCCGTGCCAGCCTTAGTGGTCCCCTTTCCAGCTCTGAGGACTCTTGAGGTCAAGCAGGGGACAGGGGCTGGTGGAGACCCTGATTTGGGACCCCAGATTGGGCCCTGGTTGTACCTTGTCCCCAAGAGATGTCAGGACAACTGTGGCCTGAGGCCTGGCTGGGGTCACACAGTGTTGGACTTGCAGTGACCTTGCCTACTGCTTGCAGCTGGTACTTCTGCGAGATCAACAGGACCCAGGCCCAGCAACTGCTCTTGTCCCCTGCTAACGCTCCAGGGGCCTTCCTCATCCGGCCCAGCGAGAGCAGCCTTGGAGACTACTCACTGTCAGGTACAAAGGCCGTGCCTCATGGCTGTCCCACAGTGGGGTGCTGCTCAGCCCCATCAGCTAGCACCTTGGAGCTGGGGTGGCGGGTCCCCAGGCAGTACCAGCCTCTTTACCCATGCCTGGAGAATGTCTGTGTCCTCCCCTCCCTCTTTCCCTTCCTCCTCCCTCCCTTCACTTAATCATGGACTCCTTCATCCAATAAGAACCTATCAAGCACTTGCTCTGTGCCTCCAGAGCTCCACACTGCCTCTGCCCTGCAGCTGCCACACCCACCCCTGCACCCAGGGCTGGCCACCTCAGGAACCCCGGACTGGTGTGAGCCAGGCCACAGGAGAGGTTGAGGTGGGGACACCTGCAGCAGAGTCCCCAGTGTCCATCTCTGTCTCCCAGTCCGGGCCCAGGCCAAAGTCTGCCACTACCGCATCAGTACAGCCCCGGGAGGCAGCCTCTACCTGCAGGAGGGCCAGCTCTTCCCCAGCCTGCAGTCTCTGCTCGCCTACTACAAGGCCAACTGGAAGCTGATCCAGAACCCACTGCTGCAGCCCTGCGTGCCCCAGGTGGGCCTCACTGGAGCCTGTTCCTGGGAGCCACCAGGACTCAGTCTCAGAGTCGCTCAGCCAGTTCCTGGGCCTGCCCCACCTGGGGGCAGTGAGAGCCCAGTGGCTTCTGTGCCCTCCACTTGGGGTGGCACTCTGGCTGTTGGAGGAAAGATGTGGGGGATCACTGTGGGGGGTATGGGTGCACCCCATTCTGCAGGGCAGGAGGCAGTGGCAGTGACCAGTCGAGGAAGGCACCCACAGCTGTCCCAGGCCCTGAAGGCAGAAGTGTTGGGAGGACGTGCTAGCCCTCCCCTGGGGCTGCATCCTGGAACTGCACCAGAGCTGTGCTCCAGGGCAAGGGCAGAGCCCTCTGGTTTCTCTGGTCTCATAACGACAGCCCGGTCAGGAGCAGTAATGAATGTCTGTGGACGGATGTCCGGCCGGCTCAGGAGAAGGTGCCACTTAGGTCCCCACAGCAATTAGCTCCTGCATCTCAGGGCCAGTCTTACCAAAGGCCAGCGTGGGTTTCCCTGTGTTCTAGTCCAGGCCTGGGGCGAATGAGTCTAGGAGAAAAGAGATGCCCAAGACCTGATGTGGGGGCTCTGTGCAGGACAAACCAGGAGGCAGGGCCCTGCCAGAAGCCCACCCTGCCCAGCCCTCCTGTCCACCTTGCCAGGGGAGTGGCTGGCAGGGCACTGAGCTGCCTTCCCTGCAGAGGCCCCCAGCACAGGACAAGTGGGAGCGACCTCGCTCAGAATTCGTCCTTGGGAAGAAGCTGGGTGAAGGCTACTTCGGGCAAGTGTGGGAAGGCCTGTGGCGGGGCTCTGTGCCCGTGGCAGTCAAGACCATTAAGTCAGGTGAGGCCCCCGTCTGAAGCCAGCCTGGGGCGGCAGTGGGGGTGGCATGGGTGGTCCTGGTGCAGTGTCCTCTCCTGCAGCCAACGTGAAGATGGCTGACCTGGCCCAGGAGATCGAGGCGCTGAAGACCCTGAGGCACGAGCGGCTCATCCGGCTGTACGCGGTGTGCTCCGATGGAGAGCCTGTGTACATCGTCACGGAGCTCATGTGCAAGGGCAGTCTGCAGTCCTATCTGGGCAGTGAGTACTGCCCTGCCATGCTGGCCATATCCTTCTGGTTGAGTGTGGATGATGCCCTCCCCTCTGCATGGAGGCTGTCCCTGGGGCCCTGGGTGGCAGGCCATTGGTGGTGGGCCAGGCCTCTTTATTGAACATGTGTGGCCCAGGCTGCAGACACCAGTTCTGGTTGGGTCTCTGGCCAGCAGGGAGTCTGGAGCCAGGATCTGGGCTGGGGCTGGGCTTTGCTGAGGGACAATCAGAGACGTGTGTTTCTGAGGCTGGGCCTGGAGTCTACCGGGAGCAGGGGTCCCATATGGGTTACCAGCTCTGTATAAGGTCTATGGACCCAGCCCAGCCCCTGGGCACCCCATCCTCCTCTCTGAGTCTCCTCTACCCTGGAGTCTCAGGGTTTTGACTCAGTGGCCAAGAAACAGCTTGCATCGAGCAGTCACATGGAGGCACAGGACCTGCTCTTCCTGTCCTGCTCACTGCCCACTTTGGCATTACTGGGCTGTTCTCATGCCATCTTAGAGAACAGGAGACTGAGGCTCGGAAAGGTCAAGAGGCTTGAGCAGGCATCTGCCTGCCTGACTCTCATGGGGCCCGTTCTCTAGCCTTTGGTCCCTGAGCTGCTTTCCCTTTGCAGGCCCCGAGGGCCAGGCCCTGAGCCTGCCGCTCTTGCTGAGCTTCGCCTGCCAGGTGGCCGAGGGCATGGGCTACCTGGAGGAGCAGCGTGTGGTCCACCGGGACCTGGCTGCCAGGAACGTGCTCGTGGGCAATGACCTCACTTGCAAGGTGGCTGACTTTGGCCTGGCCCGGCTGCTCAAGGTCAGTGGGCATTCTGGACTCCTGAGCCGACGGGCAAGGAGGGCACTTCTGCGCCTGCCCCACCACTGGCCTCCTCTCACTCCCCAGGATGATGTCTACTCCCCAAGCAGTGGCTTCAAGATCCCTGTCAAATGGACGGCACCTGAGGCCGCCAACTACCGTGTCTTCACCCAGAAGTCAGACATCTGGTCCTTTGGCATCTTGCTCTACGAGATCTTCACCTACGGCCAGTGTCCCTATGAAGGTGTGCAGCCTACCCAAAGAGAGCCAAGGCCTCTTCTGGAAGAAGTTTGATCTGAGGGAGGAGGCTCATCCGGCCCTGGGAGGGCTGAGCCCTGGAGGGCACCTGGCTTCAGCCTGTGCTCTGAGGGCTGGAGGGGCTGGTGGAGGGCAGGCTGCTAGGCTGGGCAAGGTCTCCACAGCGAACCCAGACAGAATCAAGGTAGCTCCCACTCCATATCCACCCCCCTCCCCAGGAATGTCTAACCAGGAGACACTGCAGCGGATCAGCCGAGGATACCGGCTGCCGTGCCCAGCCGCCTGCCCAGCGGAGGTCTACACACTCATGTTGAGGTGCTGGAAGGACAGCCCTGAGGAGCGGCCCACTTTTGCCATGCTGTGGGAGAAGCTGGGCACCATGCACAGGCGCCTCCACCTGGCCCTCTTGTGACCAGGGTCTGGCCATGGGTGGTGGCCAGGGCCAATGCTCTCTGCAGGGTGACCCCAGGTCAAGGCTGCACAGCTGGGAACCACACCAGCCACTCCAGCTGTGGGCCTCCTGTGCTGACACGTAGGGACCTGGACACCTGCAGATGGAGCTCAGCCACCCACCCCCACCCAGATGGCGGAGTGTCCTTTGCCTGGTGTGGCCTGTGTGCTTGGTGTCTCCAGGACAGAGGAAGCACAGAGTAGAGCCTCAGAGACACTGGGTGGAGAGGCCGCAGCTGGCCTTGTGCGGGTCCTCCTTGACCCCCTCCCAGGGTGAAGGAGGGAAGATTCCCCCACGTCCCACTGTGAGTTTAAGTGGCCAGTGCTGGGGCCCCCAGGCAGACCCAATGGCACATGTGTGCACATAGGGCTGGCACTGTCTCCTGCCCCCTGTAGGCACTGGCAAACCTGGCACATGTGGCTACACCCAGTAAAGATGTTCTGATGGACTCAGACATGGGCATGGATGTGTTACACGCTGACCCCCAAGCCCAGAATCAGGCGCTGCAGCTGAAGGAGGTCCATCCTGCTAACAAAGGTGGAAGAGAGAGCAGAACCCCCAGGACACCCTGGTGCCCCAAGTGAGCAGCCACAGAGTGAACTCTGTGGATGTTGGCAGGAACTGACAGGCTGTAGGTGTCAGTCACAGCCCTGCTCTGGGCTGGAGCAGAGCCAGTGGGCTGGGCTTGAGGTGGGAAGTCTCAGGACCCAGGAGGACAGGCTGGGTTGCTGGTGGACAGCATGAGACTGTTTCTAGGGCAAGCGACCTGTTCCCAGGATGGGCCGTGGGTGGAGGCGGGGTGGGCGGGGTGGGGCAGGTGCTGTGTGTGTGCTAGCTGCCAGCTGCCAGCCCACTCCAGGGAAGACCAAATCCCAGATGGGCATACTCTTGTCGGGGGTGGGATTCTTTGGGAACGAGGAGCTGGGCAGGGCCGTGTGGCTGGCCCTTGGCTACCCCACACCACAGGATACCAGGGGTGGCACACAGAGGCTGGGGGTTTCATCCAGGGTCTCCTAAGATCACCCTCTGTCCCTGGGAGCCCAGGTTTGCAGCTGTGCCCCTAAGGCTGTAGGGACAGAAAGACAGCTTCAGCTCACCATCTCCTAGAGGGACGGAGCTCAGGCTCAGCTCTGAGGCTGGTTTGCTCATTATCACTGATCACAGGCCATGCCCATGTGCTGGCATAGGAGGGAGCTGGGAACAGGAACCCCTCTGTGCGAAGTGACCACCCCCTAGGCAAAGCAGTGGCTCCGCAGGGCTGGCACAGTTGGCCTCCTGGAGGGAGGCAGAGTGGTCCCAGGGGACCAAGGGCAGGGCAGCACGTGCAGAGGAGAGCCCTGGAGGCTTGTCATCCTGGGGACGCAGCTGAGCCTGGCTGTGCTGGGTGGAAAGGGGAGATCTAGGTGCCTCGGAGACCACACTGGGTTCCAGCCCTGTGGGTGGCAGCAACAGAGGGGTTTGGGCTGAGCCCTTTTGGGGCCCCCACTCCTGACCTCTGGGCCATACTTCTGCCTGGGCCTGCAGCTCCCACCCCCTCCACCCCAGGAGGGTGGGGCACTGGGCTAGAGAGGCCAGGCCCTGAGCCAAAGTCTCAGGCACCTCCCCAGCACATAGTCAGGGTGGCCTGGGCTCTGGGGTGGCTCAGCCTGTTTCTGGAGTTTGGGGATCTGGGCTGGCACTTGTTCTGGGATGGGAGGCCTCTGCAGGAGGCCATCCCACAGAGGCAGGTTTGTTTGTGGCCTGGGCACATTCCTGGGTGTCCTGTCAGCCATGGGTTGGGCAGGTTGACCCTTCTGGGTCCCCAGCAGGGACTGGGGATTCCTGCTTCCTGGTAAATCTTGGAATCACCCACACATTTGTCCAAGGACTCGCAGAGGCTTCCGGACACACCTCAGATCCCAGGCTTGAGGGCACTGGAGCAGGCAGGGGCAGAGGCCGGTGTGCAAAATCTGTGTTCCCCGGGCCAGCCGGACACCCAGCTGGCCTGACCCCTGGCCAGCCGGACACCCAGACACGCCTCCCCTTGACGTCCTTCCCATCCTCGTCTGACCTCTGACTTCAGTCCTCTGCAGCCCCTTCCTCACCTTGGAGAAAAGTGAGCTGGGCTGCCTGAGCTGTCCATGAACCTGCCAAATAATCCACATTCCTCCTGTTTGTCTCAGATGAAGTGGGGTGGAAGTGCCATTATTTCTCTTAAAAAAATCTATGTCTAAAGGCTGAAGTGTAGCTCAGAGCACTTGCCTGGCACAGGTGAGGTCCTGGCCTTGATGAAAAGTTCCCATCAGCTCAGCCCGTGATGCCCCGGTCACTCCTCACAGACTTGGTGACTTCCTCTCCCCACTCCCTCCTGCCCCCTTCACAGCGTCCTCCGAACCCCTTTTTGGGAGGTACTCCTGGAGGAGTCTGCAGGGTCCGCAGGTTAGGAAGACGGTCTGGGTCACCCTGGGGGGAGGGAGCAGGGGCAGAGTGTCAGCCTCACTGCGGGGCCGGGTGGGGGGCTGGGTGGTGGGAGGCTGAGGGGTCACAGGCAGGCTGCTAGGAAGGGGGGGGTGAGGCCAGGCAGGGTTGGGGGGGTGCAGAGAGGGAAGAGGGTTCCCTGGCAATGAGGTGCTTCCAGGCCGCAGCTCATGGTCTTTGGACGCCCCCATGTGTCCTTGTCGGGAAGGGCACAGTGCCTGCTTCCTCAGCGGAGGGTCTAGGGTTGCACCCTCCTGGTCCCTTGGCCCTTCAGGTCCCCATCCCCTGTTGGTCTCCCAGCTGCCTGAGCCCTGGCCCAGCCTTCCTCTCCAGGGTGGCTCTGCAGGACGGACTCTCTGTCCTCACAGGGCGGGCCAGAGCTGCCGGCACCCCCACTGACTGTATGGACACCCAGGCCTGCTGCTCTTGGCCCACAAGCCTCACCCCTGGGCCCCTCCCCGCCGGCGGCCTCTTCCTTGAGTCCACCTCAGTCCCCTCTTGCTTCCTCCCAAGGGTGACCCAGACTGTGGGGGCTGCCCACGGAGGTGCCCCCTGCAGCTCCCTGCGTTAGTCTGTGGTGAAGAGGCAGCTGGCCACCTCCAGCGATCTGCCCACCTCCAGCAATCTGCCCACAGCCCTCACTGATGCCTTCTCTGGCCCCCTCCTACTGCCCCTGGGACCCAGGACTCACCCCCAAAGGTCCCTGGCTCTGCTGACACCTGCATGAGATGTCCTGGTCCATGGGTGGCTCCGCCTCCCTCCCATGTGGCTGCTGGGCCAGCAGGTGGGCATGTGAGACGGGTGGGGCTCCAGGGTGGAGCCTGGGAGAGGCCAGCCCCAGTGGGTGCGGTGTGGCTGGCCTGTCTGGTGATGAGGAAGTGAGTGGGGTTGGCCTGTCAGGGACAGCTTTCTGCCCTTCCCAGCTCACAGCCCTGTCCTGCTACTGTGCCTGCTATGGTGTCCCGGGACCAGGTCCACCTAGGCCCCAAGTATGTGGGCCTCTGGGACTTTGAGGCCCGGACAGATGAGGAGCTGAGCTTCCGGCAGGGGGACGTCTTCCACGTGACCAGGAAGGAGGAGCAGTGGTGGTGGGCCACCCTGCTGGACTCTGCAGGTGCAGCCCTTGCTGAGGGCTATGTGCCCTGCAACTACCTGGCAGAGGAGGAGGCCGGGGAGTCTGAGCCGTGAGTGTCCCTGGGCTGTGAGGGCTCGTGGCAGGGCAGGCAGATGTGTGCAAGAGTGGGCAGGGCACTGGGGGCCTGGGGTAACTGGGAGTGTGAAAGACCCTGGCTCTGTCCTTCCTGCATCCTATGATGGGCCGTGCGTCCAGATGGGCCCTGTCTCTGGACCCTCCTGTCCTGGCACTTGGGAGAGCTGGGGGGGTGTGGCTCTGTGATATTTGGAGACCATGCTTCCCTAGGATACCCCACATCCACTCTCTGGTCATGGGAACTGCTCTGCTGGACCTGGAGAGGACAGAAGGGTCCAGGGTGGGCTTTTGGGGGACTGGTAACCAGTGGCAAAGTCTATGAGGGAGTCCAGGGCTCTGGGTGTGAAGTCTGCTCACTTTCCCGACAGCCGGAACCAGACATGCAGCCTAGTTATGGGAGCAGGAAAGCACCTCGGCACACCCATTGGCCTGCCAGGGCCAGGTATGGGAATGCGTCTGTGAGGTGTCCCCTCCCAGCAGCCACGCTGGCTGTCCCTGTTCCCACCACAGTTGGGTGCCCAGGAGGCTTTGATGGATTACAGGGCAGCTGAGGTGGGTACGTCCACAGTACCGTGGCTTCTGGGGTGCACTGGGGCCCCCTCCCTGAGCAGGGCCAGGCCAGAAGTCTCCATTGGCAGGGCTGATGGGGACATGTGGTCAAACAGAGACCCCAGCTGGATCCACTCACCTTGGGAAATCACCTTAAAGGCCACTTGGACCTGGTCTTTCCAGCGCCCTTCAAAGACCTCCCTAACAGGACAGGTCCCTGCTGCCTGTGTTTTTGAGAGCCCAACTCTCCTCGGCACCCACATTGAGCACCTACTGCATGCAGAAGATTGGGAGTATGCCTAGGGAGATGCAAAGCAGTGCATCGAGCTGCAAGTGGGTCATCTCAGAGGCAGAGGGTGTGAGACGTGAAGGGTTGTAGGGTCCAGGTGGCCAGCACACAGGTTCAGTAGCCCTTAGGCCCAGGACCCAGCACGCATGAGGTGTGCAGAAGAGGCAAGGTGGGCAGAGGGTAAGCACTGAGGAGATAAAGTTTCATAGCAAATGAGGGGTCGACCCCTCGGGGCTCTGGGCCAGGGGTGTCCTCAGGGTGGGCCATGGCTCTTGAGGGAGTCAGTGTCGCCCAGGGAAGGGCAGAGGTCACCTGGGAACTCTGAGGGCCCCACCCTGCAGTCCACAGTCCAGGGCTTGTCCATGCCCTCATGCTGAGAACCAGTATGTGCTGTGGGAGGGTACATGTGAGCAAAGCTACAGCCGTGTCAGTGTGTCTGCTTGTGTGTGCTTATGTGTGCATGAATGTGCAAGTGCATCTATGCACACGTGAGCTGAGCGCACACACGCTGTCGCATGTGTGTGCGCCCTGGTGCACTGTGAGCACACTGTGGTCACGTGTGCACGTGTGTGAGTGCAATGTAAATGTTGTGCACATGAGTGTGTGTGCTCAAGTGCTGTGTGTGCCTGGGAGCCCTGCTGCTCAGCTGAATTCCTAAGGCTGGGGCTGTGCCTCTGTGTGCTAGTCCTGCAGCAGAAGGACCACAAGCCTACTGGGCGTTCTGACCACAGACAGGGCCTTGGGGCAGGATGGGAAGTGCCTACCCTTCTCCTGCCTGGGTCATTGGTATCCAGAACCAGCTACTGGGGACTGTGTGGGTAGAGGCCTCTGCAGGGTCCGGGCAGCATGGGAGGGCAGCTTGTTCAGGGCTGGGATACGGGGTGGGTGGGGTTGGGTCAGCTGAGACACAGGCTGTCTCCTCCCCTGCAGGTGGTTCTTTGGCCAAATCTCCCGCTCAGAGGCCGTGCACCAGCTACAGGCGGAGGGCAACCCCACCGGTGCCTTCCTGATCCGGGTCAGCGGGAAGCTGGGAGCAGACTACGTTCTCTCTGGTACAGCCTTCCTAGCCCTCCACTCGCCTGTGCCTGCTTGCCAGGGCTCCTTGGCTCTAGGCCCTCCTGGCCATACACACCCAGCTGCCCTTCGACTTCGAGGTGTGGGACATCTGGTGCTCACCCAGGCAGCTCCGAGCCTCTCCACCTGCCTCCTTTGGGGCAGAAGCCAGAGTGACTCTCACGGATGGGAGAAAGCTCTCTTGAGGGCCTTTCCTGCTGGCCTTGCCTGTGGCCGTCCACTGTTGGGAGCATTGACCCACAGGTGTCCGGCTCTGCAGGGGTGTGTGGGGAGCAGATTAGCCTCCGCTGGCTCTGGAATCTTAGTGGGGCTGGGAGTGTGGGCAGCCATCATCCAGGCAGAGTTGGGAGGTCATCCTGGGGCAGGGCCCAAGGAGGGTGAGTGCTGTCCAGCAGCGACCGTTAGACCCTAGGCCCTTGGAGCAGGTGGGGTGGGGAGCACGCAGGGTGGGGACAGGCTGATGGCTTCCTCTGTCCTGCCACCCAGTGCGGGACGCTCAGGTCGTGCGGCACTACAGGATCTGGCGGCGCTCTGGCCGGCTACACTTGAACGAGGCAGTGTCCTTTCCCAGTCTGCCTGAGCTCCTGGACTACCACAAGGCCCAGAGCCTGTCCCATGGCCTGCGGCTGACCATGCCCTGCTGTAAGGTAGGCCCCTGTACTTCCATGGTGTGGTGGCTCAGGGCCAGGCAAGGTACAGTGCAGAGCACGGGTAGAGTGGGACCAGGAGATGCCCCCCTCTCCTGGTCACTTTTATAACCTGACCCACCAGAGGTCAGCTGAGCTCCTGCTGGGTCCTGGCTCTGGGAAGCCAGGGAAGAAGGGTCACCTTGGCCACTGGCCTCAGGAGAGTCACTGGTGGGGGCAAGAGAGAGACATGTGCATGGGCCACTCAGACTCCTGAGCTGCCCCAAGGTTAAGGATAGACCAAGGCTCTTCCTGAGTGCAAGCCAGTGGCAGGGCCAGTGTCCCCTCCCTTCCTGTGCCTCCTGCCTGTCCCTCCAGCACGAGTCGGAGCCCCTGCCCCACTGGGCCAACTGGGAGAGGCCAAGGGAGGAGTTCACGCTCTGCCGGAAGCTGGGCGCTGGCTATTTTGGGGAGGTCTTTGAAGGGCTCTGGAAAGACCAGGTCCGAGTGGCCATCAAGGTGATTTCCCGAGGTGAGTGGATCCAGCTGGGGGCTCTGTTTACCACATGTCCCCATCAGTCCTGCCAATGGAGACTTCTAGCCTCGCCCTGCTCAGGGAGGGGGCCCCAGTGTACCAGCTGGGGGTACCTGCAGCATGCCCGAGGGGTGCCACCTGTGTCCTCACCTGAACACACTGACCACAAAACAGAAGGCTGAATTCTCAAGGTAATGGAAAGCCACTCAAAGGCATGACTGGAAATCTGAAAAGGCCCACCTGAAATCTGCCACAGTCCGTTTGGACCCCACCCTGAGGAATCAGGGCCTGACCCAGGAGGACCTGGGAGTGTCCAGCTCTGAGGCTCTGGCTCAGGCAGGGAGGGACGGAAGCAGACGGGGCCCCCAAGGCCTGGGGTGCTCGGGGCCTGACTGTGGAAGTCGGTGTTTCCTGAGCGACCCTGCGGGGGCTGGGTCTCTTGCTGGGAACCTCTGTGAGGGATGTGCCACCAAGGCTGTGCGTCCCCAGACAACCTCCTGCACCAGAACACCTTCCAGCGGGAGATCCGGGCCCTGAAGCAGCTGCGGCACAGGCACATCCTGGCGCTGTACGCCGTGGCGTCCCTAGGGGACCCCGTCTACATCATCACGGAGCTCATGCCCAAGGGGAGCCTGCTGCAGCTGCTACGGGGTGAGTGGGCAGGATCCTGGGCCCTCTTTTCCCTGCATGAGAGTGACCCGGGCTTGCTGGAGGCCCTGGGCAGCAGGTGAGAAGTGACCCCAGCCAGACACCCAGGGAGCTCTAAGACACACATCATTGTTTTCTGGTTTAAGAAATGACCCAAGAGGGGCAGGGACTATGGCTCAGAGGTAGAGCACTTGCCTAGCCCGTGCGAGGCCCTGGGTTCGATCCTCAGCACCACATAGAAATAAATAAAGATATGTGTCCACCTATAAGTAAAAAATAAATATTAAAAAAAGAGAAATAACCCAAGACACAACAAATCTACCATGTGCTCCTGGTGAAAGTTTCACTAAGTACAGACAAGAAAAGCCGTGTCAACCGAGGCCATTTCACAGAACACCTGGCACAGCTGGCAGCCCTCACAGAGACCTGCTTCAGTCCCCAGCTCGTCTCTCCTCCTGGACTGTGGTCCCTCCTGCTGGTGTTTCAATGTGCACATGCACTAATGTGCCCCCCATGAACGCATGTGTGCACACCGACCCTGCATTCTTACACACATGCACATGTACATGCATGGACATGCCCACGCGCTTACACGCGTGCACACCCACAGCCAACCCATCATACACGTGTATGCAAGAGGACGTGCCCACACAGGGACACGCATCTTGCTTTCCCAGGTCATTGTCAAAAAGCTCCTGTTTCCTTCAACACAAAAGCCAAGCCAAATGCTGGCCACTAAGATGGCCTAACTGGACAATGAGGTGGGAGGAGACTCCCCAGGGTAGGGTGCCACCCAGCCATGTGCACCTGGGGTGGATATGTCTAAACGCCACAACTCTGAGACACCCAGGCCTGCAATCTCGTAGCCCACATTCTCAGGCAGGAAGTGACCACTGCAGGTGGTCTCCGTGGGATCCAGTGTTCTTCAGAAACAGTCTGGAGTGTGGGGAGCCCTGCTCCTCCGCCTGGAGGAGCTGAGGCAGAGCTGGGCTGCCATGGTCTCCGCCTCTGGAAAGGCTGCCCACAGCTACACTGTCAACCAGGCCAGCTGCCCTTGGCTCCAGCTGAGGAGCAGCAGCTGCAGAGCCTCACAGGTAGCAGGTGAGGACTGACCTTGGCCTCCTGTTGCCCCACAGACTCTGATAAGCAAGCCCTGCCCATCTCGGAGCTGGTGGACCTTGCATCGCAGGTGGCGGAGGGCATGTGCTACTTGGAGTCACAGAACTATGTTCATCGGGACCTGGCTGCCAGGAACATCCTCGTGGGGGAGAACAATATCTGCAAAGTGGGGGATTTTGGGCTGGCCAGGCTCATCAAGGTAGGGCCCTCAGTGGGCAAGGCCCAGGGTAGGGACCTCCTTTCCCATGGGAACCCAGAATGGGCAAGACGAGTTGGTTACCAATGCTGTGACCACAACTGGCAGGGGTTCTGTCCACGCAGCATGGCCTTAAATCAGAGCTTCTCACACTCGGGGTCTGAGCCCTCTGGTCTAGCAGCAGTGGCCACCAGTGGCTCAGACAGTGGTCAACACAGTGTGCTGTTGACTTGCCCACCCAGACCTCAGCTCCTACGCCTGTGTGCTGTGGGGAGATGGTGCAGGCAGTCCTCCACGGCCCACCCTACCCTGTCTGATTGCAGGAGGACATCTACCTCTCCCATGACCACAGCATCCCCTACAAGTGGACAGCCCCTGAGGCACTCTCCCTAGGTCATTATTCCATCAAATCTGATGTCTGGTCCTTCGGGGTCCTCCTCCATGAGATCTTCAGCAGGGGTCAGACACCTTACCCAGGTACTGGCCCCAGTGTTCCTGAATGGGCTGGTCCTGAGTGGCCAGCGGGGGTGGCGGGAGGTGCTTCCTTGATAGCCTCATCTGGAACACCACACCTGAGCATTCAGGAATGTCCATCCCTGTGCCTGGGGCCACTTCCTGGAGTCACTGTCCAGGGGGTGGTCGTTAGAGGCAGACTATGCTGGAAAACGTCCAGGACACAGTGGTGGTCATGCTTCAGAGAAGGCTTCTGGGGAGGGGCGGCAGGCCACGGGGTGTGGCTTCCAGGTGGGGGAGGGTGGGCACTGGCCTCCTGGTTATTCAGCTCCTTTTGTCCCACTGGCAACAGGCATGTCCAACCACGAAGCCTTCCTGAGGGTGGACGCTGGCTACCGCATGTCTTGCCCCCTGGAGTGCCCACCTCCCGTGTACGGGCTGATGTGCTCCTGCTGGAGCAGGGACCCAGAGCAGAGGCCTTGCTTCCAAGCCCTGTGGGAGAGACTCTCTGGCTTCACCAGGTACGAGAACCCACTCTGAGATGCCTTGGGGGCTGCCTGGCCAGGTCCTGGCTGTCCTGGACCTCAACTGAGAAGAAGTGTGGTCCTTTAGTTTACTGACATGATGGTGGGCACAGCAAACAGCACGTGGGGACCTGAGGAAGCAGCAGAGCAGCCACATGACTCTGACAAGCAGCAGGCTGCAGGCCTGGCCAAATGCCTTCACTGGCCGTGTCCCCAGCCCCAGCCTCCAACGTGGTCCTTTGGCCACAGATGAACATACCCAAGACCTCTCAAGAAGAGCATCCTTTTGCCTTTGAAAGTTTTCTATGCCATCTCCTCTAAAATCTTAGTTGTCGTCTTAAACAGACTTCAGGGAAGTAACCATGGACACAAGAAAACTGAGATGAAGCCTAAGAAGTCTTTTCCCCAGAAAAGCAGCACAGAGCTTTATCCAGTCTGGGCAATTGGAACCTCTCATTTTTGACAAAAACACAATTTGGCTAAAAATACGGGTGGAGAAAACCCACCATATTTGTCTCTGGGTCACTGATGGTCTGAAGGGAGAGCCTGGTGCGGCCTCCCAGATATGAGTGGCACTGCCCCTCTAAGGGCGTCCCCACGCTGGTCTATAAAACCCCTGGGGGGAGTTCTACCCAGATTGCTTGGAGAAAGTGAGTGTTCATATAAGTATCCCCAAACTCAGAAACACAGCAATGATTCTCTTTTTTGTACCAAGGATGGAACCCGGGGGTGCTTAACCACTGAACCACATCCCCTGCTTTTCTATTTCTTTCGTTAAGTTGCTTACGGCCTCACTAAGTTGCTGAGTGAGTCTGAGGCTGGCTTTGAAGTCGTGATCATCTTGTCTCCACTCAGTGGTCAAGTGTCCCTCGGTTCAATCCCCAGTACCCCCCAAAAACAAAGCAACAACAAAAACCCACCGGTCACCCTATACCCAACACCTGGGTGGCTCCCCTGCAGAACACCAGCACACCGGTGACAGGGAGACGCATGCGCTGGAGCTCCCACTTGGTGTTGGGGCCTCAAGAGATGTGGAGCACTTGAGTGCAAGGGGTCTGTCTGCAGGTGCAGCAGCTGTACTGAGGACGACGTAACGCGCTGGGAACTGGCGTCCCTCCAGTGGAGGCTGGTGGGTGTGGTTCAGTTACTTCCTGGTTTCCCTGAGAATCTAGGGTTTCTGAGTTTGAAATCATGGTTTATAGTAGTTGAAACCATTAGAAATAACAAGGAAACAAGACAAGTATGATGCTCTTTGATTGGCTGAGAGAGGTAGCGATCAGCCTGTCCTAAAGCAGAGGAACTGGTTGTCACAGGGGTATTTAAAACATACAGCATGCATGGAAACAGACCCTCCCCTCCTGTAACCAAAGCTCACTGTCAGCCTCAGGGGTGACCGCATAGAGGTGCACTGGAGCTGGCTCTGTGAAAGGCCCTTTGTTATGCCTTGGTGACTGGCCAGGAGACAGGACTTTGCTTAAACACAGCTTCTTGGGCTTCACTGTTTTTTACTAGGTCTTTGATTACTGAAAAGCATCTTCTCATGATCAAGAGGGCCAAGTATGTAAACTTCTAAGTTTGTCTTTAAAAAATCTTTTGTGAATTTGATTAAATCAATTACCAAACCTTTTGGCATGACTGACAACATCTAAAACCAAAGTTTAAATTAAGTCCCTTTGATCTTGAACTTTGACCTTGAGTTTCCAGAATGCCCACTGGACATAGCCAGAAGTGGAGGTGGTGTACACCAGCAACCCAGGAGGCTGAGACAGGAGGACTGCAAGTTCAGGGGTAGCCTCAGCAACACAGTGAGGCCCTCACTCTGAATAAAATATAAAAAAAGGGCTGGAGATGTTGCTCAGTGGTTAAGCGCCCCCCACCCTGGGTTCAATTCCTGGTACCAAAAAAATAAATAAATAAAAATAAAAAGGGCTGGGGATATGGCTCAGTGGTGGAATGCCCTGGGTTCAATCCCCAGTGTACAGAGGGGTGAGAAAGTCATCTCAGCTTACACAGGAGAAATCAGGTTCATCAGGCTCATTTGAGCCCTTCCCTGGGCTGTATTTACAGTAGTCTGTGCTGCAGTTGGTGCTGATGAGTGCTGCAGAAACCTGCTGTCATGTCAGCACGTTGTTGCCATAGAGATAACCACACTTCCTTGTCAACTGCATGACTGATGCAATCAACTCATCAGATCCCTGACCATGGCTTTCTTAAGTTCCTTCACATTCACTGATATCATAAGGAAAGCATTTGCAATCAGCTTCGGTCCAAATACTTCTCCTTCAAGGTCCCACGGAGACTGACAGGTGCTCTGGGACAAGCTTCTGGCAGTGTCAGGGGGACAAAGGACCCTGGAGAGAACAGAGGGCTCAAGGCTGCCCCAAGATGAACCCACAAGGATCACCAACCCAGAACAGAATCAACTGGTGACCATTTTTGTTTTTTACACGATTTTAACATTGCTGGTCCCTTACTATAGTTTTCCTGATTTGAGGACCCTGCCTGCAGCAACTTGGGAAACACTTGTGAACAAAGGCAAAATATTTGTGCTTTTTCCCCTGATCCTTCTAGAAGTCACAAACTATTAGCAAGCATCCCTGCTTTCAGGGCAACATAGCCATCTGTGTGCCAAGGCCCTGCTTTCCCCGGGACAGACACAAATGTGGATGCTGGCTGTTGCCAAACTTGGGCTGTGGTGTCCTGTTTCCAGCTGCAACTAGATTCATGGACCTCATGGTCCTTGGGAAGAACTGGCATGGGACCTTGGAGACATGACGGCCTCAGAGTGAAAAAGGATGTTGCTTCCTGCAGGCCTAGAAACTCAGAGATGCATTAGGGAGACTGGTAAGAGGACCCACCGACCCGACCCGACCCCCGCCACACCCAGGCCACAGGGGCAGGCCCAGGGCTTGGCTTCCTAAAGCAGCAGCATCATGTCCCTGTGTTCTTTTGGTCCCGTTATCTGACTGCATCCTGAATACTTGTCTCCGGTATATGGCTACCACTCTCCACACCAGCATTTCCAAATTCCAAGATTATAGCTTAGAATCACTAAACATTAAATCTGCCCCTTTCCTGAAGCTCTAGAAACTGTAGCTGGATGACTTGGTAGGGACTTAAATCATGACTCATGTGTGGAACACCTTGGTGACACCCCAGTAGCAGACCAGAAAGCCTGCCAGGTGCCACCTGAAGATGCTGCAGGCCCAAGGAGTAGAATCTCTGGGCTCGACAGGCCTTTGAGCTACTCTTACCACAGCCTCTTCCTTGATCCCTGACCCCATGGGGCATGCACAGAGCCCAGCTGTGGGGAAGCCAGCACCCCCGAGAGGGGACAGACTGTGTGCTCCCACTGGGTAATGCTCCCTGATCTAACCTGTTAGATCTTTGGCTCTTCCCAGGAAGTTCCCACATGGGACATATGCAGCCTGGAGAAAACTGAGAGGACAGTGGCAGCAGGAGGCCGCAGATCCAGGGGCATCACTCTCTGGCTTTCTCTCCCAAGGTTCTCACAGGGTGGGCGTCTCGTCCTACACTGAGTTGGAGCTCAGAGCTTCGGTCCTGAGCACCTGGGATTTCAGATCACAGACACTTGACCAGTGGTCTTGCAGATATCTCAATCCAAAAAAATGAGTTTGAAATCAAAAGCATTTCAGGTTAAGCTTTTCTGGATGATAACACCCAGATTACTGTTTTGGGGCTTCATTCTTAAGGATTCTGTATCACATAAAACTTGAACTGTACAACTCTGTATGCTTTTCTCTCGTTAACCTGTCCACTGTTATAGTGTCTCAAGAGATGAAACTTGGGGTGGGTTTCTACAGCTGCCTCTGAGGGCCTTGTCCAGATGCTGTGGCTAGAAAGACTTACTGGGGCCCAGGCTACTCCTTGGAATACTCCCTCTCCTGGGTCCATCTAGGGTGGGAAGGAGCCCCCACTTGCTCCAGCACTAGCCGCCTGGCCTGGGAGTCTGAATGAAGCTGCATCCACACTACAGGAGCCTGGACTCCTACAGGAAGGCAGGAGGGAGGCTCAGCTATCAGGGACCATAGGCCACTGAACTTCCATGGACTCTTGTAGTTATTTATAGCACAGGGGACAGGAGGGCCTGCTGAGTCCATCCATAGCTCTGTTCCCTACCTGTGGGGGCTCCCTTACCTCTGCTGGCCTTAAGTTACCCTGCCTAGCTCTTCTGTCCACCAACTACACTGAGGCTACCTGTGGAGCCTCTCCACCCCAACCCTCATGCCTGCAGCCCCCAGTCTCAGCCTGTCCTGAGCACTGTCAAGGTTGGGGACAACACCTCTGCAAAAAGCAATTGAGAAGGCCAGCCTCAGTCCTAACTACCCCACCACCCTCCCTGGCATTAAGGGATGGCCTTGTCAAACTCTTCCCAAAGGAGTTCTTCATGGGACATCGAGTTTCTCTAGCAGAGGGGTCCCAGACACATAGCCAGGACCCCAACCTCCCACAGTGGCCACAGAAACTGCCCTGAGTTGTCCTTGTCCAGCTCCAGAACTACCTGCCATTCTGAAGCAAGGCACCCCATCTGCTTGGGCCCACTTGTATGGAACATCTCATCAGACCTGAGATGGGGCCTCACTGTGAGGTCCCTGAGAAAGGCCCCCAGGAAGATATCTGGTAAACAGGACCAGCCACTAACAGAGGGACCAGGAGAGACTAAGAAACCTCTCAGACACACCACTGGGGCTGCCCGCTCTGGAGTTTATTTTCTGCTTGAGCAAGGCACAGTTATGTGGGTCAGAAAAGCCCACTGTGATTTGGAAAGAAGGGGTCTCTTGCCTGGCGCCTGCCATCTCCATGTGGAAGAACCCAGCTGGTCTCTGCTTGCTGTAGCCCATCTACCCTACCCGCTGGAGTGGGCAGGATTTGACCTAGCACCTTGGAAGCCCCAATCAGGTCAGGACTGAGACCCAGTGCTGGCCTGACTCGGCTGGTTGACTGGCTGCTGCTTCGTGGTTTCTGGAGCCAGGCCGCTGGTCACCATGCTGGTGGAGGCCTGGGTGGATTCCGAGCTGGGGGAGAGCAGATATTGTGTCAGAAGCTGACTTTGTTTTTGCTGCCCTCCCACCCCAGGAAGGGAGACTCACTGCTCTGGAGACTCCACCACTGTGGCCATGAACGGAAGAGTGGACTTCCCGAAGAAGAAGCTGGCCCACCAGTGACCTGGGTCGGCCTTGGGGAGACCTGAGAGAAGCAGAGTGGGTGATGAGCCTGCTCTGGACTGGACCCCTCCCCATGCTCCGCCTGGCTGTGCAGGCTGGACCTGCTCTCACCCGGGTGGTGGGGGATGGCCTCCCCAGGGTACTCGGCACTTCCGCAGGAGCTGTTGCTGGACGCGGAGCCCAGGCGGCCTGGGGAGGGGAGGACAGTCAGCAACAGGGGCTTCGCCGGCAGCACGGGGCAGTGCTGGGCTCCGGCGGCAGGGGTCGTCAAGGGGCTGCTTACGCCGGTAGTAGTCGTGGGTGGCCACGAGCGAGCCGCTGGAGGGGATGGCTGCCATGCTTCGCCTGTGGGCTGGTGGAGACCTGCATGGGGCGGGCCCTGGTCACGGCTCCCACGAGCGCTCGCTGGGAGGGCCGTCCTCCACCCGCGCCCAGCGGTGCTTCCGGGCGGCTCCAACCAGTCCCGGCCGGTGCGAGGCCGAACAAAGGCGCTTTGTGCGCCGCCCAGCTCGCCCGGGCCCAGCACCCGCCCGCCCTCCGCCCACGCGCCCGTACCTCGGAGGCGACCCCTCGCAGCCCCCGGTGCCCGGTCACCGGTGGCGGGGCCTGGGCGCTAGGCCGCGGAGCCCATCGGGAACCGAGGCCGTAGGACGCCGCTCCTCCGTCCAGTCCCGGGCGCGAGGTGCGCACGCGCGGAGCGCTACGGGCGGGGACTCGTTTGGGCCCCGCCTCCCAAGGCCCCGCCCTGTAATGTTAACCCCTTCCCGCCCGCTGCGAGGCCCGATCAGCCCCACCCCGTTAGGCTCCGCCCCGAGACCCCACCCAGCCTGTTTGGCTCCGCCCCGGCTCGCCTGCTTTAGCTGGACTCCAGTCTGCCTGCGGCCGTCGGGGGCGCTTCCCGGCCTGGCCTGGGACTGGAGTGGTTAAAGGATAGGCCCTGCCCCAGTACTAGGACTGGTCTCTGCCCCCACTGTCGCCAGGGAAAGAGAGGACATTTGCCCATGCATGTCCCTGATGCTGCATCTCTCTCCCCAGGTGTGCCCACTGCGTGGTGCCCAAAGGTGCTTCAAGTCCTCCAGCTCGACCCTTCTGGGGCCGCCTGTGTGCAGCTGGGGAGCCTGCTGTGTCCCTCACTGCTTTAGAGCCTGCAGCCCAACCCGTTCCCCAGACCCCGTCTGCATCCAGCCGCCCATGGGGCCCGGTGGCAGTAGGGCAGTGGGGCAGTGGGGCGGCAGGGTAGGAAGTGGAGGGCACGGCGGGGAGGTCATTCCTGTGCCTGAGGCCTTCGTGCTTGGGGAGGACCAAGAGCTAGTCGGAGCCCCTGGGGACTCGAGAGGCCTGTCTTGAGAGGTCTGTCTTGAGAGGCCTGTCGGGGACTTGACAACACAAGCCCTCAGAGAAATCCTTATTTTGTTGGCATACAGTAGGTGCTCAAACACAAATGCCTAATGCTAATGTCCATATTATCTATGCCCAGCCTGCTCCTTAACAGCACAGGCTCCTGGAGATGGAAGGAGAAACAGCATGTCTCCATACCAAGCTAGAGACAGGTGTGTCCCCCAAGCCTCAGAGGTGGCCCCTTGGCAGCCTGGGCTCTTTTCTGTGATGAGAGGTAGGGCTCCAGCAAAGGTGAGCTGGAAGACTCTTCCTTGCCCATCTTCTCCCCAACATCCTCTAGCTGTGAGGGCCCGAGCCCACACAGGAGGCCAGAGGAAGGACATTCTCAATGCTACTGAGGAGCAGATGGGGAACCCCAGGGCAGGCCAGGCCAGGCCTGAACCGCACATGGGAAGTCACTGAGGGTGTAGCCTTTGCACCCCCTAGCTCTGTACCCAACAGAAGGACCTGGCTCCAACCATCCCATGCCCACAGCCCAATGTTCCTTCTGCCACAGGGCCTTGCACCTTCTGGTCTTGCCACCTGGAGCACCCCTGCCCTCCAGGTTCTGAGTGCCCAGAGCAGGAACTGTGCTCACCCATTTAGTGAACTTTGACTAGAGTGGGTCCTGCGCACATTGATCTTGCAATTCTGGCTGCCCAGACCCTTCCTCAGCCACTTCAGCCTATGTGACACTGGCCCTCTCTGGATGCAGATGTGTGCCAGGTGTGGATGCTGGGAAGAACTCCTGAACCCATCCTCTGGGTGGGGGTCAAGGCCAGCTGTGCCCTGGGGTTGGCCTGTAGCAGGCCAGGTCTGGGACTCTGTAGACGTGCCGAGGCCACCTCCTGTCAAGGTCTCTTCCTGTGGAGTATTCTATTCGGGCCAGAGACTGAGATGGAGTTTGGGGTGCAAAGGGATGCTGGTCATAGCTTTTACCTGATGGCCAGATGTGCCCACTCATGGGGAAGTTGTTGAGTGGAGGAGAAGACCATGAGCCACTGCTGACCATGCCCAGCATCTGCAATGAAGACTGAGTGGAGGGTTTCTTCTTCCCTCCCTGCTTTCCCCCCTCCTGCCCCCTGTTTGCCTCACTGGGTTGCCCAATCTGGCTTCCAGCCCCCTCCTGCTCAAGGAGCCCCCGGTGCTAGGACTACAGGCACTCACCTGGGTTCAGGACACTCTTCAAAATGGAGAAGTACACGCCACCCAGAAGACTCTGAGACCCTGTCCAGAACAAGCCAGAGATGCTGGATGGTGACCCTGGTGCTTAGGGTAGAGAGGGTAGAGAAGGGTCCTGGGGCCTCTGTCCCCATCCAGCCCACCCCAGCCCCCACGGAGACTACATGGCAGGAGGGCAGGGTGGCACTCACCCCTTTCTCATTGCTTCCGAGGAGCCCAGAGGAGGCTGTTCCAGCTCACTGTTCTGCTAAGGGGCTGCCAGCCTGTCCCAGGGAGGGGCTCACACTGGGAGAGCCGAGGTGCCCACAGGCCCCAGGCTGGACCTGTTCTGCCTGTTGGGCAGTGTGACTTTGCCAGCAGCTGGCGCTCTGAGCTTAGCTTCTCCAGTGACTGTTTTCATGGTCAGAGGGGACCCACACCAGGTGGGAAGGATGAGCTTCGGAAAGGTCAGTGTGTCTCCACTGCTGGGCATGTGGGGTGTTGTCGGGTATTCAAGGTCTGCAGGGCTAGCACTGGGTGGGCTAGTGCTGGGTCAGACGCAGGAGCAAGGAATGGACATGTGCCTGAGCCTCCACTACGGGGAAATGGGGACAGAACTGCACGGGACAGAGACGGTCAAGCACATGCTGCTGGTGGCTGACGCCCAGGTTGCTGTCTGGATGCAGTCATGAGTGGGTGGCAGCTGTGGAGATGTCTCTCCTGGAGAAAAAGTGGCATAGCCGGCCCAACACAGTGCTGCCTGTGACTTGGGAGCCTCAGGCCTCTCAGACAGGGCCAGGGAGGCACCAGCCTCCACAGGGCATTCCTCAGTAACCAGGAACTGTTGCTGCCACCTGCATTTCATCCCAGATATGTGGGGAGTGAGGCAGGAGGTTTGCAAAGCCTGCAGCCAGGGCAGGAGCCCTCAGAGCCTGAAAGTGTGTTTGCTGCTATGATCTCAGTGGCTGAGTCTCTGCTCATTGTCCTGGTGTTGGGAGGCTGTGCCCTTGGTGACTCTCTGGCAGGCGCTGGTGGCTCCCGTTTTCAGGAGAAGGTGAGATGCCTAAGTAGCAAGGCACTTCATGAGTGCATAAGGCAGGAGGCACTTGTATGGCCACGTGAGGTCCTGGGCAGCAGCCTCTGTGCCCTTCAGTTCCTTGTCTGTAAAGTGGGGACTACAGAGTCACAAGGCTATTTTGAGGTGAGGACACACCCCACAAATGCTCAGATAAGTACCTGGCACACAGTAGGTGCTCAGTTAAAGTTAGATATTATAATGGCTTGTATACTGTCACTACTGGAAATAGCCTAGTGTGTTCACTTGCTGGTTAAGCAAGATCTGCGGGGCAGAGACTGCATCTCCATCATCTGGGGCCTAGTGGCTAAGAGAGAATCAGCCAGGCTTTGGATGAACATGCTTGCTTGATCAAGAGTGAATCATGTAATAGAAGATGGGTGACAACCAGAGTGCATGGTAAACTTGGAGGAACAATGATTTCAGTACTCTGATTTAGAAAGCCAGAGAGGGCTTATTCATCAAATTTACTAAACTCCAGGATAGAAGCCAAAATTACTCAGCATACAAGAACTAGGGAGACCTCCATTCACACAGGAAGTGGCAGCCAATGGACGCTAACACTAGATAACTCAGGCGTCAGGCTCATCTCTCAGAGACTGTAACAGCAGCTATTATAAATAACAATTAATAAGCAATTGCAAACCCTCTTCTATCAGGTAGTGGAGAGTTAGCATTGGATAAAATCCAACATCCATCATGACAAACACTCTCCAGGCGCAGGAGGAACTTTACAGCCAGCAGGAGGAGGATGGGGGTCCACGCTCACTTCTGTCATCAACAACAAAGTAATGCAAGGAAAACACAAGGCACAGAGCCTGGAAATGGAGAGCTGACAGGCCCTTTCACGACGACGACAGAGAAACCACGGAGCCTGGGAAGAGCCACCTGGATGAACACAAGGTCAGCAGGACCCAAGGGTCCCCCGGCAATCCATAAGCAATTGCATGTCTGTAAACCACTTCTGGTTCAAGGCAGAAGAATTTCAAATGACATAAGAAATTGAAGGAGATGGTGAGTGCTTAGGCAGACAGTGTCTGTGGGCTGCAGATGGTGGGGCAGGCTCGGGGGAGCACGGCAGTCCTCAGCAAGTTCACCTCTGGATTTAACAGGAACACCGAAAATCTCAGTGTTTGAAAGATATAGACAAGTAGGTCCGGAATTTACGTGGAAAGATGAATAAACTAGAGCACCATAACAATTTTTAAAAATAAGAATATGGGGAACTGGTGCTTTTCCAGTTTTGGTGGGGGGTACTAGAGATTGGACCCAGGAGGGCTCTGTCACTGAGCCACATCCACAGCCCTGTTTTGAGATAGGATCTCGCTTAGTTGCTGCAGCTGGCCTTGAACTTGTGATCCTCCCACCTCAGCCTCCACGGTTGCCATGACACCCGATTTTTTATTTTAAAACTCAAAGTAAAATTCACTTATCATACAATCCACCATGTTAAAGTGAGCAGTCCAGCCTCGCCATCCTGCCTTCCCTCTCCGTGCTCGGCCGTCATCACCTCTGTCTAGTTTCAAAGCATTTTATCGCCCCCAAAGCAGCCCATGCATGAGTTGGCCCTCCCACCGGCCCTGCCCAGCCTGGGCAGCCCCTCGCCTCTGTCTCTGGAGTTACCACTGCACAGTTCATGTTGATGGAATCACACCATCTGGCTGCTTTTTTTTTTTTTTTTTAAAGAGAGAGTGAGAGAGGAGAGAGAGAGAGAGAGAGAATTTTTTTTAAATATTTATTTTTTTTTTTTTAGTTCTCGGCGGACACAACATCTTTGTTGGTATGTGGTGCTGAGGATTGAACCCGGGCCGCACGCATGCCAGGCGAGCACGCTACCGCTGGAGCCACATTCCCAGCCCCCCATCTGGCTGCTTTGACCAGGTTCACCTGCGTCCTGCCAGGTGTGGGAGGTCCCTTCTCTCTCGAGCTGGCCAAGCCCCCATCTGCAGTGCAGCGGTCTCTGCTCAGCCCTGGGCTGCCCAGCACTTTCACCTCTGGTTGCTGGGACATCCCACATTCCAGCTGTCATCAGGACGCCGGTTTTCAGCCCTTCTGGGTCTCCTCCCAGGAGAGGAAATGCTGGGCTTTGTGGTGATTCGAGGTCTGCCTCTTCGAGGAACTGCCCAGTGTGGTCCGCGGGCTGCACCATCCTGCGGAAGGCTTTGCTCTCCACACCTCTGCCAGCTCTTGCTGTTTCCACGAGCCTGATGTGGCCATCTTGGTGGGGAGGCTGCTTCTCACTGGGTTTCAGTTCGCGTTTCCCCAGGGACTGATGATGTCCAGCATGTCCTCAGGCCCTTTATGGGTCCCTTGCACATCTTCTTGGGAGCAGCCTTTCTTCAGAGCCTTTGCTCTTTAGTTGGATTGCCTCTAACAGTTCTGTGAGAGCTTTGGTGCTAGGCTGGCTTTTTTTTTTTTTTTTTTTTTGGTACCAGGGATTAACTCAGGGGCACTCCACCACTGAGCCACACCCAGCCCTATTTTGTGTTATATTCAGAGACAGGGTCTCACTGAGCTGCTCAGCACCTTTTTTCTTGCTGAGGCTGGCTTTGACCTCGAGAGCCTCCTGCCTCTGCCTCCGGAGCGGCTGGATCCCAGGTGTGGGCCAGTCACTTGGCCGATGGCCGAAGTGGTTGGTGGTAAGGGTCCCACTTAGACCTTTTCCAAGCACCACTTGTTGAAGAAGTGCTCTTTCCTGATGGTGGGAATTGCAACAGTGCAGACATGTGGTGCTGCAGAGGGGAATACCACAGGTCAGCATGGGCCAGTGGAGCCCACAGAGGGACCACACTGTGCTGTGTTGTCACAACGGTGACCGCGTGGGAAAGGACATCTTTCCAACAAGTGCTTAGGGAGAGCAGATGTCCGCAGGGGAAGAGAGTCTGACTAGCCTACCCTCAAACCGCCCACAGATGGAGGCCTGCCACCACATAGGACAGCCAGCGATGGCCATGCAGGCAAACTGTGACACTGCTAGAAGTAGGCTCTGGAGATGACCTTTGGGACTTGGTGTTAAAGGTCAAAAACAGGATTCATTACAAAATATGAATATATTTGACTTCATCAAAATTAAAAGCTTTAGTGTTTTTATTTCTAAATTGTCATCACTTTATTCTTAAGAGGCAGGGTTTCACATGCTGCCCAGGCTGGGCCCAGTCTCCCTGGTCCCGGGGATCCCCCTGCCTCAGCCTCCTGAGACTTCTGCACTGGGAGTGCTGCTCTGTCCTTGAAACCACAAAGACCTCCCAAGGGCTGCGGGCACACTCTTGCTGGTGAAACTAACGGAGTGAGCGACCTCTTTACAGTCTTCTCCAAGGAGGCTCAGCATGGCCGGTCCTCAGGGAGCTGCAAACCCAACCCAGAGGGCCCCTCAGACCTGCCGCAGGCCCTGATCACAAGCACCTGCTCCATGTCTGCTGGGAGTTCAAAGCCACCACCTGGGAACAGCCGTGCTCGCTAACCCCTGATTAATCACGGAGGGAAAAGGCACAACCATACTGTGAGAAACCCGCAGGCACAGCCCAGCGAACCACAGGATATGGCGTCAGCGCTGCTAGGTGGGCAGCTCTGGTGCACAGGGAGGGACATGCCTGCCAGAAAGGACCCCTGACCCCGTTAGTGCAGAGGTGTCAGAACACGGTCTGGGAGGTCCTGAGAGAACCCCCAGCCCCTGCACACTGAGGGTGGACGGTGCTGCTGGAGCCCAGAGAGGAGGTGTCCCGAGGCTGAGTGAGACGGGCGCGAGAGGGCTCAGGGGGACAGGGCTGAGCCCAGACCTCATCAGCGCATGAGGCCCCTGACAGGGACCAGGACTGTGGCTGGAGGAGCGGAGTCACTGGGGGCGGGCTTCGGGTGCAGCGCCTCTCCCTCCCAGCGGCGTGTCCTGAGCTGCTTTCCTCCTGCACACCCTCCCGCCACCATGTTCTGCGCCATTTTGGCCCAGAGCAGTGCAGCTGGCGACAGTGGGCTGAAGCCCTGAAACTGGCCAGTGTCCACGTCTAAGTGGCTCTTGTCCAAGACAGGAGCCTGCTTGAGCTGCTTGGGCTTGGTCTGTCCCCCAGGGATCATGTGGGGGGACTGGTCCCCAGTGTGGCGGGACCTTGAGAGGTGGGGCAAGGGAAAGTGACGCGCTCACTGGGGGCCGGTGCTGCTCTTGCATGGCTGTTCTCACGGGCCTGTCAGGGCAGCAGTGCATGACGTGACCCTGGTCACTCAGGAGGCTGAGGATCACAAGTCCCAGGCTGTCTGAGCAACTCTCTCTCTGGCTTCCTGTCTTGTCTTGTGGTCTTGCCCTACACATGCATTCCCAATACGATGTGGTTGACACAGCCAAGGTCTGTGTCACCAGAAACTGACCTGAGTGGGCTGCCTGACTTTGGACTTTTTCAGCATCCAAAACTGTGACCTGAATGAACCTCTTTTATTTATGAAGTACTCAGCCTCAGGTACTTTGTGATAGCAACAAAAACACCAAGACAGTAAGACCAATATGGGATCCAGAATTGGGAGAAAATAGAGCTATGCAGGGTCACTGAGGCAATTGGGGTGTAACTCGAAGAGGGAGTAGAGTGTTGAGGACCAAGGCAATGACATTTGCAGGTGCTTCTCACATGCTTCAAGAAAGAGAATCCACAGGTAAAGATGAGGTAAGGCAGGAGCAGCCGCCCGTGCCCCTGGGTGAAGGGTGGGGTCTTGGTATTGTTCTTGAACTTTGTCCTCAAGTTTGAAATTATTTCAAAATAAAACATCATTTCCCTTTTGGTGTGGAACCAACCTCTGCTGGTGACTCCACAGGAGCTGCAGGTGCCGTCACCCCCTGCACAAAGAACCGTGGCAGTGGACACAGCCCCAGCCCCGAGGACCCACGCTCGCCCAGCCCCCTCTGGAGCACAGCTTCTAACTCTGCAGTCCACCTCAGCTGAGCACGGTGTCCCGTGGGCTGAGAGGCAGGGGCCAGAGCAGGGGTGGCTGGGGGCTGGGGGCTGAGCTGTGCCTGCTGCAGGCTAATCGTCATCTGTCGCTGCCTAGCAAATGACACTTAGTGGCTTTAAAAAATATCCCAGCTTGGGGCTGGGGTTGTGGCTCAGCGGTAAAGCACTCACCTAGCACAGTGAGGCCCTGGGTTCCAGCCTCAGCACCACATAAAAAATAAATAAAGATACTGTGTCCAACTAAAAAATAAATATCTGAATATATGTCTATATATCCACACACACCAGCTGGATGTGGCGGCAAACGCCTGTCATCCCAGCAACTTGGGAGACAGGCAAGAGGACCACAAGTTCAAGGCCAGCCTGAACAATTTAGCAAGACCCGACCTCAAAGTAACAATAAAAAAGGACAGGAGATATAGTCAGTGGTAAAGAGCCCCAGGGTTCAATTCCCAGGATCACAAAAACAAAACAAAACACAAAAGCACATCCTCTCCTTCTAATCAGCTCCCGTGGGGTCAGGGTCCAGGCTGGTTCGACTGAAGTGCTCGGTGTCTCAAGGGTGCCACTGAGGGTGCCATCGAGGCCTCCTTCTGCAGCCCGGTCCTCATCACAGGTCACAGGGCTGCTGGCGGAGCACTGTTCCTCTTGTTGGCAGAACTGCGGGCCCTGAAGTCTTGCCGACCGACAGCCCGCACCCTCCCGGCTCAGAAGCCCAGCTCCCGGCCACTGGCCCCCAGAGGCCTTCTGACCTGGCAGGGCCTTCACGGCCCACTCTGCAGCACAGTCCCGAGAAGTGGAGTGGTGGTCCACCACTGCTCCCGCGGTCCCTGGGCAGACTGGCCACAGCCTCCCTCTGCACCCAGGCAAGGAGACCACTCTAGGTGGTCCACAGGTCCACCTCAGGTTGTGTCCAGTGGGGTGGAGGAGATCCGAATCCTAAGACAGGAAGTTCTGGGAGGACAGTCATCGAGGGAAGGACATCGGCTCTCAGCTGTCCACGGAGCCCCTCAGAGGCTGCAGGAGAGACCAGGGCAGAGCTTCTGCAGAACGAGGCCCACCATGCGGGAGAGTAGGTCTGCGCAGGCCCCGGAGAGGATGAGGAACAGGAGCCCCGGCGTCCACAGCGGTCTCTACTCTCAAGTCTGCGAAGGGGGAGGAAACGCCACCTGCGGTGGCAGAGTAAGGCCTGCCCGGGCTGCAGGCCGAAGCGGAAGGCAGCGAGCGTGAGAGCCGAGAGGCGATGAGATACTGTGCGTGGCCCCCGACTCTACCCCGGGGATAAGCCCGACGCCCCTGCACGGTGACACACATGAGGGCTGGTGGCAGGTCTGCTGTGGTGACTCGGACCTGGAAGCACAGTCACGAGAGCAAGCCACTGCTGCTCCATGGGACACAGGGTCGCCACCCGCAGAAGCCACCGGCAGACGCCACGGAACGTTGGGCTTAGACCTCCACAGGCCACGTGTTCCAGGGTGGCAGGACTGGGAGGCGGGACCCCAGCCCCTTTGCTGTCCGCTTCCTGGCCACAAGGCGGACACCATGTCTTTGTGTCCTCCGTGATGTCACGCCCTGGACCCTGGGCCTTCCCAATGAGCCAGAGCACCTTTTCTTCTCACCTTCGTGCTCCGTGTGTTGGATACAAAGCCACTAGGGCGCCTGTGGGAGGAGCCAGAGGTCGCATGCTGCTGCTCCACTCCTAGGACAGCTGACGGTGGCTGGACACCACGGTGGGTTGCAACCAGGGCTGAGGGCATGCTCACAGGGCTGAGGGCATGCTCCCATCCTAGTAACTCAGCAAGTGCAGCTGCCCAGGTACCCTCTGGTGTGCTCACCCAGGATGCCAAAGGGCAAAAGCCCCCTCGCGTTTCTGGTCCTCTCCCTGCCACGGCTCAGTCTCCCACTCTGGGTACCGTGGGGAAGGCTTCCAGGGCGGGAAAGCTCTGGGTCTTCCCACAGATGAGGGGGATGCACCCAGGCAGCTGCCTCAGTAGCTCATCCTGGCTGCTGGAGGCCAGTTACCCCTGCTGCATCCCAGCTGACTGTGGAGGGCAGCTCTTAGAAAGGAGTGAAGAGGGCCTGCAGTGGCCAAGCTACTTCTGGGTCATGTCCTACCTCAAGAGACCTCACCTCTCCTGGAAACTGTTCCAGGCCTACAGTCAGAGACTGACCTCTCCCCCTAGGTCACTGGGAGGAAGCCCTAGGGGACCCACCTGGACTTCTCTGTCCTATGCTGCTCCACGAGGAAACACAGCTGTTGCCCTCTCCCCTCCCTTCTGTGCAGGGTCCAGAGGAGACTGAAGGGCAGTGGGCCTGCAGATGCTCCTGGAACTCCTGTCTCTGGACACTGGAGGGTACAGCAGCCCTGCTCCACCCTGAGGCTGCCCCTCCACAGGCCCAAGAGGGCCCACCCTCCCCAGTCAGCGGGTGCCTTGGTTTGGCTTCCCAGGCCATGATGGGCTGAGTGGGGCCCCTGCCGAAGCCCAGTGGAGACTCCTCCCCCTGCTGGGGAGGACATCCAGTGCCCTGAGGGGGAGCTCCTCCCCAGGGCTGGCCTGCGCTCCTTTGGCCACGGCCCCTGTAGCACTGGTCTTCCCCACACCGAGCCTTGGGATGGCGTGTTTGGGGGGCCCTGGCTGGTCTGGCTGCTCTGGGAGTGGCCCCTCCTGCCCAGCTCTTCTGATTTGGGAAGACGGGACCTTGCTTTGAGGAGGGAACCCCAGAGCCAGAAGCTCTTCTCTCCCATGGAGACAGTTTAATCTGCTGCCTCAAAGGTCTGTTCAGTCCCCTGGGTGCCCCACCCTGAAGCTGGCCACAGGGAGGGCCTTGTCCCAGGGGCTGTCCCGGATCCTACTGCCCAGCTTGGCTGGTGGATGACAGGCTCCGTGCCCAGGGACTAGAGGTATGCAGACAGGCTGAAGCCAGGGGGCGCCCCAGCCTGACCCACCTTGCCCCCCAGCCCACCCGGGCTGTCTTCTGGGCTCAGCCGTCCGGCTTGCAGCCTCCACCTGCCGGGCAGTGACTCCCATGAGCAGCACAGGCCAGGTGGTTTGCGATGCACTCTGGGCTATTCTTATCCTGACAGTGATGTCACCAGCAGCCAATGGGAGGCAGGTTTATTTCCAGGGCCGACAGATTGATAATGGTTAATTTTAGCTGGGTCTTCATTGCACCAGGCTGGTGAAACCTCCGCCAGCGAGGAGGGGGCAGCCTGTGCCTCTCTGACAGCCGGAGGATGGGCTCCAGGCTCCCAGAGGGGCTGAGTGGGGCAGGGCCTGTCCCTTTTCCTTCCATTTTGCTCCCCAGCAGCAGCCCTGGTAGCCCTGGCTCTCCTGGCCTGCCCCTCCCCCACCCTTGGCTGCTCCCCATGGCCACTGTGACCAGTGACTCAGATACAGAAGGAGGGCTACTGAGGGGCCTGGGGCTGGCTTGGGGCAGGGCCAGGGGAAGCACAGTCCATGCCATACGGCTTCTGTCTGGTAGTCACAGGGGTCTGACTCAGGCCTTCTGAGCACCTACTTGCAGTGTGACCTGGAGTAGGATCTTAGCCTCTCTGTGCCCAGATACCTCATGGGTTCACAGTGTCCTGAGGCCTGCCTTGCAGCCCTTACCCCACAGGCGAGAGCCCTCAGGACTTGGAGGTGGCTGTTCCATTGGCTTGTGATGGAGCTACTCAGCACTGCTCAGTTCCTGGTGGGCCAAGTGCTGCTGACCATTCAGAAGTTAGGGTATGTCTTTGTCTTAATCTGGTGCTATAACAGAGTTCCTGAGACCAGGTGATTTATAAAAGACAGAGATTTGCTCCTCAGCCTCTGAGGCTGGGGAGTCTGAGATCAAGGTGTCAACATCTGGTCAGGCCTTCTTGCTGTGTCATCTCATGGAAGGAGAAGGAAGAGCAGAGGAAGACCCCCTCCTTCAAGCCCTTCTCACAGTGGACCCCTCCCAAAGGCCACCTCCCAGCTGGGCTGCTCTGGTCAAGTTTCCAGCCCTAAACCTGGCACCCAGAGGCAGGAGCGGCTATGGGAGTTGTCCGGTGCTACTCTGAGGCCAGCAGCTGCTCAGCGCTGCCAGTGTGGGTAGGCACTCAGCACCGTGAGCCTGACGCTGCAGTTACCTTGTGTGGACCCCCTTTCTGTGCATTCTGAACATCTCCAGTGCCAGCGGGGGCTCGTACGCCCTGCAGGACTGTACAGCTGCATGTCCTGGAGACCTTGGGGGACCCCTGGCCCACTCCCCTAGGGTCAGTGCTCAGGTATTTTGGGGAGGGTGCCATGTCCTGCCACTATGGCCATGGCCCTGGGCCATTCCAGGCCTACTCAGGGCCTTGCTGTCCAGCTGCTCCCCAGAAATGGACAGTAAGAGCAGCGGCTCAGACCCTAGCCGGACCCTCTGAGGCTGAGGGCAGCCCAGGAGCCTGCACGCTGGCAGCATCCCAGGGCCTTCGACCCCTTTGTGTGGCCGGCCAGCCTGCAGAGCCCTAAGCCCGCCTAGTCTTCAGGCAGGAAGGGGGCATGGGATAGAGAGACTGGCAGGGCTGGCGGGCAGGAGGTCTCGCTGTCTGCCAGGCGTTTATTTTTAATTCCTGGCTCCCAACAGACAATATCAGCAGCACTCGGAAGTGTCATCTGAGAGAGCAACCGTGACTCAGGCCAGTGTGAGCCCTCCCCTGCTGGAGGACCCTCCCCACCAGCTGGGGAGCCAGCCTTCACCTTTGCTTCTTCCTCACACTGCCTGCTCCAGCGCCTCACCAGACCTCACCCAGCCGGTGGCACTGGGCCCTGGTCTGGACCTGCCTGGTCTAGACCTCGTGGACATTCACTGGGACAGAGGGGACAGGCATAGAGTGCTGTCACTCACTCCTCTCCCAAGACCCCCTTGCTGTGAGCCTGTCTTCCCAGCCCCTGCAGTGACAAAGACCCCAGTCAGATGGGGATGGGGTGGCAGCCTGGGGGTGAGGGTGGGAAAGAAAATGCAAATGCCTGGGTGAGATGACCAGATGGACGTCTTCACATGAAGAGGCGGTCACTTCCTCTCCTTAAAGCCCAAGTGGATACCCCTACCTGGCCATGACCTCCAGGACTCAGTCTTACAGGGCCAGGAAGGAGGGGCAGGCCGGCTGTGGGGGGCCTAAGGCTGTCTGGGCTTGCTGCCCACTGCCTGGTGCTGTCTGCCTCCCTTGCCCTCGGAGGGCTTTCAAGGGAAGCACATCCGGGGAACAGGGACCAGGTGGAAAAAGGCTCTTCCCTGGGTCTCAGAGGGAGGAGGTTCTGGGCTGGGCCTGCTGATGGAGCCTCCTGCTGAGGGGGCCATGCCAAGCCCATGTGGTCAGGCTCCCGGGACAGAGGTCCCCCCAGTGGGCCAGCACACCCAGGACCACCACATCAAAGGTGCCCCTCAGAACGGGACTCCGTCAGTTCCTTGGGCCTCAATCATGAGCAGGGCTGCGGGGCTGGAGACATACAGACCCGGACCTGACGTGTGGCCTCAGCATCCCGCCTCCCCTCCGCACCTGCGGCCCACGTCCCCGTGTTCCTCCTCCTCCGCCCGGACGTGTTTAAACCCTGGAAGAGCCTTTCTCCGCTCTCCAGCCGCGGGTCTCCGGTCACCCGCGCCCCCGCCCGCGCCCCTGGCGGTTCCTCCCGGCCCCTCTCCTTGCCTGCCCCTCCCTTTCTGGCTCCCGCTCCCAGCCCCCAGCTCTCCGCGCGCCGCGCTCCCGGTTTCTCCCTCCCCGCCCGCGCTCGCTCGGGTGCGTCTTTGCCGCTGGCTCCTCGCTGCACCCTGAGTCCGCGCCGCGCCCGCCCGCGCGTGCGTGGGTGCGCGGCCCCTGCATCCCGCTTCCCTCGCGCCCGCCCGGCCCCGCCCTCCCCCCGCCGGTACCGCATTGCCGTACTGCAGGGGCGCAGTGCATTGCGCCCGCACCGTCAATAGGTGGACCCCCTCCTGGAGAGATAAAACCGCCGGCGCCGCCGCCGCCAGTCCCTCTGGCTGAGACCTCGGCTCCGGGTAAGGACGCTCGGGTCTGGGTGCCCGGCTTCGCCCCAGCTTTCCGCAGAGGGACCCCTCCCTGGGGACCGGTCCTGGGGCCGAGAGGGGCTGGCACGGCGTCCGGCGAGCTGCGCAGCTAGACTAGGGGATACCCGCCCGCCGCAGCGGGATCCACACGGGTGGACCCCGAGGGCGGCCGGGCGGTGGGTCCCCGCGGCACTTGTTTACGCGGCAGCGGCCACCGTCTCCTGGGCCGCGCGCCGTGACCTTGGGGCCCTGAGCGGCCGAGACTAAGGTTCTTGGGGCTAGGGACTCTGCCGGCGCCGTGCGATGCGCCCAAACAGGGCGCGGGGGTGGCAAGACCTGGGATCTCACGGCCCCACCCGGCGGAGTGCCAACCCTAGGCACCCGTGTTCCTGCCCTTTCCCCCTCTTGCCTCCGGTCCCCTTCCTGGGCTACCTGGGCTTCCCGGGTGAACTCGGGGACCTGTCTGGGGCTGAGACCCAGCGCAGGGACCAGAAGGAAGTGGGGGAGGGTGGGGGGCCCTGGTGCCCCTGTTGGGCTGAGGGCATCCCTGCAGCATTTGCTGAGCTTGGGGGGTGTCCTTTCTTTTCTCATCAGAGCAGCACCCCCCTCCTGCTGTGCCCCCTGCCCAGGTCTGGGGGAGGCCTGGGCTATTCTGGGCCCTACCTGGGCACCACATCTGTCTCCCAGTGCCAGCCTGCAGGCAGGGACAGAGAAAGATGGCGCCCTCCCTCCGAGGAGGGGAGTGTGGGTGCTGACCATCTCTCCCCCGTGGCAGCAGGTGGGGGTGGGGTGCAGTGTCCCTGGCTGGGGCTGGGGCGGGCAGCATCTAGGAGGACGGGAGGACAGGGCACTGGAGAGCCAGGCAGGGTGACTCATCACCAGCTCTGGGCTGCTCGTGGGGCGCCTCCAACCCGCTGTTTCTTGCTGTCAGATGGGGTTAACCCCTCGGTAATGCGCACTGACACCCAGACATGTACAGCAAATTGGACCATTTTGGCTAATGTGTGAGGTGGGGGGAGCACATGGTCTGTGATCAACTGGGTCAGGCTGCGCTTGGGAGGCGGGGGTCTTGGCCTGGGCTTCAGGGCAAGGATTGAGGGTGGGGTGTGCTCACAACCTGTGCCAGTACACTGTTTCTGCTGGCTCCCTCTGCACCTCCCCATCACCTGCCCCCCGCCCACTGACCCCACAGAATCCCTGCTCAACACCCAATCGCCCTGAGCCAGAGCCCCAATCGTGCCAGCCCCTCTCCCACTAGGGCAAAATGGGCAAGGAGAAGACGCACATCAACATCGTGGTCATTGGCCATGTGGACTCAGGCAAGTCCACCACAACAGGCCACCTCATCTACAAATGCGGGGGCATTGACAAGAGGACCATTGAGAAGTTTGAGAAGGAGGCGGCTGAGGTGAGCTCTAGGTCCCCCCCCCCCGCCCCCCGCCACCCCATGGCTCCTGCGTGGCAGTTGAGCTTGGTTCCCTGACTCCTGGGTGTCTGGGTCAGTTTTCCTCCTTCAGAGCAATGGGCACACGTGTCTCTGGGGGCCATATGGGATTTGACAGCAGTGTGGGGGTGAACTGTGCTCGGTGGGGGTGGTATTGAGCTGCCAGGTCTGCCGCATGGCAGATGAGAAGTGTCATTTCTGCCCTGCAGGGTCCAGGACAGGGCTCTGTACAATGCCACAGTGGGCCAGGGCTAGAGGGCCCCTGAGCCTTGTCCCCTCGTCCCCCAGGGGCAAGGCTGGGGCTGGAGGTGGTGCTGCCCCCGGTTGTCCCAGGATTGGGCAGGACTCAGGGCTGCTATTAATAGCTGATTGACGGGCAGTGTGCCTGCCAGCTCCATTTTATTGTGCTGGGCTGTGCAGTCTGCTTGTCCAGGGTGTTGCCCTGGGGTGGGGGTCCTGGTGGCCTGTAGAGGATGGAAAGGGCCAATTGGTTGCCTTCTTTCTTTGTGGCTGAGACCTGTGGGTGCGAAGTGGCCATAAATGGGGGCCTGTTCTCTGCCACCATTCCTTCCCCCTGAGCTCTGGGAGAGACCCACTCGGGAGGGCCTGGGGGAGGATGCTCACCTGGCACCCGGATGAGGGGGCCTTGGGAGGGCCTGGGGAGCCTGTGAGGACCCTGGGAGGTCCTGGGGGCCCTGGAGAACTTGGGAGGGTGCTCAGCTGCACCTGGATGAGGGGCTGTGGCAGGGCTGGGGCAGGGGCAGCCAGTGTCCTGGGCTGAACCCCGCCTTAGTGGTGGTGGGGTACCCTGCGTACTGTCACCCCAATATACATCACTCTACTTGGGATGGTGAGGGGAAGGGACCAAGGGGCTGAAGGACCCCTGGGTCAGGTCCCAGATGGGGCCTAGTCCTGTCTAGGGGAGCCCCTCCAGGCTAGACAGCCTCCCTGGAGGGCAGAGGCCTGTCCCTGTGAGGACTGGGCAGGGAGCCGGGCCCAGCTGGGTGACAACTGCACCTTGGCCCAGGTTGTGGGGTCCCCTAGCCCCCAGTACCCAGGTATTTGCAGAGAGCGGCCAGCCTTGCTCCTGGGGGAAGGCCCTGCTTCCTTTGCTCAGGGGGGAGGGAGGCACCTCAGAGCCCTCTGGGAGATTTCATTTGCCATAGAAAGAGCTGGAAAGACAAGCCTTCCTGGCAACCTCCTCTGATTTCTGTTTTCCGTTAAACACACACACACACACACACACACACACAGGGGTTTTCACACTGAGGTTTTCAAACCCAGTGGTGTTATTGGCCTCTGACTTTGAAGGGGTGGGTCCCCCAGCTTCAGATGCAGGGGTGCTCTTTACTGAGGAGGGGGTTCATTGCTGCTGGCAGGTTCCAGGCCCTTGCGCCACCTGCTGGTGGACACTGGCGATTGTGGCCATTTGGGAAGCGGTGAGAGGAGGTCCCTGGGAGGCATTGTGTGGACACTTGGCAGGGCAAGGTAGGGTGTGGGTGTCACCAGAGAGAAGGGGCCAGAGTCCCAGGGCCCAATGGGGAGCAAGGGGCAAGAGCCCCACTCCTGCTTCTCAATGCTGCTCCCAGGACCCAGGGCAGCCCTGGCCAGGGACGGTGACCACTGAGTCTTGGGCCCTGTCCTGAGCTGTGTGCCTGCCCTCCAGATGGGCAAGGGTTCCTTCAAGTATGCCTGGGTGCTGGACAAGTTGAAGGCAGAACGGGAGCGCGGCATCACCATCGACATCTCGCTCTGGAAGTTTGAGACCACTAAATACTACATCACCATCATTGACGCCCCAGGCCATCGCGACTTCATCAAAAACATGATCACTGGCACTTCCCAGGTTGGTGGGGTGAGGGAAACTGGGGACATGGGGGCATGGAGTGGACCCTTGTCACCACTTGCCCCACCTGGCACGGAGTCCCCAAGAACTGAGTCAGTACTCTGTACTTAGCTAGGTGGGTGCCTGCAAGGATACCAGCCAGAGGGGACAGCTGGTGTGCCCTTCATAGACATGCAGATGTAGAGGCCAGGATGGGGACAGCTAGAGGTGGGCAGCACTGCACATGATTAGACTGGACAACCGGACATTCCTGGTGTATTCACACAGACAGGTGGGGGAACAGGACCGGAGGCTGAGTGACTTGTCAGGGGACACACAGCCTGCTGGTGGTGGAGCCGGTGCCCAAACCTGTGTCTGCTTGACTTGGCCTGATGTGAGACCCCCCCAGGTTCCTCCCCCAGGACCTGCTCAGGCCCATCCCAGTTAGGGCAGGGCCAGAGACTCACTATCCCCACATGCTGGGCAGGCGGACTGCGCGGTGCTGATCGTGGCTGCAGGTGTGGGCGAATTTGAGGCGGGCATCTCCAAGAACGGGCAGACCCGAGAGCACGCGCTGCTGGCCTACACCCTGGGGGTGAAGCAGCTCATTGTGGGCGTCAACAAGATGGACTCCACGGAGCCCGCCTATAGCGAGAAGCGCTACGACGAGATTGTTAAGGAGGTCAGCGCCTACATCAAGAAGATCGGCTACAACCCAGCCACGGTGCCCTTCGTACCCATCTCTGGCTGGCATGGAGACAACATGCTGGAGCCTTCACCCAACGTGAGTGCCATCTGGCTGTCCTGCCCAGAGCCCAGAGCCACAGGATGCTGGGCCAGGTAGATGAGGGCGGAGCAGGGACATCAGAGGGCCGGTCCCCAGCTTCCCTCAGCCCAGCTTGCTTTCCCTGAGCACTGGAATGGTGGACACCAGCCTCCTGGGGAGGTCATGGCCTGTTCTCAGGGTCCGGGGTTGTTCTGCCTCTCCTGTTCAACCTCCCCATGAGTCCATCAGAGGCAGCTGAGGTTCCTTCTCTGGCTAGGGAAGGACCCCCAAGCCAACCCTGCAGGGGCAGTGGCTCATGTGTCTGGTGTCCAGGATCCCATCACAGGGGGATTAATTTCCATGTCCCCCTGGAACACTTTCCTGGCCCTGCACAACTTGCAGGGTCAGCAGGGATGCAGAACCTCCCTGGGGTCTGGAGTGAGGTTGGGCTTTTGGCAGTGTGCTTATTCCTGGGCTGGTGGGGAAGGCCGAATGCTGGCTCTTGACTGGTCATCTGGGAGCTGAGGCCCAGGCCTGAGCCTTGTCAGAGACAGTTTTGGAACCTGGGATTGTACTCCTAGGACTCTGTCCAGCCAGAGGAGATCCCTGTCCTAAAAGGGCAGCCACTTGGTTCTGGCCAGCTCTGTAGCCACCTCAATTGAGAGGGTTAGTGTAGAGCTAGACCTGGGGGGACAGCGAGGTTGTCTTGGACCAGCTGTGTGGAGCGCAGAGCCCAGGGTCCAGGAAGGCAGCTGGGCAGCGAGGGGCTGCTCCCCACCTCTCTCTCCAGGCTGAGCACCACACCCATGGGTGGGTTCCCTGGTGGCATTGATGATGGGTGAGTGACCTGTCCAAGGACTCTGTCCTGCACTGCCCACAGGCCTGAGGTGTCATGGGATCTAAGGAGGCCAGAAGAGGCTCTGTGGTAGGGAGGGCTTTCGGCCTACCTCTGGAGAGGCCCCTGAGCTTGGAGATAACAGGGTGACCAGCAGAGCTTCTGGGGCTGGGGCCAAGTCTGGACTCTGTCCCTGGCCTGGCCAACATGGGAGGTCAGGATGGGGTCTGTTCAGTGTCAGGAGCATTGCCACCGAGTCTGGGCCATTAAGGGGGCTTTTCTCAGTGCTCCTCCCTCTTTCCTAAGAGAAGTTTTTCCAGGGTCTCTGTGGGTTGGGAATGTGGGCTGGGGGTTGGGGGAGATGAGGACAAGGAGGTCAGCACCTGGAGGGGCACAGAGCAGTTTAGTGGCAAGAGTCAGGTACCAGCTGCCTGGGGGAGGGCCACTCCCCAGGCAGAAGCCACTTCTAGTTCTGGGGCCCTGGGGGCCAAGGGCCTGTGGTCTGCAAGTGATTGGAGTGAATGGAGCCTCCCTGCCCCCGCCCAGATGCCGTGGTTCAAGGGCTGGAAAGTGGAGCGCAAGGAGGGGAATGCAAGCGGCGTGTCCCTGCTCGAGGCCCTGGACACCATCCTGCCCCCCACACGCCCCACGGACAAGCCCCTGCGCCTGCCTCTGCAGGACGTGTACAAGATTGGTGGTGAGTGAGGCTGCTGTGCTGCCCCACAGCTCCCCTGCAGGCCTCGTCCCTCCTGCCCGCCAGACCAGGGCCCCAGCTGTCCCACTCCTCTCCCACAGTGCATTCTGGGGGACTGTCCATCCCCTCCGTCTGCCCTCTGTCTACTCACTGTCCTGTCTACTTGTCGATGCATCCTCTCCTCCCACACACCCCACCCAGACACCCATCTGCCTAGCGCTTGCCAGGGTCTCCCTCCCTCCAGGGAAGTGCTCAGGACTGTGCCAGGAGCTGGTAGCATAAGTAGGAACACAGAGGTGACCCCCTCTTCACCCAGGATGACTGTCTCATGGGACACAGTCCTCCTCTAGGATTGAGAAACACAGGCCATGGAGTGTAATGGAAAACATGGTGCACACCTGCAGTCCTGCCTCTCGGGAGGTCGAGGCAAGAGGATCGCGGGCTCCAGGCCAGCCTGGGCAACTTAGCCTAACCTTGAGACCCTGTCTCAAAACTAAAATCAAAAAGCCTAGGATGTGGCTCTTGCCCAGCATCCATGAGGCTCTGGGTTCCATCCCAGCCCTGCAAGAGCAAACCAGCAAACAAAAAGACGAGAGCCCCAGAAGGGAGAATGGCGGGTCCTCCTGGCTAGGGCCTGTGGCCAAGGTGGTGTGGGTGCCACCTCTTCACACAGAGGGAAGCCACCAGCCTCAGGCCCCACCATATGGAGGCCACAGAGCCTCTGTCCATCACAGCCCAGGGAGGGTGGAGAGTCCCCAGCCCTGGAGAAGACAAGAAAGTCTCAGCAGCCATGCAGGTGTTAGCGGCCTGTGAGGAATGCTGGGGTACAGATGCCCCTGAGTGACAGAGACCAGCAGCAGCACAGTGGAGCCGACGCAGGGCTATGGGTCGATGGTTAGAGCAGTCCCAGAGCTGGTCCATGCCTCGTTCTGGTGCTGTGATCTGGGGCCACAAGGAGGGGTCCTCAGAAAGAGGAGGCTCCTGTGTTGCCGCTGAAGGAACCCCTTCCTCTCCTCCTCTTTGCCCCTCCCTGTGTTTGAGTCCTTGGGACCTTTTTCGCCAGTCTCGCGTTTCCCTAATGGGGTCAGGCAGCCGCTGCTGCTGCTGAACCTCAGTGTTAGCCTTGCCTTGGGTCTGCTCCCCAGATCTCTCCACATGGCCCGAGCACGCAGCCCAAGCTGTGTCTCCAGGGTCTCTGCCCACAAGTCTCACCTTCCCAACTCCTCCCTGCTGCCCCTCACAGCCCCCTCCTCTTGGCCCAGGCATTGGCACTGTGCCCGTGGGCCGAGTGGAGACGGGCATCCTTCGGCCGGGCATGGTGGTGACCTTCGCACCCGTGAACATCACCACGGAGGTGAAGTCGGTGGAGATGCACCATGAGGCGCTCAGCGAGGCCCTGCCTGGTGACAATGTCGGCTTCAACGTGAAGAATGTGTCCGTCAAGGACATCCGCCGTGGCAATGTGTGCGGGGACAGCAAGTCTGACCCCCCTCAGGAGGCTGCACAGTTCACCTCTCAGGTCAGTAGCTTTGCTGGGGTCTGGGGCCTTTCCTGCCCAGGACAGCAGCAGGGCTGACCTGGGGGAGGTGGCTGGCAGCACTCAACCTGAGGCCTGGGAGAAGACAGCCCCTCCTTCAGCTGCAGGCCACCCAGGCCGGACTCTTGTCACTCAATGCAGTCCTCATCTGCTGGCCACAGCAGCTGAGAGGTCCAGCCAGTGAGGCCTGCTTTTGTCCTGAGAGACACTTTTATCAACTCACTGCCTCAGATGTCCCCATAATGCTCCGTTCTCCACAGTGTCCTGGCATTCTTTGACTGCCTCTTCATGTGGGCCACCTCTTTACTAGGAGTCGTGGAAACACAGTAGTCAGGTCCAATGTTGCCACAACGTCCAGGCTGTGGCCCCAGCATTGGTGTTGGCTGGCCCTCCAAACATCTAGTCATCAGTTCACTGCAGGGTTCGCCCCTGTTCCGTGAGGACGCTGGTGTCCAGGTCTGGAAGTGGGAGTCCTGTGGCGTGGGCTTCCTTCATGGTTAGCAACCCTGGCCTAGAACCTGGGAGATGGGCTCTGTGATGGAGCCCCCACCCAGCGCTGCCCTCCCCAGTGGTCCCTGGGAGCCAGGCTCCAGACATGCTTCATGCTGGTTGCAACTTTGCCTCAGGTCATCATCCTGAACCATCCAGGGCAGATCAGCGCCGGCTACTCGCCGGTCATTGACTGCCACACAGCGCATATCGCCTGCAAGTTTGCCGAGCTGAAGGAAAAGATTGACCGTCGTTCTGGCAAAAAGCTGGAGGACAATCCCAAGTCCCTCAAGTCCGGCGATGCAGCCATTGTGGAGATGGTGCCTGGGAAGCCCATGTGTGTGGAGAGCTTCTCGCAGTACCCACCTCTAGGTGAGAAGGATGTTTGAGGAAGGTGCAGCCATCAGGTGACCCTATCCCCACCGAGGGCAGAGGACGGCTGGGGTGGGGTACCGTGGGCCTACTTCTTTATCAGAGTCCTTTGCTGAGGTTAAGTGCAGAGGCTCCTAGGAGACCGGGGTCTGTGTGTCACCAGGCAGGTGGTAACTCTGATGAAGGCAGCTTGCCCGAGGCCCACAGTCTGACTTAGCGACCGCCCCACAGTATGACCTGGCCCGTCCCCAGGGCCAGCGGCCCTAGGCAGGGATGCCAGGCTGAGGCCGCTTGTTTACTAAGAGGCTGCGGTCCTCGCTCAGACCGGGCCTCGCGCGCCCAGTGCGCCTGCGCGCTGCGTCCCAGCCTGGGGCGGAGCCGCCGCTCACGCGCTCCTTTCCGCAGGCCGCTTCGCGGTGCGCGACATGCGGCAGACGGTGGCCGTGGGCGTCATCAAGAACGTGGAGAAGAAGAGCGGCGGCGCCGGCAAGGTCACCAAGTCGGCGCAGAAGGCGCAGAAGGCGGGCAAGTGAAGCGCGGGCGCCCGCGGCGCGGCCCTCCCCGGCGGCGCCGCGCCCCGGCCCCGGCCCCGGCGCGGGCCCGCCGCCCCGCCCCCCCGCCAGGCGCACGTCTGCACCTCCGCTTGTCAGAGGCTCTGCGTCAGCGACTGGATGCTCGCCATCAAGGTCCAGTGGAAGTTCTTCAAGAGGAAAGGCCCCCGGCTTCCTCCAGCGTCGCCGCGCTCAGTGCCCGTTCCCCAATAAACGGAGCGACCCGAGCCGTGTGCGCCTGCTGCTGGGGCCCTGCGCTCGCCGGTCGCGCCCGGTCGTCCTGCCGGCCCCTCCCCCGCCGCCAGGCGACCTGGCCAGCTGTCCTGAGCTATGCAGGGCGGCTGGTGGGGCCTGGCCGCGGCGGGCAGCTGGCCTGGGTAGTCCAGGGGTTGGAGGTTGCTCACCATACAGGGCCTGAGTGCTTGGGGTCTGAGGATGGATGAGAGCGAGACTCCTTCCCCACGTGTGCTATATCCGTCACTCTAGTCCAGGGCTCCCCTTCCTCCTGGCACCCACGGCTGGAGCCAGCACCATGTCCATGCTGTCTCTGGTACTGGGAGTGCAGGAACTGCCCTGGCAGCCAGGAAGACAGTGACCTGTCAGTGGGATTAGGGGCTTTGAGTCCTCACCAGTGTCCCTGGTCCATCTGAGCAAAATGTGCCCTGACTTTGGTCAGCAAGGACAGGGAAGTGGCAGGACAGCTTTGTCCATCCATCCCTGATCCAGGACCTGTTTTGACAGTGTGGATGGACACCAGATGGGGAGTGAGCAGATTCCTTTAGCTGGGCTCATAGTGCCCAGGGCTGGAAGTCTCCCCAGGGTCCCAGGCTGTCCTGCCCACAGTTGTACTGAACTGTGCAGGTTTCCTGAGGGTGAGTGGGCAGGCCACCCCTAAGGACCCAGAGTTTTAGTCTCCCAGGGCCACTGTGCAAATGACTGGTCACATGGTGTGCCTTCTGGAGGTCAGCCAGAGGCAGCACTGGGGAGCAGAGGTGTGGCCCGTGGCTGTGCCCCTTGCCCCTCGCCTCTCCCAGCTTCCTTGGCTGCAGTCACACCTGGTTGTGGCTGAGTCACTGTCTCTGGGGTCATGTGAATTCCTCTGTTGGTGTCAAGTCTCCTCATAAGGGACCTATGACTGCACTTGGGGCACCCCTGGACAACCCAGGCTGACCTCCCATCCCCAGACCCTCACCTGAATCACATTTGCAAAGTTCTTTCTTGCACACACAGTTGTGATCACCAGGTCCCAGAGTCAGGCCCATGGTACCTTGGGCAGGGGTGGAAACGGCTCAAGAGAGGAACAGCCCAGTGGGCGGTGAGGAGCCCAGTCCAGGGCACCCTCCATGGGTGAGCCCCTCAACTCCTGATGGAGGAAGAGCAAGAGGATGACCCAGAAGCTAGGCAGCAGTGTGATTGGGGAGTCAGGTCCCCAGAACTGTGCTGGCCACCTCCGAGGGAGAGGGCCAGGCTAGTGGGTACAGGATGCTCAGTCAAAGCTGAACTGCAGATGAGCCCCAAATCATTTTTTAGTAGAGTATTTGGGACCTATTTAAACTAAAAGGTCTTTGTTGTGTTTCAGAAATTCTTATTTGGCCGAGTATCCTGTATTTTTTCTGGGGACCCTACTCAAGGACACCAGGGGTTTTCCAAGGGACCCCAACCTATCTTGGGGCTTTCCTGGACCACCACTGTTGGTGGGTGGGACTTAGTGTGACCCCGCAGAGCCTGTTGGCCCCAGAAGTTGTCCTTACACACTTTACACACTTGGCCCTGTTAGAACTGGGGTCCACCTGGGGAAACTGGTCAGCCTGATGACAGCCAGGATGAGTGTGAGAAAGAGCCTCTGCCCGGAGGTGAAGGAAGCCCCTAGGTAGAGACCCTGAGGGGCTGTGAGGTCCCCTCATCCTCCTATTCCTGGTTGTTGTTGCAAATTCATGTCCTCTGGGAACCCTTCTCACTCAGATGCTATAGGTCAGCCAGGGTTATGTCCTCCGCCCCGTTATGTCCATTCTGCTGGCCAGCAGGCTGGGCTGGGGCTGCATTGTCCCCCACCAGGAATGCTGGGCATACTCCTTGGGTGGGGAAGGGCATACCCCGAGGGTCCAGAAGGCCTGAGGACAGAGGTGGGGACACATCTCATTATTCCCATCAGAGTTCTTGGGAGGGATCATCTTGGCTGGGGTGGGGTCTCTGGGGGGGGGTCTCTAAGCCCTGGGCCCCCTTTTGGGGTGGGTGATGGAGGCAGACCCAGGAAGGGCCTAGAAGGCTCTGGGCCTTTCTGCAGTCCTGGTGCCAGGTCAGAAGGGATCTCCGAGGTGGGGGTGGGCAGAGCTGAAGGAAACAGAAGTCTGGGCTGAGCTCCTGGCATCTCTCAGGTGCCAAGCCCATTATCAACTCTGCGGAGGGCAGGGACTTGGCCTGCACTGGGCAGGAGCCCTGGCCTTCTGGGGAGTTGCTGGAACTGCCACGCTTCAGCAGAAGTGCTTCTGAGAGGGCAGGGGACACTGGCCACATATCAGGTCTGAGAGGCAAGATGGCTGAGATGTGCTTGCCGGTTACAGGGAAGGCATGGTGCTGGCATGAAGTGACCACACAGTGACCAGCACCCTTCTGATGCCTCTGCTGCTGCCTAAGCTGGGGCTGAGATGGAGGCAAATTGGGGTGGGACCTAGGAGGCAGGCACCTCATTGAGCCAGTGGGGGGGAGCAGGGAGAGGAGAGAGCCCACAGGGGCTCAGACGGCCCCCTGGACATCATTTTGGGGAGCCTAATGGGCAGCCAGGTAGGTGGTGGTGAGGTGAGGCAGAGCTCAGTGTCCTGGGTTGCAGTTTGGCTGAGGGACCCCCAAGCCAGAGGAGGCCCAGCTGGCAGCCACTGGGGTCCTGCCTCAAATCTAAGGCAGCTGACCTCAGAGTAGCACCTAAGGTCAGGGATTGGGGTGGAACAGAGGCCAGAGGGACTCCACCTTGTGCTAGGTTAGTGGAGACAAGGACTTACTCTGGCCACCTGCACTTTGGACACTTCTGAAAACCCTCACAGTGGTGGCCAGCAGTCCTGCAGGATCTGTCTCCTGGCCTGTCCCCTGGGGCCTTCCAGCTGCCTTCTGGAATCTGGGCAGGAGAGGCCTCCCTGTCTTCCCCAGGCTCCTGGGGTACCCCTGGCAGTGACAGTGCTGTGCCCAAACACAGCTTCTGGGCCCCCTCCAAGGGACTGAGCCTCATGGCCGCTGTGACCCCAGCCTTGGGACCTGGGTTTCTCATGTGCTGAGACTATGGGAATGACTGTCCTCCCGATGGTTGTGTCCCCTGGCCTTGTAGTGGCTCTCAGAGAGGGACTATAGGCATGTAGGATTAGCGCCTGACCCACGTGTGTTGTGTGGACCTGGGTGTCTGTGTGAGAGTGGCCAGGTGAAGAACAGTGCACACCTGTGAGGACTGGGGGGCTAGGGGAGTACTGGGGGGGGGGTTGTCTCAGAGCCCTTGGAAGCCAGGACAGGGCCTCTGTGCACATGTGTATATGCATGCGTGTGTGTCCCTGTGCACATGTGTCTCTGTGTGCTCTAGCTCTGCTGAAGTCAGACTGATTCGCTGGGTGGCTGGACCTGGGCAGCACTGGGCAGTTCCTATCCTGTAGCCATGCAGGGAGAACTAGCAGGGTAGTGGGTGGGACTGGTAGGCACACGAGCCTCAAAGCTGCTCCCAACTCTGGTGGTTGGGTGTCCTCTTGTGAGATGGTCAGTGAGGGACCAGGACTGGCTCCTGGGAGCTGTGAGGTGTTGCTCACTTCTGGCTTCATTTGCCAGTCCTGCCCTCTCACTCTGGGGGTCAGGTGGGGAGGAGAAAGGAGAGGGCCATGGTATCAGTGAGGCCAGATGTGGCATGTGACTGACAGCCACTGGTGTGGAGTCAGCCAGTGTGGCAGCTCAGCATCCCTGCTTGGGCCAGGGTTGGCCCATGGGGACCCTACGGCATGGAAACCAGAAGGAAATAGGAGGGGGTCACTTTCTCCTTGTCCCCTGTCCACTGCCCCCCAAGTCGAGCAGCAGGAGGAAGGAAAAAGAAGGAGCCCTTTGCTCCTGGCTGCAGTTATGGAGAAGGCCGACATGGTGCCAGGAGTCAGGCTCCTCTCCCCGCTCTGGGCCCTGGACTCAGCTCACTGGTACCGAGGACTGAGGAGGGCAGCAGCTCCCAAGGTCTGCATCTCCTACAGGGTATGGGCTGGAGCCAGAACTGGGGTGCAGTGGGGCAGAGCTCTGGGGATGGAGGTGGAGGGGCCGGTGGGTCAGGGAGCAGCCTTGGGCTGGGCTTGTGCCAATTTTGAGCTGATGGACAAGGATTCCTGTCCCAGATGCCCCCTGCCCCCGGCTCTGGTTGAGGTTCACCGCCACCTGCTTTTTGAAGTTGGGCCAAGCCAGTCAGCTGGGTTCAGGGTTCAGTGGTCTAGAAGGTGGGGGTGCTGCATGTAGCACAGGAGGGAGTCTAGAAGGTGGGGGTGGTGTGCATGGCACTGGGTGGGGCTGTGAAGTTTCTCTTCCATCTCCTGGTCCTGAGTACACCTTTTACTCTTGGGGCTGAGGAAAGGCCGAATGGGGTTCCACAGGCCTTCAGGGCTGGGCCCTGGGTTTGGTGGCTCTCTCCTGTGGCCCTGCCACTAGGGTGCCTCCACCTGACACCATGGCTGCCCTGGGACCTCTTGCCTCTCCTCTTTGCCCCGTGTGTCCCCCAAAGCCCAGGGTCTGCATTTCGAGGAGGAGGCAGGTGGAGCACGGTGGCAGCGGCAGTGGGTTCGTTTATTTTTACTTCCAGGCTTATGTAATGCCTCTTCCTGCAAGGCCCGCTCTAGTGCTGCATGAGCCCTACCCCACGCCTCCATCACAGTGATCCATTTCTCAGGTAAAGGAACTGAGGTACAGAGAAATCCGCCTCAGCCAAGGTCATGTGTGAATTAAACTCAACATTATGAAACAGAGGAACAGCTCCACTGCCCTGAGGTGGCCCGAGGCGCACCCCCATGAGGCCAACAACTCGGGAGCCACACTCTCTAGGCTGACCTCTCACTCGGCCCTCCTCACACTGGTGGCAGATGCCTGCCTGCCCTACGCCCCTCCTGGGCACCTTACCCGTCTGCCTCCAGCTTCTTTCCCATGAAGAGTCCTACCCCTTGGCTTGGGTGTTCTCAGGAGTTATGGGAGAAAATCTGTTTACTTATGCCATTTACTACTAAGCTGTGAATGCTACGACAGGTGTGTGCATCTTAAGAAAGGGCATGGTTAGCTTACACATCTTGACATCTCAGCTGGATAACTCTGTAGGGTGGGGAGGGCGTCCTGTCACGCAGGATGTTGAGCAGCACCCCTGTCCGCTACCCACTGGATGCCCACAGGACCTACCCCCCAAGTCTTGACAACCAGGTATATTTCTAGCCATTGCCAGATGTCCCCTGGAGTAGAACTGGCCTGGTATGGACGACTAGCCTACATGGACATCATCTCCAGGGGGTCGGCAGCAGGAGTGATTAGGTGGAGACTAGTAGGGGTCGAGGCAGGCCATCGGGCATAGGGATAGGCACAGTTCTCTCTTCAAGTGGGACCTTGGGAAGGCCTAAGAGGAGGAGGGTGTGTGGCCGCAGGGAGGGAGGTCTGCTGTGTCCTGCTTCCTGCTGCTGAGAGCTGGATGTGGCTGGGCTACTTCCCCAGCTGATCTGGGAGGCATGTGGTGAATCCGCTGCTCAGAGGGGTACCGTGAGGTTCCCTCAGAGGTGCCGAGGAGGAACCCTGGGATGTATCCCTCACAGTTCTGGAGGCACAAGTCTGAGGGCGAGGTCCCGAGGCTGGATGGGGTGAGGTTGGCCTCCAGGCTTGCCAACCCTTCTTGTGGCCTTGAGTGGCAGACAGCAGAGAGAGAGAGAGAGGGCGCAGACCCCTTCCTGGGGCCCTACCTCATGAGCCACTCCCCCACAGGGGCCCACCTCCTGCCATCACTTGGGTCAGGACTTCAACAGATGAGTTTTGGGGACCCAAACATGGAGTCCAGTGCAGGATCTGGACAGTGACCCAGACAAGCCCGTGGCATCTGCCCCCAGGCTGTACTTTGTGACCCGGAAGACAAGCTGCTGGAGGCTGGAACGGAATCCTGGAGTTGGCTGGCGAAGCTGCCCAGCAAGGCCCTGGGCTCCTGACATGTCCCTGTCTTGCTGGTCAGCCTATCTGAATTATTTGCTTGTTGTGGCATGTGGTGACCTTGTCCAGGGTGAGGGCCTGGGTGGGGCAGGAACTCTGACAGCCCCTGGGCCCTGCCTCAGGCTGGCTGGCTTTCTGCCCAAGGCCTGCAGGACGTTTGGCCAAGCAACGAGCTCCAGTGAACTGGGCGGGCAGGCAGGGCATAGGTGCCCACAGCCTGTGCGTGGGCAGGCAGCTGACCACTCTGCCAGCAGGAGACTGTCTCCACGGCCCTGAGTTCTAGCTGCCCACATCCTCCCAGGGTCTACCCAGCAGCCCCTGAGCCACACCAGTGCTGGGCCTCTCATCATCCATGGTGACAGAGGCTCTGGGTGACATCAGCCCAGGTCAAAGTGGCAGTTCATGTGAGTTGCCTGCTGAGCCCCTCTTGTGGGCTGGGCTGCACTTCAAGGGCTCCTCTGTGGCGGAGGCTAGCTCTACACAACCCCATACCCGGAAGATGGAGCTGGGTGGGGGGTGCCCACGCTGTCCACCCCAGACCAGGAGAGGCAGCAGCATTCTGGGCAGAGGGATGCGTCCATGAAAGCTTGCCCACTGGCGAGGGGGGCACCAGGTGAGTGGGAGCCAGGGGCAGAGGTCGGAAGGGTCCAGAGCCGTGCTGGTTGCATCTTGCAGGCAAGTGGGTGTGGTCTGGAAAGCGTTCAGGTAGTGTCAGAGTGCCAGGGAACTGCACAAGGGTCTGGGTCACGCCTGCAGAGCCACAGGCTCTATGCCCTCACATTTTATCTGCAGCAAAACGGGGACAGTTTTACAGCTGCTTCTGTCTGGAGGTGTGGTAAAGGCAGGCACATGGGTGCCAGGTGCGAAACTCTGGATCACCACCAACAAGATGGGTTTCAGGATGAGAGCCACTGTGGGGAGTGCCCTGTGGGAAGCTCCATCCCAGGACACTCCCAGGGCCATCCTAACCCTATGCCGTCTCCAGCTGCCACTGACAATAGGTCTCTGACAGTCAGGCATTGGCAGGTCCATTCCCTTGCTCTACCACATTAGCTGGTTTGCCGGGGGCTGCGGAGCTTGTTTAGAGCTCTAGTCCTTTTAAAAAAACTATAAATTAAATTTCTATTGATTTTAGTCAATAAGCATTAGTGTGAGATGTTTACCCCCCCTGCCCCGCCCGTCCCCAGACACACAACTCTTCCTCCTCCTTGGAGGAAAACTCTTGTCCGGGTGGGGAGCTGGCCCTCTCTGCCCAGGAGGGCACTTCCTGTGGTCCAAGCTGTAGGATTACAACAATAGCAGCCCTGGCAGGCTCAGCCGTGAGAACCTGTCCCTTCTCGTTCTTCAGAGTTGGTCTTGTTTCTGGGCTGGTGAGTCTGCTCCAGCTGCTCCTCTGACACCCAGGGCCGTGGCTCTCCTTGTCTTCTGGGAGGAGACAGAGTGGGGACTGAAGTGAAGTGGGAGACTACTTCTCACTGTTGAGTGTGCTGTTGTCTGTGCAGGTCACTGGCCCACAGGACTCAGGTGGGCGGACACCTGGTGTGGCTGCCATCCCTGTGACAGTGAGGGCTTCCTTGTGGGGTGGTGCTCAGGCACTTTCTCCTGCACACAGTCTACGGAAACTCCCTGGGTTCTCTCCCTTGCTGTGCTGCAGCTAGGCTACGGGGACAGCTGACCCACCGACTTCCTCTGTGCTCCGTGTCTGCCAGGCCAGAGTCCTGACTTCCAGGGTTGCATATCAGCCTGAGCAGCAGCAGAGCAGTGGGTTTAGGGGAGGTAGCAGGCCTGTCCCTACCTGCACCATGAGGAGAGGGAGGCTCACCACGCAGCCTCTCCAAGGAGGAATGATCCAGATGGGCTTCAATTTGACTTCCACCATAAGCAGCCACAATATCAACCCATCACAGGTCCCTGTCTGTGCCAGGCTGTGGGGGACACTGGGCAAGACAGGCACAAGCCAGGGATAGCTCGGCTGGGTGGCAGGTGGTCATAGCCTCTACTGGTACATTTTATGATGGGGAAAGAATGTACAGGAAGGATCTATGGCAGCAGCCATGTCCATGGTTCACCTTCTCTGGCTGCTGAGGGCAGTTCAGTGAGGTGAGGACAGGAGGAGTCCCACCGCTGCCTGCCCAGAGGAGAAGGCACGAGGCATGGGCTGGGCTTGGAAGGTTCTGGGAGACTGGGTAGCATCCGAGGTGCTGAAAGGACAGCGCCTGGCGTGGCTGCAGGGCCTTCCGCCTGCTGCTGGCAAGCGCTCTCTCCCAGCGGGAGTGGGGCGTCCTGAATTGGAATCTCTGAACTCTTCTGCTCTGGAATTCTGTCGATGCAGTCTTGGCAAAGATGGCTTGAGCCTGAAAGCTTTTCCCATCTTTTTTTTTTAAATTTAAGTTTCATCATAAGATAAAACACCTTATTATTATTTTTTAAAAAACCTGTGTTTTATTATTTTTATGTGGTGCTGAGGATAAAATCCAGTGCCTCACACGTGCCAGGCAGGCGCTCTACCTCTGAGCCATAACCCAGCCCTCCATCTATTCTTAAATGAAGTGGAATTCCTGTTGCATGCATGAAATTTTCCCTAACTGGGAGCTTCTGTGACCCTGTTCACTGGGTACAGGTTGGGGGGCATGGTGGTGGGCACTGCCAAGAATGTAAGGCACAGCATTGAAGACATAAATGATCAATGAGCCAGTGTGTTGAAGGACATCCTAAATTGAGGAGACAAAGGATTCCAAGTCTTGCTACAGGGTTCACTTTCTGGAACCTTCTGAGATGCAGCAAAGCTGTTGGAGCAGACACCATTGGTGGAGAAGACCACAGACGGCTGTGGAGGCAAAGATATGTTGCACGCTGAGAAGGTCCCTCCAGCCTCCCTGTGAGAGGAACCCCACTTTCAGCCCCCCATAAGACTGGGGGGCAGTTGATGTCTCCTTAACTTCAAGGTTGTGTTCTCCCTTTCTGCTAAAGCTGAGATGAGCAGGTGTCCCTTCCAATGTCCTGGGACCCCAGAGAGCCTTTAGGTTTGCTCTCATCTAAGGGCTATGCATCTGCTAAAATGACACCTGAGACGCCTCTCTCCTCTGTGAAGCAGTCCCACTTTGGTCTGACTTCAAGCCTGAGAGTTGCTCCCAGGAGAATCAAGCATGGGGCTTCCCCCAGAAGGAGGGGGCATCCCAGGCCTCCCTTGGTTTTCACATTTGTTTGGTCTTTTGCAGAGGGAGAATGAGGGTGACCCAAGGGCAAATGGCAAGGCCAGCTAGCATGTGCAGGGGGATGGGGTGGCACCTGCTTCATCTGGGACTCGAAGTCCCTTCCTTACCCTGAGCCAACTGGGCTGGGCCTCTTCCCTTAACCTTTCCTGAGTGGCTTTGTAGGCTTGGAGGGGGGCAAGCCACTTACTGATCATGGCTGATGCTTGGGCCTGGAGGCAGGGAGGCAGGGCTTGTGCCCTGGCTTGTCCTAGGCACGGTATGCACATCTGCCTGCAGAAGCTCCAGTCCAACATTCTAGATAATTGACAAGTTAGCGCTGTGCCCACCATGTATTTTCAACCTAATTGAAAACAAACAAACAACAACAACAACAACAATAACAACAACAACAACAACAACAACAAAAAAAAACCAGGCTCTATAGCCATGAGCTCTGGAAACTAAAGGACTGACTCAGTATGGGGTCTATTGCCATTTTATAAGCAAGGTACTTAAGTACTGCTACTCAAGAGGAGCTTTCTCTGGCCACAACACGTGGTGCTGGGGTGGGATGGAGATGGGAAGAGGCTTGGTGGAGCCAGACCCCCAGGTGCAGAGGAAAGCTCCAGTGGGCACTTGGTGAGGAGCTGGCACGATGCGCAGGAGCTTCAGGGTCTGAGAAATGGGTCCCTTGGCATCCCTGCTGCAGGTTCCAGAGGGCCCTCTCCTGGGACACCCCCTGACCTGTGGAAAGGGAAGCTACTTCTGCCCACTCCTCCCTGAAAGGGGGCATCCTCCTGCCTCTGACCAGAGCCTACCCTCTTTTGTCCTGCACTAGACACTAGTGTCCCCCACTGGCCTGTGTTGGCTTGGGCCTCAAGGCACCAGCTCCCTGCCCTGTGGCAGGACCCTCTGAGTCTGCAAAGTCCAGGTCCCCTGGGGATTTCCAGGCCCTCCAGGGGTGATTCTCTAAGGCCTGGATACTCTGACTGCTCCTCCCACTCCTTTTCCTAGAGGGCCTCCCTTCCAGGACCCTTCTCCAGGTCCCACCCAGGCGACCTCTCAGGAAGAGTCCCCCCATTCTCCTTGCACATCCCAGTGAGGAGTTGGCTTCCAAGTGCCCCATCCACCCTGAAGCCGGCTGAGACCGATTCAGCCCAGGGAGCAGATCAAATCAGAATTTGGCAAGAGCCAGTACCCTCCTCCACCGGAGGTGTCCACCCTGGAACCCAGCTGGCAGGAGTCCAACCAGGGTCAGGCGCTTGGCACCACTTTGGGATCCCAGGGAGAGCTCAGGCCTGGTCAGATGGCCAGCTTACATGGCCCCGTTTGCCTCAAGAGTGACCGCGGGGCTGGAATCCCTATCAATGCGCACATGGCGGGTTGATAGGGAGAGAAGAGTCCTTGAGACCCAGAGTGGCCCTTCCCTTCCTTTCTTCCCTTCCAGGGCGCTGCCGCGCGGTGTCGCAGGAGTTAACGGGGGGCGGGGCGAGGCAGCAGGCGGAGCCGGCGCGGCCGCGGGCCGGGCACCGAGGCGCGCGCGGAGCGAGGTGGCCGCAGCGTCCCCGCGCGCGGCCGGGACCGGCAGGAGCGCGAGCCGCTGCCGCCGCTTCTGCCGCCTGGGCCATGCGGCTCCAAGGCCGAGGGCCTGGCCTGGGGCCTGCGCCTCCCCCAGCACGTCGCCCCCGCTGAGCCCACGCCCGGCCGGCCGGGGCGCCACCCGGCACCATGGTGCAGAAGTCGCGCAACGGTGGCGTGTACCCCGGCCCTAGCGGGGAGAAAAAGCTCAAAGTGGGCTTCGTGGGGCTGGACCCCGGCGCGCCCGACTCCACTAGGGACGGCGCTCTGCTCATCGCCGGCTCCGAGGCCCCCAAGCGCGGCAGCATTCTTAGTAAGCCGCGCGCGGGCGGCGCAGGTGCCGGGAAGCCCCCCAAGCGCAACGCCTTCTACCGCAAGCTGCAGAATTTCCTCTACAACGTGCTGGAGCGGCCCCGTGGCTGGGCATTCATCTACCACGCCTACGTGTGAGTGTCCGGCGGGGCGCTGCGCACAGCAGGCTGGGGGCGACCCCGGCTCGGCCGCGGGCGGACTGCGGGCGTGGAGCTGCCGTGGATGGAGAGTCCCCTGTGTGTGTGTCCGCATGCCCACACGAGTCTCGCGTGTGCCAGGGGTCTGGGTCAGGGCACTGCGTCCCTTGGTTAAGCGAAGGGCAGAGATCAGAGAGTGATTTTGGAAAGCAGTCTGGAAGAAATTCGGGGTCAGGGCGGTTCAGGTGGGGCGGAGGCGCCCAGCTGAATTGCACCAGCCCCTCCCCCGCAGGACGAGCTGCGCTGGCGCCCCAGCCCCCCTTAGCGGGAGGCCCCTCCCCACAGCCCGGCTCGCTCACGGAACAAAGGGCCGGCGGGGAAGGAGGGCTGCGTGGTCCTGGGTCCAGAAGACTCTGGGGGGGCTCTGCAGCTGGGCCCCCACGCAACCAAGCGGTGCGGCGGGGCTGGCCTCTCCTTGGCCATCCTTCCAACTTCTCACTCTCCATGGGAGCTTCTGGGTTGTTGAAATGGGGAGGGGTCTAACTTCACCAGCCCAAGCCCTGGGCCAGTGCCCCACTGGTGCCAGCCCTCATCCCTGATCCTCACACTGAGCACAGTCTTTGCACAGCAGCCGGTGCCCCCCTGCACATTCAGAGCCTGGGAGGAGGCCCACCCAGGACCTGGCTATGCCCCTCTTGTGGGGCCTGGCGCAGGCTGGGGGGGGGCTGCCTGTTCTGAGTGTGGTATTGTGGGAGTTGCTGGGTGTGCAAGTGCGTGTGGGAGTGTGTGTAGGTAGTGAGCAGAGCCTCCAGTGTGAGGGTGCTTGCTCTCCCCTTCCAGCCAAGCCAGGGACAGGAAAGAGCCCGAGACTCGGCCATTTTGTGTGGAAGAAGCATTTTGGGTCTGGAGTGAGGAGCGGATTCTGGGAAGTCTTGGGCCAGCTGCCTGCTTGGGCTGCGAAGGGTGTGCTGCCTGTGTGGGTGCTAGAATGTGGTTCTGGGACAGGAGGAAGACCCCTAGAGGGAACCCCGCTGCCTTCAGGCCCCCAGCAGGCAGTGCTGGTGCTGCTCAGTGAGAGGGATCTGCTTCTTCAGTCTAGAGTCCAGGCAGGGTCCAGGCAGGGTCCAGCGCCTGTCCTTATGAGTCCAGCAGCACCCTGCTCCCTGCCTGTCTGGGGTTCAAAGGCTTCTGTGGGACCGGCTCTGGCCATCCAGGTCGTGGCCAGAGAAGACTTCTGGGGTGTGGACGGGACAGAGTCCCCCATGCAGTATCAGCATTTCCTCAGGGTCCCCTTTGGGTCAGGAGCCCTGTGTGGGTCCCATCCCTGGGTCCTTCCTTAGAGCTGCAGCATCCTGGGTGAGTGGCAGGCTGTGGGGTCTGTGGGTCGTCTCCTCTGGAAAGCCCCGAGTCAGGACCATCCCCTTCAGAGAGCAGCTTCTGCCATGCAGCTGGGGGCGCTGGGGGTGAGACCTTCCCCAGGCAGCCGCTCTAGCCTGCTTCAGGCCTCTGCTGGGCTCCCTCACTGAGGCATGGGGCTTCCGGGGCTCCCTGGCAGGGGAGGCTGATGGGAAGCGGTGCCTTTCTGGCAGGGAGATTTCCTCTGGCAGGGGGTAGGCAGGAGGGAGAGTGTCTAAGAACAGGGCCTCTGGGAGGTGCCAGGCCACACACTAGGGTCTGCTTTCAACCTCTGCAGGCTTCCATCTTCTTGTTGGTAAAGGGGGTGCCTCCTCTCCCTGTCTCTTGGGCCTTGTGAAGACCCACTGAGAGGGGTTGTCCACCCTCTGCAGGTGCCTTCAGACCCATTGTGCCAGGTGGGACATCTGGTATGGCTGTTGCCCAGGTCTCCAGGGTGGGACCCTCCATGCCCAGCATGCCCCTTCCCGACTCAGGAGGACTGGTGGTCTGAGCTTCCTGACCAGGTGGCCAGTCCTCATGTCCCCTGCTGGCCTCGCACGACTGGCCCGTGTTATGTATCAGACGCCATTCGGTTTGTCCATTAACTCATAATGAAGATCGAGTCCTTCCTTGGCCCTGGATGGCCCGTGGAGGACAGGGCTGTGGCTCACAGTGGAAGCTAGTCCCACATCTGGCAGTGTCGGGCCCCCTTGGGCCAACTTCCTTCTGCCTTCAGCCACCAAAGCCTGGTTTCTAAGGGGTGGAGCTCTGTCAGTCTCTTGGCCATCCTTGCTGGGCCCCTGAAGGACAGCTGCTGTCCAGGGTGGGAAGAGGCAGCTGCTCTCTGGCCCCAGGGCTTGGTGGGCAAGGTCAGTCAGGCTCATCAGCCATAGGACTCTGACAGGCCTCTGGCAGACGCATCGCACGCCACCTGTGTGTCTCCAGAGCCACTTCCAAGCTGGTGGACACCTGCCCCCAGCCCTTTCCCGAAGGGCTCCAGTCTGCGCAGCACTGTAGGGCCTCTTGGAGCCTGAGTGCAAAGGGTAGTCCTTCCTGGGCTGCCTGCCAGGCATGCTGCTCCTGAGGGGCAGTCACTGGTCCCCAGCCAGCCCCCCAGAGGGGTGTGTGGGAAACAGGCTGAGAGAGCCTGTCCTGCCCAAGGCCTCCACCTCAGAGACGAGGACACCTGTACCACGGGTGGCCTGGGAGAGTGGCACTCAGAACAGGCCAGATGGAGCATCTGGAGTTGGGAGGTACTGTGCCTGGGGGCTGGACCCAATGCACCAGCTCAGCGCTTGGGCTGGTCACGAATTCCTCCATCCCCCGTGTCCCGATTCCCTGTGGAGGCCTCTGGGGTCCCAGGCCTGTGGCTGTGGACGCCCCACCAGCTTCATCTCCCATTCACAACAGCAAGAGCAGATCCCAGGGTCAGGGCTTTGCTTGACGCTTCTTGGGCACCCAGCTGGGGCTCCTTCCTCTGCCTGGCCCAGGATAACAGTGGGGCTGAGTCCAGGCTGCCCTTGGGCCCCCTCCCTCAGCCCCGCTTGCCTTTAGCTCTGAGGCCTGTGGCGGTGGGCAAGCCCCGCACAGCAGGAGGTACAGCCTCAGCCCCACATGCAGGCCCTCATGTCTGCATGTCCTCTATCTGGCTGCCTGCGAGGGGCAACCGCAGGCCAGGCCGCACGCAGCACACGCAGGAGAGGTGGCCGCTTATAGGAGCAGGATCTCTGGTCTCTGCTGACCCAGCACCCGGTGTGCTGGGAAGAGACCAGAGTCACTGAATGGCGTGTTGTCAACTTCTCCAGGCCCCAGGCCTTGCTGCGGCTCTCCTGGGAGGAAGTGTCTATCGACTGAGGAGTTGAGAATCTTATGGAAATTTCCCCAAAGGCAAAAATGCCTCAGAGTTGTGGTTTCCAGGGAACCTGCATTTCTGGGGGGCCTGAGCTTGTCCGACTGCGTGGCCTCTGCACAGGATTTCCAATCCTCGCCAGTTCTTTCAAGTGGAATTACTCCGGAACGGTGGGATATGTTTAACCTCTCTGCTTACTTGTGGAGGGAACCTCTGAATGTTCTTGAGTTTGCACAGGATTGGAACACACAGTTGACTGCAGGTAGGAAGCTCTCTGGCAGGTTCATAAGTTAGAGTGGGGAGAACATGTGTGTGGGGGTCAGGGTGGGTCAGACTTTCCAGCCAGCTTCTAGAGACTCAGGAGGTCACACAGCACAGCCAGCACACCTGGAGGCCTTTGATGTGGACCCTGCATGGCCCCCGTGAGGCCCCCGTATGCCGGCCACGTGGACGGGGGGCCTGTCTCTACTTCTGAATGTTCTCGAACCCAGGATGGTCCTGAAGCGCCCATGATCCTGGGCAGAGTTCCACAGTGGACACAGCGTCTTCAGTGTTTTCCCGCCAAGAATGAAACAGTGGACCTCTGCTGGCCTGAGTGCTCCTGGCTGACCACTGTCTGGGATGAGAGTGTCCATTTGATGAGAGACCCCAAGCACCTGCTGGTGGGAGTGCTGGGCTGGCCCCCAGCAGAATGAGGACCTTGTCCTGGTTGGGATGTGGAGGGCCAGGAGGGATGATGGCTGGCCCTGTTCTGAGCAGCCTCCCACAGCCTTCCACCCCTCAGCCTGATCTTTGGAGAGTTCTGGTCCCACTGGGTGATGGTGAGCATTGAGGGGTTGGTTGGTTTGGGCTGCTGTTTGCTCAGAGACACATTTGGACCTGACCCAGCTGCTTGTTTGTCCAGCAGGGCTGGCCTCAGGTTCTGGCCATTTCCCTAGGATGGGTGTTGGGATACGTCTTCCTGCTGGGCTCCAAGTTCCTGCATCCTCTGGGTTGGGGCATGGAGAAGCATGTTTTGGCCTGAAAAGTGCCATTGTGGGTAGGTTTTGCCAGGGAGCCCCTCTGACCTCGCAGGACCAGCCTGTGGACTTTTGGTTCCTGTGCAGACTGTGTCCCCACAGCCCTGTAGCTGGCTGGCAGGGCTGAGCCACCACCTTAGGACGAGCCTGCCCCCAGGTGCAGGCGCCTGCCAAGCAGGGCTGCTTCCTGCGTGGCGGGAGCTCAGCTGTGGTGACAATGCTTTGCTGACAGCTCCGGGAGCTTCTTAAGACAGCGTTGGCTTGTGGTGACGTGTGGCACCGGGTGGAGGAGGAGGCCTGCCCGACGGCAGCTGAAGCAGTTGGCTGGACCTGGGGAAGGGGTGGAAGGCCAGGGCTGCAGGAGACTTATGCTCCGCGTGCTGCGGCCTGCCCTTTGCCAGCCAGGCCCTCCTGCTGTCCCTGTTGTGTCCATGAGCCCTGCTTCTCTGAGTACCGGGACATGTGCTCCTGTCAAGAGTAGGCAGGTGGGGGCTGGCGTGGTGACTCAGTGTAGAGCACTTGCCTTGCATTGTGAGGCCCTGGGTTTAATTCTCAGCACTGCATATAAGTAAAGTAATAAAATAAAGGTCCATCAACAACTAAAATATAAATAAAATAATCAAAATAAAAAAGAGTGGGCAGGTGTGAGCATCGCCAGTGGGGCCCGGGGCCAGGACATGCCAGCGTCCAAGGTTGTGGCCTTGTGGAGTATGTCCTCTGGGAGATTTGCATTCCCTTCATCATCCCATCCCCAGGTGCCTCTTGCTGCGAGGGAACCAGGGTGCCCAAGGCGAAGGAGTGGGCCCCCTGGGGCAGCAGGCCCTCCTCAGCCGGGGTGGAGAGACCTGCCCACTAGGGGGCGCTCTGAGCCTCCCCATCCTCCAGCAGAGCTGCAGCTTCTTGCAGAAGAGTGAGGCCTGAGGACAGCAGCTGCCAAACAGGAGGGGGATGTGCTGCTGGTTACCCCACTGGAACAAAACCAGGTCTTCCGTCTCTTGTAGGATGACTGGGAATTTTTGAATGTCCAAAAGAGCAGTTGTTCCAGAATATTCTAACAGGAGTTGCTTAGAAACAGCGTCTGCAGAGATGCTTCGACTGCCTCATGCGTGGTCTGCTGCATGAGCTCTGAGCTGCCCGGGATACAGGCAGGGTCCTTTCTGGGTGCCCTGCTGTCTGTGGAGGGGCTGTGTTCTCTCCTGGCCCACCCTGGCCCAGGGCCTGCTGGTTCGTCCCACCCCTGAGCCCTTACCCTGAATCTTCACAGCTGCTTTTCTATTTAGGAAGAAAATGTATGGGGTGAGTAGGAGGAAAAGACCCAGTTCCTCCTGGGGCCCCAGGTTTGGGGAGGAAAAGCCCAGGAGCAAGGTCAGGACTGAGAACTGCAGAGAACTACTCAAAGGGGCTGTGGAATGGAGGGCTTCCACTTGCAGCCCTGCTCCTGCTGGTGGCTCTGAGCCTGGCTGCAGACACCCCGAGCTGGGCGGTGAGAGGGACATGCTGGAGACTGGGCAGCCCATCCACCCACCGTGAGCAGCAGACCAGGGCGGGGGCAGGACTAAGCCTGCCTGTGCTTGTGTCCCTGGAGGAGACTGACCAGGGCAGTGGGGCTTTTGCCGCTGAGCCTCCAGGGTGGGGTGGGAGGCAGTCTGGGGTTCTCTTTGTAGACCAGGTGGGTTATTAGGGCCAGTAGTAGGGGGAGGCTATCCTCTTCTTGTCCCCTCCTTTCAGAGTACATCAAATTCTCATGAACCCCACACCACACACACACCACACAGGGAAAACTCTGGAGTACGTAAAACGATCTCCAGTGAGCCCAATACCCCTCCTGTCTTCTGCCCAGGTCCACTGTGGCTCCTGGTTTCTTCTTTCTTCCAGAGAAGTTCTTTGCCTCTGGTCTGCGGTGCATTGTGCTGGTCCTCATGCTGCACACAGCTCTGTGCTTGCCACAGCCTCTTGTCTGTCCTTCCCTGAGCTTGGGGAGCCACCTGCGCCCCTCCAAGGTCCCTGCACCCCTGTTCCAGGGTATATCCAGAGTCCCCTGTTGGCAGACAAAGAGGCTGTCTCTGGGATTCCGTCAGTGAAGAAAGTGCTGCCATGAGACCCCCACAGACCTCTTCACGCGTGTCCAGGCCTGGGGCCCGTTCCTAGGAGCTGCCAGCCTACTGCAGAATGTTCTTGTCCCAAAATGTTTTTCTGGGTCCAGATGTGGAGAGTTGCAGATGCCTATTGTGTGTTTGTGGAGAAGTGTCCGAGGGGAGACGGCTCTGGACCGTCCGAGGGCTCTGGACCCCGCCGCCTCTCCTCCTGCTCAGGTGGCTGGTATGGGCAGGCCTGCCAGGTAGGAGGTAGGGCTGGGCGTAGTGGAGGAGGGCGCCCTCCGTGGTCCTCGTCCCGAGCCCAGGTGGCCCTCCTTGTGGGTGGAAGGCCCCACTCCAACCCCAGTGTGTGTGGCTCACCTGCCTGGTGGAGGTCCTGGGGACCTTGGGGGCCATGACAGGGGCCTTGGTGGGGGCAGCCCTCTGACGAGTGCTGAGTGGGTCGGAGCTGCTGGTGGGCACCACTGGGGGCAGGCGGCACTGCGTTCCCCGGGGCCAGCCTTGCTTCGTTTCTCCCAGCAGCTCCTGGCTGTGGCTGTTTTTTCTGGTTACAGAAGTCACGCTGGCCCCTTGCAGGAGACAGGAAATGCTGGGGAGTCTGGAAGGAGCACTTGGGCCTCCCTGACGGGTTTCCTGGCCGCAGCCCTCTGCACATCTGGACAAGGAGGCGTCAGGCCCTTACTTTTTCCCGTGCTCAGGGCACATCATAGGCTTTCCTCCTGGACTGGCTGTGCCATGGCTTGGCCTGAGACACTGGGGTCAGGTGGGGTGTGAGTCAGGGTGCCGTGCCAGGACCCTGCGTGTGTGCCTGTCCTCGGGCGTCCTGTTCAGTTAGGGCGCCATTCCTACACCCCCCAGTGACACCTGTAGTGGGTGTTGCCTGGGCACAGAGCATCCAGAGCCGCTGGCACGCGGGCAGTGGCCCAGCTGTGGGTGGCGTTTATGGCCTTGACTGTTTTTAAAAATGGAGGAGAAAGTCTCCTGACAGCCTTTGGGAAGTGAATGGCTCCATAGCCTGGGGCCACCCGCTCATCCCTCAGGGAACTTTGTCATTGCCCCATCCAGACACCTGTCCCCACCGGTGATCACTGCGCAGCTCCTACCTGGCCCCAGCACTGTGCTCTCCTTCCTGCCTCCTGGATGGGCCTGGACTGGACGTTCCGACCAGTCGGTCCTGTGTGTCGTGCTCATCTCCCTCTGTGGGGCCCCTGCAGAGTGTCCCCACTGTGGTTGTGTTGGAGCCTGGCTCCCCTGTGCCCGGGGACATGGGTTGTCCCTGTCCTGGGCTGCGGTGGGCAGCGCTGCCGTGGGTGGTGTGCTGGTACTCTGGTTGTACGCTGCTTCTCTGGGGACGTGCCCTGTTTTCAGTGAGAAGCTTCTGCCCATTGCAGGCTTGGGCTGGCCAGGCTCCCGGGCCCTGTCCCACCTCCCTCCACTTCCTGTTCACGGGGCCTGGCTGCAGCTGGGCTTGGGCTGCACCTTGTAGTCACCTGGGCAGGGCAGGGTCTTGCTGCTCAGGTGCTCAGGTGGGGAGGCAGAGGGCTGAGGCCCTGCCCACGGTGAGTGAGCACATACCTGCACTGGGCAGTGCTGGGTGGGATCAGTCTGGAAGGAAGGCGGCAGCCAGGAGGAGGCCTTCCTGTGCCCACGTAGAGGGGCACTCCAGGCAGCAGCCAGAGGCAAGGAAAGGCCCTGGGCGGGGAGTCGGCTTGGTGAGGCTCAGAGCAGGAGGGGAGTGAGGGGCAGAGGTGGGCATGTGGGGAGGCCAGGCCAGGGCAAGGGTGTGAGCAGGGCTGCCTGCTTGTGCTTCTGGGATTGAAGTGTGGTCCAGTGGCGGATGCAGGTGGCCTGACGGGGCCGTGGAGCAGACACAGGAACAGCATGTTGAAGGCAAGAGCCCGAGAAACTCTGGGAGGGTCCAGACCACCTGTGTTGGGTGGAGAGGGTGGTGGACCTGGGGAGAGCATCCAGGCCAGCCCTGCCCTGTGCACCCTGGTCTTCATCCAGCACCTGTGGTGAATAAGGAGCAGGTTAAGTGCATGGAGCTGCTGTCTCCAGGGACCCAGGCGCCAAACCTGGAGGCCGTCCCTACCTGCTGAGCTGGTGCGTGTCCTGCTAGCCCCGGCCCCGCCTGCACCAGATACCCACCCTGTCTGGGGAGGGCACAGGTTGCTGTAGCAGCACAGTGGCCCCTGTGAGCCTTGAGTTTCTGCTAGGATGCGTAGTTAGGGAGCCGAGGCCCAGGGGAAGTACCTCTGAACCCCTCTCCTGGAGAGGCCACTGGGAGGAGGGCTGGATGGGGGGCTGGTGGGCCAGGGGTGTTTGTGGGGCCTGAGGGTTCCTGAGCTGCACCTGCGGGGCCCAGGCACTCACTGAGCACCTCTGTGTGAGGTGTGCCCCAGGCCTCAGGCCCACGCAGCCTGTGGGCAGGACAGCTGCATTGTGTGCTTGGGAAAGGCCACAGCGGAGTGTGGCTGCTGCCCCTCCCTGGCCACAGACCCAGCAGCCATTCTTCATGTCCGGTTTGTGCCCGGAGCGGCCGTCAGCACTCCGCCCTCCCCACTCCTGAGGCCAGAGAGGCAGAGGTCCTGCAAGCCGGGCAGTTTATTAGGGGAAATTAGATTCCAGGCGGCAGTGCCGGCTGCGACTTAGTGGACAAGGCGGGAGGATGTCCCTGGGGAGCCTCCCTGAGTGTGGGCCAGAGGAAGGGACTTTGGCTGCTCACCCCCACCTCGCCCGGCAGTGCTCCCAGCCCCCAGCCCAGGGGGTACAACTTTATTGGAATGAGCCCTGTTCTGAGGGGCAATTTCTGCAGGGGACCCCGTGAGAACACAGCATCTGTTGGAAGAGGGGTGCCAGAACAGGGCCATGCCATTGGCTCAGACCCTCCATTTCCTTCTGAAAAGTGGGGATGGAGCACCTTCCTCCTGTGAGCACACTGTGTGCCCTGCGGAGTGGACAGTGCTGAGGATCTTAGCCCTCCGGCCAGCCCCTCCCACCCATCCCACAGCAGCCTGAGGGCACTCCCTGGGCTGGGGAGTAGAGCAGGGTGCTGGATTGGGCCTGTCCTGCTGTTCCTGTGGTCAGTCTTACTACATTACATGTGTCAGATGGGAGTGGAGCCCCGCCATCTGGAGCTGGTCTTTGGGAAGGTGCCTGGCGGGAGCCCAGTTTTCACAGTGGGGGTCTGGGCCGTGTCTGCGGGCCACTGGAACAGCCTCGGGCTCTGTCCCCCAGCCAAGCCCTGCCAAGGAGAGGGGTCGGAATGAGGCGGCAGCGGTTTTGTTGGGTTTTCCAGAAACATCAGCTGCAGCAGACCAGTGGGGGGAGGTGAGGGGACAAAAGAGGGGCTGTCCCTCACCAGGTGGGGCCCACTTGCCCTCACGCCTGAGTCCTGCACTGTTGGTCCCTGCTGCAAGCTGCCCACATGGCTGTCATCTGGCTGGGGTGGGCGTCTCCTGCTCTGTGCTGGGGCCTCCTTGCACTCAGGCCATGTCAAGAGGGGACCCCCACCCTGAGCTCGGACTGTGTCCGGAGCCCTCCGTCTCCTCTGGGAACGATGGTCCATGTGCTCTGGAGCTCTGGATCCCAAAGGGCTGTGGCCAAGCCTCCCTCGTGGCCTCTTGTGCCTGGTTTTGGGGGTCCTGGGTGGCCTGATCCCCAGGGGTCAGTGGGGCTGCCCAGGGCCATCTGAGGCCCGGGAGGCTGGGGCCAGGGACCAGTTGCTTGTAGTGCTGGTCTCCTTGGGACTGCGACCAGGGAGGCATTGAGTTGGACCTATTGACCATAACGGGTTGGGAAGCCCCTGGTGCTTCCGGTCTGGGCTCGGGAACCCCACCATTCTCTGTTGGAGGCGGCTCCTTTCTGTCCCCTCAGGCTTGGCTGGACTGTGGGCCTTGCTGGCTCCTGTCCTGCTGCCTGGCCACACCTGGGTGAGCAGAGCACCAACTCCCAAGTCTGATGTCCCCTCAGAGGTGGCTACTGTGGGGTTCTGGAAGGCTCTGAGCACAGAGGCGCCCACGCTGGTCCCTGTACCTCCTGAGGTCTCTGTGCCCTCCCCGGGGAAGGGAAGGGTGCTGCACTGACAGCAGCCCTGCACGTGAGCCAGCACGGGCCTTGTCCCCTGGCTGTCCTTGTGCTGTGGGGCTGGGTCTCAGGGTGGTCACCCCACCCTGTCCTGCTGGGCCAGTCCTCCCCAACCGGGGGGCTCCAGGGATGGACCCTGTCAGGTCCCGTATCCCTGAGGCCTCTGTCCCAGGGACCTAGGGCCATAGGACACGGAGCCCATTCTTATCCTTCCCGGGGACAGAGGCAGGAGGTGGCAGAGTCCGGCACCTCAGAGCTTCAGCCTCCATCTCTGAAAAGCAGGGGAGTGTGGGGCGAGGCCTCTGCTGGCTGGCACTGGTCACCCAGGCACCTTTAGGTGGGAAGGGGCCAGGAGAGCTTCTCCCACGTTCAGCTGGACATGGGGCTGGATGTGGGGTGGGACGAGCCGGAGTCTAGGGAAGGGCCCTGGCTGCACCTGGGATGATCTCCCCACTATCTGGGCCTGGAGCCCCGGGCAGCCAGGGCCTCTCCTGGGGAGCCCCAAGCTGGGGAGGAGGCCCTGCAAGCACAGTGGATGTCCTTCCTCTTCCGGGCCTCCAGGAGTGCGTGGGAGCACTTCCCTGTGTGCCCGCCGCCAGCCACCCCTGCACCAGCTCCCCCGCGGAGCCATCTGTGCCGTCTGTTCAGAAAACGTAAAAACAAAGCGTGAAGCACGGTGAGAACTTCTGGGCAGGCTGCTCGAGGCTCCCAGCACCGCCTCCGTGGGGTGGCCAGGTGCTCCCTGCTCTCCTCCTGGGCGACTGGAACAGGGGCCTTCCAGGGGCTGAGCTGCTGCGCCCCGGCTCTGTGCTGGCTCCATGCTGGCTCCATGTGTCCCAGGCTGCTTGGAAGGGCTCTGATCCACAAGTCACGGCAGTGTCAAAGGTGTCCCATGTCTCTGGGGTCTCCTGAAGGTTCTGAGATGCCCAGCCAGAGCCCCCTAAGAGCAGGCCCGAGGCCTCCCCTGTGCTTTAACTTAGAGGAATCTTTCCGTGTGAGGAGCTGGACTCTGTGATGCAGTTCTGAGACACTGTGGACTCAGGATCCAGTCTGTGTGCTGTCCTGGGCCCTGTCCTGTTTCCAGGCCTGGCCAGATCCCCCTCTGCTGGATGCTGGACATACCTGTCCTCCCCATCCTCTGGGTATTGCTCTTCTCTCTGCCGGGACACCCTTCTTCCTCCTCCCCTGCTGCTTCTGGCCCAGGGCACATGTCTCCCTGGGTTCCCTGTGCTGTCTGCAGGGCTGAGATGGTCCCAGAGCCCTTTCTGTGATGGGGTGAGTGCCTTCAGGGCCCCAGCCTTGGGGACCTGGCTCAGGCCCAGGAGCCCCTGTCCTCCCTCAGGAGATCACACCATCAGGCGGGCACAGTGGCCAGAGAAGGCACACGAGATGTCTGCACTTTTTTTTTTCAGGGCTCAGTTAATTGAATCAATTGACTAATGAGCAGAGGAAATTAATTGCAGTTTTGAAATGTGCCATTTCTTTGCGTGTGTTGTCTGTGCCAGAGGGCCCCGCCTGTGCTTCTGCTGCCCACTGCCCGCTCCTCTGCCAGGAGCTGTCCTTGGGGCCACGCCCTGGGGGAGGGGACTGCTCCGGTGGCTGTGCTTCAGGGCCAGTGCATGTGACAGGGTTAGCCCAGGGGACAGGTGCTGGCAGGATGGTGCACCTTTCCTTGGGGCTTCAGGAGCAGGCTGGTCTCAGAGTGCTTGGTGATAGTGTGCTCCCCCTGCCCTGGAACCAGCGGGCAGGGCTGGACCCGGGCCGAAGCCCATGTCCCTGTGGCCAAGCTCAGGCCGGGCCATATGGGGGGTCCTCAGCGGCCCACTGGGAGACTAGTGGCTCCCACTCTGAGCGGGCAGTGGAGCTGGCAAGGGGCAGTTCCCCTGTGGCCCTCAGGGCCCCTCCAGCTTCTCCATGCGGCTCTGGAGCTTGGCGCGTCCTGTGCAGCCCTGGCCCCTCGGCCTGGGCTGCAGGGACTCTGCCTGAGTGCCCCATCCCCACTGTTCACCTTGGGTACACGCACTGCTGGCCTGGCAGAGGCTCCTGCCCCCCAGTCAGCTGTGCTGTTCCTCTGGGGAGCATGTGCCGGTGGGTGTTGGTGAAGGCCGGTGTGCCTGGAGACCTGGGCTGGACGCTCCTGGCAAGAGGCCTCCGTGCCCGCAACTGTCCTAGAGCATGACTGGGGTGTTCCCTCCTGAGCTGCTGAGTCAGCGGCAGGCCCAGGCCCTGGCTGCGGCCGTGTCCTCTCATGGTGGCTGGGGTGTCGTTCAACATGGCCTAGGAGTCGCTGTACTTTCCAGTGTGATTGACACTTCAGCTGTGACTGAGCAGAGCTGAGGACCCTCCGCATGGTGCAGGCCCTGGGGTGAGGGAACGGCGAGGGACCAGCATGGGCAACCAGCCTGGACACGGTGGGCTTGCACAGAGGGCAGTGGGCTTGTGAGAGCCAGTGGGCAGAGGGCCCCAGGGCTGCCTGCTGGGTTGCGGGCAGTCAGGTGGCACAGTGCAGGAGGGTGGGCTCGGACACCTACTGTGTGTAGCACTGTCCAGTGGCCTCCTTGAGTTGCCTTCCCTGTGGACCAGGCTGGGGGTGCAGAGGCTGGGCTGGGGGTGCAGAGGCTGGGCTGGGGGTGCAGAGGCTGGGCTGGGGGTGCAGAGGCTGGGCTGGGGGCCGGGCTGGGTGGCTGACACCCCTGGGTCTGTACTGCCTGTCCACCTCTGCTGCACCAGGCCTCAGCAGTCTCCTGGGCAGGGAGCCCAGCTTTGGGGTTTGGGCTGACACCAGGTCTCCCGAGATGCCCATGGGCAGCTCCCGTGGTGCTTCAAGGGCTTTCTTTTCTTTATTGGTGGTCCTGGGATGAAGCCAGGGCCCCTCGTGTGCTCGGTGAGCATGGCACTGGGCTGAGATCAGCCCCCAGGGCACCTTCTTCCCAGAGAAGGAAAAGAGCAGGTCAGGTCAGGTAACCAAACACTGGCCTTCAGCCTGTGTGCCCAAAGGCTCCACACACCCAGGACTTGTTCCCACTGACCCAAGGCTGCTGGGCCGCCTGCAGCGTGGCTTTCCTACAGGGATGAAGAGAGCTCAGCAGCACGGTGGCGTGGGATGAGGTCAGCAGGACCCTCCATGCCTCGGCCTTCACAGCCCGGAGAGCTCTGGTCTTCTGTCTGCAAGGGGCAGAAACCATGTCCAAGGGCATGAAGTTGCAGGCTTCCCTAGTCTGAAGTCCAGGCTTAGGCACAGCTGGATGCTGTCTAAAGGCAGGAGTGTTGAGGCCCTTCTCTGTCCTCCACTGCTACCTCCCTGTGGCTTCATCCTCCGGGAGGCCTGTGCCTGGGGCCTTGCACCAGGCCCCAGGCTGCAACCTAGGGTCATGGGGCCTCTTTTCATGTGGCTTGACTTGAGCAGAGGTCCTGGGGCTGATGATGCCAGTGCTGGCTGGCAGCCTTGGTACCAGGAGCACCCTGCACCCTGGCTGGAGAGGCTGGTTGAGGGGCTGGTGGTGGGTGCTGCACAGGGTGATGTCTAGTGGCATGTTCCGCCTCTCTGGCACCAGTGGCTTGAATGATGGGGTGTGTGGGGCTGGGAGAGACTCCCTGCAGCCCAGGGAGCTTATGGCCAGCTCCCGGATCCACAGGTGGAGGGTGCCAGAGGTTTCTTCTGTCCAGTGGGCAGAGGAGTGTGGCCAGAGCTTCAGGCAGGCCTGGGAAAGGGACGCTGTGTGGAGGGAATCCGACCCAGACACGCTGACATGCAGCTGTGAGTGCAGCTCTGTGCCCTGGGCTCTGGTCCCTCCACGTCACTGTTAGCAAGGGTCACTGTGGCCAAGGGGAGCCTGAAGAGCCTCTCTCTGCTGTGTGACCAGAGCACGTTCATGGTGAGGATATCCCCCTGGATGTGGACACGTCCCTTTCCGGTTGCGAGTGGCCACCTCAGCGGCCTCAGGGCAGCAGGAGCTGCCTCCTTGGGAGGAGCTTCTGACGGTGCCTCTGGTTAGCTGCCTGTGCCCCAGCGGAGCAGCCTGTGGCTCCCAGGAAGAGGAGCCGGTGTGGCGGCCTCCGGCAGGGGCCCAGGAGGCAGAGGGGGTCGTGGGTCACGTCCCTCACTCTTCCCGCTGCGGGCTCTGACTGCGGCTCTCCGTGTCCTCCAGGTTCTTGCTGGTCTTCTCCTGCCTGGTGCTGTCCGTCTTCTCCACCATCAAGGAGTATGAGAAGAGCTCGGAGGGCGCCCTCTACATCCTGGTGAGCCAGCACCTGGGGCCAAGGGGAACAGGGTGGGGCTGAGCCCAGAAGACAAGGCCCCCTGGGCTGGAGAACCTACCGGGCACTCTGGCCTCAGCCCTGCTGCCCGTGTGCGCCTGGCCTCCCTGGTCCAGGGGGCACCCAAATATGTGGCCTTGCTCCTTCCAGGTGGGTTCTATGAGGCAGCCCTGGAGGCCCTTCCCAGGCTCTCAGTCCCCAGCACTGGTGACGCCACCTTGGATGACAGCACCCCCTCCACCACCCACCTCTCCTCTCTACCCTCTTGGCTGTGCTGGAGGTGTGGGGTGCTCCACTGGAGGTGTGGGGTGCTCCACTGGAGGTGTGGGGTGCTCCACTGGAGGTGTGGGGTGCTCCACTGGAGGTGTGGGGTGCTCCCCAGCAGATGTGGCGTGATGCTCACAGCAGCCCTGTGCCAGGGCAGGGTGGGCACCAAGGCAACGGGAGTGTGATTCCTGTTGCCGTTGGTAACGGGGGTGGCTCTCAAGGAAAGGGGGCCCACCAGGAGGCCCCCTCCCACACCCACCCACTGTCCCAGGGCTGCCTGAGTTTCGCGGAAGCTGTTTCCTCACTGTCACCTGGGACCCTCCCTCAGCCCTGCCATCACCCCACATTGTCACCAGCTTTGACCAGGCAGAGCCTAGTCCAGCCCAGACAGGGAGGACCCCCGCAGCTCAGACAGGAGGATCCCCCAGCCCAGACAGGGCAGATGAAGACCTCTGTGGTTTTCAGGCCCCCACGTGCTCATGGCTATGGCCCCATGGGGCCCTGTGTCCTGTCCAGGGGTAGACCTTGCTGCTGGGCCCTGGGGGCCTCCTGCCTAGGCTCCTCCCTAGGCACAGCTGCCTGTGGGTGTCCATCAGGCTGGGGCCTCAACTGTGGGCTCCCTGCAGGAAATTGTGACCATCGTGGTGTTTGGAGTGGAGTACTTCGTGCGCATCTGGGCCGCAGGCTGCTGCTGCCGGTACCGCGGCTGGCGGGGGCGACTCAAGTTCGCCCGGAAGCCTTTCTGTGTGATCGGTGAGACTCATGGGGTGGGGTCGGTGGGGTGGGGCACAGGGGCTGGCCTGGAAGGAGCTGGTGTCTGTGCTGGCTGCAGCAGGCTGGCCAGATGCCAGGACCAGCCTCTTCTGGAAGTCTCTTCTCCCCATGGGTAGAGCCCATGATTGACGTGGGCAGGGTGTCAGGGGAGGGACGGAGCCAGGCAGCCTGCCCCAGACCCCACAGGCAGGGTGCACAGTGGTAACTGCCCATCCTAGGCCTGGCGCTTCCCAGATTCTTGCGAGGCTCAGCATGCACCTCCATGTCCACCTGTCCCTTCGGGGTAGGGGGCGGTGGCTCTGGGGGAGGGAGGCCGTGTCCACCTGTCCCTTCAGGGTGGGAGGCGGTGGCTCTGAGGGGGGGAGGCCATGTCCACCTGTCCCTTCAGGGTGGGAGGCGGTGGCTCTGGGGGACGGAGGCCATGTCCACCTGTCCCTTCAGGGTGGGGGGCGGTGGCTCTGGGGGAGGGAGGCCATGTCCACCTGTCCCTTCAGGGTAGGAGGCGGTGGCTCTGAGGGAGGGAGGCCATGTCCACCTGTCCCTTCAGGGTGGGGGGCGGTGGCTCTGAGGGAGGGGAGGGCCATGTCCACCTGTCCCTTCAGGGTGGGGGGCGGTGGCTCTGAGGGGGGGGGGCATGTCCACCTGTCCCTTCAGGGTGGGAGGCGGTGGCTCTGAGGGAGGGGAGGGCCATGTCCACCTGTCCCTTCAGGGTGGGAGGCGGTGGCTCTGAGGGAGGGGAGGGCCATGTCCACCTGTCCCTTCAGGGTGGGGGGCGGTGGCTCTGAGGGAGGGGAGGGCCATGTCCACCTGTCCCTTCAGGGTGGGAGGCGGTGGCTCTGAGGGGGGGGAGGGCCATGTCCACCTGTCCCTTCAGGGTGGGGGGCGGTGGCTCTGAGGGAGGGGAGGGCCATGTCCACCCGTCCCTTCAGGGTGGGGGGCGGTGGCTCTGAGGGAGGGGAGGGCCATGTCCACCCGTCCCTTCAGGGTGGGGGGCGGTGGCTCTGAGGGAGGGGAGGGCCATGTCCACCTGTCCCTTCAGGGTGGGGGGCGGTGGCTCTGAGGGAGGGGAGGGCCATGTCCACCTGTCCCTTCAGGGTGGGAGGCGGTGGCTCTGAGGGGGGGGAGGGCCATGTCCACCTGTCCCTTCAGGGTGGGGGGCGGTGGCTCTGAGGGAGGGAGGCCATGTCCACCTGTCCCTTCAGGGTGGGGGGCGGTGGCTCTGAGGGGGGGAGGCCATGTCCACCTGTCCCTTCACGGTGGGAGGCGGTGGCTCTGAGGGGGGGAGGCCATGTCCACCTGTCCCTTCAGGGTGGGGGGCGGTGGCTCTGAGGGAGGGGAGGGCCATGTCCACCTGTCCCTTCAGGGTGGGGGGCGGTGGCTCTGAGGGAGGGGAGGGCCATGTCCACCCGTCCCTTCAGGGTGGGGGGCGGTGGCTCTGAGGGAGGGGAGGGCCATGTCCACCCGTCCCTTCAGGGTGGGGGGCGGTGGCTCTGAGGGAGGGGAGGGCCATGTCCACCTGTCCCTTCAGGGTAGGGGGCGGTGGCTCTGAGGGAGGGGAGGGCCATGTCCACCTGTCCCTTCAGGGTAGGGGGTGGTGGCTCTGAGGGAGGAGGCCATGTCCACCTGTCCCTTCAGGGTGGGGGGCGGTGGCTCTGAGGGAGGGGAGGGCCATGTTCACCTGTCCCTTCAGGGTAGGGGGCGGTGGCTCTGAGGGAGGAGGCCATGTCCCCTGTCCCTTCAGGGTGGGGGGCGGTGGCTCTGAGGGAGGGGAGGGCCATGTCCACCTGTCCCTTCAGGGTGGGGGGCGGTGGCTCTGGGGGAGGGAGGCCATGTCCACCTGTCCCTTCATGGTGGGGGGCGGTGGCTCTGAGGGAGGAGGCCGTGTCCACCTGTCCCTTCAGGGTGGGGGGTGGTGGCTCTGAGGGAGGAGGCCGTGTCCACCTGTCCCTTCGGGGTGGGGGACGGTGGCTCTGAGGGAGGAGGCCATGTCCACCTGTCCCTTCATGGTGGGGGGCGGTGGCTCTGAGGGAGGAGGCCGTGTCCACCTGTCCCTTCAGGGTGGGAGGCCGTGGCTCTGAGGGAGGAGGCCATGTCCACCTGTCCCTTCATGGTGGGGCACGGTGGCTCTGAGGGAGGAGGCCGTGTCCACCTGTCCCTTCAGGGTGGGGGGCGGTGGCTCTGAGGGAGGAGGCCATGTCCACCTGTCCCTTCGGGGTGGGGGACGGTGGCTCTGAGGGAGGAGGCCATGTCCACCTGTCCCTTCATGGTGGGGGGCGGTGGCTCTGAGGGAGGAGGCCGTGTCCACCTGTCCCTTCAGGGTGGGAGGCCGTGGCTCTGAGGGAGGAGGCCATGTCCACCTGTCCCTTCATGGTGGGGCACGGTGGCTCTGAGGGAGGAGGCCGTGTCCACCTGTCCCTTCAGGGTGGGGGGCGGTGGCTCTGAGGGAGGAGGCCATGTCCACCTGTCCCTTCGGGGTGGGGGACGGTGGCTCTGAGGGAGGAGGCCATGTCCACCTGTCCCTTCATGGTGGGGGGCGGTGGCTCTGAGGGAGGAGGCCGTGTCCACCTGTCCCTTCAGGGTGGGGGGCGGTGGCTCTGAGGGAGGAGGCCGTGTCCACCTGTCCCTTCGGGGTGGGGGACGGTGGCTCTGGGGGAGGGAGGCCGTGTCCACCTGTCCCTTCAGGGTGGGGGCGGTGGCTCTAAGGGAGGCCGTGTCCACCTGCCCCTTCGGGGTCGGGCGAGGCCGTGACCCTGCCGTCTCTGCAGACATCATGGTGCTCATCGCCTCCATTGCCGTCCTGGCCGCGGGCTCGCAGGGCAATGTCTTCGCCACGTCTGCGCTCCGGAGCCTGCGCTTCCTGCAGATCCTGCGCATGATCCGCATGGACCGGAGGGGGGGCACCTGGAAACTGCTGGGCTCTGTGGTCTACGCCCACAGCAAGGTGAGTGACCCAGGCTGCAGGGCCCAGCCAGCCCCAAGGCCGCTGCCACCTGAGTCCTTCCTGGGTCCCTCTGCCCTGGGAGGAAGGGCCAAGGGCTGGGCCGCTCAGGTGTGGAGCAGCCCCCTCCCCTTCCGTCTTGGGGTTTCTCTCTGTGAATCGACCTAATTTTGTCATCTGCCCCCGGAATGCTGCTTTCCTGCATGGCCAGTCGGCTGGGCCCCTCCTGGAGCCGCTGGCTCTGTGGTTGGTGTCTCATTTCCTGGTTTTGAGCACCTGGATCGATACACGGCTGGAGTCACCTGCCAGCTGGCTGTTTAAGCTGTGGCTTGCGTGGCTGCTGTCTTGGGGACCTGTGGGGTGGCTGCAGCCACGTGCCTGTGTTTCTGGGGCCTGAGGCCCCTAGTGGCCAAGACCCCGTCCTGCCAGATTGTGCTGTAACATAAACTTGTGTGGCTGGGTTATCTGCCTAAGTGGTCCCTTCCTGTCTTCCTACCTGCCAGAGCCCTGCGTGGCTGGCAGCTTAGGGGCAGGAGTCAATCCCTGGGGGAGGTGGGCTCCCTATTGCCTGGCCCTGGTTCCTCCCTGAGTGTTGGGGTGGTGGGATGCAGCTGGGTGGGCCAGCCTCCCCTGTGGAGCTGTCCGGAGGGCTTTCTCCAGGTGGGCAGTGTCCCCCTGGCCCACCTGTGTTGGCAGACACCCCAAGACCTGGGTGAGTGCTAGCCCACTGGCCAGGGCTGCTGTTCTTCCAGGTCTCCATGTGCAGATGGAGGGCCCAGCTCAACAGCATGGCACAACCATGTCCCCTCCCATCTGGGTTGTAACCCTCCGGCCAACCCCTGCAGGGGCAGTGCCGGTCTGCCTTGGGGGTCAACCCCGATCTCTGGAGATGCAGAGACTAGTAGGCTCCTGGGCTGGACGCTGGCCAGTCTAGCTGAGCACTGCAGTGATGTGGCCCGTCTTCCCTGCAGGAGCTGGTCACTGCCTGGTACATTGGCTTTCTCTGCCTCATCCTGGCCTCATTCCTGGTATACCTGGCAGAGAAGGGTGAGAATGACCACTTCGACACCTACGCAGACGCACTCTGGTGGGGCCTGGTGAGTCCCAGCCTGTGGACCTTGGGTCAGTGTTGCTTCCCTGAGGGCTCACAACCACCTCCTCACATCCTCCTGCCCAGTCCAGAGGCTGCGCCTACCCTCAGGGTCTGCAGGGGAGACCCACCTGCCCTTGAAGAGTAGGTTGGCCACATCTCTTGGGGGCCACCTGCTGGCTGCCCATGGACAGCCTGTGGAGGTGGTGGCAGAGGTTGGGGGTGGCTGTGGATGTGCTGGCATGTGCGCTTACACACACGTATGTGTGCATATGTGCACATGTGTATGCACATGTGCATATGTGCACATGTGTATGCACATGTGCACATATGTGTGTGGTGTGTATGTATGTGTGTGTGTGCGGGTGCACGTGTCTATGTACATTCATATGTGAGCATGTGCATGTGTATAACATACATGCTTACACTGTGTGTGCACAGGTGTATAATGAGTGTGTAATGAGTGTGTTTGTATGTGTGCATGTGCAGTGTGTGTTGTGTGTGTGCAGATATACATGTGCACATATGTGTGCAGCATATGTGTGCAGCATATATGTAAGTGATGTGTATGTTTCCACGTATATGAGTGTAATGTGTGTCTGTGTGCAGTGTGTATGTGTTTGTGTGTGTGTATACATGTGCATGCGTTCACCTGTGTAATGTGTGTGCATGTGTGTGCTTGTGTATGCACATGTGCTTGTGTAATGTGTGTGTATGTATGTGCATGAGTCGTGTGTGTGTGTGTGTGTGTGCATGCACCAGCACTGGGAAGAGCTGGGCTCTCTGCCCACTGACAGCTCACCTGCTCTTTACCTGTGTGCCGGGGTGTGTGGGAGGAGAGAGGATGGGGGTTCTGAGAGCCCTGGACAGGTGGGGCTGTCTTGAGGCTCCCAGATCAGGGGCCAAACCCATGACCTTTCATCCATTTGGGGTAGGGCTGGAGGCTTGCCTCCCAGGGTCAGGTGCACTGTCCCAGGACACCCCTTTCTGGACTCCCAACCTGGCCCTGCCCCCCATGGTGAAAGGGACACTGCTCTCTGTGGCCTCCCTGGCTCAGCCTTCCAGGCTGCCCTGTGCAGGGTGGTGTGGACCCTGGGGATGGTGGTCCTGCTTGCATGGCCACCCCTCCCAGGGCCACCCTCCTGGTCCCACTGCTGCCCTGGTGCCCAGCTGCTGTTCTGCACTGTCCACAGCCCCCGGCCTCTCTCCGTCTGTCTCTCGTGCTTTTCTGCCACCTTTCACTGCCACGTAGCCACGTTTTTGGGGAGTGGCAATAAATTAGTGTTTTGTGTCTCCCAAAATAAGTCTTGGGATGTTAAAAAGCTGCACGCGAGGCCCAAGTCTGTGGCAAAGCCTCCACTGGGCGGGTTTGTGGTGGGCAGTGTCCCCCTGGCCCACCTGTTCCCTGCACCAGCTTCCCAGTGCCCTTGGTGTCCAGAACCTTCTCTGCAGGTCCTACAGCTGGCTGTGAGGTGTGCTTGCTCTCACTGCTCTGCACCCTCACCAGGGCCACAGCTTCCTTGGCCACCTGGGCTGCTGTCCCTGACCTCAGACTGCCCAGTTTGCTCTTTTGCCTGGGGCAGATGCCTGGAGCCTGGGCCCCTGGGCCCCGTGAAGGCGCCACCCTCTCAGGGTGGGAGGGGCCCACCCCTGGTTCCAGATAGGGATGTCCTCTGTTGGCCCCTGTGGTCCTGGTGGTGGGGTTGTCAGGTTACCTGCAAGCACCTCCTGCCTTGGCCCCCGGTCACCAGGCTTCCCTCAGGGTGCTGTCATGAGGGGCCACTCCCGCTGCCCGGGCCTTGCTGGGTGGGTGCCGAGGCAGCAAAGGCCCCTTGTTGGTCCAGCTGGTTCTGAGTAGTCCCCCAGGGGTGTAAAGGAGCCTTTGGGTGAGTCCCCAAGTGCTCAGTAGCCCAGGGTGGGGGGCCTCCATGGCAGCCACTGCCTGCCTGGCGAACTGACCCAGCCCCTGCCGACAGATCACCCTGACCACCATTGGCTACGGGGACAAGTACCCCCAGACCTGGAACGGGAGGCTCCTGGCAGCAACCTTTACCCTCATCGGTGTCTCCTTCTTCGCCCTTCCTGCGGTAAACCTCCCCGTCTTCCTGTGGGGAGGGGCCAGGCTCCCCAGGACCCTTGACAACAGGCCACCCTTGTGGGGACCTCACCCCGGGCTGCAGTGGAGGCTGCCCTGGCTAGGACCCCGTGACCCTGAGCTGGCAGCCTCCCTGTCGTGCGCTCCGGGGTCCCATGCTGTGACTTTGAGCAGCTCTTATGGTCACTGTGACTTCTGTCCAAACACCTGGATAGAGAGGTCCTTGGGACCCACAGCACTGCAGCATGGTGACAGCTCCCCTGTCAGGGCTCCCTGGGCTCCAGGCCCACCCCAGGCAGAGGGATGGGGGCTCTGCTGAGCCTTCACAGCACCAGGGTGGGCAGTGGCCAGTGGCATGGGCTGTCCTTTGGCTTTGGTGTGGGCATGCTGTGCCTCCTGTCGGCCAGCGTGTTCCTTGGCCCCAAATCAGAAGGCTAGCCCGGCCTGGTCTCCAGCTGGTTTGGGGTTGGGAGATGGAGGGTGGGACTCTGTGGGCAGGCGGGAGCAGCAGGGTTCCCCTGGGTGGCGGCCGTGGGTTGGGGGTGTAGGCCCACAGGCCTGTTCTGACCCTGGTGACTTGCAGGGCATTCTGGGGTCTGGCTTTGCCCTGAAAGTGCAAGAACAGCATCGGCAGAAGCACTTTGAGAAGAGGCGGAACCCGGCCGCGGGCCTGATCCAGGTGGGTCTCGGCCTCCCACCTTGGGGACTAGGGACAGCCCCTGTTCTGGCCCTACTGGTGCCGAGTGGAGCCTGCTCAGGGCGAGCCTGGGGGTGGCTGTCCCCAGGACAGGACCACAGTCCCTGTCTCTGCAGGAACATGTGGGGCAACAAGGTTGCCTGGGCCAGTGTGAAACGGGTCAGTGCCTGAGGCTGCGCAGCCCAAGGCCCTTGTCCTGGGGGTGCTCTGCCAGGCCAGGCTGTCCCAGGCACTGTTCTGCAGCTGTGGGGCCCATGCTTGGTGGGTCGTCACTCAGGTGGCAGGTGGTGTCCCGGCGGTGTCTGTGCACCTCTGAGCCTGAGCTGTGCGCGGCGTGTCCTGAGTGCGGCCAGCCCGTCCCACCACGCAGGGGCAGGTGGGTGTGGCGGCCACCTGGATGTGTGGGCAGAAGGGCAGAGGTTCCTGCTGGACCCTTGGGGTGACGGGAGCTTATGGCCGGCCAGGCGTGGCCTGCCTCTGCTGCTTCCTTCTGTTGATGTGGCTCTCTCGGTCCAGCCTGCTTTTACGTGTGTGTGTGTGTGTGCGCGCGCGCGCGTGCCCAACTTTTACCTTGAAAACTCCTCAAGGCCATTTTGTTTGTAATTGCAAAAGAAGAACAGACACCCGGAGTCAGCCGCTGCCTGTGACACTTGGCACAGCGGATGTGCACAGGGGCTCAGAGGTCACTCAGGGCAGAGTAAGCAGCCCCCACCTGCTGCTCCTGGAGGTCACTTTAGCAGCCAGAGAACCCTGTGCCAGCAGAGGGCAGCGCCACGCACTGTGCCCCCTGGGTGTGAGAGGTGAGAGGTCACTCACCTCTCAGGCTTGGCTATCAGGGCTCCCCACGACGCCGGGCTGTTCCCAGGGTCTGATGAGTGGGCACAGGATGGAGGCCCTGGCAGAGCAGCGGGTCAGAGGGTTCTTCTCTGGGGGAGGCTGACCAGTTGTGGGGACAGGGAGCACAGCCCTCTGAGAGGTGCGTGACCTGGTGACTCCAGCTCCCAGGGAGGAGACGCCCTGGGGAAGCTCTGGAGAAGACCAGGCACTTTGTGCCCGAGGCACAGGGGCTGCTCCTCTGGAAGCCAGCCCGCCGGGCCGCCGTCCCACTGTCTTCACCCACGGTGCTGGTTTGCTGGGCAGTGTCAAGTGCTAAGTGAAGGGCGCGCCACGTCTGTGGCTGGAGACAGTCCCAGGGGTTGGTCTTGGTGAGACTGGTCACGGACTCGGTGGCATCCCTGCCCCGAGCCCAGGGCCCTGTCTGGAGCTGGAGAGGCTGGTCGTGAGGCTCAGGTGGAATTGCTGTGGACGCCAGCCCCATCAGGCTGGAAGCAGGACAGCCAGACTCGCTGCTGTGGCTGGAAGCACTCTGCCCTGGTGGGGACGCACGGGTCAGCGGAGCAGACCGTCGCCGACCCTCTGTCTGAGGGGCTGATCTCCAGCCAGAGCCCCATGTCCACCTGGGCAGGAAGAGTCCTGGCACATGCTACCAGGACAGCTGGTGTTCTGGGGCTGGGCCTTGCTTTTGCAGTGCTGGGCTTGAGCCTGGGCCTTGCATGTGCTGGCCGAGTGCTCCGCCACTCAGCTGTATCCCCTGCTGATTTTTCAAAAATCCATTTTAAAAGAATGGAACTTGTCACTTGCCTCACACCATGTACAAAGATCAGTGGAACGGTCATCAGAAACCTGAACGCAGGAGCCAAGGCCACCGCAAGTCTGTGGGACAGTCACGCCCCCTGGCCTGTGCTTCCTGCGACACAGCGGCAAAGCAGGGAAGGGCCAGAGGCCCCTGGAAGCTGTGTGCTGGGTGGGGAGGGCGGGAGACCGCAGCCCAGGGCCCAGCATCCACTGGACACAGCAGGTTCGAAGCCCAAAGGGTCACGAGCAGAGGATTTCCAAGAGGATGAGTGGACTGCCAGCAAGCCAGGTGGCTGGTGGCCAGGAAGGTGCAGGCCTTGCCCGTACGGGGCCACTCCCCGCCCACAGGGGAGGCTGAGTGTGGGTGGGAGGAGGTGGCCCTTGCCCTCTGCTGGTGGGATGCACAGAGCCACTCCAGGGCTGCCTGGAAGCTTGGCAGAAAGCTGTGGCTCACCCTGCAAGCTACTTCTAGCCACTGGCCAGGAGAACTGAGTCAGCAGGTGGCGTGCCCAAAGCAAGTGCACAGATGTGCACAGAAGCAGTTTACAGTAGCCCCGTGGGGCAGACAAACCTGTCAGTGGACAAGCGGGTGGTCAGGAAGTGGTGCTTCCACACAGTAGAATACTGTTCAACCATCAAAAAGGAACAGTACCCAGGGGCTGGGGCTGGGGCTCAGCGGTAGAGCACTCGCCTGGCACGTGTGAGGCCCTGGGTTCGAACCTCAGCACCACATAAAAATAAATAAATAAAATAAAGGTATTGTGTCCAACTACAACTAAAAAATAAATATTAAAGAATAAAGAAAGAAAGAAAAGGAGCAGAGCCTGGGCCTCAACAGGGGCCACCTGAGGACGTTTCGCTCAGCAACCAAAACCATACGGGGAAGGCCAGAGTGTGGTTCTCACACTAGGCAATGTCCAGAAGGAGTGGGAATCGGTGGCTGTGGGTCCTGGGGAGGGGACACGAGCAGGCATGTACTGTGGCCCCTGGAAGGTGAAGCAGCTGCGGGGACCTGCAGGTCACACTTGGGTGCCACCATAGGAGGAAGTGCAGGGAGCACACCCCTAGGCAGAGGTCAACCTGGAGGACAGGCCCACAGCCTAGCGCTCAGTGCGCCTTACTGGTCCCTGTGGTGGCCTGTTATCGCTGGGGTGGGCCGTGAGACACTGTAGGTCACGCCCATCGGCTCAGGAGGGCAGGACAGCCTGGGCCCGCACCGTCCCCCTGTCTAGGAGGGCGAACGGAGGCGGGTGGGGCGGGCGGCCTGGGCGGAGCGGAGCCGCTGAGCTGGCCTTTCCCCCCCGCAGTCGGCTTGGAGGTTCTACGCCACCAACCTGTCCCGCACGGACCTGCACTCCACCTGGCAGTACTACGAGCGCACCGTCACTGTGCCCATGTACAGGTAACCGCGCCAGCCCCGCCCCGCGTGCCAGGCGTGGTTTTGATTTCTGTCTGTTCTTAAGCCCCATTTTCTGTTGTTCATTATTTTGACGGATTTTTATTTCTCTTTTTCTTTAAAATGTATGCATTTTTCAAAAAAGAACCGTGTGTGGTTTATTTCAAAGCATTTATTTGGTTCCTTGTTTCCGTGTCTCGACTTTTGTTTTGCACCTCACCTGCCCCTTTGCTTTCTGTCCTCTGCTATGTGTCCTCAGTACCACCAGCTGAGTGTTGACCACAGTGCTGGGTGCAGAGTCTTCCATGGCCTGTGGGCCCCAGCTGCAAGATCTGGAGGGTGATGGTGACCCCCAGCAAGGAGCAGGGGTCCTGTGTGGGGGAGGGGAGAGACCCCCAGACCACAGGAGGGCACTTGGGCTAGGAGACCACACTCTCCAGGGGTCCCAGGTGTCCCCAACAGGACAGAGAACAGGACACCCAGGCCTGGGAAGGAGGCAGATGGGCCCGTTGGCCTGCTGGTCAGCTGTCAGGGTAGGATCTGTCTGTGCTGGGCTCTTGCTTGGGTTGAGGTCTGGGTGAGAGGTTCTGGGAGCGTAGAGCGTCTGTGCCTCTGGGTGCTGTTGGCTAAGTCGCTCTGCCCCGAGGGCCATCCGGCGGGATGGGGTCCTTCCAGCTTTCTCACCTGCTCCGGGGTGTTTCTGCCCACCCTGCCCACCGGGGTGGGTGCCTGGTGGGGATCTGAGGCGGGGCTCACCTGAGGGCCCTGCTGCCATGGGTGGCCCGGCCCGGCCCTGCCCTCACATCCACCCGCTGGTGCTTCTGGAGCTGAGCCCGGGAGCCTGCGCCCTGGACCACACGCATGCAGCGACCGTGCGCCGTGCCCGGGCCGGGCAGCGGCGGGGCTGGGCCTTGTGCTAATTCTCTCTGTTCTGTTGTCCCCCCTCTTCCCCGACTATTTTTTTTTGTTTTCGTTTTCTTTTTCTTACCCCGTTCTCTCCCATGTTTCGGTTCCTTTCCCCTGTGTGTGTGGAAACTTGAAAGCTCACAAACTCAAACCTACGGGGCCTCCAGGTAGGAACTGCATGGCGGAGCTGTGTGTGTGACGCCTCCCTCCATTCTGCCGGGCCAGCCCCGGGCGGGGTCCTCACGCAGACACCCTCAGGTCTTGCTCCCTGTGGCCCTCCCTGCCTGGAGCCCAGCCCACCCTTCACCCCTCGCCCTGCCCCCTTGGAGCTGCTTCCTGTTGCTGGCCCCTGTGTCCCTGGCCATCTTTCGTTCTTGTTCTGCTTTGTGCCTTGTCTCAGAGCTGTGGTCCCCCGTCCCTGCCCCCACCTGCACCCCACGGCCCTGCTTGTGAACAGAGTTGTGGATGTGGGGCCACCGTGTGGCTTGGGGACTGTGTCAGGGCCCAGAGCGTATCCCAGACAGAACCCCAGGCAGGGGAGGCCACGCGCACCAGGGCACCTGCCCTGGCAGCCTGCCTCTGGGCTCTCCCCGCCTCCTGGAGCCTCTCAGTTGCAGGGTGGAGTCCAAGGCCTGGGAGCCTCCCTACTGGATCGGTGTGCCCACACCTGATGACCCTGGCTGAGTCTTGGCCCCTGTGGGGTGCTGTGGAGTGACCACAGGAAGCTCCTCCTCACATACGGTGCCAGTGCAAGGGCCCTCCCCTGACGAGTGTGTGGGCCTGGGCTGGATGAAACCACGTCCCTGTCCAGCCCCTCTCCAGAGGGCAGCAGGGGCCTGGTCAGTGGGCCCAGATCCCCTCTGTGGAAAGAGGCCTGCCCAGGCGTGGGGTTGGGTGAGGAGGTCAAGCTTAAAGAGTGGGGCTGCTGTGCCGGGCAGAGGTGGGTCAGGCCCCATGGGCATTACCCCCAGTGTCCTCTTCCTGGACCCCTGGGCTCCTTGCTCCCTGGAGTGACGATGTCATGTCTCCCTTGGCCCTTGTCTAGCCAGAACTGCACCCAGAAGTAAAATGCACCAGTGTCTGCAGAGCCCTGGCCTGGCTGGATGGGGTGTCCCCTAAGGCTGGCAGGCCCTTGGCCAGCCCATGTTCTCTCCGGGGCACCCCCACCCCTCCCTAGCACGCAGTGCCCTCATCCTTCATGACTGCTCCCAGCCGCCCTGGGCTCTGCCTGGCTCTACCTGCCTACCTGGTGCCCTGCCCCTGGTGTCCCAGGCAAGACACCTTCTCTGGCTCCAAGGATGGTGTCTCCTTTCTTATCTGAGCCTGCATGTGTGGGGGCCCAGGGCACAGTGGTCCCCGGCTCCCTGCTCCAGGCATCAGTGGGGTAGTCAGGGAGGGGTGGGGAGGCCAGATGGGTCCCTGTGGACAGACTCTGCACCCTGCTGCCTCACCTGGTTGGTGGCCCCAGCTTTGGGCTGAGCCACTGGACATTGGTAGCCTGGGGGGGGGCAGGCAGGGGGAGAGCTCGCAGGACCACCCCTCCAGGGCCTGGCTCTGTTGGGGGTACAGGGGCAGCCAGGCCAGGAGCCGAGGGGTTGTAGGGATGGCAGTGTCTGTTGAAGGTTGAGCGGGGGAGGATCTCTGCGTGGAGGAGCCGGGCAGATGTGAAATGAGGGGGTGACTGGTTGGGCCAGTAGGATCAATTGTCCTTTGGCTTTGGGGCCAGGGGAGTCACTTAGTGAGAGAGGCAAGGATGTGGGCCCATCTGGAGGACACACTCGGGTGGGGCTGGGCAGAGCAGGTGGCAGTGGTGGGAGGGTCTGGGTGGGGGTTGGCAGAGCCACCAGGAGGTACTAGAAGGGTGTCCCCAGCAGACACTGAGGCCAGGTGGGTGTCAGAGTGGGTGAGGGCTGGGCAGGGAGGTTAGTCCTGCTCTGCCACTGAGGACCGGGAGGACAGAGGTGAGAAGGGGGTGAGGGTTCGGGGCCGGGGTCTCGGAGCTTTGTCAGGGCTCCACGGAGCTGGGGGCTGAGGGGGCAGCGAAGGCTCTGCAGAGTGAGGGTGTCAAGATCAGGGTGGAGCTGAGTCAGGCCAGGAGTGAGGGGTGTCAGAGGCCAAGAGCCAGGCAGCTGAGGTGGGTGCAGAGGGAGAGGGTCACCCAGATGCGGGGAGGAGCCTCGCCTCCCAGGCCTGAGTGCATTTTCCCCGGTCAGTCTGCAGGACCTGTCCCTGGTTGTTCCAGGGCTCAGGAGTGGCTGGATGTAGGGCTGGCGCGAGGCTGTTGGGCTGTGTGTGGCCAGATCTGGGGAGAAGGGAGCAGAACTGGGTCACTTGCAAAAGTTCCCAGGGCTTGTCCCCTGGGAACGTGGCTCTGCGACAGGACTTGAGGGCCTGAATGTGCTGGGGTGCAGACGTGCAGCCGGCTGCCCCTTGCATGAGGGCGAGGAGGAGGACCCTCACCTGGGCCTGTTCTCTTGACCCCTCCACGCTGCAGTGCTGGATTCTCACAGACAGCCTGGCACCTTCCCCTCTGCTGTTCATGTTGGGCACTGCCCATCTCCAGGTCACGAGGCCCCAGGGACAGCTACAGAGTGAAGGTAGTCCTGGGGCCTAGAGAGGTGGAGACACAGAGCCCTTGGAGATCTGGCCACACCCCACATCTCTGGCATTTGCACCTGTTCGGGAGGCCAGTGTGGACAGGAAACTCACCCCCATCTCCTTTCCTGCTCAGACTCATCCCACCTCTCAACCAGCTGGAGCTGCTGAGGAACCTCAAAAGCAAATCGGGACTCACCTTCAGGTTAGCTGCAGGTCTCCCAGGCAGGGGCTGGGGCTGTGGGGCAGGACGGGCAGCTTAGGCCTCCTGAGGGTCCCAGCTGCCCTGGCGAGTGGCAGGAAGCCTCCTGGGATGTGCTTGGCCATGGGTCTTGTGATATTGGTGCTTTCTGCTTCTGCTGACCTACTCAGCTCCTGTCCCGGAGAAGATGGGTGGGCATAATGGGAGGGATAGAGGGTGAAGTGTGGAGCGTGCATGACTCTGTTCATGGCTCTGCTTGGCACCCAGGTGGTGGCACCTTTAATCACAAGTTCTACTGATCACTTCTTGCAGTGCTCTGGCACATCACTGATGTGCCGAGGGCCTGTGTGCAGGCAAGCGCCGTCTGTCCTCAGCAGGGCAGTGGGGTGGTGGTGTGTCTTGTGGCAGCCTCTGCTGTGCAGAGGTGGGTTCATGCTTTTGGTCCTGTAAATATGGTCCTTAGCATCTGCATCACACCTGGGTTGGCCAAGGGGGCCCAGATTCCAGTGGCATGTCCTGATCACAAGGGGGATATTTGAGGACACAGAGAGGGGCAGACGTGGGCAGAGGCTGAGGTGATGCTGCCATAAGACAAGAATACCCAGAGCCACCGGAGCTGGAGAGGCAGCAGGGACCCCCATAGAGCCTTCCTTGGAGAGTACAGCTGCCAACCTCAGTGTCAGGCTTCTAACCTCGCAGGCGTGAGAGGGTGGCTTCCAATATTCAGCCACCGTTGTGCATGCTGTTATGGCAGCTCCACAAACCTGGGGGGCTCTGCTGTGCACCAGAGCAGGCAGGTGAGGGGCAGGGGGCTCTGAGGTACAGTGCAGGGGACAGGTGAGGGGCAGGGGGCTCTGAGGTGCAGCAGAGCGTGTAGGTGACGGGGAAGAGGTCCTAGGTGCAGTAGAGCAGGCCCTGCTCCCTGAAGGTGGTGGGTGGAAGCTGTGCTGAAGGTGGTTCTGGTGAGCAACGTAGGAGAAACTTTGTGTCATTGAGCAATTACTTGTATATTGTTACATACAAATGGATGTTGCCAGAATTCTGACTGCCTGCAGTGCTTCTGGTGCTGCTCAGAAGGAAGGGAGCAAAGGATGAGTTCCTGCAAACCAAGGAAAGCTGGTTCTCACTGCAGGGTGGCAGAGGCGTGGCTGGGTCTTCTTTTCTGTGGAAGCAGAATCAGTGATGAACTTGGGGACTTGGCCAAAGAGGGTTCCTAGCCAAATGTGGAAGTGCTGCCTGGCTGCTCTGTACTAACAACAGTGAGGCTGGAGAAGAGACGTCCAGGGGGTGCTGCTAAGAGAAGCCAGAACCTGAAGATTTGGGAGTTCCCAGCTATCCAGGGAGCAAGCCTCATAAATCAGGAGGCACTCTGGGCAAGCTTTCCCAGAGCAAAGCCCGCAGGTGAGGCTGGACAACCTGTAAGGAGAGTGGGCGTGTGGCTCGTGGACCCACAGGAAGCCAGGAAGGAGCCCTGTCTTACAGCCCTGAGAGGAGCCAGAGGAGCACTGCCAGCACCCATGAAAGGAACAGAGGCTGCCGGCTTCTGGATTGTCCGGCAGGAGTGCGGCTGCTGCAGTTGCCCAGCTGCAAACCCCAGCTGCCCTTCAGAACTGGGACCTCCCAGAGCTGGGGGAGCTGATGCTTGTTCAGAGCTCGAAGCCCGGACATGACCAGTCACACTTTCACCTTGGTTGCAGGGCCCTCCGTCACTTCTCCTTCTGGAACCGAGATGTCTGCTCTTGCTGTCTCTCCACTGTAGCTTCTAAGGAGGAGCCTCATTCGGCCATCAGATGGCTCACAGGAGCCTTGCCTACGTGGCTTAAGTGGTTTTAGTTGAGACTTGGGACTTCCTATGCTAGTGGCATTTAGATGACATTTTAGATGGGGAGTTGGCACTGCACTGAGCAGAGACCTCAGGGTGGGGATGGGGCGAGTGCACTGAGGACCTAGGTGGATGGGGACTTCTGGGAGCACCCCCAGTAGGATCCTGGCCCAGAGCCTGTGAGTGTGACTCCTCTTGGAGGAGGGTCTTTGTGGAGGTCATCAGTTAAGGGTCCTGAGGTGAGGTTGTCCAGCGAGCCTCAGCTCAAGCATAGCTATCCTTCAGAAAGACGGGAGACACAGGGCACAGAAGAGAGCTCTGGGGGAGCCAGAGGCAGGGACGGAGAGATAAGCCAGGAGCCGAGGGACAAAGGGCCCAGAGCTGGAAGAGGCAGCAAGGGTTCTCGCCTGCACACAGGGAAGGTGCCCTGCCCCTGGCACCTTGGCCTTGGGTCTGTGGCCTCCAGGACCAAGAGAAGAAATGTCTATTGTTTAAAGTCAGGTTTGAGGCAATTTGTTGCAGTATCCTCAGGAAGTGCAGGGGTGACTGGAGCTCCTGGCCGGGGGCTGGGGCCTGCCTGTGGAGCCCAGCACCCTCAGCCTGCTCCAGGTACCTGAGCTTTAGCGTTCCCCAGGACTGGGCCTCCTGTGAGGCATGTTGTTCCTGGGGTACAAAGGCCCGCCAAGGTGCTCTGGGCTCCTCCTTGAGGACCCCTGGCCGGGCAGGAGCCTGGCCACACCCTCTTCCTTTGCAGCTGCTCGCTAGGCCCAGGTTGTGGCATCTGTACCAGCTGTGCAGGGTGCTTGGAAGTGCACAGAGGAGCCCCAATACTGCAGGAGTCTGGCCTGAGTGCTCTGAGGGGTCACCCCCGAGCCTCTGAGCTCAGTGGGGGGACACCAGAGCCACCGGTCTAACGTTCTGTTTACAACTAACATTACCAGCAGACACATCCACCCCAAATAGAGCCACCATGAGCAAGAGGGCCTTGGGATCAGGACCTGGGGTCAACTGGCCACATCTCTGGCCAGTTCAACCCACCACTAGAAAACTACATGAAAGAAAAATGGCATTAGGAGCTTTCTTCCGCAAACATTTTCTTTTGGAGATCTGTGAATGCCCAATGGAAGTGTACTCTGGGTGGGAAGGTGGCGGGCCCCTTGGGGTCCCTGCTCCCTCTGACCCTCCCCTGGTCCCCAGGCACTGCTCTCTCGCAGGGCAGGTACTCTCAGGAGGGCAGCATCTCTGTGCCTCCAACCTGTGGGAGGATGGGGCCTGGGCCATGGGGGAGGCCCTTGGGTGGGTGCAGGTCCCCACTCTGGGCCACAGGTGCTCTGTGGGGGCCAGTCCGCGTGGGCAACTGCTAACTCTCTTGTTCTCTGTTTGAAGGAAGGAGCCCCAGCCTGAGCCCTCTCCAAGGTCAGTGCCTTCCTGCCTCCAGCTGCCTGGCGTGTCTGCTGCGCGCACCGTCTGGCCTTGCTCCCTCTGTGTGCACCGCGTGTCCTGGGGCAAGGGCTGCTGGGCGGACCCTGTGTGTGCTTTTGTGTGCGACCACGTGACTGCGTGTCCTGGCCCACCCTGAGTCACCCCTTGTTCACAGCCCTCTCCCAGGATTTCAGATGTACTCTGCAGCACTGTGGGCCTGAAGGGCTTCTCTGGTGGGCCTCCAGCCTACCAGTCCTCCTGGGGACCCTGAGGCAGGGTTTTCTAATAGATTATTCCTTCCAAGCACTCGGCCCAGATTTGCAGCTGGTCTGAGCTGAGCCCCAGGTGAAAACTCAGAGTGGGTGGCCCCTCCTGCCACTCCAGACCAGGCATGGAGGAGAAGCCAGGCCAGAAGCTGGTGGAGGGCCTTCAAGTCCAGCCTTGCGGAGGACCTTTCTCCGTGGACAGTCTGGAGCAAGTGGGAGTCAGTTCCTCCTGTCCTGCAGAGGCTGGGCTGGGCTGCTCTCTCCCCATCTCTCACCTCCTCGCTGGAGACCCTGACCTCACTGGGTTTTCTTTGCTGAGGTCAAGGTAGCCAAGGGGCATCCAGGTGCTCAGCCTGGCTCCCTCCCTTTGGACTTCTGCTGGCCACTATGGGGTATTTGGCCAGGAAGTTAGGGCTCATGGGGCCAGTGCTGCAGAGGTAGAGAGAGGCCAGAACTGGCTGCTGTTTCCTAGTACTTCACAGAACACCACGGGAGCCACCATGTCTCCCTGTGACGTCCCCAGCTCCTCTGAGCCGGGTTGTATCCCCACCCACTGCCCTGTCCACCCGTTCCTGAGCTCCTCTGAGCTGGAGTGTGTCCCCACCCAGTGCCTCATCCCCACCCAGTGTCCCATCCACACTCAGTGTCCTGTCCACACATTGTAGAATAAACCCGACACCCAGCCCCCGTGACTAGGATGGATACCTGCCTGGCCCCCTCATGCCCTCCTGGACCACAGGGTGATCCAGCTGGCCAGATGTCCAGGAGCTGATCTGGTGGGGGAAAGGCAGGACTGGGCCAAACCCCTCCTCTCTGTCCCCTGGAAAAGGAGCTGACCCTTCACCCTCTAAGCCCCACAAGAGGGAGGAATCAGTGGCGCCCTGAATTGGAAAGACGGGCAACACTGTTGCCTGATATCAGCTGACAACAACCCCTAACAGCCCCCAAAGAGGCCGAGAAAGCTGCCCTTGGAGCCAGAGGGGAGGAGGGTCGGCCCCCGGCGGTGCTGGCTGGTATGTGGCTGGCGCTGTTGACAGAACAGGGACGAGAAGGGGGTGAAACAGGAAGGGGCACCCCGTTCACGTTGGGCTGCCGTCCAGAGGGCACCGTTCTCACTGTGGCTGTGGCTGGCCTCTCCCACACTGCCCTCCACTGGCCCTGGGGCTGGGCATTGGCTGGAGGGGGAGCCCTGCGCAGCCATGGAGGCTGAGGCTGACCCTTGCGGGGAGCGACTGGCCTGGGGCCTCCTGGGCACCCCACCTCCCGCTTGTTGCCGTGGCTTGGGCTCTCCCCGTCTCAGCCTGTCTCTCTTTCTCTCCCTCTCCCGCCCCATCTGGAAAATCTTGCTGTCCCCAAGTGCTTTTAATCACTGTCACTGCCCTTCTGGGCCCCTTTCTCGTCTGCTCTGTCTTTTGGGATGAGGTGCTGGCCCTGAAAGCAGGACTCCAGGTGAGGACCCACGGAGCCCCTGGCTCTCTGGTATGTTCCGTGGCTCCCTGCTCCCTGTCCCGCCACTCCTCTGTCTCCCCGCCTGTCGGTGGTCCCTGCCTGCCTGTGCCTCCCCACGCCCTTCCCCGAGGGCAGCGCCTGCTGAACAGCCCTCCTGGGACGCCCCTGGTAAGTGCTCAGTTGGGGCCGTGGACTTGGGGCTCCTCTGTGGGGAAGCACTCCCAGGGTCTCAGCCGCTACACCTGGCTCCCTGGGGTGGAGGCACCAGGAAGGCCCCTGGGCGCTGTGGGGATGAGGAACAGACTATGCACCCCTCCCTGGGACGCCCTCCTGCTGGACAGGTAATGGTGGGTGGTGTCCGTCCCCCTGCCTGGGGCAGCCACAGTCCCCTCTAGCGGCCACAGTAGGTGTTCAGGAAGCCTGTTACTTGAGTAACAAGCAGGGGGCGCCTGTCCCACAAGATGTTCAGGGAGCTTGGCTCCCAACATCTCTGCTGCCCCAGGCTCAGCCCTGCCATGGGAGTCCGAGCCCCTCTGCTCCTGCCTGCCAGGACCTGGGCTGGCATCAGCCATGCTCTCCAGTCCTGGTCCAGGTAGCCCAGGGTGCTTAGCCTGGCGATGGTGGCACACCCCTGATCTCTTGGGGTCCTCGGCTCCTGAGGAGACCCACGAGACTAGGCTGGTCGTTGGGGGTGGGGGTCGGGAGCCAGGGCAGGCGGGGGCTCTGGCCTGTGCTGCTCTGCCCCATTCTCTGTGGCCCTGTCCCCTTCCTTCCTGCCTCCTGCCCCCATGCCTGTGGAGCCCTGTTCCCTAGCATTGCCCCTTGCCATGGGGGCCTCCCTTCTTCCCAGGTGGAGGCATCTGTGTGTGGTGTATGTCTGTCCTGTCTGGTCCTGGCCGGTGTCTGTGGGCATCTCTGCCCCCAGGGTGCCCCAGAACTCCCGTGGTCTTGCTTGCTGCTCCTGCCTATGGACTGGAGGTCTGATGGGCAAAGCCCCACTTGACTGATGGGGGCAGGGAAGGGCCAGTGCCATCCTCAGGCCCAGGGGAGTGCACAGCATCATTCTGGCCTGAGTCGGGATCCTCAGCACCCCACCGAGCAGGGGTATGACTCAGGACGGCTGAGGCCCTGAGGAGGGGACCTCTCCTCTCTTGTTGGGCCCTCAGACCATGCTGTCTATACAGGACTTGTGTATAAGACACTGGGCACAATTCCTGAGTCCCCAGTGTTCAGTGGCCACAACATCAGAGTGTGCAGCTGCTGAGCATACTCTCCACTCCCCAGCACTGGGCCTCAGGGCCTGGAGGTGCATCGTGGGCAAAGTGCCCAAGGGCTCAGAACTGGGGACTTACAAGGGTGCTGGGAACCAGGAACCTCCTTCGCCGTCCTTCCCCATGGGGTGGGAAAGGCCTCCTGAGGATCCTGGGCAGCAGCCTTGTGTTATGGCCTGAAGACCACAGTGGGCAGAGGGGGTCAGGGTTTTGTTTGCTTGGCAGGCTTGGGTGCAACTGGGAATGAAGGCTGGCAGGGTTTCTGAGAGCGGTGGGGTACTGTGGGTACCACCTGGGGCCAGATAACTGGGTGCTCTGCTGACAATCCTCCTATAGCAGGTGGCCAGCACATGGAGTCCAGCCATGGCCCTCCATCCTCAGAGTGACTGGGGAGCCTAAGCCACCTCTCTACTTAGAAGCTAACCCATGTGAGGGCTTGGGTAGAAGACCCTCCTGCTCAGAGTCTTGCTGGGAGATGGTCCGGGGCTCCTGGCCTGTCTGGGCAGCAGGTGCCCTTTGAGCAAGCCCCCAGCCAATCACCTACGAGTTAGTGAATTGCATCCTTCATGCCTAAGTGGAGAGAGTTGTGTATGGGCAACACAGAGGGCCACCATCAGTGTTAAATAAATGTGCAAAGGGGAACAAGCCCGAGGGCTTTCCCCCTGGGGCTTGTGCGCTTCTGACTTGAGGCCGTCGTTAACACTGGGGTCCCCAGGTGCAAAGGTGCTGTCTCAGAGGGACCTGGATGTGAAGGGGAAGCAGTGGCCTGGAAGAAAGGGAAGGATTTCTGTAATCGTGGATAGTTTCCGTTTTTATTTAAACACCTGAACGTTTGTTGGTAGAAATCAATCCAAGGGCATGGGGGAGGCTGTTGGGAAAGTTGAACTGAGGACCCTCCGCAGGCTGGAAGAGCTCTGCCTGCAAAGGGCCTCAGCACAGAGGCGACTTGTGAGGTCCCAGATGAACTGACTCGGTGAGGAAAGTCCTTTTAAATCTAGGTGTCCCTGAGTCCCCTTTTCCTTGTCTTCCCTTCAGCTAGGGGCAGCCACTGCCTCCTGGGTAAACTGAGGCCACTTCCAACTGGGCGACAGACTGGCCTGTGGGAACCTCACGTTTTTCCTCCCTAGACTGCATGTTTCACTGGGGTCACTTCCAGGGTCGTGTCCATCCAGAACCAGCTCTTTGCAAAGTCTGAGCACGTGTATTATTTTTTATTGGCATGAATATAGCAAAAAATAATACATCTCTTAAGACATGAGCTCAAACTCTGGCTTTGGAAGGAAAAGGTATTTTTGGAGGAAAAAAAAACCCCACGAATTATTTTTCTCCAAAAATAGGGGACGATTCTCTTTTCCAGGCTGCGGGAGACTTTCGCCAGCAAATCCCTTTCGCTCTCCTTGCTCAGACGCAAACTCCCCCTGCAGCTGGGGGTCTGCGAGCCCAGAACCGCCCCGGGTGCTCGGGGTGCCTCAGGGTACCTGCTCGCGGGTCCTGTTGCCGCCCCCGGGACTAACTCTGCTCTCCTCATTTCCAGTAAAGGCAGACCGTGCAGAGGGTGCCTGTGTGGATGCTGCCCCGGACACTCTAGGTACCGCGCAATGCTGCACGGACTGGTGCCCCGCTGCACGCTCCTGCCCTCCCTGCTTATTAGAGGTTCGGACCAGCAGGCCGGCGCCCGCCCAATTCTGCCCGCTCCCTGGGGCCACAGACCCAGAGCGAGCGCAGGCGCCTCCTTCCGCCTTACTGACTGCGCCCTGCCCGAGGGCTGTTGCCTTGGAAACAGTTCCTGCCCTGGGCGAGTTTCCTCTGGCTGGTCAGTCTAGCACCTCTACTAGGCACTGAGGCCCATCCTTAGCGCCCTGCTGGGGGAGGCAGCTACTGTGTGACACCCCACCCCAGAGACAGAGGCCCTGGCTCCCCCTTCTGACTTACAGGTCTGGGTTAGGGCAGACTGGAAACAGGACGGTGAAAGGCCCCTCCCTGCACCTTGACCACACCTTTCCTGTCCCTGTCTGCTGTTGGGTGTGTGAAGGCATCTGTCCTGCTTGCTCTGGGGGCCCCTTGCCCCTGGTCTTCCTCTCCTACCCGTCCCCTTCCTGGCTGGTGCAGCCCAGCTACCAGCAGGCAGCTGTGAGGTGCCCACCGGTGGGAGCGCACCTTGTCCTGTGCATGAGGTCGGTTGGTGCCGGGCAGCATGCTTGTGCATCTGCATCCGTGCATGCTCCAGATCCTTCTCCACCGGGAGAGGCTGCAGGGTCGCCCCACCCTGCCCCACAGGGCCCCTCTGCTGCCTGTGTGTTCTGGAGGTGGGCGCTTGTGGGGGAGGCTGCAGCAGCCCCAGAAAGGGCTGCTGAGGGAGGCGGCCTGCTCCGCCCTGGCTGAAGCTCTCCTGCTGGCCCAGAGTGTCTGTGTCCAGAGCGCTTCTGGCCACAGGTGGACCCTGGGGGCAGGGGCTGAAGTCAGGCTGCTTGGGAACCAGGAGGGTTTGGAAGTGTGGGCAGCAGGAGCCCCGCCAAGCTCTGCCCTGCTGTGTGTGTTCTCACAGAATGCCACCTGCCCTCCCTGGGCATCTTCTGTCCAGATGCAGGCTGGGTAGTTCTCTGTGGATACCCGCTAACTGCATTGCTGAGCTGGACCCCTGTGTGCTGACCAGACAAGGGCCATCTTGCCACTGGTTCCCACTTGAATCTCACCTAGAAGAGGGTGACAGGCAGGGACAGGCTGGCCTTGTTCTCTCTCCCAGGTTCTTCCTGCCCTGTAAATGCCAAAGCACCAAGCCTGGACACACGAGGGGGCCCTGTCCGTGGGCAGTCTTGCAGGGCAGGTGGAGGGAGCTCCTCCTTTGTCCTGGCTTGGGAGGGGAGGCAGAGTCTCAAGATTCTTGGCTACCCTCCTGCCCAAGTTGAGGGAAGCTGGGTGGGTACCAAGTGTCCCCCAAGTGTCAAACCCACTGTCCCTTCCTCCAGCACCTTGCCCACAGGCCTCAGGTGGAAGCAAGGCTGAGAGCTGGGGAGGGAGACTCCTTCCTGCCCTGAGCTCTGCCTTCGTGGGTCTGGAGAGCCTGCTGGCTCTGACTTGGCGGGGAGGAAGAGACTGTGGGAAGGAGGTCGCGCTGGGGTTCTGACCTAGAGAGGCCTGCAGCAGTCCCCCCAGCCCCGCTTCCCGCAGCTCCGCAGCCCCTCTCTGGGCAAGCCGTGGTCTGGGTGGCGGAGGGATCTGTGCGTTGCGTCGCGGAGGAAGCAGGAAGCTGATGCGCACCTTGACACATTCCTGACTCTTCCAGACCCGGGAACCAGGAGGGTGTGGGGCACCGCGCTTCACTGGTGACTGGAGAGGAAGGGCCGGTTCCTTCCCCTCCCCTCACAGCTGGAGTGGGAGGAGGAGAAGGGAGACCTTGGCTTCCCACGTGCCCTGGAGCCTGCCCAGAGGGGGCCTGGGGGGCCTGTTTTCCTGAGCTTGAAGTGGCTTGTTGAATGTGGAGGACGAGCCCATAGGAGGCAGAAGAACATTCCAGAAGCCAGAATCCTCCTGAGGACAAGTCTGGGTGCCCAGTGGGCTTTGGTGCTTCTGTGGCCCCTCAGCCTGGGGTGGTCATTTATAAATGGCTCCAGCATCTGGCTCTCCCTGGACCAGTGGGGGTCTCTCTTGGGCTGGAGACCAGAGGTCATCTGGGTCCTGGGCCCTACCCTTCTGTGTTGGCCTCAGTGGAAACAGAGGCAGACTCAGGGCCAGTGTCTGAGCACCCAGATGCCAGTGGTTCCTGATACCGGACACAGGATGCCTCAAGACCACCCGGCCCTCTGCCCTTAGTGGGCTCTCTGTCCAGGGCACAGGCCCAGGGATTTCTTTCTCTGCCTCTTACTTAGAGACTCTTGAGCAGGCACAGGTGTTCTCTGAGGTTGTCTGCTGTCCAGGGGTGGGTTGGGGCGGGGACATGGGCTCTATCTGCGGTGTCCCTGCTGGGTGGACTGAGCTCTGGGACTGCCTTTTCTCCAAGGTGGTCGCCTCTGCTGCCTGCTTCATGTGTCTCTCTGGCCATGTGTAGCAGTTGGGGCCGCTGTGGTGGGGGTGGAGTCAGAGACACTGGCAAGTGATACTGGGTATTAGGGCTTCCTCTTGGAGGCCTCTGAATTTCGTCAGGCCTCCTTGATTGCTGTGCTCAGCAAGGGCCCTGCTGTAAGCCATCCTGGGAACCTGTGGCTCCCCGTAGCTGGCACGAGCAGGTCCTATTCACCAAGACCTGCTCTCCCCTGGGGCGATGCGGAGTCACAGCAGAAGGAGGGAGGGCCTGTCCTGGACCCAGGGCCCGATGGTTCCCAGAAGGAAGAGTGGAGGCCATGTCTGCCTGGAGCAGCCCTATCATGGACATCCATGTCTCCTGCTGCCTGGGGGACGTGGGAGCCCGTGAACACGGGTGTCTGCCATGTGTCCATGGTTACCAAGAAATGCAAAGTCTAGGGAGACAGCATCCTGACTGGAAGGACTTTCTGGGAGTGGCCACTTCCTCATATCCTTGCAGCTGCCTCTGCCCGCCCTGGGGCTGGGGCTTGGGGGAGCAGGCCTGGGAATACCAAGGCCAACTGGGGCACCTGGTCCCAGCTATCTTCCCAGAGCTGATGTGTAGATGTCCAGGTGTGAGCTGGGGAAGATAGGGCAGGCACTCAGAGGAGGCCAGGTGTGCCAGGGTCCATCAGGAAGGCTGGTGACTGGACAAGCATCTGCAGGAGCCTGGCCCCTGGCCCCAGCAAGCTGTATAGAGAGGGAGGGCTGCTCCTGGGAGCGTTGGGAGGGCCTGCGGGAAAGCTGCAGGCAGGGCTGGTGCAGACTGAAGGTCCCAGGGACGAGCCCCTCCCTGGGCGCCTGGCCACTCTCTGGGTTTCACCTTGAGGGGATGGCAGGACAGTGTGCAGAAGGCTCTGGCACTTGGTGGTTGCTGAGTGATGTGAGCCCGGGGGGACACCTCCCCCCTCCCTGGCATGGCGCTCTGGCCATAGCTGGGCGGCCCCTCCCTGCGCGCCCTGGCTTCACCACGGTGTGGTTGGTTGTTCTTTGGACTTGAGTCTTCTCTGGTCTTGTGGGACAGCACTGGTCGCGAGCACACATGGCCTGTGTTCTTTCCGGAGTGACTTCTCTTGCTGTTTTTCTGTGTCTGTCTGTCGGTTCTCATGGGAGCAGCCAGAAGGTCAGTTTGAAAGACCGTGTCTTCTCCAGCCCCCGAGGCGTGGCCGCCAAGGGGAAAGGGTCTCCCCAGGCCCAGACGGTCCGACGGTCACCCAGCGCTGACCAGAGCCTCGAGGACAGTCCAAGCAAGGTGCCCAAGAGCTGGAGCTTCGGCGATCGCAGCAGGGCACGCCAGGCTTTCCGCATCAGGGGCGCTGCGTCCCGGCAGAACTCGGAAGGTGGGTCTGCAGGCTGGGAGCCTGCTAGGAGTGCCTTGAGCACGGCCGGCCGTAGGGCACCGATGCAGCTCTGCTGCAGGGAGGTTCCCATCCCACCCCAGGGGAAGTTCACGTAAAATGAGCTGTTTTAACCACACTGCTCAGTGGCATTTCAAACCCTGGGGTTCGCCACCATCATCCCTGCAAAGGGCCCCATGCCCACCCGCAGTCTCCTTCCACTTCCCCAGCCCTGGCCACCACTGCCTGCTGTGTTTGGTTTCTCTCCTGTGGGATCGTGCAGCTCCTGACCCACGGTGGCTGCTGCTCCCCTGAGCGAGGTTCCCAGGTGCAGCCCTGCTGTCTCGTGTCAGAGCCATGTTCCCCTAGTGGCTAGGCAACGTGCTGCATGTGGAAGGGCCACTGTGGTCAACTGCTCTGTACCAGGGAGGCCCTCTTAAGCCCTCACACCTGTGGGAGAGGAAGGGCTGCAGAGAGGCGTGATGGGCAGGTCTGCAGTGTGAGGGGCCTGGTGGCCATGACCACTCACATCTGCACATCCTTCCACCTAGAAGCAAGTCTCCCTGGGGAGGACGCAGTGGAGGACAACAAGAGCTGTACCTGTGAGTTCGTGACCGAGGACTTGACCCCTGGCCTCAAAGTCAGCATCCGAGCTGTGTGGTGAGGGACCTGCATGACCCCCCTTGGTGCCCATGCAAAGCCCCTCTGCTGGGCCTCCCCTTTGGTGCTGGGCCCTGGGTGTTGCAGACACGGCCTAGGTGCAGTGGGGACTGAGGCAAGGAGGTCGGGAGCTGCTCGGCTGGCAGGTCCAGGTAGACGAAGGTTGTCTGTGATGCCGGGCACTAAAGTGGCTGGTGAGCGGCCCTCCAGCACCCACAGTTGCACAGGTGCTGGGAGGGTGACAGGCTGGTGGACACTGGGGCCAGCGTGTTCTCTGGCTCAGAGCTCATGGCTCTGCCTGGCCATTGCAGTGTCATGCGATTCCTGGTGTCCAAGCGGAAGTTCAAGGAGAGTCTGCGGCCCTACGATGTGATGGATGTCATTGAGCAGTACTCCGCTGGACACCTGGATATGCTGTCCCGCATCAAAAGCCTGCAGTCCAGGCAAGAGCCCCCACCTGCCTCCCAGCCCAGAACCTTCGAGGGCCTTCTGGGCCAAAGCCCAGGGCTGGCTAGAGGGCCCCTGGGGGCCAGCCTGGGAGGGTGCAGGGCAGGAGCAGTGCTAAGGTGGGCCTCCCACCGCCGGCGTCTGCCAGCTTTCTGCCCTGTCTTCGCAGTCTGTCTCTAATATTTTTCTGTCTCCCCTCTCTCCCCCGACTTCCCTGCACTGTGGTGGGCAAGTTTTGTGTGTGTGTGTGTGTGTGTGTGTGTGCGCGCACGTGCACATGCACACTCACATGCATATCTGTGCACATGCATGTGTGTGTGAATGTGCACATGTGAGGGTCTCTGGATGAGGGTGCACACGTGTATGTGTAGGTGCATGTGTGTGTGCATGTGTGTGCCCATGCATGTGTGTGTGATGTGCGGGTGTGTGCACGTGTGCCTGTGTGCTGTGCCGTGTATGCACACGGATGAATTGGTGCATACACGTGTGTACACATGTGCACGCGTTGGGAATGGAGTTTCCCTCGGAGAGATGACTCTGCCAGGCAGCACACACTGCCATCCCTCTTCTTCAGAACGTGATTGTCCACCCATTGTAAAGGAGTTGCCCCACTTCCTGAGTGCATCTAGGCTTGGTGGTAGCTGGGCACCCACTGGTGTCCGTGTGGGGAAGAGGCTAGCTAATTCCTGGAATTCCATGTCCATGCATCACAGCATGAATGGGGGCCTGAGCACACACATGCACAGGTCTCTGCACATGGGCACACAGGGCCAAGTTCTGGCCTGGGCTCTAGTCTACACCCCCCAGGGTGCTCACAGCCAGTACATGCACACGTGTGTGGCCACACATGTGGTGGCACCTGTAGGGAGCCACATGCTGCAGGAGTTTCTCCGGAAGGAGGTCCCAGACTCTACTGGTGGGGTCCTCCCCATCCAAGGCTTCCCACAAAGGCTGTGGCTGCTTCCAGCCCGGAGGTGCAATTGGGTCCAGCTCACATGGAGAGGGTCTGGACAGTGAAGGGCAGCCTGGAGGCCATGGCAGCTCTGATGGGGAGGTTTGGCCTCTCCTGCTTCAGGTGACAGTGGGGCCTCCCAGGCTCTAAGCTCCTCCCCAGATGGGGTTCAGGGAGGCATCTCCTCCTCTGCTGGGCTTAGGCTGGGCCTCTCCTGGCCTTCCCAGAGCAGACTGACTAGCAGCTGGGACTCTGGGCCTCTCCTGCCCATGCTGGTCAACTGCCTGGTCAGCTGCCTGCTCAGCAGGTCCTTCCATCCACCTTTCCCCCACTGCTTCCCTGTCTGTCTGAAAAACAGACCAGTCGGCCTGGGGAAGCCGGACGGCCCTCGTCCGTGATGCCCCCTTCATGCTGTGCAGCCTCGCACCTTCTCTGGGATTTGGCTCCCAGCACAGGCACCCATTTCCCTACCTACCTGAGCTCCCTGGTGAGGCTGGGCTGCCCACAGACCAGCTCCTGGAGCGAGCCCTGTTCAGCATGCCCAAGGGCCAGGCGTGCGGCCAGCCCCTTTCTGCTGGGCACACAGGTTCCTAGGAAAACCGCTGCGGTCTGAGTGGGCTGTCCCATTGCTGAGCTTCCAGTGACCCCTCTTGAGCTGCGTGACGATGCGTTTTGCTGGTGTCTCTTTTCTTGTTTACGCTGCCAGGATAGATATGATTGTGGGCCCCCCACCCCCTTCAACTCCCCGGCACAAGAAGTACCCCACCAAAGGACCCACGGCCCCTCCGAGAGAGTCACCCCAGTACTCACCTAGGTTAGGACGCCTCATCTCTTCCCAACCTGTCTTGTGAACGGCCAGTGCCTTCGCTCCAGGCCACATGACGGCGGCACCGCAGACTGTCCTTTCCTCTGGACAGAGGGCATGTCCAGGCTTTCTGTTCCTGCAAGTGCCCTGCACAGGGGAAGGCTCTCTCACAAGGGCCCCAAGGGGCAGTGAAGGGAGTCAGGACTACCCAGTGCCCTGCAGTCCTCTTGGGGCAGCCAGGGCTCCTCTCTGTGGGTGTCCTTGTGAGGTCCACCTGGGGCTGGGGGACTCCTGGGCAGAAGCAGAGGACATCAGTGGCCACACAGGTGTTTCCTTGCCTGGCTGCAGACCTGCCCTCTAGCCTGAGGCCCTCCCTGGTCTCCCTGGGCACTAACTGAGTCAAGCCCCCCAAACCTGCCTATGGCTGGGCCGACCCCGGACACACCTGGCTCACTCTTGGGCTGTGTGCTCTGAGCAGCTGGGGCTGCTTCCCAGGCACAGCAGCAGACTCTGCTGCCTGCCTCTCACAGTTAGGAGGAGAAAATGAGGAAGCCTCTGCCAGGCACCACGGCGGGTGCTCCACGTGAGCTCTGGAGTTACTTCAAGTTGTGGTCATGGTCATTAATAGTGATAAGGAAGATGGCAGGACTTCCCCCCCCCCCCCGACAGGCAGAATGGAGGTCAGGGAACAGTCAGATGGCGCACTCAGGTCTTCAGGGGTCCAGTGAGACCTTCATGGCCTCTGGCTTCCTCTGACTCCAACAAGTCAGGCCAGCGAGAGAGAAGCCCCTGGGGCAGGCCAAGAGGACAAACAGGGCATCTGGACAGAACTGACAGGCACAGCGTCTGTCTACCCCCTTGGCCAGGGTTGCTGCCCAGGAGGCTGAGGTTCATTGTGCTGGGCTTCTTCTCAGCTCAGCAGCTCTGATCATGAGAGAGTGAGTCCCAGGGAGCAGGCAAGGTTGTGTCTGCTGCACCCTGACTCGGGGTGGCCCCTGACAGTACCTGCTGAGTCCACTGCTTGGCTGCTCTCTAAGACTTAAGCCTTGTCCCTTGGGCATTGCTGCAGGAGATGGTGCCTGGGAGTCCAACCAGTGAGCCAGGAAGGCCCTGCTGGCCCTCAGACCTCTCAGACCATTGCAGCCAGGGACCTTCAGGTTCACCCCAGGGGCATTGAGCATGTGGGGCTGAGTCCAACTCCCCAGCTGAGCCCCAGAGGAGGAGGAGGCAAGGTGGTTCAGGGTCCTTGGAAGACCCTCTCCCAGATGCCGCTGCAGCAGTTCTAGGCTGAGCCCTGGGCGGAGGCTCCCGTTGGGACCCACCAGGCAGGCAGCCCGTCATGTGGCCGGGGTGAAAGTGCTGTGCATCTGTGCCTGGACTATGTGACACGGGAACACCAGGACCTGCCCCCCTCCATTGCCATGGCGTCTGCTTGGAGCCAGAGGCCCCCTCCCCTCGTGCATGAGTCTAGCATGAAGCCCGTGGAGCATGAGGAGGCTGCATCTGGCTGCCGCAAGTCTGGCCCTGTTCTGTTTCATGTGACAGAAGGAATATGCCCGGCTCCAGCGAGGCAGGCAGGGCATTCCTGCCTGCAGAAAGCAGCTGGGCGTTCTTTGTGCACAGGCTGCTGTCCAGAGCTAGGTGGGCTGATGGCCTTGGCCTGGGTTGGTCCTGCTCAGTCACCCTGTCCTGAGCTGCCGTTAGCCCAGTGGGGTTTGTAGGCTCAGCCAGCATAGCATCTTGGTTTCTGAGTGGGTGTCCCACAGCTGCAGTTCTCGGCCCACACCTACTCCCCAGCCCCTGCCAGCCCTGCAGGACTCACTGTGGATCTGTTCAACAGGAGCTGGTCTCCAAGGGTGAAGGAGCCTCCTTCCCTTCTTACGGCATCAGTGACCTAGGGCCTCATTCAAAACCAGCTCGGCTGAATTCCATATCCTGCATATGAACACACATGCAACGCACTCTCACTTGCATACATGTCCATGTGCACACCCACTCACACACATGTGGACACATGTATGATACATTCACATGCATACACACCCACATGCATAGCCTCTACACACATGCTTGTGAACACATGCCCAGGCACATAGTCATGAGCAGATAGATGTATGAGCACGTGTACAATGCACTCATACCCATGCACACCCATGAATGTGCACACATGTACAATGCACTCACATGCATGAGCACACCCATTCTCACACATACACACACTGGTTGGTGGCGGCTTGTCCCAGCCCTCCTCTGGTTGTGTGGCTCTCTTCCCTTTATCCTTGTCCTGGTGCATGGAGCTGCAGCCCTCACCGCCTCCTGCTTTTGTTGTCCCTGCTGCAGACATCTAACTGTCCCTGTCAGACCCTGTTGGGGTCAAGGGCCTCCGTGGCACATTATGTAGGAGTAAAGCTCAGGGGTGGGATGGCTGTGGCTTCTGGAGCAAGGGCACATCACGCCATGCTCCCAACCTCTGGCTGGATGCCCACCAGCTTCCCTGACTTCTGGGCCTCAGTGTGCTGGGAGGCCAAAAAGCCACAGGCCAGGGAGGAGAGGGAGCTGGGTGGGCAGGTGGGATGGGGGCCCAAGGGAGGACGGGGACTCTGCTGCAGAGGAGCTGGGGGTGGACTGGCCCCAGGGGAAGCTCCTTTACTTTACTCCTCTTAATGTGCCAGACCCCACTGGAACGGAATGGATAGGAACAGGGCCCTGACAGTGTCAGAAGGCAGGCAGGGACGTGAGGCACCAGTGTCCGTCTGTCCTGGCACCTACTGCCCCCTGGTCAGCTCTGGGTTGGGCCTGGAGCCCAGATCTGGGGGCTGTGGGCTGACCTGGGTGGAAGGGGCAGGGGCCAAGCCACATCCTCCTGAACTCATGCTTGGGGGCCGGGTCTCTGTTCCCGGTAGAGTGGACCAGATCGTGGGGCGTGGCCCGGCGATAACGGACAAGGACCGCACCAAGGGCCCTTCCGAGGCGGAGCTGCCAGAGGACCCCAGCATGATGGGACGCCTGGGCAAGGTGGAGAAGCAGGTGGGAGGGGCTGGACAAGGCCTCTGCTGTCTGGGACCCTGGCTAGCTGGGGCGGGGAGGGGAGGATGGGGCGGGGAGGGGAGGAGTGGGTGTGGCCCCTGCTGTCCGATCCTCCGTGTTGGCCGGGAGGGGACTCGGCTCTTCAAATCCACCGCGACCTGGTGTAGGGTATATCTGGAGTCAGCACTTAAGTCAGAAGTACCCAGAGTTTATGTTCTTCCCTCCATGTCCTGGGTGGGGTAGCTGGGAGGCAAGATTTGCATTTGAGGATCCCGTGGGGGAAGGGATTAATCTGCTGTAGAACTTGTCAGAAGTCACACCTCTCTGGCTTTCCCCACTGGCCTTGCGACCCTACCCCCACAGCCCTCTTCCTAGGAGTGGTTCATCAGAAACCATCACACCAGACCCTTGGGTCTGCTGGGAGGTGGGCCTCAGCACAGGCCTCAAACTGACTGGTGGGGTCGGAGCACCCGGAGCTGCTGAGTCCGGGTTGAAGGAGGGGCAGCTCCCGCCCCCTCTCGCCCCTCCCGGCTCTCCCTCCATGTCCCGGAGCCGCCCTGGTCCCCGGAAGCCTGGTCCAGCGGCAGCACCCTCTTGCAGGTCTTGTCCATGGAGAAGAAGCTGGACTTCCTGGTGAGCATCTACACGCAGCGCATGGGCATCCCGCCCACAGAGACCGAGGCCTATTTCGGGGCGAAAGAGCCGGAGCCAGCGCCGCCATACCACAGCCCCGAGGACAGCCGGGAGCTCGTGGAGAAGCAGGGCTGCATCGTCAAAGTCGTCCGCTCCAGCAGCTCCACTGGCCAGAGGAACTTCTGCGCGCCCCCCGCCCCATGCCCGCCGTCCACCTCGTGGCAGCAGCAGAGCCACCAGCGCCATGGCACCTCCCCCGTGGGGGACCACAGCTCGCTGGTGCGCATCCCGCCGCCGCCTGCCCACGAGCGGTCGCTGTCCGCCTACAGCGGGGGCAACCGGGCCAGCACCGAGTTCCTGAGGCTGGAGGACGCTGCGGTCTGCAGGCCCCACGAGGCCGCCCTGCGGGACAGCGACACGTCCATCTCCATCCCGTCCGTGGACCACGAGGAGCTGGAACGTTCTTTCAGTGGCTTCAGCATCTCCCAGTCCAGGGAGAACCTGGACGCCCTCAGTGGCGGTTACGCGGCTGCGGCGCCCTGCGCCAAGGTCAGGCCCTACATCGCAGAGGGCGAGTCCGACACAGACTCGGACCTCTGCACACCCTGCGGACCTCCGCCGCGCTCTGCCACGGGGGAGGGCCCCTTTGGCGAGGTGGGCTGGGCCGGGCCCAGGAAGTGAGGGCGCAGGACCCGCCCACGCCGCTCTGCCTGTCCCTTTTGGGGGCGTGAGCTCTGCGGGGTCTCTTCTGGAGTGACGTGTGCTGTGGGGCACCTGTGGGGCTGTCAGGCCCACTTGCCGGTGCAGGCAGCAGGGCTCCTTGGCTGGTGCAGTGACATTTTGCAAAAGTTCTTTTCCAACCAGGGGCTGAAGGAGCACCCTGCAGCAACAAGCTGCTCAGCTATTGGGGGGGGGGGACAAGTGACCAAGGGGGCATGGCTATGGGGGTGTGGGCTGGGAGCAGGGCCCAGGAGGGTGTGGCTGGGGCAGACTTCCCCCTGACAGTGTGGCCTTGAGTTCTGGTGGGTGCCTAGCGAGGGCTTCAGTTCAGGAGGGTGTGACAGGCCACTGGGCATGGCCTGTCCTGGCACCTGACCACTTGTCCCTGGGTTCCTCTGTGTGTGAAGAGCTGGGCAAGACCCCCACCCCTGGGTGCCTGGCTGGAGAGCTGCCGGCCAGCATCCCCGACCCCTGCCAGCTCCGTGGGTCTTGCCAAGGGAGCGGGTTGGAGTTCAGGACCCCTTGCCTGAAGCTGAGAAAGGAGTGAGGCCTTGGGGACAAAAACCAAGCCCACAGTCACTCTGGACCCTCCTGAAAGGCCCACCCTGCAGCCTCCCCGGATAGGGAATTTCAAAGTTCCATCTGCCCTGACCCGGGATCTCCTAAGCCCACAGGAGCCACGGGCGTTCTGGGTGAGTCCCCATGATGTGTCCTTTCTCCTCACTGCCCTGGCTGGGTGCTGGTCACCAGGCTGTGGCTAGCCCTTTGAGCAACCCACACTGTCCTTAGCCAGGATTCACCCTGCTGGTCCCGCACCTGTGCTCCAGCAGACCAAGGCAGGGCTGGCTGGGGCCATCGCTGGGCAGGAAAGCCCTTTGGTCAGCTGGCTCACCTACTACAGAGGGCTGCTGTGTGTTCTTCCCACTACAGCTGGCCACCCCAGTCATACTCTCCACTGGTGGGTCCCTGGCTATGGCCTCCCAGTGTTTCGGGAGTTGAGACATCCCTTCCCTGGGCCCTAGTGAGCAGGGACCTTGCTCCCTCCTGTCTGGGTGCCTTGGCCACTGGGTATTCAGCTTTAGGGGCCTGTGCCCAGCCATCAGGAAGCAGAGGGAGATGTTCTGGTCCTGTGGCCTGGGGCCTAGCAGCCTCTGGCATTCTGGCGATGGCACCCCCAGCTCTTGTCTGGAAGGAGCCCTCTTGCCGGCTGGAAGAACTTTGAAGCAGGGTTAGGGGGTAACATGCCCCTGGCCATTGGAGGTCCTGGGCACTTGGGGACCTTGGGAAACTGTCATCAGCAGTGGGTTAGTGGCTGTTGCAGCCTCAGTGCCCCTCCCAGGGCACCCAGGAGCTACCTAGGGCACACGGATGGGCTGCCTGTCAGGAGCCACAGACACATTCTCCTGACAGATCCACTGTGGTTTTCAAGGACGGTATCATGTGGCAGAGAGCCCTCCAGTGGGGAGAAATGTCCCTTCCAGTGTGGGTGACCACCCAACACCAATTCCTCTGGCTACGTCAGGCCTCGGATCTGAGTCCTCCTTGGTGTGGCACAGGGAGGTTCCAGCTGGGCCCACTGGCAGGAGGTCAGCCAGCTCCAACACACCGCCAGCCCTAGCCCACTCCTTGCTGGGGCCCAAGGTCCCAGGATGCTCTCAGCCTGTGCTGGCCCCAGGACCTAGGGGAGGGACTCTTTCCCTGAGGGAGGTTTGTTCCTGCCTTACCTGTGGCAGCATGCTATGTGCCTCAGACACAGTGGGCACCCGAGGTACCAGGGCTGGGGCTCTGCAGGGTGAGTATGGCAGACAGTGGCCTCTCTAGGAGCCCCAGCCACTCTGCAGACAGCAGGATGACACTCCTTAGGTTGCAAGAGGAGGGGTAAAGGCTACGCTGTTGGCCACTCTGCATCAGGAAGGAGGGTTGGTGTCCTGGCCATGCAGTCTGGCCCCTGGGGGAGGGAAGGTGTTGGACTCTGTGGGATGGTCTGGGGGCACATTCTAGGCAATGAAAGGTAGAAGCTCCTTCTTGGGCCTGCAGACCCAGGCCTAAGCAGCACAGCTGTCCACTGCCCCTGGGCAGCTGTCTTAGCCTTAGAGAAGGAAGCTGGAGGTTTGTGTGAGAAATGTGTGCACTTTCTTGGGGCCAGTGGCCACCCTGTGGCACACGTTTCCTGAGACAAGACATTGTTAGAGCATGCATACCCATGTGCCCACGTGCCCACTGACACATACAGGTCTGCATAAGACTCTCCTGCATGCTCACAGACCACGCACGCCAGATGCACACTTTCACACACACAGGAGATGTGCACTCACATGGACACACAAAACTCACATGTGCACACAAGTGCAAGCTCACAACAGGTGCACTGTCACACATACTCACATATAAAGCACATTCACAGGCAGCACATGTACATATACAACCACATGTGGCCAGTACACAATCATGCCCACACATGCTCACACACATGCACATGTAAGCGCACAGTCCACGTGTGCAGACACATGCACACACCCACCACGACTCCGACTTGGGCTGCCCTTTGTCTCTGGCCTTTTTCTCTTTGACTTTTCCTGATTTAGGCTGCCCAGGGAGGGAGCCACAGGAATTAATGACTTTACACAGAAGGTTCTAGAATGCTGAACACTAGGTGGGGGTTCCCACTGTCCAAGGCTCCTGGACCAGTGCCAGAGGGGCCACCTTGAGCCCATTAAGGGGCCCATGCTGCCTTCTCCCTGGGCTGGCTGGGCAGCTGTCCAGCACTTGTGGCCTGCTGAAGGCCTAGGGAAGCCAGGTGGGGACCGGGGGTTCCAGCACCCTCTGGTGTCCAGACCTGTTCCAGCTTAGCTGTGCTGGCCACCTGTGCCATTCTTAGACATGGCTTGGCCTCGTCACCCCAGGTCCTGTCTCAAACAGGTATTGCATGTCCACCATGACATTTCTGTCCCCCTGGTCACAGACTTCGAAGTCCACCCCATCTGCAGTGGCTGGGACACCTGGAGGGTAGGCCACCTTCTCCCACCTCCTGCTCTAGGCTGGGAAGGTGGCAGGGTCACGCCAGGTTCTCAGGAAACCTATTTAGGTGGGGAGGTGGGGATCATCCCCGGTGCTTCCTGAAGGCAAAATGGGCCGAGGGCTGGGAAGCCTTTTGGAAACACTGGGGTGTGTTTGGGCCACCCCGGCTGTAAGTGGTGTGCAGAGTGGAGGCTGTGGATTTGTGATGGATCTGGGCCTGCACAGCCAGCAGATAACACTTCAGCTGCCCTCCATGGTCACAGCCCTGTAAAACAAACATGGTGGGGGTGGACAGCACAGCCCATTCAGAGTGGACTTAGAGGGTCTGGGTCATCTTGTGTCCCAGCAGGGCGGGTTGGCTTCTGAGTGAGAGGCTCTGCCCATGGCCCCTGTGGGGCCCCAGTGCACATGGCTGGGGCAGACCTGGCACGGCCCTCAGCACCCTCAGCCATGGTGCAGACTGCCTGTCCTGTGCCAACCTCCTGGGCTACCTGCTTATGTATGGGATGTGAGCTGTGAGGTACAGAGGGCTGGGCATGGCCTCAGGGTCCACAGGCCAGAACTGCTGCCCAGGGACCCTGGGCGGCTGTCCCAGGCCAGCTGCTCTGGTTCTGCCTGGGCCCCAGCTGAGGCCCAGAACCACCAAGGAGGGGAGGTTGTGGGGGGGCTTCCCTACTCAAGGGCAAGACCCCACTTTCTCTCCCCTCTCATTCTGTGTGCCCAGAGCCAGAATGAAGGGGGACGTGGTTTGCTGTCTAGTGAGGTGGGGCTAAGAACCAGCTCAGGAAGAGGAGGGTGAGGGAGAGGGCAGCGGAGGGAGGGTGCTCCATGGGAGGCGAAGCCCTTGCAGTTCTGCAACCTTCGTGCCCACAGCAGGGTTGAGTGAGCACTTGATGCTGGCCTTACACCCTGGCAGACCCAGGGTGCTGAGTCTCAGTGGCCCTGCCCCAGAGTTCTGCAGTGTCAGACCCTCTGTCTGGGAATGGTTCCTGGGTCTCCTGGGCAGGAGGGCCCATGGCTGAAAGCCGCACATCTAACTTGGACTGGGTTATACAAAGTCGTTGCCTTAAAAGCATGGTTGACAGAAACTCACTGAGGTCAGCCCAGACCCCTGGCCTCTGTCAGGCTTGGACACCTGGGCCCCGCCTCTGGGTCAGGCAGCATGGGGCAGTCGCGAGCAGCAGAGGTCTCTGGGTTGCCTCATGCAGAGGCGCTCGCGTTGGCTGTCCCTTTTGCTGCTGCCATCCGCCCAGGCCAGCCTGGTGCACCCCATGCCCGCACCCATGCACTGCAGTCTGTCTGGCCAGGGTGGCTGCAGCTCCCCACGCACCCTCCCGCCATCGGCCGCCTTTGCACTTTTGTTCATGCTCCAAAGAATTCTTCATGATGCCTTTGTGCTGACGCGCACCTCTGCCCACTGCGTGCACCTACGGACCGCAGCCTCCACCCTGCTCGTTTGTGAATGTGCTGCCGCTGCACACTCAGAACTAGAGCTTGTGCCCCATCTCCTAGGACAGACACCAGGGGACAAGCACTGGTCTTCTAACGGATTAGCCGAGACGCCAACTCAGCACGGACAGGTTGATGCTTGTGTTACATGAATGGGCCAGCTCAGGCTTGCCCAGGGGACTCTGGGTGCAGAATCCCACGCCAGGGATGCACATAGACAGTTCTGGAAAGTTCTGCTGCCATGGGGCCAAGTCCAGATGCCCAGTGGGCCTGTGCACTTAATAAATGCAGTGATTCAACCTGGATTGAGCGGCCTCTTTGTTCTCCTGCCTGGTGCTGCTGGTTGGAGAGCTGGGGACATTGCTGGGAGGAAGGCCCTCTCCCCAGCCCTCGGCCCTAAGCCCCGGGGCTGCCTTCCAACGCCACAAACCAGGTTGCTGTTATTCCCTGGCATTCTGGAGGCCAGAGGTCTGAGTCACCATGACGTTCCCTGTTCCTGGGCTGCTTCTAAAAATCTTCCTGCCTGTGACCTGGACCCCACAGGGCCCTGGAGGAGCACAGGTGAATAAACTGGACCCCAGTGGCACTGCCTGTCTCCACCCAGTCCCACATGCAGTGGGAGGACAGTCTCGTCCACTCCCCTCTGCAGTTCTTGAGCTGTTTGCCTCACTTCTCTGTGTCCAGAAGTTTCTGTAGGTCATGATTCTGCAGTGAGACCTCCCACTTTTACTTACATCCCACCGGCTGGAACTTGTCACATATTGTAAGACCAGGAAACATTCTTTACAACAGGCACCGTGTGCCTGCAAAGCTGTAGTCTGTTACTAAGAGGCTAAGGAGCGTGGTGGGGCTTCCAGCAGCCTGTGACTCAGTGGTCCCCCAGCCAGGGTTCTGCACATAGCAGGGCTCACATGGCCTGGGGGTGGACGCTAGCCAGCCAGCTGGCAGCTCTCAGCAGAGCAGAATTGAAGGATTTCTTCCTCCAGTTGGGGCCACATCTGCCCCCTGCTTGAGGTATGACCTCTGCTGACCTTGGTCTCCTGAGGTGCCCAGGCCTCCTGCTGCCCCAGGTCTGCACTTGGCCGCAAAGCCATGTGTCAGGCTGTAGGGTGCCTGCACAGAGTTCCCTGCTCCAAGCCACCATCGTCAGGTAGGACCATAGCAGCCACCCCTGCCACTGAGCAGAACACAGAGGGCATAGGTGGTCAGTAGGGAAGGGCAGGAGCTGCATCCTGCAAGCCCCCTGGGGCTGACCATGCTTTGGCCCCCCTGTGGGTCTCTAGAGCTGTCCCTGGTCCCCACCAGGCAGTCACACTTTGCTGTCCCCTGTCTCTTTTAGGCAGCCATAGGGAACAAAGGACAGAGCTTGTTGTGTCAGAGCTGGACAACTGGGAACAAACAGGTGGCTCGCAGAGCCCAGGGCAGGGGTGATGTTGGGGGATCAAGGCCCAGAGACCCTCTTCTCAGGGCAGCAATGAGCCTGGACCACTGGGTGAGGCAACCATGCTCTGCTCAGGCACCTCCCGCCCCTCAGCCTGTCTGCCCGCCCTGTGTCCACACGGACACCTCCTGCCTGTTGGCCAGTCTTCCTGTGCTCTTGTCTGCCATGCCCCTCCCTCCTATGTGGCCCCTGTCAAGCCCTCTGGGTTTTGGTGGACCTAAGATGTGAGCTCCGTGGTAACATGGATGCTCCTGGGTGCCCGAGGGTATCTGTCTGCACAAACATGCTGCCCCTTCTTGCTGTGACCCCATTTGCAGATGCCTCCAAAGTGCTTGAGGCTGAAGAGGACATGGGGTCCACGGGCACCTGTGAGCATCTGGGAGAGCAGGGGTGGGCAGGAGGGACAGAGGAGTCACCTGCTCATTGAACTTCTTCAGGGATGAAGGGCCCCTGGAGCTCAGTCCATGCCCAGGATTCCCACCAGGGGGCAGTGCTTGCCTACAGAGGGGCTCCCCCAAGAGCAGACCTCAGGACCTGCCCTGAAAAAAGGCAGTGCTTTGGCCTTCCCACGGCCTTCTGCTTCTTGGTATTCAACCTGGCTCAGCAAGGTGGGCATGGTGTGGACATCCACACAGATCAGTCTCAGGGCCCCGTCTCCTGACCACTGATGAACCTGGAGCAGGGCCAGGGGCCAGAGGAGGAGCCCAGGGCCTGGCGGGCTCACAGACTCACAATGTGGGGTTCCTGTGGCCCGAACCTGCCAGGGTCAGCCTGTCTGGCTTCAGGACAGTCTTGAACCTGGACCCTCAGAATCCCAAATGGACCTAGGCCCATAAATGTGCAACGCAGGGAGCCTGCCTCATCAAGAGCCAGGTCCAGGAGGGCACCGTGTGAGGCCAGCCTGATTCCAGACGGTAGCAGCAGCATCTCTGGGGCAGCCCTGTCCTCAGCCGTACCTTGACTTCAGCCTGGAGAAGGACGGGGACCAACTTGGGGGAGGGATCGAGTGTCCTGTGCCCTTGGAGGCCCTGCTGCCCAGGGGAATGGTGATGGTTTCTTCCAGAAGCTCAGGAGCCTGTGTCCCTTACTTCCTCCTGGCCCAGCTCAGATCCCTGGAGAAGGCCAGCGGGCAGCTGAGCTGACCTGGTCTGCTGTCCTTTCAGCACTGAAGGCCTCGTTCCTGCTCTGGAGGAGCCTGGGGGTGACCCAGCTCCTACTCCCAGAGTCCTCTTTTGTAGGACCAGTTTGGGGTGCGGTTGGATGGGAGTGGAGGTGGGCAGGGGTGCTGAGAGATTCTATATGGGGTCAGCACCCTATTCTCTCCATGGGCCACTCCTTCCCACTCCATGCCCTGGGAGACTCTATCCACCTCGACCCTGTCCTCTTTGTGGACCCTCTGCCCTGCTCCACCACGTGCCCAGCTCTGGGATGTTCCTACTGGCACCCCCCCACACCACCAAGTGACTAGTGCTATAGACCTCTGGACCATGTGGATTCGCGCAGGCCATCGGGGCTGGGAACGGAGGAAGGTCTAGGTCCAGGCCTCCCTCACCCTCACAGCTGAGCAGTCTTGGGATCATGTCCTGTGCTTGCTGGGCTCACGCCTGCGCACTCAGCCCTGCAGTCGGCTTCTGTGCCCACCGGGCCTGCTGCCACTCTGCACCTGCCTCCTGCCGCTGCCATGATGCAGTACAACTGAGTCGTAGAAAAGGCCACAGCACCCATCTGCTCAGTTAAGGAACTGGAAACTGAGGTCTGAGAAGCTTAGTGACTGGGCCCAGGCCGAGTGTGGGCAGAAGCCAAGAGCCAGGGTGGCGTCTTGGCTCTCTGTTCCTGGGCAGACACGGAGTACCACCAGGTCCTTGGAACCCTGGGGGTCAGGCACCATGGAGCAGGTGTGTGCCCTCCATGAGACACGGGGACTTTGAGGAGAGGAGGCCTCCAGGGGAGCCTTGCCAGAGTCAACCCAGGGATGAGCAGAAGGCCCCAGGCTGTGACCTGCAGGCTGGCCCCTCCTCGCTGGCTTGGATGCAGCTGAGTTTCTTCTGTGATACAGGAGCTGACCTTCTGCACCACATCTCGTGCTGTCTCCGTCCAGGCTCTTCTGGGTCCTCCTCCACCTGGTCAGCTCCCCTCCTCCAGTCCCCAGTGGTCCCCTTCAGTGACTCCTGGGACTCTGGCACTCTCCCTCTCTGAAGCCTTCGGTGGCTCTTTCTTGCCCACAGGGAAAAGTCCCAATCTTCGACCCATATCCAGATGTGCCCTCCCTTGCCACGCCTCCCCTCCTCCCTACCTTCTTCTAGAATCTTCACCTCAAACCCTGTGTCCCCCTCTGCAGCTCTCCTTGACCCCTCCCTCCTCTCTGAGGGTTTTTTTGCGTGTGACCCCATCCTTCTAGCTGGGGTCAGGTCCTGGGCTCCCAGGTTCAGGAACTCGCTGAGTGGGGAAGACCAGGGAAATTCTAGAATCCAGGCATTGGGTCCTTGAGAATCTCCACTCAGTGGCAGCCATATCTGTTTTAATAAAATGTGAAAATATATGAAAATGAAATGAAACCTTGGGTTCAGTCCTCAGCGCTGTAAAAGGGAAACTGGCTGGAGCCACCCTGGGCGGGGACCTGCCAGGCCTACAGTCAGCATGGAGAAGAGCACCCAGGCCTCCATCATGGCTGAGCACATACAGGAGCACCTGCTGCATGCATTTCCTGGCGTGGGGAGGGGGTGAGGAAGGGAGGAGGCCAGGCTCCGCCTGGCAGGCATTGTGTTGTGTGGCTGCTGGATCCCTTCCTCGGCCACCTTCAGCCCTGGGAGGAGGGCTCAGCCCACCTTCTGCACATCCCAAAGCCCTGCAGAAGGCCCTGCTGAGGGCCCTCCCCATACCCCTGAGCGGCCCCAGCGCACCCCATGCAGTGGCTGTGGTCCAGCCCAGGAGCTGGAGAACACAGCTCGGCCCCCGCTCCACCGGCGGCAGCGGCTCCCCTTGACATTCAGAGCTGCGGAGGCTTCTTGTGCACACTCACTAGTCTGGCATTTGCTTTCAGATGGATTTGTGCCACTTCCTCCCTGTTGCTGGCAGGGAGCCCAGGTCCTCACTGCTCAGGTAGCGGGTGCAGGACGGCCCATGTCACTGCCCGCCTGCTGAAGGAGGCTGGGGGCTCAGGTAGGGTGCAGAGCCCTCACCCCACCCCAACCTCTGCCCTCACCCTGACTTGGGGCTGCTGTGCCCAGAAGGGCTCAGCTCCCTCTCCTGCTCAAAACCTTGCTTGGGTGGCACTTCCCCCTTGAAGTGTCCCTGGCTCACCCTTGTCACTGGGCCCCCCTCCTGATGAACTCCAGCCAGGCTCTGCTCCTGGCTGTCTCACAGAAGTAACCTGTGTGGGCTCCCTTAGGGCAGGACTGCCTGGATCCCTTCTGGGCACCAGCACCAGTGCCGCAGTCTTGGCTGGGCACAGAATCACGAGCCACCACACAGCTTTGTAGATTCAAACAGCAATTCTTTATTCCCGAACTCACACCGGCCTCCACACACGTTCTGGGGCAATCCCAGTTCTGCTGCCACCCAATTCACCTACTCCACGAGGCTTATTTCCCAAAATGCTCTCTGAATCTCACGAGAGTTCAACAGGAGCTTAGGCAGCAGGAACGCCCTAATTCCAGCAGCAATAATCCTCAACATCGAACTTCCCTAAAATCCAAGGTCTTAAACTGGGAACGCCTTAAACCCAAGGATTGGGATACTTCCTCAAACTGCAGGATACACCCTAATCCTGGATCCACCCTCGTCCTTGGGCAGGGTCACCTAACATGCAATGTCAACAGCGAAATTAACATGGGGTACGCTGGCAAGGAAATTTCCTACTTGGTAATGGCCCTCAGCACACCAGTACAGGTTGGCACCCACCAGCCCTCATGGCCCAGCCCCTGGAGCATCGTGAGCCACCATGTGACCCAGGCACAGCCACTCTGCCTGTCAGGCCCCAGGGCCAGGCGAAGTGTGCCCTGGTCCCTGCATGAGGCAGTGAGTGCCCAACGGCTGCTTGCAGCTCCTGGGGGTTTGCCAGGAGCCTCCGGTCCAGGGCCTGCCCATCCTACCCATCCCCCAAGGCCTGCCCTCCCCTGGTTCCTCCCCCACATCAGGCTGCTCTTCATGTTACCCTGAGAAAACTGGTTCTTTCCTTGTCCCAGGAGAGGACTTGCAGCCGGAGGTTAAGAAACCCCCACCGTGCCAAGGAAGCAGAGCCAGCTGCAGCCTGTCTACTTGGCTCACCATGAGTCTCAGACGGCACCTTGAAGGTTGGGTGCTCTTCGTGGAAGAGCAGACTGGCAGGGTCCTGGGGTCCATAGGTCAGTGTGGCTGGGGGCAGGGAATCTTCTGGCCATCTCTGCCTGCCTCCTTCTGGCCACCCATGCCTGCAGGTGTGGCCTTGGGTCAGCTAGGCAACCCACAGGGATGCAGGTTGAGATGAGGAACTCAGTGTGGTTTAGGTTTCAGGGTCCCTGTGCTAGACCCCCAGAAATAGTCCAGGGGGCCGTGTGGGGCAGATGCCATACTCCTCCTCTGCAATGCAATGCAGAGGCCAGCTCTCTGTAAGGCTCTGTCCCACAGCAAGGCCCCCAACCTCTGTGCAAGGCCCGACCCTCCACAGCAGGGCCGCTCCCTCCACTTTAAGGCACCATCTGCAGTGCAGGGCACGCCCTCCATAGAACAGGCCACGCCCTCCACACAATGCACCCTCTGCAGCACAGGCCACGCCCTCCATAGCACAGGCCACGCCCTCCACACCAATGCACCCTGTGGCCCTCCACATCAAGGCCCTGCAGCACAGGTCTCCCCCCTCTCCAGTGAGCCAGGTACTCCAGAGGTGGGGCCCATAGACCAGGTCTCTGCTCAGAGGGCTGCCAGGGATTGGCCTAGGCTGTCCTCTGAACCCCCTGCTGGTACTTTCCCAAGGTGAGAAGCAGGACAGAGGGGTGTGGCTGCCAGCCAGCACTCACCCTACTGGCCTTATGAGGTGGGTGGGGTCTGCCTTCCTTCCCCTCTGCCTGGGTGGCCCTCCTGGGCAGGCCCTGGCTTGACCTCCAAGTCCTGGGGGGCAGAGGGGCGCTTTCTCTGGAATACACTGCTGGAAGCGGTGTGGTGTTCCTGTCCAGGCCCAGGTCTCTGCCCGAAGCCAGTGCCAACCACCTCACATGGAGAAGGAGCCTTCAGGTCCTCTGGGCCCTGGATGTTGGGAGCAGAGACTAGCTGTCTCTCCGGGGCTCTGTGCAGACCCCTGACCTGCAGAACCTGAGAGCTACGTCATTTTTAAGCCATTAGGGCTTTAGGGTAGCTGCTGCGCTGCGGAGGTACAGTCACGGATCCGTGGGAGACACAAATCCCAGCCCTCGGGTGCAGCTGCTTGGCAGGGCTGGGCCAGCTTGCCCTTATCTCTGAGGCTGGTCTGTGCCATGTGCTAAGAGCTGGTAGGCAGATGGCTCCCAGGTGGCTGAAAGCTTGGATCATGAGTGGGTATCAGTTTTTGTACGATGCTTTTTTCTAAATCATGGAGAGATGATTTTTTCTTCTTTAGTCTGTTGGTGTGTTGAATCACCTCGAATGCTTTCCGAAGTTTAACCAGTGGAATCCTTGTGTCGTGTCATCTTTGTATATATTGCTGGCTTTAATAGGCTAAAACTTTTTTGAGGACTTTTGAATTTTGCTCTGTTGGGTCAAGGCTGAATATCAGGCCGTGAGTTGAAAGTGTTTCTTTTCTCTTTTCTGAAGGCAGCAGGTGACGTTGGCGTGCTTTCTCCCTTGTACTTTACAATTTACCAGTAAAACAAGATGGACCCGCGTTGTCTTTCAGAAGGCTCTGAACTGCGAGTCCGACTTTGGTCTCCTTCAGAGCGTCGGAGCTGTGTCTTTCAAGGAACACGTTCCATCCCTGATAGAGGGTCCCTCTTCCCCTGCTCTCCCCGTAATGATGTGTCAATGGTGACATCTAATTCACCATTTCTAATATTTGTGTTTTTTAAAACAGTGGTCAGAGCCCCGACCTAGAGGCTTAACAGATTTGTTTTCCAAAGAGCCAGGTTTGCCCGTCTCCTGCCCGTTGGCTTCTGTCTCTCCACGAGCCCTTTCCTCTAGCTTTTCACACGCAGCTTCCTCTCTGCTTCAGTTTTTCAGTTTCGTTAGACGGGAGCTCAGCTTCTCTGGAACGTTACTTCCTCCCTGATGTGACCATTTAAAGTACAAATTTCCCTCTATAAACCGCTTCACTGCCTCCCACAGATTTTGATATGTTGTTCTTTTCATTTTCAGTTCAGTTCCAAGTATTTTCAAATGTTTTTTGAGATTTCCTTTCATGGTTTATCCTGAAGCTGCTATTTAACCTTGTTTGATTTCCTACTTTAACTCCCTTAACTCCGGAGCCCGTACTTAGTGTGATTTCTGTCCTCTTAAACTGGCTGAGGTCTACTTTGTGACCTGTGCGTCTTGTGGAATGCACTGGGGGTCGGTGGCTGCCCTTCTCTGGCTGCAGCCAGGTCAGGCTGGTTTCAGTTCAGGTCCTCTGGGTGCCACCGACTTGCAGCCAGCTGTCCTGTCACCTGACACTGGAGGTTAGACTCTCTGGCCACAGCCAGATCTGTTAGCCCTGCTGCAGGCCTCCTGAGATCATCCTGTGTGTCCTGAGACAGGTCAGGTGCGCACACTGTGCTGGCCCCTGCCCTGCTGATGCCCTGCTCTGGAGTCTGGGCGACCCTGACTTCTGGTCACGTTGGCCCACAGTGCCCTCCTCCACCCTGTCCCTAGGGGCTCTCGTCTTGACGTTAGAATCACAGTCTTCAGGCCTCGCAGCTGGCTGGTCTGGCCATCTCCTGCTTCCCACTGTTGTCTCTGCCTTGACAGGTCGCACCGGTCAGCATGGTGCTTGTTCCATTGGTGGTCCCTCGGCCTCTGCTTCTGTCCTTCTGTGCCTCCTCCACGACTCTGTGAGCTGCGTCCCTGCATGTTTTTGATTGCTTCTGCTCTTGCTTTGCACCATGGGTCACCTTCTAGAGCACGTGTGAGCAGGTCTTTAGAGAAAGATGTCATCCTTATATTTCGTTGAGTAATTCTGCTGACTGTCAAGTCTGGGCTGATCTCTGCTAGTTCCACCCCAGGGGCTCTGGGTGGTCCTCACGCCCCAGGTCTGAGGTGTGGCCTGGTGGGCCTGAGTCTGGCTCCTGCACATCCTGTCTGGTCCTCACCCTCCCCGGCCTCTCTGGTCTCCTCCATCTCTGTTTGCTGTTTGTCTCTGACTTCGGAAGGGGCCTGGCCACTCTTCCTCGAAGGAGTCCCCGCCCTTCTCCCTCGGCTCTGGGCTGTGCTGAAAATCCAGGTGCTGGGTGCTGTGCTGCTGGTCTGCCTTGGGTTCTCGGCTCTCTGGGTGGCTGGTTCTACCTACTGTGTGCTGAAGGCTCTTCTGGCCTCTGCTGGGCTTTTGTTTGAAGAACTTCCATCTGGATCTGTGGTTTCTGCCTCTCTGCTGAAATTCTCGTGTCATCCCACACACTGTCACATACCTGCACATACTGTCACATATCTGCACGCACTGTCACATATCTGCACGCACTGTCTCATACCTGCGTGCACTGTTGCTGCGCACACTGTCACATGTCTGCGCGCACTGTCACCTGTCTGTGTGCACTGTCATATATCTGCATACCCTGTCACCTATCTGAGTGCCCTGTCACCTATCTGTGCACACTGTCACCTGTCTGCGCACACTGTCACATATCTGCACACGGTCACATATCTGCACGAGCGCTGGCGCACTGCTCGTGGCTATTTTGAGCTCCGTGCCTGGCGGTTCTGTCCTCTGCCACATCCGATCTGGTTTGATCATGGCTCTGCCTCTCGGCAGTGTCCTCCCTGCCCCTCGTGGCTCTTGGTCTTGTGGGGAGCGTTAGGCTGAGGGAGCAGTCTGCGTGGTTGGTGACAGGTGGCCATCCTTCCCCAGGTCCTTCTGTTGACCAGCTGGGAGTCGCTGGGGCTGAGGGCTCCCTGGGTGCACTTCAGCCCTGCTGCGTCTGGGTGTGGAGGGCATCCCCATTCCCCAGCTCTTCCCCTGGTTCTGTGTTGTTTTGTCTGTTTGTTTTGGTCCCTGTTTGCCTTGAGCAGAGGGTGGGGAGTGCTTTTTGACATTTCAGTGAGCTTTGTCTTAGGGGTGAGCCTCTCCTAGGGTCTGCCCTGTTCCCTTCCCCCAGCTGCAGTGTCCTCCGGCACCACCCTGAGGGACAGCTTCTGCAGCTCCTCCCCTCCCATGGACTGAATTCCTGCCTCACCAGGCCCTGGGGCGGGGTCTGGACTCCTTCTGGGGAGGCTGCTTCCTCTTCTACTGCACCAGCGGGAGGACCCTCTGGATTTCCCTGATCCTTCCTGTGAGCACACAATGAAGCCACCCTAAGTCTTCCTTCCCAAGAAGTTTCACAGGGCTGCCTGAGCCCATGCGTGGTCGCCAGCGTTGGTGAGTTTAGCTGAGTCTTCTGGCTGGCTTGTGGCATCTAGCATGTGGGTGGGTGGCAATGCTCAGGCCTGTTCCTTGTGCCGGGAGCCTGGACTCCATGACACGGCAGTGCTGGGTGCACGGTTGTCCCAAGGTCTCAGTCTTCTGTGGGGTGGGAAAAGGCATGGATGGGTGGGTTTCTGGTCTCCCCTCATTATGAGGTTGGAGTGATGATCTCTTCAGCTGCACACCGGGCTGAGATTGGGAGTCTTGCCTTTGTCTCTGGGTATAGAATTCCAGGTTGACTTTTGTTCCTTTCTGGTATTTTAAACTTGTGGCTCCAATGTCGTCTGGCTACATTGTTTCTGGTGAGAAATATGCAGTTATCCTTTACTCCTGTGTGTCTAACTAGGCTTTCCCCACCTCTGATTGCTTTATTAACTGATTTTATATTTTCTTGATTTTGCTACATTTTATTACTGATTTTGAGCAATGTGATCATGATGTGTCTTTGCATGGATTTAGTTATGCATACATCTTGTGATTAGAATGCATTAAACTTGGATTTGTGGAATTGTATTCATAAAACTTGGAAACTTTTGGCTATAATTTTTTTCAAGTGATTTTTTTCCTTCTCTCCTGCTTTGAGGACCACAGTATACTATGCCACTTTAAGTTGTCTCACAGATCACGAATGCTCTTTTTGTTTCCTAAAAAAATCTCTTTTCTCCTGTCTTCAAGTTCACTAAGCTTTTCTTCTGTGGTGTCTACTCTGCCATTGATCCTGTTCATTTTCATGTCTGCCTCTTGGGTGTTTTTTTCCCTCTGGAAGTTATATTTTTTTTTTCTATATTTTTTCATGTCTCTACTTAAGTTTTTGAGTAAGTTAAATATGCACATAAAAACTTTTAAATGTTCTTATCTAATTCTAACAATTCTATCAGCTTGGGGTCAGTCTCAATTGATCTGGCTCACTTTTTTTTCTGTCCCCCCCCCCCATTCCTGGTAATCTTTGATTTAATGCCATAAATTGTGAATTTTAATTCAGTGATTTTATTGGTGTGTGGGTATTTTTGCCTTCCTAAAAATGGTTTTGACATTTGTTGTGGGCAATGTTATGTTGTGATTTGGGATACTTTGAACTTGGGGGTCTTATTTTGGGGACTTGTTCATGAGCAACAGATCAGCATTTACTCCTAATCATTCCTTACTGTTGAGAACTCAGCCCAGCCCTCCCCTTCCATGAACTACAGGTCTTGCAGTCTGGTGGGAAGAGGCCCCTGGCCCTGTGTGGATGCCTCGTCCCATCCTTCGGATCCCTTGGCCAGCTCCAGGGCACATGCAGGGCAGGTGTCTGTGGTGCGCTCTGCCTGACGTCTCCTTGGAGGCCCGAACCTCCTCTCCTCCCCATTTCCACCAGCTGCCTTGGCTTTTGCAGAAGACAGCTCTGCCCCCTCGACTCAGGAGCTCAGAGGACAAGCTGGGTGACCTTAGGGTACACCCTGTTTGCTGTCTGTCTCCCAGGGCCCCTGTCTTTCTCCCATGGCCCTGGTGTTCCGTGCTTTGCTGGTTGCTCTGGTGGGAGGGTGAATCTGGCCTGCCAGTGCACTTTGGCCAGTGCCTCTTGAACTCAGAGTGATGCCCTTTGTTTTTCCTCACACCAGTTCAGGGGGCTGAGCACCTGCCCAGCCCCCCTGGAAGAATCCCACCCATCATGGGGTGTCCTGGATGTCTAGCAGCCAAGAGCCATTGTGAGTGTAGGGATGGGGTGGAAACAGGGTGGGTGGGGTTCAGTTACCGCCAGGGCTGAACAGAGAAGGATTTGCCCTGCTCATCCTGCAAGACCTTCAGGGCTGCCCATGGCTGAGGAGGCTGGGGAAGGGGCCACTTTCTGGCCCTTGTGGTTAAGGAGTGGCCCTGCCTTTAAGTTCACTGCATCAGGTTGGGGACATGAGCATCTCCATCAAATCATGTTAAGTTGCCTTAAACCCACCCTTCCTGGCCCAGTGCCCCAAGCTCACCAGGGAGATGGCCCGTTCCCAGAATGGGCACAGCGTGACTGCCCCCAGCCTGGGGCACTAGTGGCTATTCCTGCTGGACAAGCTCACCCTGCTCTGCCGCCACGTCCCTCACCTGCCTCCCTCTGCGCCCCCCTTCCCCCTCACTGAGCAACAGAGCCCCAGATCTCAGAGCCGAGGTAGTTACAGCTGCCACTGTCTTTGCCACAATAAATCCTGCATCGCTCCAGAGAAGCCCACACCTTCCTCTGGCCACGAGGCCCTTCCCTTCTGGGGGCCAGCTCACCTGTGTCTCCCAAAGTCAGGGGTCAGCCCTTCCGCTTCAGGAGGCCACCTCACCTGTGCAGCAGCCTGGAGTGTCATCTCTGTCACCTGGCGTGTTTGCCCCTCCCCTGGAGGGCAGAGGACCTCCACTCACCTGGCAGGCATTGACACCGGCTTCACCTCTGTGTGGAGCACAGAGAGAGCCTGACCTGCTTCTCCAGGGATGCCTGAGTGCGGCCCACAGACCCCTCCTGAGCAGGCAGGGATTGGATTCGGGGCCCACCCTAATCCAGGATGTCCACCTGCAGATCCCTAGCTTAACCACAGCTTCCAAGATCCCATTTCCAACTAGAGCCACTGTTATAGGCAGCAGAGTTAGGAGGCCTGAGTGGGAGGGTGGGGCGCCTGCGGGAGGGGCTCAGCCACCAGGCGGGTTGGGGCCGCAGAGGCTGAGCTGGGCTGTGTTCTGGAGCCCAGGGGTCGCTGCTGCGAGTGTCCTGAGCTGCCCTGGTGGTGGTTCGGCCTTGCCCATGGGCAGTGCTGCAGGTGCCTGAGGGGGAGGTGTGCCCCGGCAGGACCTGGGCACACAGGAGGTGCCCAGCAGACAGCCACTCCCCTTGTCCGCCTCCCCATATCCAGAACAGCTCCTGACCCCTAGCTGATACCAAAGCTTGTGAGACAAACAGTCTCGGCCCTGGCCTTCGGGTAAGCAGTGTGGGTAAGACCCTCACACCTGTCCCGGGCCTCGTGCGTCCCTTTCCCAGGAGCTGCAGCCACAGCTGTGTCCTAGAGACAGGTCTCCTCTCAGTGGTGCCCATGGTTTCCCAGGGTCTGGGTGGACCCTTTAGCTTCCAACCAGGCTGGCCGCAGGCTGCTATGCTCTGGGCCTCTGGGCTGTGGACACCCTGTGGAGGCCCATAAGGTGGATGCTTCCTAGAGCTTTCATAGGCTGGTGTCCTGAGGGCCCAAGAGCACTGGCTGCCCTGAGGCACGGGCCTCCCAGCCCTTGGCTGCAGGGAGGCTGGGCAGGGCTGGCCTGGAGTGGCAAGGGAGACTGCAGAGGCGGGTGGCTCCTGGACCCAGCCCCGCCAGGCCCCTCTGCGCCCTGCTGGTCCTGCGCTCCGTCCCCATCCTACGGGAGGAGGCGGCTGCAGCCTCGCTGCCCAGGAGGTGTGGGCTGTGTCTCCCATCTCCTAAGCCCAGCACGTGCGGGGACAAGAGGGCCCTCTCATCCGGGGACTCGCTTGAGCTGCACTGTGCATGGTTTTGTGATTAAACAAATCATCAATTAGTTGGTCTCAAAGGAAGCAGCACAACAGAAGGAAGGGGGCAGCGCGGGAACTGCGGCTCTTGCTCTTGTGGGAGGCTCCATGGGCTCCCAGGAAGGGCCAGACCCAGCCAGTCCTTCCCTCCAGGCGGTGGGCTGGGAGGGGCTGGGTGGCTGCTGGGAACATGGAAATGAATGTCCTGTCCTCCAGGCAGTGAGAAACAGCCAGGGAAAGGTTTTGTGCTTAAAAAAAAAATTCAGCTGTGCTAGTCAGACAGCCTGCAGGACTGACAGCCTGAGACTTGGCAACCTAGTCTGGTCACTGTGGAAGAGCCTGCTAGACCTGAGGGTGTGGTCCTGCCTGCCTGACACTGCCTGCTCGAAGAGGGGCCAGGAGGCAGGTGCCCAGCCATCCTGGGCAGCTAGAGGTGACTTCGGCTGGAGGACCCACACCCAGGGCAGCCCCAGCCCTGAGGGAAGGAGAGATGGGGTCAGGGTGGAAGAGGCCAGGCCTGGTGACTGCACTATGCAGCATCGGGGTGGGGGCTTGGGTCCTGCTGGCACCGTGCATGTGTGCCCACATGGGGGATCTCTGGGGTCCAGGGGCTGCCGAGTGCAGCAGTGGGTCAGCCAGCATCTCCCCAGGTGTAGACAGAGGGGACCTCTGGCCTCACACAGGTCCTCAGCCCAGTGCCACCCAAAGGAGCCTACCCAGCCCCAAGGGTGGCAGGACCAGGCCACGGGGTCTGCGCTGCCCCCTCCAGCAGGCAGCACCAGAGCTCAGACCTCCACAGAGCCGTCCTGCGGGAGGCACCTCCTGTCCGGAAGCCAGAGGGCCCTCCACTCTCTGCTCCACTATCCTTTCTGCCAGGGACACCACCAGCTCTCCCAGCATGGCCTTGGACAGGTGTTCACACCTGGGGGCATGGGGGCCCTGACAGGAGACTGTGGCCAAGATCCAGATGTGAAGTCCGGGCTCTCGGCTCTACAGCACGGCCCCAGGTCCTCACCCAGAGGCGAGAGGCACCCCCAGCGATTTCCAGCAGATGGCGTTGTGGGGACGGTACTGTGGTGCCTGGCGGTCACTGGCTGTCCAGGCTCTGCGGTGGGCCTGGAGCTGGGGCAGGCTCGAGGTCTCCCTCCAGCATGTCTGTTTTGCAGAGAGGGTGGCCAAGTGAGGAAAACACACCTCCCGATAGGAGTCTGTTTCCTCCTTAGCCTGAAACCGATTGTCCCATCTGAGCCAAGTCAACACGGGGCCCACAGGCCTGAGTTCTCCCCGGGAGCCTCTGTTCTTGGTGTCAGGACAGGACACATGTCCCCAAGGCAGCTCCAGGCCAGCCCTGCCCACTGAAGCGCCGGCCTCGGAAGCGCTCGCTCCAGCCTGGCTCGCGGGTGGCCAGGAGAGGCCGGCATCACTGGGAGATAAGCGGGGAACCCCGTGGGCAGGAGCAGGCAGTGGGTGACACTGGGCTCCTGCGGGAAGTGAAGAAGGCTGGCAGGGTGCCTGGCGCAGCTGCCTGACTCCGTTTCTCCGAACTGGCACAGTTGCAGGGGGTGGGGCAGAAGCTTGGCCTCCCGGGTTCACAACGGCACACCCACCCCCTTCTTTCTCTGATGAAAGCTTGGGGCTCCAGGTAAATGAGGCTGAACCTCAGGTGGGGCCGGCCCAGGAGCATGGCATTGCACCCACCAGCCACCAGCATGGGCTCCCACGCTTCCTGCTTCAGCCTCCCTGCATGTAGCATGGGGCGCTGGAGGCAGGAATGGAGCCGGGCCCAGTTCCACCGCAGGGCAGGCTGCACACACTGGGCCCCAGGCAGGCGGGTAGGAAGGTGGGATTCACGGGTGTCAGAGAGCCCCAGTAGCAGTGCCTGGGCCTCTGGGCCCTTCCCCGGGCAGCCTGGCTTGAACTCCAAGGGCCTCTTCCTGTACAACTCCAGTGCCACCAGGGAGCCAGAGGGAGGGGCGGCAGAGGTGGAGCACGGGCTTGGACATGATGGCCTGAGCTTTGATTTTGGAGCAAGGCTGAACAAATGCTCCTTCCTGTGTCAGAAAATCCAAGCTGGGCCCAACAGGCGGGGCCAGGCTGCCCGCGGGGAGCCAACCTGCTGGGGACCAGAGGTGCCATAGGCCTGGCCCACGTGGGGCTGTGGCAGAGGGGCTCCAGAGTGCAGGCACAAGTCAGGCATTGGGGAGCCCAGGGACTGTTGTGTGTGTGTCCCTGCCACGTGCTCCCCACCAGGGCACCACCGCCTCGGCAGTCAGCACCTTGGAGAGCTCTCCCACACCCCGCGGACGCCAAGCCTTCCCGACTTTCCCCCTCCCAGCTCTTCCCACCTGCAGCTCCAAGCCAGGGGCCCAGACGCCACAGTGCCCCCGAGGGTTTCCCTGGAGCCCCACGGTGCCCCTGCCCTCCCACTGCTCTTTGCCAAGTGTCAGCTGGGAGGGGACGGGATGGCCAGAACAGGGGAGTGAGAGTGAAGAGGATCCAGGCCTGGACTGTGAAGGGCCAGTGGTCCCTGCTCCTCATCCCTCATGCAGTAAGCCCAGCATTTCTGTGGGCTGAGAAATCTGCATCAGAAACAATGATTTTACCACCAAAACTTGGGACATGGAGCCTGGTGTGTCTGAAACAGCACACTCAGCCACTACTGGCTCGGGATGGTCTAGATGGTGACTAAGAAGGTGCTAGAAAGCCGTGATGATGGCTTGCAGGTGAGAGGAGCCGCTGCTCAGGAACTGCCTCCGGACCCAGAGTCCACGCTGTTGCTCAACAGGAAGGCCCCGCCAGCTTGCCCGCTCTCCAGTGGGGGGCAGCAGGGGGCCCTGCCTCTGGCCTCTAACCCAAGGACAGAGGGGCCAGAGGGAGGGGGCATCTACCCCATCTGTGAGGGCGCCTCTATTCTGGGGTCAGGGCCTCAAGTGCCCCATGAGGTCAAGAGCTGGCTTCTCACTGGACCAAGCCAGACCCAAATGCCTTTGTCACATGCTGATTCACAGAAGGGGGCCTGGCAGCTGCAGTCAGCATGGGCCCCTCCCACTGTGGCTGAATGGGAGGGTCCCCCCCGGGCCTCAGTCTCCCTGCCTGTCAAATGGTGGCAATCCCACTGTAAGACTTAGTGGGTGCGAGGTCCGGGTCAAGGGTGGGAGTCGGGCGGGGGCCAGGCCTTCAGAGAGCCCACACAGTCTGATGAAATGTGATGGACAGGCACAGGCAGGTTGCTATGGAAACTCGCCAGGCTATTGGGGATGGGGGATGGGTCCCAGAGGGTCTCCAGGAGGGCGCTGGAAGATGAATGAGTTTTCCTGAGCAGAGCAGGGCGGGGTGAGGGCCTGGGGAAGCCTCCCATGAGGTCAGCTGTCCACGTCCACACAGAACTGCCAGTTTGCTGGGAACATCTGAGCAAAACCAACTGTCTGCACAAACCTTGCTGTCTCGGGGCTGCTCCCGGCGGTGGAGACAGCCAGGGCGACAGCTGCTGACTGAAGTGTGATCTGTGAATGCGGCTCCTGCTCCCAAGCCTGGGCCCCAGCCGAGGCCCAGGAGAAAGACCTGAGCCTTCCAGGGTTCCCAGGAATGAGCTGAAGGGAGGGGCCCCTCTGTCCCACCCTCCCCGGGGGGACCGTGTCCTGGCCTCCTGGGGATCCCCAGGCCCTAGTCCTGGCAGCCACCAGGGGGGCTCTCAGAGTTCCCCTGCTCTGCACTGCAGTCCAAGTGCCCTGGCTGGCTCACCCCAGGTAGAGGGAGGTCAGTGAGCCCTCCCTTGTGTGCCCTTGGCCCGAGGGCCAGGGCCACCAGGCATCCTGCTGGGCTGGGGATGCTGGGTGACCTGCAGGACAAGGCAACAACAGCTGGGCGGGGAGGAGGTCCTTCGAGAGGAGGCTCTCAGGGCACAGCCTCGGCCCCTGGCATCCCTGCAGAGACCTGGTGCCTGGGTCTTCCCCAGGCTGCTGGAGCCCTCGGCCTGCTACACCCTCTTCTCTCCCTTAGGCACCTGTGAGGTGGAGCCCTGATTTCAGGAGAGGGGCTCAGGACAGAGGCTCTGTGGGCACCTGCAGAGACCCCAGGGGGTGTACACAGCAGGGCGGGCCTCCTTGTCAGGACTCCAGTTTCTCCACCCCTCCTTTTCCTGGGGAAGCCCTCCTCCCTCCAGCTGGTCTCCAGCCACTGGGCAGAGCAGGCTCTCCTGAGGCAGGTCTGTCCTGAGCACAGCTCACCTCTGCTCCCTGGGACCCTGCAGTCCAGGGTGGAGCCGGGAGCCTGGCCAGGGTGGGGAGGGCTTGCTATCCTGCCTTCCCACTAGTCCCCCAGCCTTCTTGCATATTCTCACCTCTTCTGCCTGGAACCCTCTTTTAAATCTCAACAGTGTGGGCTGCAGGTGCACAGACCTTCAGAGGAGGCCAGAGCAGGCAAGGTCACCCAAGGTCACCTCCTTTGTAGTTCAGGGTAGTTGTAACAAGACCCTCCCAGTCCTGGCCTCTGTCCTTGGACTTCTGTCCATGGGCCTCTGCCCTGTGCCAGCAGCAGGTACTGGCTGTGGCTTGCACAGGTGTGGGCCCCTGAAGTTACCCTCAGTCCTGCATGCTGGGATGCTTGGGGTGATTACTGCGTGTTCTCTTGGCAAGGCATGGACAGGCCTGCTGCAAAAGTTGGCTGAGACAGACCTGGCACAGATCCCTCCAGGTGCCACCACCCTGACCACTCTGCCTGCTTCTCACTCCTGGCTGACCTTCTGGAGCACACAAGGAAGTTGGCTTGGGGTAACAGTTTCATGCTCTGAGGGAGGCCTTTAAGAGGGAAAAGGAGGGCACAGGAGTGGGTGGCCTGAGAGCCAAGTGGGGGAGCTGGATGGCTGGCCCATCAACCTTGCCTCCCTGTGGAAGGGTGGGAGTCCCACTACGGACTGAAAACCCTCGCTCTCTCCTGGGCTCCCGACCTCAGGGTATCCTGCAGCCCAGTCAGTGTGTGCAGGGCACCCTGCCCCCAGGGCACCCCCAGCACAACCTGCCCTTTAGAGCAGCTGATAGATCTCACTTTATCTACATTTGACCGTAGGCCACTTGTCCAGCGTGGCCCATGGACTGCCCAAGCATCCCTGGAACATGCTGTCCTGCACAGAAGCCGCGGTCTGAGCACCACGCTGGTCTGACTAGGGTGAACCAGCTCTGGGTGGGCTCCAAAGCTGCTCTGGACACTGGTGACGGGGAGAACTGTCTTGGAGACCCAGAGGTGCACAGTCCCCAGGTGGCAGAGGCTTATCTGCACTCTGTTGTAGTGCTGGGGTGTCACCTGGCGCAGTTGCAGGCCTTCAGTGTCATGCTGTTGCGTGGTGTTTGTGCTCAGTGCTACCGTGTCGTGCAGCTTGACAGTGTTACAGCACTGCAGAGTCACTCAGGTTTGCAGAGAGGCTGCACCCAGGACTGCATTGCAGGCACCAGCTCCAGGCTGGGCTGCAATCTGCTGGCGAAGAGAGGGGGGCTGGGCAGTGCCCTCTGCCCCCTGAGGGCTTCACTGTCCTCCAAGAAGCTTACTCCAGGCATTTGCTGGTATGAACGTCAAGGCAGCTGAACAGCCTCCCTGGGAGTCCTTGGGTATTTCCGTCTGTATTCTCAGGGCTCAGCCTCACTCCTGAATGGGGCCCTGCGGGGTAGGGCACAGCCTTTTCCTTCCTGAAGCTAGAGATTGGGTCATTGCTAGTTCATGGGCAGGGTCACCTAAGAGCTGCCACAGACTGCCACCTCCCACTGTAGCCATTCAGGGCAGGCCTGAGGTCACCAACAGAGGACAGCAACCAGAGGTCAGCAGCCATGGGGGAGGGGAGGGAGGCAGGGAGCTGGCAGGGATACAGATGTCCCAGTGCTGAGTCAATGGTGGCCAGTCCCCCTCCACAGGGCGACTGGGATGGCCTCACTCTGGTGGGGGGGTCCAGGAAGTTGGGGTGGGAGTGGCCTTGAGCTCAGGTGATCCTGCTCACTGGCTCCCCTCTGCAAGATGCTGTGGGGCCACTCCAGATGGTGAAGCGAGAGGTTTGACTGGTCAGTGTGGTGACCTGTACGTTGTCCTGGTCAGGACACTGAGGGCGTGTCTTCAGGTGTAGGTGTCACCCCTGGGATGAGCCACACTCACCTCTTCCTTTATAATCCCACCCCCTTGCCCTGTTTGGGATAGAATGTTCCATGGAAACACTCTTTGTGTGTCCCCTTCTCTTGCTCTGCCCTTGGGTGTGGCCTTCCTGGATGTCAGTCAACCTGCTGACAGCAGGCATCACGAAGCCGACCCAGCCCCCTGAAACCTGACCCCTAGCCTCATTTGAATGGCTTCTCCTCAATAAAAGGGGTCAGCACGTGCTCTCTCTCGCTCTCTCTCTTTCTGTGGACCCTTGAGGTCAGAGGAGCCGTCACAGCACCCCAAAGAAAAAGGTAGCTCTGTCTCTTGTGTGGTTATTTTGTGCAGCCCAGCTCCCCTGGAGTGACCCCAAGTGTTTTCGTCGTGAGGAACGGGACCAGATGCCCACTCTCCCTCACTCCTGCCCCGTGGGGAACGTGTTTCCTTGCCACTAGGGCAACGTGCTTCCCCTCAGCAATCTCAGGCAGGGACCTGGGGCCAGCCAGTCCCCTCCTCTCCACTTCAGACCCACTGGCCCTGCTCTGCCTTAGGGGGACACAGACCAGCTTCCTGGGAATGAGCTGGTTTCAGGGACACATGGTGCCCCTTTGGTAAGGGATGTCACAGCTGGTGGCAGTGGCCCCTCAGTGAACCTCCTCCTCTCCACCTCTTGGGCCAAGGCCATGCTACTCAGAGCCAAAGTCCTCCTGGGCACTCTGTGCCATGTGCCTGCAGGACACAGCTCCACTGGCCAGCACAGGACCTGAATTCTGAGACAGAATGTCCAGGGGAAGCCAGGTCTGCCACCCAAGCCCAGCTCTCAGCCACTCCCACCCCACATTGTCCCCCCCCCCACCAGAGACTGCAGTGCCACCTCTCCAGCACCATAGGGGGACAGGTCACCATCCAGTAAGCCCTTCCCAGATTCAGCCCTGGGACATCTGTATCCCTGCCAGCTCCCTGCCTCTCTTCTGTGTCCCTGAGTTGCAAGGGAGGTGACACAGGAAAGATCAGCGTGGGGACCTTGGCCATTTGTACTGCACTTGATCTTCCCTCCTCCTAGGCTCCTGCTTCAAAGAACATGACCAATCTCCGACACGGAGCGCGGGTCTGGAGGAGTTCTGGTTACAAGGAGAGGCTCCTGGAGAGGCTGGAATTGAAGTACACAGCAGCCTCACAGAGGGAAATGGGCATCGTGGGGCCTTGGCTGGGCCCAGAAGCTGGTCCTCCCCATGTCATCTCTGGTCTCCAACAACCCCTCTCTGCAGATCCCTTCTGATCACCCTCTACCAAGTCTCCCTGTTACTCAGCTCAAGTGTGGCTTGGGCTGCTCTGATGCCAGTTCTGCTCCACACTGAGTGGCCTTCCGTGGGTCGGCAGCCCGCAGCTGGGGGGACTTCTGGGCCTGGGACTTTGGCAGATCTGTAGCTGTGCAGCTCACCCGCTGCTTCCCCTCTGCCTGGCAGGCGGTCTTCCCTGATGCCTCAGCTAGGGCCTGGGTGTCCTCTGGGCGCCCTGAGGGCCTGGCACTGAGGGGCTTGCAGGTGTGCGTGCTGTGTCCTGGGGCAGGCTGTTTCTGGAGCTCTGCTTAGAATCCAGGGGCTCTGTGGGAGCTTTCGCCACAGCGTTTCCCCTCAGAGGTGAGAGATGGGGCCTGCTTGGTGCACTTCAGTCCTGGGGACCTCCTGGTAGGCCTTCGACATGGACCAGTGGGGCGTTTGCTGCCTGGTACCCAGTATAAGCACTGCCAGTGTAATCGTGTCAGCCAGCATCTGCCCAGTGCTTACTAAACACTAGGCGAGGTGCTGAGCACTTTAAGCCCGCTTATCCCTCCCGACACCATGAAGGGATATCCTACAAGAAGGAAGAGGAGGAGTGGGAGAGGGGGAAGAAGAGCTGTCCTTAACACTGGGAAGCAGTCACACAGCCTGGTAAGCAGTGGGTAGGACTCTGACTTAGAACCTGGATGGGGCACGCTTTGTCTCTGGTTCATTTGGGGTGCTGTAACAAAGGCCCTGAGACAGGGTAAGTTATAAACGCCACTTATTGCTCCAGTTCCAGGGGCTGGAAGTCCAAGATCAAGGCTTCCGTGGACTCCAAGACTGATGACGGCCTGTTCCTCAGGGTGCCTTCTGTGCACCCTCATGTGGCATGGGGGGACAAGCTCCTCAGGCCCCTTCCTAGGGCACGATTCCCAGGCGTGAAGCTGGCCTGTGCTGGCTCTAGTTGGGGGGTGGGGCATGCCCACCCCACCTCCCTGTTGACAAGCAAAACCCGGGAAAGACCAGAAGCAGCCATTGAGAACACTGAAGGTGAACAGAGGAGGTGAGCTGGGGACGAGGCTAAGAACCAGAAACAGCTCAGACGCAGCCGCGTCTTTCCTATCGTCTTTCCTCCTGCGTCCCACGGCTCTGCCTCAGGAACCTGGGCCTGGAGCCACTGGCCTGGACAGAAGAAGCTCTGGGACCATCTAGGCTCATTCAGGGTGGCTTGAAGGTAGTTTTTCCAGAAAAGCTCATGAAGGAGTTTGGTCCCCAGAGAACAGCATCAAGAGATGGTAGGGACTAGGGAAGGGGACAGGATTGCAGCCACTCAAAGGGTCAGGTGGCTCTTGTCACTGTGTGGTCCTAGCCAGTGGGGGTCTCCCACGAGCACAGCCCTGCACCTGGCTCTGCCCTTCTGCTTCTCCATGCTACAATGCAGGAGGAACGTTGCAGAGGACTTCCCAGCACTGAGTGGTGAGACAAATAGACCTTTTTCTGTAGACATCAGGCGGGCAAAGCCTGCTTTTCCTCTCCCAGGTGTGCCCCAAGGCAAGGCTCAGTCCCAAAGGGACATTTCTGTGGCAGTGGTGATGGGAGCAGCAGAGCTACATGGGACCTGACTGAGAAAGGGGCCTGCATGGCCAGAGGGCCTGGAAATCCCCAAGTGGACCCAACTGTGGAAAAGGTGAGACACTGGAAGGAGCCTAAAGCCCTGCATTTCCAGCCAGAAGATCAGGAAAAGGGACTCCAGGAACCAGGGCGCCTGGAGAAGACAGGAGATGGGGCCAAGGGAACCAGGCCCCATGCTGGGGACGAGCCCGGGACGCTGGAGCTGCACTGCTGTGCATGGACTGAACTGGGGCAGGTGCCGTACGGCCTGGGAAGCCCGCTGACCCTGGGACATGGGACATGCAGCCTGAACTACCTAAGCCAAATGTCTACTTAAAAAATCCTCCAGGAGATTTAAGAAAGACCCATGTTCATCACATGATTTCTGAAATGTCCAGAGCACCATCTGTAATAGTCACACAGAAAGAATCAGGAACTTCTCGGTAACCTGTGAGGAAAAGACCATCAAGACCACACCTGGAGGGAACTGGGTATTGGATCACCGAGGGCTTAGCAGCCTTCCCAGGCACAGGAGGCGAGCTCAGCACTCTGAAAATGAGTGGAAGCAGAGAACAGAAGCCCCAAACTGGAAAATACAGTGATCGAAATAAAAATCCAAAGGATGGACTCAAAGAAAGTGGATCACCGGAGAAAGAGTGGGCAGAACTGAGGGTGGACAACCAGAAATTACCCATCAAGAGTAAGGAAAAGACAAAGGAACAAAAAGAAGAGCCTCAGAGAGTGTGGGGAAATGTCAGAGGCCTGATGTCCCATCACTGGAGTCTCAAGGAAAGGAGAGAAAAAATGAAAGCAATGGTACCTGCAAACATTCCATGTTTGAAAGACATAAGTTTACAGATCCAGGAAGCTCAGCAGAGCTCATACAAGATAAGTGAAAAAGAAGACCACATTGATACACATCATAATCAGATTGCTAAAAATCAAAGATGAAGCAGCCACAGAAAAAGAGTCCGTGCTGCACTGATAAGTGACTCAAAGGTCTTCATTCCCATAGCAAGCCCGAGAGGCCCAAAGTCAGATCTTTTTTTTTTGAGGGGGGTACTGGATATTGAACTTAGGAGCATTTGGCCACTGAGTCACATCCCCAGCCCTATTTTGTATTTTATTTAGAGAAAGGGTCTCACTGAGTTGCTATTTCTGAGGTTGGCTTTGAACTCATGATCCTCCTGTCTCAGCCTCCCAAGCTACTGGGATTACAGGTGTGCACCACTGCACCTGGCTCAGATTGTCATTCTTAAACCAGGAAAGAAAACAACTTTCCACCCAGAAGTCTACATCCCGTGAAAATCAAGGCAAAACAACGATGTTCTTACATGGAGAACCTAGAAAACCCGTGGCCAGCTGACCTGCTCTAGAAGCAATGCCAAGCGGTCCTCCTCAGGGTGGCATGAGGTCCTGGCAGTGAAGGAGGAACAGAAACATGACCCTCTGGGCAGTGCAGTGGGCGTTTTTTGTCTTCTGAGTTACTTAAAATGTGTCACAGCTGGATGCAGAAGTCCACACTACCTAGTGACGCCCTTGCTGTATGCAAAGGGACGACACGTGACATTTTCAGCATGGAGGGTCCTGTGTCACAGCCAGTCTTACCTTCCACTCCAAGGGGCAGGACATTAATTCCGAGTAGAGAGAAGAACTAGGTTTGTGTGCCGTAACCACAGAGCAGTCACTTAAAAACCACACAAGGACATTCAGACCAGACAGATGAGCCATTGAAATGGAATCTCAGAAAGTTCTCCAAGAGCCAAGCAGGAAGGAGAACAGAGGCCGAGAACCCAAACAGAGGAGAAAAACAGGCAGCAAAGGGCTCTTTGCTCCGGCCGCTCACACACATATTAAGTGGAGTGCTCTGTGGATCCCAGCTGAAGACAGGAGCATCCAGTTCTATAAAGAACAAGGCCCGCTGTGGAGGTGGTGGTGTGGACAGGTCATTAATAGGACAGGAGACGCTACCGTGGACACACCCAGAAGGAAACCTGGGTGGCTGCAGCAGCAGGGGCCACTGACTTCAGAGTGAGAATTGCCCGTGATGGGGACCTGCCACAGGCAGCCAGGGATCTCAACACAGGGACATGGCTACTCTAGACATGGACACGCTGGACCTGCTGTGAGGTTTCACTCAGTAGGAAGCAGCCCACAGTCATCTGGTTCCAAGGCTGGGGCCCCAGTAGAGGCAGAACATCATGGCAGAAGGGTGTGGCGGAGGAGAGCTGCTGACCTCGTGGTGACCAGGAAGAAGAGTGCTGGAGTCAGGGTCAAGACCCCGAGGCACACCCCACTTGCCTCTCCCTCAGCCACTTCCCACCTGCCTGCAGTCACCACCAAGTTAGTCCATCCCGGTTGCTAATCCATCAAACGGACTCACCCTCTGATGAGTAGTGGCCCTCATGATCCAGTCATTTCCCTTCAGAATGTTCCTGAGCGTTTGGAGGACACCTCACATCTAGACCACCAGTACCCACATACACATAGACGCAAAGTCCTGAACCAAACGTTAGCACATGCAATCTACACAGGAGAGGCAAGACGGTTTCATATCTGAAAATAAGTCAACGTAACTCAACAGACCAGCAATGGAATGAGGAAGGGCACCGGACTGTGTGGGCAAGTGCAGAAACAGTGTCCGGCAAATCCAGCACCCGCGTGGGGTAAAAACCTCAGCAAGGTCAGGTGCAACTCAGTCACACAGTACCCACCCAGGCTGCCCTAGGCCCTGGGACCAGTCCCCAGTACTCCCAGACAGACAGACAAACAAGACAACCTCTCAGCCAGTTAGGAAAAAAGGGGCCTTCTTGACCTGACAAATTGTGTCTCCGTAAACCCTGGAGCCGACACCATGCTCTGGGTGAAGACTGACACTCCTGCCTTAAGAGAGGAGCAGCAGGGCACCCTCCTTCTCTTCCCATCAGATACTGCGACCCTTCATGACCCCTGGCCAGCATAACAGAGCAGGAGGAGAAAGGAAAGGCGCGCTGATGAGAGGGAGAAGTGAACTCACGCCTACTCCCATGGGAAAATCCCGGGCAACCCACAGAAAGCTCTTAGAACTAACAAGGGGATAGGAAGGTCGCAGGTCTTCAGGCCACAGTACCAAGGCCCCTTGCATTTCTACGTGCTACCAACAGACAACTGGAAACCAAAATGGGAGTCTGAAAAGCACAGTCCCAAGCTGTAGACCTTGGCTGGTGAGAGCCTGAGCCAGCCACTGGCTCTGAGGTCCTGGCTGGCTGTTCACTGGCCTTGGGTCAGGGACTCAGGCCCTGCCTTCCTCAGATGCAAAGTGAGGCTGCCAGAAGATCAGAAACCTGCCTTGGCACCGGGTCCCCCAAACCAGCAAGCAACCAGTAAGTGGTCACTGTTCTTATTAATAACCAAGTGGCAAAGCATAGAGCACAGTGGCATGTGACCCATCAGTGGCACCTACAAGTATTCTTACCAAGGTGCCACTGATGGGTCACATGCCACTGTCACATGTGATGGATCACATGGTGAGAGCAGGAGTCTGAGGCTCCTGAGCCAATCTCTTCCAGAACAAGAATTTGCAGCGACTGCCGGGGTCCATGAGGTGCTGGCTCCTATGATACCATAATGATCTGGGATTGGAGATGTGCTCTGACGTACCTATGCAGGGAGACAAGAAGAGAGAACCTGAGGCAGCTGGAGGTGGGGTCAGAGAGGAACTGGGATCATACATCCTGACCATCATCACATCCTCACCATCTCCATCACCATCATCACCACCATCACCATCCTCACTGTCACCACCACCATCTGCATCACCATCTGCATCATCATCCCCATCTCCACCACCATCTCCACCACCATCTCCATCACCATCATCACCACCATCACCATCCTCACTGTCACCACCACCATCATCATCACCATCTGCATCATCATCCCCATCTTCACCACCATCTCCACCACCATCTCCACCACCATCTCCATCTCCATCATCATCACCATCTTCACCATCTCCACCACCATCTCCATCTCCATCATCATCACCATCATCATCACCATCTTCACCATCTCCACCACCATCTCCACCACCATCTCCACCACCATCTCCACCACCATCACCATCACCATCACCACCACCTCCACCATCACCACCACCATCACCATCACCATCTCCACCACCATCACCACCACCATCACCACCACCACCACCACCATCTCCACCACCATCACCACCACCATCACCACCACCACCATCACCATCACCATCACCACCATCACCACCATCACCACCACCATCACCACCACCACCATCTTCACCACCATCTCCACCACCATCTCCACCACCATCTCCATCTCCATCATCATCACCATCTTCACCATCTCCACCACCATCTCCACCACCATCACCATCACCATCACCACCACCTCCACCATCACCACCACCACCATCTCCACCATCACCATCACCACCACCACCACCATCACCATCACCATCTCCACCACCATCACCACCACCATCACCATCACCATCACCACCATCACCACCAACACCACCACCATCACCACCACCACCATCTCTACCACCATCTCCATCTCCATCATCATCACCATCTTCACCATCTCCACCACCATCACCATCACTACCACCACCACCTCCACCATCACCACCACCACCATCACCATCACCACCATCACCACCATCACCACCATCACCATCACCATCACCACCATCACCACCACCACCACCACCACCTCCACCATCACCACCACCAACACCACCACCACCATCACCATCACCACCACCATCACCATCACCACCTCCACCATCACCACCACCACCATCATCACCATCACCATCACCACCACCATCTCCATCTCCATCATCATCACCATCTTCACCATCTCCACCACCATCTCCACCACCATCTCCACCACCATCTCCACCACCATCACCATCACCACCACCACCACCACCATCACCATCACCATCTCCACCATCATCCCCATCTTCACCATCTTCACCACCATCTCCACCACCATCTCCATCTCCATCATCATCACCATCTTCACCATCTCCACCACCATCTCCACCACCATCTCCACCACCACCACCATCACCTCCACCATCACCATCATCAGCAGCAGCATTTTCTCAGAACCTTGTGCCACACCATCAAAAGAAGGTCTGTATCTCCCAGGACTTGTTTCCAGGGTGGTGGCACTGGGGAACCAGGGCGGGCAAAAGCTGGTTATCTTTGTCACACACCTGTGCTTCCCTGGCAGAGGTTCTAGGCTCTGGAAATCCACCAGAGCTTGGAGCTCTCTCCAGAGCCAAGTGTTTCCAGGCAACCCATAAGACCTAGAGAAGCCCCCAATCCTCTGACTTGGGCTTTGTCCAGAGAGAATGGGCTCTGGCACTGTGTCCATCCCAGCCCTGGATGCACAGGCCAGAAGCATTCTGCCACCTGTGTGTGTCTTGGCTGATTAACAGCCACACAGGGCACTTCCCTTCATCGCTGCCTGTGGCCCCGGAGCCTGCTGTGCCCCAGGTTGACCCCTGGTGCTCTCGAGGAAAGGAGATGTGGCAGTCCCAGGATCAGCCTGCCATCCAGCTGCAGGGCTGGAACAGGACTGTGTCCTTTCCTAAGTCACACCGTTGTGGATGGCTGCACCTTTCCCAGGGGCTTTGGTCAGTACGGGGGTCAGGCCCCTGGGAAAGAGAACTGGGAGTGAGTCTCAGAGTACCTCATTCACGAAAGTGGTTGAATTCCCGTCACTCAGAAAATTAGCCAAAATCCTGAGTCCCCAGAAGCAGAGCCGGCAGTGTCTGACCTGCTTTCTGGAGCCTGTCATCTGGGGAACTGTGGAGCCCGCACAGGGGCTGTGTGCTGGGGGTGGGGGGATGGGGGATGGGGGGCCTGGTGGTGGTGGTGCTGGTGCAGGGCTGGTCGGGTGTGTGTGGGGGATGCAGGTGGAGCGGGGTCGGGCTGGTTGGCCTACTCAGAGCCCCCAGCGTCCTGTCGAGGCAGCTTTGCCTTTTCTGTTTTATAAATAGAAGCCCATCACGCCAGCTCTCCTTTGAAGACCAGTCCTGTGAGCAGAATAAAGTTGCCACCTCCACCTGGAGCCTGCAGTGCCATCATCATCTGTCCCAGAGCCTGGTGAGGGGACAGCCCCTGGGCTGGGGCAAGTCGGTGGGCTCCAGAGTGGACACCAGGTATGTCCTAAGCCCTGGAGAGGGGAGTCCTGCCAACTCTGGATGTACCCTGGGCCAGGGAAGCCATGCATTGCTGAAAGGTCACTTTGGTGAAACCCTGGGCACCCCAGGAGGCAGGGGTGGGGAAGAAGGCACCCAGCCCTCCCCTGGGGTCTCTTCCCACCTGCACACTTCCTCCCTGGGGACCGCCCTGGGCATAGAAATCCTATTAAAATCTCACGTCTGAGTGAAGCATCTCTGCTGCAGAGCCACGTAGGCCTGGCTGGCGCGCATCAGAGCTTCAGGAAACAAGAGCAGCTCTTGCCTGGCTCGGCCTCGGGAAGAGCCCGCTGGGGCAGAGGGGGCGTTGCAGCTAATTAAGCCAGCAAGTGAGATGTGGGAGGCCTAATGAGGAGTCCCTCTCTGCACCTCCCTCTGGGCAGCTTGGTTTGAATGCAACTGGCTGCAGGCTGCAGCTGCCTGGGAAGAACCTGCAGGCTGGGACCCTGCTCCCCCCCACCCCCACCCCTCCCCTGAGCAGGACTGGGACCCTGCTCCCCCCCACCCCCACCCCTTCCCTGAGCAGGACTGGGACCCTGCTCCCCCTCCCCCACCCCTCCCCTGAGCAGGACTGGGACCCTGCTCCCCCCCACCCCCACCCCTCCCCTGAGCAGGACTGGGACCCTGCTCCCCCCTCCCCCACCCCTCCCCTGAGCAGGACTGGGACCCTGCTCCCCCTCCCCCACCCCTCCCCTGAGCAGGACTGGGACCCTGCTCCCCCCTCCCCCACCCCTCCCCTGAGCAGGACTGGGACCCTGCTCCCCCCTCCCCCACCCCTCCCCTGAGCAGGACTGGGACCCTGCTCCCCCTCCCCCACCCCTCCCCTGAGCAGGACTGGGACCCTGCTCCCCCTCCCCCACCCCTCCCCTGAGCAGGACTGGGACCCTGCTCCCCCTCCCCCACCCCTCCCCTGAGCAGGACTGGGACCCTGCTCCCCCCCACCCCCACCCCTCCCCTGAGCTGGGCTGGGACCCTCCTTCCCCTCCTCCTCCCTCCCTCCCCTGAGCGGGGGTGGGGGGGTGGGGAGTGGGGGGTGGGGGGCGAAACCCCCCCCCAGTCCACTTGCTGTAGCAGGTGTGGCCTGAGGTTTATCGGCCCCTGGTGTTCAGGGCGGCTGTGTGAACACCCAAGGAAGACCGCCCTCCTGGCCAGGGTCAGCAGCGCTCTGCTTCTGACGCTCTCCATGTCTGCATGTTGGGTCCCGGTTTTCCTCAAAATGCAGTCACCTCAGAGTGACTGGCCATCACCTGGGCTACACCCTACTTGGGAGCTAGGACTAGCTACAGGAGGGCAGAGAGTGGGGGGGTCCCCATCTGAGCCCGGGCCTCGGAGTGGCCTCCACTCCAGCCCCCGTGTGCCGTCTTCTCTGGATGTCCCTGGGGCCTCCCCTCTTGACCCCAGGATTGAGTGCTCCACTCTCAGTGAGGAGCTGAGCCTGACAGAGCAGGCCTCTTCCAGCACTGGGGAGGGGAGTGTCGGGGCTGGACTTGCCATAGGCTGGAGGAGTCCAGGCCCTGGCTGCTGCCCATCAACTTCCCACCCGCCAGGTGGAGACTCAGTTTTCCCTAGGCCACACACATGTTCTGCAGCAGCAGGGGACAGGTGGCACTTACTTCCAATGGGCACTTCCCAAATGCTTGACTGACCCCAGGGACTCTTTCCTCCCCTCTTTGCAAGTGTACAAGTGACAGCCAGGGGTGGGGATGGCCAGGCAGGGAGGAGGAGGAGGCTGCTGCCCGCCGGGCTGCACCATGGGTGTGGGAGAGCTGTCTCCAAGTCCCTGCCACTGGCACAGTCCAGACCAGGGCCAAAACCCAGGGCGCAGCCAGTACTGACTGCAGAGCCTCTTGGAGCCACTTAACTGAGGGAGAAGATTGAGGTCAAGCACCTGTGGACATCTGGCCCATGCCCAGCTCCAGGGCTCCCTTCTGGGGTGCAGGATTGATTTCCTGGGGCAGATTTTCTACCTAAAATGTCAATTATCTGTTTCTCCTATTACACCTTCTGGGTTGTAGCCGGCTCTCCTGTCAGGCTGCCGGAGTGCGCTGACACAGGGCTGCTGCCCAGCAGGTACACCAGGTCACATGAAGCCTGTGCCCGCCCCACCAGGGTGACCGAGGCAGACGCAGGTGCAGCCCAGGGAGGAGAGCAGGGCCCTGTCCACTAAGGGGCGAGAGAGAACCCCTGGGGAGGCAGCTGCTGCATGCAGAGGAGCACCCAGGTGTCCAGGGCTGGGAGCAGGGGCAGGCATGTATCTTCCAGAACCAGCCATGCACCTTGGAGAGCAGAGAGCAGGGGAGCACAGGACTGCGCAGGCCCCTGGCTCCTCTGGGGCTGAAGACAGTGAAATCATTGCTCTAGTTGTCTCTCCCTTGGCCCCAAAGATCACCCTGGACCGAGCTCTGGAAGGTGGGGAGGTGTCCGCTTTGGTTTAGCCCCCTGCGGGGACGTCCAGGTGTTCGAGAGGCAGCGACTCTCCCCACGGCCAGGCTCGGAGCTCCAGTGTGTGATGCCCATGGCTGACTTGGTGCAGACTACCTACTGGGAGGGAGCTCCTTGGCCCTCAGAGTAGACATGGCCACCTGATGGGGCCCGGCCAGAGGGAAGGGGTGCGTGCCAGCCCATCAAACACACCATGGCCAAATCTGTGTTTCCAATGCTGAGAGATTGTATTTAAACTCTGCAGACGGATGTCAGGGTAATTATCTCCACCAGTACTGGACAAAGTCCAGGGTTCCCTGAGAACGGGCAGGGACCTGGCGCGTGCCTCACAGAGAGAAGCTGGGAAGCAGTGGGCCCTGGGACGGCAGGAAGATCTGGGGCGGAACAGAGTGTGATGGACTCCGTTCAGGGTGTAGGGAGACTCCAGGAGGGCCTCCAGGCCGTGAGTGCCCCGGAGCTGGAGCCTTGCTGGGAGTGGCCCTGGCACACCTGCGCTGGCTCCTGGGCTCTCTGGGTTGGAGACAGAGCCAGCTGAGAGCCGCCCAGAGCTCCTGACACAGCTCAGGTGAACCAGCTTTTCTGGGGGAGGTCGGGCAGCACAGGCTCAGAAGCTGCTGGACGCAGGTGCCCAGGTCTGGGGAGAGGACGCATCCAGGAGCTGTATGAGGAGGTGGGGAGAACCCTGGCCTCAGAGGGCCAGGGTTCCTCTCTCTGGTCAAGTGGCCTTCATTTCCATGATATGGGAGTAACAGAATAATAATGTCACCCCAGATGCTGTGACAACCCATCTGGCATGACGCCAGAAAGTGAGGAAAGCGCTCACGCAGCAGAGCGTGGCCCAAACCCAGGCAGGGGAGTCTGAGCCACCCGCCCTGGCAGCCTGCACTGCCCGCCCCATGAGGGCTGTGGAAATCACAGGCCAAGCCCCACACTCTGTTCACAGAGACGAGACCAACTGGGCCCTCACCAGTGAGTGCCAAACCTCCTCCAAGGGCACCTTCGCCAGAGCTGGCTCGGCTCCCGAGCAGGAGCTGAGTGTCCAGGTGCCCATCCTGTGGGGGAGGAGGCAGAGACCCCAGCGGGGCCTCCCTGCATCATGGACCTGGGCCTGGTCTGGGGCACCTTGGCCACTCGGAGCCCCCCTGGCTCTCTGAGGCTGCCCACCATTGGCTGCTTCGCTACCCAGGCCTCTGGGGATGTCACACTGGCCCCAGTGCTCTCCCAGAGAGGTCAGGGCATGGGGGTCAGCTCCCTTGCCATGGAGAGGCCGGGGATGCCATCCAGCTTCACCCCTCCTGCCCACCGGAGATCTCCACCTTCAAGCCGTGAAAGGTGTGCCCTCCCGGCGTGTCCTACTGAGGATGGGTCAGCTGCCTCCGCGGTGTCGGAAGCCCTCTGGAACAGTAGGACCCCCAGCACAGGCTCCTCAGGCCTGGGCAGCCTGGAAATGAGTCTGCCGGAGGGACACAGGGGGACACTCCTCCTCCAGTGCCATCCACTGTGCTGCAGTCTGGCCAGCACTTGAGGGCACTGGGAAGGAGGGCACACCAGTGAGGGGACAGCCCCCACGTGGGAGGAGCCTGGGGACTGGGGTGGATGGAGCGTGGCCAGGGTGGGTGCTGGGGAGGGCAGTCCTGGGGAGGGCGCCACGTGCAGGAAGACCAGGTGGGGTCTGGTGGTCGGGCGGCCTCACGGGCAGCCCAGCTGAGCTCATCCCAGCAGCACCTGCTTTGCTGGCAGCGCAGGTGTCTGAGCCGCAGGCCGTGGGCTCACCAGGATCTCTGGATCTCAGCCCCCAGTGCTGGGAGGAGGAGAAGGCCAAGATGCCTGGGGACACCCAAGGACAGTGGGGTGGTGAGGACAGAGCACTGCCCTTCCTGAGGAATGTGCTGATTTGAAAATCCAGCTGCCTGACAAAGGAAGCGTCTTCTTTCTGAAATGAGCCCCTGGGCCTGGAGACCTAAGATCCACAGTGACAGGCTGGAAAGGGCAGCTTGTGGGCCCCCACCCCACCCCAAGGAAACCAGGTGTGGAGGCTGAGGCTGGGGAGGAGAGCCGCCCAGAAGAGCTGGGCGTGGGGTGGAAGTGGGGTGCAGGGCCATCAGGACACAGCTCACCCACGGCCTGGGCACATAGTCCACCACACACACCCTGAATACATGTCCACACGGGCACACGTTCCTGCCACAGTCTGGCTGGGCACAAATCACCGAGCCGCCACGAAGCACTTGTGGGTTCAAAACAGCAACTCTTTACTGCCGAACTCCAACAGCACTCCACGCACACTCCCCGGGAACTCTCCTGAAGGCCCCTCTCAGGCACCCCACACCCACCGGAACTCCCTCCACCGGACTTCACCAACCAACGCGAACTCCCCAGGAATCCTAGAGAGAACTCCAAAGTAGCGGGCGACCCAGGCGGACAGCAGGGGTCTATATACAATTGAACCAATCCAGCATCATCTTAATGGCTCGCCTCTCAACCATTACTTCTGGCAAACTGCCAGGAGCCATTCCGACTCAACAAGTTCCCCGTGCACAGCCACAGGAAAGGGATCTGGGCTCCTGCTACCCTGTCAGCCCCCAGCCCTCAACCACCGGCTGGCTTTGGTAGAGAGGCTGAGGCCTGCCCAGGGCTTTCTCCCCTGTCGACTGGCAGGCCTCATCTGGCCCGAGCCCCAGAGAGACCCCCATCCCTGACACCTGCTGGAGCTAGCTGGCTGCCCAGCCTGTGCCATCTCTGTAGGGCAACAGAGAGCAGGCACAGCACCAGCCTGGACCCTGGCCACTGCCTTCTCTAAGCTGTTCGTGGGACTCGGGTCGCCAGGCAGTGACCTAGAAGGTCCAGCAGGGTTGCCCAGTGCTCCCCTGTGACTTCCAGGAGCTGTTCTGGTCCCAGAAAAGCTGTGGCAAGTTTTGAGTGGTCTCAGCAGGACCAGGGTAGGGAAGTGGTCAGGGGCCCCCATGCTGGCACCCTCCCGTAGGCCAAGTCCACCTGTGCCCAGACCCTCAACAGTGCCGGCACCCCAATTTTGCTGTAGTAAGGCTGAGCTGGGGGGTGGGGACTGGTCCAGGGGCCTATGGCTGGAGGAGGCAGAGTCGGGCCTGGGTCTCCTGACTTGGGGTCCCGTGGCTTGCACGTATGCCAGAAAGTCGGGGGTGGAGATGCTGGGCCCGGGGGTAAAAGGGATGGCTGGGAGGCTCAGCGGTGCCCCCTCCAGCAAACAGACTCCCCCCATATCCTGCAGCCAACAGGGGGCCTGACTCTCTCAAGGCCCTGAGGCAGGTGGGCAGTCTCTGAGGTTCCACCTCCAGGAGGGACCTCCTGAGAGGACCCTAGCCTGGGGACTTCCAGGCAACGGCTAAGCCCTGGTCTGGGTAGGACATGCTTGTGAGAGCCCATCCCTCCTCCCAGATGTCCTGTAGCTGTCAGGTGACCTCTGCATGTGGACTGTGTGGGGAGGGCATGGGTTCTGTGGGGTGAGGGGTCCCCACAAACCAGTGATTCAGGTCCCTGTGGACTGGCACACCCAGCTCTTGCCAGTGCTCACAGGAGGGTGGCTTGGGGACACAACTGTGAGCTGACATGTGACCTGATGAACCCAAGTGGAAGCCAGGTCTGCCCCCAGCACCAGCCCCAGGCCCGGATGGCCCTCTCTGGGCAGGTGGGAGCTCTGGGCTAAGCCCAGACATGGTGCCTCCACTGCCCAGAAAGGCCCAGGGTGTCCAGGCATCAGTTCCAAGTGAGTTAGAGTCTCTTCTCCACCCGGTGGCAGGCCCGGGCACAAGAGGACAAGGTGGCCACAAGGGTGGCTCACAAGGTGACTCAGAGGGGAAGGAGGAGGAAGAGAATTTAGCAGGAAGACAGCGCTCTCTCTGGAGGGTCACTCAATCCCTGGCCGGCCCAGGGACTGTCACATGCCGAGAGACTGGAACAGGCCCCGCCCCCTGCAGGGAAGTGCCCTCAACCCTCCCCTCCCCCCTCTGCTGCAGGAGGTGGCTGCTGAAGCCTTGGGCTGGACATCACTCACAGGCAGCAGCAGTCAAGACAAAGGGCCTTCCCATGCTGGTGGCCTGTCAGGACACAGTTCCTCACAAGGAGCCAGACACCCCCTCCTAGCCTCAGCCTCAGTGCCAGCCATAGGGGCCAGACTGGGGAGCGGGCAGGTGTCGGGAGGCCTGGGCTGGGGTCCTGGGGTAAGCTTCCTGGGGCTGAGCCCTGAGTGGGGTCCGTGCCCCTGAGGTCATGGTGGGTGCTCGGCAGCCCAGGTGGGGAGGCACAGGCTGGCTGCACCATGCCTGGCCTGGCCCACAGGTCGTGCACCTGGACTCCTAGGGCTCCTGAGTGTGACCCTTACAGAGACCCCCGCTTACACAGCCCGCATAGGACCTCCCCTGAGAGCACAGGGCTGCCCCGTGGTGCCAGCAACAGCCCAGGTCCCAGCGCGCCAGCACCTGACCCTAGTCCCTTCCTTCCTCATCCTTGTGAGGGTTGGTGACCAGTGTCACCTCAGGGAGGTGAGGGATGTGCCTGAGGTCACCAGGTGGCAGGGCAGAGCCCCAGGTTTGAACAGCAGCTCTGGTGGCCACGGAGCACTCCCTGAGCCAACAGCAAGACTGGGGCCGACCCAGGCTCCCATTCATCACTGTGAGAGCTCCTTGGAGTGTTTATAGATAATTAACCACTTAGGAGAGGCGGCAGGGGGTGGGGGAGGGCAGGCAGCTGGCCGTGCTGGAGCCCAGCAGAGACAGGTCCATGCACAGGAAGCCCAGTGAGGTGAGGAGCCCTGGGAGCCCCTGGGCTGGGGGAGTGAGGCTGCAGAGACTCCAGCTGCAGCAGGAAGGACACCAGGGCCAGCAGCTGGCCCTGGTGTCCTTCCCCTCTGCCCCCAGGCCAAGGCTGCAGGGATGCCAGGGACACAGGCTGGGAGGAGCTTCACCATGGCTCTCTTCAGGGCCCCAACCAGAACTTGGGAGGAGCCTGGGGTCAGAGGACCTGGGCTGTGCACCCTCTGGAGCTGCCCACTGCTCCACATGGGGGCTGCAGGATGTGGTGCTGACCTTGCAGTCCCTGCCATCAGTCCAGCATCTTTGCAGCCTCTGCGGGCCTCCGAGGCTACCCTGCACAGGCCTGGGATGGAAGGAGCTGCTGTGGGGGCAGCAGGACGGCCTCAGGAGAAAGTATTGCTGCTTTGGAGGCATTGGCCCCAATTATCATATTTCTTTTGCATTTAACAGTTTCTGAAATTTTTCTGGAAAAATGCGTGAAAGCAGAGGCTCCGTGGCCCCCTCTCCCATTGGCTGAAGGGAGGCACTTCCTGCACAGGGCATCGGCTGGGGCTGAGAGCAAGGAGCCAGCCCTGGAGAGAGAGGGCCTCTTTGACCCAGGGGTGCCTGAGTGAACCAGTCATGGGGGGCCAGACTGGGCATAGCTCTGTCCACTTGTGAAGCCTCTGGGCTTGTCTGCACACTCATGCCCCCCACAAGGGGGCTAGCCCAAGGGTCTGAGCCCAAGACCAGGCCTGGGCGCCCAGAGAGAGATCCCCAGAGAATGCCCAGGAGCTGGCATGGGCTGAGAGCAGCACTGGGGTGGGGACAGCCAGGCAGCAGGACAGCCCGTCCAGGGGAAGGTGGGAGGCCCTGCCAAGCCAGAGCTGCTACACCACAGAACTCATCACGGGGACACTGACAAGGGGCCAGGTACGCGTCCCCATCCTGCTTGGCCAGACTTGGTTTCAGCTCCTCTCTCCTGGGCTCTGTGACTCTCCTCTTCTCGCCTGCCCATAAGCTGAAGACCAGCCCAAGCGTGGACCCTCTTAGCCCAAGTGCAGTTAGGGTGTGCACAGGACAGAGCCCACTCTGGACCCAGCCCTCAAAGCAGGGATTCCCTTGTGCCCACCCCTCCCTCCCTCACTCTTACCCAGCCTTGCACTGGACACACGTACCCTGCCTCACTAAGAGCCCCTCCTGTGTCCTTGTGGGGCCTGAGTCGATGGAGTCCAGAGCTTGGGTGTGAAGAGGGCCAGGAAGGAGATCAAAACCTGCTCCTAGGGCAGAGCAGGCAAGAGAACATACCTGGGGAGACTCACTGGGGGAGCACTGGGCAGGCTCTGCCTACTGCCCAGGGCTGCTGGGGCTGTCCAGGGAGACTAGGAAGTTCCCAGGTGCAGCGTCCCCTGAAGGGCAGAGGTTTCCACAGGAGAGGAAATAGACTGTCCCCTTCTGTGAGTGGGGCCTGGTGAAAGGTTGGAGGGCAGAAGCCCTTGAGCCAAGGAGAGCAGTCCCAGCAAGCCCCTGCACTCGTGGGTCAGCGCCCCTCACCGCTAAGGTGCAGCCTGGCCAGAATTGCACCGGCTGATGCTCCCCAGTGCAGCCACCTTGACGTGAGTCCCTGTTCACACCAGCAGATGGTTACCATGGAAATGTCCTTGCACAGGGTGGAGGGTAGAGGGCAGAGAGAAGGAGGGGCCCTCGGAGACCAGCCTGCAGAAACTACTGTCCACTGTCAGTGGCAGCCTGGAGGGGCAACAGCACAGGGGTGGGGTGGGGGGAGGCATGTAAGGGCCTGCCCCACACCCCTCCACCAAGGGGTGCATAGCTCTGGACGCAGCCTTTCCCCGGAGCAGTCTCAGGACCTTGTGAATCTGGACTTTTCCTTTCTGGGGCCTGAAGTAAGAACTGTGTTCATCTGCTATGATGACTAGGTTCCTGCCACAAGGCTTTCAGGCCAGCAGGTGGGGAGGGAAGGGCCTGCAAATTAATGAGTTAGACTCAATTAATCCTTCTGCATTAGCAAATCCACAGGGAGAGCCAACCAGGCCGGACAGATGTGTGTGAGCGGGGGCACGCAGCCTGAGGGCGGAGCTGACCCTAGCCTGGCCTTGGAGAGGCGGGCCTGCTGGCCTCAACATGGGTGCAGGCACCTATGACTTAGCCTGAGGGCCACTGTCTGGGCCTGCAGGGCCTGCAGATGGGCTCACACCGAGCCTGGAGCTCGACCAGCCCACTCCAAGTCAGTCTTTGCAACACATGGCCTAAGGCCCCTGCTTCAGAGTTGCTGGAGTGGGCTGTGAGAGACCACAGATGGGGGCTGTATCCCAGAGCAGGGGTCTCTAAAAGTGGGTGTCAGACTCCCCACGTGGGTCCCAGTGCCCCGCTGGGAGTGGCAGCCGCGTCCTCCAGGCTGTGTCCTTGTGTGCTCCTCCTGCAGTGAGCCACCCAGGGCTCCTAGCACTCCCCACCCATTCCCTGACTCCAGCAGGACACTGAAGGAGCCCCAAGGTCAGCAAGTCCTGAGAGCCGAGGGCCTCCTCACCTGGAGAGGCCTTGGTTGATTTCAGATGAGGAACAGAGCAGCCCTTCCTTGGCCTTAGCGGGCAGACCTCACCTTATTGACAGCAAGGGACTCTGCCCACGCCCACCTTCCCACTGCCAGAGCAGTTGGCAGCCCTCTCATGGGGTGGCTGGAAGGGACTCCAGGAAGGACCAGAGCACGCTGGCCTCTCTGGTTAACAGGAGGGTGTGGTGTTCCTCTGCACTGTGCCCAAAAAGGCACTGTGGATGTGACCCCGGCAGTGGGGCAGGGCCCCTTCATGCAGGAGGCCTGGGCATACCAGCCGTGGCTCTCTCCAGGAGGGTGTCACCAGCCTCGCCACCCTCCCACGTTCCCTGAGGAGGAGGTGAGGAGGTGCCGGCTGCTGTTGGTCCACATTTGCAGACCACGTGAACTTCCTGGTCCCTAGAATGGAGTCGGCTCTTGGAGGGGCTTGATCAGCCCCGAGGAGCCAGGCAGGCAGGGGTCTGAGGGTGATGAGCCCGGTGCATGTGTGCGGTCCAGCATCTCCTGGCTCAAGGAGAGACTATAGGAGTACGGCCAGAACACTGAGGACGTGCTCACCTGAGGCTAGGAGACCAGGGTGTTGACCCTGAAGCAGGGTGGTCTGCTTTGGAAACCCACAACTGGATGTGTGACCTTGGACAAGTTGCTTAACCTCTCTGTGCTTGTTTCTTCTTGGGCAAAGCAGGGATAAGGAAAGAGCCCATCCTCAGAGTGCTGTGGGAGTCCCGTGGGCCAGCATCCACATCACTTGGGCCAACACCTGGGAAGGCACAAAAGCCATGTTGAGGGAAGGTCACTGTTGAGCTGCCCCTGAGCGTCTGAAACCTCTGACAGCCGGTCTTTCTCCTACAGACACAACCCTCTGGTGAACAGGAAGAACACTGGCGTCCCAGAGAAGGTGTGTGGGTGTAAAGTTACCTCGTCCCCAGAGGACATAAGGGCTGGGGCACCAGAGCAGGGACGGGCAGACAGGGTGGAGAGCTGCAGAGGGAGCTTGAGTAGGGGTAGGAGCAGCCTAGGGAGGTCCTGAGGGACATTGTGCCACAAGTAGCTGTGGCCTTGGAGGGAAGAACAGGGATCTCTCTAGCCCCTTCACCCCAACCCCTGAACCTGAGGTCTAGTCTGCTGGCTGTGGCAGGTGGCTGTGCTGCAGAGCCGGGGTGGAGGGGGTAGGCACAGGGTCCAAGGGCCGGAGGTTCTGGAGAGCCAGCCCTCTCCCTCTCCCTGCAACCAGGCTGTCACACAAAGGGCTCCCCCTCCCCACCTGTGCATGTGGGTATCACCTGACACCCCGTGGTGAAGGTGGAGACCCTCCCTGGCAGCCAGCTGGATCATCTCCATACAAGCCAACCTGCCAAGATCTGTTCTCCAAGCTCCTGGGACCCTCCCCTGTGGCCCCTCACCCACTGCCCACAGAGTGCTGGAGGGAAGCTTGCAGGCTCTGCTGGGGTGGGCAAGGAAGGGCTTCAGACCCTGTTTCCAGGCTGGATCCCGAGTTTCAGAGGCAGAGTTAAGTCGGTCTTTGCCCAGAAAGGTTGAGGCAAGGCCTGGGCTTCTCGGTGTGGAGGGGGTGGGGGTGGGAAGGGGGCTCTTTCCCCAGAGTCTGCTGGGGAAGAAGGCGAAAGATCTGTGCTTTCTGAACTGCCAACACTCGCGCTAAGGCAGCGTGGGGTGATGGTGGAGTTACCAGAACCGTGTGGGGCGCCCTCTTAGCGCCCAGAGGCCCTGGACGTGCGCCCTCCACCTCCAGGCAGGCTCGGGGACCCAAAGCTGGAGACGAGGGTGGAAGACCGCGGTCCAGACTGCCTGGGATCCCGGGGGTGCCCGCAGTGACCAAGGGTTCCCCACCCCGGGCTCGAGCAGGTCCCGAGCCTCGGTGGGACGAGTAACTTTACCCCGGCGCAGGGCCAGCCGCAGCTTCCACGTCCCCTCCGGTGCGCGATCCGCCCCCTCCTCCTCCGCTCCCTCCTCTTCCCCTCCCTCTCCTTCCTCCCCTCCCTCCCCCTCCTCCCCTCTCCCCGCGGCTGGAGGCGGCAGGTCCGGGCGGGGCTGCGCCGCGGATCTTACAGCCTCGCGCACCCGCCCCGCAGCCGCCGCGCCCCGCGGGACGAGCAGTCGAGTCGGGCTGGGGGACACTCGCCCGCGGCGCGGGGCATGAAGTTGGGTGCGCGCGGGCCTTGGAGCCGGGGCGCGGCGGAACCCGGAGCCGCCGGCGTCTAGCGCCTGATCGGTGCGCCATGGAGCTCCGGGGCCCCAGGGCGCCGCTGTCGCTGCTGCTGCTCCTGCTGCTGGAGACCGGCCTCCTGCCTGGTAAGTTTCGGGGCGCTGAACTGGCCCCATTCGCCTCGGTCCGGCGCCCGGGACCCCGGAGCCAGAGGAGGGAAGGCTCCTGGGTGCTGTGCCAAGCCGCGGGCAAGCGCAACGGCGAGGCCACTGAGACCCCCCCTCCCATTACCAGGGAGAGGCATGGGCTGTCCTGCGGCGCAGGCTGAGCCCTGGCGCGGAAGGAGTCAACCTCCCGCAAATGCCGAGAGGGGCTTGGGGTGTGGGTATGTGGGGGTTCCCGCAGCATTTCCGGAGCTGGACCTAGAACCTCCAACTTGGACTGAGACGGAGCGCAGGGGTGCATCCATCCGGCCAAAATTCCCTGCAGACCCCGCACCCACGCATGTCTTCTTCTTGCTTAGTGGGTCAGCGGTGGCCTCTGCACTTGGGGCCCCCACACCACCTTTTCTGCTCCTGCAGGTTCTCTCCACCTCTCTCCCTTACCATCCTCTGGGCAGCCATGCACCCCACCCCATTCAGGAGGGAATATAGGGAATTTAACCCCCTGGCCTCTTGGTGAAAAGCGGTCTGCACTTTACTGGTCAAAGAGACCAGGAAGAACAAGATTAGGGAATGATGCTCTGAGCCAGAGGCAAGGGTCCCAAGGGGTCTAGAAGTGGGAGATCCCTAGGATCTAAGCCTCCTAGGAACCTGCTGCTGAGTCTCAGGTAAGCAAGATCCAACTGGAAGCAAGGGTCTCTCCTCCCTCTCCCCAACCCCCTCCAAAACGCAGCCACCCAGGGGAGGCAGGGAGGCCCCCAGACCACCTGGGGAGAGGAGAAGGGGAAAGGAGGACTGAATGAGGGACCCCTCCCCAGGATGCAGAGTTGGGACTCACCCAGGGCATCCCTGTGCGAGAACACCGGTTGCCTACAGCCCCCAGGGGCCAGGCTCGTTGTCAGGGTGGGCACCGACTCTACCCCCCCCAGACCTCAGAACACAGCTCCTTCTGAGCCAGAACTGTGTTCCCTGCAGCCTTTGGAAGCAAGCTCTGGGGGGTGGGGGGGCGCAGATCCTGGCCTTGCTTCCTGCCTCTCCCTGCCCCTTCTGGCCCCCATCTCCTATGCTGCTTTCTGCCCCTGCCCTTTGTCTCTGCTGGTCACTGGAGATACAGCCTTTCCCTCTGAAGTCACAGTCAGCTAGGGAGAATACCCAAATCAGTGAGATGCAGGGTCAGGAAGACCTGACCCAGACTGAGTGGCCTGGAAGAGGCTTCCTCGAGGAAGGAATATTTACATCCAGGGGCAGGGGCAGCCCAGGCCAGAGGGCAGCATGTGCAAGGGTGCTGAGGTGGGAGGTGACTGTGAGGGATGGAAGGCAGAGGACATGGGGGGAGGGGCTGGCCTGAGGATGGAGGACAGCCTGGATGGCTGCCGCCTGCTCCTGCCCCCGGCCACTCGCCTGCCTCTCCCTGCAGCCAGCAGGCCTGCAGAGACCCGGGCCCATGCGGAGGAGCGGCTCCTGAAGGCACTCTTCTCTGGCTACAACAAGTGGTCCCGCCCGGTGGCCAACATCTCAGATGTGGTCCTGGTCCGCTTTGGCCTATCCATTGCCCAGCTCATTGATGTGGTAGGTATGGGGGCCTGGCCATCACACATGGATGACCGTGTCTGGCCACGGCTGGTGGAACAGCTCCACATGGTCCAAAGCCCAAGGACTCTGTGTGGGAGGAGCAGTTGGAGAGAGTGTCCTAGCCAGACAGGTGTGCAGCAGGAGGCCCAGGGCCTCTGCCAGGCAGAGGTGCCCAGCTGCATGCCCAGTATTTCCCAGCCAGGCCTAGCTAGTTGGGGTGGGACCCATCTTGAGGCAAACTGGCCTGGTGGCTTTGAACAGCCTGGATGGAGCCTGAATCTGGGGAGGGGGAGACTCTGCGGCAGGGGTGCAGCATCCCACAAGCCTGGTCCAAGCCTGCCAGGATCGGCCTTGTGTCTGCTGGTGAGGGAGGGGCTGTCTTCTGCCACCCCGGTGTGCTGTCCTGACTCACTGAGGGCAGCTGTGGCATACCAGGCCGAGTGGGGAGCATGACAGGGTCTGGACGTGTGAGGGAGCCCAGGCTGCATGGGACATGCACAGTACCTGGAGACCCTTGTCCCTGTTCAGAGCCAGCACTGAGACCTCCACCCTCAAGTGTCCTGGCACTGGCCCTCAAATGGCTCCTGCAGTGTCCCTGGCTGGGGCTCAGCCAGGGCCGGGGCAGGATGCACAAGACTCCTGGTCTATAACCACTGCCTTATCTCCTGCCAGGCTTGTTGGGGTCATGCCATTGTCCCTTGCAGCCCAGTACCTCCAGTTTGCCCAGGAGACATTGAGGCCCAGAGTCCACCCAGGCCAAGTCTCCAGCAGGGGACATGGCCCAGCCCTGCTGTCTGCCCTGGAGCTGAGATGCTCATGAACTGCGCACACATGTGCTGACCCGAGGGTACTGGCTGAGGCCACGGCCCTCCATGGGTGGAGGGGTGCCTGTGTCTGCCTGCTGTGCATGCCCCCCAGGTGCTGGGGTATGGTGCCCCACCTGGCCCCAGCCCACCTGTGTCCCTTCATGCATGATTGCTGGGGGTGTCTTGTCTGGGGTCTTAGTCTGGGTAGGGTGGGCTTGTGTGTGAGCTTGCCTGACACAGTGCAGAGTAGGCTGCAGAGTCCCCAGAGGTTTGTGCTGAGTTCTCGTGAAATGTGCCAGCGAGTGCAGGGATACATCTCTGGGTCCCAGGGGAACCTGGGGACTGACACTGTGTGACAGGAGGGTCCTGCCCAGCCACTGGGGAGTTCTTCCCAGGACTGTGGAGGAGCACCCAGTGCCATGGGGCAAGCTGCCTGCCCACTCCCAGGCTCCTGGGACACTGCCAGGATGTGTGGGATGAGGTTGGCGGGCAACGCAGGGTGGCAGGTGCACTGAGGCCAGGCCTGGGGATATGCGCTCTGCTCCACATCCCACCCACTCCTCAGTGTCCTGCCAGGGAAGGGACTGGCTTGGGCAGCTGAGTGACCTGTCCAGTGAGTGACAGGGAGTGACATGGGTGGCAGGGCTCACCTACGAGCAGCCTGGAGCCCATCAAAACACTGGGGGGCCATGAGGTCAGACAAGCTTGTGCCCAGTTTCCTTCAGAAAAGCTTAGGGGCCTGTCCCCCATCCTAAGTCCCCTCCGGCCACCATCCTGAGGTCTAGCCCTGGCCAGTGTGTGCTGTGGCTGGGACTAGAGAAAGGTGTCCTGTCCCTGAGGGGCCTCAAACTCCTTCCTGCTTGTGCCTTAGGATGAGAAGAACCAGATGATGACCACGAACGTGTGGGTGAAGCAGGTAAGTGGGGAGGGCCGCCCACCCCACCCTGTCCTCGGAGCCCCCCTCACCCTGCTCCCTCTGTCCTTGCAGGAGTGGAATGACTACAAGCTGCGCTGGGACCCCAGGGACTACGAGAACGTCACCTCCATCCGCATCCCCTCCGAGCTCATCTGGAGGCCAGACATTGTCCTGTACAACAAGTGAGCCCAGGGCCTGGCAGGTCAGGTTGGGCTGGCAGCACAGGGAAGCTTAGAGCCAAGGGGTCAGGGCTGGGGCCTGGGGGCGGTGAGGGGAGCCAGCAGTGCCTGGGTGTGCCTGACTGAACCGGGGCCACCGTCCACCCACACGGCCCTGGGATTTGGTGGCCTCTTCCTGCTTCCAGTCAGTGTCTCCCGCAAGGGCAGGGAGGTTGGACTCCCTGCCTCAGCGATGGCCCCAGACTCCAGGGTGCTCGGCTTCAGGCTGCTGTGGCCCTGCCCTGCACCCGTCCCCCATGCACTCTGCCTCTGGAGGAAGGTGAGACGGCAGGGTGCTCCGGAAGGGGTGGGGAGGCTAGCACAGCCTCTACCCTTCCCCACCCCCAGCCCCTAGCCTGTGCTCAGGCCCAGGGAAGCTGAGCCAAAGTCTCACGTGGACAGTTTGCTGTGCTTGGAAGCCAGGGTGGCTTTCCAGGGACGGTCGTGGCAGGGAGTGGCCTCCAGAGCACTTCTGTGGGCCTCTCTGGGGACCCCGGTCCCTGAACTGGGGCAACCCTGCTGTGTTTGATCAATTTGATCTGAATCCACCCGGGGATGGTTCCCCAGCCTGGGGCTCTGGCCAGGCAGGGTGGCAGTTCCTGCAACACTTACAAATAAAGCCAATGGAAGCCCCTCCACCCCCTGGTCCCGACCATCTGCCCACAGCCCCATCCAGGCCCCAGGGTGTCTGTCTGACCTACAAACGTTCCTATTTGATTAAGAATGATTGGGCTCCTCTTCCTGCTAATGGAGTCCAGTAATGGCTGCAGTGTTGGTGTGTGAAGGGGCTCCGGGTGGTCTTCCAGATGCATCATGGGAGGCAGTGAGGGGAGGGTGGTGGTCATTACTCTTCCCTCGGGATGGACTCTCTGTCCTTAGCATTGCCCAGTTTGAACTTCGGGCCTGGAAGTCACCCCCGTCACTGGGCCTTTCTGGGGGCCACATCCAGCCTCAATTGGTGTCCTTGTCTACTTGGGGCTTCCTTAAGAAGGGTCCTGATGTGGTACTGGGCAGAAAGGCAGAGGGTCTTGCTTGGCCTCTCAAGTGCAGTCTCAAGGCATGGCCGCTACCCCTGGAGCTGACCCAGGACCCCCTTCTCCGGCCTCTGGCCTGTGGCAAGTCCAGAACAGGCCATGGTTGGATGGTCCAGCCCAAATACCGGTACCCCTCAGGCTTCCTGGGACATCTGAGGTGCCGGGTGGGGTGTGGGCCTGGGACCTGCAGGGTGCACAGCTGACCTAGGCAAGGCCTCTGAGGGTGCTGACAGCTTACTCTGAGAGCCTGCTCTGTCCTGCCCACAGCTGGCCTCTGCTCCTGAGGGGGTCTGCCCTCGGCCTCTGTGGCCAGTGCTCTGCACTTGTGGCTGGAAGGAAGCAGCTCACCCTCAGCTGAGGGCTTCAGGGGGGTTGTGTCCCAGAGCCAGGACTGGAGGAGACGGGCGCCCCTGCGCCCCTGCACACCCTCTCCTTCCTCAGGGAGCCACGCAGTAAAGGCCTGCGGATGCCATCGCGATAGCAAGGCCAGGGTGGCCACAGCAGGCTGTTTCTCCTCACAAGCTCCCCCGTGTGAGCTGGGCTGGGCAGGGTGGGCAGAGCAGCGGGGTGCAGCTGGGGGCGAATGAGCCAGGCTGTGGCTGCCAGTCCTGTCCTGCTGCAAGGCCAAGGGCAGCTGCCGTCCCCGAGTGTGGGAAAGCCCAGAGCTGGCGCCGCAGCCTTCTACTCACACCCTCCTGCAGAACGTCTGCTGAAAAGGATCATGGTGGGAGAATATTCTAATTTGTGCCTCAAAAGGGTGAGGCTCTGATTTGGGGTGAGATGGGGACAGAAGGAAGCAGACCCAAGCCTGATTCCACATGGGCTGGGATGTGCAGCAAGATCCACCCTGTGCCGCCGGGGGTGTGGGGGTGTTCACGCAGACGCCAGGCCATTCCTGGCTGGGAGGCCTCATTGGGATGCGAGTGGAGCTGCTGTGGTGTCTCCTCCTGCAGCACAGGAACGTGGTGAGAGGAGCCCAGGTGAGTCTGCGGGTTCAGAGGTGGGCTCTAGTCATGCCACTTTGAGGACCTTGCACCAGCAAGGGTGGCACACGAAGGGAAGGGGCCTACGGGTCCCAGGTGGCTTCCAGAGCCTCAAACTGGTCAGAACCTGATGGTGCTAGCTAGGGGTGCAGGGCCAGCTGCCAGATGAGGCTCAGAGAAGCAGAGCCCTTGCTGCCCGTGGACCTTGGGGAGCCCTGTCCTTCAAGCTGGGCCCTGGGGACAAAGCAGGTGAAAGAACCACACAGGGCCTGAGGCTCAGGGCTGTGCCTCCTTTCGCCTCCTTAGGTGCCCTCAGTGGGGGTTACTCAGGGCCAGAGGGCTCGCCAAGAGTAGAAGGAGGTCTCCATTAGCATTTCTGAGCCAAGGCTGGCAGGGACTGCCCAGAGGGGCTCAGGCATTGCTTTCCCTCTGCAGGAGACTGGGCCCTGGGGGAAATAGAGGTCTGGCAGACAGGTTACCCAAGACAAGAGACATGTGGGCTGGGGCCTTTGCTCCAGGACCACATCTGGCTTCAGGGAGAAACTTGGAGTCAAGTGGGGCCACCCCAGGAGCAGGGAGGGGCTTTGTGGGGGCTGCTTGCCTGGGTGCCCTGGTTGCCCAAACAGGCATCACTGCCCCTGAAGCCAGGGGCCAGGACTGGGAGCTCTGCCAGCCACAGAAAGGGGCTGGAGGGGAGGACAGCATCCCCTTCCTCCTCCACCAACCCCGGCCTATGGACAAGACACCAATGTCCCCCGAAGCATCAGAGGCAGAGGCTGGCTATCAGACACTGACCCCCAAGTCAGCAGCTTGAGTTTGTGTTCAGCTCCTGTGTTGTCCCCCGCAGTTTGAGGCACCATCCTTGCCTCTGGGGCCACAGTGTCATCCTCACCTTCAGGGAGGTGGCAGCTAAGTCCCTCGGCTGACAGGAGAAAGAGCAGCCCTGCTTGGCCATCTGTGGCAGAGGTGAAACCAGGCACCACCCTGAGCGTGGTGCCAGCCCAGAGCAGGGGCCAGCAGGGGGACAAGGCCTTGGCCCCAGGAGGTGCTTATACACTCTCCCAAGGGTGCTTCAGAAGCTGTTCCCGTGTCCATGGTCCTCAGCACAGACACAGTGGGCAGAGGCAAAACTGTCCATCCCCAGAGGGCCCTGTTGAGCAGCTGCGCGGCCACACGTCCTCACAGGCTCTTCAGCCAGGCAGCCAGTGTGCACTGGGTGGGACCAGCCTTCAGTCCAGTGGCTGCCTGTCCTCCTGGGACAGGCCCAGGGGACCGCTCGCTCTTTCCTGGAGACACGCAAGCTCCCATGCATAGTGGACAGCCGGGTCCTGCGGGGCCTTCAGGCTACCTGCTAGTGCACTGCAGGACTGTGCCTGCTCCAGGACCCAGGAGGTTAGGAGTCTGCTCCTCCTCTTGGTGCTCACGAGGCCTAGGGGAGGGGAGGGGAAGGCAGGGCAAGAAACTCCCCCCATGCTTTGAACAGTGAGGCCCTGGGGCATCCTGGCCCCCTCAGAGGTTCAGGAGCCCCCAGAGAGGAAGCTGAGGGATGGGCCCCAGCCCCCGGGACTGTAGTGATCACCAGCAGCAGCAATGCTCTGCCCCTGGGCCAGGCCCAGTTCATCCCTCTGAGTTCTCAGAACCCTGTGCTATCTCTGCTCAGGTGGTCAGCTGAGGCACACAGGTGGGTGAGGGCCCAGGGCCATGTGCTCGGCTGGCTGGCTCTGCAGGAGTGCCCCTGAGTGCAGCAGGTGTGACGGTGGGTGTGTACAGGCCTCATTCTTCTCTCTTCCTGCCCAGTGCGGATGGGGACTTTGCGGTCACCCACCTTACCAAGGCCCACCTGTTTCACGACGGACGGGTGCAGTGGACACCCCCCGCCATCTACAAGAGCTCCTGCAGCATCGACGTCACCTTCTTCCCCTTCGACCAGCAGAACTGCACCATGAAGTTCGGGTCCTGGACGTACGACAAGGCCAAGATCGACCTGGTGAGCATGCACAGCCGCGTGGACCAGCTGGACTTCTGGGAGAGCGGGGAGTGGGTCATCGTGGACGCCGTGGGCACCTACAACACCAGGAAGTACGAGTGCTGCGCCGAGGTGTACCCCGACATCACCTACGCCTTCGTCATCCGCCGGCTGCCGCTCTTCTACACCATCAACCTCATCATCCCCTGCCTGCTCATCTCCTGCCTGACCGTGCTGGTCTTCTACCTGCCCTCCGACTGCGGCGAGAAGGTCACGCTGTGCATCTCCGTGCTGCTCTCGCTGACCGTCTTCCTGCTGCTCATCACCGAGATCATCCCGTCCACCTCGCTGGTCATCCCGCTCATCGGCGAGTACCTGCTCTTCACCATGATCTTCGTCACACTGTCCATCGTCATCACCGTCTTCGTGCTCAACGTGCACCACCGCTCACCACGCACACACAGCATGCCCGCCTGGGTGCGCAGGGTCTTCCTGGACATGGTGCCCCGCCTTCTCTTCATGAAGCGGCCATCTGTGGTCAAGGATAACTGCCGGCGGCTCATTGAGTCCATGCACAAGATAGCCAATGCCCCACAATTCTGGCCGGAGCCCGAAGGGGAGCCCAGCATCCTAAGTGGTGTGCATAGCCAGGGACCGTCACCTGCCCTGTCCTTCTGTGTCCCCCTGGACACACCTGAACCCCAGCCTGCCTGCAAGGCACCCTCCAGCCAGGTTCCTGCTCCACAGCCCTTGGAGACCGAGAAGGCCAGCCCACGCCCCTCGCCAGGTCCCTGTCGCCCACTCAACAGCCCTGGAGCCCCAAGGCTCACCAAAGCCAGGTCCTTGAGTGTCCAGCACATGTCCAGCCCCCACGAAGCAGAAGAGGGTGGCATCCGGTGCCGGTCTCGGAGCATCCAATACTGTGTTCCCCGAGATGGTGTGGCCTCCCAGGCTGATGGCCAGATGGCTGGCTCCCTGTCCTCCTTGAAGGCCCACTCAGCCGAGCTCCCACCTCCAGACCAGCTCTCTCCATGCAAATGCACATGCAAGAAGGATCCCTCCGTGGTGTCCCCAGTCACTGTGCTCAAGGCCCGCAGCACTGCAGTGCCACCCCGGCACCTGCCTCTGTCACCAGCCCTGACTCGGGCAGTGGAGGGCGTCCAGTACATTGCTGACCACCTGAAGGCAGAAGACACAGATTTCTCGGTAAGCCTTTGCCCCAACCTGGCTGTTGTGAGGTCCCCTGGCCCTTGTGTGTGAGGTCCCCTGACCCATGTGTGTGAGGGTGTCTGAGGTCCCCTGGCCCATGTGGGATGGGTAGTCTCCCTCTGTTTCTGGCAGATGGTGCAGATTGTGGCTGCTCTGTTTGGGGCACACAGCATGGATTTTGTCCAGAGTCCTGGAGGACCCTGAGATGAGCCAGGGCCCACCAGGGCAGGTGGCCCAAAGCAGCTGGTGCACAGTGGCCCAGGCTGCACTTGGGTGCTGGGACTCATGAGCCTGGCGGGTGGATGAGGGCAGCCACCAGCAGGCCGCTCCAGCACACGCACGTTGGGATGTCTGAGGGCCTCCAGGGCATCCTCTCTTTCCCCATGGCATGGCCTGCCTGCCACCCAGGAGGGTCTCCAGGGCCTGGGTCAAGTCAGAGACGGGGTCGTGTGGGACCCAGCGGACTGCTCCTGCATCTCAAACTGCCTGCCAGCGGGGCTCAGGCAGTGGTGCAGGCAGAGCCCAGGTCAGGGGCAGGCCACAGGGAATTCTGGGGCCTCCACTGTCAGCACCTGTCCTTTGCATTGACCTGCACCCGGACAGGCACCTGCCACTGTCCCTGCCACTGCTGTCCCTCCTGGGGACTCTGATCTTGTCGGCCGCTCATCCTCCTTCCTCAGTGGAGGGCCTGCCTGGCCAGGCGTCATCTGAACTGTCTCCCTGGAGCCGAGTGGCCTGGAAGGACACATGTCCTGCTGCCCTCAGAGCCACCTCCTGGCCCTAAGGAGCCGTGACATCCTTCCAGGGTCTCTGACGAGTTCCAGGTCGCAAAGACTTGCCTGGGCAGAGGCCGGGACTGGGGCCATATTTGGCTGAAGCTATGGAAACAAGAGATTGGGGGGTGGGTTCTGAGGAGTGGCTAATGGGGGTGGGTTCTGAGGAGTGGCTAATGGGGGTGGGTTCTGAGGAGTGGCTAATGGGGGTGGGTTCTGAGGAGTGGCTAATGGGGGTGGGTTCTGAGGAGTGGCTAATTGGGTCGGTTCTGAGGAGTGGCTAATGGGGGTGGGTTCTGAGGAGTGGCTAATGGGGGTGGGTTCTGAGGAGTGGCTAATGGGGGGTCGGTTCTGAGGAGTGGCTAATGGGGGTGGGTTCTGAGGAGTGGCTAATGGGGGGTCGGTTCTGAGGAGTGGCTAATGGGGGGTCGGTTCTGAGGAGTGGCTAATGGGTGTGGGTTCTGAGGAGTGGCTAATGGGGGTGGGTTCTGAGGAGTGGCTAATGGGGGGTCGGTTCTGAGGAGTGGCTAATGGGGGTGGGTTCTGAGGAGTGGCTAATGGGGGGTCGGTTCTGAGGAGTGGCTAATGGGGGGTCGGTTCTGAGGAGTGGCTAATGGGTGTGGGTTCTGAGGAGTGGCTAATGGGGGTGGGTTCTGAGGAGTGGCTAATGGGGGGTCGGTTCTGAGGAGTGGCTAATGGGGGTGGGTTCTGAGGAGTGGCTAATGGGGGTGGGTTCTGAGGAGTGGCTAATGGGGGGTCGGTTCTGAGGAGTGGCTAATGGGGGTGGGTTCTGAGGAGTGGCTAATGGGGGTGGGTTCTGAGGAGTGGCTAATGGGGGTGGGTTCTGAGGAGTGGCTAATGGGGGGTGGGTTCTGAGGCGTGGCTAATGGGGGTGGGTTCTGAGGAGTGGCTAATGGGGGGTCGGTTCTGAGGAGTGGCTAATGGGGGTGAGTTCTGAGGAGTGGCTAATGGGGGTGGGTTCTGAGGAGTGGCTAATGGGGGTGGGTTCTGAGGAGTGGCTAATGGGGGTGGGTTCTGAGGAGTGGCTAATTGGGTCGGTTCTGAGGAGTGGCTAATGGGGGTGGGTTCTGAGGAGTGGCTAATGGGGGGTGGGTTCTGAGGAGTGGCTAATGGGGGTGGGTTCTGAGGAGTGGCTAATGGGGGGTGGGTTCTGAGGCGTGGCTAATGGGGGTGGGTTCTGAGGAGTGGCTAATGGGGGTGGGTTCTGAGGAGTGGCTAATGGGGGTGGGTTCTGAGGAGTGGCTAATGGGGGTGGGCTACTGAGGAGTGGCTAATGGGGGTGGGTTCTGAGGAGTGGCTAATGGGGGTGGGTTCTGAGGAGTGGCTAATGGGGGGTGGGTTCTGAGGAGTGGCTAATGGGGGGTGGGTTCTGAGGCGTGGCTAATGGGGGTGGGTTCTGAGGAGTGGCTAATGGGGGGTGGGTTCTGAGGAGTGGCTAATGGGGGTGGGCTCTGAGGAGTGGCTAATGGGGGTGGGTTCTGAGGCGTGGCTAATGGGGGTGGGTTCTGAGGAGTGGCTAATGGGGGGTGGGTTCTGAGGAGTGGCTAATGGGGGGTGGGTTCTGAGGCGTGGCTAATGGGGGTGGGTTCTGAGGAGTGGCTAATGGGGGGTGGGTTCTGAGGAGTGGCTAATGGGGGGTGGGTTCTGAGGAGTGGCTAATGGGGGTGGGTTCTGAGGAGTGGCTAATGGGGGTGGGTTCTGAGGAGTGGCTAATGGGGGTGGGTTCTGAGGAGTGGCTAATGGGGGTGGGTTCTGAGGAGTGGCTAATGGGGGTGGGTTCTGAGGAGTGGCTAATGGGGGTGGGTTCTGAGGAGTGGCTAATGGGGGTGGGTTCTGAGGAGTGGCTAATGGGGGTGGGTTCTGAGGAGTGGCTAATGGGGGGTCGGTTCTGAGGAGTGGCTAATGGGGGGTCGGTTCTGAGGAGTGGCTAATGGGGGTGGGTTCTGAGGAGTGGCTAATGGGGGTGGGTTCTGAGGAGTGGCTAATGGGGGTGGGTTCTGAGGAGTGGCTAATGGGGGTGGGTTCTGAGGAGTGGCTAATGGGGGTGGGTTCTGAGGAGTGGCTAATGGGGGGTCGGTTCTGAGGAGTGGCTAATGGGGGTGGGTTCTGAGGAGTGGCTAATGGGGGTGGGTTCTGAGGAGTGGCTAATGGGGGGTGGGCTACTGAGGAGTGGCTAATGGGGGTGGGCTACTGAGGAGTGGCTAATGGGGGTGGGTTCTGAGGAGTGGCTAATGGGGGTGGGTTCTGAGGAGTGGCTAATGGGGGTGGGTTCTGAGGAGTGGCTAATGGGGGGTGGGTTCTGAGGAGTGGCTAATGGGGGTGGGTTCTGAGGAGTGGCTAATGGGGGGTGGGTTCTGAGGCGTGGCTAATGGGGGTGGGTTCTGAGGAGTGGCTAATGGGGGTGGGTTCTGAGGAGTGGCTAATGGGGGTGGGTTCTGAGGAGTGGCTAATGGGGGTGGGTTCTGAGGAGTGGCTAATGGGGGGTGGGCTCTGAGGAGTGGCTAATGGGGGTGGGTTCTGAGGAGTGGCTAATGGGGGTGGGTTCTGAGGAGTGGCTAATGGGGGTGGGTTCTGAGGAGTGGCTAATGGGGGTGGGTTCTGAGGAGTGGCTAATGGGGGTGGGTTCTGAGGAGTGGCTAATGGGGGGTGGGTTCTGAGGCGTGGCTAATGGGGGTGGGTTCTGAGGAGTGGCTAATGGGGGTGGGTTCTGAGGAGTGGCTAATGGGGGTGGGTTCTGAGGAGTGGCTAATGGGGGTGGGCTCTGAGGAGTGGCTAATGGGGGTGGGTTCTGAGGAGTGGCTAATGGGGGTGGGTTCTGAGGAGTGGCTAATGGGGGTGGGTTCTGAGGAGTGGCTAATGGGGGTGGGTTCTGAGGAGTGGCTAATGGGGGGTGGGCTCTGAGGAGTGGCTAATGGGGGTGGGTTCTGAGGAGTGGCTAATGGGGGTGGGTTCTGAGGAGTGGCTAATGGGGGGTGGGTTCTGAGGCGTGGCTAATGGGGGTGGGTTCTGAGGAGTGGCTAATGGGGGGTCGGTTCTGAGGAGTGGCTAATGGGGGTGGGTTCTGAGGAGTGGCTAATGGGGGTGGGTTCTGAGGAGTGGCTAATGGGGGTGGGTTCTGAGGAGTGGCTAATGGGGGTGGGTTCTGAGGAGTGGCTAATGGGGGTGGGTTCTGAGGAGTGGCTAATGGGGGTGGGTTCTGAGGAGTGGCTAATGGGGGTGGGTTCTGAGGAGTGGCTAATGGGGGGTCGGTTCTGAGGAGTGGCTAATGGGGGTGGGTTCTGAGGAGTGGCTAATGGGGGTGAGTTCTGAGGAGTGGCTAATGGGGGGTGGGCTCTGAGGAGTGGCTAATGGGGGGTGGGTTCTGAGGAGTGGCTAATGGGGGTGGGTTCTGAGGAGTGGCTAATGGGGGTGGGTTCTGAGGAGTGGCTAATGGGGGTGGGTTCTGAGGAGTGGCTAATGGGGGTGGGTTCTGAGGAGTGGCTAATGGGGGTGGGTTCTGAGGAGTGGCTAATGGGGGTGGGTTCTGAGGAGTGGCTAATGGGGGTGGGTTCTGAGGAGTGGCTAATGGGGGTGGGTTCTGAGGAGTGGCTAATGGGGGTGGGTTCTGAGGAGTGGCTAATGGGGGTGGGTTCTGAGGAGTGGCTAATGGGGGTGGGTTCTGAGGAGTGGCTAATTGGGTCGGTTCTGAGGAGTGGCTAATGGGGGTGGGTTCTGAGGAGTGGCTAATGGGGGTGGGTTCTGAGGAGTGGCTAATGGGGGTGGGTTCTGAGGAGTGGCTAATGGGGGGTGGGCTACTGAGGAGTGGCTAATGGGGGTGGGTTCTGAGGAGTGGCTAATGGGGGTGGGTTCTGAGGAGTGGCTAATGGGGGTGGGTTCTGAGGAGTGGCTAATGGGGGTGGGTTCTGAGGAGTGGCTAATGGGGGTGGGTTCTGAGGAGTGGCTAATGGGGGGTGGGTTCTGAGGCGTGGCTAATGGGGGTGGGTTCTGAGGAGTGGCTAATGGGGGTGGGTTCTGAGGAGTGGCTAATGGGGGGTCGGTTCTGAGGAGTGGCTAATGGGGGTGGGTTCTGAGGAGTGGCTAATGGGGGTCGGTTCTGAGGAGTGGCTAATGGGGGGTCGGTTCTGAGGAGTGGCTAATGGGGGTGGGTTCTGAGGAGTGGCTAATGGGGGTGGGTTCTGAGGAGTGGCTAATGGGGGTGGGTTCTGAGGAGTGGCTAATGGGGGTCGGTTCTGAGGAGTGGCTAATGGGGGTGGGTTCTGAGGAGTGGCTAATGGGGGGTGGGTTCTGAGGAGTGGCTAATGGGGGTGGGTTCTGAGGAGTGGCTAATGGGGGTGGGTTCTGAGGAGTGGCTAATGGGGGTGGGTTCTGAGGAGTGGCTAATGGGGGTGGGTTCTGAGGAGTGGCTAATGGGGGTGGGTTCTGAGGAGTGGCTAATGGGGGTGGGTTCTGAGGAGTGGCTAATGGGGGTGGGTTCTGAGGAGTGGCTAATGGGGGTGGGTTCTGAGGAGTGGCTAATGGGGGGTCGGTTCTGAGGAGTGGCTAATGGGGGTGGGTTCTGAGGAGTGGCTAATGGGGGGTCGGTTCTGAGGAGTGGCTAATGCCAGCAGAACTTCAGAGGAGCGCTTTCCACAGTCCCAGGACTGGAGCGCCAGGCCTCCCCTCCGCCACTGCCCAGGTACCGGCTGTTCTGGCTGCCTGACCTGGTTCTGGGTCTGGGAGAGCACAGCTGACCTCACAGGATGGCCTGGCCAGCAGGGGAGCTGTGGTCTGCTTCGTCCTCAGGCTGGCTGGGCACAGGCACAGAGAGGGGCAGTTCAGGCCTGTTGGGAAGGCAGCGCTGCGGGGCTGCGGCCCAGCTTCCTGGAACAGGCGTCCTGTGGGGCTTATTTAACAGTGACTCTGCTCCTTCTGAGGTTTTCCACAAGCGAACATGGCTATCGGGCCTTTGAACCATGAGGATACCTGTAATTGCTTTGATAAATCAGGACAGATGCCCCAAAATGAGGAAACGAAACTCCACCCAGGCCCACTCATCCCTCAGCTGGCTGAGCCTGGACCAGGTCCTCTTCTGGCCACTCAGGCACAGACAGGCCTGCTGGCCCAGGTCACCTACTCATGGCCCAAAGGCAGCTCCTATCAAGCCTGGGGCTACCAGGAACTCCCAGGTACCTGACTGTCCACACAGGGAGACAGTGAAGCCAGGGACAGGGCAGCAGCATGGGCAGCAGCTGCCTGGGTGCCTCAGGGCTGCTTGAGGCTGTCTCAAGAGTGACCACTTAACTCCAGATCTGGCCAGGCCAGTGCAGCACTCTCCCCTGAGCTTTCGGTCCCAGTGGCCTGCTGGTGTGTGTGTGGGGGGTGTGCTGCATCAGTCCTGGCAGAGGCAGGGCCTGGGGTCCACTCTCACAAAGGTGTTAACGTGGCTCTCCCTTGGTTGCTCACATCTTAGTGTCCTTGTTATGGGGCAGTCTGGGTGAGGCCGAGTAGCTGCAGGTGGACATACCTGGTATGGTTTATGATGCTTGCTGTTTTCAGCCACCTTGCTTCAGATCCCTTCCACCACCTCCATGAACTGTCGCCCAGCAACACTGCCCAGCCCAGTTGTGCCAGGATGTGAGCACTGGCCTAGAGTAGGAGGGCAGGTGTGGATGGTCAGGCTTCGGTCCTTGTTTTTAGGCCCTCCTCCACCGTGCGGCTCAGTGTGGGGGTTCTTAGTGATCAGACCTATTGCCCAGCCTGCTCCTGGCCCTTGCCCTGCGCAGCCGGCCTTGTGGGTGGCCCCTCTCGGGCCCTGCTTTCACCGTCTGCACATGGGGATAGACTAAGCCTCCATGGCTCCCCCGGATGTAGGACAGAGTCCCTCAGGAAGCTGGACCCTGCTTTCCTCCACAGTGCTCTCCACTTGGTCTCCTGGGATCAGGTCAGGTCAGCCGGGGACTTCAGGTGGACCTGCCTCCTGTGCAGCACAGGACACCCTCTGCTTCCACATGAGCGCCTGTGATGCACTCTGCAGATATCCAGCCTGCCCTCGGGGCCTCTCCCCGCCTGACCCCTGCAGCAGCCACTGTGGGTGGAATGGAGTCCTGGAGTTCCCTGGCTATCAGGGGCGTGGCTAAGGTGTGCTCCTTCCCCGTGTCACCTCAGTGCGCGTGTGCACCTGAGGGGAGACAGGATTGCCACTTGGGGCACATGGTTCTGCAGCTTCTCTTGTTGCCTGTGAGGCCGAGGGCAGGGGCTAGAGTGACCCTGTGTCTGTGTTTGCAGGTGAGGGAGGACTGGAAGTACGTGGCCATGGTCATCGATCGCATCTTCCTTTGGATGTTCATCATCGTCTGTCTGCTGGGCACCGTGGGCCTCTTCCTGCCACCCTGGCTGGCTGGCATGATCTAGGGACAGAGCCAGCAAGACCCGGGCTCCTGCAGGACGTGTAGGGCTGGGCCTGCTCCTCCTTGGTCCTTCCACTCTATGGGGCTATGCTGATGGTCACTTGTCCCCCATCTCCTGTCCCTTCTGTCAGATGGCTTGGAGACATGGCCCCTGGGGAGTCAGAAGCCTGGGTGCTGGTTTTGGTCAGCTGGTCCTGGGGCAGGGGCTGGAAAGTGGTTGTTCCGTCCACAGAGTGGTGTCACGGGCAGAGCCCTATGAATGCATCCCCAGCACAGGTGACCTGGAAGCCTCCTGCTCTGCAGATGGCCAGGTGTGTCTGTGTCTCAGCAGTGGCAGCCATCCCACCTGTCCCACAGGGCCATGAGGCTTTGTCCCCTTTCAGCCCCAAGTGGCCCCAGGCCTGTGAGGCCTGGCATTCAGGCATCTCCCCCCTGCACCTTCCCTGGCCACTCCCTGTCCCCCAGGACCCAGGCCTGCTCACCTGCCAGTCCAGGCAGAGCAGATGCTCTGGTCTCGTGCCCACAGAGGCCCCAGCTGGCTGCACTGTGCTGGTCTGTGAGTTAGGGAGAACCCAGCACCCTGCTGAGAGGCCTCGCAGAGGCACCGTGTGCACAGTTCCACTGGAGGGGTATCAGGTGCGTCCCCCACAGTGAGGCCCCTGGCCAGGAATCCAGCCATCCCCCTGCCAGGTCATAGGGTCTAGTGAGTGTGCCAAGGACCCAGCAAGCCCCAACTCTAGAGGGCACTTGTGTCGGGGGATTTTCCAGAACCATGAGGAGACCTCACAGCGTCCAGGCCCCTGGTCCCGGCCCAGGGTTCTTCCCCAGCACCCTGAGGTTTCTGCCTCTGCACAGCCCAGGAGGCCCTCTGAGACCTACAGACTCCAGGAGGGGCTTCCTGTCATAGTTGCTGTGGCAAGGCTACACCAAGCACAGCTCACCCTGAAACTGGACCCTTGGCTGGTGGGTCCAGGAGAAAGGCCCTGAGCCATGCAGTGGGGATGGCCTCTCTGGGCTCCCTGACAGGCTGGGGCCTTCTAGCTGGTCCTCTGAGGTCATAGGCCAAGTAGGACCTAACCAGCTGTCCACCTTGCCCCAGAGGTGGTGGGGGAGCTGAGGCTTGCTCCCCTCAGATAGCACCAGGTGGCCCGGGGTTCACCTCTTGGTGAGAGGAAGAGGCACTCATGGCGACCACATGTATCCCCTACAGCTGAGCCATCCTGGTCCCCACTCCAAGGCATGGCCTTGCCAGTGGGCAGCCCTGTGCCCACTAGTGCCCTCAGCCATCTTGTCTCTGGGTCTCAGAGCTGTGTCCCTGGAGTGTCCTGGGGAAGGTGCCTGAGGACTGAGGGAGCAACTGGGGGCCCCTAGAGCCACACAGCAGGCCTAGCAGACACAGCTGCTGCCACATGGCGTTTTCTGGTCGTAGCTGAAAGCTGGGAGAGTGACATCAGGATGAGGGACGTGGCATCACCCACCCCCACCCACAGGCAAACCTGCAGGGCTGAGCACAGGGCTGCCAGTCACCCCTGCCAGTGCCTGTGGAGGGGACCTCAGAGGAAGATCCAAGGTTGTGGGCCCAGGAGTGGATGCAGAGGCCTGAGTGCCACCTTCAGCATCCCAGGCCACCCAGTGTCCCAGGCATGAGGACCCCACCTGGCAACCTGGGTCTGCACTGGTTCCGTGGGCTGTCTTATTCTCTTATGCCTTCACATCCTCAGCTGGAACCCCCGGATGTTGGGAGAGACCCAGGTCGCTGAGCTCGCACAGGGACTGGGGGCCCCGCCTTGGAGGAGGGTGGCGGGTGCAGAGCTCAGGGCCTCAGGACATAGTTACATAAGCAGATCCAGCTGCCAGATGTGAGGGCAGCTGCAGAGCTCCTGGGCAGGGCAGCTGTGGATGCTCTTTTCTGGGACAGGAGAGGGGAGCATCTGGGACACTCCTGCCAGGACAACCCTTCTGCCACCAAGGAATCTGGGAGAGAAAAGAGCAGTCCTGTCCCCACAGAGCCGACCGTGACACTGTGCGTGCATTTGACTGGTGACTGACGTGAAGTCTGCCCGTGGCAAGTGCATGGTCCCAGGCCTTCGAGTCACTCAGCTTTAAGGAACAGGACAGCGCCACCCCAGACCCTCGATGGGCACCACCACCAGGTCCTGCCCTCCCTGGGCAGCGGGCTCCTGCTGCCTGCCAGAGTCTGTGCTCCCAGATGCTGTGGCGGAGGTCACGCCCTGACTGGCTTCTCTGTGGGGCATGGGATGAGGGGGTCGTGGGGTGTCCTTGCCCACTGCTGTGGTGTGTGTGGGTTCTTAGTTGCGGAGCCTCTTCTGTCTGAATAAACGGAGCCTTTTCTGGCCTTTGTCTTCAGCTGCGGCTGCTGTGAGTGTGAGCTTGTCCAGGTGGTGTATTCACATGTCTCTGTGTCCATCCTCTTACCCTCTGGTGCCCTTGCATCCTGGGGGCCTTCCACACCCAGGCTGCCCCCTGGGGCCGGCTGACTCCAGGGTCCGCAGACGGCGCTGTGGAGCCTGCCCTGCCTCCTCATCAGATTCCACACCAGGCCCAGGCTCCCTGCCCTGCGTTGCTCAGAGCCCAAGTCCTGCCCGAAGCAGTCGGACTGGTCCACCACCCACTGTTCGTCTGCCCAGCCTGGTCTTCTTCGGAGACCCCAGAGCAGCCTCAGCCTTCCCTCGGCCTTCCCTCGGCTTTCCAGCCTCCTAACAGGCCTGGTGCTCCCCGTGTCCCTGCCAGACACGGGGACCCCTCCTCTCAGGGAAAGCAGCAGCTGATGTCCTTGAGTGACGCTGGCCTCCACGCTGGGCAGAGCAGTGGCCCACCCAGCCACAGCTCCTGGGTCTGGCCAGAGTGTGTCATTAGCATGGAGACACACAGCGACTGAGGACACTGCCTGGCTTTGGTGCCACCTCTGTTTTAATCTGTAGAGAACGGCTGGTTGCAACCAGTGACATCACCGTGGCGACATCTCGACCCACAGTGGGACACACACTGCCATGGCGTGCGCCTGGCAGCTGCGGTTTGACCTGGGTCTGTGCTTGTTTTGGAGATATGCAGAGCGCTCTCCACAGACGTGCCATTTACACTCCACCGTCCCCAGGTGGAAGCTTCAGACCCTAATCCTGGCTGGCATTTCTTGGCATTTGCCTGCCATTCAGACAGAGCGTGGCCCGTGGTTGCACGGCTGAAGGACCTGCATGCGTGACAGACAGCACCCGGGATCCCGCCCACCAGCCCTCCCCAGGCCAGCCTGCCTCGGCCAGCTTACCTGGGGTCCCGCGCAGTGTGCTCTTGAACCCGGCCTCCCTTCCTCGACCTCCTGGGCTTCTGTGGTCTGCGGGGGCTCCAGTGGGCGGCTCCGTGTTATCTGCCCACTCTGCCAACACACATGGAGGTGGTTCCTTTGGGCACCTGCACAGTGCGACTGTGAACAGGTTGGGGTGTGCACAGGGCAGATGGCTCAGCTGTAGGGGTGCATGTGGCCAGGGCAGCAGTGGCTACCCACTTCCAGGGTTTGTGCAAGAGCCTCCTTTGACCAGGATGCCAGGGGTCCCGTCTACACCAAGGCATCTTGACTTGGCCGGTGTGTTAGATGCTGCTCTCCTCTCTGTGGCCCAGACCACACTTCTCCAGCTGCTCATGAGGTCGGGCATCTCCCGTGAGGGTGTCAGGTGCTCATTCCCATCATCTGCAGTTTCCCACTTCTCCCTTGATTCCAGGTTGAAGGCCTTGAGTCGAGGGCAGCAGTTTGACTGACCCTTCTGCACTTGTCTCCCTTGCTTTCACTTCCTGCACGTGCATGCTCTGATGGTCAACAGGTCTTGTGTTGTGTGGGGAATGTTCTAGAAGTGCTGACCAGGTCAGCCAGCTGACAGTGTGCTCAGGTCCTCTCCGTCCTTGTGGATTTTATGTCTGCTTTCTCTATGGATCCTGGAGGGGAGGGTTGACGTCCCCAAGGTGACTGTGGAGCTGTGTGCCGGGATAGCCTTGAAACGCTACTTCTCTTTCCAGTGTGTCTGCTTCACACTTGGAAGCCCAGCAGTGTCCAGATAGGGCTCTCATGTCCATCTAGGGCCATAGTGTCCCCGCCATGTCATCATGTCACTGTAGGGCTCTTGTGTCCACTCAGGCCTGGTCCTCCCTTGGTGGCTTGCCCCTTGATGCCTCCCTTGCTGCCACAGTGTGCCATGTCTCGAGGCCTGGTGTATCTGACAAGAGTGGCCCTTCCCGCTCCCCTCTGGTCTGATGGTAAGATCTGTCTTCCCTGCTGTCCCCTCTTCCCCAGCTCTGCGTGGTGTGCAGGGAGGGCTGGGGACATAACTGCCGGCCTGCCAGGGTGTCCTTCCCCTGCGAGCGCCTCCTGCCTCTTCGCAGCCAGACCAGGTGTGTGCCCTGATCTCTGTCACACACTCTGCCTTAGAACTCCCCCCAACTAGCATGCTGCTCTGTGTGGCTCCTGCTGGCTGAGCCTTGGTTCATCCCCAGGTGCATTTGATCCACTCACCCTGGTGGCACTGGATCACATCCAGCTCTGTCGAGGACAGCCCTTATAGACGCTCATGCAAGAGTTTCTGGGTGGATGTCTGCGTTTGTCCTTTGGGTAAATGCCTCATGTTGCTGGGTCTCTGGGACAGCCATGCTTTTATCTTTATGAAATCCCACCAAAGCCGCACGCGGTGATGCACGGCTGTGGGCATCGTGACCTGGGAGCTGAGGCAGGAGGATCTCAGAATCCAGGCCGGCCTCAGCAACTCAGCAAGACCCTATCTCAAAACAAAAAGCAAAAGGGATTGGGGTGTGGCTAAGTGGTAGAGCGCCTGGGTTCAGTCCCCAGTGCAAACACAACAAGAATAAGTCGAACTTTCTTTTTTATTCTCCATGGGCTGCTAACTTAACACATGCTTGTTTTTCAGGAGCTCACTAAGTTGGCCTGCAGCATAACTGCCCCCACCCCCTCCAGACATGGCCCTGGTGCGCCAGGCAGCAGGACAGCCGAGCTCCTCTACCTGCGTGGTCCAGGGTGGCAGCTCGGTCACTCCACCACCTGGAACTTGGCGTGCCTTTGTTCTACCAGGGGATTCTGCCGCACATTTGATGGTTTCTCTTTTGACAGAATCCTTCCTCCAGAGGGCTTGCAAAGGGGACTTGGGGTGTCACAGCTGGCAGCTCCGGAGCCTCAGGGTGTCTCCTGCCCGTTCTCTGGGGTGTGATTTGGGTACAACTCTGTGTGCTCGGCACGTGAGGTTGTTGCCCTTTCTGCTCCCTGCCCTGCTTCTGCCCTGCTGGGGCTCCCCGTATGGTCCTCTGGGCTCTGCGCAAAAGAAATGAAGGGCACGTTGGAAGTCCATCCCCTGTGGCCCTTGGGGCCTGTGTTGGTCAGCTTTTCCTCAATGTGACCATAAGTCCCAACAAAAACCACTTAGGGGAGGAAAAGCTTATTTGGGGTTTCAGCTCATGGTTTCAGAGGCCTCAGTCCACAGATGGCCGAGTCCAGGGCTCTGGGCCCAGGGTGCACGCCAAGGGGGAGGGGCCCAGCAGAGGGGAGCTGCCCCCTCCATGCAGCCAGGAAGCAGAGAGAGGGGGAAGGGGCCGCAGGGAAGAGGCGCCTTCCAGGGAAGCCCCATGACCACCTCCCACCACGCCCACCTGCAGTCACCACCCATCAGTCCACTCCAGCCAGGTGGGCTGTGAGGTCGCACACATGGACACACACATACAGGTGCACACGTGAACACACACACAGTGTGTGCTTGCAGAGTCTGTGCCCCATGGTTCTTGCTGCTTCAAGGTGGTCTCCAGGCTGGGCTCTCTGGTGTGCCAGCCCTGCTCCGGCATCTCTGAGGCTGCTTGTGAGGGCCAGGACATCTTAAGTGGCCACTTGCTGTGGGGAGTCCGGAGTTTTTCTAGGGACTTGTGTATTTAACATCCGTGCAATCGAGGCCGGCAGGTTTGCTGGCAGACTGCTGCGGGCCCCTGGTTGTCCACATTCCCCTTCTGCTCCTAAGGCCAGGGCCCCTCTTCTGGGCCTTCCTCCTGGGGCCAGCACTGCTGGTGGACCCAGTGCCCCATTCCTCTCCTGCCTCAGGGAACAGCCCCTGGATCTCTCCCAGGAGGCCCTCTGTCCTGCAACCAGGAAAGACCCTATCCCAGTTCCCTTGAGCCGGGTCTAGCATGCGGTCCTTCTGGGGTCTGTCCTTCCAGGACCAAGGCCAGCCCCTCTCCACCCCTTCCTCCCTCTTGCCATCGGAATGTGACTAGGCAGCTGGAACTAGGGCAGGTGTCCCCAGTCAAGGAAGAGCTGGGCAGAGGGAGCAGAACGGCAGGACGGGAGTGGCACAGCTGCCCTAAGCACCTCCCTGTGCCTACGTCTGGCTGAAGCCATTGTGGTTCTGTGGTTACTGTATGTAAAGCCACGTCTAGTCCCAAACAATGCACTTGATTATTTTGTTGGTGATAACCTGTCTTCTGGGCAGGGAGAGTGGCAATCTTATTTCCCAGGTGGAACCCATGCTAACTCTATTATTTTTCTGAATATAGATCAGGCAGCTTGGCAGGCATGACCCCTGCCCCTTTCCCCAAGGGGGATATAACTTCTGGAGCAGCAGCAACCATTGTGTGATAAAGAAGAGCAGCTGAATGCTGAGGATGGCCAAATGCCTGGGTTCCTGAAATTTCCATTCTAGCTCTTAGGACAGGGCCAAGCCACTTAGATTTCATTAAAGGCAGCTAAACACAGTCCTAACAAATACATGCTTCTTGAGGGTTTATTTTCTACAATTAATAATGTTTGTATTGTTGGGCACAGTGGCACACATCTGTAATACCAGTGGCTCAGGAGACTGAGGCAGGAGGATCATGAGTTTAAAGCCAGCCTCAGCAATTTAGCGAGGTGCTAAGCAGCTCAGTGAGGTCCTGTCTCAAAATAAACAAATAAAAAGGGCTGGGATGTGGCTCAGTGGTTAAGTGCCCCTGGGTTCAATCCCCATTACCAAAAAAAAAAAAAAAAAAAGCAGACCGGGCAGCTGTGGCTTGTATGTCAGGGGTGCAGAGAGGGGCTGGCTGCTTGGGCTCACTGCTCACGAACAGCTATGCGGTCCAGCTGAAGAGGCAGGCCTCAGGGACTGACCCCAAGCTGCCTTTGCTATTTTAGTTGATTTCCTGGTTGTGGGGTGGCTGTGGCTCACATTTGAGACTGGGGCAGCAGGAACAGCAGTAAGAAGCAGGCAGAGGCTTGAGATCCCTGAGCTGACCCGGCCCTGAGGGGCTCTTCAGGGGCCCTGGGTGCCCTTGACCCTGGGCTTGATTCCTTATGACAAAGGTCTGTCCTTGCTCTGCCTTTCAAGAGCCTTCTTGGTCCTCTGGGGCTGTTTAATATTTGGTACTGAAGAAAAAGAGTGGCCTGGCCCAGCTGTGTCTCTGGCCCCCAAGCAGAAGCCCTGGACGTGTCAGCTCAGACAGTAGCCAGACAGCCTGGTGACCTTCCTGAGGGACAGGGACCCCACCCTTGCTCTTGGCGACTATCTCTGCTCCCTGGCCTACAGCTATGACTCCCCCAGGATGCCGCCTTCGCTGCTCCTCTACTCGGGACCAGATCCGTCCTCGTGCTGCCTCAGCGTCCTTGCCCTGTGACTGGTCTGTCCACAGATCTGAGAAATCTCCGTGTGGTGGGAGCTGGCACTTCTGGCGGGTAGCCACATGTCTCCCGTGGGGTGCAGGGTGCTCTCCTCCGTCTCACTGGGCCCTCTGTCGTTCCCAGTGTGTCCCCAGGGTTGGCCAGGTACTGGAGCAGCGGAGAGTCCTCCCTGTGATGGTGGACTGAGTGTCGGCCCCGGGGCTTGTCCTGCCTTCAGCTCTTTGGGCCCGTGTTGGTGGCTGCGTGCAGATCTATGCCTGGAGTCTTGGCAGATGATTCCTTTTATCAGGTCTCTATTTGCTCCTTTTAAAAATTTTTTATTCTGATTTCCCCCCAGTGAGGTAGATTCCCCCTGTGGTTTTGGTACCTTTCCCGTTTACCTACACAAATGGGAAGAGTAGATTTCACTATTGAATATTGGTTTGGAAAAGAGGGAGTCTCCTCTCTGGGCCACAGGATGGAGCACAGGGTGCTGTGAGCTCATCCCACACTTTCTCAGACCCCTGCCTGGGCACAGGTAGTGAAGCCAGGGCAGAATGCAATGCAGGGCCAGGCGCCCCTGCTGAAGGGTGGCCTTACTCAGAGATCCTGAGGCCAGGAACACAGTGCAGGGGCTGGTGAGTGAGGGTGGCCACTCACGCAAGGGTCTGGACTCCTTGAGCTGAGGACAGAAGGGGGACCAGGCAGACAGGGCCTTGGCATCATATCTGGATGCAACGGGGGCTGGGGTGGGGTGCTGTGAGGAGGGCACTGCAGTGGGGCGACCACCTGGGGAGCAGCCCAGCAAAGGCAGAGTGCAGGTGAAGACCATGGGTGGGCACAGCAGGAAACCTGCCACGTTCTGGAGCTGCAGGCAGAGGGTTTGGATTTCACTCCCAGCGGGACTGGAGTTCTAGGCAAGTGGAGGGTGTGACTGGAGTTCTAGGCAACCTTCCGGCCACTGTGTTGGTGAGCATCTGCTGTCTTGGGTGAGGGGTGGCCGCAGGATGAGCTTTGAGGAGGCCTGAGAAGCGGGGTGGGAATCCTGGCCCGGTTTTGTGTGAGCCAGAAAGTGGGGTGGGAAGACCCAGCCTCAGCAATGAGCAGGCACCTCAAGCTGATAGATAAACAATTGGCCTTTATCTGAACTTGGAAATGCTACAGAGAGAGGCCCTGGATGTGCCGCAGCTTCTGGCTCCCTCTGCTTCTGCCCCAGGTTCTTCTTGAGGTTCTCCTGGGCTTCTTCAGGACAGGTTCTGCTTAATGTCGCCACCGGGGTGGGAGGTGTAGGGTTACTTGGGGCAGCACCAGGAATGTCCTGGCAGGAGACAGGAGCAGACCCGTTGGGAGGGGCCCTGGATAGCCGAGCACCAGCTTAGGACTCAGCAGCCCAGTCTGCCTGGGTCTGGTCTCCCCGAGAATCCCAGCGTCCTGGCTCTCCACACACCAGATGCTGCTGGGCCTTGGGCAGAGCAGAGCTCCGAGTCACTCTCTGGTTGGTCTGCTGAGAGGGAACAAGGCCTTGGGGCCCACAGGAGTGTCCCTCCCCTGCCCAGCACCTGCACTACTCAAAGTCCTGCTCCTCAGCTGCCTTGTGCCTGCAGCCTGAGGGAAGGCAGAGGTCATCTGTGCCACAACCTACATCCCCATCCCACCACTCTCACCCACCTCCCCAGCACTCCTCTTCGTGTCCGTGTCCAGAAGCCCTCCCATGGGCCTCCATGGAGCTGTTCCACACAGGAGCCAGGTGTCCTGGGTGCACACCCTCCCAGCTGGGCTCACCCTGGTCAGGACTCCACTCCCACTGCTGGCTCCTCCCAGGCTCACAGCTCCACCCACTCCCACTGCTGCCTCCTCCCAGACCCACAGCTCCACCCACTCCCACTGCTGGCTCCTCCCAGGCCCACAGCTCCACCCACCCCCACTGCTGGCTCCTCCCAGGCCCACAGCTCCACCCACTCCCACTGCTGGCTCCTCCCAGGCCCACAGCTCCACCCACCCCTACTGCTGGCTCCTCCCAGGCCCAGGGCTCCACCCACTCCCACTGCTGGCTCCTCCCAGGCCCACAGCTCCACCCACTCCCACTGCTGGCTCCTCCCAGGCCCACAGCTCCACCCACCCCCACTGCTGGCTCCTCCCAGGCCCAGGGCTCCACCCACTCCCACTGCTGGCTCCTCCCAGGCCAGGGCTCCACCCACCCCCACTGCTGGCTCCTCCCAGGCCCACAGCTCCACCCACCCCCACTGCTGGCTCCTCCCAGGCCAGGGCTCCACCCACTCCCACTGCTGGCTCCTCCCAGGCTCACAGCTCCACCCACTCCCACTGCTGGCTCCTCCCAGGCCCACAGCTCCACCCACCCCCACTGCTGGCTCCTCCCAGGCCAGGGCTCCACCCACCCCCACTGCTGGCTCCTCCCAGGCCCACAGCTCCACCCACCCCCACTGCTGGCTCCTCCCAGGCTCACAGCTCCACCCACTCCCACTGCTGGCTCCTCCCAGGCCAGGGCTCCACCCACTCCCACTGCTGGCTCCTCCCAGGCCCACAGCTCCACCCACCCCCACTGCTGCTCCTCCCAGGCCAGGGCTCCACCCACCCCCACTGCTGGCTCCTCCCAGGCCCAGGGCTCCACCCACTCCCACTGCTGGCTCCTCCCAGGCCCACAGCTCCACCCACCCCCACTGCTGGCTCCTCCCAGGCCAGGGCTCCACCCACTCCCACTGCTGGCTCCTCCCAGGCCCACAGCTCCACCCACCCCCACTGCTGGCTCCTCCCAGGCCCAGGGCTCCACCCACTCCCACTGCTGGCTCCTCCCAGGCTCACAGCTCCACCCACTCCCACTGCTGGCTGGTCCTAAGTCCACAGCTCCACCCATTCCCACTGCTGGCTCCTCCCAGGCCAATGGCTCCACCCACTCCCACTGCGGGCTCCTCCCAGGTCCAGGGCTCCACTCATTCCTGCTACTCCAGTTAGCACTCTGTGGCTCCCCCACCCCTGCTGCCCCAACTCTGGGGTCAAGGTTGGCCCTGCCTCCCCTCCTGAGGCCCACCCCTGCCTGCGCTGTGGCCTGTGCTCAGCTCCCACTCCAGGAGCATCACCATCAACCTTGGTGGTAGGGCCCAGTGCTCCTGCCCCACCTTCCAAGGGCCCCTCACCCCACTGCCCGCCTTCCTGATGTGTCCCTGGCCAGTGCTATGACCCAGGCTCACCTGTGCCTTCCAGGGGACCTGGAGGATGGTTCCCCTGCAGCCCAGGGCTGCCCATCTGACCATGGGCTGAGGGCTCACCTGAGAGGAAGGGATGGGCCAGGAGCATCCTGAACATGGGGAGGAGTGCTAGGGAGGTGGGTGAGAGTGGTGGGAGGGGGTGTAGGTCATAGCACGGTTCTGTGTGGAAGGGAAGATGGGTGCCTCCCTGGGCAGGGCAGCAGGTCCAGGCTAGTGCTGAAAGCTCAGGCGAGCAGTACCATGGGTCCCTGAGCCCTAAAGGGGGCTATCTTGTGGCCAGAGCAGAGGGACCTCAGAGCTCCTGGGAAAGATGGGACCTGTGGCTCCCCCCGTTCCCTGAGACACCATCAGGTTCAAGGGCAGAATTCAGCCAACTCCTCACAAAGGGAAGACCCCCAGAGGCACAAACCCCCAGAACCAGGGACCAGCCCTGACTTTACCTCAGGGCTGGGAACCTAGTACCTCGGCCCTCAGTGTGGTGTCCCCCACGCCCCTGTTCTCCAGGAAGCAGGGCTTTGCTGAGCGTGTTGGGTGACCCTGGGGGGCCATGCCCTCCTGGCTTCACGGCCTCCACCAAGATGGGCATCGGGGGCCTGGTGCTTCCGTGGAAGGAGGACTGCAGTCTCAGCACATGTGCTGGGGAGGGGGGGCAGACCATGAGGGGGAGCTGGGGAGGAGGGGTGGGGCAGGCCATGAGTAGGGGGTGAGGACGGGTGGTAGGGCTCACTCACCCTGGATGGCCGACTCACAGGCCTGGCTCACCAGCTGGAAGATGGTGGCCAGGGACTGAGGCTCACCCTGGAAGGAAGACATGGCTTTGGGACCCCAACTAGTGCCGCCCAGGAAGGCCCAATAGCAGGAGCTGAGCTGAAGACCCCAGGCTTTCAGCCTCACCCACCTTCTCTCCTTGCTCCCCTTTGGGCCCGGGCAACCCCTGCAGCAGGAGGCACAGAGGGAACAGGCAGTCAGGAGAGGAAAGCAGCTTGGTGCCACACGTGCAGACAGTGCCTGGGCACTGTGGCCCCGAGCTGAATCCCCAGACCCTGGGAGCAGCTACACAGGGAAGGCAACTGGGCTTTTTGTCCTGCAGCGGGACGGTCCTCAAGTGGGCTGGAACTGTGCTGCAAAGGACCTGCCCTGGCTGTGGCCTTAGTGCTGGGGATGGGGCCCTAACAACCGGAAGCTGCTGGAGCAGGCCTGAGCTGGAGCTCCTGCCCACCACCCTCTTCCCCCAGCTCACCAGGCCCTGGAGCCCTCCCAGGGGGCCTGTGGGGCTGCCTCAGCCTCCAGATAAGGTGGGCCTCAGCAGCTCCCCAGGGGTGAGGGCCCCCTGAGAGAGGGCTGCTGCTCTGTTCTCTTCTCCCCGAGTGTGGCCCCAAGGCCAGGGAAGGGCAGAACCAGCCCAGCTCCACTGGCTCCACACAGGCTCCAAGTGAGGAGCAGGCCAGCCTCCCACAGGAAGTCCTGAGCTGGGACACCTGGACAGGCTGTGCTTGAGCCCCCTCAGCTGACTGGCGGGTGGTGGGAACTTACTGTAGGCCCCACGGCTCCTGGAGGCCCTCGTTGCCCGGTGGTGCCCCTGGCCCCTACCAAGCCCTGGAAGCCCTGCAGAGATGCAGAAGACAGGGTTTGGCAGGCACCCCCAGTGAATCTGCCCACCTCTGTCCTGGCTCCCAAACAATGGTGCCCCCAGCCCCACTGCCTGGTAGAGGCCATAGCCCTTAGCTCCACCCCCCTGCCCTCAAGTTTCCACACTTCCCCTAACTGGCCCAGTTCTGCCCCCAACCTGGCACTCAGGAAAACCTCACCTCATGCCCAGGCAGACCCCCGTGCCCCTCACCCAGCTGTCTATCAGTTCCCTGATGCACTCCAGAAACTGGGGGACAACCACTCCACAGAGGGGGTCCTGGTGGGAGAGCCCAGCAGTGTTTCAGCAGCTAGCCGAGACTGCCCCTCAGGGGTCTCCCAGGCCCTGAGTTCCCTGGGAGGTCCGACCCAGGAGAGAAGTCCTTTCCAGGCGAGGGAGCCCCAGGTTGCCTTTGCTGATCTGGCTGCTGGAGAAGTCTGCCCAGAGGACAGGGGGCCTGGGGCCGGTCCCTACAGCCAGTCTAGCCTACCCATCCCTAGCAGGCCCAACCAGGAGCCCTGGCGACCCCTGTCCTGTGGTGTTGGGTCTGCATCTCTGCCACAGGTAAGGAAGGCCCCTGTGGTGGCTGCTCCAGTGCAGGAGTTGGCCTGGTCAGGAGCCAGAAGTGTTCAATCCCTTCTTCCCAAACTGGCCCTGCCCAGCTCCCAGGACCTCAGCATTCTGGGTGAGGGCTTGTGGAGGAGGTGACGCCTACCCTGGGGCCAGGGGGGCCAGGCTGGCCAGCAGGTCCCTCTAGTCCTCTCATTCCCTGAAGGGCAAAGGCAGGGTGAGCTGGGGTGTGGCTTGTGCCCACACCTCCTCCCATGGGAACAGCCCCACAGCAGCAGCAGCAGCCTGCACACCAGGTGAGCCTCACCAAGGCAGCGGGACTCGCACCTGCCCCAGAAAAAGCGCAAGCTGCTGCCCCCACCTGACCCTGGTATGGGCTAGGGCCCCTCCCTCCCGTCCCCGCACCCCAGCCTCCATCTCCAAGACCTTCCCAGGCTCTCTTCTCTCCCAGTGCACACACCTTCTGGCCCAGAACAAGTACCTTTGGTCCCTGGAGGCCAACTCTCCCAGGGGTGCCTTGCTGGCCAGGGTAGCCCTGGAAGGGAACAGAGGTGGCCGGCCAAGCAGGGGCAAAGGTTATACCCAGAGGAGGAGGTCAGCCCAAGGCCCTGCCCAGCCACAGCCCAGCCCATACTACCTGTAAGCCTGGGAGTCCCTGGTCTCCCTTCTCTCCTTTTGACCCTGGTGGACCCTGGAGGGGAAGGTGAACTGGGTAGCAGAGAGGAAGGGTGGAGGGGAGGTGGGTAGGGGTGGGATACACCTACCACAGGTCCCTGGACTGTGCGGCCCTGGGTCCCTGGTGACCCCTGCTGACCTCCAGGGCCCTCAGGTCCTGTCTGTCCGGGTGGCCCTGGCTCTCCCTGGAAACACAGGCAGGGGGCTTGGGCTGAGAAGGCATGCTCCCTGACCAGCCTAGACCCAGGCCACACAGGCCCCTCCTAGAGCGTCAGAAGCACCCTGATGCCCTCATGCTCCCCTGGGTGGGTCCCCATACAGCCCTGACTACAAGTGCAAACCGCGGAGGTCGCTTCTCCAGGACCGCAGACACACAGAGGGGAGCCAAGCCAGTTCTGTGCACCCGCTCCCTGGCCGCTGGAGCCTGAAGCCAATCACAACAGCCCACCACATCACCAGGGCGAAGCCAGAGAGTGCAACAGCCAACTGCAAAGGAGAGGTGGGAGACCGGCCCAGGCTCTGAACCCCTCAGGGGCCCTCTGGTCCCGGAGTCCCATCTTGTACAAGCGGCCCCAATGGGCAGGGGCACCCTTTCAGATTACTTTTTGAATTAGCATATGAATGTTCCACATTCTACTAAGCAGCCTGCATGGTCTTGTCATGAGTATCAATGCACAAAAGTGAACACAGGGTCAGAGAGAGAACATAAGCTGGTGGTGAGGACCCAGAGCCCAGCTGGCTTCATCTAGCGACATCACAAAACAAACAGCACACATCTCCCGGAGAAAAGTATCTGACAGTGCCCATGACTACTGCGCAAGCACCACATAGCATCTCATGTCCACTCTTGATTTTCAAATCTCACAATAAATTTGAGTAAATGGACTTTACTATCACATGAAAAAATACATGAGGGCTTTCACATGCACCCTGCACTGGACTATGCAGCCCTGGGTCCCCCAGCACCAGGAGGAAGCTGAGACACCTGCACACCACTGGGTGGGCTTCTGCAGCGCTCACCAATACCACTAGGCAAGAACAGAAGTGAGAGTCAAGAAAAAACACCTGGAAACCAAGATTCACACAGACAATCCATTGAGGAAGCTGGATAGGAAAATGTTGCTCAGAGATGACGGCCCTGCAGAAACCACCAGGCAGACACTGCGAGAGGGAAGGGCCTGGTGACAGCTGTGATGAAAAGATGCAAGATTTGGGGTGAGCTAGAGCCCAGGCCAGATAATCCACTTCTCGAAAGTCTCGTGGAGAGTCATAAAAGAAACCTGGACAACAGAAGGATGCCAAGTTCCTGGGCAAGAGTCAAATGACAAAAATGCTACTTGTTCCAGGCACGATGGTGCACACCTATAATCCCAGCAGCTCGGGAGGCTGAGGCAGGAAGATCACGAGTTCAAAGCCAGCCTCAACAATTTAGGAGGCCCTAAGCAACTTAGAGAGACTCTGTCTTAAAATAAAATATAAAAAGGGCTAGGGTGTGGCTCAGTGGTAAAAGTGGGCTCAATCCCTAGTATCAAAAAAAAAAGGAGAAAAAAAAGTAACATCTGTGTGAAAACACTTGTCACAAACAAGGCCAAAGGACACACTGCAAATGACAAACACAGTTGTGACTCCTTCGCAGAGTGAGGCTGGTGCACAGTATGTGAAGCACCCATGAAGAAACAAGCCAGTGGCACCCTGGAGCCAGGGCAGGCTTCCCACAGGAAAGGCTGCCTGCTGCAGACATGAGGGACAGGGACGCAAGGTGGCAGCTGCTGTGTCAGCCAGGCACCCAGGGTGCATCCCTGCTCTACAGAGGCTGCTCCGCTTCGCCTGGCCTCCAGGGGGCAGCGTGGCTTTCTATACCCAAGCTCTGTGCTCTTGCCCTTGGCCCTGGCAACTCCAGCACCAGGCCTGCGTGGTTGGTGGTACACAGGGTGAGGTGTGGGCCGTGGAGGTTCACGACCTCCCCCTTCTGGTGCAAGCTGGCTACCATCTGCGGCACATGCTCATTGTGAGGACCGGGCCAGCCTGCCAGGACACTCAGCCAAGGCAGGTGCAGGGTGGGACGCAGGGTGTGGGGCTGGGGGAGGCAGCCTCTCAGCCCCTGTGCACTGAACATACTGGACATCTCAGAGCCCAGCTGGGAGCGCCTCCCAGGACACACGGGTGTGGTGCTGTCACTGGGGCACCATCTTCGGCCTCCTCTGCAGAGCCAGACCCTGCCAGACACCCAAAGAGCCTGCGACAGCACCAGTGTGTGGGGCCAAACAAGTCTATACTTGTGGCACCTACACCCCCTTGGTCCAGAGGCCTTTGGCAAGTGTCTGTGGAAGGAAATAGAAGGCGGCCTTCAGAGCCAGACAGGCCTGGGCCCACCGACTGGGCAGGGGCCTCACCTCCCAAGTCTGCTTCCTCGTCTGTGCCATGAGCTGACCCTACCCGTGGGGACAGTGAAGAGGGAATGCTCACTAAGTAGCAAGATCAGCTCCAGGTGGCCCATAGGTGACAGGAGAGGCCAGGCCAACCCCCTAATTGGGGACCGGGCCTGTCTGCAGCTCAGGAAACCCTCTCTCTACAGGAGAGGGTGACATGAACTGCTGCTGAGTTAAGATCCAGACAGCCCCTGGGCCTCACAGACTTACCCTGGGCCCGGGGAGGCCCTGTCCTCCTGGGGTGCCATTCCTCCCAGGGAGGCCCTGCAACAGCACAAGTAGGGCTGAGTCCGCAGTCCTACCCCAACCCCGAGCCCCACCCAGCCCTGCACCCCTGTCCACATCATTGGGCATAGGCTGGATCAGGAGTCTCTGGATCCACCCCTAGCCCCGTATGCAACTAGATCCGCCCAAGCCCGTCCTGAAGAAGTGCTCCTGACAGAGGTCCAGAGCCTCTCATGCCATGCCCCACAGGAGCGCCTGCCTCCTGAGGGGAGCTGAACACCAACCCTGGGGCAGCAGCCAGAACAGAGCCACCTGGAGGCTGACCCTCACAGCTAGCCACGTCATACCCCACCAGCCACCACCAGCAGGTCCCCGTAGACAGGGGACATTCAGGAAATGCCTGAAGAGGGGTTTGTGCCTGACATGGCAGGAGGATCAGGGCTTGGGGAGGGAGGCTCAGCCAGTGGGAGAAAGGGCTTGGCCATGGCTGGGCTCATGTCCTGGAGTGACACAGCAGAGGCGACAGATGAAGGGCGTCCCTCTGGGGCAAGCCTGAGTCCTGCTGGTTAATGGTGCCACACCCCAGGGCTATGCCTGGCCTGGAGTTTCAGTCACCCCCAGGGTAGAGGCTACTGGACTCACTGGAGGGCCTTGAGGCCCTGGGGGCCCAGGAGTCTCTGAAGAGCAGGTGCAGGCAGAAGGGAAGGCAGGGCATGTCGCTCCGTCCCTCTGGAAGAAAGGAGACTGCTTATTCATGGACCCTCTCCTGGCTCTCATCAGACCCTGGGGCTGAGCACAGAAAAGACGCCTGACTCCAGGGAAACACTCTGTGTGGGGCGTGGCGGGGACAGAAATGCAACAAGGTGGGTCTGGACTCAGGCCACGGAGTCCCTCTAAGAGCAGCTGGGTCCTGGGTGCCTCCTCCCAGGTGCCCATACAGACCCCAGGCAGGTGGGTAGCTTCCTCCCACTCCCCTCCGAGGCCCCCAGAATAGACAAGGCCAGTACCGGGCACTGAGGGGACCAGCAAAGGCCCTGCATGTGGCTTTGGGTGTAGGGTCCCTGCAGGCCTGGGAGACCTCCACCTTGCTAGATGAGGACTCCTGGCCCGCCTGCACCTTGCTGGGCCTACCGAGAAGGGGAGCAGGCTCCTACAGAACCACTGCAGTAGGGGCTTCCTGGCCTGCCCCCAGCATCTGTCCTACCCAACCACCCTGGTCCCCAAAGGCCACCTCCTCCAGGAAGCTTTCCCTGATCTCCCACAGCACAGGCTTAGGCCTGTCTACCTGAGCCTCTGTGACGTGTGGGGTGGACACACTCAAGGCTGGGATGGAACCTAAAGCCTCATGGCCACCTACCAATGCAGGAAGCTCACAGCACCTGTCCTCATCTGCCCAGGTGTCACTACACACAATCTGCAGCATCTGAAGCTGGAACTATGGAGCAGGGGCATCAGCCAGATGCAGGTCCCTGGAGATAGCCCTCACCAGACCAGCAGGACAAAGACCAGGCTCACCGTAGCTGAGCTGCTCCGGGGACCCCTGGCCTTGGCCAGCCTCCCCAGCATGACAAAGCCAGAGGTGGGTGAGCTAGCCTCTCCAATGGGCCTCTCAGCCACCTTCTGGCAGTCCACATACAGTCTGACCTTGGAGTGTCCCACGGCCACATGCACCTGTAGATGTTGCAGGGTCAGCACCTGCCTAGCTGCCAGGCCAAGGTGTCAGGATAGGTGGAACAAGAGTCGCCCACCTGGGACCTGGGCAGGGTCCTGATGGTACCCACATCCCATGTGACTTCCAGGGCAATTCCCCAAGCAGGTGCCTCCCAAAGAGAAGGGCTAGAGTGCGCTTTGACCCAAATTAAAATAGGGCCACTGAAACAAAGGGACGTCAGGGTCAGAGGCCCCAGGTGGGTTACCGCCTGACTTTCAGGGACTTGTGCTGGTGCTCCAGGGCAGGCAGCTGCACATGGGGACAGCTGGCAAGTGGGACGGGGCCCATAGAGCTGAGTAGAGTTCCCAGGACCTTGTGGTAGCTCCCGAAGAAGACCTTCTTCACCTCCTGCAGGTCGAAAGTGGCCACCTGCAAGGCAGCTCTGGGGTCATGGTTGAAGTAGGTCAGCGACTTTCTGCCAGCTGCCAGGGTGAGGTGAGCAGCAGGTAAGCATCTGTCCTACCCAACCACCCTGGTCCCAAATGATGGGAAAGGACAGACTGTGACAGCTGCAGGACCCAAGGCCATGCCCAGGACCCTGGCAGGTCTCCCCCGTGAAGGGCAGGGGGGCAGCTCTGAGGAAACTCAGGACACCTGGCTCTTGCTTAGGGTGGGCACTAAAGAGAGGGTCAAGCCAGGGCTCCCATTCCTTCCAACCGCCGAGGGTGACCCGGGGCCCCAGTCACCATCCAGAAGAACCCCGAGGATGGGCTGGAAGTCCTCAGCCGTCATCTGCCACAGCGCAAAGGCTTCACGGGGCGTCTCAGGGAGCAGGCGCACAAGGAAGACAATGGTGTGCTCAGGCGGCAGGGCCACTGGGTGGATGTCGCTGGGGGCATGGGAGGAGGCGTGAGCAGAATGGAGGGTGGCTGGGCTTGGACCAGGCCTCCCAGGCACAGGCCCCCTGCAGCCCCAGCCTCACCCTGGCGCTGCTCTGCTGACCATGGTGGAGCCTGCACACACAGCCTTCCCAGCTGTGGACGGAGAGTGGCAGCCGTCTGTACCCCAGAACACAGACTGGGGGTACATACGGCCATGGTCTAGAGGCCAGGCTGGGGTCTCCCCTGCCTCAGTGTCCCCGGGAGTAACATGGGGTATGTAAAGGACAGAATTCCCTCCAAGAAGCTTCAAGGCACCTGGCCTGACACAGCCCTCTACCTCCCCTGAGGCCTGGCCAGTGAAGGTCACCTAGAAGGGGCTCACCCAGGCCCTGTGCTTCAGGGTCCCTGTGTGGCAGAAGACCCACCAGGAGAATCCCAGGTTACTCCTGAGGGCCGGGAGCCCCCGGGCACACAGGCAGTGCTGCCCTCAGGAGTTGGCCCACTGACCACAGCTGTCCTAGTGCTCAGACTGGGGGCTCCTGGCCAGGACCTGTGCAGACCCAGGTGCACTGAGGGGCAGGGGAGGGGTCTCTGGTCACACAGTAGAAGTGCTCCCCAGAGCCTGCAGCCTCCTTCCTGGCCTTCAGGTGCTCTTGGGATAAAAACCAGGGGCTGGGAAGACCCAGCCCACCACTTCCTGCAAGGCTTTAAGCACCCTGACCCCAAGGCCGTGGCACTGCTGCTCCTTCCTCCTGAGCCCTCCCCCACTCTCTGCCCGTGGCTCTTGTCTGCTGCCTCCTTGGGGACCTTCCTGACCGCACCATGGGAAGGACCCCACCAGCTGGGCAGCCTGAGACCCCTCAGTGCAGCTGCCATGGTGCAGATGCATCTGTGCTGGGTAAGCCCACCTGGGAAACCTCTGTCCCCTTCTGGAGCTGAAAAAGGAGAGCAGGCAGCACTGAAGCACCGTGTGCCCTGCAGGCTGGTGGCCGGCACCTGAGACGGTGACTGAGGAATGGTGGCTGGGATGCCGAACACCTTGGTGCAAGGTGGGGCCAGAGGCAGGGTGGAGACCAGGGCTCCAGGCAGTGGGAGCATCCCACCCGCCCACCCAGCAGAACAGCGGTGAAAGCCCAGACGGGAGGAATGGGGCCACCGCTTCTGCAGCAGCACTTCCACACCACCCTACGAAGAAAATGGGGGCAAAAGGGGGCAGGTGTCAGCCACCATGCTCGAGAGAAGACATACAGATGGCCAGCAGGCAGAGGAACAAGTGCCTGGCATCGTCTGAGAAGTGCAGGTCAAAGCCAGCCCTGAGGCAAAACAGCTGTTACCCAGACAGCGAGGTCAGTGCTGCGGGGGAGGGGCTGCACAGGGTGGGACGGTGCTGAGCACAGCCACAGGGCAGCAGGGGGAGCTGCTGTCCCCACAGGTCCAGAGCAGGTGAAGTCAGGGTACAGAGGATCCTGCCCTCCATGGTCACTGTAGCACCACCCACAACAGGGGAGCCACCCAAGTGTCCACCTGCTGAGGACGGAGAAGGACACATGGGATTAGACCCAGAGAAAGGCTGATGGCCGCAGGGAAGAAGGGGCCTGCCATTCGTTCTCAGCAACCTGGGGAAGTGAGGTGGTCTCTCTCCTGCGGCAGCTAGAGCAGTGGCTCTAGAGGCAGAAGGGCGAGTGCTGGCTACCACACCCACGCCGCAGGAGAGCCACACGATCACGGGAGAAGCGAGGTTTGTCTCCTCCGCAAGGCGGTGAGAGCGTTGGAATGCGTGAGGGGGCAGGAGTGCTTACCGGACCCAAAGACCTCACGACTGTACACGTGCCCCGATAACAGGCACCATGTTTATGTGTCCATGCATCCATTTAAAAGCATATTTAAATTTAAAATAAAATGTGGTTATTTAAAAAAACAGTGGGTGCAGTGGCATGTGCCTACAATCTTGGGAAGCTGATGGCAGCCTAGTGAGACTCTGTCCCAAATAAAAACAAAAAGGGGCTGGGGATGTGGCTCAGTGGTAGAGCACCCCTGGGTTCCACTCCTAGAATCACAAAAATAAAAATAAAAGGATAAAAGAACAGACCACCCCTGAAGGAGACGCCTCTAGCGCGAGCACAGCAACAGGAGGCTGCGCTGCCCGTGGTGGACAGCTGTGCCACGAGGCCCAGGGACCTGGCAGCTCCAGACAGTGCTACCCTGATGCAGCCTCTCTACCCTCTTCCTTGGGCCCCCAGGCTGGCTGCACCACCTGTGTGGCCCAGAAAGCAGGGACCTGGAGAAGCCTCCCGGCCCTTCTGGCCACCTGCTCAGGGCCACGGGCCCCAGTGCCCCTGCATGCCTCAGTTAGACCCTACTGGTAATTTCTGGCACATGGCCCTGTCAGTCTTTTGGGGATCTGGGAAGTCAGCGCCTGCTCTTGCTGTTACCGTGCCACGTCCACTGCAGTGCAGGTCTGTGACTCAAGGTGTTGGGGTAAAGGGGGACCACACGCCCTCTACAGCTGCTAACTTGGCAGGCAAAGGCAATCAGCATCGTGGACCATGTTCAGGATGCAGCTAGGGGACCAGTCCCCAGGCCATGTGGGGAAAGACACATGCATGGCTGCAGATCATGCTGAGGGGCAGGCCCCATTCCACGCGAGATCTGCTGACTGTGAGATGGGAATTTCTAGCACACAGGTGAAACCAGTCGGCAGTGTGATGAAGAGATGCCAGGGCCAATAGGCTCTGGGAGCCAGGGATGTGGTCAGTCTCCGTCTTGTGCCCACCTCTGCCCACCTGACTTCCCACAGCCCCACTTGCAGTTCCAGCCCTAATGGCCTCTCATACCTAGTCCGCCGTGTCAGCTGGGCATCCTTGAAGAGTGTGAAGGTCGGGGTCAGGCCCAAGGCTGAGGGTTCCATGGCCACACCTCGAATAGAGGCGTGCTCCTTCTCCACCAGGCCGAAGGCTGCCATCAAGTCAAATCCTGGTGGACAGGGAAGGATGACAGGCTGGAGCAGAGGTCCAGACTGGAAGGTGAGGCAGGAGAAGGGGCTGTGCTGAGAAGGGGTGGCCTGGCTGCGGGAGCTGGAGAGCCAGGGTCTGGGGCAGCCTCTGGGTCAGCACCACCTTGGCCCCTTGGGAGAATGCAGCCCCTTGCTCTCCATGCCCACCCCTACCCCAGACCATGACTCCTCTTTCTCTGGCTAACTGTTTCAGAGTGGGAGGCCCAGAGATGGAAGAGGTGGGACCACCGGCACACAGCCGCACCATGACCCTAACTCCCATCTCCCCCAACAAGCAGAGCCCTAGCACCCGCACCACCCCACCCAGCCTCCAAGTTTGTTTTCCTCTCCAAGAAGGGCCTTGCTGAGTTCCCCTGTCCAGCACCACAGCCATACATGGTCCCTTCTGTTGCACATGGCCTGAGGACCCTCCAGGCCCCTGATCCCTGAGTCAGCAGAGTCATGGGAACCTGGGCAGGTCCTCAATGCAGCTGGTCCTTCTTGGGCACGAAGTATGGGGTGAATCTCACCTATGCTGGGCGCTGATCAGTGCCTGGCTGACTAGCAGCCCCAAGCAGGAGGCCAGCAGAGGCTCCAGCCCTTTCCAGGTTGCAGTCTCTCCTGCCTGTCATCCACTGGCCCTGCAGGCCCAACAGTAGGCCCAGGGCAGCCACAGCCTGCCCCCCAGGTGGACGCACAGCCTTCACATGGCTTAGCACATCTGCCTGCCACCGTCTCCCTGCTGGCCACGTTCCTGAAGCCAAGCATCTACTCTCTGAGGAGGACCTCAGCCCTCGTGAAACATGAATGAGGACCTCTCAGGCTTGGCACCTGGAAACCCAGCTTCCATGCAGCATCAAGCTCCACAGAGGCCAGAAAAGCCTAGACTCAGCTTTGCTTCTGCCCTGCACAAGCTGACACTGACCTGGGCCAGCCTCTGCTCCCTTGTGAAGCAGGAATGGAACTGCCTTGCCAACCTCAGGGGGCCATCCGAGAAGGTGCAGTCTGCACTCGAAATCCTATGGTGGGTCTCCAGTGGGTCTCCCTCAATCCCCACTCCTCAGGAAGAGCCTGAGAGAAGCAGGGTAGAGTGCACTGGCCACAGGTGTGCAGGACCTACCTGGGAGGGAGCTGTCCGGGTGGAGGGTGGGGCAGGCTGCTGCAAGGAGACAGAGGGTCATGAGCCACTTCAGCCTGACCAAGTCACCAGGGAGCAGCTGCTGCATGGTGACACCCTGATCTCTCTTGTGGACACAGGTGGTCTGTGCTGTATCTCCACCTGCCTGTCCCCTTACTGCACTGAAGGCCTGTGGTACCCGTCCCTCTAGGAAAGGGACAGGGTAGTCCTGCCACCTCTGGATCTCACTGAGCAAGCAAGCGCTCCACTCTCCCTGCAGGGCCCAGGGCCAAAGCTAAGGGCTTCTGTGGGTGCAGCACCCTGAGAGGGTGCTGGCTCTAGCTGCAGGCCCAGGAGATGTTGGGTGTGAGGCAATCAGACTCAGGAACACAGGTCACTCTGTGGCTAGTTCCAGGGCAGGTGTGGGTGAAGGAAGCATGTCCACTAAGTAATGAGGATTCTGCCCCTTGGGCATTCAAGCCACAACTAGATGACCCTGCAGGGATGCCAGGGGGGATTTGAGGTGAGGGACTGCATGGCCATTGAGGGCCATCTGCTCCAAGCAGCTGTAGCTGACCAAGAAAACCAGTGTAAAATAACAGCAAGAAAGGACTCTTCTTGGCTAGGTCCTGGCCATGCTGGTGGGGGGTTCCAGGCCTGGTGGAGACATGTCCATGTCCTAAATGCTTCAAGGCAAGGTCAGCCCTGACTCCTGGGCTGCTCCTTCATGTAACTGGCCTCCTTCATGTTTGTGCTCAGCATCCCGCTCACTCTGCCCCTTCACATCCCAGACACCCCAGAACCAGCCAGTCCTGGCGGCACAAGCAGGTGAGGCCAGAGTGGGAGCACTGACTGCAAGACCTGCAGAGTTCTGTTCTGATTGTTGTGCTCTAACCTGAATTAGGTCATCACTTTAGAATGAGATGGCTTCTCAAGGTCACCTCCATCTCCCTTCTGGGGTCTGGCTAGATCTGGGTCTGTCTGGGTCTGGGGTCTTGGTGCCCACTTACCTGTCCAGCCCATGGCAGACACTGCCACACTCTCCCCTGCTCTGTAGACAGCTGAGACCAGGACCTTGTACTTGGTGGCAGCTAGCAAGTCAGAGAGCACCGTGTGGCTCCTGGACCCTGGCACAGAGATCTGAGGGGCAGGAGTCACCTAAGTGGGCTCCTCCTGGAGGAGCTCACTATGAGGCTTTTTTTCTGTCTGAGGCCACCCTCAGCACACAGGGTGGGCCACATTTCACCCTCTGACCTCCCCCACCCTAGAAGGTCCCTCATTGGGTGGCTGCTGCTCTCTGCAGACTTACTGATTGCTCAGGTCCGGAGCCTGTGGCAGGCGTGTAGGTGAGCCGGTAATGGAGAACATGGCCACTTGGGGGTGTCCAGCTGACCTGAAGGCTGTTGGGAGTCTCCGAGGACAGAGCCAGGCTGGAGGGGGGACTTCTGCTTGCTGCAGCTAGCAACAGCAGAGGCAGTGTGGGGCTCAGGGCCCTCCACAAGGGGTCACTCTGCAGGCAGGGGACCTAACCTGCGCTGAACTGGGCACTCTGCTTCCCAACCTGCACCACGCCCCCATCGTCCCCATCGCTGCACCATGTCCCCAGTGCCGCACCACGCCCCCAGTGCCGCACCACGCCCCCAGTGCCGCACCACGCCCCCAGTGCCGCACCACGCCCCCAGTGCCGCACCACGCCCCCAGTGCCGCACCACGCCCCCAGTGCCGCACCACGCCCCCAGTGCCGCACCACGCCCCCAGTGCCGCACCACGCCCCCAGTGCCGCACCACGCCCCCAGTGCCGCACCACGCCCCCAGTGCCGCCCTAGGCTTCCCAGTGCAGCACTCAGACATCAGCCCCCACAGCAGGTCCTGCTGTCCCAGCACAGAGCTATCACCCATGCCTGGTGATTTGGACCCTGGGTCAACTCTGGAAAACCTGTCCTCCACAGGAGCTCACTGAAGCCCCACAACTGCCAGCAGTCAGGCCCAGGGGTCAGGGACTTGTGGACTCTGCCTGCCCGTGGTTTGGGGTCTGAAGTCTCAGGGGAGTCTGGGTTCTCCTTTGGGTTGGTCCTGCCCCAATCTAGAAAAATGGAGAGAGGACTACGTACAGGGGGAGTAGCGGAGGGACACAGGGTCACTGCGGGCCCCGTCCCGGTAGTAGGCCAGGATGGTGATCTCGTACTCTGTGTGCTTCCCCAGGTCAGGCAGGACAGCTGTGCTCAGGGTTCCTGGGACAGAGACCTGGAGAGATGAGAGTCTAGGTGTTCACCGGCTCATGGGGAACCTCACCCTGGGGGCCTGGATCCCAGGCCCCGGGCAGAGAGGTGTCCCCAGGATGCAGAACTCAGGTGGGCACACGGGGCCCAAGACCCGGCTGGGCCTCAGCACCTGGGGTGGGAGGGTCTCCTCTGAACAGCCAGCCTGCCCTCCCTACCGCACCTCATGGGCCTGCCCCTCTCCCAGGGGTGTCCACTTGATCTGGTAGACCAGTACGCCCGATGAGGCTGCCGCGGCCCACACCAGCCTGACTGCATCCCCTGGCAGCTCTGTCACCGACAGCTGGCTTGGGCTGGGGGCTTTCCCTGGAAGGTGAGGCAGCAGCTGGGCTTAGCGTGCTGGCCAGGAGCCAAGAGGGACACACAGAGGGGTATCCCTGAGTCCCAGGCCACTGTACCCTCCCCTCACACCTCTCCAGCCACTTGCCCCACCTGGCTCAGCTCTGGCCCAGAAGAGATGCTCAGTGGACGTGTGTTGATTTAAACGGTCCAGTAGAGCAGGATCAGCCCATCCATCTCTCGGCCCCAGACCTGACCTCCTGATACTCACTTGTGGTCACACGGCCAGTCAGCGTGGAGGAGCCTCCCCCAAGGTAGAGGCAGGTGATACGAACAGTGTAGGTGGTGGAGGAGAAGAGGGGTCCCAGAGCAGCCCATGTAGCATTCCCAGGAGCCTCTGTCTGTAGGGGGCATGGGCAGACCCAGTGGGCACCCAGAGCCCCTCTCAGGGCAGAGATCCAGGCCTGGGACCTGCAGCCACCACTACTCTGTGGCCCCAAAAATGCAGAAAATGGGGTGTACCAGAGACCCAGGAAGCCCCCCATAGACCCTGAAGTGGGGGCACCTACAGCTGCTCCATGGTGTCACTGCATGTACCTGTATTGATTCTCTACCTTATATCCCTCCAGATCCCACTGGAGTCCCTCAGTGGCCAAGGTGGGGCTAAAGACATGAGCCCCCAGGTCAGGTGTGGGGGACTGGGCAGTCGTGGGTGCGACACGCCAAGCAGGGAGAGGCCTGGGAGACTACATGGTGGGGCTGAGGGTTCTGGGCCCCCCCCCCCACGGTCTGCATGTGCACCCTGGTCCCTCAGCAGCTCTCACCACACTTGAGCCCCAGGCAGGTCCTCTCACCTGCCCTGAGTGACCACCATCACTGGAGACGTAGCTGACCCTGACCAGGCGCATGGGCCTCTGGGTGCCCTCCCAGGACACACGGGCTGAGTCGTGGCTCACGTCTGAGAAGCCCAGGTGCCTTGGTGGGGCCAGAGCAGCTGCAGAGCACAGCCAGGTTTCAGGGGATGGCATGCCACCCTTGCCCCGTGCCTGAGGTGAGGATGGGAGGGGACAGAGAGGTCTGGGGCTCCTATCATGGAAGCCTCTGGAACCAGAGGGGACACTCACGGGTCCTGATGTGGATGCTCCGGGCCTCACTGGCCTCTGGCCCTCGCAGGCTCTGCACCAAGATCTGGTAGTTCCTGCCTGGTTCCAGGCCGTCCAACAGCACCTCAGGCCGCCCTACCTGCACCTGGGGAAGGGAACATGCTGTCCCTGTGCCCAGCCCCGCCCCCGATGCCCCCCCACCTCTCTCCTCCCCTGCCCCCAGGCGCACCTCCTTCTCTTCCTCCTTGCCCCCTGGGGAGGCTGATAAGCATCGAACCAGGTACTGGGTGGCCCCGGCAGAGGACTGCCAGGCCAGGCGGAGCGTCCTGGGTGTTGCTGTCACCAGGGTCAGTGCCCGCGGTGGAGGCAAGGGTGCTGGGGAAAGGCGACTGTCAGGGGCACTTTGGGAACATGGCATGTGCATAAATCATGCCCACTGTCAAGGGGGCCCTCCTCTAACCACAAAATGACTTCTCTAAGTCCAATTTTAGGTGTTCCTCGTAGGCAACATCGTGGGGCCCAGGAGTCTAAGCACTTTTCCAAACTTCACTGAGGCCAAGTTTGGGGGCTCGTGGCTGTTGGGGAGCTGGACCTCCCCGAAGGTCTAAGGCCATCTGCCCCAAGGTGGGGGGGGTGCAGCCTCCAGAGTGCTTCAGGGGCCTCCCAAAGGCCACGGGGTATGTAGTGTGGTGCTGTTTCTCTGAATGACAGGACACAGAGCAGAGAGAGGGTGCAGGGCTGGGCAAGGGGCTGAGCAGGTGGAGAGGGAAGCTGTGGTGACAGCTGCCCATCTCTGGATCACTGACAGCCCCTGCACCATCCGCTTTAACTGGGTACGTTGGTGGCATGTGGCTCCTCTGTCAGTAGAACTGTTAAAGGGGCACTCCTGGCAATCCTTTGGAGGGGGCTGGAGCTGCTAATTAGTGACCTTAGCCATGTGCTGTGGCCAGGCAGGGTGGGGGCTCTGAGGACAATGTGAGCAGGGTAGCAATGGCTGAGGTGTGGCAACAGAATGAATGACTCTCCTGGTGTTCAGAAGAGGACACCAGGGTAGAGGGGCCCAGGGACTGAGACTTGTAGGGATGGTTCTGACCCAGGTTTGCCGACCGCACCTCCCTGCTGGTGCCAAGCCCCAAAGGGAGAGAAGGGGCCACATGCACCCCACCTACCTGTAGTCACCAGACCCTGCAGGCCCTTGCCAACCCTGTCCTTGTAGACAGGGAGCACAGAGACCAGGTACTCGGAGCTGGAGGTCAGGTTGCAAAGCTGCACAGATGAGGCAGGCCCTCCAATCACCAGCTGAAATAGTACAGAACTGGGTGGCATGGAGCACAGAGGGACAGGGCACAGGGCAGGAAAACTGCTGGCAGGGGTGTGGATGTCTGCCTTCCTGCAAATCAGGGTTCCCAGCCTGGACCAGAGCAGCAGCTTCTCTGAGGGAGCATGGGCAGAAGACAATCACTTAACCCATCCCCTGCCAATCAAAGCCACACCCCTGGGTCCTCAGCCACCCCCGATGGCCCTGCTCGCAGCTTCCGCTGTGGTGCACATGAGCAGGGCCAGCCTGTCTCAGCTCCCAAGCCCAGGGAGGCCATGGCCGCTCCTGCCTTGACTCCAGCTCAGCCTTATCAGATTCCTGCCTGAGCCGAGGCTCGTGAACCCCGTCAGCTGCCCTGCTCTGTGTGGCTGGGGGAGGCCAGGATCCCTCTCACCTCTTGGGGGGTGCCACCCCTGGACGACTGCCACACGATCAGATACTCAAGGGGCAGCTGGGGGGCTGGAGTCCAGGACACGTGGACGCTGGAGGAGGTGATCTGGGTCAGGACCAGGCTGCTGGGCCCCGGGAGGGGTTCCAGGGCCGGAGCATCTTCTGGAGTGACTGTGGATGGGCAGGGTGGTGGTCAGGGCCCAAGTGGCCAGCTCTGTCTGCTTCCCTGGTGGCTACTGAAGAGACAGGAGGATCACTCCCCCAGGCCCTCCACAACAGATGCCCCAAGTGGGGGCTCAGGCCCCTCAAGGCTGTGGTGCACCACGTGGGAGCCATGGCCCCCTGGCCCTCTGCCCATAGCAGCTGGCAGGGCCTGCAAGGGCCCCACCCCCTCACCTGGGGCCCTGCTCAGGCTCCTGCCTTGCACCTTCTGGCAAATGAGGCGGCTGAGCAGGCCAGCTAGGGTGGCCAGCTGGGGGAAGTCCAGCACATTGTGCACAGTGATGTCTAGGGGCTGGGATGCCAGGACCTTCAGTTCTGCCTCATCAGCATTCTTCACACCTGCTCGGGGGCAAAGGAAGCAGGTTGCCACCTGGCTGGCTCCTCGTCCAGCTTGATGGAACTACAGAGGGGCCACATGCCTAGGACCCCATGGGGCCCAGTGAGAGACAGGACCAAGGCCAGGCTAAACCTCACCCTGAGCCCATGACAGGTGGGCCCTGGAGCTGGGCAGAGGGTCAGACCATATAGGTGCTGGGTGGAGTGCATATGAGTGAGAGACTAGGGGTTCCCAGGAGGACCCCCAAGTCTACAGTTTCTTCCCCATAGGACAGGGTTGAGTATCAGGGAGTGCAGAGGCATGACCCTCCTGGTGGCAGCCAGGTCAGGAGGTGTGTGGGTCGCCAGGCACAGAGGTGCTGGCCAGGTGAAGGATGGGCTTGCAGGCTGCTCAGTGAACACGGCACAAAACCTAGTAGGATGCTGGCAGTGCCCAAGTGTGCAGGTGCTGGCTCCAGTGCACACCCCAGAGCAGGGATTTACTGCCTGGGCACCACAGCAGTGGAAGCTGAGGCCCCGAGGCCAGGCCCACCCGGTTCCACAGCCACGAGGGTGAAGCCAGGGTGCAGACTCATCTGCTCTCCAGAGCCTTCTAGCTACGAGAGAACTCTAGCCCAGGCTGCACAGGGCTCACCCACAGCGAAGACGTCAACGTCCAGGTCCTTGAGGACGCGGGCAGCGGTGTGCACATCATCCTGGGACTTGCCATCCGTCACGAGAATCACCACTTTGGCTGCCTCTGGACGGAGACCAGCTGAAGGTTTCAGGTTCTGCCCCAGCACATGGGTCAGGGCAAGGCCTTGGGAGCAGTAGGAATAAACGGCAGGTGCTGCCGGCTGTCAGTGGCTCTCGGGTGCCTCTTGGCCTTGGCTGTTCCTAGGCTCTCAGTTCATGCCCCGCCCCAGCAGTCTAACCCCACCAGGCTGAGGCACCCAGGAGCAGGAGGCTCCTCTTCTTCAGGAGGGCATTCACGGTCAGCACGGCAGCGCCCAAGTCCAGCTAGACACATGCAGGGGTGCCGCAGTGACTGTGAGGTCAGAGGGGCCACTCACTCTCAGCAAGATGTGGGAGAGAGGCCCACGTTTTTGCCAAAGACAAACAAGAGTGCTTCTGCCCTTCATGAAGGTGTTTCCCCAGCTTCTCACAAGTTTTCAGGGTGTGAGGTGGACCAACAGGGCAAGCAAGGGTTCAGGGTCCACCCAGCAGACGTGGGGCCAGGTGGTACCTGTGAACGTGTTCCCTCCCTTGTAGCGGAGGCCATGCACGGCTGCCAGCACCTCCCCACTGCTGCGGAAGGAGTTCAGGTCCCACTCGGTCTGGGGGTCTCCACTGTATTGAGTCAGGCCTGCAGGGAGGGGACTGTTGGGCTGTTTGGGGTCAGACCATGCAGGCCAGGACCCATCCTGAGGTTGCCGGCTCTGCACACAGCCTCCTGGGGTCCCCCGGGGATACAGTTTTGCAGGGCCCAGATTGGCCTGCTGGGGGCAGCCTATCCCGCAGACGAGGTTAGCAGCCCCAGTTGGAGCAGGGGGCTTGGCACAGGGAGTGGGCGGCGTGACCCGCACAGACCTCGGACTTCAGCCAGCAGGGAGCCTCTGCCTGGCTGTGGGCAAACCTGGAAGGCTAGGGCTTCCCTCAACTGGAAAGGCCTTGTGAGGGCTGACCCCGGGGCAGGCTGAAGGCTAGTACCCACCTACTTGGACTTTATCGGGCCCAATCTCAAAGGGTGAGATGACACTGGCCAGGAAGTTCTTGACGTGCTGGAAGTGGCCACGGCCAATACTCCAGGACCCGTCCACCAGGAAGACCATGTCAGTGGGTGTGGGGGGAGTGCAGCGGAACTCAGGGCCAGCTGGGGCAGGAGGGGGTGAGATGCTGGGTGAGGGCCCTGAGCTGCTCTTGGTCTGGCTGCAGACCCCAGAACCACCTTCCCTGAGGTTGGCTGGGTCTTGAGGGGACAAGGGCTTGGAGGACTGCTGAACAGAAAATCCCATGGACACGCTGGTCAGTGCTCTCAGCCCCTCTGAACCCTCCAGAAGGAGAGCTGACTGTCGCCTTAGCTCTGGGGGCTGCGTCTGCCCTCCACTAGTGTCCACGCAGCCTCCTCCCTGCAGCCGAGATGTCTGCATCTGCCCAGGCCCAGATGCCCATGGGTTGCTGAGGGGTGAGGGGGTCAGTCCACAGTCAGCTCAGGCACAGCCACCTGAGAATGAGGCAGTGCTGCTGCTGCCCAGAGGAGGCCAGCTGGGGCTTGTCCGGAGGCCCCACAGCTCCATGGAGACAAGGAACCCCTGTGTGGTTTCCCTGACAGTTGTGCAGGGACCATGCCAGGCAGGCTGGGCCCCCGAGTCAGGCAGACTCCAGGGACGAGGCCCCCAGCGTAGTTGATGTGCTCCACCCCTGGGGATCAGACCTCAGTCTGAAGCGGGAGGCCCAACCCCGCCCTTAGGGCCCTGGTGGGTGGGGTGTAGTCCGACAGGCCCCAAGTCACTGGAACACACAGTGGAGGCACAGGGCCCTGGACACAAGAACTCCCTTGAGAGGGGTGGTGCCAAGGGTGACAGAGCCCTTCCCTCAGCTCCAAGCCCAGGGGCAGGGGCAGCCCCTCCCTCTGAGGAACCCATCCACAGGTCAAGCCTGGAGGCAACCCTACCATCCGGCCCTGCACCATGCCACAGAGCACCCACTTACCTAGCTTCTCTCTCCTTCTGGCCGGGGCCACAGAGAGGCTCTGCCTCTCCAGGTCTGGGGGCTGTTGAGCAGGATCCTGCGCCATAGGGCCCCAGGACCAGTGTTGCTCAAGCTGCTGCTGACCTACACTGGGTCTTCCTGGGGGTGGAGAGTCAGCTGCCACCTTCACCTCCCAGACCAGGGGGCTCCCAAGGGATCCGCTACCTCTGCCCCCAGTGCCTGGGTTTGAGAGAAGCTAGGAGCACGACAGACAAGCTAAAGTTAAAGCTGGAGAGTGCTCTGTCAGACATAGGGAAGAACTTCCTGGCTACATGGTGAGAAACAGGAGATGCCCCAGGTTGCTCCCTTCCTCTCCAGCAGCTCACTCTCACTCCACTTTGACACACCGAGAATGGGAGGGTCTTGGCTTGGGGTGAAGGTGACTCTGGAGTCAGAGGCCTGCTCAGGATCTGGGGCTCCCCTGTGGGAAGGGGTGGGCTCCAGAGCTGCCCCTGGTGGCCTCTGGCTGCTCTTGCCCAGGGAGTTACTCTTCAGGTCTTCAACTGCAGAGAGATGAGGGGCTGTCAGGACACCACCCTTGAGGCTGAGAGCTGAGGGCCTGCACACACACTCTTCCCAGGAGAGCACACTGTGGGCTCCACAAACCACCCTCTGACCCCGGGGCTGGGCAGAGACATCAGGAGCAGGAATCAAGACCCAGAGGCACCTCATGGAGTGAGCCAGGGTACCAACCCAGGTCTCACCTCTCAGCCCAGAACCCTGGCATCCATGTCCACCCCAGACTGGGATCCAGGGCAGGACAGTGGACTTACTCACAAACTCCCTCCGTACCAGCAGGACAGGCCCAGAGCCAGTGAGCTTGAAGATCTGCAAGGTGTAGCCCTTGGAGGGGCTCAGGCCCCCCACAGTGGCCTTGGGGATCCTGGTAGTCAACATCACTTCCTGCTCTGAGTCCCCTGCAGTGGGAGTAGGAGAGCCGTTGAGACCACCAAGGTGGGTGTGCATGTGTGTGCTTATATGCATGTGCAAATGCACACCTGTGTGCACGTGGGACAAGAAGCCTCGAGGCCGCCCCCCAGTTCCTCCCTGGAGGCCAGGGGAGAGAGGAAGGTGTGGGTGTGACAGGAGGGACTTCCTCTGGTGTGAAGCCCTCTGTGGCAGTGGAGAGAACCTGAGGAAGCCGTCCTGGGACGAATGTCATATGCCCTGCTCTGAGGCCCCTCTTCTGAGGACAGCTGCAATCAAACATGGAAAACAAAGGCGGGACCCAAGAGGACCCTGTCCCCCCTCAGAGGGCAGAGCCAGAACTCATGGCCAGGGCAGGCTGGGAGATGGCATCCAGCCTGCAGAAGCGCACAGAGCCTCTGGCCCCAGTGCCAGGACGGGAGGAGGAGAAGGGGGCCACACACACCTGGGGAGGGACGCAGTGAGGACATGAGGACACCAGGCTCACTCTTGGCTGAGTGTCACGGTGGCATGAGGTGTGGGGGTATGCAGAAACAAAGGGGGCAGGTTCCCGCTGTCAGCCACTAGCCTTTATTGAGCACTTGCTGTGTTCCTGGCCCCAGCCCAAGCACTTCAGGGGGATCAAATCGTGGGGGCCTCACAACCTCACCACGCCCATCTTGCAGAGGGGGATCTAAGGCAACAGGGACTGCCACAGTTACTCAGTGCAGAAAATGACTTAAACCCAGGAATGCACACCCTTGACCTGTGATGGTCCAGTGTCCTTAACCTCATGTGACATTTGATTGCCATGGTAAGTGTCACAGGGCACTGCCTATTTTGTGGAAGTGGTTTCCTGATAAGTGGGAAGATTTAACCAGTAATGTTTCCTTTCATTCTTGTCCCCTCCACCATGTCATGGTAGCGCCAGGCCCTCCAGATGACCACACCATGTTCTTGGGCTCCCAACCTCCAGGGCCATGAGCCACATAAGCTCCCATTGCCTACATAGGCTGTCACAGCAGAAAGGGACTGGACACAAGCCCACCAGCAGCAGTGTGCAACAGCCTACAACTGGGATGCCTGAGATTTGACATAGGTACAGAGCTACGGGGTGTGGAGGGTGCATGGGAGTGCTGCTCTGAGCCTCTCACACCCCTGGAGAAAGGCCACAGCTGCAGTGGACATAATGGCTGGGGTTTCCCAGGTGGCCACCAGCAGGGTAAATTAACAGGTGACTTCTAGGCTGAGGGGACACCTGTCCACGTCCCACCCCTATTGACTAATCTTAACTTCACACACACACAGTCAGCAGCCATTGTTGGTGGCCCAGCACTACCGCCAAAGACTCTTGTCAGCAAATGTTCTCAGACTGTAATCTAGGGACCAACTTCCAGGCCACAGGAGACAGCATCACAGGGACGCCTCTGCAGAACAAGAACCCCGCATCTTGTTTCTTCTACAAATAAGTGTCAAGGAAAGAGCAAGAGGTGAACTGTGCAGATGAGAAGTTACTTGAGATGTAGGAGCCCAACAAGATGTGTGGATTCTTAGGGGTCCCAATTTAGACAAGTCAACTGTAAAGGTTAGAAAATTTAAACAAACTAAATGTTTAACAGTTCTGAAGCAGTAATACAGTGGGGTCATTTGAAGGGCAGTGGGCTGTTTTCAAGCCTGTTCTTTTACAGGACATACTGAAATTTTGAGAGACAAAATTACATGACATCTAGGATTTACTTTAAGATACCAGTGTATGGAGGGAGTTGAGGGCCGAAGTGAAGTGACAGTGGCTGCATGTTGCTAACTGGAAGCTGAGTCTCAGAATAGGGGCTTCATTGTGCTACACTTGCTTATGAGTGTGTTCAGATTTTTCCATGAAAATATCAGCTCAGAAGTCAAGAAAGGAGAGTAAAATCAACAATGAGAATAACCAAAAGGAAACAAATAGGAAGATGGTAGATTTAAACTCAAATCAATAATTTCACTAAACATTTATGGTTAAATGTTACCAATTAAGAGGCAAAAATTGTTGCACTGGATGAAGATACCGCCCTGCATAGGCCACTTGGATGAGAGGTCAAGAGTGAAAGAACTAGAAAGGGTCCTTAATGTGAACGCTACCTGCTGCAGCAGACTGACAGACAAAAGCAGGAAGAGGGTGGAACACAGCTCCATAAGGGCCCTCCACAGTGGACAGGTCCTGTCTGCCAGGAGACGTGTGGGTCCTGGTCATGTTGCACCAGACCAGGCCTCTGCATGTGAAACAAGACCTGTGGGGGACATGTCCACAGCCACAGTGGAGACGCAGAACGCTTCTCACTGACAAACCAGATAAATGGACACAGAATCAGTAATGACACAAGGAGCTTGAAACATGAAATAAATAGATGGGCTTAATGTGAGCACTGGAAAGTGTTACCCAGCAACTGCAAACTGCATGTACTTTCAAAGTCAAATGGGACATTAACCAAAATTGACCATACGGGGGCCATAGAACATGGTACCTTCCAACACATTAAAATCACATCAAGCATGTCTAACCACACACAATTAAGAAATAAATTCAGAACAAAATGTAGGTAGAAAAATCCCTCCTGTTTTAAAACCAAGAAATTTACTTGTAAGTACCTTATGGGTCAAATAAAATCGTCACAATAAAAATTAGTAGATATCTTAAATTGAATAATGACAATTTTACATATCAAAATGTAGCTGCAAGCTGGGCACGGTGGTACACTCATCCCAGCAGCTGAAGCCGGTGGATCCAAGTTCCAGGCTAGCCTCAGTAACTTAGTAAGACCTTGTTTCAAAATAAAAAATTAAAAGGGATAGGGTTGCAGCTCAGTGGTAGAACACCCCTAAATTCAATCCCTAATACTGAAAAAAAAAACCCTTAAGCAAGATATCTGCAAATCAACTCAGCAATATAGAATGAGGATGAAGAACACTGACCTAAGGGTTGTTGGGCTGGGTATCCTGTGGTCTGAGCCTGCACTGGCCCTTTAGGCATCATCGTGGTCCCAGCTCTATCACTAGAGTGGACACTTGGGCCAGGCACTCTGCCCTTATTCAGCCCACATACTTGTTGGCACGCAGAGTCCAGGCCATTCTGAAAGCCCCTAAAGGCCCCGAGGCTCATTTTGAGGAAATAGTCCTTGCTCAGTATGTGTATTCTGAGCACCTTCTGTGTGCTGTGTGCCAAGGATGCAGATGGGACAGAGACGTGTACGTGTCCTCAAGGGAGAGAGGAAAAGAACACAGAAACCATAGGGACTGCATTGGGGGTCATGGCCCACCATACAGGGGTGAGGCTCAGGAATGGAGGGGAGCTGCTGGCCTGCACGAGACAGTGACCACCATGCTGACACCCCAACACAGGGAAGGAATCAAGGAGGAGAGAGGTACAGACCCCTTACCTGCCATGGGCTTCACCTGCACCAGGTAGCCCAGGCCACTCCCCACTGACTCTCTCCACTTCATTTGCAGCCGGTCCTCAGGCAGCACAGTTAGCCTTAGGTGGCCGCTCACTGCGGAGACAGGAGGGGGAGGTCAGGACTGACACCGGTGCCCAGCCAACCTCCTCCTCCACTGCGCCCAGCTGTGAGGAGAGTGAGGAGGACCTGCCTTGAGATCTGAGGGGCACTGTCCCATCTTGGGGGCTCTGGAGGGACACGGTGTACCCTGGGCATCTGAGGCCTTGTCCCCTGGGGAGCTCACAGGGACTTGCCTGCCTGGGGGCTGAGAACCAGCCCTCCTGTGGTCCTCAGCAACAGGGCTGCACTGGCAGCTTCTGTGAGAGGAAATAAAATCCTGCCCTGGGGTGCCTCTGACCCCTGAGGTTGTGCCAAGGAGGGCAGTAACCGCTTGGTGACAGAGGTGCCAGCCCCCAGAGCATTGTGGCAGCCTGGGGTTTCCCAGTTGCCAATCAGTCTCAGGAGACGCAGCTGTGCCTGCAGACTCCCTAGAGTTGTCAAGGTCACTACCAGGTTGACTCATTCCTTGGGGGCACTCTGGGTGCCGAGTCCCCACCCAGATGTGTGTGTACATGATGGCTGCGTGTGTGCACAGTGGTGTGTGTCTGTGCATGCACACGCACGTGCAGCCTCAGCCCCATGCTAGAGAATGACTCCTGCTGGGCAAGAGGGGTGCCCATGACTGGTGGGAACAAGAGGGGCAGTGTGGGCCGGAGCTGACCTCCCAGGGAACTTCTGGGCTCTAGGGAGTGAACAGCTATTTTTGGAAACTGGGGACAGAGATGGGCCTCTTCTGGCTGCCACACTGGGAACTGGAGTGCATGGGCCAGGCAGGGGACACCCAGCAGACACAATAACCCATTCAGAACAGGAAGCAGCTGAGCTGGTCTCTAGATGGGTCCAAAGGGTCCTGGATGCCCGGGAAGCCTCCTGCTGAAAGGCAGGATGTGTGGGGATGAGGAGGGGGCTCTGAAGCACCAGCTGTGGGCAGAGCCCCACTCTTGCCCATGAAGAGCCTTTTGTTCCTCCACTTTGCCTCTGACATGTTGGGGTCTGCCCAAGCTTCCACCCTGGGAGAACCTGCCCTAGACAGGGTGACGTCCCTGCCTTCACCTGAGCACATTGTCTTGGTAGAACTGCTTTGTGACTTGGCTCAAACTGACAAACTTGGCTCCTTTCTAACTGAAATCACGGTCCCTGTCCAAGATTTATCTCTTTGGGTTATTCTGAGCAGGAGGAGCTAAGGTCAGTCCAGGTGCCTCCCCATCAGAGAGTACTGGCTGGGAAACCAGAAACCGGCAGGGCCCCAGACCAGACCTGGGTTTGAGTTGCCCCATGGCTCCATGGTGGGCAGGTGGGAAGTGGGGCCAGATGTTGAGGTTGACCCAGAACCTGCAGATGCAGACAGGGACAAGGGGCCACCAAGAATGAGAACAGCAGTTCGTAGAGCCTGGACTGCCACAGAGGGTCACTTCCACCCCGCCAGGGAAGCAAGGTCCCCACATGAACTGAGTTACAGTGGTTCTGTTGACAGAAACTCGCCTCCCAAAACCCACTGGGCCAGGACTTTCCCCAGGGAGGCACCTCCAGCACACACCTTCCCCAGGCCCATATGCTGTTCCCCAGGGGGTCAACACTGAGAAGCTGACAGCAGACAGGTGGCAAGGGCCAAGTGGAGGTGTCCCTGCCCCACCCAGAGACCTCAGAGGACAGTGCAGGAGAGGCAGGGGCCCCTTATCAAGATGTGTGCTGTCTGGAAACCATGCTGAAAGGCAGTCATGACATAGCTAAGCAAAACAGGAATGTGACAGAGAATGAACAACTACAGAGAGGAGGGGATGAAAAGAGAAACAGAAAACACAAAAGCACCCCAAGGCCAGGGGAGACTGCAGGCCATCGTGACGCTGAGGTGAGACGCTGAGTGAGTCCCCTCCGCCTGCCTGCTCTGCCGTCACTGCCTCTTAACTGAGAACACTCGCTGGAAGGAAGCCAAGAGCCCGCCACAGGGGACTTGTCCTGCAGGGGTGGGGACTGTCCCCAGGACCCCCTTACCTTGTCCCAGCCCATGTGCCAAGGTGGTACCCAGCCACAGCCAGAGGCAGATGTGGAGGTGGGCTCGGGGGCTCATGGTGCACAGCCTGTGGGAGGAGAAGCTTTGACTCTTCACCTCCACCCACCCGTCAGTCCCCACTGACCACACAGCCAGAATTTGTCCTCCGTGCCTCTGTGAACCACGCGGACAGGTCCCACAAACCCTTCTGGGGGCCCAGAGGCCAGTGACCTTTGGATGCTGTTCCCTGCTGCCACCCAAAGCTGAGGCTGCACTCGGGGCCTTCCCATCTTGCTCCTGGTGTTCACACCCACAGTGGATGCACACAGCTAGAGGACTGAGTGACAACAGGACCTTGAACCCCCCAGCTGCCCCTCACCCCAAACTTATGGTGGCTATGGACTGCTGCTTGTGGGGGTCCTCAGGCTGGGGATATTGTCTGATCACTGGACACATGGAGGGTCTCTGCCAGGCCTAGCCTCAAAGCAGAAAGGGTATCTGAGACATTAGGAGGTGAACGAGAACAGCAGCAGGTGCTTCTGGGACAGCACCTGTCAGGCCTGTGTGAATGTGGAGGGCCTGGGAACCAAAGTCAGACAGGGTACCCAGAGGGCTGACAGTTGAGAAGGCCAGGGCACAAAAACAACCTGGTCTGGGACATACGAGCTGAGGCGACCTGTCCCCAGGGCTGGTTGACAGACCCATGCTGGCTGGCTGGGATGAAGGCCCTGACCAGCACACTGACTCCAGCCTTAGGGAAGAGGAAAGCACTGCTCACAGATGAGGCCCCGGATCCTTTGTGCTGAGCAGAGGGCAGGTGACAGCACAGCCCACAGCTTCCATGGTGGGGCCAGGGTCCTCCTCCAAGCCCTGACTGACCCAGACCCTCCAACCCCATCCAGCTGAGCAGCAGACCACCCACTGCACACCTCTCCCAGCTTGTGTTCAGGGGTATCCCCACCAAGCAACATCCCTCCACCCCCAAGGGAAGACCCTGCCTGTGGAAAGGCTGCTAGCCACACAGCCCCATCCCGGACCTTATCCCCTTCTGGGGTGCCAAGCCAGTACTGAGCAAGCAACATAAGGAGACCCTGGCACCAGTAGCCTGGAGGAGAGGCAGCTATGGGCTGGGTCCTATCTGGCCACAAAGGATCCAGCAGGACGGCCCCCAGCACTCCTAAGCCCCTGAACTCAGCACCTAAGTCTGAAACCTCCCCACCCTTTCTGCTGGGTATCACCTTCCCTGTGAGAAGGGTCAGTGAGAGCTCAGGATAGCCCCAGTCTTCAGGCTGCACCCTGGCCCTGCTGCGCACCTAAGAGCTCATCTCCGGGCTGGGGATGTGGCTCAAGCGGTAGCGCGCTCGCCTGGCATGCGTGCGGCCCGGGTTCGATCCTCAGCACCACATACAAACAAAGATGTTGTGTCTGCCGATAACTAAAGAATATTAAAATTCTCTCTCTCTCTTTAAAAAAAATATTTAAAAAAAAAAAAAAGAGCTCATCTCCTATCCCAATCTTCCTGAAAGGTCAAGGGCACCCTCACAGACCTGAGTGGTTCCCCTGTCCACTCAGCTGAGGACTGCAGGTAAGTCACCAACCTCCTCCTGCTCCAAGCACGGCGTCCCTCACTCCCCAGGGCCTTCTGATCCATTCTGGTCCTGCTGTGGCCACAGTTAGGACAGGGCTTATGAAAGGCCCCGCCCCCAATATTCAAGCCCTGCCACCACCAGTCCCCACCCTCCTCTGTGCTGATGCCTGGGGCATATCCAAGGAGAGACAGTGGTCCCAGCACAAAGGACCCCAGTGTACATTCAGGGAAACTACCAGGGATAGCAAGTGCTAAGCACCTTACTCCTCATTCCCTGAGGGCTTATCCCCTGGAGGAGCTCACAGGTGAAGCCACTTAGACAAAGGCCACCACATGCAGCCCTGGGCACTGAACTAGTGGGTGCTGGATGTTAGGGTTCTCTGGCAGCTTTCTGAAGGGCAGAGACCACCCAGCCTCGACTCCCTTCCCTCCTCCTGTGTGCCCCAGGACCCTCCACTCTGCACAGGTCTGGTGAACACGCCCCCCAGTACCTCTCAATGGCTCACAGTTCCCCTACAGGCCAGCCTGTGACCAGCACGTAAGTGGACCCCCATCCCCCACCAGACCCAACAAGAACTCAGTCATCTGTCCTGGGCCATGTCCCTGAAGACACTCTGTGGAGTCAGGGGGAGGTTAATATCTGTAGTCACAGCCATTGTGGGGTCCCCAAGATCTTGGGGGCTGGGGTAGGCTGCTCAACCATAGTTGTCCTCCCCCAGGAGAGGTTTGGGAGTCACACCCAGCCCCCAGCTGCCTGGCCAGTGACTGGCCCACTTAGAGAAGGACAACCTGCTTCCCTGATGCCTCACTGATACCACCCATGTCTCCATGACAGCCCAATAGCCCCAGGCCCTCAGCAGGGACTGCAGAGATGGCCCAACAACCTCAGGCACTTCTGGCTCACAGCAATGTGACTTCATGTGGGAGTCCTGTGCCTTTTCATCCCCAGACCTGCCCAGGGATCCCTCAAAGCTCCCACAGTGCCCTTCAGACCTTACTGGTCAGGTGAGCTCTGGGGTCACATGCCAGGGACCCCTCTTCCTCTATCCCACCAATGGGGGTAGGGTAACCCCAAGGGCCTGCAGGAAAAGCTCCCATGGACCCTCAACCCTCCCGCCAGCTGGCTGGAACAGGGCAGGACCAGTCCTCCTTCCAGCTGCCCCTCTTCATTCATCACGCCAATCCTACCAGGCCATCTTCAGCTTGGTTTTTCTTCCTGCTGGGCAGCACCTGGACCCTGCCAGCATGGGTTAGTGGGGGCTGGGGGTGACAACACAGTTGAATGGGTGTAATGAAGGGCTGTCCAGTGGCTGCTCAGAATGCTAATCTATTATTAGGAACTCAAGAAATGGCCTTGAGGTATCTACTAGTCATGCTGGTGCCTAGTGTGAGAGTAGGCATCTGGGATAAACAGCACAGGCCCACGACATGGACATCTGCTGCCTGGGAGGTCTGCGGCAACCTCACTGCCCGCTCTAGGACTACACTCCATCAGGTTCCCATCCACCCATAGCCATGTAGGAAGCGACCCTTTAGGGCTCACCAGGGTCCTGCTCCCATGTGCTTTATGGAACTCCCTTTGGTGAGGGATCAGACTCAGCAAAACAGTCTGTCCTCTCCTGTGAGGGGTCTTGGTAGTGGCCTCAGTGCTTCCTAGAAGCAAGCTTAAATGGGGACCAGCCAGCAGGTGCCATCTTCCACTCCCAACAACCCCAGGGCAGATAGCCCATTTCCTAAGGAGTGCTGGTATACACTGCAGGACCCAAACCAGGGCACTCCACCCTTCCCACCTGGGGATAGGCCTTGGGACAGGGATGCAAGCTGTGCCCAGAGCTCAGGCAGCTGAGGCAGGCTGCTCCCCCAGTGACGAGTGGTGGACGGACGGACACACACACACACACACACACACACACACACACACACACGGCTCAGGAAGTCCTGAGACTGGCCCTCTACAGAGCCACATACCTACCTAGTAGGGCTCTCCAAATTGAAGGCCCATCTCAGACCCAGATAGCTACAAACCCTCAAGGCGGACACACCCAGGACCTGGTGGCCTTGCCAGCATTGTGACAAGCACAGCTGTGGTAGGACACGGCAGAGCGCACACAAACCACACAAGAAGCACCAGGTGCATGCACTGCTGGTAAAACTGATGGTCAGTAGGGGTGGGGGGGCTGCGAGGAGAGACCCAGTGGCCCTCCCACCAGGCATGCAGCAGCAACCCACGGTGGGTCTTGTCTGCAGGGCACTAGTGCCTCCAGTCCCCAAGCTTGCACTGCACTTGCTTCACAGTCCAACAGGCTCAGGGCCTGGGTGGGCTCCACTGCATTCAGTGAGACCCCAGTACTACTGTGCAAGGCAGGGCACACAGGAGGGAGAGCCATGGGTGCAGCCACCAGTGTAGTGACCCTCCAGGTGCCTGGGACAGGGAAGAGCTGACCATGGTGGACACATCAAACAACAAAACACTGGCCAGAGTTGTTCCTGGGAGTAGGATCTCCAGGGAGGCCCTGGAGCCCCACCTGCCCTCTTGCCAGCCCCCAGCAGGATCCTCACAGCAGGACAGGCAGGGGCCAACCTGCAGAGCCTGCTACCCCAGCCTACTCTGCTCATTTCTGAGGTGTCCAGGGTATTCCAGGATGGGAAAGTTCAAGGGCTGAGGCCAGAGCCCACTGAGCCTCAAGCAGCGGTCTGTGGAGGGCTTTTCTGGCAAATCGGGCTGGAAAGGGCTGACGGGATGGCCAGAGGTCCCAACAATAAGCTTCAGAGCAAAGGCCACAGGAGATGTGGACCAGGCCAGGGGCTGGGCAGTAGTACAAGCTCCAGTACTGCCTTTGGCATGTCCATCTCTGAAACTCCAGGCATTTTCTTCAAGGAAAAAAAAAAGAACCAGCTCAATTCTTTAAAGGTAAAGAGCACTTCCACACAGACTGGACAGCCTGATGGTGCTGGGCAAGGCTGTGGCCCCCCCAGCAGCAGCAGCAGCGAGCCTGGCTCTCAAAGACACCTGGTCCCCAGGTCTGATGAGCCTGAGAAGCTGCCCCGTCCTGGAGTCCCAAGGGGCGTGTGCACAGCAGGCATGTGGCCTTGGAGAGCGCGATCCCACATGTACACCCCCCTGCAGCACCAACAAGTCTGGCCTGAGACACTACCTTTGTGCTGTGGCTGCTGTTTCTTGGGTCAAGAGGAAGGAGGAACTAGGATGAGGGCAAAGTGCAAATACAGCAGTTGCCCTGGTGGGGGCTGGGAACTGGGCTGAGGGCCCTACCAGTTCTGGTTGTCCCAGCCATCATCTGCTGCCACAGACGGCACTGCCCTCTTGGTGGCCTTGGCCCTGCCCTCACCACCAGCACCCTCCCAGCTCTCCCATCCGTCGCTGTTGCTGTTCTTGTTCGAGGCGGAGCCCGAGCCCCACACATCCCAGCTGTCCGAGCTCCTCCGCCCTGTGGAGGCATCTGCGCAGGTCCAGCTATCGCTGCTCGGGGACTTGGCCTTGGGGGGCTCGGTGTTCCCAAAACTCTCCCAGAAGCTCTGGTCTATGGTGCCACTTGCGAAGGTGTCCCCACGGCTGTTTTGGTAGCTGTGGCCCTCCAGGGGTCTTTATAGAGAGAAGGAGAAACTCAACAGAGATGGCAACAACACACTCGAGCCGTTGGTGGCCCCAGGCTGCCCAGCTGGGGTGACTGCTCTGTGGGCCCAGCCCAGTGCTCTGCCTAGACGGGGCTGCCGGCCCCACCAAGCACTTCTTAGCCATGCTTGCTGCAGCAGCACCCACCAGGGGGAGTGTTGCTCTCACTGCAGAGCAGAGGGAAGTGGGCTGGGGGAGGGCCACTCTGGGGATGGGCACAGAACCCACCAGAGGACTCAGGCTCTTGCTGCCAGAACCCACACGCTGTCAGTTACTAGAACTGGAGGCTATTTACCAAACAGTGAATCAGGGAAGGGAGAGAAGTGGCTTCTGCCCATGAGCAGGGGCACTGGGAATCAGGATGCACTGAGAGCAGAGCCCTGTGGACACAGCGCCTAGCAGAGGCAGGTCCCTAGGCTCAGGATGCTAATTGCCTCTCAGAGTGGAGCCAGGGCAGTGCTGTGAGACACAGGATCCTGGGTGGGGTCATGGCATACCTACCTGTCAGAGGGGTCTTCTGCCTTCCCAGAAAAGAAGGTGGTGACGTCTCGCCACCCCTTACTGCCAACTCCCTGGACCTGGAAGACAAGAGAGGAAGGCTAGCCAGGGCCCTTCTCTTCACAGCACAGTGGCCCCAGGGTCCTCCGACACACATGCAAACGTGCGCTACTGGGAAGACCTGACAGAGTTCAGAAATAAGGGCGCCACGCACCCACACTACGCACACAGCAACACACAGTGCCCAGGCCCCACGCGGAAACTGCTGCTGGCTGGCTGACTTTCTGCAGAACTGGGGACTGAACCCAGAGGCGCGTTTCCACTTCACTGCATCCCTAGCTCTTTTTATTTATTTTCTAGATAGGGTCTTTCTAATTGCCAGCTGGCCTTGAACTTGCCATCCTCCTGCCTCAGCCTCCTGAATCACTGGGAAGACAGGCATGCACTACGTGTCACCATCCCCTACCTTCCTCACGGTTCATCCTAAGCAAGCTATTTGCTGTTGGAGATGGGACCTTGTGTGGACAGTGAAAAGCCATGGCCTTCACGAGCTCACAGTCCACACTTGGGAGGAGAAAGGAGACATGAGTGAAAGCTGCTGGCTAGCTCAGCCTTAATCATGGTGGACGGAAGGTCCCCAGTGGCTTCCCCAGACCAGGGCCCCCAGGCTGGGCACCAAGACCGCACATACACCCCACACAGCCTCTATAGAAGTTATGGGGCTGGCAATAGCTCGAGACAGGCATTGGCACTTACCAAGGGAAAGGCCAGAGGCAGCAATAGGAAGGGAAAAAGCAATAGGTCAGTGGCTGCCAAATCCCCATCAGTCAAGCTGTTTCCATATTCCGCAAGCCCTTGGGCACCAGAAAATAATGGCCAGTGCTTCATGGTTTCGTGAGGCACAATGCACCAGACCTCCTCCCCCACTGTGGGGCCCATGCTAGGGCCTGGAATATGGAGACTGGCTTCACCATGCCCACACACCAGGTGGGACTACCCTACCTTGGATGCCAACTGAGAGACCCCACTGGACACATCATCAAAAATCCTTCCCTCTTTCACCTGCACAGATCAAAAGGCATCATAGGGGGGGACAGAAACTTAGCGGGGGTGCGGGTTGCCAGTGTGAGACCCCTGGATCTGTCACGGGTATGACTATCATGTACAGTCCCACAAAGGAGACAACCCCAACACCTTGGTTTCCTGGGACCATATCAGTACAAGGACTCCTCAGAGGGGTGTCTCCTGCCCCAGCTGCTCTGTGGGCTGTGGGCCAACCCTTACACTCAAGCCTGAAGACAGGCTCGTCCATGCCTATGGCTGGGCTACTGGGGTGTGAGGCAGACAGGAGGTGGGCTCAGGACTGACTGAGCTGAGGGGGGTCCCAGGGAGGGATGGAGGAGGCTGCTGGGCCAGAGGAACAGGTGGAAGCGGGGCCTCACGGGTTCAGGAACAGGTGGTCTGCAGCCCCCAGCACATGCCCACATCCCCTAGCAACAGAGGGTCTGGTGGGACAATAAGCACTTGGCCTTTGGTGCTGCTCTACCTTCTCCTGCGCAGGCTTGAGGACGTTCTCGTTCAGGCTGTGGCCTAGCTCCGAAGCCTGTGGAAAAGGACATAACGTGAGCCCAGCAGCACATGCCATGGCACATGGCTAACACACAGCCCAACACAAGTTCTGCTAACAGAGAGGAAGGCAGCCAGATGAGGGTACCATGGGGCAGGGTCACAGCAGACAGGAGACACTGCTGAGGAAGGGAGTTCCCTAGGCCCCAGCCTGCTTGCCCATGGGAGCAACCTCCTTGAGCCCATGCTCTCGTCATGAGGACAGTGGGCTGGCAGTGGCAGGCTGCCTGCGGGGCCCTGCCTCCTCTCCTAGGAGCAGACTTGGAGGCACACTAGGAGGGGAGGTTCAGGCAGAAGCAGAGGAGAGCCACTGAGGAAGGACAGGCCTCTAGGAGACAGAGCTGCCTGGGGTGTGGCATGAATTCCCCCTTCTGGCAAGGCCAGAAAAAGCAGAGACAAAAGACATTAGGGGGAATGACTACACACACAGAAGGGTCCTCCCCAGCAGAGTGAGATTTCTGGGACGGTTTGGGTGGAGCTAATTGAACCTAATGAGAACCACAACAAGCCTCATTTCCTGGGACTCCCCCAGGTCCATCCAGCGCACAGGATCTGGCCCTGGAGGGGAAGCTGTGGACTGACTCCAGCCCAGGGAGGTAGAAACGCAGCATACAGGGGGACCGTGCAGGGGACAAATGCGGGCAGAGTGAAGCAGGTTCCCAGCAGATGTGGGTGGCATGCACCAGCAGATATGGGGCTTTACCGGCTCAGGCTGCTGCTTGTAGCCCCAAAACTTGACCCAGACGGCACGGAGACAGGAGAGCAGGAAGAGAGCGGATGGGAGGAGCAGTGTTTAGCACACCAGGCAGCAGAGGGCACATCCTCGGCTGAACTGTTCTGATGGTGGCCCTGGGAGGGTGTCCCCAGGCCTCGAACCAGCCTGTGCCAGGGTCTTGATGGACACTTTTCTGCTCCAAACTCATCACATTCCAGAATTCAGGAGTGAGACTCAGAAGCCTGACACAGGCTCTGGGACAAAGTGAGGACACGATCCTGGTGGGCACAGCTAAGGGTGTGCAGCAAGAACCCCTCTGAGTAGGAAGTGCCCACAGGCAGCGAGTGCTGCAGGCCAGAGGGGCCTCCTGGGAACTGGACTCCTGGTGATAGCCAAAGGGCAGACCCTAAAATCCTGCCCAAAGCACAGTGGAGGACAGCCCTGAGCACCTTGTGGCTTGCTGGGGCCATGCCAGGCGATGAAGATAAAAGAAATGAGGGGTAAGCCCCCCATGGGCTGCATTACTAAGGCCTGGGCCAGCAACCTGAGGGACAGCCACACACTGGGCAGTCCCTGGCAGAGGCAGCCTCTGGTCCCCAGCTGAACTGTGCAGACACTGAGGTGACCCCACTGATGACGTGAGGCCCTCTGAGCCACGATCCCTGGGACCCAGGCACAGGGCCAGAAAGCTTCCAGACAGTACATGTGATGGCATAGTCTCCCATCAGAGTGTTTTAAACCTCAAAACTCTTTACCTTTTGACTTGCTTGGGATCCAATTTTTGTAGCCTGAAAGGAAAAACAAAGAGAGGTGTTCTGAGTCAACAGTCTGAACCCTAACCATCATGCCTCAGCTCCTGTTGGCTACCTAGACTGCCAGCACTGACCCAGCAGCAGCTCCGAGGTACCCAAAAGAGCTGCAGAGAGGCCAGCCCCTCATGTTCCTGGGCCACGCCAGGCTGGGCCCATCCTCCCAACACAGAAGCCAGGTAGCAGCCAACCAAACTGTCTTCTATGGGCCTTCCCACTACCTTAGCCCCATGCGCCCTGATGGAGGGGCAGCTCGGGACCCAGCATGTATAGGCCAGCACCCCAACTGCTGACACTTAAAGAAAGCAGAAAAAGCCTGGCCACAGATACCCAGGCTGGAAGTCACCTGGACCTGCCTGGCTTCATCCCTTCTTTAGAAATAAGAAGTGGAGACCCCAGCAGGAGCCAGCAACTGCCTCGTGGCAAAGCAACAGTGAGCCAATCCAGAGGCTCCAGTTGTGAATGCTGCTGGCCTGTCTGCTCTGGATCAGTGGGCAAAGCCACCTTTGTCCCTGTTCCTCTCAGAGCCATGGCTATCTGGGCAGCCCCATGCCCAGAGCCCCTGTACCTGTCCAGTTCAGGCTGCTCCTTCCTTAGCACTGACCAGGGCATTGTGGGGCCCGGCATGCTTCCCACACAGCACTGTTGTCTTGCCCAAGTCCCCAGCTTTTCCCCTGATTTCAAGCAGAGGCAAGAGGGAGACCCTAACCTATCCAGTATGACTCTGAAGACTGGGAGGCAGAATCTGGGGTACAGGCACCCATGACCTACTCGCTGGGACAGAGTGGAGCCTGGGGACCACAAGGGCAAGTTCACTTCTGCAGGCAGCTGGTCCCTGCCAAGGAGACACCTGCCACTACAGTAAGGACTCCCAGGCAATCTGCAGTTGCCAGGGCCCAGGCTCTCAACTGAGGCCCAGTGCATGGTTAGAGGTCCCAGGAGCCTGTCTCCCGGGCCTCCAGGCCAGTGGTGGCCAGCATGCATCCTGAGGTGACTTACACCCTCTTTAGCCGCAGAAGCAAACCTGCTGGCTCCCGTGGTAAAACTGCTCCAGCCCTGAGAAAAACAAACAACAAAAAAACACGTCAGGTTCAGAGCCTGTGCACAGCACACTGACCATCCAGCAAGGGTTTCTGCACAGAAGGACTCATGGAGGGCACCTCAAACACCTCTGCAATCCCTACTCTGGGGAGAAAATGAGGTGCCTGCTTCCATGGCACCACTGCCCCAGCTGCAGTGCTCAGCACCCAGCACATATCACAAGTGGTCACCATGAAAGGACTCAGGAACTAGCCTGCCACAGGGCAGGGCCGCCAAGCCCCATGTGCTCAGTTCATGCCGGTTACTCTGCTTGCTCCCTCTGCCTCCTGTAGAGGAGCAGACAGGGGTGGGCAGAGGTCACAGGCCTCCATGTAAGTCAAGGCTATTTTCTCCTAAGCCTTCCAAGCTAAATCAAAGCTCTTTACAAAAAAACATGTCATCGAATCACAGCTATAGGCTGGGGACGTAGCTCAGTAGCTGAGCATGAGGACCCTGATTCAACCCCCAGAACTATGAAAAAAAACAAAAACACCAGCTTACCCTGCTCCAGGTGGAAAGCAGGCAAAGACCTCCACACCTGAGACAGCTGCATTCGGCTGTCTTCCCAGGGAGACATCAGCAGAGGGGAAACCAATGACAAAGTGACATACTAGAGGGGTATGTCTTTGTAAACACCCACAACGGGCTTCAGGCTAAAATCTACTATTCCTCCCCAGAAAGCACTAGTAGCCACTGCAGGGGAGAAGGACCTCAGTGCCAGTGCCCAGACAGGCCACCTGCCAGGTCTGACTCAGAGCTCTGAAGCTGGGCTCTGGAGACCCAGCAGTGGTGCTCCTTGGAGGGGAAGATACAGCTTGCAAGAACTTCTGAGTGAGAAATCCATTTGTTTTTTAAATAAACGCACGTGATTCAAAAGCAGACAGCACAGAGCACAGCCTGCCACCTGTGCCCGTCAGTGGTGACCCCGGCAGACACCAGACAACAGATTCTTGGTTTTAACCCTTCTCACACAGGGCACCGCCCTCCCGGCACCTTGCTTATTTACTTAATGTGCTGTAACGATGTGGTCTGTCATCTTTTCCCAGGCAGTGCCCAGGAATGGATGCACCACCTGCCACAGAACAGCCCTCTCTGGCTAGACCCCTGAGGCATTAGTATTAAAATCGCAGACCAGTGTGTAATGAAAAAAATGATTTTTTTAAAACTAGCTTCCTTGGAAAATGAATGGTGACAAAGTACACTTCCAAAACTAGCAGTAAGCCCAGGATGTCGTGCACTGAATATCTGGCCTGGAACTCCTGGGCCATGAAAGCAGGACCACACACTAGGAGGCTGAGCACTGCCACCCAGGTTGCCAACACCCACGCAGCCTCGAGACTGTCAGCCCAGGAACTTCACCTCCTGGCCAACCCACACAGCACAGGTGGCCAGCACAGGGCTCAGGGTATTCCCTGGAGCGAGGACAGCTATGGAGGTTCTTCAAAGGAATGTACCTTGAAATAGATGTTTTGTTGTATTTGGGATCTGCATAATTTAAGTCATGTTTTTATAAAAGAATACTTTGCTGAAGGTGAAGAAGAAGGGTCTCCAATCAGATGAAACAAAGAGCAGGTCATCCCAGGCCCGCCCACCCTGCCTGTGGCAGGTGCTCTGCAGGGCTGGGACCCTCACCGAGTACAAGGATGACATGGCATTGTTGAGGAAATCATCTTCCTTCTTCTGAGGCGGCACTGTGTTCCCGAACCCCACGTAGCGATTCTCCTGAGCCCTGAGGGTGAAGCACAGACAGGCAGCAGCTGCTGGCAGGGCTCTCGCTGCTCCTGGATTGCAGAGACCTCAGGCCCCTGTAGGGTGTGCCACTCCCATACAGGACAGGCTGTGCCTCGCAGCAACAGGCACATCAGCCACACCCTTCAAAAGCCCTCCTGCCACATCAGCTGAGGGTCCCCAGCAAGACCCCAAACCCAATACCAGGGTTATAGGAAGAAGAATCAAAACAACAATCTGATAGCTCAGGGATTAAAAATTCATTCATATATCAGGCAGATTCCAAGGAAAAAAAGAGATCTTTTTCTTCTAAATATTAGGTTTTCTCTATCCTCATGATCCCTGATTCAAACCTGGGCTGACCAGGGCTTGCCACAATAAGACCCTGCAGCACAGATGCTCCAACCCTACACAGGCCTAGCCCACCCCAAAGGAAGCAGCCCTAACCCTTCAGACTCAGCCCTCAAGAGGTGGCCTACTAAGAAGCCCTAGCCTAAGAGGTCTTACCCTGGACAGGAGCTGAGGTCATCATTCAGCCAATCTTCAAAAGCCTTATCTGCAGAGGCTGTCACGTTCTGTGGCTGGCCAGAGGGTCTGAAATAGAGTGAAAAGTCGGTGAGGGCTGGGTGCAGTGGCACACGCCTATAATCCCAGTGGCTTGGGAGGCTGAGGCAGGAGGATCACAAGTTCAAAGCCAGCTTCAGCAAAAGCGAGGCACTACGCAACTCAGTGAGACCTTGTCTCTAAATAAAATACAAAATAGGGCTGGGGATGTGGCTCAGTGGCCGAGTGCCCCTGAGTTCAATCCCAGGTACTGCACCCCCTGCAAGAGTCAGTATGGCCAGCGCTGAATGAAGTGGCATGCAGAGGCCTGCAGTGTCGGAGTTGCTCCAGCAACACCAGCTGGAACCACCTAGTCATGTGAGAGGGGCCTTCACACCTGGAGTCAGGCCAAAAGTGGCCTGTGCTGGCTGGCAAGGGCAGGGAGGGTCCAGGGCCAGGCAACAAACTGCAGCTGTCGGGGTGCTAGGACCTCTGCCTAGGTTCTGCAGGGAGAAGCCTCCGTGGCCCAGCCACCCACATCCTCCTCCTCCACACAGGACGCTCCTGTAGTGGGATGTGCCATCCTGTAATGGCCTGTGCTATCAGGACCCCTCCTCAAGCGGACAGAACTGTCCACACCCCCAGGAGGCCACTGCTCATGTGGCCACACAAGACCCCCATGGGAGAGAATGCAGCCTACTGGAGGCAGGGGAGATGCTCTTTTATCTGCAGGCTTATCTTTACCAGATTAATTTCTTCTAGAAGCTTGTGCTACTTTGGCAGTTTTAAAAAGATGCATTTCACACTGACTTTTAGGAAGAGCTGGCAGTTGGAGCCATTTCCATGACAGAGGTAAGCAAGGTTCTATGGGGATCCTGCATAATGGCTAAGATCACAATGGAGCTAAGAACAGCGCTGAGGCCTGACTGGCAGGCCAGAGGAGTTCCTACCGGTGGGCAGTGGATGATAGCATCTTGGGCTGAGGCGGGGTCCAGTTCTGGGCAGGTGATGACTCCAGAGACCACTCTCTGCCTTCAGCCAGCGTGGCCACCTAATGAGGGGACATGAGATGTCAGAGTATGTATGTGCCCACTCAAGCATGTCCAACCTCACAGGCCTGTGCTACTGCAGACACTCTACAGACCCTCCAAGGTTTGTTTCAGCAGCTGTGGCTCAGGCTGGTAGGCTACATGTGAGCACCAAGGCCAGGCCTCATGCTGTGATGAGCTACAGTGCTGCAGAGCCCTGATCTCATGGCTCCCACTTTTGGCCCCAAAAGACAAGTTCTATGGCTTCTCTCGGAGGCACTGTGGCCAACACACACTTGAGGAATTACGCTCATGGTTCCCTTTCTCCTGTTAATTACCGTCTGCTTCCCTTGGGACAGCAGAGCCTGCTCTGGATGGGGTGAGGGCCACAAGTCCTCACCTACACCTGGACTGTGCTTGGCCTCAACAGGTACGTCTCTACTGATGGGAGAAGCCCAACTCCGGAGTCAATGGAGCCACACTCCAGCTGCCACGAACGGAGGCACGGCCCAGACAGCAGGGCGCATGCAAGCCGGGCCTGCGGGTACCTGATCCCTGAAGAGCGCAGCAGCTCTGCTGCTGTACTTGTCCTGCAGGGACCAGCAGGGGTCGTAATCCTCCTGCGACTCCAGGAACTCCCGGAACTTGGCATTCCCACCAGCCTTCATCTTCTCCAGCTCGATGTCCTTCCACTTGTCCATAGTAACAGAGCGCACAAAGCTAAAAACCAGATGCCGGTCTGAGCACCAACTACCCAAGGATATGGGATCCTCCCCACCCAAGGTCAGGCTGTGAACTGGACAAGGGTGCTTCCTGAAGCAAGACAGAAACCAGAAGAAGCTACACAGAGGCCAGGCGGCCAGCACTGGACAAGCTGGCATACCTGGTAGGGTGGGGAGAAGCTCCCAAGCTTCCTAGGCAGGCAGCACTCTGGATGACAGGCACCCACCCCAACATGAACACTAAATTAGGTGCAGGATCTGTGGAGGCTGAGTGGAACTGACCTGAGGTGCACCCCAAGCCCACGGTGTCTCCCCGAGCACTCCAAGCAGATCCAGATGCCATAGGTCACGCTGACCCACTGAGGGTTAAATGCGCCGCACTCAAAACAAACCTGAAAGGGGGCCATGTGCAACTCACCAGGCAGCTTAGGCCAGGGCTGGGGACCCCCAAAGACCCAACAGGAGCTCCCAAGGAGGCACAAAGGAGGGCAGGTAAATGTGCAAGGCCTGCATGAGACAGCTAGTCACTGCAAAGCCCAACAGCGCTGCTCCAGGTGGCCAGAGGGTACAGGGTCAGAACGAAGCTGAAGGCAGCTGAAAACTGAGGAAGATCCTCCCACACGATAAAGATTCAGATGGAGGCAAAGCAGAATGTCCTGAGCACAACCTGGGCAATGTGGCAGGAGCCCCGAGCCCTGCTGACGGTGAGCACCAGGACTAGCCAGCGGCTCCTCATGGTGCCGGTCAGCTTCGCCGACAGCCAGCTGTTTCAAGAAGGGCACGACCACAGCCACAAGTGACCCAGGAGGGCCACTAGCCACCCAAAGTGCTGCCAACAGCATATACTCACGTTGTTCTCATCTTGTGCCCTGACTTCTTTAAGAACTTTCCTGGTCCTTGGGCTGGCCATGATGCTGCAGAGGAGGGAAACAAACCTCAGACTTACACATGGGTCGCTGTTACTTCACAGACAAGAAATGACTGCTCAAATACTACGGTTCAGGCTAACTGCACAAGAACTCTTGCTGAGCGGCTGTGAAGGGGGCGTAACACTGCCTCTGCTGGCCATGCAGGGCCATCCACTGAAGGATACTCTTTACACTCTGTGATGCCTCCAGGCCACCACCGCAGTGGTTAGGGACACTGAGATCACTGGTGCTGTCCACTCTGCTTAACTACTGTGTGACACTCAGACTTCACAGTCTATTAAAAACAGTCCTCGGAAACTGGGGATATAGCTCAGTTGGTAGAGTGATTGCCTCAGATGCCCAAGGCCCTGGGTTCAATACCCAGCACCTCAAAAAAAAAAAAAAAAGGAGTCCTCTTTTAATGATGAACTCATAGCCAAGGGTGGCCTTCAAAAACACACAGAATGTGTGACAATGGGTAAAGGGGTGTCCCTGACTGATACTGTGAAAAGGCCAGCCTGCTGGAAGGTATGTGGGTAGGTCCTCTGTGGAACCATCCTGAGAGATGGAGGTGACAGATGGTATAGCCTCTGCAGGACAAAGACAATGGCCCATGGAGTATCAAACCTATCACATGACTCACAGGGACACTGATGGGGTCAGTAGTAAGGTTCAGGCTGAAGAGAAAAGCTACTTCTTTCTTTACAAATCTACTAGCTTTAGCAAAGTTCAACTTCAATTGGTGGCCCATTTAACTCATGACCAGGAATACCAAAGCTGGAGGAAGGCAGTGGTGCCAACCACAGCACGAGGCGCAAATTACCCCACTGGTCCTGCACACGCCAGAAATAGGAGGCCTGGAGGCAAGACCTGGGCCTCAGGCCTTCCCTCCCTGCCAGCCTCAACTGAGAGTGCCATCACTCTCACCCACCTCTCAAACGAACCTGTGCTGCTCCCTCTAACTCACAGGACACCACATGTGGAAAACACAGGGCACGCTGTATATGACAGAGGCCACACACAGGCTCACAGCTGACATTTTCAGTGCCATCTACTTCCCACTCTGCCGCTGCACTGAAAGTGTCAGCTTGGACTGGTATTCCTATTAACGGTTTAATGTGAGATACAGCTTAAAAAAAGCAGCAACTGGTATGACCCCTGTTCCATACTTCATTTTAATCTCAAGTTTGCAGAAGTAAGGCCTTCATGGAGGGGATTCTGCCTCAAAACACCACCCTCTGAGTGGATCGGCTCCTGCTTCCGAATACTCATGAGGACCACTTTTAAGCAATTTGAAGTTAGAAAATACTGTTTTCTATAATTGATAGAAGTGAAACCAAAAGTTCACCCTAGGCTCCCTCCCACTCAGAATTCTGTGCCAGGGTGGTGTCTGATTGTGAAGTGAGTGCCTGAATGCATTCATCATGCTAAGCACGGACTCATCCGCAGCACTGAGGCAGAGACAGGGAAACCCACATCTGGAGAGACCCCCTGGTGGGTTTCAGCTGTAAAGCCCTTTGGACACAATCTTCTAATGACCACATGCAGGCTCCACATGGGGCTGGTGTACAGGGGCAACAGATGTGCAGACCCACACAGATGTGCTCTCAACCTGCCTCTTTCCACTGCACTGTGGGCCCTCATGGGCTCTTGACTTGCTCAACAGAGGAAAACCAAAGTCAGGACTGGTGAGGCTGCTTCAAATTTCTAACTTAGGAAGAAGGGCATTCGTAGGACTATCAGAGAGAGAAGGTAGAGACATGACCAGTTTTGGGTATGAAGGCCTTATTTCTCTAACTGAAACGCTTATTTTAATAACATGGAAACAAATACCTCCTACTTTCAAAAGCATGCTCATGGTTTATGTTGCAAAACAGTCCAAGTCTTAACACACGAAACTAAAATGATAAAAATGTCCCTCTGTCTCTAAGTGGACTAACTTCAGTAAATGCTCAGGTAAATAAGGACACTTTCTGAGTCCTCTAAGCCACTTGCCAGGACATTCAAGCCTTGAATTGAGGCACCCTTATCCTCTGAGTCCAAAAGAGACACACATGTAAAGACACTGCTTAGTCTCAAGGCTGTGGAATGGGTGACAAGGAGACAGGCATCTTTCTCAGTGGAGCCATCCTGAGATGGAGGAGACAGATGGTACAGCCTAGGTCAGAGGCACCCTAAGAATACAGGTTAAGAGTAACAGCCCTTCTTGGTAAAGCGCATGTACTGCTGCCCTGACCTCGGCAGGGATACGTCCCAGAAACACCCCCGCCCCAGTTCTGTCAGGGTCCCGTTTGGCGCTGTCAAAGGCCCTGCAGGCATATCGGGCCCGCAGACGCAGTTATTTCCCAGAATCGGTGGCCTGTGGTTAAGCCACGCAGTTCCTCCAGACCCAGGGAGACCCAGCCAGGCTTCAGGGCCAGTCCTTGCGTCTTTCCCTCCAGCCCCCACGCAGTGTGCACGTCAGAAACAGAGAAAAATGGTAAAGCAGGCGGAGGCTGGGAGGCTGGCCTTCCTGAGGCCGATGCTGGAGGGCGCGCGAAAGGGCTCGCGGAGCCCCGGGGTCTGCGCCGGGCCCGGCGGCAGGGCGGAGCTGGGGAAGAGGGCGCTCCGGGGGCGCGGGTCCGGGTCCGGATGCGGGAAGCACGGCGGGGCGGGCCCCGGGCGCACAGCCGCGCGCTTACCTGGTGAGGCGGGCAGGACCGGGATCGGGCCGGGGTCCGGCGGGGTCGCGCCCGACCGCTGTGCCGCACAGCCGCGCTGGTCGCCCACCGGCCGCCAGCAGCTTCCGGCTACGTCGTGCTTCGCTAGGCCTCGCGGGAGACCGACGGGGCGGGACTTCCGTCTCCGAGCCGGAGCCCGGAAGCGCGGCCGCGCAGTCGCCATGGGGACGACCTTTCTTCCGGTGCGCGTGGGCGTGGCTTTTGGGTGCGCGTGGGCGTGGCTTTCGGCCCCGCGCGGCGCGGTCTCGGTGCTTGGGTCTGTGTCCTAGCTGGTGTTAGAACCAGGAGGCCAGGCCGGACGCAGACGGATCGTTTCGGCCATTATTCAGGACAGGGTTCCACCTACGGGAACGGACCCACTTTCCTGGTGGAAAATGAGCCTCTGAACGAAGGAAGGGCCTGGGCTTGTATGGGTCATCCTGGGCGGTGGCCAAGGGGGCATGTCAGTTTTCTTGGGCACCCAGGAATTTGGGCTTCCTTCTATCAATCATGGAGGAGTCAGTTGGCGTGCTTAGGAGTTTGAGCTCTGAGGTCAAGGGTCTGTGCTCCGCATCTGGAAAGGATTCGCTCCGAGGGCGGTCAGTGTCCCTCAGAGGCTGTCGCCTGGTGTGATGAGACCCCTCCTTCCTGCCTGCAGTTAGCGCCAGGAAAACATTTGCTTTCTGAAAGCTGTCAGTGCATGGCCTTCCTTTTTACTCCCCTTTTCTCAGGCCATTATTTTGGTCATTTTCCATTTTCCCTAACAGTTGGGCGGCCTGGGGAGCCGGCAGGTGGGCGCAGGCTGGGCGCAGGCGCAGCTAGAGGCTGGACAACCCAGCAGGGAGGCTGCCTGGAGATAGAGGCTCCCTATCTGCAGGCGGTAAGAACATCAGACCCCTATGTGAACATAGCTCCTGCAAGCAGTCACAGTGGTGGTCTCTGGAGGTCGATTCCAAAGGATTGGGGGTTTCATCTTTACTCCATGCCCTTCTATATATTCTACATATCCTTCATTGCTCTTTGTAGCGGTCAAAGTGACCAAGAGTGAACATCGTTATTGAGGTCTAATCTGCAAGTAGTGCTGTGTACAGTACGGAGAAATAGAAAGTCTGGTGGTTCACGTTCAGAAAATAGTGTTCAGCCTTAATTGGATCCAACTGTAGCCTTTCCCCTTTGCTTGCCCAATTCTAAAACTAGCAAATTGGGTAGATTGTACCACTGAGCACCTCCAATCAGGGCACAGGGCCTGGCTGTGTTAGGTATATTAGTGGGTGGACTGCTAGTGGGGTGCGCTTGCAGTATGGGTGTGCTGAGGGCAGGTGTCTACCCAGGGTTATCCTGCAGTGTCCACATTGCACAACTGCCAAGGCCGTAACAAGGCGCTGGAGAGCTACTGCAGTCCTGTGGCTGGTGGCAGAATTGCATGGGTAAGGTGCCAGGCTGCTCCCACTTCAGGGCCCCAGGTTAGCCTTGCCACTGTAGTGAACTTCCAGGAAAGCTGCAGTCTGGAAGCTTCTGAAGGTCCCCAGCCACACTCCTTCCTGGTTAGAGCATCTTCCTGCTGCAGGAATGTACCTGCTCTCCAGAAGTGCCACTGCCTGTATCAGCCAAGCTCTCGGCCCCGGTTTGGACCTGCATTCATGCAGGCCGGCCTCCCTCCAGCCTTCCTTCCTTCCTTCTTCCTTTCAGCGTGCTGGAATTGTGTGAGTGCTTCTATGATACAAACCTCTAGGTGTGGAAATTCTGGGTAAATTATGGAATTGTGGTAGATTCCAACAAATTGTTCCCACAGCATTGTACCAAATGTCCTGGTGTGGGAAAGCCTGTGTCTTACAGCCTCTTCTACTGCATGCTGCCAGGATGAGTCACCACCGTGGGTGGATTTTCACTCCCTCGAGGTGCCTTGGTCATTTTATACCCCATCCCCGTAGAAGGCTGTTTTTCTCTGCCTGATTTTTTCTTTGTTGATCATCTTCCACCACCAGGTCTTCCCTGAACAGTTTCACCTGCCTGTGGAGAGAAGTGCCTCCAGAGGCTGCCACATTCCAGCCCCTGACCTGAGTGGAGAGGGGCCTGGCTGACTCCAGCCCATATGACCCCTGCCACTGCCTGCATGTTGTGCAGGGAGGACCAGGGCCCAGGACAGAAGGAAATGGAAGACGTGGGAGGGTGCAGCCCCGCTGACCGGAGGCCATGCTTCACTATTCAAGCACAGCTTGACAAGTCCCTGGACAATCCTGCACTACCCTTCCATCCAAGCCCCCAGGGAGCCTGCAGCTGTGCTGAATTACACTTGGTCACAGTGGCTAAGAATGTGTTGAGGCTAGGCCAACTCCTCAGATGGCAGGCCTGGTGGCTTAGGTCCCAGCCATGTCAGCAAGGACTCGCGAACTCCCCTGCCTTAGCCCCTCCATGCCTATCTGAGATGGGAATTTTTCTTGAGTCCAGTTGTTAGGACAGAAACCCAACCCCAAACTGCTTAAACAACCAAGGGAATTTATGACCTAAGTGATGAAAAGTTGAGAGGAAAGTTGGATCTCAGGTGAGACTTGATCCAGTAGCTCAACAATATTTCTGAGAATAAATCATCTCTCTGTGTCTGTGGTCTGTAGTCTCATCTTCATCCTAAGGTCCTAAAATGCTTCCAGCAGCTCCTGAGGCTGCAAGCGCTGTCATTCACATTCAGCAGAAAGTGGCCGAGTACAAGCATCCACACTAGGCCCCAGTGTCACACTGAGTGGACCAGCTAGGGCCACATGTTCACTTCTAAACAACGGAATGGAAGGTGACATCTAGGCTCTAAGTTCCAGGACTGGAGCCTGGTTGGAGTGACATTCCTCAGACCAGAGGATCCCAAAAGAAGTCTGAGTTGTGGGGAGCCGCAGGGCAAGACATGGGGAAGCAAGCACTCACAGACATGCACTGAGAGGCTGCCTCTGTTCCTGGGGATCAGGCAGGCCTTCCCTGGCTGGCAAGGGTGGTGTTGGCTCTCTGTGTCCCCAGGGCTAGCAAGGCCAGTAGCTGGCATGGGGCAACTGCTGGTGACTGGTGGGTAGTGCTCTGTCCAACTCTGCTGTGCTCTGCAGGTGCCTAGGGTTCCAACACCCATCCCCTGGTACTGCCACCTGGGGAAGGATGGGGGCAGGCAACAGGTGAGGCAGCCACAGTGTGGCCCAGAGCTGGGGAGGGAAAGGGTTAGATTCTGGCTATGGACTCCCAGGAGGCTGGGAGGACTGAGGACAAGCTGGGGGCAGAGTTCAGCTTTGAACACACCCAAATTGAGGCACCCAAGGACATGTGAGAGGACAACAGGCCATTGATTCCTGGGGCTGGATTGCAGAAGAGGGACAGGGCTGAGCGAGATCTGTGTGGGAGTAGAGGCCCTGCAGGGCAAGACCCTGGAAGGGATCCTGAGACTAGTGCCCCCAGGGAGATGGAGAGGGGCGGCTCTGCTGCCTCCACAACATAAATGGCTTTCTGTTCTTTATAAATAACCCAGTCTCAGACATTCTGTCATAGCAGCACAGATGGACCAAGACACTCCCGAACGCTAGCTTCATGTGGCGTGGGAATCATGTTAGAGCCTCCATCAGAAGACATGGAGAGAAAGGGAATGAGCAGAGAGGAATAGCTGCTTCCCGTGGAGAAGGCACACAGTGGCCTCCAGCCTGGCTTTCCATCTCTGAATTTTTCTGGCTTGTTTGATGAATTGAATGCTTAAGAAACTTCAGCCTCGCCTGCCCCTGCCTTGCTTTTCTCTTTGCTGGTTGCTGAGATTAAAGATGTGGTCCTAAACAGGAGCTTCCAGGACATCCTGGTGGCTCTGCCCCCGGGCTCTGGTGGGTCTCCGGAACTCTGGTGGACCTGCCTGGACCTCAGGAGGTCTCCTCCCTCCGGCTGTCTGCCCACTCTGCTGCGGCTTTCTTCAGGGAGTCTGGGCTCCTTGAGGGCCACAGAGCTCTGGGATTTCAAGACTGGTCCATACCACGCTAGCGAGGCAAGGGAAGTGCCTGTCACTGTCTGCATTCGTGGCTTGGCCACTGGTGGGGGCTCCACTACGCACATCAGGATGGACTCGGCCCTGGCCCCCTCCCCAGGCACTCTGTGGTCAGCAGCATCTGCTTAATAATTTCCCCTTTTAAAAAATACAATAAGAAGACTCCAAAGAAAATGGGGAGAGTGCAAGAAGCCACCTCCCAGGCTCCTTGGCAGCCACCTGCACTGCTTTCCTGGGAGCCCCTCCTCAAGTGCCCTGCCCTGGTGCAGCTGTACCACTGGCTGAACCCTGCTGCCAGGCCAGGGACTCACAAGGAGGGCAGCCTCACCAGGAAATCCCTGTGAGCCACTTGACCCCCTCGAGCTGCCAGGGCCCCAGTATACCCTGCTTACTGCCCGGGCCACATACTCTCACCCAGGCAAAGCCCTGCCCCAGGCTTGAGGCTGATGGAGGTGCCTCAGCCTGGGGCCACTGCAGAGGATGACACTCTTCCTTGTGACAAGTGGGTAGCACCACAAAGAGGGGTCTGGACAAGAAGTCCTGGAGAATGCCTTAGGTGCACACTGTAGGTAAAGTGGATGGACACACCATCTGGCCCAACCTTCCCTCAGACACTGGGCTGATAACTGCAGCAGGGTGGCGAGCTGCTAGAGGCCAGACCACTCTGAAAGCCCATGGAAAGGACCAGACAGGGGAGGGGAGGGAGTCAGTGCCCTCAGGTGGGGAAGAGCTGGGAAGTGGATTGGGTGGGCTGAACCCTGGGCAAGTGCTGCCCTGCTGGCAAGAAGAGGCAGAGGCCTGGAGAGGGGCAGAGTGTGGGGGGAGGCAGTGGCCAGGGTCCAGGAGCAATTCTGGGCTGAACACCATGCATGGGAAATCCTTGCTTTATTTATCCGCAGAAATACCCTCACGGTAACAGTGAAGCCGCCGAGCCCACGCAGGCTCCTCCATCCTGGCTGGTCAGTGGTAGTCACAGCATCCTCAGCAGACCTGTTGCATGGCCTGCAACAGGTGAGGTGGGTGGGTGCTCACTGGGCAGCCCCTCTGGCCCACCACAGCATCTGGAGGGAGAGACAGAGGCTTGGATGAATCCAAGTCCTGTTGGGCTTGTCCCCGGAGCCAGGGGCCTCAGAACCCGGCAGTGCCCTGACTTGCCACTTTGTTCCATCAGAAAGTTGGGGCCTGAGGGTCCCTCAGCACAGGCAGCAAGGATCAGAAGCCCCCATATGCTCCACTTAAGTGAGGCTCGTGTACATCCCCCCTGTGTTTCTACTCGGCCCGGCCGGTCAGGGCCTTGAGCTCTAGCAGGCCCGTCCAGCCCTCCTGCTTCCCCCACACGCCTCCAAAGCTGCCCCCCTTCGTCTGTCTGGTGAGCCCTGTGTGCCATCACCCCTGCCCCAGCCCTACTGCTTTGTTAGGAAGGATTCAGAACAAGAGTTGAGGAACCAAAATAAGGTTGGTGTCAAGGGAGGGAGAGGGCGAGAAAAGCTGCATGAGGCTGTCCCCGGGCTGCTGCTGCTTGGCTGCAGGAGGGCAGGAGGGAACTTGGCTGCTTGGACTCACCTGCTCAAGATAGGAAGGTGCGCACACAGCTATGGATGGCTGCCCTGCAGATGGGACACAGCTGCAGGCTGGGGGCGCACTCTGCACAGACGAGGTGGCCGCAGGGCACGAAGACCACGGACACGGCTCTGTCCAGGCACACCTTGCACCTCCTCTCCTCCCGCAGCCGCTGCAGCTGCTCCTGCATGTCGCTGGTTCCTGGAGGCTCAGAACCCACCCCCAGCACCTTCAGGACTGGCTCCCTGGGGGACAGACCTGTGACAGGAGCCCCACCCTCAATGGCTGATTGTAGTCTGGCTGTCTGGGCCTGAGACCAGGAGGCCTGGGATGGACCAGCCCCACAGGAATCCTCTGTCCCCCCCCCACGCCCAGCCCCCATCCCAGAGGACCCGGGTTGCACCTGGCTCCCTGGCACCTTCAGGCTGGGCCTCTCTTCTGGGCATGATCAGCTCAGGGCCCTCATGGACAGGAGCTGTGGGCAGTTCGGAATGGGCTTGAGGCCTAGCCCCCAAGGGGTCCAGTAGCCAAAGAGGTCCAGTTCTGATCAGGAGAACAGAAAGCCTGACTTTGGAGTGACCTTGCTACTCTCAAGAGTGATGAGTCTGAGGCCAGAGACTTTCTGAAGGGGCCACCAAGAATTTGGACGCTTTGCCTGTCCAGCCCCTTAGTGAGGTGGAGGCAGGCAGTGTCCAGAGGGATAAGCAAGGACAGAGACAGGAGGGGAAGATAGTGTCCAGAGGGCTGGAGGTACCTCTGGCCCTCGCCACTTGGTCCCCATTTTCTTCCTGGAGCAGGTTGGCCACTAGCTGTGATGAGGACATGCTGGTAGACACATCTGGGCACTGGCTCCTCTCTGACCACTCCTGGCCACCCCTGGCATCTGCAAGGCAGAGAGCAGGTGGGGCTAGGGCCTCAGGACCCTGGAGAAAGGCCAGTGGTCTCCTACTGCGCTTGGCCAATGCCTAGGTGGGGTCTGGGTTTGGATGAGGCGCAGTGAAGGGTCACTCTTAGGCTGGGGAGTTCCCAGAGGGCACTCCTGTCAGAGGGGAGGACCGGGAATTCATCACCATGATCGCCATGGACAGAGCACTCTGGTGCACCATGCAGTGCACCATGCAGTGCACCAGAGCATCCCATGGACCCAAAGAAGCTAAGGCTGTCCTCATGTCACAGCTCAGAGCACTGAGGCTCAGACAAAACTACTTGCCTGTGACCAGAGTTGGCCAGTAGAAGGGACAGGGTCTGGAGACCCTCACACCCCTGCCCCATGGGCACCTGGGCTTGGCCAATGCCTTCTGCTCCATGGTAGCAAGGGGAAGCCATGGCCTCATGCAGAGCCCTGGACACACCTGTCCGGCAGGGTAGGGTCACCTTTAGCCTTGCCACACCACAGGCTGTGGGTGCTGGGAGCAGCTTGGGCCACAGGTCAGCTCTCACCTGAGGGGGCTGCGTCCTCTGGTTCCTCCCACTGGTCCTGTAGGAGAACACCCGTGCCCTGAGGGAGCAGGGCAGAGGATCCCCACCCACCCAGCCCCAGGGAGAGACTGAATTTACCCAGGAGCCGAGCAGCGGGGAGTAGGCCTCCTGGACACTGCGGACAAAGCCCCTTCCTTTTGACTGGAGCAGGAATTGGCACCTGAAGTAAGTTTGAGCCAGGTCAGGGACAGACTGTTGGAGCGCCACTGTCAAGCCCAACCCGAGGAGCCTCTTGGGGCCAGGGTTGTGCTTTCTGTTCCTGACAATCCCACCGTGCTCTGCAGCAGGCAGTCGGCATTCTTGCCAGTCGGGCACTTGCTGGGACGTCAGCCTGGGAGACAGGCTGGGAGGAGCACAAGGGGGAGAATTTCTGCCCCAGTAGCCCTTCCAGAGAGGCTCTACTGTGAAAAATTGGATGTTGGCCACCCTTCCAGGGTACCCATGCCCTGGGACTGGAGGAGATGAGGAGCTGGGGCCAGTCCTTGTCTTGGCTGGACAGAGTTCGTTGAGGTCCTTCCCACCCTGACCCTGTCATCAGACCTGGACTCCCCATAGGTTGTTACCTGGGGAACCACTTGGCGTGCTCGGTCCAGGGATCGTCCCCGCACTCCCAGCTCTGCAGACCCCCGTAGCAGAAGAAGCACCTTACTTTGTCCTGCTGGCCTGGGTGTTGGAGAAATGCTGGCCCCAGCCCCAGCACTTGGCCAGGATCCCTCCTACCTTGTAACCCTGGGGGTCCCCTCGGGGCTGTGAAACTTAGGTGGGGCTTGGGGCCCCCAGTGGTCTTTTCTGCCAGGAAGTTAACAAGAAGGGGCAGGGTGCTCCAGGGCTCTACTGTTATTTCATGGGTACCTCTAGAGGACAATGCCTGGGGCGACTGTCAGGAGGCCAGAGCATTCAGGAAAGAGTTGAGCTGGCATCCACATTGTTCACAGAGGGACTGGCTGGGGGACGGCCCACAATAGCTGTGGCCTGGGAGAGTCAGGGAACCCTAGCAGCCAGGAAAGATTCCCAGTGGCAGGAGGAAGGGGGCCAGCCCCTTAAATGCCAGTCTGGTGCCAGTCTTGGTTTCAGGGGCCCATGTGTATTTCGCCTACCCCTGCTGGCCACTCCCCTCACTATGAGCAGATGAGCCTTGTGGCATCCACCGCAGAGACCACATGGGGCTTCTGCAGGTATATCCAACAAATGTCGCCCCAGGGCCTCCCCCACCTCTACCTGCTGACCTCAGGAGGCCCCTTCTCAGGTGATTGTCCCCACACTGATCCTCCCTGCCCAGGGTCCAAGTCCCTTAAGTCAGTATGGCCTCTTACTGGACAGCACCCAGGTAAGGAAGGACCCAGGTCCTGCAACCCCACCTGTGACAATGACCCTGGCTGGGCCCCCGCTAACCAGCCCCCGTGGAGCCTGCTGGCTGTCCTCATCTGGGGAGGGGAAGACCTGAGGCTGAACCTGAGCTGAGCACTCAGCTCCGGTTTCAGGCGAGGTGCAGCTGGAGCCATAGAGGTGGCCCATGCCTAGAGGAAAACTGGCACTTCGGGAAACTCGTGGAGTTGGGCCCTGGTGCCGGCCTGCGGAAATTTCCCACAAGCTGAGAGGCAGCCAGGATGACCACTACCTGCATGGGCCACTTCCCGATTTTGTCCTCTGAGCCTCTATTGCCCTGAAATAAAGGGTACGGGTCACTCTTATTTCCAAGGGTGCTGGAGCTCTGGAGAAGTGGGGACCTCTGAGGAGCCTGGGTGCCTGCAGGCCTACCTGGCCAGGTGTGGCCACAGCCAGGCGCCTCACACTCTTTGATGCTGCAGGGCAGAGCAAGCCCTCCCCCAGGACCTCAGGTTCTGACGGACTCCTGGGAGGGGCAGGTGTGAGGAGGGAGCCATGGAAGGGGTGCAGTCACCCCCTTGGTGGGCCAGCACTCCCTGTGGGGGTGGGCAGAGACCCACGGCAGGAAGACCCCCAGGACTCACCTGTGTGGAAGAAGCCAGCAGCAGCCAGTGCCTCAGGGTGAACCCCAGCAGTCGGTGGCCAGTCGTAGAAAGAGGCCAGCCGCAGTTCCTCAGAGCCCATCCCGGGGAAGACAGGCCCTGTGGGCAAGCTGGCCCCAACCTCCTCTGCCTCTTCCTCCTCTGTCAGGGTGCGCAACTGGCCCAGGATCTGCCCATCCACGTGGTCCTGGCCCGGGACACTACCACAGAGACAGCGGGGTCTGTGACTCTCCCACCTGGGGCCGCAGCCAGCTGCCCAGGGTCCTGGCTCTGGGCCACAGCAAGGGCACTTGGCCCTGCCCTTGGGCCCCATGGAGAGAACTCCAGATTTGCCCAGGTCTGCAGCACGCAGCCACTCCTGAAATGTATCCAGTAACCGCCTTGCCTCCTAACCCTGGGCCCTCCCTACCCCACACTGATGGCAGAGGGGACCAACACAGTCCTGCCACCAGTTCCCCGGAGCTGCTGCTTTCTAGAGGGGCCAGGGCGGCAGCCTGGTCACATGCTCTTTGCAGCTGGGTATGTCACGGGGCCTTGGCAGGGGATATGACGGGGCGGCAGAGTGCCACAGATCCCACTCCACTCACAGGGGTAGTGGCCTCTCTTGTAACAAGGGGGAGGGGACAGCACAGGGAACCTCTTCCCTGGCTTCCTCCAGAAGGCTGGCACTGTCCCCCAAGATTGGGGGCTGGGGACGGGGGACATCGGGCAGTGGGTACTGCTGTCAGGTCCAGGGCCTGGGTGCCAAGTGCAGCCTTGGGAAGCAGATCCTGGGCCCAGGTGAGGACACGGGAACTTTGCTGTGGAACAGGGTTTCCATCCTGGCTGCAGTCAGGGCTCTGTGCTCTGTCCCCAGACCCAACAGTGAAGGGAGTTGGGTTTGAGCTCTGCTGCTCACGTAGGCCCCAGACCTGTGTCTTTCCACAACGTCAGAACTTACTGAGTAACAGTAAATCCACAGGCTACACCACTTTGATGGGGGCAGTTCCCTGAATACTCATGAGAAAACTGATGTGACTCCATTTTTGAAAAAATAAATAAATAAACCAGCCTCTACCTCAAGGCCTGTCCAAAGGGAAGAGGGTAACCCTTGTCCTTGGAAAACCCACAGAGCGTTCCTAGGCACTAGCCACCCTGCTGAGTTGTTTGTCTGTAAATAACAGGAGAGATCTGTGGTGCCAGGTGTCCCTGACTCATTTAAGCTAGTTCCTGGAAACACCAAAGAATGTGTGAGGTCTAATGCTGACTGTGAGGACCCATGGCAACCCCCTAGCAACCACCGATCAGCATGAGACAGGCAGAATACCTGGGATGCCAGGTGACCCCCCCCAGTAGTCTCAGTGATTGATAACACGTTAGGAAACCATGTAGTGTAGCACGCACACCCCTCACAGATTAAAACAATCACTTCAAATGAATCCACCTCCTGTACTGACCAATCACCCCTACCCAACTTGTTCCTGCCAATGAATGTACTCATCAATGCTACAATGCTAAGAGCTGTTGTTTGATTTTCCCCGCGGTATGGAATGATTTGCTGTGTGATGCTCAGAGTATCCCCCAAAACCTATAAAATCTCACTGAACAAAGGACGGGGACTCACTCCTCCGAACCGCTGCGTTGAAAACGGTTGTGAGTCCAGGCTCGAGCTTGCAATAAACACTCTTGTGTGCCTGCTTCGGATTCAGCCCCTGGTGGTCTTTTGGGGTCCCCCAAATCCGAATTACACTCACAGGTCACCTGGTTGTCAATCTGGGCAAACACAAGTTCTTGTATTCTAATCTCACCTTCCAACATCTGTAACACTCATAATTTCTTCCTATTTTTTTTTCTTTTTTGGTATCAGATATTGAACCAAAGGGTACCTAACCACTGAAACACATCCCTAGCCCTTTTTATTTTATTTTTTTATCTTGAGACAGGATTTTCCTAAGTTGCTTAGGGCCTCACTAAGTTTCTGAGGCTGGCCTTGAACTTGGGATCCTCCTGCCTCAGCCTCCTGAGGCGCACAATTACAGGTATGGCCACTGCACCTGACTTACTTTCTAATGCCTGTAACATGTAACAATCACACACACACACAATTATAGAAAGACAAAGAAAGGGTTTTAAGGCAGCCACAGGGGTCAGGAGGCTGAACTAACAGCAAAGGCAGATAAATTACCAGCACAAGAACTTGTTCAGGGCACAGAAGTGACAAAGCACAGGAACTTAAGCTAGGCCAAGGTTCAGATGTCAGTCAGCATTCCAGAGTGTCAGCCTGAGAGGCAAGCTTGGAGTTGGCCCTGCATGGTTGTCACAGGAAGGAGAAACCACATTCTGCTGAAGCCTGAGGACAGAAATTCAGAGGGTTGTTGCTGTGGCAATTTTCCTGGGCAAGGCTAGGGATGAGTGACCAGGTGACAGAATTGGGGTAGCGCTGTGTTCTGTCACGGCAATGCTCCTCCTGTAAGAGCCCTGAATGAGGGTATTGCTGGGGATCGATATCAATTGGCGGTCTCGTGTGTTATAGGCTGGTGAGCCTGGGTTTTCAAACATCAGTTTGATGTGTCCATGCATCTGTTGACTTTGATTAATCTGGCAAGTTCACAGGTGGTCATTCGTACTATCCAAGTAATTTATCTTTTGTGCCTTGTGGTTATGCCAGGCAGATGGCAGTAGTATACTTATACAATCAAGGTGTGGATTTATTCCACCGTGATGCACAAATCAAAATGGGGTATCTATGGCAAATTAGTGCTTTACAAATTAGGAACAAAGGGTTAGAACCAGCCTAGAATCACTGTTGAATACACTGGAGTCACTCAGGGCAGGCACAGCCTGAGAGCTGCTGTTCCACACACCATGGAGACATTAGGGATGGTGCAGCCTGAGGACTGCTGTTCTACACACCATGGAGTCACTAGGGCAGGCACAGCCTGAGGACTGCTGTTCTACACACCATGGAGTCACTAGGGCACGCACAGCCTGAGGACTGCTGTTCTACATACCATGGAGTCACTAGGGCAGGCACAGCCTGAGGACTGCTGTTGTACACACCATGGAGTCACTCAGGACAGGCACAGCCTGAGGACTGCTGTTCTATACACCATGGAGTCACTAGGGGAGGCACAGCCTGAGGACTGCTGTCCTACACACCATGGGGTCACCAGGGCAGGCACAGCCTGAGAGCTGCTGTTCTACACACCATGGAGTCACCCAGGGCAGGCACAGCCTGAGGACTGCTGTTCTACACACCATGGGGTCACTAGGGCAGGCACAGCCTGAGGACTGCTGTTCCACACACCATGGATTCACTAGGACAGGTACAGCCTGAGAGCTGCTGTTCTACACACCATGGAGTCACTCAGGGCAGGCACAGCCTGAGGACTGCTGTCCTACACACCATGGGGTCACCAGGGCAGGCACAGCCTGAGAGCTGCTGTTCTACACACCATGGAGTCACCCAGGGCAGGCACAGCCTGAGGACTGCTGTTCTACACACCATGGGGTCACTAGGGCAGGCACAGCCTGAGGACTGCTGTCCTACACACCATGGAGTCACTCAGGGCAGGCACAGCCTGAGGACTGCTGTCCTACACACCATGGAGTCACTCAGGGCAGGCACAGCCTGAGAGCTGCTGTTCTACACACCATGGAGTCTCTCAGGAGAGGCACAGCCTGAGGACTGCTGTCCCACACACCATGGAGTCACTCAGGGCAGGTGCAGCCTGAGGACTGCTGTTCTACACACCATGGAGTCACTAGGGCAGGGACAGCCTGAGGACTGCTGTTCTACACACCATGGAGTCACTCAGGGCAGGCGCAGCCTGAGGACTGCTGTTCCACACACCATGGAGTCACTAGGGCAGGGACAGCCTGAGGACTGCTGTTCTACACACCATGGAGTCACTAGGGCAGGTGCAGCCTGAGGACTGTTGTTCTACACACCATGGAGTCACCAGGGCAGGCACAGCCTGAGGACTGCTGTCCTGTACACCAAGGAGTCACCCAGGGCAGTCGCAGCCTGAGGACTGCTGTTCTACACACCATGGAGTCACCAGGGCAGGCACAGCCTGAGGACTGCTGTCCTGCACACCATGGAGTCACCCAGGGCAGTCGCAGCCTGAGGACTGCTGTTCTACACACCATGGAGTCACTAGGACAGGCACAGACTGAGGACTGCTGTTCTGCACACCATGGAGTCACTAGGGCAGGCACAGCCTGAGGACTACTGTTCTACACACCATGGAGTCACTAGGACAGGCACAGACTGAGGACTGCTGTTCTGCACACCATGGAGTCACTAGGACAGGCACAGCCTGAGGACTGCTGTTCTACACACCATGGAGTCACTCAGGGCAGGCACAGCCTGAGGACTGCTATTCCGCACATCATGGAGTCACTAGGACAGGTGCAGCCTGAGGACTGCTGTTCTACACACCATGGAGTCACTAGGACAGGCACAGACTGAGGACTGCTGTTCTGCACACCATGGAGTCACTAGGGCAGGCACAGCCTGAGGACTGCTGTTCCACACACCATGGAGTCACTAGGACAGGCACAGACTGAGGACTGCTGTTCTGCACACCATGGAGTCACTAGGACAGGCACAGACTGAGGACTGCTGTTCTACACACCATGGAGTCACTAGGCCAGGCACAGACTGAGGACTGCTGTTCTGCACACCATGGAGTCACTAGGGCAGGCACAGCCTGAGGACTACTGTTCTACACACCATGGAGTCACTAGGACAGGCACAGACTGAGGACTGCTGTTCTGCACACCATGGAGTCACTAGGACAGGCACAGCCTGAGGACTGCTGTTCTACACACCATGGAGTCACTCAGGGCAGGCACAGCCTGAGGACTGCTATTCCGCACATCATGGAGTCACTAGGACAGGTGCAGCCTGAGGACTGCTGTTCTACACACCATGGAGTCACTAGGACAGGCACAGACTGAGGACTGCTGTTCTGCACACCATGGAGTCACTAGGGCAGGCACAGCCTGAGGACTGCTGTTCCACACACCATGGAGTCACTAGGACAGGCACAGACTGAGGACTGCTGTTCTGCACACCATGGAGTCACTAGGACAGGCACAGACTGAGGACTGCTGTTCTACACACCATGGAGTCACTAGGACAGGCACAGACTGAGGACTGCTGTTCTGCACACCATGGAGTCACTAGGACAGGCACAGCCTGAGGACTCCTGATCTGCACACCATGGAGTCACTAGGGCAGGCACAGCCTGAGGACTGCTGTTCTACACACCATGGAGTCACCAGGGCAGGCACAGCCTGAGGACTGCTATTCCGCACATCATGGAGTCACTAGGACAGGTGCAGCCTGAGGACTGCTGTTCTGCACACCATGGAGTCACTATAACAGGCACAGCCTGAGGACTGCTGTTCTGCACACCATGGAGTCACTAGGGCAGGCACAGCCTGAGGACTGCTGTTCTACACACCATGGAGTCACTAGGACAGGCACAGACTGAGGACTGCTGTCCTACACACCATGGAGTCACCAGGGCAGGCACAGCCTGAGGACTGCTGTTCCACACACCATGGAGTCACTAGGGCAGGCACAGCCTGAGGACTGCTGTTCTACACACCATGGAGTCACTAGGGCAGGAGCAGCCTGAGGACTGCTGTTCTACACACCATGGAGTCACTCAGGGCAGGCGCAGACTGAGGACTGCTGTTCTACACACCATGGAGTCATTCAGGGCAGGCACAGCCTGAGGACTGCTGTTCTATACACCATGGAGTCACCAGGACAGGCACAGCCTGAGGACTGCTGTTCTATACACCATGGAGTCACCAGGGCAGGCACAGCCTGAGGACTGCTGTTCTACACACCATGGAGTCACTCAGGGCAGGCGCAGACTGAGAGCTGCTGTTCTACACACCATGGAGTCACTAGGGCAGGCACAGCCTGAGGACTGCTGTTCTACACACCATGGAGTCACTAGGCCAGGCACAGACTGAGGACTGCTGTTCTACACACCATGGAGTCACCAGGGCAGGTACAGCCTGAGGACTGCTGTTCTACACACCATGGAGTCATTCAGGGCAGGCACAGCCTGAGGAGTGCTGTTCTACACACCATGGAGTCATTCAGGGCAGGCACAGCCTGAGGACTGCTGTTCTATACACCATGGAGTCACCAGGACAGGCACAGCCTGAGGACTGCTGTCCTACACACCATGGAGTCACTCAGGGCAGGCACAGCCTGAGGACTGCTGTTCTACACACCATGGAGTCACTAGGGCAGGCACAGCCTGAGGACTGCTGTTCTACACACCATGGAGTCACTAGGGCAGGCACAGCCTGAGGACTGCTGTTCTACACACCATGGAGTCACCAGGGCAGGTACAGCCTGAGGACTGCTGTTCTACACACCATGGAGTCATTCAGGGCAGGCACAGCCTGAGGAGTGCTGTTCTACACACCATGGAGTCATTCAGGGCAGGCACAGCCTGAGGACTGCTGTTCTATACACCATGGAGTCACCAGGACAGGCACAGCCTGAGGACTGCTGTCCTACACACCATGGAGTCACTCAGGGCAGGCACAGCCTGAGGACTGCTGTTCTACACACCATGGAGTCACTAGGGCAGGTGCAGCCTGAGGACTGCTGTTCTACACACCATGGGGTCACCAGGGCAGGCACAGCCTGAGGACTGCTGTTCTACACACCATGGAGTCACCCAGGGCAGACACAGCCTGAGGACTGCTGTCCTACACACCATGGAGTCACTAGGGCAGGCACAGCCTGAGGACTGCTGTTCTACACACCATGGAGTCACCCAGGGCAGGCACAGCCTGAGGACTGCTGTTCTATACACCATGGAGTCACTAGGGCAGGCACAGCCTGAGGACTGGTGTCCTACACACCATGGAGTCACTCAGGGCAGGCACAGCCTGAGGACTGCTGTTCTACACACCATGGAGTCACCAGGGCAGGCACAGCCTGAGGACTGCTGTTCTACACACCATGGAGTCACCAGGGCAGGCACAGCCTGAGGACTGCTGTCCTACACACCATGGAGTCACTCAGGGCAGGCACAGCCTGAGGACTGCTGTTCTACACACAATGGAGTCACTAGGGCAGGCACAGCCTGAGGACTGCTGTTCTACACACCATGGAGTCACTAGGGCAGGCGCAGCCTGAGGACTGCTGTCCTACACACCATGGAGTCACCAGGGCAGGCGCAGCCTGAGGACTGCTGTCCTACACACCATGGAGTCACTCAGGGCAGGCGCAGCCTGAGGACTGCTGTTCTACACACCATGGAGTCACCCAGGGCAGGCACAGCCTGAGGACTGCTGTTCTACACACCATGGAGTCACTAGGGCAGGCACAGCCTGAGGACTGCTGTCCTACACACCATGGAGTCACTCAGGGCAGGCACAGCCTGAGGACTGCTGTTCTACACACCATGGAGTCACTCAGGGCAGGCACAGCCTGAGGACTGCTGTTCTACACACCATGGAGTCACTAGGGCAGGCGCAGCCTGAGGACTGCTGTTCTACACACCATGGAGTCACTAGGGCAGGCACAGCCTGAGGACTGCTGTTCTACACACCATGGAGTCACTAGGACAGGCACAGCCTGAGGACTGCTGTTCTACAGACCATGGAGTCACTAGGGCAGACACAGCCTTCGGACTGCTGCTCTACACATCATGGAGTCAGTAGGGCAGGCACAGCCTGAGGACTGCTGTCCTACACACCATGGAGTCACTAGGGCAGGCACAGCCTGAGGACTGCTGTCCTACACACCTTGGAGTCACTAGGGCAGGCACAGCCTGAGGACTGCTGTTCTACACACCATGGAGTCACTCAGGGCAGGCACAGCTTGAGGACTGCTGTCCTACACACCATGGAGTCACTAGGGCAGGCACAGCCTGAGGACTGCTGTTCCACACACCATGGAGTCACTAGGGCAGGCACAGCCTGAGGACTGCTGTTCTGTACACCTTGGAGTCACTATGGCAGGCGCAGCCTGAGAACTGCTGTTCTGTACACCATGGAGTCACTAGGGCAGGCGCAGCCTGAGAACTGCTGTTCTGTACACCATGGAGTCACTAGGGCAGGCACAGCCTGAGGACTGCTGTTCCACACACCATGGAGTCACTAGGGCAGGCACAGCCTGAGGACTGCTGTTCCACACACCATGGAGTCACTCAGGGCAGGCACAGCCTGAGGACTGCTGTTCCACACACCATGGAGTCACTCAGGGCAGGCACAGCCTGAGGACTGCTGTTCCACACACCATGGAGTCACTAGGGCAGGCACAGCCTGAGGACTCCTATTCTACACACCATGGAGTCACTAGGGCAGGCACAGCCTGAGGACTGCTGTTCTACACACCATGGAGTCACTAGGGCAGGCACAGCCTGAGGACTGCTGTTCCACACACCATGGAGTCACTCAGGGCAGGCACAGCCTGAGGACTGCTGTTCCACACACCATGGAGTCACTCAGGGCAGGCACAGCCTGAGGACTGCTGTCCTACACACCATGGAGTCACTAGGGCAGGCACAGCCTGAGGACTGCTGTCCTACACACCTTGGAGTCACTAGGGCAGGCACAGCCTGAGGACTGCTGTTCTGTACACCTTGGAGTCACTATGGCAGGCGCAGCCTGAGGACTGCTGTCCTGCACACCATGGAGTCACTAGGGCAGGCACAGCCTGAGGACTCCTATTCTACACACCATGGAGTCACTAGGGCAGGCACAGCCTGAGGACTCCTATTCTACACACCATGGAGTCACTAGGGCAGGCACAGCCTGAGGACTGCTGTCCTACACACCATGGAGTCACTAGGGCAGGCACAGCCTGAGGACTGCTGTCCTACACACCTTGGAGTCACTAGGGCAGGCACAGCCTGAGGACTGCTGTTCTGTACACCTTGGAGTCACTATGGCAGGCGCAGCCTGAGAACTGCTGTTCTGTACACCATGGAGTCACTAGGGCAGGCGCAGCCTGAGGACTGCTGTTCTACACACCATGGAGTCACTAGGGCAGGCACAGCCTGAGGACTGCTGTTCCACACACCATGGAGTCACTCAGGGCAGGCACAGCCTGAGGACTGCTGTTCCACACACCATGGAGTCACTCAGGGCAGGCACAGCCTGAGGACTCCTATTCTACACACCATGGAGTCACTAGGGCAGGCACAGCCTGAGGACTCCTATTCTACACACCATGGAGTCACTAGGGCAGGCACAGCCTGAGGACTCCTATTCTACACACCATGGAGTCACTAGGGCAGGCACAGCCTGAGGACTGCTGTTCTACACACAATGGAGTCACTAGGGCAGGCACAGCCTGAGGACTGCTGTTCTACACACCATGGAGTCACTAGGGCAGGCGCAGCCTGAGGACTGCTGTCCTACACACCATGGAGTCACCAGGGCAGGCGCAGCCTGAGGACTGCTGTCCTACACACCATGGAGTCACTCAGGGCAGGCGCAGCCTGAGGACTGCTGTTCTACACACCATGGAGTCACCCAGGGCAGGCACAGCCTGAGGACTGCTGTTCTACACACCATGGAGTCACTAGGGCAGGCACAGCCTGAGGACTGCTGTCCTACACACCATGGAGTCACTCAGGGCAGGCACAGCCTGAGGACTGCTGTTCTACACACCATGGAGTCACTCAGGGCAGGCACAGCCTGAGGACTGCTGTTCTACACACCATGGAGTCACTAGGGCAGGCGCAGCCTGAGGACTGCTGTTCTACACACCATGGAGTCACTAGGGCAGGCACAGCCTGAGGACTGCTGTTCTACACACCATGGAGTCACTAGGACAGGCACAGCCTGAGGACTGCTGTTCTACAGACCATGGAGTCACTAGGGCAGACACAGCCTTCGGACTGCTGCTCTACACATCATGGAGTCAGTAGGGCAGGCACAGCCTGAGGACTGCTGTCCTACACACCATGGAGTCACTAGGGCAGGCACAGCCTGAGGACTGCTGTCCTACACACCTTGGAGTCACTAGGGCAGGCACAGCCTGAGGACTGCTGTTCTGTACACCTTGGAGTCACTATGGCAGGCGCAGCCTGAGAACTGCTGTTCTGTACACCATGGAGTCACTAGGGCAGGCACAGCCTGAGGACTGCTGTTCTACACACCATGGAGTCACTAGGGCAGGCACAGCCTGAGGACTGCTGTTCCACACACCATGGAGTCACTCAGGGCAGGCACAGCCTGAGGACTGCTGTTCCACACACCATGGAGTCACTCAGGGCAGGCACAGCCTGAGGACTGCTGTTCCACACACCATGGAGTCACTAGGGCAGGCGCAGCCTGAGGACTGCTGTTCTACACACCATGGAGTCACTAGGACAGGCACAGCCTGAGGACTGCTGTTCTACAGACCATGGAGTCACTAGGGCAGACACAGCCTTCGGACTGCTGCTCTACACATCATGGAGTCAGTAGGGCAGGCACAGCCTGAGGACTGCTGTCCTACACACCATGGAGTCACTAGGGCAGGCACAGCCTGAGGACTGCTGTCCTACACACCTTGGAGTCACTAGGGCAGGCACAGCCTGAGGACTGCTGTTCTACACACCATGGAGTCACTCAGGGCAGGCACAGCTTGAGGACTGCTGTCCTACACACCATGGAGTCACTAGGGCAGGCACAGCCTGAGGACTGCTGTTCCACACACCATGGAGTCACTAGGGCAGGCACAGCCTGAGGACTGCTGTTCTGTACACCTTGGAGTCACTATGGCAGGCGCAGCCTGAGAACTGCTGTTCTGTACACCATGGAGTCACTAGGGCAGGCGCAGCCTGAGAACTGCTGTTCTGTACACCATGGAGTCACTAGGGCAGGCACAGCCTGAGGACTGCTGTTCTACACACCATGGAGTCACTAGGGCAGGCACAGCCTGAGGACTGCTGTTCCACACACCATGGAGTCACTCAGGGCAGGCACAGCCTGAGGACTGCTGTTCCACACACCATGGAGTCACTCAGGGCAGGCACAGCCTGAGGACTGCTGTTCCACACACCATGGAGTCACTAGGGCAGGCACAGCCTGAGGACTCCTATTCTACACACCATGGAGTCACTAGGGCAGGCACAGCCTGAGGACTCCTATTCTACACACCATGGAGTCACTAGGGCAGGCACAGCCTGAGGACTGCTGTTCTACACACCATGGAGTCACTAGGGCAGGCACAGCCTGAGGACTGCTGTTCCACACACCATGGAGTCACTCAGGGCAGGCACAGCCTGAGGACTGCTGTTCCACACACCATGGAGTCACTCAGGGCAGGCACAGCCTGAGGACTGCTGTCCTACACACCATGGAGTCACTAGGGCAGGCACAGCCTGAGGACTGCTGTCCTACACACCTTGGAGTCACTAGGGCAGGCACAGCCTGAGGACTGCTGTTCTGTACACCTTGGAGTCACTATGGCAGGCGCAGCCTGAGGACTGCTGTCCTGCACACCATGGAGTCACTAGGGCAGGCACAGCCTGAGGACTCCTATTCTACACACCATGGAGTCACTAGGGCAGGCACAGCCTGAGGACTCCTATTCTACACACCATGGAGTCACTAGGGCAGGCACAGCCTGAGGACTGCTGTCCTACACACCATGGAGTCACTAGGGCAGGCACAGCCTGAGGACTGCTGTCCTACACACCTTGGAGTCACTAGGGCAGGCACAGCCTGAGGACTGCTGTTCTGTACACCTTGGAGTCACTATGGCAGGCGCAGCCTGAGAACTGCTGTTCTGTACACCATGGAGTCACTAGGGCAGGCACAGCCTGAGGACTGCTGTTCTACACACCATGGAGTCACTAGGGCAGGCACAGCCTGAGGACTGCTGTTCCACACACCATGGAGTCACTCAGGGCAGGCACAGCCTGAGGACTGCTGTTCCACACACCATGGAGTCACTCAGGGCAGGCACAGCCTGAGGACTCCTATTCTACACACCATGGAGTCACTAGGGCAGGCACAGCCTGAGGACTCCTATTCTACACACCATGGAGTCACTAGGGCAGGCACAGCCTGAGGACTCCTATTCTACACACCATGGAGTCACTAGGGCAGGCACAGCCTGAGGACTGCTGTTCTACACACAATGGAGTCACTAGGGCAGGCACAGCCTGAGGACTGCTGTTCTACACACCATGGAGTCACTAGGGCAGGCGCAGCCTGAGGACTGCTGTCCTACACACCATGGAGTCACCAGGGCAGGCGCAGCCTGAGGACTGCTGTCCTACACACCATGGAGTCACTCAGGGCAGGCGCAGCCTGAGGACTGCTGTTCTACACACCATGGAGTCACCCAGGGCAGGCACAGCCTGAGGACTGCTGTTCTACACACCATGGAGTCACTAGGGCAGGCACAGCCTGAGGACTGCTGTCCTACACACCATGGAGTCACTCAGGGCAGGCACAGCCTGAGGACTGCTGTTCTACACACCATGGAGTCACTCAGGGCAGGCACAGCCTGAGGACTGCTGTTCTACACACCATGGAGTCACTAGGGCAGGCGCAGCCTGAGGACTGCTGTTCTACACACCATGGAGTCACTAGGGCAGGCACAGCCTGAGGACTGCTGTTCTACACACCATGGAGTCACTAGGACAGGCACAGCCTGAGGACTGCTGTTCTACAGACCATGGAGTCACTAGGGCAGACACAGCCTTCGGACTGCTGCTCTACACATCATGGAGTCAGTAGGGCAGGCACAGCCTGAGGACTGCTGTCCTACACACCATGGAGTCACTAGGGCAGGCACAGCCTGAGGACTGCTGTCCTACACACCTTGGAGTCACTAGGGCAGGCACAGCCTGAGGACTGCTGTTCTGTACACCTTGGAGTCACTATGGCAGGCGCAGCCTGAGAACTGCTGTTCTGTACACCATGGAGTCACTAGGGCAGGCACAGCCTGAGGACTGCTGTTCTACACACCATGGAGTCACTAGGGCAGGCACAGCCTGAGGACTGCTGTTCCACACACCATGGAGTCACTCAGGGCAGGCACAGCCTGAGGACTGCTGTTCCACACACCATGGAGTCACTCAGGGCAGGCACAGCCTGAGGACTGCTGTTCCACACACCATGGAGTCACTCAGGGCAGGCACAGCCTGAGGACTCCTATTCTACACACCATGGAGTCACTAGGGCAGGCACAGCCTGAGGACTCCTATTCTACACACCATGGAGTCACTAGGGCAGGCACAGCCTGAGGACTGCTGTTCTACACACCATGGAGTCACCAGGGCAGGTACAGCCTGAGGACTGCTGTTGCACACACCATGGGGTCACTCTGGTGAGGCTCCGCCTGAGGACTGCTGTTCCACTCACCATGGAGTCACTGGGGCTGTTGCAGCCTGAGGTCTCCTGTTCCACTCACCATGGAGTTTCTAGGTCAGGCGCAGCCTGAGGACCGCCGTCGTATACATCATAAAGACAGGGTGGGCTGAGTCCACTCTTCACAGTCTGTTAGGCAGCCAGAGTGCGTAGGTGGCGGGTCAGCAATGCTTAGGACTCCTGGAAGAGGCAGGTTTGAGGCCTGGAGGGTGCAGGGCCTGCACTCCACCCAGCCTGCACCAAGCCCCAGGCAAGCCTGCCCTCACCCCTGAGTACCCTCTTCCTGCTTTCATGGTTCTGGTTGCTGGCACCACAGGGTGTAGGCTTTTTACAACAGTTTGCAAAGTGTGAAAGAGGAGGCCAGCAGGGCAGGAGACTGACCCTTCCCGCCCGGCAAGAAAGACACTCCAGTGGCTCAGCCCAGAGCACGAGGTGAGCCTGGTGCACACAGCCAGGTTGCAAAGACAGGCTTGTGGGCTGGGCCGGTGGCGTCGTGGTGGACGCTTGCCTAGCATGTGTGAAGCAGTGGATTCGATACTCAGTACCACATAGAAATAAGTAAATGAAGGTATGTGTCCACCTACAGCACCCTGGTGAGTCTGGGTACTCCACCTCCCTCACCTGGCCCTTCCCTGTGCACCTGCCTCGTGGAGCCAGGCACTAGACAAGGATATGCCCTCTTGGGGCCCCTGATCACCATCTGCTTGAACCAGCCACTCGGCCTTGAATCCCTGTGAGACCCTGAGACCCTCTGCTCTTAGATGCCCTGGACATCTGTCCCTGCAGGGAGTCAAGACAAAGTGTACCTGGAGACCAGGTAGCTCCCATGGGAGACGGACATCTCCCATGCCCAGGTGCTGGCTGGCAGGCCTGGCTGGGGCAGTTGAACCCAGGGGAAGGGCATGGATAGCAGACTGTCCAGGTAGCTCCAGAGTCATAAGAGGGCCTGGCTGCACATTCCAGGGATGGTCCTGAGGGCAGGGGAGGAGACAGGCCACACACCAGGTAGAACTTCCCAACCCACTGGTCTGGAGTGGGCTCGGATAGCTGGGCGTTTACCCCTCTGTCCTAAATGAGCTCTCAGTGAAGTGCCTGGCTCCCTGGGTCATTCAGAACTGCTGACCTTTGGTCTCATCAGCAAAGTCTTCACACAAGGACACCCTCTGTCCAGCTGTACCCCACCTTCAGGAAGTTGGCCCTGTCTGTCCCCTTGGGGCTAATGCAAAGGGAAGGGACTTCCTGGGCCCAGCAGTGTGGCTGGGCCCTGAGCTGAGCCCCGTGCTCATCAGTGGCCTCCAGACATAGAAGGACTTCTTCAAGCCCAGAGCATCCTGCACAGAGGAGGCAGAGAGTCCAAGAGGACACCACAGCCTCTGCTGAGTGTGGCCTTGTGTGCAGTTCCTGAAACTGGAACTGTCCGAGTGTGGCCGATACAATTACATTTTAAAAGGCTGGACGCAGCAACACCCGTCACATGCTTGTTCCAGAAGTTTCCGCTGCTGGCAGTTTCTGGACACTGTGGTGCTTTGCAGCTTTCCAAGGAGGCAGACCTGGGGACTGGGGCCCTCTGTCTTTGCAACTCTCAGTTTGTAGCAAATACCGCGGCCTCCTGACTCAGGAGCTGCCACTTCTCCCTCCCTTCTTCAGATGACCTGAGCCTTTCTCCCTTCCCACCGTGTGTCCCTTTGGGCTCAGCTGAGGACTGCCCTGTGCGTCTTGGCATTCGGCTCTCCTGAGCTCCATGAGGCTGGCACGCTGCCTTCCCCAGTCTGCAGTGCTTCCAGTGTGCCGGGCTGGGCTGGGCTGGGCGACTCCAGAGAAGAGACACCTCCCCAAGGCCAGCGCCTGACCGTTCACTCTCAGAGCCGCCTCCTGCTGGCTCTGGGAATGCTTGGTGAGTCTTTTAATATTTTAGTATAAAACAAGTCTAGACTTTTTCCAGAGGGAGGGTATTGGGTTTCTTAGACAGGGCTGGTGTTCATCCGGGGTAAGAGACGGGGCTGAGCCAGGGCCTGGGGAGGTCACTATGCTCTGGGAGGCCTGCAGGGGCCGCATTCCCTTGCAGAAGCCACGGTAGTCCTCTGGAATGAGCACAGCTCATCACCATCTCAGAGTTGAGGGGACTGAGGCCCAGAGCCGGATGGCGGGTTTGCTGAGAGCCGAGATGGGCACGTCAGTCAGGGAGGCAGAGGCCACTGTCTGCCTGCTCGTCCCCATACCTGCTCAAGCTCCATGGGGGCCAGGTCCCAGGGGTCTCCATCACTATCAGCTCAGCAGGCACACCCCACGTGGCACCATGGGGACAAGGCTCCCTTCTGGCTCCCCCTGCCCGTGCCCATGTCCTGCGTGGGTCTCCCCACCTGGGCCCCACAGCCTGACCTTTGTCTCTACCTGCAAGCAGAAGCCCAGAGCAGCCCACAGCCCTCCCTGGACTGACCCCCCATGAGCCTCAGGGCCCAGACATTGGGAAGGAGGGGGAGGGGAGGCGCAGGGAGGGGCCAGTCACAGCCCCTCCCCTGTCGCCTGACCAGGAAGCCCGCTGCCCTGGTGTTTTGTGACAAGGGGCAATGGAGGGCCCTCCCCAGGTCCCACCCCTCCTCTTGAGGCTGACACTCCAGGGAGCCCTGTCATTCCCAGGGGAATGTCCCCTCCTGTGGCCTCGCAGCAGGTGCACCAGGGTGCTGGGGCTCCAGGCCAGTGCACGAGGCTGCCAGGAGCATGGCGTGGGCAGGAGGGCTGGGGAGGGGCCAGAGCCCTGGGGCACGTGGCACCAGCCTCCCCCCATCCTGCCTGGCCATCTGTTCTCCACCTGGTAGCGGGGGAGGGGGGGCAGGGCTCCCACCCTGGGGTGTGGGTTCACTACCGTGCTCAGGCCAGAGGCTGCTGGACCAGAGGGGTGTGGAACCCAGGAGGAGGAGGCAGGAGGAGGCAGGAGGAGGTAGGAAGAGTGCTCCCCGGTCTGCCCTGCAGAGCACGGTGGTGCCTTTCTTCAACCCTTCCCACCCTGAGCTCACCAGCACAGAGCCCACCCCAGTAGCCTCCATGAGCCGGTCACCCCAGGCAGCGTGGCGGGAGTGGGCTGGTGCTCCTGAGGGGCCACTGCCCTGGGCACCCCTGTCAGAGTCTTGCAGGGCCTGGGAGCCCCAGGCGTCTTGCCAAGGGGAGCATCTGAGTGTCTCTTGGCTGAGGCTGCCCTGGTGCTGGCTCCTGGACGGGGTTGGGGCACAGTGGGCAGAGCTGGGAAAGGCCAAGACAGGGCTGGCCCACCGTGCGCTTCTCCCCACTGGCTAGACTGGACTTGGCTGGGCCAGACATGGACCCAACGGAGGGATGTGCTTGTGGTCAGCCTCTGTTCTTCAAGTGCAGCTGTCTGGTGTACATCTCTGAGGTGTCTGTGGTGGCCACTCCCTGACATGGGCCTGTTGAATCAGATGTATCTCCACAGCTTGCAGTGTACTGACCAGCCCTGCTGTGATCTTGTGGTCCCAAACTCCAGGCTAGGAGTTCAGGTGATTGTGAGGTTCCCTTTCAGGAATGGCTGTATCAGGGAGCTCTTGAAACCCAGCAGGGGTTCTGGGGAAGGAAGTAAAAGGCTGCAGAGTGGGAGTATGACGGTGTTCATCCCCTCGCCAGGGAAGCAGAGTTTCAGGGTGAGCAGATGACAGGGGCGCTCAAGTCTCACTGAGTATCAGGCTCTCGAGTCTCCACTGAGTGGAGGCCTTGTGTTTTTGTATGGGGATTGATTCCAGGGGTGCTTAACCACTCAGCCACACCCCCAGCCCTTTTTAGTTTTTATTTTGAGATGGGGTCTTGTTAAGTTTCTTGGGGCTTTGCTAGGGCTGCTTGAGGCTGGCCTTGAATTTTCGATCCTCCTGCCTCAGCCTCAGTCGCTAGGATTACTGGCATGGCCTCAGTGCTCAGCACAAAGAGGACTTTGAACACCCAACTCCACCCCCAGGGAATTTAGGTTCTTCTGGTCTGGGGTTGGGATGCCTGTTTCCTCGACCAGCCTCAAAGGACAGGGTCTGGGGGCTGGGCTGGGTCATCCAAGACATAAGCTATTAGCCCTGTGTGGGTGGCCACTTAGATTTCTTTTAAATAAAATGAAATCGGGGCTGGGGTTCTGGCTCAGTGGTAGAGCACTAGCATAGCATGTGTGAGGCACTGGGTTCAATCCTCAGCACCACTCATAAATAAATAAATAAATAAATAAATAAAAGGTATTATATCCATCTACAACTAAAAATATTGAAAAAATTAAATGAAATGGAGAACAGAGTTCCTCAATTTCAAGTGCCCAGCAACTGCATGTGGCTAGTGGCTACTATGCTGGACAGTGAAGCTCAGTGAGCTGCCCAGAAGGTGACTGCTACTCACACACTAGTGGGATGAGCCCCTCCTGGCACTCCCTTCCAGGGTCTGTCCCCCCTCCACTCCCAGTCTGTGGCAGAGCCTGGAGGTGAGAGACCCATTGCTAACTGCTGGTTCACAGCTCCCTCTGCTGGGCACAATGGAGATGACAGCAAAGAGGTGGCACCCAGGGGCTTGGGAGACTAATAGGAGGATCAGGCCCATATGACCAAGTGGGTCCCCCGTTCCCCAAGCTGGTAGGAGATGACAGGGGGACCCAGGCAGCTCCCAAGAGGAGGGGACTTAGGAGTTGAGAGTGCCAGGCTAAGGACACAGCATGGCCCCAGGACGACGGGCTGGGACTGCTGGGCATGTATGTGTCTGGAGTCTGTCACAGGTGAAAGAGACTCAAAGTTTCAGCAAAAATGACCTGTGTGGTTCATGTGGCCACAGCACAGAGGTGACAGGCTGCAGGCTCAGTTGGACCTTGATGTTAAAATGACAATGTCATTCACCTGTCTCCCCAAGCAAGTGTGGGCACCAAGAGCCCCTTGGCTCACTGCTTAGTAGCACCAGGGAGAAAGCACCTTAGTCCCCAAATACCCAGCCACTGTCCTGAGCTGGTGCCTGCAGGCGCAGGTCAGGCCCAGGCCAGGAATCCACCCCACACGCCAGGACTGAGGGGAGCTTGGAGGGCCACACACGAAGGGAGGGGCCCAGGTTGCCTTTCCCTCCAGGGACAGCCTGCTCTAGGCCCAGAGCACTCCTGGGGAGAGGCTGGTCTGTATGGGCCAGGCAGGTGCTCAACAGTGCCCACACCCCTCCAGCTGAAGTTGCCTCCCCACACTGCCCCCCAGGCCCCTCTCTAGGGCCTAGCTCTGTTCACTTATTTGTGCTCCACCAGCCAGTCCTCCCAGGGCACCTGGCCCAGGTAGGTCCAGTCATAGTGTGGTGGGATTGGGGGGGGGGGGTCTGGACATTTTACTCCAAGTATGAAGGTGTTTTAAACCATGTATCTGTGTGAACTTGAAATAACCTGGGTGCAGCAAGAGGGGCACGTCTGTGGTGCCCCCACTTAGAAGCCTGCCTGAAGGAGGGGGTGGGCTCTGCTGTGCCAGTCTCAAGACCACTGGCCATGGGAGAAGCCCTGTTTTCATCCATGATATGAGGGGCTGCCTGTATCCTGCAAGGGAGAAGCAGTTGGTCCAACGCTTGGTGGGTGTCCTTGGTGCTGGGTGACCGCCCTGTCTCTAGCCAGGAGCACCAGCCTCAGCGAGGCTCCAAGGACGCTGAATGTAGAGCAAGTGCCAGCTGTTCTTTGATGTCTCAGAGACTAAGGGTCCTGCCCAACGACAGGAGCATTCAGTTCCAGGTGACTGAGGGTCTCACTTGTGAGTTGGTGACAAGCCCAACTGACCACATTCAGACAGCCAGAGGCTCTGAGGCCTGGAGAGCCTTGTACCACAACTACCTGGCCTGAGACAGAAGCACAAGCAGGGGTCAGACTGGAGGGCAGGACTCGAGTGTCCTGGGAGTGGGAAGGCCTGTGGGTCCCAGCACAGACTATGGGGCCGGTTCTAAAGCACTGAGCTTGTGTCATTTGGGGATCCCATGGCTCCAGCCTGCTTGTCCTGGGAGGATGAGCCTGGAGTTTCCCCTTTTGGTCTTATAGTGGCTGTGGCCCTCTGTGGTTAAAGATATTGTCCAGCGACCACAGGTCTGGCCAAGGTAAAGGCCTCCCCCTGAAGCTGGTCAAGGGGTCTTAGAAGACTCTACAGCTGTGCACCCCTGAACCTGTATACACCATCCCTGTGCTCAAGTTGCTTTGGGGAATCCCTGTTTCCTGCTAGTCGAGACCCCAAATGCCCTTGCTCCAGCAGTGCTGACAGCTTGTAGGGCTGGTGGGCACAGCCTGGGGTGGGTTAGAGAGTGTCTATCCCACTGGCCCCTTCTCTGGATGGTGGGGACTGGGGCTCCAGGTTGAAGGGGCTGATCCTCCTGTCCACATGCATGGGTGAAGCTCACTCAGCCCCAGGAGCTCCACTCCAGAATCTTCCTGTCAGCATTGCTCACCTATGATCCCTGGAGTGGGCTGCAGAGTGCCCCACCCATTCATGTCCACCTGGAACCTGTGAATGTGGCTTTATTCAGAACAGGCTCTCTGCAGATATAAACACATTAAGATGAGGCTATCCTGGATGGCAGTGAGCTCAGATCCAATGTGTCCTCATGGGAGGCACACAGAGAGAGGAAGGTCATTCATTCATACTGGGACAGGCAGGGTTGGAAGCCACCGCAGGCAGGGTGCTGGACACCAGCAGAGGCTGGAAAGGCAGCAAAGGTACTCCCTAGAGTCCCTGAAGGAGGAACACCCTGTCCATACCTTGATTTTAGTTCAATTATACTGATCTCAGACTCTAGCCTCCAGAACTGGGAGAAACTAAATCTCTATTCTCTTAAGCCATCCAGTCTCTGGCACTTTGTTATGTTTGTCCCCAGAAACTAATTCAGCCCCAATGTCCTGCAGCCCCAGGGCTTGCCTATCAAAGAAGTCATCTAAACTCTGAATGGTGTTCCCTCGGGACCAGCATGGCTTCCTGAGGCTGCTTGGGTATTGGCGGGTGAAGAAAAGGAGCCCCCACAAGGTTGGAGGACCTGTAATTGGCTACTTGGCCCCCAACCCCTGGCACCACTGCATGATTCTGCCTGAGGCATGTGATTTGGGGGGAGGAAGAGGGCAGAGGTTTCTAGAAGGCTGAGTAACCAGGCTCCCTGGAAGCATGTTTGTGGCCCCTCTCCAAGGGTCCCAGCTTCACTACACAGGGGTGGAAGGCAGGGCTTCTGGTCCTCAAAGACTGCTGTGTCCCCACATCTGTGCCAGTGCAGATCCCTGTGTCTGCTGCACTCTGGACAAGCACTGCATATTTTCAGACCCAGTGAAGCACGGACTCCATATTGGCAGGAACTGCCCACTGCCTGAACACATGAGCATCCAGATCCCTCCTCAGGGCATCGGGTGACCCTGCTAGCTTTGTGCTAGGCCTGTGTTTTCCAGGTGGAGGCCAGGCAGGGGCCCAGGGAGACCCAGAAATGGCAAAACTGGGAGCAGCGGTCTTCCCCAGGGGCAGACCAGTTGGGGGCTGATCTCCACCTCCTCCTGCAGTGATAAGAGACGCTGGGAGCCTCTCTTTGATCCTCTCTAGTGCTCTTTATTCTGCTCAGTGCATGGCCTTGGTTTGCTTTGTGAGCACTCCCAGGACCCCTGACTGGCATGACACCTCAGCCTGAACCACATCAGTCCTTCAGCAGGATAAGAACAGGACTCATCTGGATCATCTGAAGATGCACCACCTGCCAGAGAAAAGAAACCTACTTGGAAACCTGGGAGGGCTCTGGACTGTAACGCCTGACCAGAAGGGTCGCCCATGTTGGAGACCCTGTTAGGTCAGGGAAAGAGGCACCAGGTTTCTCCGTGAACTTGGAACCAGGTAGGTCCTGTCCATCCTTCAACAGAAAACAAAAGGCCTCTGCAGAGGGCAAGGCTAAATTTTCTTTTCCTCTGTGTGATGAAATAGGGGTCCAGAACCTAACACAGGCCTTGGTAGTAAAGGGCAAGCCCCTCGCAGGCCCCAGAGCCCACTCACAGAGCAGCCAGGGAAGCCGACTGGGGCTCCGAAGCTGCTGAGGAGGGCTAGAAAGCGAGGTAGGTACAAGCCGGGGCCACAGCTTCCGCCGCCACCGCCGTTGGCTTCCTGCTCCGCCGGCTCAGCCGCAGGGGCCCCACGTGACTTTCTACCCCTCCTTCTCCGAGTGGCTCCACCCCGCAGCGCAAAACTGGGACTTAGGCGCGAAATCGGGCTCGTGATAAGGCCGCACGCATGCGCCGCTGCGGCGACCCGACGGCATTCCCGGCCTGCCCCGCGCGCTGACGTCGCGCAGCCTCATCCCCGCCGCCGCCGCCATAGGAGTCGGCGTCCCCTCAGCTTGTCCGCTCCGGCCCTTCGCCCGCCCGCCGCTCCCGGCCCGCGCGCCCAGTGCCGCCGCCGCGCTCGGCCGCGCCCGCGGAGTTGGCGGCGGGGCCCGGGGCCGCGTGCGCGGGCCGACAGGCCCGGCCTCGCGGGAGGCCCAAGCCCTCGGCGCCCGCCCCGCGCCGCGCTGTTCATGAAGCATGTCGGCCACCAGCGTGGACCCCCAGGTAGCGGGGCGGGCGCGGGGCGGGACCCGGCGGCGGGCCTGGGTCTCGGGGCTGGGGTCGCGAGCCGCGGGCCGGGACAGAGGGCTGGGGTCGCGGGGGCTAGGCGGGGACCTGGAGGCCAGGCAGGGTCTCGGGGCTGGGGGCCTGGAGGCCAGGCCGCGATAGGGGACGCGGGGCCAGGCCGAGGACCTGGATGCCGGGGTCGGGGATGCGGGGGTGGGGCCGAGGACCTGGGTGCAGGGTCCCGGGTTGCGAGGGTGGGCCGAGTTCTGGAGGTCTAGCCGTGGTCGGGAATGCGTGGCCGGGACCGAGAGCCTGGAGGCCTGATCGGCGTCGGGGAGGTGTGACTGGGGCTGAGGACCTGGACAGGCCAGGGTCTGGGATGCAGGACGGGAGCCGAGGACCTGGAGAGCAGGGTTGGGAATGAGGGGCCGGAGCCGAGGACCTAGGGGCCTGACTCGGTTTGCGAGGCCAGGGCCGTAGGGTCCGACATGGGGTCCCGGGTTCTGGGGTTCGGGGAGCGGGGCCGCAGGAGGCCGGGCCGTGTCATCCGCCTGGCCCCTGCTCCGGAGAGTTCGCTGGAGAGTAACTTTGTCTTTCCTTTTCCGGGCTGGGCTGTGTCTGTTCGCACCTCCCGGCCTGCGGCGATGCAGAGAACAAAAGGACAAGATAATAAAGGTGAGGAGAGTTCCAGGATGGCCATGCGGGCATTGGAGGCTGCCCTGCCTGGGCAAGAGAAGGTCCACAAGCCACGTCTGGAACCGGAAACTTGCTTTCCTCCTGGCAGCTAATGGGAGATGAAACTTTCCGTTTCCTGGAGATTTGACTGGTCAAAGACAGGCTTTTCAAGGAGAAGTAAATAAATGGGTGCTCAGAATAGTGCAGCCCTTCCCTCTCACTGGAAGATTGTTGATTTGATGGGGGAAAGGGAAGGAGATAAGGCACTGTTCAAAGGGCAAGCACAGGGGCCAGGGGCTGAGTAACCAGTCCTCTGCCGCCCTTAGCTGGCTCTCCCAGAGAGGCAGTTAAGACCATTGCCTGTAGACCATCTGCTCCCTTGTTTCCTAAGTCTACTCTCATCTCCTGTGTTCTTGCTTGGAATAAAGCCCCAGAGTGCACTCCTGTGAGAGCCTGTAGGTGACTCTTGACGCTTACTTGCAAGACTGCTTTAACCAGCGTGTTACTCCGGTGCAACCAAATAGGGTTCATCGTGTTTTAAGTTTGGAAAAGGCCCAGTGCTTTATTCACCTTTCTTTTTCTGGCTGAGCATTGTAACAGTGGAAAGTAAGGGGAGAGCCAGATAATGGTGAGCTTCTGTTACAGCCCCTTCCCAGCTGAACATCCACAAGCTGGACATATGGAGGCTACATTCTCTGTTGGCACCACTTAGATCTTCTTAGACTTTGTCAGTTTCAACAAAATCTGGTTGTGAACTCCTTGTATTTTGTTTGCACCTACATTTTGTCACATCTACCAAATTATATCATTATCAAAAATGTAGCCTAAATTGATGAAAGTCTGCATCACCATTTTATTTAGATGTGAAAACAGATTTATATTGATTGTGCTCATTTTAAATAAAATCAATTTCTCATAGAAATTGATGAAAATAGACGTTACTTTGATTTCCATGCTTAAAAGTAATCTTAAAACTTGATAATGGTTTGCAACTTCTTGTTCTAGTACAAAATGGTTCTTTGCATCAGAAGGATACAGTTCATGACAATGACTTTGAGCCCTACCTTTCTGGACAGTCCAATCCGGTGAGTTCATTTTGTTAGCATATGCTTACTTTTAAATTAATTATAATTAGTTGTAACACATTTTTTGTCATATTTTTTACTTTATTATCCTAAATTAGAAACTATTAGAAGTGGTTAATATTAGTATTAATCTTGAAGATTTCCTTTGAAGTCTTTCTCTTATTCCACCTGGGGCACAAGTATGACACAGGTAGTTTTCCCTGGAGGAAGTAGCACTCTACTGGGCTTGGGTGCTGGTAGAATCCTTTTGTGAGGTGTAGTGCCTTTTGTGGAGTGCGGTCGTGCATAGTTTGCTGAAGCTTTTTGGCATGTTGTCTTCAGTTTTGTAGGATTGAATTGTGGCTTAGGAGAGTAGCTAAGCATTGGATGGTGGAGCTGGACTCCTCCCTGGGCTTGAACCTCCCTGTGCTTTAATTTCCTTTTGTTTGAAATAGCAAGTCACATTTGCCTTGTTTCCTTAGGTATTTCAGGATTTCTTGGCCATGGCACTGGAATTTTGGGCCAGACCATTGCTTTGAAGACTGTTCTGTGCATTGTAGGATGTTCCCCAGCCTCCCTGGCTTTTACCCATTAGGTTCCATGAGCACTCCCACTTGAGTAGTGACAGTTGCAAATGTCTCCTGGGGACAGAATTGTCCTGGTTAAAAACCACTGAACAAGTTGAAATTTAGGATTAGCCTTAATATCTGCCACTTTGAAAAGGTACAGTGCCTGTTTCAGAATGAAACCAAGCTTTGCCTCTTCCCTGTGGTGGGGTGAAACTATCCCGCCAGTGTTGTTCTTATCTGCCCTTTTCTAAAGTATCCTAGAGCTTTTCTCCATCTTCTTTCCCAATGCATTTAACAAGTCTGCAGTTTATGAGTCTGGGAATTGTTTCGGCCATGAGTCATTTGGGATTGTTACTGCCGCTAGACTTGCTGAATTCTTCTGATGTAGGTTGCTGAGATAGAAAAGTTCTCTCTTGCTTTCTCACATGAGAGCTGTGCAGTGGTGACCATCTAGCCAGAAGAGAGGTCTTTTGTGGCTGAAGAAATGAGCTCAGAATCCTTGTTGGTATGCTCAGTGCTCACGGACTTGGGCGAGCATTGTGTGTGTGGCAGCTTTGTCAAGGAGTTCCTAATGTGTGAGAGCTCGTGGCTGTGGCGTAGTTTGCACAGGCCTGTTGGCAGAGCCATGACAACATTGAAGGTCGTGGGTCTACCTTCACCCTTGCTTTGCATCCATCGTATGGTTTGTGTGATGCACTGTGCTGCTTCATTTTGTGAATCTCATGCTGGAGTGATTTGGGAAGTTCAAAGAGCATGTGTTTGGATAGGTCAGTGCGGCTCTATGGGCTGCAGTGGGGCTGTTGCCTTAGAGAGGCCTTCGCTGTGTTGCCCTGTGGTTCCACCCTGGTCTATAACAGAAGATGTGTGTCCATAACCTTTTTGGAAATGAGGGGAGCAAAAGGGCTCAGTGAGGGGCTTCAGGCTGTCCTCTGTTGAAGCAGATGTGCTCAGGCTTTCTAGTTTGCTGTTTTGTTTGTTTTTGAAAGATAAGGACTGAGAGGACCCAGAGCAGGTCCCTTCAGAGTGTAAGACACTGCCTGAGTGATGTCCCGGTTCGGGAGACACTGTGTCCTCCAGGCCTGTACCAGCCACTGAAGCGTGTGTGCTTTGACCTCTGACTGGCATTGACAAATGAGCAAGGGCACCTGGGCACAGGGGAGGTGGCACCTGCACCTGCATTTAAAGTGCTTGGTTGTCAACACAATCATTTGCCTGGTCACACCTGACAGGAACAGAAAGTAAGGACATTGAGAGGTTTTGTTTCTTCATAGAACACTCATTTTATAAAAAAGTTTTATAAATTTTCCTGTTTGAGTCCCAGGACTGATAATTGGTGGTTTGTCTTTTCTGAACTTCTTTAGGAAGACTATGCTTTTAATCAAGTTGATATATGTAATGTTATTTTTTTTACACTTCTGTTTTAGTTATTTTATGTGGTGCTGAGGATTGAACCCAGTGCTTCATATGTGATAGGCAAATGCTCTTAACTCTGAGCCTCAACCCTAGCCCTAATCAAGTCTTCTTTTAAAAGGGCTGAATGTTATTGTGATCACTTGCTTGAAGGCTGGTGGGGTGATTTCATGAGTTCAGGAAGACCTGGAGTGTTTCATATGGTGTCACTTAAGAGTCCCTGAGTATGCTGTTGCTCAGGTGTTGTCCTGTGTGGTTATGTTGAAGTTTGTACCTCTGTACTTGACCTTGGAGAAGCTTTTGGCATGGAGTTGTTATCTTGAGAGTCACACTCACCCCATCACCCAAGGTTTGGTTAATTTTTTCATCTGGTGCTGGACCTTTCGTGGTGTCCATGGCTTCTGTTCAGTGCATAAAGCTGGCAGAAATTTGGCTTTTGTCTTAATGCTAAGTCCAGGTGATTCTGGTGGGACCAGGATGACCTGAAGGGTCAGTGGACACATGCTTAATCACCCAGGTCTGCATAGGTTTCTATGGCTGCAACTGAACAATATGGGCTTTCTTAGAAGGTCTAGTGGTGGTGCTCACTAGGTGGATAGGGATTTGCCATCTGACTGCTTCCCAGCAGTTCATCTGAAAAGAGGGGAAGTCTTCATGTGCTGCTTATTGGTGAGTTGCTGAAACAGATGCAGAAATTCTGTGTTGGAAACTGCTGTCTCTGCAGGTTGACCAACCATCTGAAGGGCTGAAACAGAGCCTCAGAAGCACCTGCCTTCAGGACAGACAGGAAGAATGACAGAGTAAAGTGCTCAGGGCTTGAGTTTTTTTCTGTAACATCTTCTCTATCCTCAAGACTCATCTAAGACTGCTGAAGCAGTGAGGCTACCCTGGCTGGCTCTGTTGGCTCTGGTCAGCAGTTCCAGGATCCTGTCACTGGGTTGGTTTTCAGCATTGCCCACACATAATTAATGTGATTTGATTAAGTACCTGCTTCATCTTGAGCAGACAGGTGTTCTGTTCATCTTGGGCTTAGGAGGGACCTTTCTGCTTCTTGAGTTCCTATGATGCTGAGTCACTTTATGTTTGTGAAATTAAAGTGTTTCAACTGTCTTAGAATTTCCTTCTCCGGAAAATGAATAGTGGAAACAAGTGTTTCAGCTCCAGGTTAAGTGGCCTTGGGCATTTTTACATTCTGTTTTGTCTTTTTTGGGGGCGGGGGTATTGGGAATTGAACTCTAGGGCACTCGGCCACTGAGCCACATCCCCAGCCCAGGGTCTCACTGAGTTGCTTAGTGTTTCAGCCTCCCAAGCCACTGGGATTACAGGCGTGTGCCACCATGCCCAGCTCGTTTTGTCTTTTTTAATTAAACCTGAGGAAGCTGGAAAATTGCTCTTTGTTCTAGAGTAGGTTTATGGTTTCTCTGTTTACTCAGTGTTTCTAATGATCTAGGGATAATGGTCACTGGTTATTTAAAATTTGTTTCTTTGAGGTGTTTATCACTTCTTAGTTCATCTGGAGGGAGGACCCTTAAGAGTGAAGAGCTAAGTTTTTCTGTCAGTGGCTCTGATTTGACTGAAGATGTGCTAGTCTGTCTGTGCAGTCCTGTCATACCCAGGGCTGTGGTTAGAAGTCTTGGATGTGGCAGCACCCACTGTATCCTGAGGAGGGCGCTGGAGGCCCACATGTGCTTGCTCAGAGGTGTGTGTGTGAGGAGCAAGCATTGAGTTTGCTTTCATAGCATCAGCTTATTCAGCTGTGTCTCTGCTGAAGAAACTGGCATATTCCTAGCTTAGACTCCCCTGTGGTGCCACCAAGCTGGGGAGGGTCTGGGTCACAACCAGTCTTACCTGCAGCACTTGCCAACATGAATGCTAATCTGTGCCTGGCTGTGTACAGGACAGAGGGAGGCAGAGGACTCAAGATAGGCTCTGGGTGCTTTATCAATCGCCCAGGCACAGCTCGAGGGCATATTTGAAGCCAGTGTCTGAGGTTGAGACCAGAATAGTCAGCCTGTGCCCCTCAGACAGTGACTGAGAACCACTCTTTTCCCAGGGGAGGTTTGCGGCATGGACTGCAGTGTTCAGCACATAGAGTGCAAGAGCATCACCTTTAGGTGTTTTTCTGTACTTGGCCTGTTTTAGATAGCTTTGCAGAATAACTAGCTGCTTTATTTTCAGAGATTGGAAGGAGGCATGGCAGAGGTCATAGAAAATGGGCTGTCAGTAGGCTTGAGATAAAAATTGAAATTGAACCCATAGCACCTCAGGTCCCTGTGCTAGTGGGAAGGGTTGGAAGATGGCCTGCTGGCAGAGCTTATCTAGAGGTGGAGGGAGGGCATGGTTCAGGGTTTTGACAGCCACCAGTGGGCCTTATAGCACTGTTAGGGAGCTCTAGGAAACTACAGCCTCTTACCTAGAAATTAGAAATCAGAAATCTTTTTCTTTTGTTGTATGAATTAAATGTTTAAGAAAGAGCTGTTGAACTTGGCATGGTGGTGCACACCTGTAATCCTAACAACTTGGGAGGCTAAAGCAAGATTACAAGTTTGAGGCTAGTCTGGGCAACTGAGATCCTGTTTCAAGTTAAAAAATGGAAAGGCTGGGGATGTGGCTCAGTGGTCGCCCCTGGATTCGATCCCCAGCACCTCTTAAAAAAGGAGCAGAAGAAAGGGCTTCCTCTGAAGAGTTTCACAGTCTTTAGGAGAGCTGCAGCTTGGTTTTTGCTTATTCCCTACCCCACAGCTGACAGCTCAGGAGAGAGGAGAGGCAAGGCCCTCCTTGCTTGCCTCATTGCCTCACTCCTGCCTTTTCTGTGTGTTTGTGGTTCTTCTTGAACTCCTGCCTTTCCTTCTCCTGGGGTGTGATGGTTTTTGTAGGGGAACAGTAGCTAGGACCTTTGTTTTCAAATCCTAAAGGAGCAGGAATTCTAGGATTTGGGGGCTCAGTGGTGAGGTGCTTGAACCATGTTACCAAGGTGAGTTGGACAGTACTGGCAGGGAGCAGCCAAGGGCTTCCTGCTCTATAGTGGGCAGGACGGGTTGTTGGAGGGGCTTTTCCTGCGTTTGTGTTTGTGGTACCTCAAGTGGACTTTCAGGAGTGTCCTATTGCATGTATGTCACCTCAAATCATTACACATTTCTCATCTCAGTTGAATATCCTGGGTGTGCTTGGCCTCACTGCGTGACTCTCTTGGTCTGTGTCCTGTGGGTCAGTTCCACAGCCCCTGGGGCTTCTCCTCCCTCTGCCCTTCTGCCTGTGGAGGTGATCGTAGCTGCTCAGGGTAGAGAGGAGCACTGGCTTCCCTTTGGAAGAACTGCCCCGTTTGTCCTGTGTCCATGCAGGCATCCCTCGTGAAGCAGGTCCCCATTTAGGCTTTCCACCTGCCTGGCCTGGCTGTATAGGCTGTTCTGAGGACTGGCTGGGTGGGGGTATAGGAGGGGAGGTCGCAGTACAGGGGCCAGAACCATTGAAATCCTCTCAAGGGAGGATAAGCTTGAGTTTTTTTTGTCTTACACAACATCGATAGTGTCTCATTTGTAGAATCTCAAAAGATTTTCATTATAGGGAAACAATTGTTATTTCATTGTAAGAGATGATTCTGAAATGCTGATAATAAGTGGTGCTTTCTGGCCTCAACACTGGGCACCTCCCCTTCAGCACCTCTACACAGGTGTTTTGCTCCACAGCGAAGTGTCTTCCAGTACTGCTCTGAAGCAGCACTTGAGGGTGGTGAGGAGTGCTGAGGTCAACTGTGGAAAGTAGGTATGAAGGCCTAGAGGAGGGACACCTGGGGCGTGTTAACTGCTCAGTGAACTGGAACCTCCATAAATATCCCAGTGCCCTGTGAAAGCTGCTGTCTGTTGATATTGCCAGCATCATCACGCAGGATGGGTTAATTCCCCACTCTGGGTTCCTCTAAATAGGTCAGGCTTGATGGTAGGAGGAGAGAGCTGTCCAGCTAGCTCTGGTGGGCTCAGCTCAGTCATTGAACTTGAGCTTAGATCACTGTGAGTGAGGCTTGGTGTTTGAGATGGTGACCTGGGTGATATTTGTTACTAATTTCTCTGGATCCTGACTTTGTCCTTGAGTTGATGGTCTTTATTGCTCCATTAAGAATGAGTCACTTGTGCAGTGTCAGGCTGGATTATGTGCAGCCTGTGTGAGAAGTGGTCAGCAGGTTCAGTCCTCATGTAGTAGCAGTCTAACTAGTCACCCTGTTTGTTTTCACAGAGTAACAGTTACCCCTCGATGAGCGATCCCTACCTGTCCAGCTACTATCCACCATCCATCGGATTTCCTTACTCCCTCAATGAGGCGCCGTGGTCCACCGCAGGGGACCCTCCAATTCCATACCTCACCACTTATGGGCAGCTCAGTAACGGAGACCATCATTTCATGCACGATGCTGTTTTTGGGCAGCCGGGAGGCCTGGGGAACAGCATGTATCAGCATAGGTTTAGCTTCTTCCCTGAAAACCCTGCATTCTCAGCGTGGGGGGCAAGTGGTTCTCAGGGGCAGCAGACCCAGAGCTCTGCATATGGAAGCAGCTATACCTACCCTCCAAGCTCCCTGGGTGGCACGGTTGTTGATGGGCAGACAGGTTTTCACAGTGATACCCTTAATAAGGCACCTGGGATGAACAGCCTGGAGCAGGGCATGGTTGGCCTAAAGATCGGGGATGTTACCACCTCTGCGGTCAAGACGGTGGGCTCTGTTGTCAGCAGTGTGGCACTGACAGGTGTCCTCTCTGGCAATGGTGGGACAAATGTAAATATGCCAGTCTCAAAACCAACCTCTTGGGCTGCTATTGCTAGTAAGCCTGCAAAACCACAGCCTAAAATGAAAACAAAGAGTGGGCCTGTAGTCGGGGGTGCCCTGCCTCCTCCACCTATAAAACATAACATGGACATCGGCACCTGGGATAACAAGGGGCCTGTGCCGAAGGCCCCAGCCCCCCAGCAGGCACCAGCCCCCCAGTCTGCCCCACAGCCCCTGCAGGTGGCCCAGCCTCTCCCAGCTCAGCCTCCCCCATTGGCCCCTCCACAGTATCAGAGTCCTCAGCAGCCACCCCAAACCCGCTGGGTCGCCCCTCGAAACAGAAATGCTGCCTTTGGGCAGAGTGGAGGGGCTAGCAGTGATAGTAACTCTCCTGGAAATTCCCAGTCTAATTCTGCCCCTGGTGTAGACTCCCACCCCGTCCTTGAGAAACTGAAAGCCGCCCACAGCTACAACCCTAAAGAATTTGATTGGAACCTTAAAAGCGGGCGGGTATTCATCATAAAGAGCTATTCTGAGGACGACATCCATCGCTCCATCAAGTACTCCATCTGGTGCAGCACGGAACATGGCAACAAGCGCCTGGACAGCGCCTTCCGTGCTGTGAGCAGCCAGGGGCCTGTCTACCTGCTCTTCAGTGTCAACGGCAGTGGGCATTTCTGCGGGGTGGCGGAGATGAAGTCTCCTGTGGACTATGGCACCAGTGCTGGGGTCTGGTCTCAGGACAAGTGGAAGGGCAAGTTTGATGTGAAGTGGATTTTTGTCAAGGACGTGCCCAATAACCAGCTCCGGCACATCAGACTAGAGAACAACGACAACAAACCGGTCACAAACTCCCGAGACACACAGGAGGTGCCCCTAGAAAAAGCCAAACAAGTGCTGAGAATTATTGCTTCCTACAAGCACACCACCTCCATCTTTGATGACTTTTCTCACTATGAGAAGCGGCAGGAGGAGGAGGAGGTGGTGCGCAAGGTGAGTGGTGTCTCAGGCACCTGCTGCACCCTTGGTGTCTCATTTCTATGCATGTGGATGGTGGCTTGAGCAGCAGCCAGGCAGGAAGCAGATGGGATCTGTGACAGACTGCCTGGCTGGCCTTGGGCAGGCCAGGCATCCAGAGGGGGCCGGCAGCATCGACGAACTTTCCCTACAGTGGCTACTGGGAGAATCCAGTGATTATGGTTGAGTGGATGTCACCAAATAACTTTTGATGGCCTCAGTTTTTAAGAAGCATGGTAGCAGGGAATATTTTGTACACATAAGGTAACAGGGAACCTGAGGGAAGTTACTCTTTTTGTCCTGTTTTCTTTCTGAATGGTGATCTCAGTGGAGAACACTTGGAAGGCAGTGTTCACGTGGTACTGGAGAAGCCAGCAAGGCTGCTGTAGGCACTGGCTGGCACTTTGGTTTCCCACCTGCCTGAGGGCTCTTCCCCTCAGCAGTTGAAAGGTCTGGTCCAGTCTGATCATTTATTTTTCTTTTAGAAACTCAGTATCCTGCAGTTTTAAGAGCTTTGGCCCACTCCATCGAAATAGTTAAGAGGGTGGTGGGGAGGGGCAAGCTTGGAGTCACAGTGTTAAATAGACGTGTTCAGATCCAGATATCTGAGGTGCTCCTGATTGCCTGCTGGGCCCACAGTGAAGCTCCTGGCATATGAACCTTATAGCTCCCTGGAGCTAGTGTGGCTTCTCTTGGGGAGGGCCTAGGTGCCCATACTCCCAGATGCTGGCCCCAGAAGAAAGGACCTGATATGATTTGCAGAGCTCTCTTCATGAGAGTGCTCGTCCTGAGGCTGTCTCTCTTTGGTGGAGTTTCAGTTGGTCAGCTGGCTTTCTCATCATTTCTGTCCTGTGTTGGAGGAGGAATTGCTCAAACGAATGCAAATGTCTGAGTGTCTGGAGCAGAGCAGCGTGCAGAGGGTCCTGGCAGTGCCATTGTGCTGGCATGCCTGAAGAGGGGGTCATTTGTTTCCAGTTAATTCTGTATTTTAGCTTTTGGGGTATCAATTACAGCCAAGCCATCACCTGACAGTGGGTCAGAGTCTGAGGAAAGTATTGTTTGAGCAGTTTTGAGGTTCTGTGGGCATCATAAAATGCACCTGCACAGATGAAGGTGGCTGCAGCATCACAGGTCAGGTTAGTCCTGTGGCACCGCTGTCATCCGGCAGAACATTGCTGATACAATGCACAGTTGTGCTGAACTGCTGAATTTGCAGGGTTAGAACAGATCTGGCTTTAAATTGGCAGCTGGCTGTTTTATGTGTATCTGTGTGTGTGTGTGTGTGTGTGTGTGCGTGCGCGCGCGTGCGTGCATGCTTGGTTTTTTCTTAAATACTGAATACTTGGGTTTTCTTAAAGTGCATTGGGTCCCAAAGTTTGGTGATGAGCTTAAGGTTAAAATTCCACCCCTGAACTGGTTGGTGTTTTTAAAATGCTAGTGTCCTAAAACTTTCATTATAACAACTTGTGATACTGCATTTTTGTGTCCAGCCTCAGGTTGAGCCTTTTGAACGACCGGCAAGGCCTGTGGGCATCTGCCTGTGGTTAGGGTCTGTTTTGATCCTCCACCCCTTGGGTGCTCCATTGGCCAGTCCAACTGAGTTGCTTTATGAGTACCATAGGAAGGAACTAGTGCCTCTCCCACAGACCATGTCAGCTAGAACAAAAAGCTGTGTACTCATGTGATTCCCCATTAACATTAGTTTATTATTGAAAGTGATGCGTGAGAACTCTGATTTGGTACTGGTTCTGGTGGAATTTCAGTACCTTCCAAGCTCACTGTCTGTATAGAGAAATGTAATGCTCTGTGGTTGACCTCCACTGATGGATGCCCAGCTTTGCTTGCCAGGTGTGAGAACCCTGGGTGTTCTGGGGTTGCGTCTGAGTCAGGAGCCCTTCCTCCCTCTGGGGTAGTGTCTTCTGCTGGCCAGGGGATCTCAGGGTGTCTGAGAACTTACCCACCTTTTGTTTATCATGACAGACCTCACTGATTTCCAGTTGTTGTAACTTAAAAGGTACCTAATATTTAGAAAGTACAATACAGTTAACATTTTTACAAAGCTCCCCTGTCCAACTTGGAAGTTTACTGACTTAGGAAAGCACTCAATTTCATGGCAGCTGTATGAGACCAAGTCCTTAAATCTACAAACAGTCCTCCTTTAGGGTGCTTAAAACAGTGAAGACTGTGTGCTCCACAAGCATGTGTTGCACTGTTGCAGATACTTTTGCAGGCCCCCCTCCCTGTCATCTGCACATACACCAGATCCTCTCAGTAGGGAGGGTTAAAGGAGGGAGCTTAAGAATAAGTATGCATACATGCATGTTAGTACGCTCCTCTAAGGCTGAGATGTGCTTCCTCTGTCAGCTCTTTGAGAGGTTTGATGAGTAATACTGCTTTTTTTAAGAGCAGATGGTGTACTGCAAAGTCTGCTTGCTGGATGTTTTGCTGATAACATTAAAACTTGCTTAAAGAGAGCCTAAAGGAATGCAGAAGACTGAGTATTTCTTTTTTTTTTTAATATTTATTTTTTAGGTGTAGATGGACACAATACAATGTCTTTATTTTTATGTGGTGCTGAGGATCGAACCTGGGTCCCCACCTGTGCTAGGCGAGCACTCTACCGCTGAGCCACAATCCCAGCCCCCAAGTCTTTCCTTTCTCCAGTTGTGCACTTGAGGGTAGGGAAGAGATGTTAACTCTCAGAGTGGCTGTCCACCCTTCTCCTTTACCCAGGTTTACTTCAGTCTCAGAACAGGAGCCACACAGAATATAGGAGGGGAACCTGAAGTTGTGCTTTAGTCAATCTGCAGCAGATGAGGGGAATGCCCTTTTCATGTCAAGAGCTGAGTTTAGATTCTGCGTGTTAGGAAAGACTGAGATGGCTCCTAGACCCACTGATTAGAAGCCATGCAGACACAATTGGGAAAGAGTTGGATGTAGGTCTCAAACCCATGTCAGGCATGCTTTGGAAGATTGCTGTTTTTATGGAAGTAGAGGTAAGCCTGGGTGGAAGAGCCTTGCCCCACATTGGTCAGTGTTCTGTGTGGTATTACAGGAGACTTGAGCTGTTGGAAAGGGCCAGAACTGATGGACTCCTGCTTATCCTCCTGTTCTGTTCTTCATTAGCCAAGTGACGTGGAGCTCCCTTTTTAGCCAGTTGGATAGACTTTATGTCTTCTGAGTCTCTGGAAGATTTAAATGAGAGAAAATACAGAAGCACATCTCCTGGGTAACTGGCACACTCAAGTCTCCTTTACATGTTCCTTCCTCGAGGTTCACGTTGTTTTGTATTTCCATGTAGCATTGCATTGATGTGAGGGAGAGCTGACAAAGGTGTGGACCCATGGGACTCTTCAGAGGGTCCTCTCATGAGGGGCAGGATGGAGCTCAGTGCCTCCCTCTGTAGAGGTGCCTGCTTTGGTCTCTGTGCCTGGTCCCTCTGTAGCTCAGGGCACAGGTGCTGATTGTGGCCAGGCTGCTGAGCAGGAAGCACAGGTCCAGGTCTGTGACTGACCCAGGGCAGCCTTGGCCTCACCTAAGTGGGGCTTCGCCTGCCCATCACAGTTGCTTAGTGTGTTAAATTCCTCTCCTCTTTCTTTTTACAGGAACGGCAGAATCGAAACAAACAATAAGGACAAGCCAGTTTCTTATGTGGTTAGCAGTTCCTTTGAAAGCAGAGTTTAAAACTGTATGCTTGGTGCTGTCTTCGGCGTCAGCTCCAGTGTGTCGTCCTGTGTGGGTTGAGTTGTGGCATCTTTACCTTCTTTGTAGTTCATTTTTGCCAGATGGGTCTGCATTCATTTGTATTTTTTCTATGTATTATAATATTGTAGAACTCACTAATAAAGAAGTATTTTTTTTGTCAGCTTATCAGTCAGACTGACCTAATGCAAAATATAAATATCCTTAAAGACAACAAAAAACCTAATACATCCCAAAGATTTTTTTTTAATTTTGGCAGAAATTATGTTCTTATTATTGTATCCAGTCATTTATTGTTTCCATAGGAGACTTTATTTTCTCTCTATTGTTTTATAGCAAATGTAAGAACACATGGGTGGTTTTATTGGATAGAGTATGCTGTTAAAATCTTCACAGCACGAAATCAAAGATTAGTGATCACCCTCTTGCGATTGATTTGCCATTTTTGCTATCTGTGTTATCTTTCTAAAATGTTGATCTGTCCACTTGGATTTTCTGCTGGACAGAGAGATAAGTCTTGATTTTTCTAACGTGGAGACCACGTTTGTGTCCTGGGAAGAGCCATCCTTCCTGATGCCTTGCCCACGCAGAACTGGCCACTTCCCCCCACTGCCGCTGGCTAATCCGCTGCCGAGGATTAGGAAGGCGTTTTAGGTCTGGGTCAGTGTTCAGTTGTTCTTAGTTGTTGGCAGGTCATTTTTTAATTTCCCCCTTTTTTTCACTTGAGAATTCCGATGTCATCTTAAGTTTTTGTACCAATAATACTGAGCTTTAAAAGTAGGATTTGGTGGTACAGACAGTGTGATGGGTGATGCCACCGACTGTAAATTCACTGTGTCTATTTTTTTTTTCTGTTGAATGGGTGAAAAAAAGCAAAAAAAAAAAAAAAAAACCCAAACAAAAAAATTTCCCTGAAACACCCCACACACAAAAAAACCCTTTTAGAAAACAAATTTGCTGTCATGTTTTGTGGAGTGAGGGCCTGTTGGAGTTCGCCGCCTGGAGTTGGAGTCCAGCATGGAAGTGGTGCTCATGCCCGCCACCCTCGCACACCGAATCTGCACGCGCCCGCTGTAGAGGATCCTTCCTGTCTTAGAGAGCAGATACCTTCTGAAGCTATTTACTCCAAAAGACCCTCTGAGTTAAAGTGTAAGCTGTATTATTTAGACTTGTATGTAGAACGTGTCACTTGCTCTGAGTTGTTACTGCCTGTACGGAGTCATGGACGGCGTTGGATCGCTGTCCTCTAGGAGAATACAAGCCTTAATAAACACCTGTTTAGTAAGTCTGTGTGCTGGTCCTTCACCCCTGCCTCTGGGGTGGCAGCTGTGGAGCTAGCAGAGGCCTTCCTTCCATGCAGTGTGTTTCCCAAGGCCTACGACTCCTTCGGGCCTGGTGGTGGGAACTGAGGGTCTCCTGAGAAGAAACTGTGCTGAAACTTCAGTGCCCCCAGCACCCTGTAAGAATTTGCAGATGCACAGCATTGTGTGAGAAGTCACAAGTTCCTGGCTCCGGTTCCCTGTCTGCTTGCTACATTCCTCTGTTGCCCTTGGTCCTCCTTGTATGTGTGTTTCAGGTCACAGACCTCAGTGTGCTCTAGTAATTCTGTGTGTTTGTTAGTAGGTCTGATGTTTGTTCACAGCTTATTTTCTTTGTGAGGTAATTGACACACCCAAGTGTACATCTGCCCTTTTTTGACACGAGATGCAGTTCCTGAGTATCACATACTCTCCCAGCATAGCCTCCTCTGCCAGAACTTGATAGTTGGTCAGGAAGCACAAAACAAGTTTAGGAAAAGTAGTCCCATTTTCTGACAGATGGTCATAGGTAGGATGTTTTTCTCCACTGCAGCTCCAACTTCACTTTGGAATTTTATTTCAGAAAATGTTTTGAATCATCAATGGTTAATTTCCTAATTTTTCTGCCTTTTTTTTTTTTTGTGTGTGTGTGTGTGTGTGTGTGTGTGTGCGTGCGTGCGTGCACGCGCATGTTATCAGCCTTCTCTAAAAAGTAATCTTGGTGTTGAGTGCGTCAGCTGAGAAACACTGAGGTGGTGTGCATTGAACAGGGTGTTCCATCTAAGTCTGCACCAGGAGGGTGGGATTGCTGGTCATTGAGGAATTGAAGGTGGTGTTAGGGACTCTGGCCAGTGGTGGTAGACACAGGCCTGTGTCATGAACGAACAGTGCAGGCAAGTGACCTCGCCCTGAAGGCTTCCTCCAAACCCAGATAGGTCTCCTGCTCTACCACCCCTGGAGAGCTGGTGTCTGGCCCCTGCAGTTCCTAGAGTCAGGGAGGCCTGCTCACCTGTGGTGCTGCAGGTGTTAGCTTGCTAGTGCTGCTCTTGGTGTTTCCAAACCTGCTCCCACAAGCCAGCCAAGTAAGCCCTTACCTCCTTTTCCCTTCCCCAAAGCTCAGCACGGTAGGATTCTTAATTTCATAATGGATTCTTGGTTACTGAAAAAAAACATGTCATCAGATGTGTGGTTTGCTGTCCCTCTGATTGTCTTTGGATGCCCTGGGGTAGGCTGATGCATCTGCACTGACAGGTGGGTGCAGCTGGGTGTGCAGGCTGCTGCCCTACACAGGGTATCCAGTGAGGGATATGTAGTAGAGGAAACATGGCTTGCTGTGCTGGGGACCATGTGTTCATCCCTCAGTTTGCGGATCCTGTCCCTTTCAGGCTCCTGATGTTCAGAATTGATGAACTCTTCCTTTACTTGCATAGGACAGAAATAACCTCTGGCTAAGGTCAGCTGAGAGCCAATGCCCATGAGGAAAGAATCAGGTCACCTGCCCTTGCCTCCTGGCTCCCTGGAAGTGGGACATCCCGATGTCTCGCTGCAGACACAGTGATCGGACACTGGGGTGCTCCTTAGACCTCCACAGCAGTGTGCAAGTAAATTATGGCCTTGCTGTGCATCCCCATGTGATTGGGACTCATGTTTTTCTCCCTGTTGTTTTTAAGGTTAGCATATTCAGTTTTTTGGGGGGAGCTAATTGTTGGAAAAGGTCTTGGAGCAGTTAGCCTCCCTGTTTTTACCATTATTCTGTGGATGACAGTCACATGGTGCAATTAAAAAAAATATTATTGTAGTTGGACACAATACCTTTTTTTTATTTACTTATATGTGGTGCTGAGGATCGAACCCAGGGCCTCGCATGGGCTAGGCAAGTGCTGTACCCCTGAGCTACAACCCCAGCCTGGTGCAAATGTTTTTGAGCTAAGACTATCCAGTTCAAAGTCTCCTTCAAGCTGCCAGCATCCCCTTATGCTGGGGATTTCTCAGGTTCATCTTCACCTACTGAAGAGGAGCACCAAGAACAGGACCTGGGAGAGGGTGTGGAAAGAGGAGTGGCTTTGCACTCAAGGTAGTGGGTTCCTGGTCAGCAGATGCTTGTTGGTGCCTGAGTTTTGAGCAGACAGCCTACTTCCTGCCTGCAGCAAGTTCGGACAAGGAGCCGGATCTGCCAGAGTAGTCAGGCTTCATGTTGCCCTGGCACACGTACAGGTCCAGGTTCACCTCTGCCTAGTGCCTGTTCTGAAGGACATCTCTGGAGCAAGCAGGTATCCACTGGACCTGCTGGCTTTCCTAGTGGCCTGGGACAAGGGCATCTCAGAGCAAGTGTGCAGCATGGCCCCTTTGCCTTTGGGAATTTCATGTGAGCCTTAGGGGTGTTTGTGGTCATGCAGCGTGTTTCCCAGGGCCTCCCCCAAGTATTCAGGCCATCCTAAGCCAAAGAATGTCCAATGGCAGCCAAACTGATGGAGCTCAGGTGTGTGTATGGTGTCCTGTATACTCTCATACATAAGTGTTTTAGTCTTAGCTAAAAACTGGGTAGTCTTAGCTCTTAGCTCAAAACTCAAGTGCAAGGGACTGGGAATTCAATGGGCAGCTGTGTCCAGAGTTGTGAGTGGGCCAGGGCTTGGGATCCAGGCAGGATCTGCAGCATGTGAGGAGGCCTGAAGCAGGGTGGAGATGGGGAGGTCCTGCAGGACAGCCCTAGAGCCCTCAAGCTGACCTTGGGACTAGTCCTTCCCCCTTCCACAGCCCTGCCCCAAACAGACCCTGCATCTGTCCCCATCTCTCAGAGCCAAGGTGAGTGGCCCAGCCTTTGGGCGGAGTTTCTGATGTTGGGGGCCTGGGCCCCACAGGGGCTGGGGACACTGGAGGCAGGGGAAGGCAGTAAACCTGAGGGCAGCCCAGCAGGCCAAGTGCCCTTCCCGGCTGTTCCTCTTAGGTATGCCATGACTCCAGGATGGTGTGGGTAGCAGCTGAAGTCAGGAGTGGGCCCCCTGCAGTCTGCTCTGTCCACAGCACTGTCTTCCCACTGGGCGGCTACCCGCTGGCTGGGAAGGGGTGCTGCTGTGGAGTGGAGGAGGCTCTGCTCGTCCTCCAGGGGTAGAGTGTCGGAAAGGGAGGCCAGTCACCATCATTGCCAGACCAAGGCCGATCCTGACATGGCTTCTCTGGCTAACACCACCCATGGAGGCTGGGTGGGCAGCCTTAGAGAATGGGGCTAGAGAAAGTTCATAACCCAGTAATGCCAATCTGTGATCAAGGAAGCCTCCCAGAGAAGGGAGGCAGGCTAAGATAAGACAGGCTCCAAAAGAGGCAGTGAAGTCTGAGAAGAGCCTTCTGGTGAGAATATCAGTGTGGACAAAGGCTTCTGGGCAGGAAGGGCACCAGGTGGCCTGAGAGTCCAGAGGACTGGGGGAGGGGTTCTTTCCTGCCCTGGAGCTTCCTCTGCACCATACACTGGCAGCTTGGGTAGACTTGAGACAGGCCTTTTGTTGGGCTGTTTGGCCAACAGGCTCATGGGGTATTTCTAACCTTTGGACATGTGGGCTCTGAGGGGGTTGTCACACTGTCCAGGGATATCCATATTTATACACATAGAAATGCACAGGTACACACATGAGCACATTGGTGTGTGCACGTGGGCATAAGCTCACACAGTCACATGGCAAACAGGTGCCCATTCATGTACAAGGCAACACACAGGTATACCCAAGCGTGCACACAAACATACATGCACTGATGCACACATGGGTATACCTGCGTGTGCTTTCATTGTGCTGATGGGTTAGTTGTAAAGATGTAAGTCACCCCAGAATAGGAGCCCTTTGGGGAGGGGCTGCCCTCTCCCTTAGCTGGCTGCAATCAGCACCTTTCTAGGTCTAAAATTGCTGGGGAGCTGCCCATGAGAGGTGGAATTAGTGGGAAATAGGCCTTGCTGTGGGCTGTTTGGTCCACAGGCTCCTTGGCTGTCCCCAACCTTTGGGCAGTGGGCTCTTAGGGGATTGTCACCCTGTTCTGGATGGCCACTATGCTATCCAGGAAGCTGACAGTTTCAGGAGGCTCTGCAGATCTCTGACCAAGGAGTGGTTGGGAAATCACTTTTGGATGTCCTCCCTGGACATTTTGAAAGATTATGAGGAAAGAACTTTGGAGATTGTTCAAGGTCAGCTGGGTCAGGGGCTCCTTAGGCAATGATGGCCAGGCATCTCCATGACATGGGGAAAGCCGTCCTGATGTGAGTTGGGGGCCTGAGCAACACCCAGCTGAGCCCCTTCACCACTCAGCTCTCCATTCTCAGCTTGTTCAGGTCACTACCTTTTCTGTGTTCTCAGTATGTGCTTATCTGATGTTAGCTTTCTGTTACTATAAAAAATACCCAAGATAATTAATTTATAAAGAGAAAAGATTTATTTTGGCTCAGAGTTTTGGAAGTTCCAGTGGAAAGTGCATGGCCAAGAAGCTAGAGAGGAAGAGGGCAGGGTCCCAGTGACCTGAGCGCCTTGGTAGATTCCACCTGCTCAAGGTCCACCACCTCCCACAGGTACCACCATAGGGACCAAGCCTGAAACATACGGACCTCCGAGGAGCACTCCTCCAACACCTTCCTTGGAGTCTCCTGAAAGACCGTTGGGGTGGCCACTGTTCCTGTGGGTCTACATCTTCATTCTGCAACTTCATCCCCACTGCTTCAAAAATGGAAACAGGACCGGGCTAGAAAGTGCAGAGTCCATTTTGCTAGGTTGATGATGATGATGCAGTGGTGACAGTGACCATGCTCATGTTTGCTGGGCGGATGTGTCCAAGCTCACCCTCCAGCCTCAAAGGGTGAAGGAATGGATGAACCCTGACTGGGTCTGAGACACTATCTTCACATCCCTGTGACTCTGTGGCTGAGGGGGCTTCTGTATTCCAGACTTGGTTCTAGCTGGTCCAAGGTGGACAGGATACCATGTCCTCTGCCCACTCTGGTCCTGTCCCCTGCAGGCTCCCCTGACCTAAGGGGCTCAGAAATACTTGTTGAGCAAATGAATGAACACTGAGCATCTTAGGGTGTAAAGGCTTTATTCACCCTTGTCGCTCCTCTCCTGGTCTGAGATGTGTTGGGGCAGGGGGCAGTCTCCACTCTCATTATTCCTGTGGTGGTGGTAAGGGCTGACCTCTGCTGTCAGAACAAGGCTCAAGATCCTCCTGAGGGCAGATTCTGCCACAGGGTCCCTCTCCATCCCTGTCCAAGCACAAAATTCTGCAGTATCTCAGAGGCATCCTCGTGTGGTGAATGCAGGCACTTGGAGGGCCTTGCCACACACCCAGATAGCCATAGGTGTGTGGGGACATTCTGTTTGGCCCCTGCACAGGCAGTCCTGTATTGCCTGGCTGTACTTTGAGACTATCAGAACTTGGTGTGTTGTCCCTCCATGGGTGAAGTGTGGCCCTCAAGAATGCACAGTCTTTTGAACTTGGGCTGCATCTGGCCCATGCCTGTGGCCAGTGATGACTTGTGGTGAGACAGGGAAGAGACAGATTGCAGGGGCCTGAAAAGATCTGCTAAAAGTGACCAAAGATCAAAGAAGGGCCCAGCTTCCCTGAGGAGAGCCTTGATACCTGTCAGAGGGTAGTGCACTCCCATCTGCTCAGTTTCCCTGCCATGGCCTGGGCAGGATTCTGCTGCCCTTGGCTCCTTGAGGCACCCACCTCTGTTGGTACCTATATGGAAATGGCTTGTGTGTCTGGCTCTCCATGCCCAGCATAGGGGACTCTTTCTGCCCATCTTCCTGTTGAGAGCTGACTTTTGGGATCAGGCTGTGAGAGTGGGGGAAGGGGTAGAGCTAGGAGGGGCAAGTGTGTGACCACCTGCGGTTATAATTATGTTTGGGCTGTTCTGAGTTCCCAGAAAGGAGCCAGGACAGTCTGCACCTCAGCACTGCATGGTCAAGGCAGCTGAATATGTGTGTGGCAGGGAGATGCAGGCTGTGCAAATGGGGCCCTTTCACATTCCTTCTAAAGCAAGTCCCAGCCCTGGGCTCTGCTTCCAAGACAGCCTTTGCCTGCTCCCCTACCTCCCTCATTTGGCTCAGTATTTCATCCACCCCATTGCCCACCAATAATCCCCCCAAAACCCTGAGGACATGCTGGATTATGCTTCCCATTGTGCTGAAGAAATACTGTCCCCTAGGAACCCGATGCTGAGCAGGGCAGTGATGGCTAGATAGGGCAGTCTGGGCCTCAGTCTGATGTGAGCATTCAGGAGCCTCTGTTGATCCAGAGTCTGGGGTGGGCCACAGATAGGGCTTCTGCATTCCAGTTCCCATGGCCCCTTGTGGCATCCTGGGGCCAGCAGGAGATGGGCCTCCAGTGTGTGCATGCACATGTGTGAGAAGACCCCACCACCATTTGTTCCCTCGGGGGTGGTGTCACCAAGCTAAGGCAGACCTCGATTCTCTCCTCATTGTTGAATATGAGTCCTTTCTGTCATCCTTCTAACAAGTTGGGGGTACATTTTGCCATTTTCATTTTCCTTCCAAACATCCTTATCTCTTGGGTGGAGACCCAGCTTGCGGAGTGCTCCTGACATGGTGTTCAAACAGCAGCACAGCCTGGGCACCAGGGGTAAAGGCCAGGCTGCCAAGAGTCCGAGCTCTCTGGGATCAGGCTTATGGGCATAGCTAGGGCAGAGGCCAGAGGTCCTGGATCCCACTTTCCCCACCAGCCCGAGACCTGCCCAGGGACTGGATTTGAGGGGAGGAGGGCAGGGCATCAGATACTGGCCATGCAAGGAGCCTGCCTGGGAGGGCAGGGCAGGGCATGGCAGGGCCCAGGGGCTGGTTCCTATCGGTAGGCCTCCCTCCCTGCTGCCTGGGTCTCAGTAGGGCAGAGCAGACACCACTGGGGAAGGCTGGAGTAGGCTGTGGGGTGGGTGGCATTAACTCAGTGGTTCAGAAGTCCTCAGAGAACTGGATCTTTAGGCCAGATGCCTCTTCTCTAGGCCCCACTTTGGGGAGGGACCCTGCCCCTAAGGGAGAAATGTTTTGAACCCTCTGCCACTGCTTGCTGCCCAGCACCTCACCCAGCAGCATGCCCTGTGTCAAGCCCTTTCTGAGTGACTGGGGGGGGGGGTGCAGTCTCTGAATGTGGATGTGGGTGAGAGCAAGTGTGAACAGATAGGTGACTGAGCTTGGACATGCAGGGCACAATGGTGGTGGGCCCCTGACCCCAAGGGTCTCTCAGTGAGGCTGGTGGCTCAGTTCCCAGAGGTTTGAGCTGAATCTTGTGGCATGCTGGGCCTCCCCACACTGGCAGATGGTGCTACAGCCCAGCTATGGCAAGTTCTGCTCTGTGGAGACAGCACCCTAGAGTATCATGGCCCCTGAGCAATAAGGTTTTTATCGAGTGCCCCACATCCACTGGGACGCTCAGGATCCAGCCCCGTCCCCTGAACTGGAGCCCCAGGTACCACAGAACTAGCTGGGTGGGGATCTGGCCCAGGTGCAGCATAGCTCATACCAGCCTGGGGATGTGCCAGGAAGGTGAGGCAGCTCATTTTGGCAGAGGCTGGGGGCTTTTCCTAGGAGGCCCCACCAGAAACTAACCAGGCCCATGGTCAGTGCAAGGGCAGTATCCCTGGGGCCTCATCTCTCCTGCCTCCTGGCGCACAGCTTGGAAGGTCATTCTGGTCAGGAGCCGAATCTCCAGGAAGGGGGATGGTGCAAGAATGGACCTCCCTTCCTGAATGAGGGGTAGAAGGTCCAGATTGCAGGGCCAGAGGAGTTCTGGGCAGCTCCAAGATGAAGCTCAGGCTGCATGAGGGCCATCCTCCTGTGCCCACAGCAACCCCCAGACCCAGGGACTGCTGCCCCACCAATCCCTTCAGTACTGCCTTGAAGTGACCTTGGGAGCCCACCCCTTCCCCAGGCCAGATGTGTTCCTGGGGTCTGCTGTCCCTGTCTGTTCATGGGTGAGGAAGAGAAAGAGGAGACTAAGTCCCAGGTCAGTGCTGTGGTGTGAACAGAGTTTGCTGGAGTTTCCCAGGCCACTTCCCTGTCCTGCAGAGGCCAGGAGATTGGAAAACTGTGTTCCTGGCTCTGCAGTGACTTCATTTGGTGAGGGGGTGGGAAGATGGAGGCACTGTAGGTAGGCCTCTGCCTGTAGATGCATTTCAGGGTGAAGGGCTAGGACAGGCTCCCTGCTGCACTGAGGTGCCATCACCAGAATCCAAGTATGTCCTTTTAGCCTGGTTTCTGCCACCAGCCTAGGCCCTTGGAACTGGGAAACTTGGGGAGATCAAGGACCCTGCTTAGGCTGGGAGCCAGCAGGGGAGGCTCATCCTCTGGCAATGAAAAGACTGGGAAATTGCAAAGCCACACCTGAGACTTGCCTGAAGGGATGGGGGCTTAAAAGGGTTGTCCTCTTCCACTGACCATCACCACAGGCAACTCAGCCCTGCAGCATTTGGGAAGGGAACAGCCGGTGGGAGGAGGCCGGGTGCCAGCGCAGAGATGCATGCCAGGGCGCCAGCAGGTGGCGCTGCTTCCGAGGACAGGGAAAAAAAAAAAAAAAAAAAAAAGCTTGCAGCAGACCTGAGTGGGTGTCACTGCGGCTGCAGATGGCGGTGGGGGAGGGATTTGTCATTTTCTCCCTGGGCTGCAGAACCTCACGTGCCTTGCGTCCCGCATAGCCCGGAACGGGGTTTGGGGGCGGGCTGCATCCAGCGCATCGGCCCGCGGGTTTGGACCCTGGGTGCGGATGTGGATCCTCTCCCCGCAGTGTGAACCGCGTCCCAGAGGTGCGGGTGCTGGTCCAGGAGCTCTCACCGCCTCCCCCACCCCACGCCTCCCGGCGAACGGCCGGAGGACAGACTTTGCAGCGACCTCAGACCCTACCCCACCCCCTCCCTCGTTGCCGTGGCAACTGTCCAGGGCGCCCTGGGAGGGGGTGAGTGGTACTCGGGACACGCTTGGCTCCGCGCGCCGCGGCGCCCTGTCCCGCGGGGCCGCCCCACCGCCAGCACCGCGGACAGCGCCCCGGCCGGCTCGCGGGTGGCGGGGCAGCCCCAATCCAGCCCGCGCTACAGCCCGTTCTCCAGCGCAGTCCCGGAGCTCGCAGCTCCCTGCGGACCCTCCCTTTGTCTCCTGGCCCCCGCCACCCTCTGCGTCTTTTGGGCGCTCAGGGCTGCGAACACACGTGGCCGGGATCCGGGTGGCCGCTCCCCCCCCCACGCGGATGCCCCGCCTGCCCCAAGACGCCTGAGGCATGCGAGCCCCTTTGTGTCCCGCGGCCAGATCCCCGGCCCGGCAGCTGGGCCGCCCTCTGGGCGAGCGCATTGTTCACGGGATTTGTCCGCCGCGCGAGGGGCCACCGGGGGCCGGTCTCGCCTTTTTCCCGCGGGAGGGGCGCCGCGCCGGGCTCGCGGGCCATTTCCATGAGAAAGGAGCGGCGGAGGCGCCTCTCTTGGCATTCACCGCGTGCCTTAATTGTATAGACATTAAATCAAGGTCCGCTGTGAACACGCAGAGGGGCCCTCAGGGCTGCGGTGGGCGGCGAGCTGCCAGGCCAGGTCGGGGCCGCGGCTCCAGCTTGCGTGGGGTCCTAGCCCGAGGGGCGTGAACGCTCCGGCGGCTTCGCTGCTGGGCGTGTGGGGCGGGGCGCTGCGCTAAGCAGGCAATGCAGCCCCTTTCCGCCCCCGACTCAGAGGAGCCCACTCTCCGCCCCCTCCCCCTGTAAAGAAGGGCCCCCGAGCAAGTCCCTCGCGGGCGTTCCTGGAGCCGGGCCCCGCGGAACCGCGACGAGGAAGACGCAGGAATCTAGGGGTGAGCGAGCGCGCGCGCGCCCCGGAGCCTCCCGCGGTCCTCCGAGGGGTGCAGAGCCAGCTCCGACCCGGCAACGCGAGTCTGTCTGACGCTGCCTTTCCCCTGGCCGGCCCTCTCCCCGGCCCGACCAGGAGCGCGCACTGAATGCTGCTAAAATAAAGAACCTCGATGTTCACAGAGGAAACCAGTCGTCTCTTTTTACAACCCCGGGGGTCGCCCTCCCCGTGCGCCGGGGGCGGGCGAGAAGGCGCTTCAGCTGCTCCTGGAGAGAAAGACGGGTGACCCAGAGAGGCCGCTTGCCCGCTAGCCCCGGCGGGGCCCCGAGCACAGTTACCCGTCCAGGGGGAGCCGCCGCCGTCTGCTGCTCCTCGGCTACCGCCGCCTCGACTCCCAGGCCGCCCGCGCCGCCGCCCGCTCCCGCCGCCTCCTCGGTGCCCGCAGGCCCCGAACGCCGCTACCCCGGGAGGAGGGTCCAGCCCAGGGGAGCCAGGGAAGTCCGGAGAGCCGTGGACCGGCGGGCAGCCCAGCGTCCGCGAAGTCCGCGCTGCGGTTCCGGCTTCTGCTTGCCTGGCCCCGCCGGGGTGCGACCGTCCCCGCGCTCGCCGCCGCCGCCTCCGCGCGTATCCGCGCTCGGCTCCGGCACCGGGCGATTATCACTGGGGCGCGCGATGACGTCACCCGGACACCGGCTCCGCCGCCGCCTCCCGGAGGTGTCCTTGAGAACTATGGGGCACGCGCGCCGCGCACACACGCATCGCGCCCCCGGTGCCTCCCGCGTACACGCGACGCGTCCCGCCCCGCGCGCTCCTCCAGCTTCTTCGGACGCGGCCCTCGAGCGCCCTCGACCGTGCCCGGATCCCCGCCGCCTCATGTTGGCCCAGGAAACGCTTCTCAGCACTCACTCGAACCGCACACACTGCTGTTTCCGCACCCTCGCGAAAGCCACCCCCCACCGGCCGCAGCCCCTATGGCCGCACGTTGACATCCACCAGCCACACCCCGCCACGAGATCGCTGCGCCGCGCACACGCCATGCCTGCACACGGCTCGCGGCACCCGCAGACACACTCTGCACTCGGACCTACACTGCACCACGGGTTGGCTCTCAGGTTCACCCCCATCACGTACTTGGCCACTCACACGCAGGCAGTGGCTCCCCAGCGTCCACTCCAGCACCCCTCTCTCCCAGAAGAAGGGTCACCCGGGCCTCTCCCCTGACCACCTGGCTGTTCTCTTTATATGGAGGGAGATAGAGGTCGCCTCCCCGCACTTCCCCACCCCAATACTGCTCCCTTTTCTCTCACCGTTCCTTACTGGGTGGGAGGTGTGGCTGCAGGGACCAGTGAAGTAGGCGGACTTTGGTAGCCGTCTGAAGTCAGGACTGCACCCTGAGGTCCTTTGGGGGGTGGGGTGCGACCCTGATTTGACCTTCTAGGGCTGGGATCAGCGGCTTCCCCAAGCAAACGCCCACTAGGGCCTCCCCCACAGCCTTTGTTCCCAGTGCAGATAGCGAAGGAACAGAAGCAGTAGGCCCTGGGAGGCCTGCAGGCCTCGGTACCGCTCTCCTTCCTCCCAGGCCAACCCAGCCCTGGCACCATCTGCCCCGTAGCAGAGCCTGCTGACCCTTCCACCCTGGGCTAGGTCCTGCTTCCTTCACTTGCCCCCTCTCCAGCCCTATGGGGTCCGTGGAAAGCCTGCTGGGAAGAAGGCCTCTACTTCAGTGGTTCTGTACGACTTCCCCAGAGGTGCTCAACCCAGCAGGACGCCCCTCCCCTTCCCAGAAGCAATTCCTGGCTCTTTGCAGGTGTCAGGGACAGCCCAGCTTTCACATCGGAGGCGCCAGGCCGCACCCCTCCGCTGCGGGCAGAAGCAGCACCTTCCTCCAACCAAAGCTTGGAAGCCGCCCCCACCCTGCCGGCTCAGGCACCACCTGGGCCAAGCCGGACGCTCGGGGTGGGGACAGGGGACCCAGAGGAGCTGCCGCTTCAGTTTCGTTGCAGGTGGTTTCCCTCGGCCTCAGCCGGTGGTGCTGCCCACCTTCACCCTAGAGCGCTGGGGCAGGTCTCCAGTGCGATCCTGGCTCCGCGGCCGCGGGCTCCGCTGTCCATGGTGTTGAAGCCGAAGCCTGAACCCCCAGTCTCGTCCGCACTCTTCAGTCTCTTCCCACCAAGGGTCGGGCACAGGCGAGGCCTTGACGGCAGCCCCACCCCCCACTCCTCCCACCTTGGCTTCCCGCACTGGCCTCTATTCTCAGCGGGAGGTCTCCTTAGCACCCCCTCCCGCCGGGGCGTTGGGTTTTCCGACTTCATATCTTCGGACTGTACCGGGCCAGTTCCATCCGGGGCCCTAACAGACCCGCTCCTTTCCCTGGCTAGACCCACCCTCGGCCTCCCCTTCCTGTTGGCGGGCGGTCTCTCGGGCAGGCCGGGACGGCGTGGGGGGGACGGTGGGGCTGGATCCCTCCCCGTGAGTCAGACCAGCTTTTTGCCTCCCCAGCACACACGCCGGCCGCTTCCTCCTGCTATTCCGACCTCTCAGTCCTGAGGCCGGTCGGGGTCCCTGGCTCGCCCCTTCCCTCCCGCGCTCGGGGGAAGGGCGGTCCTGGGCACAGGGGTGGAGCCGCGGGTCGGGGCGGCGCGGGAAGGCAGCCCACCTTCGGCATTCCGCCGCCCTCCGGGCGAGGACCTTCTTGGTGGCCTTGGAACCTCGGAAGGTTCAAAAAAAAAAGTGAACTTACTGATGCTGGGCCTCGGCTGGGGTGCGCTCCCCGTGTGCTCCCAGCCTCGCCTCTCCGCGCCTTCTCTGGCCGCCCGCTCCGAGCGGCGCGGGGGTGCAGTGAGTTTAGGGATTCGCTGGCTCCCGGCGGCTGGGGGAGGGGACGGCCCGGAGTGGGCGGCGCGGCGCCCCGGCTCTGGGTTCCAGGAGCCCGCCTCGGTGCGCACAAAGGCCCTGCGCGCGGGCCTGGCAACTTCGAGTCGGGTCAGGTGGCTCCGGCGGGGGCGGGGGCGGGAGGAGGAAGGGAGGGATGCGGCGAGGCCCCCCTTCCCGCCGCCGCCATCAGCGAAAGCCTGCGAATAGCGTGGGATTAAACAGATCAACCGAGACCCGTGGAGAGCCCCCTCCCTTTCCTCTCTTCTCCCTCGTCACACCGCCTCGCCCCCGCCTCCGCGCCAGGCCTGTCATTCCTGCAGAAAGGGGAGGGGCCTTGGCCCACATCTGGGAACAACTGGCTCACAGGCTCTTGACCCTTGACCCGGCCCTCGTTGGTAGGGTAGGAGGAGTGGAGGGGGAGGGTCTTGAGCTGCCGCAGACCCTTCCTGCATGCAAGGGGGTGGAGAGGAGTTTAAAGGCCAGATGCCGGGGGGCTTCGTACAGATGTGGCTGCCCAGGAGGGCAGGCGGCCTCTAGCTTGAGGGAGGAGGGGACATTTTTGCTGGACTGGGTGTACGGGCTCCAGCCCAACCTCTGCAGTCTCCAAATGAGTCATAGCTTCTCATTTCCAGCTTGGGTGCTCAAGGGAGCTTGGAGACCCCGGCCCTGGCCTCAGGCAGGGAGGGTACAGACCCTTCCCACCCAGCGCCACTGACCCCAAGCTTCTCTCCTGTGGGCAGCTGGCCCTGCAGTGGAGCCTCCCCATCCCTCCCATGGGGAGGGGGGCACAGACTGAAGCAGATAGGGCAGATACCTGATGCCACAGGGGAGGGGCTCCCATAGCCCACTCAACTCCCCCTCCCCTCTCAGGACACTTTGCTGACTACTTTGTCCCTATGATTAGGGGGTAGGAGCATAAACACAAACTCCTGCACTCACACACTCAAAGCCTGGGGTCTCCAGCTGGAGATGCCCTCATCCCACCTGCACCTGGTGCCTGGTCTCATGGGGCCTGCTGTATGGGGGGAGCACAGCAGCTGATGGGGAGGGGGAGATCTTCCCCTCCTGGCCTTGCTCCTTTGTGGCAGTAGGGGGTGGGACCCCCGCCATGCCTGAGTGCTGAGGGCCAGAGCGGTCACCACAAAGACAGCAATTGTGAGCCTGGCCTGGTGCACAATGGGGCAGGGGCCTCGTGGGGGCCTGGGGCCCTTCGCATGGAAATGAGCCCACAGCCCTCTTCCTGGCCTCACCCGCTCCTCTCCAGCCCCATCACAAGGCAGACAGACCTCCTGACAGTTCCAGAGGCAGAGCTTATCTTGGATCTGGGCCCTAGGCACCAGGGTGGCCTGAGCTGCAGGGGTGAAGACAGAAGTGCCCATGAAGGGGGCACAGGTAAGCCACACGAGTGGGCCGGGTGGGCAGGGAGCGCTGGAGGCCACACGCCTCTCTCGGGCAACCAGGGCGGGGCGAAGAGTGTGGGGCTCCTGGCTGGCTGGACGCCTGGCCCAAGGCGGGAACGGCCTTTTGTTCCTCAGGGGCTAATTTTTCAGCCAGAGGACTATCCCCAGTCAGGCCTAGGCGCCCCTGCAAGGCCTCCCTGCATTTCCAGGTGACTTCCTGGCTCCACAGCAGGGAGTGGCTGGGGTGGCAGAACTTGGGCCAGCCCCCACCTCTCTCCAGCTGCCTTTGCATGGGCTGGTTCTTGGCTTTGGGAGCAGTTTCTCATTGTTCCAAGACCCAGTCTGGGCATATGTGGAGAAGGGACTGAGGCTGGCCCCACCTAGGGATTGTGGTGTCCATGAATCATGCCAGGGAGCCAGGTGTGAGGGCTGGCCCCAGGACTGCCTTCAAAGTAGTGCCGCACAGCTGGAGGAGTCTGGGAGTGGGAACTTGGACAAGACCCTGGGACCTCTCCTTGAGGTTCCTCCAGGGCCTGCAGAGCCCCTTTTGCTGGGATTGGGTCCCACCCCAGGCATGTGGGTCCTACAGATAGGGACATGGACATCTGATAAGGCATCTTTGCTTTTGGAATGTGGGCCTCAGGGCAGCTTGACCAGACCCTTGCAGAATGGAGGCAGGCATGTCCCTGGGGTCTCCCTCCACAGGACCCTGTCCCCAGCTGACTCTTCATCTTAGAAGCCAGGCAGGGCAAAGATGGAACAAGGCCCCATCATCAAGAATGTCCCCAGGTCTGGTACTGGGGGCTCTGTTGTTCCCATTGTCCCCTTAGCTTACAGCCTCACCTCTGGGTGGAACCGGGATATCTGGCCTCTAGGCAGTCCCTCCTATTCCGTCAGGCCCCCAAGGAAACAGGGCGGACTCCACACTAGAGCCCTTGCAGTGCATGGCCCCTTGGTCCTGGTATGTCTCTTGGTCCTCCAAGGCCCCAGAGCTTAGGACCTCAGCAGAGGAACCTCACCATATGTCCCTGGGGGGCTGACGTGGCCCAGACCTGGATTCCTGCGTTTCTGGTATGGCACAGTGAGACCATCTTTGGCTAGGCTGCTGAGCCAGGTGGGGGTGGGGGTGGGGTGTGCAGAGAGGGTCCCAGTGTTGTGTCTCTATCATGTCTTGCTGTGTCCCACCTCCAGGACCATCTCTGGCCCTTGCTCCCAGTGGCTCTCAGAGTGACTGGTCCTGGCTGCAGGTTGTCCTCGTCCTTGGGAAAGGGGTTCCTGCGAGGGGCCTCATTCTGCTGCTGACTCTTAGACAGCAGTGCTTGCCTAATGTACTTTCCAGGGTGACCCTCTGACCGGTCGACTAGAGGCTATGGGGGTGCCCATGCCAGGGAGAAATGGCCTCCCTCACTGAGCCACCTAGGAGACCTGCCTGAGTCTAGCCAGGAGTCCACCCAGAAGGGAGGGGAGAATGAGCCCCAGGCAGCAGGGCTGGGTGGGATGTGAGAACAGTCAAATCCCCCAGTTCCCCCAGGAGGGGAGCGGCATAAGAGCTCTGAGTTCAAGGCCAGTGGAGCAGAGGAGCAGGCCACTGCTGTAGCCCCTGATGACAGGGAAGAAGGCAGACTCAGCTCTCCTGAGTTCTTGCCCTCCGTGTGGGTGGGCGGAGAATGGCCTGCTAGTAGGGACTCCTCGACACCTGTCTGGTGCTCACAAATGTCCTCGTTTGGAGGGGGACAGCAGACTCTGGCTCAGAGCCTTCCACGGACCATGGACTGTGGGTAGAAGAGAGATGTCCTGTTTGGTGATTGTATTCCTCTCAGGGTGCTGTTTATTCAGAGCGAGCGAGAGGGATTTCCCACTAACCGTGGAACAGCGTTCTCTTTAACCCTGTCACTTAGGTAAAAAGAGTGCGTGGGTGAGAGACATGAGGTTGGGAGAACAGAGGATGATGTGGCCCAGAGGCCTGGAGGCATGGGGACACAGGAGCTCCAGACTGGTGCAGCTGAAGGCTGCCTGTCCCTGGAGGGTCTCGCAGTCTGCACAAAGGCTCATGTCAAACCCTGAATTCTGCATTCCAGTTTGTGACTTTTTTTTTTTTCAAAGAGAGAGAGAGAGAGAGAGAGAGAGACAGAGAGAGAGAGAGACAGAGAGAGAGAGAGAATTTTAATATTTACTTTTTAGTTCTCGGCGGACACAACATCTTTGTTTGTATGTGGTGCTGAGGATGAGCGTGCCACTGCTTGAGCCACACCCCCAGCCCCAGTTTGTGATTTTTGAAAGGCTGCCCTTTCCACAGAGCTTGCCTTGGGTGGGGTCTGCTGGAGTTGGCTTTGGTGCTCCAGGTGGTGGTGGTATGTGCTGATGCTTGGTTCCCTGGACACCATCCCGTTGTCAGAGATTATCAGGCTGCATGGGAGAGGCACGCTTGCCTTTCTCATTGTCTGGGAGCCCCAGGGGCCTACAGAGGGGGCTGCAGCTGCATGTATCTGCTGGGCAGGTGTCCAGGCCAAGAATGGACATGCAGCTCTGTCTTCCACCACCTCTCTAAGCCTTCTTTCTCCACCTTCTTTTGGAAAGTGCTGTAGGCAGGAATTCTCACTAAAGTGTAAAGGACTGTCGAGACTTGCAGGTCCCCTCCCACGTGGCTGTCTCCCCCTCTCCACTCCGCTCAGGCTTTCCAACCTCTGGATTCTGGTGGGCTTTGGCTATAGGAGGCACCAGCAGCTCTGGGGGAGGAGAGGGAGAGGGAGTGAATGTTTATCCCCCTCCTTTCCTCCAGCCTGAGGTGCTGCAGCCTCTGTCTGCAGCCCCAAGAGGCTGTTCTGTCCCCGGGTCCCTCTGCTCCTGCCCATGCCTTCATGACGCGCAGCTTCTTCAACCTTCCTTGTCCCTCGACCCAAAGCTTCCATCAGTACCTGGCCAGCTGGCCTTACCTGCAGCCAGAGGCAGTGGCAGGTGCTCCTACCCAGTCAGGGTGGGAGGCCCTGGGGCCAGGGAAGGCCTCCTGGTCTAAGTGGAGAGCAGGATGGGTGCCGCTCTAGCTTCACTCCCAGACAACAGGCCCAGAGTGGCTCCGAGAGTGGGAGGCAGCCCCTGCTCTGCAGGAGCGGGTGGGAGGCAGCCCCTGCTCTGCAGGAGCGGGTGGAGAGGCGCTGGTGATTCTGGGACGAACTGGACCCTGGTCTGCACAGGGTTTTATGTGGCTCTCCTGAGGGAGGGTAGGGCACATGGGCGGAGCTCTAGGGTCTCAGGGACAGAACCTGGGGTGCATTTTTGCCCAGGGAGGGGTGGTAGAGTGTTCTCAGAGGAGGGGGGTGGCCTGTGCCCCCAGGCCTGCAAAGGCAGCTGCAAGAAAATGGATGAGGACTGCCCAGTTCCCAACTCCCAGGGGCCTCCTGCAGCCAGAGGGGAATGGAAGGTCCCAATAGCCCCACCCTCAGCTCCTAGAGCCCTGGAAGGGAACCTGGGTCCTGCCCATTCTGTTCCTGGGGCCCACTGGCTCTGCTGCAGGGACAGGTGTGACTCACATGGAGGTGGACACGTTTGCCCCTCACTGTAGCACTGCCCAGCCTGGGTCCCTCCCTCCCTCCCATCACTGCCTCAGGGACCCCACCCCTGAACCTTGGAGACATCCCTGTGTGCCTGGCTGGCCCTGGGGCCCGGTGCCATAGCCAGGGCTACCTGGAGGTCTGGGTGTGTCAGTGCCTTACCTCTGCAGGTGGCAGAAGACAGGAGCCAGTAGCCCACCCACCCACCCCAGGATGGTCTCTGTGTCCTCAGTTCTTCAGAGGGACAGGGAACCCACCTGTAGCCACAGAACTCTGGGTGGGTGGGAGGAGCTGGTGTCTGTGCCAGGCCACTGCCCTGTCACTGGTACCTGTCATCCCTGGGTCCCTTGCTGGGGCCTGCCAAAGCATGTCCCAAGGCTCTGCCAGGCAGCCCTCCCAGGGGACCATCCTGTTCAGCTTGGCCCTGCTGTGTGCTCCTTCTGGCAGTGGGTGGGCCGTCCTCAGGCTGCAGTGGTCAGCGGGTGGCAGCAGGTCTCAAGGCTGCCCTGCTATGGGAGGCAGCGAGGCCCAGAACCTTATTGTGGGATCTCACAAGGCTTCTATCCTGAAGGGGACCCTAGACAGTCTTGAGGCACTGTGTGAGGGACAGGGTCTCATGGCCTGGGCAGCAGGTGAGGGTGACTGCCAGTGAGGTGGGGGCAGGGTGCTGAAGCCTCTGTGTGGGGTAGGTCATTGTCCATCCTGACTGCTTCCTGCCCTCCCTGCTGGACACCAGCCCCCTCCACGGGGCAGGTGTCCACTGCTTCTGACCTGTCCAGGCTTGGCAGGCAGGAGACTGGAGCTGGTGTGGTCCAACCAGGAGGAGTCGCCTGGGGCTCAGTCTGGGCCCCTCCCTGGCAGCATGGGCTCTCCAAGGAGGGGCCCCTCCAGCAGCCGCCCCTTAACAGGGCAGAGGATGGCCTCCCCGGTGTGGGTGGCCAGCGAGGAACTCTTCCCTGTCTCAGGAGACCTGTATAAATAAACCCTGACGGGAAAAAGGTCCTTTCTGTCCCCTCTCTGCCCCTCCCTGTCCCTCCTGCCCTTTCTTCCCTGCACCCTCCGTCTTACCTGTCCTGAGACCTGCTGCTCTGAAGGTCTGAGCTGGGGGACCAGGCCTTGGTCCCCAGGTTGCCCTCATCCCACTGGACCTTGGGCCCTGGGACCTTGGCTGTCCCTGGCTCCTCCCAGTGCAGAGACACTGATGGCCCTGGGAGGGGGACGGAGCCAGGGTTCCCAACAGGGTGTCCATCGGCGAGGACAGAAGCCTGACTGACCAGGAGCTATCCAAGGTGCTGCCAGGCCCCAGAGCTGTTCACCCTGTCCAGAGATGCCCAGGACTCCCAGGAAGGGAAGGTCGTTGGCCACCCTTCTTTGAAGGGGCAGCAACCAACTCATAGCTGGTCACAAGTAACCCCAGTCCTGCGCCCTGGTGGTGGGCTACCAGGCCTGGTCCCACCCAGACAGGCAGGAGGCACCCAAGACTGTGAGCCTCTCCCCTCTCTGCGTGTGCCAGGAGAGCCCCGGCTCGCCACCTGGCCAGGTCCACTCTGCCCTGGGCAGCAGGTCATCTACAGGAGAGGAGAGCTCTCTGCATTGGAGTCCCACACCCTGCCCCCATGGCCTGGCCCATGTCAGGCCTCCTCCTGGCCTGAACTCTCACCTGCCCGGCCCTGAGCCTCTGGGCTGCTGGGCATGGAGCCCCTCTCTGGAGGCCTGATGGTCCTGTCTGGACATGGCAGCCCCCACCTGCCACAGTCCTGCTCTGTACAGAAACACTGGGCCATCCAGACCCCAGCAGCTTTCCACAGACTTAGGAAGAGTCCCATGACCCCCTGCTGGCCTCCTGGCCCTGCAGGTCCCAGCTGCCGCCCTTAGCCGCTTCACCAGTGTGGGGCCAGTCGTGAAGGGATGATCTCCTGGGGGATGTGGGAGCCGAGCCCTGGCCTGAATGGGTGTGCGTCCAGGGCTGCAGTGCTGCAGGGGCCAAGGGGAGGCAGGAGGCAGGCGGGCAGCGTGCAGGGAGACCACAGGCCTGCCTCTTTTCTACCCGGATTCTGCTGGAGGCCTGAGAGAAGGGAGAAGTGACCTGCAGGGTCGGCCTCCCTGGCTCGAGCAGAACAGTGGGTGGGAGAGACAGGCTGCACCTCCATCCCTCAGGTGGGGCTCACGTAGGGCTCAGGTGAGGTTTTGGTAGGGGCTTGGGTAGGGCACGGGTGATGCTTAGGTGGGGCTCAGGAGGGGCTTAGGCAGGCCTCATGTATGGGCTCAGGTAGGGGTTTAGGTGGGGCTTACTTAGGGGTTCAGGTGCAGGCTTAGGTTGCATTCAGATGGGCTCAGGAGGGCTCAGGTGGGGCTCAGGCCTTGTGGAGGTCACACTGTGCTTTCTTTTACCAGCGCTGGGCAGAGTAATAATAACCAGCTCTGCTATGGGACGATTCTGGTGTGATCCTTGCTGGGGAACTGCAGCCCGGAAGTGGCAGTGACTGCTCATGGCCTGTGTCTGGTCAGGGTGCGGGGTGACCAGGGCATCCTTTCCCCTGGGGGACCAGGCCTTGGTCCCCAGGTTACCCTCATCCCACTGGACCCTGGGCCCTGGGTCTTCCCTCCACCTGCCCTGTGTGCTGCCTTGTGGCACTGCTCCGTTGCCCTTGAGCTGCCCTTCACTGATGTGGCACCCAGTGGGTGTTGGGGAGGGGCAGGCCTGGGGGCAGCGAGCAGCTCTCCTGGGTGGGAGGCTAAATCAGAAAGCTGGGCCGATCAGTCAAGTGAACAAGGGCGGCTGGGGTGCTGGACGGCATGTGCCTGGGCTTGGCCGGCCTGGTAGCAGACTGCCCGACTAGAGCCTGAAGTCCACTTTCCAGTGGAAACGAACCTGAGCCCTGCCTTGGAATGGGTCTCACTGCCCCCGTTTGCAGATGGAGAAACTGAGGAGGTAGAAGCTGCTAACTGGGACCACGTCTTGTCCATCAGCGAGCCCTGGGGCCCTGCCTGTGGCCAGTGCAGCCTGGCGTGTGCCCAGTGTCAGGGTGGGCCAGCTGCCCTGTGGGGAATGTGGCTGAGGGAGGAGCTGGGGGAGCCCTCTGCTCCTTCCTGTCGCGGTGCCTTCTCCTCTGCCCAGTGTCCCTGTGGTGAGTGTGCTGAGTCTGTTATGCTCGAATTCGGGACCCCCAAAAGACCACCAAAGACCAAGATCGATGTAAACAGCAACGAGGTGTTTATTGCGAGCTAGCTCGATCCTCCACACACACACAGCAACTGGTGACGCTGAGAGGCCCTGAGCCCAGGGTTTGCAGCAGTTTTATACATTCTTTGGGGAAGGCAGGGACCCCACATACATCATAGCGTCTCTTAGCAAATCATCACATGCGCGGGAAAATCATAAAACAACTCTAAAACATGATTAGCACATTCACTGGCGAGAACAAGTTGGGTAGGGGTGATTGGTTACTATAAGACGGAGATTCATTTGAACGGATTGGTTTAAGCCAAGGGAGGTGTTCATGCTGAATTACGTGGTTTCCCAACTCCATAAACTACTGGGGGGTCACCTGGCATCCCAGGTACTTCCCTGTCTCATGCTGATTGGTGGCTGCTAGGGGGTTGCTCTGGGTCCTCACCTAGCCTGACTGAGTCAGGGACACCTGGCGCAGCAGATCTCTCTGGTTATTTGTAGATAGACAACTTGGCAGGGTGGGAATGTGCCTAGGAGTGCTCTGTGGGTCTTTCCAAGGACAAAGGCTGTGTCCCTTCCTTGGACAGCTTTGCTCTGAGGTAGAGGCTGTGACCCACCCAAGGAGGTGGTGCCTCAGGACCCTGTTTCTAGACTTGGTTTTCTGTGCCACCCTATCCAGGATGGGGCCCCAAACCGCTCTCATTCCCCCGCCTCTTCCTGGGAGGGCACTAGGATGCTGCCTCTGTCCGAGGTTCCCACGGCTTAAGTGGCCTGCTATTTCCTGTGCTTCACACTGGAAAGGGACCGTGGCTTGCAGCCTGAGCCAGATTGATCACACAGCCAGCACTGGCTCTTGGGCAGGGCGGGGCCTCACCCAGTACCCACGGGGCCATCCCCTAGGAAGCCTGTCTGGGCAAGGCCAGTTTCTGACAGCCAGTGAAGGAGTGGGCGGGGCCAGCGAATGGGGTGGGTGGGGCCAGCGAATGGCAGCCTCCCTGCCTCCCTTTCTTTATTGATATAAAATCCACATGACATATAATTAACCTTTTGAGTTGTACAATTCAGTGACATTTAGTGCATCCCCATGTTATGTGACCGTCACCACTACCTCGATCCAAAACCTCTCCATCACTCAGAACAGCGCCCTGTGCCCACTAAGTAACCCCTCCCCAGCCCTGAAACCCACTTCCTGTTTCGAAGAACTGGGCAGCTGGGGACCAGGTGAGGGATGCTGCAGCCCTGCCTTGGTGCCTGGCTCACAGCCCTCAGCACTGTGTTCTCGGGGCCCACATTGGAGCAGGTGCTGGTCCCCTCCCTGTGCTCCTCAGTACCCTGTGTGTGGTCCACGGTTTGGTCATCCATGCTCTGTCCACTCTTGGCTGCTGCTTTTCTTGTCAGTGAGTGGTGCTGCCCTGAGCATTTGGGCACCGGTGTTCAGTTCTCGTGGGTCTACACCTGCAGACTCCTGATGGCACTGGTGGTATGCTGGGCCTCCTGCCTGCCCCACCCTGAGGCCCTCCAGTGAGGTCCCTGGGATTTGCAGAGATGGAGGAGCCTGAGGAGTGTGCCCGTGACTGCAGGCTCGAGACCACGCCCGTGCAGGTGACCTCTGGGCCTGCTGCTATGTCTGGAGCTTGGCCCTCCCGTCTGGGAGTTGGGGCTGGGCTGGACGCCTAAAGCCTTGGGGCACTGATTCCCAGCCACCCCTGCTGCCTTCACGGCCAGCTGCCCCTCGACAGCTCCTGCTGGGGAACCAGGGTCTGGGGTCGAGGGTCACAGCATGGTGGGGCGGTGTGTGCTTCCTCCTCACCCTGCTCACGGTGCTGCCCTGGGCCAGCCCCCCACCCCGCCCCCGTGGCTGCTGTGTGCAGTGAATGCTGGGTGTGGGCTCCTGGGGGCCAGGTGAGTGGGCATTCTCCTGAGGGTGCAGACAGGAGGTGCTGGCAGCTCTGGCTCCTTGAAGGGACAGGTCCAGGATGGGATGGCGGGAACAAGCTGAGGGCAGAGCAAAGTAGCTCTCACCCTCAGAGTCAGGCACTGAGGTGTGGGTAGCCCTCAGGAGGGGGCTGTGGTCAGGGATCTGGACTCGAGGTGAGGTCTTACCCCAAGGACTTCATGTGCTGCCAGGAGTGCAGGGGCTGTGTTAAGCGGGAGGGGGCAGGAGGACGGTGGCTCGCTGGCCAGCCTGTGGGCCCTGCGACCCGTCCTGTCCCACGGAGCCTGAGCAGTGGGAACCTCCAGCTGCGAGCCTCGTCTTCGCTCCTCCTGGAGGAGCCTGCCCAGCCTCCTACCCACCCTGCCCCATCCACAGTGCCCTGCGTCTGCCTGGGGTCGGACACAGGCCAGGCTGGCGATGCACACCTGGTCCAGCACGATGGTCCTCGTCAACATGGCTCACAGTGACTGGGCTCTGGCCACAGAAGCTTTCCTGAGAAGCCAGGGAGCTGGGCCCTGGGTCCCTTCCTGCACAGACCCCCACCCAGTTTTAGCGAGGTCTGTGAACCTTCACACATATGAAAGGCCTGTGGCCGAGTTCTGCCGGCCTCTTCCTGCACGGCCGGACACTAATCTGTGTTCTAGTTTCCCCTTCCGACACAACAGCAGACCCGCTTTGAATCTGTGACAATTTAGGATGAAATGGGATTCTCAGAATTCACTAGGGAAAATGATAACACAAAGAAAAAATAGAACCAAGGAGACCCCCCACCTGCTCAGGCTGGGGGTCCGGGCCCCATCTTGTGGCTGCACTGGCCCTGGGACTCAGATTCTACAGCCAAGTCCAAGAATCCTTTGGACCCAGCTGGCAGGTCCTCACAGTTCCCGCCTGACCTGACGAGACCCCATCCTGCTGTGTAGTGAGTGTGTGGCAGAGCCAGGAGGGCCGTCCCTGGTGTCTCCACAGAGCCACCCCAGAAACGTCAACTCTGTCACTCCCAGGCTGGAGGCCACTGAGTGTCAGGGACAACTGGACCATCTGCAGAACCTCTCCTTGTGCGGGCTCAGGTGGGAGTTCAGACCTTGCCCGGGACCGAAGGCAGCCTTCCCTCCACACGGGGGGGGGGGGGGGGGGGGGGGGGTTTCAGGAGTGCCAGGAGTCCCAGGGTCAGGCTGGGACTGGCAAAGTCCAACCGACAGGCACCCGGGAGCCTACCCAGCAGTAGCCAAACAGTTAAAAGAGAAGAAAGGAATCCAGCGAAATCAAGCCGTCAAGTAGTTAATTGACTTTGCCTCAATCAGCCCAATGAATATTCATGAGATGGCTGGTCCTCCACAGCCTGGGCGCCTCTTCCTCTGAGCTGACACGCCAGGGCTGCGCCTGCCTCCTCCAGCCTGCAGCCGCCCTGATTGGCTCATCTGTGCTCTTGAAAATGCCATAGCAACCCCTGGCTGGTTGCCTAGCAATTCTCCCCTTTCTTTTCTGTCTCCCCTGAAGCCCAAGCCAGTAATCCATAGGCTAGGGGTGGAAATGTCTTCGCGAGGTGCACAAGTGTGTATAGTGTGTGTGTGTGTGTGTGTGTGTGCGTGTGCAAGAGGAGGAAGTCTGATCCCCTAGGTCCTGGCTTGCCTGCAGAGATAAGTCACAGCCTTTGGGCCTGGAGGGTGGTCCTGGGACACCCCTTGGTCACCCATCAGCCATGAGCCCAGTAGTCCACCGGGAGCCTGTCTGCACTGCCACAGGCCCCAGGCCCCTAGGGCTTGTCTTCCACCCACTGGGTTCCTTGATGGAGAGCAGAGGTGGCCTTAGCGACAGGTACGTCCCACATGGAGAACCACATGGGCTCCTGCCATCCGGTGGCTGTTGGGGTTGCAGGGCCCACATTCCCTGCAGGCCACTTCAGGAGGCTACCATCTGGGGCTTACTGCAGGCCCAGCAGGCTGCCAGGTCTGTGGAGCTGGGGTGGATGTGGCCAGGTCCAGGAGTCCAGGGCCTGGATGAAGCCACCAAGAGGCTGAGGTAGCCAGGGTCTAGCCCAGGAGTACCTGCCCACCTGTCCTATGGCCCTCCCCTCCTGCTTTCCTCTGTGTGGACCCTGGAGAGACTGCTCTGCTGTCCTGGGCCAGCCTAGGTGTGGACACAGAAGGTCAGACCCATCATTGCTTGGTGTCAGCATCTGTTTTTTGCCTAGATGAAAGATTTGTGGGGATCTCACACCAGTGAACCGGCAGTGCTGCAGGGGTCCGAGGTGGGAGGGACCTGGCCTGCCTGCTGCCTGCTGAAGCCGACCTGTAGTTTGCTGGTGCGGGGAGATGCCGGTCCTCATGTCTGTGGATGGGTGTGTCCAGGGAGAGCCGGTGGGTCCTGGGTGGGGGCATCCAGGCGAAGGGTTCCTGTCTCCCCTGCCTGGGAACAGCTAGAGAGCATGATCAGGACAGGCAGCTCTGCTCAGGGGCCTGCTGGCCCCTGGGGACGGGGGGTGGAAGCTGATAGGGGGTGGGGTGAGGTGGTGGGCCCTTGAGGCAGCCCTGAGGCCTTCTGCTTGGGGTGTGCAGGCCCCGAAGCTTCACTGTGTGTCAGGAGAAGGAGTCAAGGGATGTGGACCAGAGCCACCGCCACGTCCAGCCAGCTCCTGAGACCAGCACTGGACAGGGCTGCAGTCCCGACACGCAGAGCACCCACTTCTGCCTCCGCTGGGGTAGCACGTGTGCCCGTCTGCCTGCACAAGGGTGTGTCGACACACGTGTGAGCGTGTGGGTGCACTGTGTTGGGTGAAGACTGCTGTGGGTGCTGTGTCTGGCCAGTGGAAGCTGCCGGGTAGGTGCCGCCGCCGAACCCCCAGCTTTGGTTTCCTGTTAAACACAGCAAACGTGTGTCTCCAATAAAAAGCTACACAGCAACTTAATCTCTGATCGATTTTGAGGAAAGGAAAATAAACCCTGCTCCCTGGGGCACCGGCAGCCTGATAGGCAGTTGTTCTTGATATGGAATGTGGGCAATAGATACATTAAATATAAGTGGAGGTACAGAGGCGATCGATAACCCCCACTTCCCCGCGCTAATTGAAAACTGAGTCAAGGTTTGATTAATGGGGAGGCCTCTGGGGCGGCGGAGGCTGGATCTGTTCCTACTGGGACCTGGCCCTCCTGGCAGGAGGCTGCGCTCCCTGACTGGGGCGGCAGGCGGGGGCAGCAGGCGGGAGGAATAGGAGCCCCCACCCTGGGGGGCAGCACGGTGAGGGGTTGGCAGCTCGGCAGGGGTGTGGCTTGAGAAGCCTCTGCCAGCCTCACAGCCTTCCCCAGACCTCAGGTGGAGGTTTGCTGGGTCCTCCTGGGTCCCACCGCTGTGGGCAGGAGTGGAGGAGTGTGAGGGTGGGCCTGGGAGTTGGCAGGGGCTGGGTGGGAGCTCCCCTGGAGGCACCTTGTTGGTTTTAAGTTCTCTGCCGACTCCTGAGGCGGAGCGTCTCTTCCCGTGCTTGCTGGACGTCTCTGGACCTTCTTGGTTGAAGTGTTTTGAGCCTTCTGACATTTTAAACTTGGCCACCTGAGCTGTGTGGTTCTGAGGGCATTCTGGGGGCAAGCCCTCAGTCCGTGTGTTCAGAATACCTTCTCACATTCTATGGTTGTCTTTTGATTTCCTTTATTGTCTTCCAGAAATGGAGCCCACCTTCTCATCCTCTTCTCTCGCCTTTTCTTGATCTGGAAAGTTCAGGCTGGGTTTGGCATCGGCTGTGGGAGCTTCTGGTGCCTGTGTCAGGCAGAGCAGGGGCCTCCTGGATGGCCACGTGCTGACCTGCCCCGTCCCGGCACCGGGAACTGCAGCTGATGATTGCTGGCTCCTGGGACTAAACCCAGAGGGGCCCAGTGTACTGCAAGTTCTTCACAGCTCCAAGCGGGAGGAGGAAGAGAATCGGGCAAGGTGAGAGAGACCTGACGTGCTGGCCCGGGGAGGGAGGAGTGGCCACAGCCAGGGAACCTCGTGCCTGCAGAAGCTTGGGAACAAGCGCGGGGCCCCCGGGGGAGGCAGCCCCATCAGGCTTCGGCACTGCCAGCAAGGCCCGTTTCAGACTTTGGCCTCCAACACTGAGATAATGTGTTGGCCTTGGTGCCATGTCCCAGCAGGGACAGGAACGGACATAGTGCTGTCTTCTGGCTCAGAAGTTCTCTTCTTGCTACAGTGGATTTTCCTGTGGGTCTTCAAGTGCTGTTTCTGCATTTTTTTGTGATGACGTAGAATTCTCCCTCACTTTGTGAATGCGGCTGACGTGGGGGTGGGTTTACAGGGTGCCACTGGCGCTCCGCTCCTGGGTGACTCTCGCCCTCTGCACACCAATTTGCCAACGCGGTTGTCTTTTGGCATCTGCTGGCTCCACATCTGTGTGTGCGGCTTTCACAGCCACAGCTGGAAACCTGGGCAGGGAGACTCGTGGCGTCTGTTTGCATGGCGTTCACCCTGTGTCGGGTACCACGAGGTGTCGAGGAGGGTGTCCAGGTCGTGTGTGCACTGTACCACCCTGCCTTAGTAGGGGGGACCAGCGTTGGGTCCTGGACCTATCCCCCGACACAGAGGGCTGACTGCATTTTGTGACGGCTGTTCTTGTGGGGAACTTGTTGAATAAGGACCCCGAGTGTCCCTGAGAAGCCTGGAACTTTCTTCCAAGGCCTGCAGAGCCCCCCGGAGCTGGGCTGGCCTGTTGTGTGGGTGCGGCACGTGAGGGCTGCAGGCCCGCCTTGCTGCAGGCCTGTTGCTGTTACAGCTGGACCTGGAGGGCTGTTCTCAAGTCCGGAGCTGTGCTCTCCTCTGCTCAAGCTGCCTCTGACTTGTTCCCCTCTCAGATCTGAACAAGGAGCACCCGGGCCTACCAAACCCCAGGCGTCAGGGCCAGCTCCCACATGGCTCCAGGTGTCACCTCCCCTGGGGGTGTCCTTGGTGTCTAGGCAGCATGATCAGATGTGCCCAGCCTGTCTTCTTTCCCTGGAGCCCTCAATGGCCCACCCACTGGGACCTCTGATCTCCCCAAACGTCAGGCTGCCCCTTCAGTCCATCCCATGTGACTGACACTTGACTCACAAATGTCAATTTGCTCCTGGCCACATGCGGCCTTCTCCCCCACATATGCCTGTCTCTTCCTTCTGTCTCTTAACGGCTGTCTGTCTCTGGATTTAGACCCCCCAGGCCAGAATGACCTCATCCAGGATCCTAACCTAAGTTACACCTGTAAAGACCCTTTCTCCAAGTAAGGTCACACCCTAAGATTTTGGTGGACATGCACCTTGCGGCTAGTGTCTGCCTAGCAGGGATGGGTTAGCACCCAAGTGGTCCTCTGTTGGCTCTGAGGGTGGGGACCCGGCTTGGGTGAGCCTCGCAGGGGTTCCATGAGTGCAGATGTCTGAGGAATGGTCCCAGGGTGGGGCTAGGCCATCCTGCTGGGCTCCAGGGTCAGGGAAGAGCATGAAGGCACTCGGAGGCCCAGCCAGGGGCTGGTGGCCTCTCTGGGGTCCTAGGGAGTCCCACTCCGTAATGTCAGGGTTAGTGAGGTAGTGAGGGAGCTCGGGAGCCTGGCTCCAAGTCCCCTGTTCTGAGGCACAGAGCCCCCCTAGGTTCTGCAAGGGGCTCAGCAACTAGACCTTCTGGAAAGGGCCAGCTGGGCACCTAGCTTCTGTGGTATTATGGGGGCCTGACACCCCCTAGCAGTCTTCAGATTGGGCTTGTTGGGGTGCCTGGGAAGGGCCCAGCTGCTTGGGGGTGTCAGGCCCCCCAGTGCCAGGAAAGCTCTGCCTTGGCTCTTCCCAGGGTTTGCAGACCCTTGAGGTCCGTGGCAGGCCAGCAGTCACATGGCTCTGTCCTCCTGAAGGGGTGCTTGCAAGGCCTTTGCCACCGAGAGCAGGATTGGAGGAGGAAGCCGTGACAGAGCCGCACTTCTTGCTTCCTGGGCTCCTGGACGGCAGCATGTGGCCAGGTGAGGTCTGTCCTCAGGCTCCAGCAGGTGCCTGGTCTACGAGCAGGGGAGGCGTCCCTCAGGGGGCGGTGTGTACTGAGGGGTACCGTCACCACTCTGGCCTTGCCTGGTGGGTCTGAAGGGTCCCACCTATGTGAGGGTCCTGCTCTGGACCCAGAGCCTACCTGCCAGGGGTCCCGAAGATCCTCCTCTGGCATTAGTGCCTCTGGGGCTGGGGCGAGAGCACATCTGCCCGGAGCTCAGGACCATTGCTCCTGTCACGGCCGGATCAGAGGGTCTGTGTGCAGGGCCCTGTGGGCCTGGAAAGGCACCCTGGGGTGGCCAGCACCTGACAGCACTCCCGACCCCTGTGTGCCCTCCTTCCCAGCCCCTGCCCTCCAGGGAAAGGAGCCTCCTCTGCTGCCTGAGGCCAGCACCCTGACCCGGTAGGCACTGACCGTTGTCCACAGCAGGCGCTCAGAGTCAGGGGTGGAAGAGACTCCTGCACAGTGTCCTGCTCAGTCCAACCACAGCAGCGGGGCTGACCTGACACAGGGCTCTCCGGCATGGAGTCTCCCTCTGTCCACTCGCCGGGTGCCCCCCTGGCGGGAGCAGGCTGTTTACTCCTTTCCCAGCTTTCTTATCACAGCAGCCTCCAATGGGTCCCACGGCCGGGGTCAGGTATCTTCGGGTCACCCCACGGTCAGCTGGTAGCTGCCGCCATCCAGTTCTCACGGGAGGCTGGCCCAGCTCCCCAGGAGCGTCTCTGAAGCTCATGGACATCGTGGTGCTGCGGCAGGGCCCAGGGTTGCTCCCTGGTGCACAGGGGTCGCGTCAGCAGCGAGCCCCGGGGTCTCACAGCCCACCCTGCTCATGGGAGTGGACTGCTCCCCTGGGCAGGAAGACACCGCCTCTCAGGCCAGGCTGTGGTAGCTGCTTTCACACGCTGATTCCTGGGCATGGCACCCAAGTGGACTTGCTCTGGGCTGCTGAGCCTCCCCACACACCACTGCTGTGAAATCTGGGTTGTCCTGGCTTCCTGTCTCAGGAGCCAACTGCCTGACTGGTGGGCCTGGTGGGAGGTGCTCTGGGGCTGTGGAAGGACACTGGCTCTCCAGCTGGTACCAGGAGCAGAGGTATGTGGTGGCTGTAGCCCCGGGGTGTCCAGCAGGGCACCCAGGGCCCACAGGCCTGTCCTGCTCAGGACAGCTCCAGGGCTATAGCACATTCCAGCCTGAATCCAGAGTGCCCATGCACCATGGGCAGCCTGCCAGCCTGGTGCAGCAGGCCTTCTGCCAGCAGCTGTGGCCAGGCAAGTGAGGGGTGGACGTGTGTCCACAGCCCTGGCCACTGTCCCTAGGGGATTAATCCTCACGTAACGTTTCTGCTCCTGGGGCCGGCACTTGGCCTGACCTGGCCACCCCCAACAGCACTGCAGGCAGGCTTATCCTGAGCAGTTAATCCAGCTCAGGGCGGAATTAGCAGGGACATCCCTTGGGAAAGGGTGTTCAAGGTCAGGGGGGACTAGGCCCGGCTTACCTGTAAATAGGGCCCAGGGCTTTTATGGGAGGGAAGAGAACCTGTTTTAGGGGGCAAGTGGAGGCCCGAGGGGGGCTGGAGAGATTTTGTTGAATGGTGGACCTACAGCTTGGCCAGGAAAAGGCCCGGGGGAGGGAGGACAGGGAGGGAGGACAGGGAGGGAGGACAGGGGGTGGGCCCTGCCTGGGAAGCAGGGTGGGGCGCACAGGTTTGGAGTGGGCTGAGGCTGCAGTTCTCAGCTAAAGCCAGTGGATACCCTAGGGTCTTTCCCAAGCCTGGGGGCTACAGCAGGGCAGGGGCCGAGTAAGTGGGCCGAAGGGCGGACGTTGGGTGGGCAGGTGGGAGGGGAGTAAGGCTCTGCTTCCCAGGAGCCTGTAAGCAGGGCAGAGCCCCCCCCCAGGGTCCACAGGGTCCACAGGGCCCACAGACAGGCCTTCTGTAGGCACGACTGCATCCAGAGCAGCCTTGGGATCGCGGCCACAATCACCTACTTTTGCTGTCTCTGGATGGACACTCTTGGCAGGGCTGGTCAGTGGTGTCCCAGCTCTTCTCTCCCTGCAGGTACCTCAGCTTGGCATGGGTGGAATGGCCCCAAGGGGCCCTTTGGCCTGTTACCAAATGCACAAGAGACAGCTCTGGGCGCAGGGCCTGGGGCCCTGAGAGACCCTGGCTTGATGGGCAGAGCCCAGAATAAAGGGCTGCGGGAGACCAGAGCCCCCCGCTCCCTGAGCCCCCGACTCTGGCATCCCGCAGCACCTGCCCTGAGCTCCAGTCCCTCTGTCCCTCTCTGCCGCAGCCCATTGCTGCCAGGCCCCAGGGCACCCGAGGCCTGGGGTAGAGGGGGGTTCTGTTTGGGGACCTTGGCTGTCTGAGCCTGGAACTGGGCATAGTTTCTGAGACCCTGGGGTCACCTTCAGTCTCACGGGGACTGGGAAGGTGAAATGGCTCTTCTGCCATTTGTGCCTTTGTCCCTGTGCCTTGTTTGTGACCCAGAGAGCATGTCCTTGTGGGTCACAGGCCTGATACGGGTAGCACCAGGCAAGCCGCAGAGAGCAGGACGGGAGACAGGGAGGGGACCTGGGCCACCCCACGCACCCCACCGGCTGGCCTTTCAGCTGCCTGCCTCTCCCCTCCTCCTGGTGGTCTGGGGAGCCTTGAACCAGGCACAGGGTTCGAGCCGTCTTGTCTAGTGCTGTGGCTTCTGGCCGTGCCTTTGCCGACGTCAGGCTGCCTCGTCCCCTGTCTGGTTAGTTAGGCTTCGACTTAAAACCCAGGCCCTTCAGATGCTGCACCAGAGACCTGCAGCCGCGTGGCCCCTCTCCTGCGGAGGTGGCGGCGGGAGCTACTCCCCCGCTGCTGGGCACCTTCGGAGCCAATGGCCACCCTTCCCAGCCCGCCTGCCTTTATCACTGTGTTAATTTGGAAAACAGGTCATTGGAAATTAAATTGCTCAAAATAGGCCACCAATTATAACTCTGCGTCCTGTTGAAATGGGAGCGTCTGCGATCTCTATCAGTTTATTGTAACTGAAGGCAAAATGCTCACAACTGAATTATTGCCGGTCTGTGTTTCATCTCGAGGCCACCCCCTGGGACGGAGACCCTGCCCTCTTGGCATCTTGGTGTGGAAACTGATGACGGCTTGGTGCTTGAGCCCTGCAGGACAGGTGTGGCTGAGGGGGGACGAAGTGTCAGACCATCAAGAAAGACAGGAAAATGTTCCATCCATCAGCAAACCGGGATCTTGGCCAGAGTCTGTCCTGAGTGTGGCCCCTGCACCAAGGGCCACCCTAACGTGACCCTGTCCATTGGTCAAAGTGGCTCTGAGAAGACCGTGGAGGCAGAGCACAACCAGGAGACAGGAGCAGACACACAGACGCGCCGGCCACCACGCCCTGGTCTTCGCACCACTGGAAGGCCTCACGGTGCTTCTGAGTGGGCTCTCTGCTCCTGTGAAATGAGTCCTCACTTCCAGGGAAGAGGCCGAGGCACAGAGAGGCTTTGGAACTCGCCCAGGGTCACACAGCGTGTGTGGAGCTAGATGGACCCTGGCTTTCTGGCTCCAGAGTCTGTGCCTCGAGCCCTCACCGTCATTCAAAAGGGTCCTTTCCCCAAAGGGCAGATTTCGTTCATTCCCCGAGGGGGCCACATGGGAGTGGTGGGCCCACCTCAGCCCACCTCAGCCCCCTGACAGGTGACTTTCATTCTCCCAAGGAGACAGCACTATCTTGGAAATGCACTTTCCTGAGGTCCTGGACACCGGGGAGGGTCCCTTCCAAGGGGCTGAGCCCAGAACCCACAAGGTCACTGCACATAACACAGTGACAGAGGATTCGGGGGCCATTGTCTCGGGAAGCAGAGGACAGGCCCCAGGCTGGTCACTGGGCCTGGAGGCCGGTCCTTCACTGGTCTGCGGGGTTCTTGTCTTCTCTCAGGCCTCTGAGGACACAGGCAGGCGTCGGGGTGGTGGCTGTGCCCGTGTGGCCCTCGTGGCCAGCCTGCCTGGGGACCGCCACCCCCCTGTGCCAGCACGATACTCAGCCCTCATCTCTTCTGTGTCAGAACTGCCTCCAGGGCTATGTCCTGAGAGTGGCCTGCAGCTCTGGAAGGCCCTGAATGGACCCCCATGCTGAGAGGGGCCTGTGGGTCCCAGCTGGGACCTGCCTGCCCTGGGACCGAGCTAGGACTCATCTTTTTATCTGTCATTCATTTTAGCTTTTGTGCTGCTGGGCATCAGAGCCAGGACCTTGGAATGCTGGGCATGCTCTATGCTGAGTGGCCCCCAGTCCCCCCACCCCCATTTAGAGCCCGTGGGGAAAGGGCCTTGAGCCAGGTGGCTGGGTTCCAATCCAAGCTCGTGCAGACTGCTGTGTGACCCTGGGTGAGCTCCTTGGCCTCTCTGGGCCCCAGTCTCAGCTGTGTGCTGCCTGCAGAGTGGTGGTGTTTTCCTGGAGGTGCACGATGCGCAGACCTGCGGCGCTGGCTGTGAGTGGACCACCTGGCGTTCCGGAGGTCCTCCAGGAGGAACTGCCCTGGGGAGCCCCTGCTGAAGACCTCCCTGGCCTGGTCTCCTCTGCTGCCTGCCTTAGTTCTTCACTGCTGGGTGGGAGGCTCCGAGGCCAACACCACCTGGCTGCTTGCCATGCCCGCTGCGGAGCTGGGTGTCGGGGGGCCTTTGGCACAAGGTCCCTGCAGCCAGTCTGACTGACCCTGCCACTATTGCTAGGGTTGCTGCACTTCACCTCGACCACGAGGACACTCACGACGGGCCTCTGCTGGCAGGGTCACTGTTCTCACTGCGATTCACCTGCCCTGCTGCGGTCCCAGTTAAAAGCATTCTAGACCTGACTGTGCCCCTCCACGTGCCCGAGGTGGGTGGCTGGAGGCATGGGCTGGCTGCCAGGCGGTATGCTCAGCGCACCCGGCTCCCTGGACTCGTGCTGGGTGCAGACATGCAGGGACGCTCCTCAGGGCATGCTCCGGCCACCAGGGCCAGCACCCCGCTCTTCTCCCAGGATTTCCTGCTGGGTTCCCGTGTCCAGTGAATGTGTTGGCGGTGGGCCTGCCTTTGGAGGTCTTCCCAGGCAGCCCCTGGGCCTCTGGGCGGGCGAAGGTGGCTCTTCTTCACTGGCCTCTCCTTGCACCCCATCAGGGCCGGGTCTGAGGTGGTTCAGGCAAAGCCCCGGTGGGCCCAGGAGCCACAGACCCCGGGTGCTGTGGCTGGCCTCTGTCCCTGGAGGACCTGCCTGGAGCCTGCACATGCAGATCTCCAGCGCCTCCCAGCCGGCCAGGGGCTGTGCTGCGGTCACACACACCCAGATGGCCACACAGCATGTGTCCTGCTGGCCTCCCTGTCCAGGCTGCTGGACTTAGAGTGGCCTTGACCCCTGCCCCAAGGAGGTGATCAGAGCCCTCAGCCAATGGCTGAAGCTCTGTCCCCATCCTGAGTCTCATCTGGGCCTGGACAGGGCCAACTGTCTTGAGTGCCTTTCTGCAGGGCAAGACCCCTAGCCTGGGGGTGGACACAAAGGTCCCGACAAGTGGGAGAGACTTTGAGAACCATGCTCCTGTTGAGCAGCTAGTGTGGGCAGCCCGAGGGAGTGGTCCTCATGTCTTCAGGGCCATTTTTGAGAAACGTTCCCAACTCTGAGGTCATGACATCTGGTTGGCCTGCCTCAGCTGGCCTCCCAGCCCCGTGTGATGTCCAGGTTGTGAGTTCTGGGCAGAGCGGGGCTGGACATCTCCATGTGCACCGAGCTGCGGCCCAGGACCTGGAAGAGAGCAGGCCAGTTGACCAGTCAACATAGCAGAGGTGTCCTGGGGCTGCTGAAGGGAGGACCTCAACTGGGTCCTCCAACCACAGAAACGGATTCACAGCTCTGGCGGCAGGAGCCTGAGAGTGAGGTGTTGGGGGTCCCTCTCTCTGAAGGCGCCAGAGGGTCCTTCCCATCACTTGCACATTCTGGTGGCTCTTGGTGTCCTTGGCTGATGGCTGTATCCCTCCAGCCTCTGCCTTGTGTACATGGCCACCTCTTGTGAGTCTCAAGTCTCCCTCTCCTTAGAGGGACACCAGTCGTTGATTTGGGGCCTATGCTAATCCAGAGGGACCGTGTCCTAACATCTGCTAAGACCCTGTTTCCAATCAGTGTCCCATTACAGGAACGGGGTAGGATGGGGCAGGGTCCACCCTCTGCAGGCCAAGGAGCCCTCGCCCCTCCTCCTGCTCCATCCTTCTCACACGTCCCTCCCTCTCCAAACCTGAGGGAGTCTCTTTATTTTCACCTTTTTGTTGCAAAATTCTATTTTTTGCTTGGCCTGGTCTGTTCTCTGCATGATGAGGAGGGAAGGTTGAAAAGCCCCCTCTGCTCCCTGCCAGGGCTCTGGGCCCAGTCCATTCTCTCCTTAGTGCCGAGTTGGGCCAGCGGGCAGATGGGAGTGGAACTGACCACACACTCGTGCCTTGCCCGGCCTGACCCCAGGACCGGGGTGGATCGGCTGCCAGGTGCCGCAGTCCGCTCTGCCCTGCCTCCACGGAGTCGAGAGCCCAGACGAGAGGCGTGCCCCTGGCTCCCGGGTTGCTGGAGTGCTGCCGGAGGAACAGCGAGACCAAGCCCGCGGGAGTCCGTCAGGTTCCCACGCAGGGCGTCTGCTGCCACCGCGGATGCCCACAGACATTGGAGCTGCCACCTCCACATGGGCCGTGAGTTCCCAGAAAAGCCCAGGGATTAGGTCTACCTTGTGCTCAGGCACAGGCATCAGGCTGGGTCCAAAACCAAGGTGCCTTCAAGGGGGTGGGCACAGGGCCGCACTTGTCAGTGAGGGGACCTAGGGGGCAGAGCAACAGTGCGCCCAGGCCTCGGCACGTGCCACCACAGTCTTGCTGCAGCTTCCACTTCCAGCCACTCCCACAAAAAGGGACAAAACCCAGAGCGACGTCTTACAGGCATCAGCTGCAGACTCAGACCAGAGAGAAGGGAGCCCCGGGAGCTGGGCTCCCTGCTTGGTGGGCCTCCAGGGGCCGACGCCAGGCGGCCGAGTAGCACCCCGAGGGCACACTGGGCCCAGAAGGCAGGGAGCGGGAAGGGACCTGGGGACCTCTCCCAGAGACCGGGGATCATACTCACTATGACTGTCACGAGGAGAAAGGTGGCAGACAGCCCCTGCTGAAGGGAAGGGCCCCTGTGAAACCCCCTGCACAGAAGGCCCCGGTCGCAGCTTCCCAGGAGGCCTGCTGGACACCCTCACCCTTGACCCAGCAGAGGCAGCCAGGGACATGCACGCACAGCCACGGCCGGAGCCCACGCCAGAGCCGACAGACAGTCGAGGTGGCAGAACGGCAGACCAGGGTTCTTTAGGCACAGAGAGAGGTCCTCGCCAAGTCAGCGGGTCAAACTGCAGTGACAGAGGGGACTGCCCCACCCCAGGGAATGCGTTTTGCCACGCGAAACCCGTGCAGTCACACAGACACACAAGATCACCAGATTCACATCCACTGGGACAAACTCCACCACCTGGAAGTCTCTGTGCAGACTTTGCTCTCCCCTGGGGCCCTGGAGCAGGCCAGGACACTTCCTGCCCTCCGGGAGGGACTCCCACACTGGTGAGGGGACGGTCAACATGTCTACGACCCTGTCAACACCACCACCAAGTCCAGCACTGGAGAAGTGTGTGCGGAGCCCGGGTCGACGGGGGGCGGTGCCCAGGCTGACAGTCACTGCTGAGGTCGGTTAGCAGCATCAGCACTCAGACGCTCCACAGCAGAGCCGCACAGTGCTCGGCAAGCCACCTGAGCAGGAGTGTGTCACGTTCCTGCAGCGCAGCCGGCAAGAGGACGGACGGGGGACGCCACCCACGGCCCAGGGCCGCTCGGGGGTGTGATGGATTGAAAGAGGCCAGTTTCCTATGGGATAGAGCAGGTGCCTCTCCTGTGGTCTCACTGTCCACTCCAGGCGTTCAGCCCAGAGGGAGGCCCACACGTGTCCAACCCAGGACGGCAGGCTGCACAGCGGGATGCTGGGCAGCAAGAAATAGGGCAGAGCCGTGATTCACCCCATGTGGGGACCCCTCCGACCCCCACGTGCAGTCCCAGAGCAGGCGAAGCTCCAGCGAGAGGCCAAGGCTGGAAGCGCTGGCCGGGAGGGCCCGGCTCGGGGGCCATGGAGTGTTGGCCCTGCGTGGGGTCAGGGGTCCCACAGGCACAGCTTGGAAGGCCATGTGGAACCTGCCCCCCAGGCCAACCCACCACCCAAGCCAAGCACCCGAGGGCCTCCTGGAAGGAGCTGCTGCTCACCGTGGCTGTGCCACGGCAGGGAGTGCGAGCCAGGCCGACCCACAGTGGCTCCCTGGTCCCCCTCATGCTGGCCATGCTGGTGGGTGTGATGGCACCACAGGGTCCCAATTTGCATTTCCATGGCTCTGCGGGCACCTGCGGGCTGACAGAGGGCACCAGGCGGGGCCCCTGCCGTCTCCGATGCCTCAGACAGACCTGCCTGCAGCAGGACCCAGGGTGCGGTCCCGAGGCCTTGCGAGCTGGCTGTGTGTGTGGGTCACGCTGCAGTTGCCCGCAGAGCCCGTGAGTCTGCTGGCACCGGCAGCGGGACCCTGCAGCACCTGTCACCACCGCAGTCAGTGCCAGGGTGGCCTCGGCAGGGTGTTCCTGTGCAGTGCTGGAACCCAGCGTGCTCCATGGATGGCAGTGGCTTCCAGGGTGCCTGTCATCCAACGCGGTGGCCCTGGGGAGAGGAGTGCTTGCACTCGCACCCGAGGTCGAGAGTGTCCTCACCCCGCCGTCTTGCCGGACACTGGGAGGCGCTCCGCACGCACGTCCACCTCCCTGTGTGCACAGCTGCCGGGCCCACGCTGGGTGTGTTTGGGGTAGGCAGTGCTGTGCTGTGGATGACCACTTGAGGAGCACTGGCCTGCCCAAATCCAGCACGTTTCACCTCCCTTCTCCACAAGGTCATTGGGAGCGGTTCTGTCCTGCTGTGCAACAGGTTTAAAAATTGTGAGATAAGCCAGGTGCCGTGGCCACACCTGTGATCCCAGTGGCTCTGGAGGCTGAGGCAGGAGGATCACAAGTTTGAGGCTAGCCTCATTGACTTAGTGATGCCCCATCTCAAAATATAAAATAAAAATGGCTGGGGAAGTGGCTCAGCAGTTAAGTGCCCCTAGGTTCAATCCCCAGCACCAAAAATAAAAAATAAATACAAAAATCTAAAAATCATGGGAGACACAGTGATCTGGAATGACAGCTACGAGAGCCGCCTGCCTGGACCGCCGGCAGTAGGGGTGCTCTCACGACTCCTGAATGGCTCAGCGTCCAACTCTGTGGACAAGCCACATCTGCTGTTGTTCTGTAGAGCACTTTTGTTTTCCAATACTGAGGATCCCACAGGAGGCTGCAGAGATGGGCAGCCACTCGTCCTGTGTCTTCCACCAGCCCTTCTCTCTCGGTCTCTCCTGGACACCTCCTGTCCACACCCCGGCAGCGGGGCTGGCCTGTGGCGCAGTCAGGAGAGGGGACGGGGCAGGAGAGGCATCCGTGCCCTTGAAGTAGGGCATGAAGCTCTCTGGGAGCAAGTGATGTCCCCAGCCGCCCTCCCGGGACACTCGCCGAGCCTCTGGGTGCTGAGAAGTGGTGGCTTCCCCACTTCGGATCAGTTATCTGTCCACAGAACCAGACCTGCCCCAGGACTTACCCGCCCCAACCAGCACACGTTCATCTCCTCACAGTGGGGAACAGGGAGGGCCCCACGGGCAGCTGAGGCTCGGGGTGGTCCAGAGGCTGCACAGGGCTGAGGGTCCTTCGGATGGCGGGTGCCACGGCTGGCAGGACCTGTGAGCGTCCTCACAGCATGAGCGTGGAGGATGCCTGTGCTCCTCACGGGAAGTCCTGCCCTCCATCCCTGCACTCGTCAGCACTCGGGAGGCAGGAGTGTGGGCCGTGTCGGGAACCACCCTCACGTGTGCCGATGGCACTGTGCCGCGGGCTGCACTCCGGTGACCACCCGTCCTCAGCCGGCAGGGGAAGCCTGGGGGAGCTCTTGGACCTGAGTCCTGCCGGGTGGCCACTCCCTCACTCCAGGGCTGAGACCCTGGGTGGGTGCTCGTGCCGTGCCTCTGCCCGGGGCTCACTGCCTGGGTGTCTGCTGGAATCACCTGAGGAGTTCTCAAAGCTGCCTCCCGGCCCCCGACCAGGGAACTCCATCTAGAAGGCAGGCTCCCGGGTTTGCAGCGTGACGCTGCCCGCGGAGGTGCCCAGAGCCCACCTGCTCTCAAGGCTACACCAGCACCCACGTCAAGAAAGGAGATGTTTTTGTCTTGGCCTTGTGACTTTAAAAATTTAATTAAATCAGGGAATTTTTATTCTAGTCTTTATTAATTTTAATCAGAGTCAGGTCTATGCTATTTATCTCTTGAGTCCTACTGAGCTTTTTAAAAACGGCCTAGCAGATGGTCACTTATGGGGGACCTTCTATGGTCTACATGTCTGTGTCCTCTCCCAGGTCCATGTGTTGAGACCCTCATCCTAAGGTGACGGTGTTGGGACGTGAGTAGATCCTGATGGTGGAGCCTCATGGGCAGGGCAGAGAAGGGTCCCAGGCTCCTGGCCCTTCCACCACGTGAGCCGCAGTGAGAGAGCCCCCCTCCTCCAGGCAGCAGGACCTCACCAGGCCCCACACCTGCCAGCGCCTGGATCTGGACCTCACGGGCTCCAAAACCTGGGGCAATAAATAAATTCCTGTTGTTTTCACACCCCCTGTCCAGCTCTGGGAGTCCTGCTGGGGTGGCCAGGATGGCTAAGACTGGCCCTCGGCCCCCCGGGTGCAGGTCTTACCCTGGTGCACATCTGTGAGGCCTCTCAGGGTCTTTGCTTTTTCCTCCTTCAGCCCTCCTGCCATTCCCACGGGCACACGTCCAATCCCCAGACAGGTCCTGGGGAATTAGCTGCCTGCTGCCCAGGGCTGGCAGCCCTGGCCACCCAGTCCCAGGTCCAGCCTCAGGCCACCTCGAGGAGGCCCCTTCCTCCTGGGAAAGCTGCTGACAGGCCACTCCCTGGCCATCCCAAGCCCGCGGCTCCAGGTCAGCTCGCCTGACCCCGGTCCGCTGATCATGGACGCGGAGAGGGGTTTTCCAAAAGATTTATTCAGCCACATTTTAATTCACTTCTATTACGTTGATTAAAGTGTGCCTTTTTGATTCATGCTTTTAAAAAGTCCTGACTATGCTTTTTATCAGCCAAGCAGCTCTCAGTGCTCATTCGTGAACACTCTCCAGTTGGGGCCTCAGGCCCTGCAAGGTGGAAGGGCTCCTGGCCCCTGGTGGGCTTCCTGGGACCCTAAGGACCTGTGTGGTCCCCTCCTCACCTGCATCCTGGTAGAAACAGATCCCATCTCTGCCTTGTCCTCCATGGATGAGCCCAGGGTACCTGTCCAGCCCAGAGCATGTGCTGCAAGTCTTGAGATGGCCTCCTCCCTGGTACCCTCCCAGGGGGGCCCTGAGGACTAGGGGCAGAACCCCTCCCTGCTGGGAGGAGTCAGGCTCTGGGGTCCTCTGTGGCATTGTCAAGTGTCACGAAATGGCACGTGCCAGAAACAAAGAGGCCAGGGCACTGTGGCAGCCTCATGCTGTGAGTGACCGCCCACCTGGCCAGGGGGCAGTGCAAACAGTGAGAACTTGGGGGCTGTTCTGACACACGCCCGCCCCCATGTCTCCTGCCCTCACGTGTGTGACTGCCACGCACTGTAACATTTATAAGGAGCTGTGGATTCGTGCCGCACCCAGGAACACTCTTGCCAACTCAGTGGGAAGGAGCCAAGGGATAAACCTGCTGGTCAGCAGCCAAGCCTCTGGGCTGGCAAGGAGGCCGCCTTCCTGCGTGGCCAGGGCTCTCCAGGGCCCCTCCTCCATTGAGTCCAGGCTGTGCTGGTGCAGTGCAGGCTTTACTCAGGGTGGACAGCCACCACATTATCCCACAAGCAACTGGGTCCTGAGCTGGTGAGGTGCTCACGGCTAAGGCTGCCCGGCTGGACTCCCTCGAGGCTGAAGTCTCAGGTGCTGTTATGGGCAGCCCAGCAGTGCAGGCAGCGGAGACTCTGCCCTGGCTAGCTTGCCCCTAGCCTGGCCTGCAGGCTGCTCCCCTAGGCACATACCACCCTGAACTGGTCCCTTGCCACATTCTCCAAGTGGAACTATCAGTGGCCTCCTGTTCAGTTATGTGCAGGACTCAGTGTGCGCATGTGTAAGCCTGTGTGTATGCATGTCAATGTGCATGCATGTGAGCGTGTGTGTGTGTGTACGGGTGTCAGTATGCATGCACACAGCAGTGTGGTTGTTGGAGGCAGGCACTGTGTGCACAATTCCTGCAGGGCCTCTGTTTTGGTTGCCACCTCACTTTAGGCCTGTGGGGCTGCCCTAGCATGAGAGGCTCAGGGGCGGAGGCTATAGCTGGCAAGGCCACACACTCCCCGAGTCTTCCCAGGGAAGGGGACCTGCATGGCTGACACATCCAGTGAGCCTCCGGACCCCCGGAGGAAGAACAGACAGCCCCTAACACCTGGCCCAGGAAGCCCAGGCCTGCGCTGGGAGGGAAAGACGTTGGTTACCACGGTCACGAGGCAGGGCCACAAACAGTCGATCTTCTACAGAGAGCAGAAGGAAGCACTGCTTGATTTCCTTTTTAATAAGTCAGACTTTAACGACCCGGCACCCCTCACCTCGGGCACCCCTCACCGTGCACCTGAGTCAGCCAGAAAGGCCCTGGGCTGCCAGGCTGGCCCCTCTCCACACCCCGTATCCCCAGCCTGGGCGCCTCTCTGGGGCTGGAAGGAGGGTCTGTAGGCCAGCCATGCCCCCCTGGGTGATGGGCCTGCAGGCAGAGGGGCCCTCCCTTTCTGCTTTATTTCTGCGGGAGACATCCTTTCCACCACGCCAGCCTGACTTCTTGCCGCCAGGAGACACCTTTTCGGAAGGAAGCAATGCTGGGCCCAGGAGGGAAGGAACCATGAGGACTTCCTTTGTCCCCAAGCTGCACCCATGGGGCCTCAGAAAGGTGGCCGTGGCCTGGGCTGCCCACAGCCTGTGGTCCCAGGGTGGGTGTAGGGCATAGCAACCCCAAACACCCTAAAATGGATGTAGGTCCAGGAGCCCACACAGCCCACGTGGCCAGCTCGCCCAGGAAGCTCTGGGCCAAGACATGCCTGTCCGGGGTGAGCACCTCATTTGTCACTACCTTAGCTGGCTAGTGTCAACAGATGATGCAGTTGGAATTTCAGCCGAGGCGTGTATTTTGCATGTAATAAAACAACCCTTGGATTTGTTTTTCCCAAAATAGAGGTGGAGACACTGGAGATATGGAGACCCTAGATCAGGGCTGTGGCTCCGCCTTGCTGCCAGGTCTGAGGGTTGGAGACTCGCAACTCGCTCCGCTCTGGACCAGGGGTCAGGTTGGAACTCCCCTGAGCCCTGTGTCTCCAGCCACAGAGCATCTCGGGGACCTGCTCTTCCCAGGAGGTGGGTGATGTCCTGCCTCTCTCTGGGAGGGCTGTGGGGAGTCCTCACTTTGCATCTGAATGAGTTTCCATTGATCCACCTGCACACACACAAACCCCTCTCTGCACTGCACAGGGCGTAATTTAAGCATACTTCAGAAGTAAAGGGGACGGACGTTATTGTTCTTCTCAATCTACAGATGTTTGTTCTGCCCCCCCATTTCCACTTCTGTCTAGTCAGTGACGACATAAATAGAACGTGTCTCCTCGCTTCTCAGAAAGGCTTTGTTTCGGGGACAGCAGCCTATTTTGATGTCACACAGTGGGACAATGATGACCGCCCCCCCACACCCAAGACAATGAAAGAAACCACTTTGTTTTGAGGCAGGCAGGCAGATGAGGGGGGCTGGATGGAGGAGGGAATCAGGGTCTGGAGGAGGGCGGGAGGGCTGGGTGGGCAGCCAGCCTGCTGACCACGCTGGGTGGGTGGTACCAGGAGGGGTGGGCCTGATGAAGCTTTGCTTAGAAGATGAGAACAGGTGGGAGCCTCCGGGTCCTCCCTCTGGGCCCTCCCTCTGGGCCGGGTGTGGGGTGGGGCTCCTGACTCCACAGCTCAATCCACAGGAACCTGCCCCACGGGGGTGGGTCGGCAGGGCATTGGCCAGGTGTGGTCCCCACAGGGCCACCTGGGTCCCAGAGAGGCACCAGTCCTTTGGGAAGACCCTGGGGGCCTTGCTCTACCAGTGGCTCCCTGGGGCAAAGTTTGGGGGGCACAGGCTTGTTGGTGCCTGGGGGGGAAATGGGATAAAAAACTGCTGCTCAGGGCATTCAGAAGACCTGGGGCGAGGCCTGAAGGAGCCAGAACCTCCCTCCTGCAGAAGGGAACCACCGGGAGGCCGGGAACGGGAGAAGCAGGCAGAGGGTGGGGAGAGGAGGGAGCCGTGTGGCCTGGGCTCTGCACGGAGACGGTGCCTGAAAGCAACAGGTTGTTTTTTGTTTTGTTTTGTTTTTACACTCTAACAACATAAAGAGGGAAATAGGTGATAGGAACCCTGCCGGCCGTTGAATCATGTCAGAATAGGAACCACCGCAGAGTAAGCACTGGCGGAACGGCTGGGGATCTCGGAGACCCGCTCGGGAGAGGGTGCTCATGCGCGATGGAAGCACCAGCAGGTCAAGGTGATGATCTCCGGGGACCTGTCTGCAGACACAGTGACACAGTGAGGTCCCAAAGGGGACAGTGCACACTCACAAGAGAAGCTGCAAGCCGGTTTCATGTCGGGCACAACAGCCGCCCGATGCCCCAACGCCCCAGTGCCCCGACGCCCCAACAGTGGGTGCCAGGCGGGAAGAGAGCTGCAGCCTGGAGGCCAGCGGGAAGCAAGCCCAGGACTCCAGAGCGGAGCAGGAGGCTAGGGCAGCCAGGCTTGCGTCACGTGTGCCAAGAAGTGACTGCGGGACTGGAGCTGCAGAGAGAGGGCCACCGGGGAGGGCCAGGAAAGTCTGGTGCCCACATGGAAGGTGAGCCGGACTACCTCACACATGGTGCCCTCTGGGCAGAGGCTTCCCATCAAGTGTCCAGACAGGAACTGGAATGACCCCAGGGAGAGGCCACACAGGGCCCAAAGCACCAAGAATGGTAGAAGAGAGGACGTGGGCCAAGGCCATGCAGCGCCCTTTTCATCAGAAGATGTGGCAGAGAGCAGAGGCTCAGGGACTGCCCCGCCCCGACATCACAAAGTGCCCAGATCTAGAGCCCAAAACCACCACCCCATCAGGGAAGATCTGCTCCCCAGAAGGCACAGCAGGTCCTCCACAGGAGGAGGAGGCCCGGCGGGTGTTCTGCCCACTGCCCTTGTCCATCAAACGCCACCCTGAAATGTCCGACAGCACTGCACTTTGGAGGCCTGGGACACTGGGCAGGGCTGCAGGCGGGAGTTCAAATGGGCACACGTGTGGGAAAGGTCGGCACACCTTGCCAAGGAGCAGGCGCTGGAGGAGAAACCCAGAGTGTACCTGCTGCAGCCTAGGTGGAGCGGCCACACAGGGGCCTGCACACTGCAGGAATAAGACAACGGCCACCTCCATGTCCAGGGGAGAAGCAAGGCACAGGACAGGAGTGGTTCCACTTCCAGAGTCCAGCGCCTCCGGGCGTGAACCCAGGGGGAGCAGGATGCGAAGAGACACCACACAGGGTTCACAGCAGCGCAGACCCCAACTGCCCAACATGGAAGCAATTCGAGTGTCCACGGCCAGAGGAATGGCCGAGGGAAACGCAGCTCTCAGTGTTGGAGAGGAAGCTGGTTCCTGCCCTGCAGCAGCGCGGATAAGCCTCGAGGACACTGTGCTGGATGTGACGAGCCAGAAGGAACAGGTCCCTTCTGAGTCCACTGGCAGGGGGTTCCTAGAGAAGAGTCAGGTCCCTGGGGACCAGAGAGGGGAGGGTGTGGCTGGGGGCTGCGGGTGGCTGTTGGGGGGCCGAGCTTCAGATGGGCCTGCGAGAGGCTTCTGGGGGTGGAGTCTGGATGCGTCAGGAGGGCGACAGTTACGTGCATCTCATCACCAGCAGTGAACCAGCAGTGCAGGAGAGCAAAGCAGAGGCACGGGCCGGGCCCAGGAGGAGCCTCTCCAGGGCTCCCTCCAGACCTGTCTCTGGACATCTGATTGTTTTTTTTTTTTTTAAGAGAGAGCGAGAGAGGAGAGAGAGAGAGAGAGAATTTTTAATATTTATTTTTAGTTCTCGGCGGACACAACATCTTTGTATGTGGTGCTGAGGATCAAACCCGGGCCGCACGCATGCCAGGCGAGCGCGCTACCGCTTGAGCCACATCCCCAGCCCGACATCTGATTGTTAATCGCAGGCAGTCTTGGGACCTGGCTTTTCCCCACCAGACAGGAGCTGCCTGCCCAGGGCCCCTCTGCCTGCTCTCCCCAGGGGCTCTGCTCCGAGGAACAAGCCACAGGAGCAGCTGTCACAGCTCCGGGCCTGGCTATGGTGTCTCGCCGAGGGGACCTGGGGTGAGATCTGGGAGCTCCTCGGTGGGAGTGGTGGCCTTGCACTTGGAGTCTTGGAAAACTCTGATTCCTCCAGGTTCTCAGGTGTCAGCCCTGGGCCTTGCTGCTGGCTTTGAGAAACACGGGGTTTAGTCACGCTGGGAACGCGTGTGACTCAAAGTGAGAAGACCTGGATGGGGGCCAGGCCCAGGTCCCTCAGCGGTGCATCCTGTCCCCAGGCCTATGGCCTGCACCTGTACCGTGTCTCCTGTGTGGCCTTCCTTCTAAGTCAGTGGGTGGCTGTAGGCTCCCAGGACAGCTAAGCTGAAGGCAGGCAGGGTTCCCGAAGCCCCTCTCCCCCTCCACCATCGACATCCCTGGAGTGGCCCACTGTAGCAGCCCATGAGCCTGCTGGATGTACCGTCCCCACGAGGGCTCCCTCCATCCTTCCCCAGGCCGTGAACGAGGTCTTCCTGCTGTCTCCGTAGTTCTGTCTCCCCCAGAGCTCAGCAGCGAGGAGTCCTGGTGGGGCCTCCGCCCTCTCTTCTCAGCGGTTGGCACTGGGGTTTCCCTTGCCGCTTCTCGAGGCCTGGCCAGTTGCTTCCTTTCAGGGCTGAGCACCTCTCCATTGTTTGGGCTTCCACCCCGTCCCCAGCAGAAGGCCGGTGGTCAGCAAGAGCGGGCAGCCTTGCCACAGCCACCTGCCCTTGGCACGGGGCTCTGCGTCTGCACAGTTCCCGCCAGCTTCGGCCCTGCCTGTGTCTCTGGGGCTGAGGGTCCTCGGGTGATCCGTGGTCTGTGGTGGGAGAGTCCCATGGGCTGAAAGAGTCCTGGGGTGCAGGGGCTCTGAGGAGGCTTGGAGTGTCCTCCTGGGGGGTTCTGTGGGGACCGACCAATTCCTACCTCCTCTTTTTTTTTTTTTTTTTGAATTGTGGCAGGAACCCAGGGCTCCACCCCAGGGCTGCCTCCATCTCCACCCCTCTTTGGTTTTATTTTGAGGCAGTGTCTCACTAAGTATCCCAGGCTGGCCATTCCCCGGCCTCAGCCTCCCCAGTACCTGGGGTGACAGGCGTGGCGCCTGCCCCTGTATGATCGATGGAATCGCAATTGAGGGTTGCTGCACGGTGAGTTTGGGGGCAGCGGGGAAGGAGCCCGGGCTCTTGGGCCTCGGGAGGCCAGTCCTGCCTCGGTGGAGGCTGCCTGCCTGGCACCCTCTTTTGCTAGCACATGGACGTGTGTAACTGTGGCCGACAGTCCCCGAGTCAGGTGGGCGCTCTTGTCCATGTCACACGACAGCCCACGTCAGGAGAGGCGGGCAGGTGGGGTGGCTGAGCTTATCCATTAAAGAGGGCACATCACGGGTCCTGGGCAGTGCCCTCGGGACTCCTGGGCTAATTTGTGGAGTGGAGGGAGCCACCCCCAGGGACAGGGCTCCTCGCCCACTGGGTGCTGAGATGATGCCCTGGGAGCCATCCCTGGGCTCTGCCCATCCGCAGAGCAGACCCTGGCAGGCGGTGGGAGGCCACCCACAGGCCTGTGGCAAACCACTTCTCCTGCCTCCCCTTGGGACCCTGGTTGTGCTGCCCACCTGCAGAGCTCCAGGACGTCTGCAGGACGGAGACTGGGGTCATCAGCTGGAGGCCTGGATGGCGGCCCCTCCTCCTGCACAGCGAACCTTTGCTGCCCATTCCGGCCTTCTGGGCATGATCCTTGAGGCAGCCCCCTCACCTCGGTCCCCGGGGGTCAGTGGTGCCACCCAAATGGGGGCTGTGGCAAGCAGAGCTGCAGGGGAGGGGGAAGCTGTGCTGAGCCAGAGGCTGAGGGGCTTTGCCTGCCTGCAGAGGACCTGAGGACCTACGCTGGATCCACGGCCACAGGGCCCTTGCTTCACAGATGGCCGCTTTGGATGTGGAGCTGAAAGGCCACGTGGACAACAGGGATCAGACCCCAGGGCTTCCTGCTGCACCAGGGGGGAAAGCATGGATAAGGCACATCCTCAGCCTGCGGAGGTCACCCCCAAATCCAAGGGCATCAAGCCCAGCCCTGGCCCAGCCACCTGGAGGGGATGGGTAGAGGGGAGTGGACGGACCCTGTGCTGGTGGTGGGTTGTCCTTCCCTTTCCCCAGGGACGGGGCAGCTGTGCAGCTGGGAGGACTGTGGGAGGGGCTGCTGGAACAAGAGTCAGGCCTGAGGCTGAGGGGCACAGGCAGCATCTGAGGCCTTTGTCTGTCTGTCCATCTGCCGTCCACAGTGTTGGTGGGGTCTTCTGTCCGCCCCCACATCACAGCCTTTGAGGCTGACCTTGGGCTGAGGCAGCACCTGCTGCGCACAGGTGTGGATGCACTAGCAGCAGCTGGGACGAGGAGCACAGGCCGGAGCTGAGCTGGGCCAGGGGAGGGGCAGGTCACCTCTCTGCTGGGGGCAGGGGTGGGGCAGGAGCCACTCACAGGGCGCTCCCGGGCAGTTGGGATATGTGGAAAAGTGTTGGTTGTTCTGAACTTTAATTCAGGCAGCCCGTGCTTTGGCCTGCTGTCTCTGGCCACTCCAGCAGCAGAGCTGTCTGGTGACAGTGACAGGTGGGAACAGAGACCCAGCGCCTCTGTTTACATGGGGTGGTTCCCCGAAGGCTGAGGGAGGCTGGACTTAGCCAGGGACAGTCCCCACAGTTCCAGCACTGAGTCCTTCTGGGCTAGGCAGACCCCTGAGAGGGGCCTTGGGGCCACACTGTGCCTGGGGGATCACCCCTGTGACGTCGCACAGGCAGACCTGCTCACAGAGGTGGGTGGAGGGCTGGTGGGAGGCAGGGCCTGTGCTTTGGCCAGCTGTCCCCATGCCTTCGCACCCAGGACCTCTGGAGCCCTTCAGGGCTGCCATATGAATTGGGGCCCAAGTGTGGGGGACTGTGGGTCACCTTCCCCTGGCCCAGTGGCCTTGAGGAGGTACCTGTGCAGGTGTCACCAGCCTCCTGTGAGCTTCGCCAGGTGCCGTGGCCCTCAGACTCTCCAGAGGGCAAAGGGGGGGTGGAGGGGTACAGCACCCACACCTGCTGGAAGGCCACATGGACACCCTGAAGGTGGTGGACAAGCAGGGAGCCGTGCAGACCAAGCACAGACCTCCACGTCCCTCTGCGCCTGGCCACTGCTCACACACGGCCATGTGTTTGTGACTAGTGCATCTGCCCCACTCCGACCCAAATGGGGTCACGTGGTGTGGGGGCTGAATGGTGGACTGATCCTTGGACCCCCCGAGCTTCCTCTTCAGGTGCAAAGGAATTGAGTCAGGGAGCCTGGAGACCAGGTGGGCTCTGTGTCATCACTGGGTCTCATGAGGGGCCAAGGAGGCAGTCAGGAAAGGGAGGCTGGGAGCAGAGGTTGAGTGACATGCGAGCAAGGCCTCTGGGTCAGGACTGGGGGAGCAGGGACCAGCCCTCCCCCCCGGGGGGCTGCAGGATGCCACTCTGTGTGGCTTGAAGCCTGTCTGTGGCAAAGTGTCCCAGCAGCAATCACGCTGGCACCACTGTGAGCGCGTGGCGTGGCCTGAGGCTGCCTGACGTCAGGAGCACCGCTGGGTGCAGTAGGCATGAGGCCCCAGCATATGTCCAACTCTTGGTGGCTCCTGCAGTCCCCTCTGTCACCATGCTACGGGTTGCCTGGCCTCCCCAGCCGCTCCTCTTGGTGCCTTGTATGAGCTCAGGGCAGGAATTACTGGGCACAGCTAACACCCGCATGGAGCACACACGTGCACAATCATGTGCACATGTGTCCGCCATCTTGGTCTTTTATTGCTCCCCTCCAGGGCCCCCAGACCTTCTGTTGCCTCTCCTCCGGGTGGTGGGGGTATCCCCGGGGGCTTTTTCCTGGGCTGGTCTCCCGGCCAGGAAAGGTCTTCATCACTGTCTGGGGGCTCAGGGCGAGGGCCCGGTGCAGGCCGTTTCCCCAGGTGTCCTGGATGGCGAGAAATGAGTTAAACGACAAAAGCCCTCCCCTTTTTCCTCCTTCCACCCCAGTGGCTCTGCCAGACCCCGGCCAGCTGGAGCCCAGCCAGCCGGGGCGTGTGCTCGTATCTTTGTGGCATGCTCTTATTAACATGGTCCCCAGGCTTCTCCAGCTGAGCACGCGAGCCTCCCAGGGCCTGGGAGGGCAGTGTGAACCACTGACTGAAAAGGCTCCTTCCCTCCTCCACTGGGTCCCCAAATGGGCTCAGCACCCTCCCTACCCCGGGACAGGTCCCCAAGGTGACCGATACCCCAGGTTAGAGGCTGGGTCTCCCTCAGCCTGGCACTGGGGCCAGTGGAGGATCTGCCCAGCAGAGGATCTCAGAGTTTGCGAGGTTGAAAAGTGTTCTCTGAAAACCACCACCACAGAACCCCACGTGTGCGGCCTCGTTTAGAAACAGGACATCCAGGTGTGAGTAGGCGGGTATCTCAGGAGGGTCTCCTGGTCAGCCACAGCAGGCGGTGAGAAGACGGAGGCCAAGGAGGAGGGACCCTGCAGCTGGGAGAGGCAGGAAGGTCCACCTGCCTTCAGAGGGAGGGCGGCCCTGGGACTCCGAGCTCAGACTCTGCCCTCCAGGCTTGGAGGACAGCCATTCATGAGCAGTCCCAGGGAGTGAGCGAGCTGCCGGAAAGCCTCTCCCATGTGTGTGCCCATACAGGGGTGGTTCCCACCGGAGCTGCAGCTTCTTGCTCTTCCTGTGAGCTGGAGGGACAGGGCGGGGAGACTTCAAGGTGGAGCAACCACACCTGGCATAGCCACCAGGGGCCGTTCAGAGGAGAGTCTGAACTGTCTCCCAGACCCTGGAGGGCCCCGGAGGTCTCTATCATCCTGCCTTCTCCCACCCCTAGACGCTGCCATTCCAAAAGCAGATGTGTTCTGAGTCTTTAAAAAAGCATGGTGAGCGCACTGGCTGCAGAACGGTCAGGAGAGACTGCAGCGCTCTGTGGATGGAGGGCTGGATCCCGAGTCCGAGCTGGAGGAGAGGGTCTCGCTCAGCTCAGGGTCCAGGAGCAGTGCACATGCATGTGACTGTGCCTGTGTGTACATGCCTGCGAGTGTGCACATACATGGGTGTGTGTGCACACACCTTGCAAACCCTGAGATCCTCTGTGGTGAGTGTGTGCACACATGCACACAGTTAGAGGCAGTGTGTACACACTGCACATGTTCATTTGTGTGTGTGTGTGTGTGTGTTAGTGTGCTGTTAGGACTCGGCCGTGAGGAGGCCCCCAGTGCCCCTGTGCTGGTGCGGGGAGTTCAGAGGTGACACAGCTGGACTGAGGGCTGCGACCTCAGCAGCCCACCTGGCTGGAGTGGACTGATGGGTGGAGACTGCACGTGGGCGTGGTGGGAGGTGCTCATGGGGCTGCCCTGGAAGGCGCATCTTGCCTGTGGCCCCTTCCCCCCTCTCTCGGCTTCCTGGCTGCATGGAGGGGACAGCTCCCCTCTGCTGGGCCCCTCCCCCATGGTGTGGGCCCATAGCCCTGGATTTGGCCACCTGTGGACTGAGGCCTCTGAACCCATGAGCCCCAAATCAGCTTTCCCTCCTCTAAGTAGTAGGGTTTTCTTTATTCTTTCTTTCTTTTTTTTTTTTTTTTGGTGCTGGGGATTGAACCCAGGGCTTGTGCTTACAAGATAAGCACTCTACCAAATGAGCTATACCCCCAGCCCCTAAGTCGTTCTCGTTGGGTGTGTGCCCGTGCATGGGTGTGTGCATGTACGACCAGTGTGTATACATGTGCCTGTGCGTGCCGGTCGTGTGAGTTTGAGCAGCTGTGTGGGAAGGTGAAGGAGGGTGGTGGACACGGTGGTAAGCACAGAACCTGCCCGGGCAGAGGCTGCCCCAGACTTGGCCAGTATTACTTCCCGTCTGACTCACCTGAGCCAGCTGCTCCCCAGCCCCAGTGTGACCCGTTGCCTTGGGGCTGGCCTCTGTCCCTGTGCTGGGAGGAACCTGGGACTCTTGACCTCTCCTCCAAGGCCCAGATCCTCACCTCCACTGAAACCCACCCTTAGACAGTTCTCCCTGCATCACCAAGCCTGTGTCCAACCCTGCTTTGTCCACACGTGTAGACCAGAGTCCCCAATGTCCAGCCTCACTGGATGGCCTGATCTCACAAGAGGCACATGGGGATGGGCAGTCAAGAGGCCTCTCTGCTCCCATCCTGGGCCTGCAGGAGGCACGGGTCAATGATGGCTCCACCAATCGGGATGGACCTCCGGCCCCCCAGGCCCCTGCCCGTGAGTGCTCAAGAGAGTTGCTGGGTTGAAGGACAGTCTGCAGCTCTGCCACAGTGGGCCCACCTTGGGTTTCTGTTGGCTGATTATGGAGGGAAGTGGCTGGACCATAAATCAGGGCCAGATTTTTATTTGCTTCTGAATCAGCCTGGTCTGTGTCGCCTGCTGCATGTATGTCCGGTCCCAGTGCCTCTGCACGTGTGTCACATACGGCACATGGAGCACAGCACATGGGGTGCACACACGGGCGTGCCCTGTGTGCTGAGCAGTCTGAGATGGTCACGGCTGCACGGAGCAGCCGGTCCTTGTGCACCCCTGGCGTCTGCTGGAGCCGCAGTGGAAAACTCAGTGGAGCGGAGGCTGTGTCCCGCCCACGGCCCCGGCCCCGCAGGCCCTTCCACCTCCTGGTGGGGGACAGCACAGTGCTGCGCGATGATAAGCCACAAAAGCCATCTCTGCCGAACACTGGCTGTGATTTGTTCCCAGCGGACAGTCCCAAGGTGATGCCATTTCATGAACTGCTCCATCAAGGGAGATTAGCTACAGGCAGTGGTTCACCAGAATGGGGCTGCAGGCGACTCGGCCCCTCACCTGGGCTCATGACAGGTGCAGGTGTTGGGTTGTGGTTACTTGTGTTGGCACAGGGAGGTGTCACGGGGTGCTGCCTCGTGCAGGCACACAGAGGGTTGTAAGCACAGCTCTCCTTCAAGCCAGACAGGGGCGAGCTCTCTCCCTGACCCCGACCCCCACGTACGGGATGGGCACCAATTGCCTTGTCCCTTAGCACAGGGCAGCAGCACTGCCACCACACCAGTCTCCAGCTCCATGTGTATGCATTTGCTCTTAGGGATGGAAAATAGACCACAGCTGCCTCTCGCCAGCAGCAGGCCCCTCACCTGGCAGCCCCGTGAGGCTCAGCAGCCCTGCAGCTGTGCAGAACCAGGGCCCACACTTGGTCTGTGGGGCTGCCTGCGCACACACGTGTGCATATGTAGCATGTATAAACACACATGTGCCTGGTGTGTGTGCATGCCCAGGTACACACTGAACGTGCACATATTAGCACAGTTGCACACGTATAAACACAGTGCGTGCACGTGTGCCTCTGCGCGTATGTGTGGGTGTACTGACACATGTGCCTATGTGTGTGTGTGTGAGGGGCCACAGGGTCAGGTGGCCCCAGGCACCAGCCTCTGGTCAGTCCCTTCCTTGTCTGGCCTGTGTCGTCTCTCATGCTACTAGTGGCTGGGGGTTTGGGCAGGAGTTGGAGCTTGGCTCTCTGTCCTCCATCGGTGGCTTGCAGGCTGGTGGCCTGTGTGGGGAAAGTCCTCCTCTGGGCCATGATTGGGACTGCAGGTGGTCAGACCTCTGGGAAGCACCTCAGTCACTCAGACAGCTGGGCATCTTTCCCCGCCCACACGAGGAGAGGCCCAGTGTGAAGTTAAGGTGCTGTTTCAAAATCCCAAATAAAACTCTGGGTCTTTTTGAAGCAAAGACAAAGGATTTATTCTGGCCAGGGCCAAGGGAGCAGAAAGCAGACAGTCTGCAGCCCAAGACACTGAGCGTGGGTGAGGGGGCACAAAGGAGGGGGCGGGAGAGGCAGACAGCCATAAGTGGAAAGCACCAATTTACAATCTCAGAATTGGCACCTCTCTGTATCTACTTAGGAAGTAGGCTCATGTCTGCTCCATAGTTTAAAGACACTGTGGTCAGTGTCCCAGTGGGTGAGGGTGGAGATGTGAGCTTCTGTGTGAGTGGGCTCATGCAGAAAGGGGGGGCCAACTCTGCACAGGGTGAGATGTCTGAATAGGACCCACCCAACTTAACTTTCAGATCAGCCCATGACAGTGAGACCCTGCTGAAGGCCAGCTTGGCTGCGGGGTGCCGTGGGCTCAGCCCTAGCCCAGAGACGCTCCTCACAGAGGCCCCCTGCACCCATTGCCCAGTAGAGTCACTGGGACAATTGAGGGCCCCGCCAACCCTGAGTCCAACAGTGAGGCCTGGGCACTTGCTCCGGTGTCCGGCGCTGCCATGCCACAGCAGTGGGAATCACAAGCCTCCTGGCCCCCAGGACTTTCCTGCTGTGTGCACCACAGGGCAGAAGCACTGCTGAGGTTGGCAGAGGGGCGGCCTGTCTAGAGAGCTAGGTCTGCAGGGAGGAGCCATCAGGAGGCTCCTCTTCAAAATTACTCTGTTAATTGACATAAGACAGAAGGATGCAGACTAGTTGCATGCAATTAGCAAATTAATTCTCGGCAATTGCAGCCTTGACGATGTGTGGCTTTGCGGTCGTGTGTTGGCCTCTGCGGCTTATTGATTGTGTTTCCTGAGTGAGAGATTGATGGAGAAGGCATCCGCGCTGGGATGTGGGCAGAGGCGGGAGCGGGTGCTGCAGAGGCTGCTGTGGACGCAGAAGGGCCTCGTGGCTCTTCTAGGCGCGGGGGACCTGCTCTGCCCACACGGCCACCTACTCGCAGCTGTCCTGGGAGTGCTCGCATTTGCTCCACAGCTCCTGGCCCTGGTCCTGTTGTGAGTGTCAGGACCTCCCTTCAGCATCCCACAGCCTCCTGTAGCCACAGATGGCAGGGCACAGAGGGCCTGTGTCACAGGTGACCGAGTGTGAGTGTTTGTGAATGTGTGCACACTTCCACGTGTGGGCACGGGGGTGTGTGTGCATGTGCTGAGGCCCTCCCTCGCAGAGCACCATGCATGCTGGGAGCCCACCCACGGGTCATAACAGGTGTGAGATGGACCGTGGCTGGAGGAGGTCGCAAGGGTGGTCTTGCCTTGCTGAGATCAAGGTGCCAGGGTGGAGCAGGCGGGCAGGACTCAGGGGCGAGGTATAACTCTGGCCTCACTATCTTTGCTGAGACAGGGTAAAGACACCTCCCATGGGCTGTGGGAGCCTCCTCAAGTGATGCGGGCAGGTCAGGGTCAGCCTGGGGCTCTCCACGGGAAGCAGGTGCAAGCTCAGGCAGAGCAATTCCTGACTCTGCCCCAGGCTTCTCAGGGTGCTGGGATGGGGCAGTGCAAATGTGCATGAGGATGGGAGACCACTGGTCAGTGGAGGTGGTGACCAGTCAAGGTCCTCCAGCCCCCGAGGGTGAGGCTCTGCAGGAGGAGCCGGGAAGTGCCTGTCCTGTCCTCCAGAGACGGGGGACCCAGGCCTCGGGAGATGGAAGTGAAGCTTGTGGAGCTGCCTCGGCCTCAGAATGCCCAACTGGAAATCTGGCCACATCAGTGCTGGGGAGGACTTGGGGTTCTGGGAATGCCCCCCAGCGGGGTAAAAACGGGGCACTTTCCAACAAAGTTAACCTTCCCACAGCAGGTGTTGCCTCAGAGAGGTGGAGGGTTGTCCCCCATGAAGGTGAGTGGACAAACTGAGGCCCAGCTGCATGGAGGGCCTGCCCAGCAGTGAGGAGGCCATGCAGATGTGGGCCACAGGGGCCAGTCCGGGGACGGTGGTGAGTCCCTGGGTAGGAAGCTCACCGCGGCAGGGAGCCGAGCGGTGGTGGCCTTGGGCCCTGTTGAGCAGGGGAGAGAATGGATCCACCTGGAAGACCTTGGCCTGATCTGGGGTCACGGGCAGTCCTTCACAGGGCCACACGTGCCTTCTCCACTCTGCTGGGGACGGCCACTCAGGCTGTTCACACGTCCACCTCGCAACAGGCTGCCTGGTCGCCTCGGGCAGGGCCTGTTTCTAACCCAGGGTCTTGGGGGCAGTGGCTGGCAGGTCAGGTGCTGTCTGCTTTCCCTCCAGCAGCCGCCCAACGGCCCGCACCAGCCTGTGGAAGGTCCCGGCTGCCCGAACCTGCCAGCCTGGGAGCCGGGAGCAGCGCCTGGTGTGAATGTCGCCTCCCGGCTCCGGGGGCAGTGGTGCCTTCTGTGCTCGCTGCCCGCTCAGGGTCCTCTCCCTCAGGGCTCCCATGTGCTGCCTGGCGAGCGTCTGAGGGGCCGCGTGGAGCTTTGGTGGGTCCCTGTCCTGGACAGTGGCACTTGGGAGTCCGCCAGCAGCTGCTTTTCTGCTCCTGCGGAGTGCCCGTGAAGGAATGCTAGCGTCCTGTCTGGGGAGATGAAGGATGGCCCCTCAGCTGTAGGAGCAGGTGGGGCTCTCTGACCAGGGAGGTATGGAAGACGCCGGAAGGTGAACCCCTGACAGCGCGGCTTGTACCGGAGACCCTCGAAGGCTCCACTGGGACGAGAAGCCCTCCTTCCTGGCTAAGAAACCTCAGCCTCCGACAGGAAATCAAGACCCAGAGGAGTGACAAGGCTCATCCCCAAACCGCACAACCAAGTGGCCAGCGGTAAGAGCCGGAGCCGCTGTGTCTGTGGGGCTGGGTGCCAGGTGGTGCTGTCCTCGCACCCGAGCCCGAGAGGCAAATGAGCAGTGGGCTCCCAGCTGGTGCCATGGAGCTCTGCCGCTCTAGGCTCCACGGGGCCCGGGGGAGAGCAAAGCATGACAGGAAACAAACTCCCGAGCACACTGCCCCCGCCGCGAGGGCCAGCCGGGGAAGAGTGGTGCCCCCCAGGGCGTGGCAGCACCTCACCTGGCCGGTGCGGGAAGTCCCAGAGCAGGTGGCCTTCGAGCCCAGTGAGGTTGGAAGTGCTGGTTGAGGCTCTTCCACCTGGTTGAGCATTAACTACAGTCGCCGGGGCAGGAAGGAGCAGGGAGGCAGCCCCACACCAGATGGGCCCCTTGGCCCTGCCACCTCCTCTAGGCGCCACGCAGCCACTTTGTCCTCTGAGGCTACCACCTCGGGCACCTGCAAAAAGACGCCACCTTGGCAGGAGCCAAGCCTGTGCCTCACCCAGGGGTGCCTCACAATGAGCCGTTGGAGCTGCCCTGACCCACGGAGGCCTGGAGGGGTCAGGCACAGATGCTGGCCACCTCACCCCAGTTGGGGTCATGGAGGTGCTCCTGAGTGCCTCCAGGGGGCAGCTGCCCTTCCTCCCACCACCTCCCTTGCCCACACTCTCAGGTTCCTCAGGTCACCCCCTGCATGAAAGAGCTGCCACCTGGGGCCCAAGCCAAGATGCAGTTCTTGGCGTCAATCCAAAGTGCGGGTGGGCTGGCTTCTTGCGGGAGCAGAATCCAAGCCCCAGGAGCCCGCTCTGGCCTGCGGCTGCTCCCTCATGACAGAGCTGCCCAGCCTGCGCGGGAGGCCTGGCGCTCCTGCCCTCTCCTTCCCATTCCCACTCTAAAGACGCACTTTACGCCCTTGAGTGCCGATGTCTCATTAGTTAGACTTTCACCGGGATGAATTTCATGTCCCCAGGGGCCATTATCCAGTTTAAAGGCCCTGGCCACCCTCGACGAAAATATCTCAAAGGTGGTCGTGACACCTCACTTCATCTGCGGAACAGAAAGAGAAAAGAAAACCCCCCGGAATAGATGTGGAAGTTCACCTTGAAATCGCAGCTCGTTAATTAGTCAGACCCTTGAGCCTGCACCTCTCACAGGGCTTCTAAGGTAGACCCTACTGCTAGCAGTTCCACTTTCCCCAGTGTTTACTTTAAAAGAGTCTCTGAGTAACGGCCACAGCTTCCAAGGGGACAAAGCAGAGGGAGAAAGGCTGGGGACGACCCCAGGCCTAGGCAGCTCCGTCCTCGGCATGCCCCGGGGAGCTGGGGAACTCTGGGCCGGAAGGCTGCCCTGGTGTCTCACAGGGATGGCTTGGGCTCCAGCTCGTCTCCCTGACTGTGGCTGAAGGTCCTACCCAAAGCTGGACCGGCCTGGTCCATGAGGGCACAGGGGACACAGCTCCACCTTGGGCTTGGCTACCCTGCTGAGGAGTGGGGGTCTGGGTTTGGATTCCAGTGCTGCAGGTAGTGTTGGGTACCACATGGGTCCTCCACCCTGGTCCTTCCATCTGCAGAGCGTCGTCTGCCACCTCCCTGGGTGCTGGGGATCTGCTGAGCCTGTACCCCAGAGTGTTTGGTTAGTTGCTTCCTCCTGCAGCTGTCCACGTGCCCACACTCCCTCCCCTCCACGCCGCCCTTTCTGCCCTGGGCCTTTGCACGTGCCCTGCATGGGGACCCACCCCCAGTCTCTCCCCCGCTGGCTGCTGCCTGGCCTCAGGCCTCTCCCTCCTGGATCTTCCTTGGCACTCCCTGCTGACCTGGGCCTCGTCTGCCCGTCCCCGGTGCCGCGGTGAGGTGCCCTGCCCTGGCCTGCAACCCTAGCTGACCTGTGAGACAGTGTCACTCCAGCACCCACTGGGCCCCAGAGCAGATCCTGAGGAGAACAACCCGCCCCAGGCCGGGGCCCTTCAGAAGACTGTTGCGACAAGAAGGGAAGTGGGTGGGGACTGGGAAAAACAGGACAGAAAACTTATGATACACATTTTCAGACCCAGCACAGAATTCACCGCCATAAATCCCACTGAGCACCCTTAGTAAGTGTGAAAATGTTGATGGGATAGATAAATTTATAGATAGTTTATGGCAAAGTTGACCCCAAAATACAAAATACAATTACCTGTCATTAAAGAAATCGAACCAGCCACGAGCCTCTCGTCTCTTGGGCACACATCCACAGCCCTCTTGACTTAGGTTAAAACCTGTTCCAGGCAAAAGTTGATCACACTCTGGGAACAGTACATTTAAAAGCAACTCACACACAGTGAGGGAGCTCACGAGGCTGGTGTGACCAAGAGGTCAGAGCTGCGGAGCTAAGGGGCGGCCAGTGGTCAAGTCCATCATGTGAACTGGCACCTGAGAACAGGAACCAGGGCTCTCAGAACTGAGGCGTCGGCCAGCACCCCCAGCTGGAAGGGGGTACTGCGATCCTCCCCACGGGCAGGATCCAGAGACCCAGCGCTCGCAGCACCAGCTCCCAGCCCAGCAGGAGCGTGGCAGCCATCACAGGCAGTATGGGTGTGGCCAAGCATTCTGAAGGGGAAACCCTTTCACGCTCGGCCCCATTTGTGTCGGAGGCCCTAGCCATGAGACAAGACAAAACACAGCACGGACCGGAGGACCAGTGTCCCGATTGGCTCACAGAAGCTCAGGGGCATGTGAGCTCGGTCCTGCTGAGTGTAGGACCCGGGGGAAGTCAATGCCAGTCTGCAAAGAAGAGCACCCCAAGAGCAAGTCAGAGGGGAGGACCAGGCCTGCCAAGCGGGGCCTGTGCGGGGGGCTGGCTGCACGTGGGTGTGCGTTCCCAGCAGGACCCGGAGCACCCTGAGGTGGGAACTAGGGCCTCTGGTCGCAGGGATGGCTCCTTGCTCTCAGGGTTAGGACCCCTGCCACAGAAGGTCCTGGACACAATACAGCCTCCAGTGAGGGAAGCCTGGGAGGAGGGACGCGCAGGCCACCGCCCAGGGACCTTGTGGCAGAGAGCTCCCGGGGTGGCCCATTGCCTCCTTCACAGAGCCCCCCACCCCCAGTCACCCAGGGTCACAAATGGAAAAGCTCCAAGATGCCATTTCCTAGACCCAGGCCTGGGCAGAGGGTGGTCAGCCAGAGGTTGTCTACCCCGCCCAGCACAGTGGGGAACCTCCGCCCAGAGCCTGAGCTCAGAGCGGCCACCCCTCGACCCCGGCCCCTGGAGAAGCAGCGGTGGGGTCCCACGCAGTGGGGCTGCTGGGGAGCCGAGAGCTGGCCCCTCCGCTGCTGCCTGTGCGGGCTGGTGGCATTGAGCAGGGGTGGGTCAGCAGGGCCGGTGGGGAACCAAGGTTCCACACTCCCGTCAGCGTGTTAAGGGACTGTCCTCTGTGATTCAGGGGGAGTGGTCCCAGTTACACAGGTGGAAACCCATCAGCAGAGTAGACATCAACCAGGCAAAGTCGTTAAAAACAGACAGACAGGGGCTGGGGATGTGGCTCAAGCGGTAGCGCACTCGCCTGGCATGCGTGGGGCCCGGGTTCGATCCTCAGCACCACATACCAACAAAGATGTTGTGTCCGCCGAGAACTGAAAAATAAATATTAAAAAAAAAAAAAAGAAAAGAAAAAACAGACAGGGCCGGGGCTGGGCTCAGCGGCAGAGCACTCGCCTGGCATGCGTGGGGCCCTGGGTTCAGTCCTCAGGATCACAACTAAAACAATACATATAAAAACAAAATAAACATACAATCCATCTCAACGGAGGCAGAAAACCCCTTTGACAAAATCCAACACAGTTCCGTGAAAAATCACTTGGAAAACTAGACCATGAGGGAGCTTCCTCCACATGACAGAGGGCTCTTGTGAAACCTGCAGGAGAGCTCCTCAAAGCCAGAGAGAGGGGCACCCACCTCCAGTGCCCACTCAGCACCATGCTGGAAGCGGCCAGTGTGGTGGGTGAGGGAGAGAAGTGCAGTGTTGAGCCGGAAAGGAGGCAGAAAACATCTCCACTTGCAGATGGCACGATCCCATGTACAGAAAACCCTACAGCTCCAGGGGACAGAGGAGACAGCAGACTGACCCAACAGGATCTCAGGGTGTCTTTTTTTCTGTTGCCAATAAAACCACCCCACAGCCTGAGTACGTTATAAAGAAAGAGTTCATCCCGGCTGTGGGTCTGCAGGCACAAGGTCCAGGGCCCACACCTGGTGATGGGCTTCCTGCCGACAGGGTCCAGAGGAGCAGAAGACATCATAGGGACAGGGAGCACCCGTCTGTCTGTGTGTCTGTCCGTTCTCCCTCCCTCTTCAGAACCCAACCTCGGGGTCTCTACCCTGATGGCCTCCCAAAGGCCCCCCTCTAACCATCCTTGTCACAATGGCTTCTGCCCTTCATACCCCACAATGGGGATTAACTGTCACTACAGGAAGCCCTGGGGGACCTCAAGCCACGTGGAGACCACGACATAGGGCACAAGGTCGACCTTCCAAAACCAGTTGTGTTTCTGGAAGGAAATTAAGAAAGCACTCCCTTTCACAATAGTTTCCAAGAGAACAGAACATCTAGGGTTTGACCAAGGGGGTGAAGACTCATACACTGAAAACTGTAGGATGTTGCTGCAGAAGTTGACAAAACACAGGCCGTGTTCATGGGTCAGGAGCCTTCACATGTCAAGGGTGGTACAATCCAAAATGACCTTCAGGCTCAAGTTAACCTCCATCAAAGTTCCAAGGACATTGTGCAGAAAGTGTAAGTCTGTTCCTCAATTTTACAGGGAATTGAGAGAACCCTCAAGTAGACAAAATCATCATCTTGAGGGGGAAAAACAAAGATATTTATCAGTTTCAAAACTTATTACAAAACTATAGTAATCAAAAGAGCATATAATACCGGCATATGCATAGATATATAAACCAGCTGGACAGAATTGATGACTCCAGAGATAAGCCCACATATCTGTGCCACTTAATTCTCAACAAGAGAGCCATGACCATTCACAGGGGCCAAGGAGGGGCCCCAACTCATGTCCACCGGGAGCCACAGAGTGGCTCTTTGCCGAAGTGGTCAAGTTAAGATGAGGTCAGGCTAGGTGGCCTAAATCCCCTGGGCCTTGCAGAGCCCTCCCTGGCCAGCTCTGTCCCTTAAGTGGGAAGAACAGGATCAAGGCTGCAGACACAGACTCTGCTGATCAGTCCTGCACCCCCAGAAAGTCCCTCACCCTGATCCAGGGACCCAGTCTGTGGTGTGGCAGGGAGCTCCACCCCTATGCCTACCCCAGGCTCCCTGTCAGGACTCGGCCGGGAGGAGGCCCCCAGTGCCCCTGTGCTGGAGCAGGGAGTTCAGAGGTGACACAGCTGGACTGAGGGCTGCGACCTCACAGCCCACCTGGCTGGAGTGGACTGATGGGTGGAGACTGCAGGTGGGCGTGGTGGGAGGTGCTCCTGGGGCTGCCCTGGAAGGCGCCTCTTCCCTGTGGCCCCTTCCCCCTCTCTCTGCTTCCTGGCTGCATGGAGGGGGCAGCTCCCCTCTGCGGGGCCCCTCCCTCTTGACGTGCACCCTGGGCCCAGAGCCCTGGACTCGGCCATCTGTGGACTGAGGCCTCTGAAACGGTGGGCCCCAGGTAAGCTTTTCCTCCTCTAAGTGGTTCTTGTTGGGCCTTATGGTCACAGTGACGAAAAGCTGACCAACACAGGCCCCGAGAGCCACAGGGGATGGACTGTGGTCAGCCACTGTCCTGGGCACAGGAGGAATTCCACTAGTCTCTGTGAATCATCAGGCCTCTCACCGGGGTCCTGGGTACCCAGTGCATCATTAATCACACTGAAGTGAAGTGACAGTGCCCAAGGCCTGGGGCCCAAGGCTGGGACCAGGTCTGTCTCCAGAGTTCACAGCCGAGGCAGATGGCAGCCCTTACTCCCCAGCAGGTGTGATTGCAGCATGGGGGTAGGTTGACCCTGGCTTCCCCTCAGGGAGTCACAGTGGCAGCTGAGGTTGGTGGCTGCAGCCTGAGCCCCGGGGAGAAACACCTGCTTAGCGTCAGGTGTTGGGACAGCCTGGGCCACACCCCAAATGCTCTGGGCTCCTTTGCTCCTGGCACCACTGGGGCAGCTGGAGATTGTTAGAGAGGCAGGATGGGCACTCTGCTCCTGTGCATGTTAACAGGGTCTGGGCTGTGGGCTCGTGGAGCCCTGGCTCACTGCTAGAATCTTAGCCCGTCTGGGCCCTACACAGCCGCCCTTGGCACCCTGGCTCCAAGCCCTGTCCCTGAGGTGGCAGACCCCTGCACTCCCCTGAAGGCCACCAGCTGCAGCCTCTCCTGTTTCTGCAGCGTCACTGAGGTCTGCGGCCCAGGCTCCTGCTCGTGGATGAGAGTCCGCCTGGCACCCAGAGTTCTGTGCAGTGTTCAGAGGACCCAAGGAGGCCACGGGGGCAGAGACTGAGTCACAGCACACTGTGTGGCCCTTCTGGGTGATCCTGCAATTAAAGCCTGGGCTGCAGCATCTCAGAAAATGGGATTGGCATAATTTGAAATTTGAAGAAAATCTCTAAATAGTTTAATTTTGATAGAAACTGTTTCCAAGGCTGACACGTGTCTGCACCTGTAATTTCAGTTGACAAATTGCTGTAATTTCTCCTCCATTTCACATTCTTCCAGTTGCAGCGTAAGACTCTATAGGGAAGAGAGAGAGGATAATGCCCCGGCTGGGCAGCGTGGAGCGCCGGTGTGGGCGGCTACGCAGCTCCCAGATGCACGCGGAGGCGGCCACACAGTCGCAGAGCCGCCAGGGCGCGCCTGCAAGCCCAGCCCACGGGAGAGGGTGGCTGCCACCCGGAGCCATGCAGCTGCTGGCCAACACACGTGGGCAGGCACACCCCATCTGCCTCGCCATACACACATATGCACACACCCATGTGACACACCTGACTCACATTTACACACACGTGCAGTCTGCTTACACGCACACTCCAATGCAGCCTCGCACACTCACCTAACACACACACATTTGCACACACACATGTATTTGCACTACATATTCACACACTCACGCACTGGGATGTGTGCAAGAGAGAGGAGGGTGAGGTTCACCTGGTTGGCCCCAGCTGGGGACAGAGGAAAGGACTTCCTTGGCCAGCAGATGAGGACCCATAACTCCCGTCCACACACCCATGGCTGTTCATGAAGTGTTGCCCCGTGTCCCGGCCTCCTGGCCCCCACGGCTGAGGCTGCTTGGCCCACTTTTGGCCATCTGGCTCATAGGCCTGTGCTCTGCCCTCACAGTCTTGGGGAAGCTCAAGGACACAGTCCCTGGTGGGAGCTGCAGCCCTACTCAGCCCCTCGGCTCTAGCCCTGAAGCTTTCGGGGGCCTCTGGCCTCACTCGGACCTGGGGTCTGAGAAGACGCCAACTAAACTACGTGGACACTTGAGCAGCTGAGAGGCCTTCTGGCCCCTGGGTCTGGGCTGATGCCCCTCTGCCTTCTCGCCTCCCCAAGAGCTGGCCCAGGGCTCTAGTTCTACATTCTGCAAAATACTCTCTGGGGCAACACAGCCCAAGGGGGCTGGGCCGCCTCAGACCTCCTGGGTTCTGCCTGCAGCTTGCTGCTGGTTGGCTCCTCCCCGCGGGGCTGCCTCGTCCCCTCCGCACCCCAAGTCATGCTCAAGGGAAACTGTCAGGAAGTCAGGCTGGCTGGGTGGACATTGGCCTCAGGAGCCTGGTTGGGCCGCAGAACCCAGCTGGGCAGGACAGGCGTTTGCTGGGGAAGGACACCCAGGCTCTCTCTTTTGGAGATGGCTTCCTTTCTCCCCCAACCACAGGATGCACCTCCTTCTGCACACCCGCCCCTTCTCTGGCCATGGCTGACTGGCCAGGAGTGGACACTTGGGCCTGAGCTGGGTCAGTGCCAGAAAGTCTCCGTCCTGGGGTCAGGGTGAGCAGGCTGCCCGTCAGCTCCACGTAGAACCCGGGCACTTCTGCTGTGGGCCCAGGTGAAGTGGGGTCCTGAGACGCAGGGAGAGCAAGGAGCCCCCAACCCCGTCTCCAGGGCCCAGCTCGCTCATCAGCTTCCCTGAGCTTAGTCAAGACCTCTCCAACCAGCATGGTGGCCACTCCTGTCCCCTGGGACTCAGGTGGCTGTGGCTGGAGGATGGCAAGTTCCAGGCCATCCTGGACAACTTAGCGAGGCCCCGTCTCAAAGCAAAACCAAAAGGGCTGGCAGTGCGGCTCGGGGTAGAGCTGGCTTCAATCCTCAGCACCGGAAAAAATATTTTTTTTAGGACTTTCAGAGACAGGATGCTGTACAGGGCGGAGACACTTGGATGGAAAGCAGTAGCTTTTCCATGGGCACCGCCATCTGGGGCAGGAACAGCACAACAAGGAGCCGTTCCTTGGGATTCGACGCCAAGCCCAGGCACCTCACCCGCTTCCCACCAGCCCCTCTCTCCTGCACACCCCGTCCCACCCTCCCTGTCAATCAGAGCCTGCTCTTACAGGACCCTGTGGCCCCTCAGCATCAGACTATCCCGTTAGTTTATTATTCATGGTGAAAACTGTTCTGATAACGTTCTCCATGCTGTTGATAGTCCAAGATGAGCCGTTTAAAGCCCCTGCAGCCATCCTCTTGGCGAGATCCGACCTACTCTTAACAGAGTATACTGAAATTAAAATCCAATCACCTGCCATATTGTGCTTTTAACAAACATGCTTTCAGGGAGTCCTGAGTGGAGCCGGCAGGCAGGATGTCAGGAGCTCGGTGGGTGCTGGAGTGCTGCAGGAAGGGGCTGCCCTGGCGCAGAATCCCCAGGCTCCCAGCCTTGCTCCTCACAGGACTGGCCACCAGCCCCTCTGCCAGTCCCCTCCCTCCAGCATATCCTGGGACCCCAAGGGCACCAGAGGTCACCACAGTCTGGTCCCCAAACTGGGGCCTCTTCCGCCCTGGCCATAAGCTCCCAGAGGAGCTGGTTTTCTCATCCAGGCGGAGCTGTGCAGGACGAGGCCCCAACCTATGGCAGTCACCTGGCTGCTTCCCTGACCAGGGGCCGAGTGTCCGTCCCACCTATAACATGGCAAAAAAGGCTGTGCCATGTGTGTGAACTAAGGACCTTGAGATGGGGCTGAGCCCGGCCTCAGGTGACCCCACCATGATCCATCCTTACGAGGTGGAGCAGTAGGTCGACCAGGAGGCCATGGGGAGAGGCCATGTTGCTGGCCTTGGGGCAGAGGGGCCACAGGCCTGAGGGAGAGGGCTGTCCCCAGCAGCTGGGAAAGGCAGGATGGGTTTCTCACCCAGCCGGCGGGGAGCCGCCCTGACCACACCGTGGCGTGGACGTCGACTCCTGACGTGTGAACTGCAGGATGATCTGACCCTGCTGATGGCAGCAGGAGAGGGGACGCCACGCCAGCCGGCTGCCCCAGCACGTCCAGGCCTCTCCTGCACGTGATGCCACCCAACTCCTGTCCAGCGCCGTGTGCAGGAGCCCCAGCAGGCTGAGTCGTCCCCATGTCTTTTCAGGGCCACTCACCCACGGGAAGGGGTTTCTGTGCTAAACGCTGGCAAGGCCCAGGGGCAGGGTCAAGCTGCTTCTGCTGCCTGAGGTCAGTGCGGCCGCAGCCCTCGCCCACCCCGTCTGCAGTGCCACTTCCCAGAACGCCTGTGTCTCCCCCTCGCAGCACCCGGCACACCAGAGACAGCAGGACCAGGGCCGAGCAGCTCTCTCTGCGCCGGAGTGATTGAGGGGCCAGCTTCTGTTGACAGCCTGCGACCCAGAGCACAGGCCAGCCTGACCCCAAGGCCACGAGTGCGGCTACCCCACAGAGGCCAGGAGACCCAGGTTTCTTCGGGTGCGGAAGGGAGTGCCCCGTCTGGGCCTCGCTCAGCTCTGCAGCCCCGTTCCTGAGGCTGCTCCTGGCTCTCCAGCTGCCCCACCACACTGCCCGTGGGCAGCTGGAGCTCGCTGGTGACTTGGGGGACTCTGAACAGAGCAAGAAGGCTGCTGAGGGCAGGTGTGCAGGGTCCTCGCCTTCTGGCCCCGTTGGGAAGGGCCTGGTCTTCATTCCTCTCACAGGGCGCTTAGTGGGCAGGTCCTCCGTCCTGCACTTTTAGCCCTCCCGGCGGCCGCAGGCCACCTCCTCCCGGTAGGTCTGCACAGAGGCTGCACAGGGCCTTGGCCTCGGCTTCTTGGCAGTGTCTCTGCAAGTTAGCCGTCCTTCCTTAGCAGAGCAGGTGCCCTGGGCCCGGCTCAGGCCTGAGGAGCTCCCAGTACTGCCTGCCTCCCCTGAGAGGGGCCTTTGATTCCTTCGGCACACTTGGGTCGTCCAGGCCACCTGCCAATTTGAAGGTCAGTGGCCAGCAGCCTGGATTCTGTGTGAGCTCACAGGTCCCTGAGCTGGGACATGGATGCATTCTGGGGTCACTGTGCTGCCTCCCAGGGTCCTCAGGGCCCAACTGTAATTTTGGATCTTGCTCAGGTGGTCAGATTTAGGGAATAAACACACATTTAGGGCACTCAGTTCAATATAAATTTCAGATAAACAAAGGACAAACTTTTAGTGTAAGAATGACCCAAACACCACAGAATCCACTGAAATGCTCCCGGGTGCCATGTTCTAGCCACTGTGCCCACTGTGCCCACCTCAGCCAGGCCCAGAGTCCTGTGGAAGAGCCTGGGAGGCAGCTAGCTCTCCAGGCTCCTGGGGACCAGCAGCTGCTGCAGGTGGGCAGGCCCAGCTGGCTTTGAAGCAGGCTCCTGGGGATGACTTTGAACTCGGGGCCCTGCCCAGCTTCCCGGGGTCTGGCTCCCTGGCTCAGCCTGAATCTGCTGGCCTGGACCCAAGTGGCAACCAGGAATGAACCACCTGGGCTCCTCCAGCTGCCCAGGGGCTGTCCGACCTCTGAGTCCTGCTACCACCTGTACCACCTGTGCCAGCCGCTGAGCCCTGCTCCTTAGATCCTACGCCCAGAGAGCAGCCCACTCCCCACGGAGCAACCGAAACCTGGACACCGACCTGTGCTGCTGCAGAGTGGGGCTCACCTCCTGAAGAGGAGTGGTGCCCTGAGGGCTCAGAGCACAGCGTGCGGCACAGCAGAGTGGCCCCAGACACACACACACACACACACACACACACACGTAGGGCTCAGGGCGCAGTGTGCAGCAGAGCAGAGTGGCCCCAGACACACACACACACACACACACACACACACACACACACGTAGGGCTCAGGGCGCAGTGTGCAGCAGAGCAGAGTGGCCCCAGACACACACACACACACACACACACACACACGTAGGGCTCAGGGCGCAGTGTGCAGCAGAGCAGAGTGGCCCCAGACACACACACACACACACACACACACACACACACGTAGGGCTCAGGGCGCAGTATGCAGCAGAGCAGAGTGCCCCCCCACACACACACGGCTCAGGGCGCAGTGTGCAGCACAGCAGAGTGGCCCCAGACACACACACACACACACACACGTAGGGCTCAGGGCGCAGTGTGCAGCAGAGCAGAGTGGCCCCAGACACACACACACACACACACACACACACACACGTAGGGCTCAGGGCGCAGTATGCAGCAGAGCAGAGTGCCCCCCCCCACACACACGGCTCAGGGCGCAGTGTGCAGCACAGCAGAGTGGCCCCAGACACACACACACACACACACGTAGGGCTCAGGGCGCAGTGTGCAGCAGAGCAGAGTGGCCCCAGACACACACACACACACACACACACACACACACGTAGGGCTCAGGGCGCAGTATGCAGCAGAGCAGAGTGCCCCCCCACACACACACGGCTCAGGGCGCAGTGTGCAGCACAGCAGAGTGGCCCCAGACACACACACACACACACACACACACACACACACACGTAGGGCTCAGGGCGCAGTGTGCAGCAGAGCAGAGTGGCCCCAGACACACACACACACACACACACACACACACACGTAGGGCTCAGGGCGCAGTATGCAGCAGAGCAGAGTGCCCCCCCACACACACACGGCTCAGGGCGCAGTGTGCAGCACAGCAGAGTGGCCCCAGACACACACACACACACACACACACACACACGTAGGGCTCAGGGCGCAGTGTGCAGCACAGCAGAGGTAGCCCCAGACACACACACACACACACACACACACACACACATACAGGGCCCAGGGCGCAGTGTGCAGCACAACAGAGTGGCCCCCACACACACAAACGGCTCATGGCACAGTGTGCCACACAGCAGAGTGGCCCCAGACACACATACACACACACACACACACGTAGGGCTCAGGGCGCAGTATGCAGCAGAGCAGAGTGGCCCCACACACACACACACACACACGGCTCAGGGCACAGTGTGCAGCACAGCAGAAGTGGCCACACACACACACACACACACACACACACACACACACACATAGGGCTCAGGGCGCAGCATGCAGCACAGCAGAGGTAGCCCCAGACACACACACACACATACAGGGCACAGGGCGCAGTGTGCAGCACAGCAGAGTGCCCCCCCCACACACAAACGGCTCAGGGCACAGTGTGCAGCACAGCAGAGTGGCCCCAGACACACACACACACACACACACACACACACACACACGTAGGGCTCAGGGTGCAGTATGCAGCATAGCAGAGGTGGCCACACACACACACACACACACACACCTGTAAACACAGACACACACACATGTAGACATACATACACATATAGACACACAGACACATATGTAAACACACACATATAGACACACCGAAACAGACACACACAGACATACATAGACACATAGACAGACACACAGATGGACACAGACACAGACACAGACACACAGACACACAGACACAGACATACATAGACACATAGACACACAGACACAGACACACAGACACACAGACACAGACATACATAGACACACAGACACAGACACACAGACGCACATATGAACACACAGACACAGACATACATAGACACACAGACACACAGACACACAGACGCACATATGAACACACAGACATACAGACACGCACACGGGGCAGGGAGAGGCTGGGGCCCTGAGGTTCCCAGGGAAGCCACTCTCCATGACTCGGTGGTGATTAAAGGTCGCAGTGCACACAGCCAGGTGGGGTCAACAGCCCGGGAGTGGAGCTCGCCATGAAACCCCACAGAGTGCTGGGGGTGGGGGTGGGGGTGACAGCTTCTAGTCCTCAGGACCATGACATCCCTGCAAGCCGCGGCCTCCGCGGACCTGCCAGTGCAGCCGGGTGCAGCCGGGCTGGGCCCTCCACCTTCAGGGGCAGGGGCCACTCCATGGGCAGGGCCAGGTGCGAGTGCTCAGGGTAGGCGCAGGCCCGTCCCGTTGACTGACGGCCCCAGGGTCTTGGCAGGTGCAGCTGACAGCAGGGAAGCAGGTGAGCTGGACAGGTCTGCGTGGCTATGCAGAGTCCCCTGGTCCTCTGCCCGCTCCAGGCTCCAGCAGGAGCAGTGGACGCTGGCTCATCCTGGACCTCCCTGGCCAGGAGGCCCTAGAAGCAGCTGGAAGGGAGGCCGAGGAGTGCGGCCCCCACAGTCCCCCAACCCAGGAGCAGAGTGCTCCTGAGCAGCGAGGACAGCCGAGGGCTGCGTCAGACCTTTTCACAGGAGGCCCTGGAGGCCTCTCTGTAGAAGGGTGTTTTGTCTCTTGTCTGGGGTCCTTGGAATCTCACAGTGGGAGGCAGAGGAGAGCAGGGCTGGGAGGGGACCCACGGCTGCTGCAGAGCCGCCAGCTGCCCAGTCCCCTGCACCTTCTGGTCAGGGGCACGCCACAGCCCTGAGGCCCACACGGGCATGGCATAGGGCTGGCCACTGTCCCCAGCCCGAGGAGGAAACGAGCATTTCCCATTTCCTGTCTCTGGAGGAGGTTGACTGGGAGTCCAGGAGGGAGGGCAGGCCACCAGGCAGCAGCACCCTGAGAAGGGCCTGGTGTGCGGAGTCCAGACCCGGACTCAGGGCCTCCTATCACCAGGAGCGGGGACTCCCATCAAGGTGGCCACTGGCAGGAGTGTACAGCAGACCCATGGAGCCATGGCTGTGGCAGCCCTCAGGGGCTGTGTGGGGAGGGGCTCCAGGACCCCACGCATGGCCTTCCCTGCACAACGGTGGCTCCAAGCAGGCACTGTGAGGCCTACACAGGTCAGCTGCGCACCATCCAGCTGCCCCCATACTAGGGCATGGAGGACACTGGAGGAGCCCCCAGAGTGGCTGCCACAGCCCCCAGCAGGATGCTGGCCCTCGGAGTTGGATGGTTCACACACAGAGCAGGTGAACTCATCAGAGCTGGGTCCTGAGCAGAGGCAGCAGCTGAGGTGACCATGGACGTTACGACAGGCCACGCCCCTGGGCTCACCGTCCTTCTCCCAAGTCAGGAAACAGGTGACCATGGTCAAGTGACATGGCTGCTCAGGTTTGGTGGTCACCCACCTGTCCTCCTCACTCCCTGGGCCAGTCCATGGTGAGAAGGGTCTTCCCTTGGGGCTCCAGGGCTTGAAGGGTCCCTGCTGCTGGGACCTTGGCCAGAATGCAGAGAGCAGGACCCAACTCAGGCCCCTTGGTTTGGACATCTTGTGCCTTGGTCTGGTACTTGATGGCCCTAGTTTTCCCACCTGGCCCTCCTCCCGCCAGCACCCCTGCCTCACTGCCCCTCAGCACTCCTGGACCTAGGCCGTGTGGGCCCGGCACAGCCTCCAGGTGAGCAAGTCCCCTGCAGCGGGAAGACACTGGCGGAGCCTCACCCGGGCACCTGTCTGGTGGGGATGGTGACATTGTTCTCTAGGCTCCCGGAGCCACATGGGGACAGGGCAGAGGAAGAGGGTTCTGTAGAGGAGGTAGGAAAGGGACTCCAGTTAGGTCCTTAGGCTTCGTGCGCCTTGAGACCCGCCAGGAGAGAGGCAGCCTTGTGGGCAAAGTCCCCAGGAAAACCAGGTCCCAGCTGCCTTCAGGAACGCAGGCTCTGAGGAGCATTCTCCTGGGACCAGGGTTGACTGAGCCCCTCCTGGACACCAGGCACCACCTCCTGCCTACAGCAAGAGGAGAGAGAGACCAACGGGGGGCGGGGGGGGGGGGGGCTGTCCAACTGGGAGAAATGCTGGGTTTGGAATGCCGGCCCTCGCCTCTCAGGACCCCGATAACCAACAGCTTCCGGGCAAAGATCAGACCCGAGCTCAAGGTCTGCTCAAGACAAAGAGGCTGCTACCTGCCCCCCACAGCATCCTGCCCACCAAACAACAGACCTCTAAGAGCCTAAAGGGCATTGTCCCCTCTGGGCATCGCGGGTCCTGTGAGTGCAGGCCCCTTCAGAGATGGTTGGGTGCAGACGGAGACCTGCACCAAGGCCTTGGACTAACAGAAGAGAGGCGAATGGAAGGGGCCGGGCTCGGCTGTGACTTACGTGACTTACGGGAGCGGAAGGTCTGAGCCGAGGGCAGGACCGACTTGTCAGGGCAGGGCCACCCCCAAGACCAGGAAGTGGAGCCAAGCCCACCACCCCTGCCAGGAGGTCTCCTCGGCGGCCCAGCCCAGGATCAAGGCGGAGGCAGGGGCTGGAGGCCAGGGTACAGGCCTGCCCTGGTGGCCTACGGGAGGGCCTTGGACATATGGGACACCTGGCTTGGGAGGAGCCCAGGGCTCTGCTGTCTCTCAGCACCTGTCCAGCCCCCACCCCTTGCCTCCCTGCACCCATCCAGATCCTCATCCCTCAGGTCCCTGAGCTCCTGAGGCCCAGACCCCTCAGCCCTCTGCTGGGTCTCCACAAGGCAGGGCCCCCCACCCAGCCAGATGCACCCCACATGGCTCCACCCTAATTGGTGGATTCAATCTGGGACTGAAACAGGAATGAGATGAAGTTACAGATAACCGCCCCCCATGTCATGCAATCTATTGTCCTCAGGGCAAGATCTGCTGAATTAGCAATTCTATTGAACTTCCCTATCTGCTCAGGGTCACTGCAAGGTGCCCCCAAGGTCACGGCAAGATGTAAAGCAATGCTGCCTTCTGACCCCAGCTGTGCTGCTGACTGCAAGGGTGAGTAGACAGAAGGACGTCAGAGAGCGACCTATCCTTAGCAGCCGCCTTCCCCAGGCAGGCTGTGCCCTGGGGACCTTCAGAAGCTGACCGTGAAGCCTGGTGTTTCCTCCCTGAAATGGGAAACCGTGAGCAGAGGGGCAGAGGAGGAGCCCTCATCTCTGCAGAGCCCTCCCTTGCACAGCCCTGCCATGGGGGGGGGGCTACACATCACCAGTTCCACAGTCAGATGACATGAGCGTGGGGCCTCTACACGGAGCCCCCAGAGTAGGATGGCTGTCCCCTCACTGGCCCCCCATACCCAGCCGGGCCCAGCCTCTGGGCACCTCCCCGGGGCCCAGCCTCAACGCTGTCATGCCCAGTGCTTCAGGCTGCCAAGGCCTCATCCACTACCCTGGGGCCCCCTGGAAGTGGCCCCTAGAGAGGAGCTAAGTCCCCAGGGACAGCAGCCCCGTTCCCCAGGCACACAGGCCTCCTGCCCCCAGTGGCCCAGGGTCTGTGGGTGGCCCCCACTTAGGGCCTCTCACAAAGGGACGGATTCCCGCTGGTGGCTGAGGCTGGCACAGGAGGGCCGGGAGCCGGCCTGAGGTAATCAGAGGGGCAAATCCTCACACAGCTAATTAATTCCCGGCTCATTACATTTCCTGTGGCTAATTTGTAGGCTGATTTGATTAAACTCATCTCTATGCTAATAAGTGTGTTTTCCATTTGTTTTAATGACTGAAGGAAGAGGTTCGATATTTACATATTTTGACGTTTATCAGAGAAATTGTGGCATCTGAGTTAATTTTTCTCTGATTTGTGGGTTTGCAGAAAGGGTGGAGGGTCAGGAGGTTTCTTCCTGGCCCCCTCCTCTCAGAGCCTGGAGTCTCACCTCCCACCCCCTCGTGGCTCATGGGCAGCCATGTCTGGCAGACGGTGCATCCCCCAGGCCCGAGTGCCCAGGTGGCCTGAATCTATTTCCCTAAATCAACCAGGTCTTGACGGTGGGCCTCACCCCAGCCACTTCCTGAGCCTTCCCCACAACAGGGACCGTGGAGTGGGGGACAGCTCTTCCCTGGCCTCCCACTCCTCTGGTCCCTACCCAGTGTCCTCCTGGCCTCCCGCTGCAGGTCACAGCTCCTGCCCACGGGCCCGCTCCACGCAGCTCTTCCATGGTACTGCCCGCCCCACAGTGTCCCTGGGCCTGCCAGGCCTCAAGAACAGTGGAGAAAGGGGCCTTCGAAAGTCGCGGGTTGGGTGGGCCATCTGCTCCCATCTGCCCGACCCTTACCGTGACCGTCTGTCCCTCTCTCCACCACCACCTGTCCCTCTCCTGTGTCAGCAAGGCCTGCTCTGGATCACAGCTCAGGGTCCCCCTGACCGGTGCCTCCTTGAAGTGCAGGCCTCTGCTCCGTGCCTTAGCTTCTTTGCCTCCCCTGGGCTCTTCGAAGGCCGAGAAGGCCCACTGGTCCAGCTGCCTGTGGACGGAGCTTCCTGGGCCCAGCCACCTTGCAGACTGCAGCCTCCAATCATGCCCAGTATGGAGCGAGCAGACCCGCGGCCAGCAGGTGGGTGGGGAGGCGGCCTGCCAGGTCCACACCCAGGACCAGCCTCCAGCCTGGGGATCGCCATGTGGTCCCTGGCTCTGCCAGAGGAAACACTCCAGGGGGACTAGATGGCTGTCCAGAGTAGCGGGTGTCCAGGGGCCTGGAGTCTCTGCTGATGTCCCTAGCCAGGGGGCTGGGGGCTGCATGGAGGAGGGGCCTGCCGAGTGCTGAGAGGTGACTCCCCAGCAGCCGGCGGCCAGTGAGCACAGAGCCTGGAGACTGTTCAGAGCCACTGCCCTGAAGGAGGCAGCAGGGGAGGGCGCGGGGCCAGGGGGGCCATGACCATGGGGGCTGATGGGGGCAGATGGGGGAGGGGCTGGGCAGGGCTGGTGGGGCTGAGGGACTTCCACAGAGGGGAGCCTGGGTCAGCCCCAGGCCCCTCCTGGCCAGAGGGAGAGGGAGTGAGAGCTGGAGATGAGGCCCACTGACATCTGCAGCAGGAATTCAGGGACCAATCTGCATAGAGGAGCGCGCAGCAGCAGCACCCGCCCTCTGCATGGGGTCCTAGCTCAGTGCCCCCTCAGAAGCCCTGGGCATCACTGGGCTCTGGTGCATGTCAGCCCTCAGTGAGAATGCATGCAAAACCACAAGCTCTGACCAAAGGACCAGAGAGCCCAGTAGCAAGTCCCTAATAACAGCACTCGAGATGAGGAGACGGAGAAACCAACAGGCTCAGAATAAGCAATGTAACCTAGGTTCCTCAAGCCATGGCCCCTGGCACAGCCAGCCCCAGCCTTGAGAAGGAGCTGTCCAGAGCCCACAGCCTTGTCCACCCCTCCAGGATGTCTCTCCTCCAGCTAGCCACCCTGTCTGCCTCCCAACCTCAGCAGGGTCCAGTAGCTCTGTGCACCTAGCCCAGTGCTCCTCCTAGGGTCACCTCCCTCCAGTCCACCCCACACTGAGTCTGCCCCTCTCTAGGAGAGCACCAGGGCACATAGCACCAGCATGTGCTGTCCACTGAGAGCATGGCAAGGCAAATGAGAGAGCTGGGGACACCAGGACCGTGCCCTGCTTTCTGGCACATGCAGATGGCTGGTGTTGACCTCAGTACCAAGACGGTTATGCCATTAAATATCTGGTTGCATTGAGTGGTATGTGCAGCAGAGGGAGACCGCTTAGCTCCTAGGATTCCAGATTTCACCATAAATTGGTCAGGACTGATCCAGCCAGAGTGCACAGGCCAATTGGGCTCAGTAGTTTGTGGCCACACCAGCAGGTGCCCAGGGAACAGCTGCTCCGTCCACCTGCCCCACCTCAGCTCCAGCAGGAGGTCTAACATTGTACGCCATTTTCCCAAGGAACCAAGCTGATGAGGCTCTCCCTCCTGCTTGGCTTCCCTGGGGAACTGCTGGGGGAGGGAGGGGCCCCGGAGGGAGAGGGATGGGGACAAGTGAGGTCCCATGCCTCCTAGAGAGACTCACGGACAGAGCCTCATCCCTGTGCTGTGGTGGTCAGAGCCGCTGGACGTCTCCGAGGTGGCAGAAGGAGGCCAGGAGTGGTGTGTGTCAGCACCTTGGAGAGAGCCCCAGGCACTAGCCCTGCAGCCGGATCCCAGCACCGCGGACAGCAGACCAGGCCTGCTGGCGGGCACAGGCCCAGCCGCTCTTCAGGCCGGGTGAGGAGGCAGGCGGCCACCGTTGGCTTGGCCAGCAGCCCGGCAAGCATGCTGGGCCCAGCCTGCCTCCTTGTGCTTCCGAAGATCTGGCTCTTCTCCACCAGGGCTTCCTGACACGCGCCTCTGATGAGAGGTGACAGCTCAGCTCCCCTCGCCTGGGGAGCAGGGGTCTCTCTGGGCCAGGCATCTTAACTGGCCTCTGCTGGGTCGTTTTGAGAAACAAGAGCTTATGTACAGAGCAGGTGCAGCCACCAGGGAAGCTGGTGGGGCTGCATGCAGGGAGAGGGCCCTGTGGTCCCATTGGCCACCTCTGCTGGGTGATGGAGCCTGGGCCTCTCCTGCTCCCAAGACAGCCTGCTCAGACTGCGTTGGCCCTGCACCCAGAGCAGGCCACAGGGCGCCATGTGGCGTGCTGAGCAAGGAGGCTGCCTGGAACTTGCCCGCGGGCTCCTTGGCAGGAAAGGGAGGTCCTCCTCAGGGGCCCTGAGCCCCTCAGGTGCTGCAGATGTGGTCTGGCTGATGCCCGCACCGTGCTCAGAGGTCGGGACTACGGCTGGCCTGTGGGGCTCTGTCCTCCTCCTCTTCAGATGCATGTGCCATCTTCATGAGCCCCCACACGTGTGACTCCCTCAACCGTGATGGCCACTGCTGCGCCTGGCTGTGGGTGGTGAGGGGACAGTAGGCTGGCTAATCTGTCCACCCTGTTCCCCTGCCAGCCGAGGGAGGGGCCCTAGTGGGTGGGAAAGGTTTGATTGAAGGAAACCGCCTGTGGGAGCAGTAGCCCTGGGCCTGGGGTCTCTTCCCGGGCAGCCTACCTACCTTTCTCCACCAAAATTAGCTCAAAAGTTAGGGAGTTGTCATGGCCAGCCTTGTCCACCCTGAGATGCCCACAAGTTGCTCCAGCAATTGCTGCATTTGTTACCCAGGGCACGGTGCCTGGCCTTCGGAATCCCACCTCCCCCGACCCGGGCCGGCATCCTCACTGCTGCGCCCCCAGCCCCTCCCCTCGGAAAACCCCAGTGGACTTGTGCCAGGGGCTCCGTGTCTTCCGGGAGGGACACCTTGGGGCAGCATGTCTGCTGCCCTTGCTGGGGCTCTGTAGAAATATCATGCTTGCCTTTCTTCCTGCATGGCCCCTCTCGCCTGCTCCTGGGCACTGATGCCCAGTTGCCCTCCCTGCTCTGTGGCACAGGGGCTGGGGCACTGGAGCAGAGACCAGGCAGGGTGGGGGGTGGGCGATGACCCTGGAGTCAGCCCCCGCCTGGCTCCTGGCTCCGTGCGGGCTCATGCACACTGCTCCAGCTCACGTGTGACCTGGGGCCTGGACCCCGTCCTGTCCAGGGGTGTGGTCAGTGCTGTGGCCCTCTCTCCTCCCCCCCAAGATTCCAGGCCAGCGTGTGCAGGGCTGGCAGTGCCATGCCGGCCCGGGTCCTTTCCAGGTTGGTTCCACAGGGGGAGCAGGCGGTGGCCAGACACATGGGGTCTGGGCCCACCTCCCCAGAACTTGACCGCCCTGTGCCACAGCCCTTCCTGGTCCTCCCCACCCAGAGCTGCAGTCCCCCAGCCTGTCCCCGGCCCACCTCCAGTGCTGGCTCTTCTCACTCCCTGGGTCTCCTCCCTGGCCCAGCCTAGACCCTCTGTGGTCCTCCCACCTCCCACGTGTGCCGAGTTCCTGTGTGACACCCACTTGCCTGAGCCCAGCCGAGGCCCTCATCTCGGCATCCGGGGAACCGCTGCTGGCCAGGTGCACCCATGGTCCATCCTTCATGACAACCGGACCCAATCACAGACCAGTATCGTCGGCTCGGGAAACCCTCGAATCCTGGTCAACTTTACCCACAAGGTCCCAAGGAGATGAGGTGGAAGCCCTGCCCACCCTGAAGGACGTCCCCCCCGCTTCATGAGTCAGAGGAACCCTCCACAGTGTCTGAAATAGAGAGCCAGTGGCCGCAGTGCTGACAGGGCGAGTGAGCAGGAGAAGCAGCTACGCAGCCCGAGGTCACCAAGCGTGTGGCTTGTCCTCTTGTTCCACACTTTAAAATAGCACAAACTTTGCCATTATCCAACCTGAGCCAACAGTGGGGTTTTATTTCACTTAGAATAACAGGTGTGCAGGAAGGGGCTGTTCCAGGTGCCGGGAGTGTGGAGTGCCCTCATGGCCAGGGCAGTGTCTGCACTCTGGGCCCAGGACGGCCTGGGAAGGGGGCCCTAGCCCACACACTCTGCCAGGTGAGGTCTGTCCCAACACACCCTCTTCCCCGGGCGACGTGTGAAAGTGCCCTGTGACCCCCTGCCCTTCCTCCCTGGGGCCTGAGCAGCTGAGGGCAGGGCTCTGCACAGCAGGGGGCACCGCACTCTGCCAGGAGCCCCAAGCTGCGCCCACCTCACTCAGGGCAGTTCCTAAAAAGCAGAGCCCCGAGGAGAAGCGAGGACACTTGGCAGAGAGCTGGGTGTGACTGACCCCAGCTGGGTCCACCTCAGAGCCGGAAGTCCATCTGGGGGGTCAGGTGTGGATGGCCACATGCCACCCTGAGCCCCAGAGAAGGCGGCATCCCTAAAGTGCACAGTGAGGGAATGTCCCCTCAAACATGCGCAGAAACCTGGGGCGTGGAGGACCCAGAGTCCACACGGTCAGACCAGCACAGGACCTCTGTTCAGACACAGCCTCAGGGAGAGCCTCAGAGTGCCGGCCAGCTCTGAGGTCAGGCTAGTGGACAGTGACCACCCAGACTGCCCCCTGTGACTGGGTGGCCCCTCCTTGCCAGGCCAGGAGGACACCGCAAAGCAGTTGGCCCTGCTGGCTGCCAACAGGGCCCTGGCAGTAGCCGGATGGCATCACCTCCCCCAGTGCTGCCCGCGGCCCCAATGGGGAGCACAGGAGTCCTGTCCATCGGGTCCCATGCCGACATCACGTAGGAGACGCTGCCCACAGACAGGGTTGCTGAGGGGGCTTTGTGCTGCCCGTGTGGGAGGAACCGAAGCCTGGATGGAGGACAGGGCCTCAAGTCCCATCGCGCTCCTCACCTCCCGGCCTCCTGGAAACACCCACTCACTCCTGGGCTGGAGCGAGGTCCGAGGGCAGTGCCACCTCCTGCAGCTGGAGCGGTGCAAGCCAGGGCTGGGGCCATGGCATCTTGAGCAAGGTGGCGCTGGCTGGTGCAGGGCCACGGTGTGGTGTGGGGGACACACAGGTCCACGCTGCAGAAGTGGCCTGCTGCGTGGAGGAGGAGCCACCGCCCGGGCCAGGCTTGGAGGCCCTGATTTCTCCTCCCTCCCTGGGGTCAGTGGTGGGCTGGGCAGGGCTGGCTGGAGGGCCGTCCAGCTGCCCTGTCCTTGAGGCCCAGAGCTGATGTCTCCCACGTTCCTGCCTGATGTCCCACTCCCTGGCCACACTGTCTGCCCACAAGAGGTTCCTTCTAAATGGCCCTTCTGCCTCTCGCCCAACAGGGAGAGCCGGTCACACAGGTGGAGGTTGTGGACACCTGGTGTAGTCAGGAAACTGTGGGCTCCTCTTCTTAAAACTAAATCTGATCCAGAAATGGTTTCTGGAGGGAACTTGGTGAAAACCTGCCCCCGCTCCACCGGGAGGCCCATTTGGGGAAACCGGTATCTCCACTGCTCCTCTTAAGGCACCAGGAGGCTCACCAGCCCCACAGCCCAGCCCGCCCAGGCCCCTGATGGGACTCAGGACTGCGCTGCCCAGGACCTGCCTGTGCCCAGAAGGCAGCTCCATCTGGCAGGAGGCCACCGCAGGTTCCAATGTGAAGCCTGGCTCCCTGGGTCCTGGCAGGGCTCCTAGCCCCACACCCCAGGGCACAGAAGTGGGCTCACCAAGCCCCTGGGCACGAAACCCAGCAGCTTCCACCTACCCCATTCCTCAGATTAAGTCCTCCCCATGCCCAACTTGATCCCCACAAGGTTCCCGCCCCATCGGGGCTGAGCTGTCCAAACCACGTGTTCCCTTTGGACACGAGTGGGGCCCACCCTGCGGTGGGAGCCCGAGCCACGCAGGCCAGCCGGAGGCCTGGCCGAGGATCCACACCAAGGGCCGGGTGCAGCCTTTGGCCCCTGGAGCCTGTGCCCCTCCTGACAAGCCCTGGTGGGGGCAGCCTGGAGCTACAGCAGGACTGTCCTGTGAATGCCCCTCAGTGCTGGGTTTGGTGACCGTCTCTCAGAGACAGCACCGGAGGCCCAGGCAGAAGCAACTAGATAGACAAACTGAAACCATGCTTCAGAGGCCAGCAGCAGAGTGAGTGGCAGCCAGAGATGGGGGACAGCTGAGGCTGTGCCATGCCGTCGGAGGTTGACATCCAGAGAACCTGCCACAGCTCCGCAACCACGAGAACCAACACAGACGTGGGCAGAGGCCAGGACCGAGGCTTCTCCCAAGGACAAATGCAAGACGCACAGGAAAGCCGCTGACGTCACCAGGGGAAGCCAGGTCGTGCCCAGAGGCGCCTGCCCCACGGCTGGCTATTGCGAGCTGTCGGAGGACATGGGAGCCTGTGTCCTGTCAGGGAGACGCCAAGTGGCACTGCTGCTGGGGAGCATGGCCCAGGGATTCCCCAACGCTCTAGACCCATGGACCTGGGGTGCACGGCGTGGCGTCCAGAAGTGCCTGAACACACGTCCATCACGGCATTGTCCACAGGAGCTAAAGCAGGGAAGCAAGATGTCCCAGGACAAGCACGTGGACAACAAACTGTGGTCCATGCACACCCTGGGGCGTCGTCCTGGCCCCGGCTCCAGCCGGACGGACTTGAGGGCGTCGTGCTGGGTGAGGCAAGCCAGGGCCCAGGGGGGTCCTGACTGACCCTTCATGTGGCACTTCACGGGTCAGGTTCCCGGAGACTGAGGCCAGCAGCAGGGTGGGCGTGTCTAAGCCACTTCCCAGGTGCAGACCTGGAAGGGCATGGGCAGCAGTGGGCAGCGGGACAGTCTGGGGAGAGAGCTCTGCAGACGGCCGTGGCGGCTGCACAGCCACATGAGCGCTCTCCACACCGCTGACCTGCGCTCTGCACGGTGGCTAAGATGGTGAACGTCAGGTGCATTCACCATGAAAAAGGAAAAACAGCAGGACAGCCCTGAGGTGACCAGTCCCCACGCTCCGCAGCCCACCAGAGTGACAAGGAGGGCATGTGGGGCTCGGGTGAGGCGCTGGGAAGCCTGAGCTGCTCTCCTTCATCTCTGACATGCCCAGAAGGCACTGCCATTGGATCCCAACCCCCATGAGCATGAACACTCCTGGGCCAGAGGCCAGGCCAGGCCAGCACCTGGCCCCGGGGCCACCATGCTGGCTTCAGCTCTCTTCTCTGGAAAGCTCTGGGGGTGTGTACTGGGGGTGAACCAGGGGCTCTTAACCACTGAGCCACATCCCAGCCCTTTCCATTTTTAAATTTTTAGACAGGGTCTCATTAAGGTGCTCAAGGCATCTCTAAGTTGCTGCGGCTGGCCTTGAACTTGCGGTCCTCCTGCCTCGGCCTCCGGAGGGTCACCATGCCTGGCTTTCTTCTCTGTCCGTCCAGGACGCAGTAATAAGGAGGCAGAAACTCCTCCACGTCAGGATGAAGCATGTTTTTTGAGGTGGACTCAGAGGGTTTAGCTTTTCCGAGGGGAAGTCCTGGAAGGTGCTGGGCACCAGCTCTGAGGGGTCAGAGGACGGGCCTCCTCACTGTGCCCGGGCCCTCGCTGCTCCCCCACTGGCCACCTGACCAGTTCAGTGTTCTCTCCTTCTCCTCTTTCCCCCACAGCTCCACCCTATGGTCACCCCAGCCAGGCCGCTGCCCCACACGCCCTCCCGTAAGCTGTAAGCCGTGGGCTGCCTCTTCAGGTCTTCCTTGTGGTCAGGGCACTGACCCCCCTGGCTGGGCTGGGCTGCAGCTCAGTCTGAAACCCTCCCACCTGCCACCTGCCCGGCCTCTGCCCCGCGGGTCAGGCCCCACTCCCAGAGCGCCAAGCGGGAGGCTGCCAAAGGAGAAGGAAGAGGTCACACGTGCTTGTGCCCGGCTCCCCTCTCCTGGGGGCCGGGCTGGCAGAGACCCAGCCCCTGGGCAGGGATGATTTCTGCCGGGCCTCAGGGGCCAGCAGCACGGTGAGCACGCCTAAGCCTCTTCCCAGGTGGCCCTCGAGGAACCCACCAACAGAGGGACGCAGCACCAACTCTGGACAGCATGCTCAGCCGCGGATGAGCTAGGAGTAGCTCATTTCCCCAAGGAGCTCGGTCGTCCCCCCAGGATCTCCCAGGAAGGAGCGTCAGCCAGCCTCGAACGGCCACACTGACTCAGCCTGTAACGTCCCAATGTCCACTCTCCCAGTCAGTCTCAGGAAGCTCTTTCTGTCCAGGTTTTCCTAAGCTCTGACCCCTGCGGTCCACCAGGTACCATTAGGGAAACTGCCAAGGACCCTCAGCCATGTGACTGTGGGTGACACCACTGATCCCCCTCAGGGCCATGTTCCTCAGAGGGTGAAAGGCTGACGGGGACTTGGGGCTGGCGCCTTCCGAAGCCCTGGGGGATCTCAGTGGCTGCGGAGCCAGCAGGGCTGGAGGCGGAGCAGGTGGAGCCATGGCACCGGGTCCCCCGCCACCTTCCCAGGTGAGGTGGGTGGACATCCACAAGCAGAGGGCCCACACAGGGTCCCGTGCTCTTGAGAGCGAGTCCTGCAGGAGGCAGACCTTCCCCGCTTGAGCAGTCCCTCTCCGAGGCGGGCACCCAGCCCACCTATGCCAGCTGCAGCAGCCGACCAGCCCTCGCCCACCTCCAAGGCCTCCCAGGGAGAGTGGCTCCACAATGGGAGAGGAGCTGCCATGGGCATGGGCCAGCCCAGCCTCCAGCTGCCACAGACCCCGGCAGACAGCTCAGCTCCGTCACCTCGGGCTGGTCAGGCCCGCAGGACTTTGCCACAGAAGAGGCCCTCGTGTGGCCCTGAAGTGGGAGGCACTATAAGCAAGGGAGGCCAAAGCCACAGGCAGACCACACTGACCACAGCTGGCCACGTGGCTCAGAAGGGCAGTTCTGCTGAGGGCCTGGCCCCAGCGCCCTGGAGAAGTGGTGTGAGGACACAGAGCAGACACCGGCAAGCACCAGAGCACAGGTGTGTGCACACGTGTTCACATCCTCGCACACACACCTGCTCCCACAGCTACACAGTGAGCACACAGGCTTGTACACATGCACACAGAACCCCTGTGCCAGCGTGCTCCCAGGGCACCTGGACCCTCACTCTGAAGCTGCCTCCATGTTGGCCTCCCCCTCACCCGCAAGGTCCCCAAGGCTGCAGCCCTGGGAGGAGCAGTTAGCTGCTTCCCAGGCTGAGTCTCAACTGGGCACAGAGCGTCCACGAGCTTTCCCGCTCTGCCTCCAGGCCCCGTGGACCCGCTGGAGCTGGGCGGTGCGCTCAGCTCCCTCTCCTTGCTGGCCTTTCCTTCCTCACCAGCTAAGCCCTCGGGAGAAAGAAGGCCCCAGGAGCATCCAGTCTTACCTGAAGGGCGGTCACCAGGTTAACCGCAGGCAGAAGAAACCACAAAGACAGGCAGGGAGCTCGATGCCACCAGCTCCCTGGAGGGAACAGGAGCCCGCGGCTCGGCAGGACCAGGCGTCTAGCTTCCCCAGGGAAGCCATGGTGCGCTGACCCCGAGTGTGCTGGGTGGTGTGCGAATGAACGGGCATGAGCCCCTGGTTGAGTGCCCACAGGGTGCAGGCCAGAGCGTGTGCAGACGCCAGACTGGATCAATGGGTGAGTGACACAGGACGGATGAGAACCGAGGCCTGCGTGCCCAGCTGCCTGGTCCCTCAGCTGCAGCGGCCACACCTGGCCAGAGACCTTGGTCTGAGGGCAGCTGGGTGGGCTCAGCTGACAGCTTCGCCGAAGACCAGACACCCCAGGGGTCCTGGCTCCCTTGCCACCCTCCCGGGCACGCCAGCTAATGGCTGTCAGCCTCCTGCTGTTCTCCCTGGGGGGCAAGGAGGCCCTGAATGTGGGGTTCACTTCAGGGAGGCTCACTGCCCCCCCACCAGCGGCTTGCCCACTGCTGCCCTCTGCTGGTGGCCAGGTCCAGAGACGGAGGGGAGGGGATCTCGGGTGAACTGGGGCAGTGTCAGCTCCGGCCAGCTTCAAGATCCAGTTGCCATGGCAACACACTGGTGAGGGCCTGGGGACGCAGGAGTGCCTCCATCCTCCTTCCACTGGGACCAGATTCCTTGCTCTGTGCCCAGCGTGCCCAGCACAGCCCACGTGACCCCAGGGCCCAGGGCAGGGGCAAGTGCACAGAAGGGGGCCGGCCCTCCTGAGCCAGGTACAGGGTCGCTGTGAGCACTGGACCACAAGCTGGACCCTGCTGGGACCTAGAGCAGGTGCCCACCCCTCCTCACCACCCAGGAATTTCTCAAGGCCACGGCCCACAGTCAGACACTGTTGTTGCCCACCCCCAGTGTTTGGCCAGGAGGGAGGCCAGGGAGACCACAGAGACCAGGGCCCTGAAGACCCTGAGCCCAGCACCCCAGGCTGTTCCAAGGCTGTTCCATCAGGGAGGGTGGCTGGTGACCCTGGGCAGGAGCTGGGCAGGGGCTGACTGCAGGTTGTTGGAAGCCAGGACGGGACACCCAGAGGTTCAGCCTGCTTGGAGAGCCAAGGTGACCACCAGGCAGCCCCACAGTAAGCAGTGCACAGCCTGGGGAGGCAGGGTCCCCCTCCCAACCATCTAGCGCTGTTTCCCTGCAACCTGGAGGGACCTTCTCTCTTAGTAAAGTGCTGATTATCAGAGATAAATGTATCTCATTGGTCTCATTTGCTGACACGCTAGCCTTCCCCGTCCTAACCCGGGCCTGCCCAGGCCCACCACCGATGCCCTGGGCTGAGCTGGAGAATTTCAGTGGCCACCAGGCTGTGAGACACTGGCCATTCCCATCCTGTCCACCAGCAGGAGGTGGGCAGGGGAGGATGCACAGAAGAGAACAGGGGGGGAGATGGTCCCCTGCCCATCCCTCCCCAGCTCCCAGAGTTTGGCTACCTGGGCCAGACCAGCCAAGACCCTGGCCCCTGAGCCTGTGGCTGGTACCCTGAGGGCCCAGGATGACCCCACCTTCAGGGCAGCTCCCTGGGAGGCTCGCTGGGCTCCGCAGAGGCTAGACTCTGGGCATCTCTTCAACAGGCCGCTCCAAGGTCTGGCTATTACTTCACGTAAACAAACACAAGAGCCGCTGATTCTAAATAAAGTCATCCGTCTGTAAATTAATACATTCCCTCCTGGGACAGAGACTCAGTCCTCTCTGGAGGAAGCCTGCTAAAGACTGACACAGGGTGTAACTGCGTCATTTGCATATGCAGATATGTCTAATTATTCAATTGCAATTAAAGGCTTGTGTGTCAGCAAATGAGACTAATTAGGTACATTTATCTATGATAATCAGCTTTTTGCAAACAAAATAGATCCCCCTCCGTGTTGCAGGGGAATGAACTGGACAGTCGGATTGGGGAAGACCCTGCTGGCCAAGGACGGGGAGAGGAAGTGCCAAAAGCTGGAGGGGTGCAGTGGCAGCGGGTGTCCTCCTGCCCTCTGAGCTGGTCCCTCAGGCCACATGTCCTGACACAAACTTGCCCTGAGAGGGCAGGACTGTCCTTAAGCTGCCCCACTCAACACCAGCCACATGCGGTGGGCAACAGTATCAGACGTGACCCTGCGAGGCGCAGAGACGGGGGCAAGTCAGAGTGAGGCAGAGCCCAGGTGGGACAAAGTGGGGAGGCCCGGAGCCTCACAGGGTGGCCCTGACCCCTGAGTACGTGTTGGACATCGGCAATGGTCCTGTTCCAGGGGCCAGCAAAACACACAGCCTGTGCAAGAGCACCATGTTTCAGGGTGAGTGACCGCCAGCCCGTGGCGTCACTGCCCACCCCACCCGACTGGACTCTGGCTAGACACCCTGGGCTCTGCCTCCCTGTCTCCTGCCCAATACCCTCCCAGCTGCCCTCACTCAAAGGCCCCCAAGGACTTGGAGCCCCCACTGCTGCCATTGCTGTCCTGGTGCCACTTCCCAGGGGGTCGGTCACTACCTGTGGCCTCCCAGAGAGATCCACCAGAAAGCAGAGGAAAGCAGCCGTGGCCTCTCAACACCCACGCATCTCCACCGATGGCCTTGGGCCTCCTGGCCGGCCTCGTCCCCAGGCCTAGGGCTCCATGCCCAGAGGACACCTGCTAGGTTCCTGGGCAGGGCAGGCCCCTCTCCCCTGAGGGCGGCTCTCGGCCTCCTCCAAATCTCAGGACTGGGTGGGGCTTGCTGGTGGAGGCCCAGCACGTGCAGGGTCCTGGATCCCCAGTGCCACAGCAGAAGACCTCTAAGTGCCCACGGAAGCCAGGCCACCTCCCTCTCCCAGCACCAGCCGTCCTGCCCTCGGGAAGGCCGCTCTGCCTGGCCGGCAATTTAACCTTCTCTACACCTTGGCAGGACTTGACCTGCACGTGGGGCAGGGTCTGTCAGGGTCAGAGAGTCCTGAAACCCGGGCTCAGTGGACATGGGGTGACAGAGGGGCAGCTGGGGCAGCCAGCGGGGTGAGGGCCGAGCTGAGCCCCAGGCTACTACCCACACTGGTAGGGGTGCTGCAGGCCCTGTCTGTGCACCAGAGCACCCAACCTGGAGCCTGCTGGGAGCCAGCCCCCAAGCTGGGGGTGGGCAGAGGCCGTCTGGGTGGGGTGGGAACCCCGCCCTCTGCCTTGAGGCAGAGACTCTCCCTTGCCCTGTCCCCTCCTTCCTCGTGGGGCCTCCTGAGAGCCTTGCCTTGGTTCCTGCCCTTTGGGAAGTTCCTGAAATGCAGAAGGTACCACTCCACTGCTCTGAAAGACCCGTCTTCAGTCGCCCTTTTTGGACACTTAAAGCCTTTATTTGAAAAAGACAGATACCTGGGCCAAGAATCTTGGAGCAGACAGGCCAGGGGGCTCTGTCAGGGCCTGCCCTGGCCTGATTTGTGCCCAGTGACTGATCCTGTCTGGCAAGAGCTCGAGTTGGACAGAACCTAAGGGTCTGCAGCAGCAGCCGACACTGGTGAGGCCACCACAGGGCACCCACAGGGAGCCCCGAGGGTGACTGGGTGCACAGGGAAGTGGCTTGTCCTGCTCCTTCGTGCTGCAAACACTCAGCCTGGGGATGACCCAGGAGACTGTGGGACCCCACAGCTGGGCTCCAGGTGAGTCCTGCGAGGTGGAGCGGCCAGAGCCAACGGGGACTTCGCTTAGGTCCAGGTGAAGGCCGGGGCCCTGGGGTAGACAGGAGAGGGGAGAAGAGACCAAGGGAGGCAGCAGGGGCCAGGAGGCACGTGACAGGCAGGCTGCCAGGGCCTGGGTGGGCTGGACCCCAGAGGGACAGAACCCACTGGGCAGCTGGCCCCGACCTGTCCTGCAAAAGGCTCCAGCTCAAACCCAGCCGAGCCTGCCGTAAGCTGGAGGCCACCTCCGCAGGTCCCCTGGCGCTGCTGCAGTCTGACTAGCCAGGAGGCTGGCAGGGACGTCTCCCCGCCCGACACTCAAGGGACGCGGGTGTCTCTTTGCTGCTGGGCTCCTGGCCTCCCTGGCCTTTGTGCCCTTCTCATTTCCAAGCTGACCTGAGGCTGCCTGGAAAACGAGGCCCAGGGAAACCCTTTCTTTTTTTCTCAGAAACTGCTAATTAAGCAGGCTCACGTGGTGACAGGCACTCACAGTGTGAGCGTGTCAGAGTCCAGCAGGACCTGCGGGCAGACCCAGTGCCCAAGGTGCCCAGCCAGGGTGAGGGTCCGCTGCTCCTGTGGGGGCCCCTGGCCTCGAGGAGCCCAGGACAGGCTACAGAGCCTGGGTCCAGCGTTGGCCCAGAGCCCAGGAGGCCTTCTGCCTGTGCCCCTCTCGCCACCCTGTGTCCTGGAGGCTGACCCCATGCTCCTCTCAGGCTCCCTGCCTCTGGCCTCGTCGGGGGTTGGCCAAGGGGGTCCCTGTGGTGGGAGAGGAGAGGCCCTCCCTGCACCTGCTGGCTCTGCCCTGTAGTCCTCCAGGCTGCGCCACCACCTGCCCCTCGTCCTGGCCCCCATTTGGTTCCTCCATGGTCGTGACACCTGCAACCTGGGGGACCCCGCTCCTTTACTGGCTCATGGCCTCCGGCTGCAAAGCCATTGCTCAGCCCCGTGTGGTGGCCAGTGTCTGAGAGCCCTGCCTGGCATCTGGGCTGTCCTCATGCTGGGGGGAGGCGTGGGGCAGGCTTCCTGGGAAGGTGGTCCTGGGAGAACGGAGGGAGCCAGGCCGAGGCTGTCGCAGCAGGGCCCAGGGGCAGAGCCGAGGACGGGTGGAGGTCAGCAAGGGGTGTGACCACCTTGCAGACAGATGCGGCTCTTGGCTGAGCCAGACCAGGATCCAGTGGGCAGGGCAAGGACACAGGTAGCACCGCTTTGAGAGAGTCTCTGGGACTGCTGTGTGGACAAGGGCCTGTGTGGTGGGCCTGGGAGACAGCCCTCCAGGGCAGGGGTGGGGCCAACAGAGCTGCAGGTGGATTGGAAGAGGGTGTCGGAGGTTCCATCTGTGGAGACGGGGAAGCCTTGCAGGAGATGGCTGTGTTCTGGGAGTCTGTGGCTAAAGCCGTGACCCAGGGATAAGGAGGGCATGTTCTCGGCAAGTGGTTCTGAGGGTGACAGAATTCTCCCAGTAACCGTCTCGACAGCCTGTCCTCTTGTTCCACACCTGACCTGTTATTTCAAGCTATTCACAGCATATGAGAGTCAGCACCCCACAAAGGGATTGGACAGATACCCACCCATTGGTGGAAGCCCCAGCAACCAAGAGCTCGACACAAAGTCTACGATGATAGGTGAGCACCTGCTAGGCTCAGGCCCTGTGGGACTCCAGCACCCTCCACTCATGCTTGCTCTGTACGTGGCATGAATAGGCTCCCCTTTTCCTTGTATAACCCCCCAGGCTGCCAGGACCAAACTGCCTTAGTGAAGGGGCCGACTGAGCAGCGTCTCAGGCCCAGAGCCCCACAAACAAAGCCACAGTGCTCAGCCTCTGGGAGTCCACTGCCACTGCCTGTTCTCCTCCACCCAGCTCCCAGCTGACTGTCACCTGTCAAGTGTGGGCCTTAGAGAAGCACAGGTCTGCCCTCTTCATCTCTGCAGACTCTCCTCTCCCTGGAGATCATGCATGAACATACACATACACCATGTGCATCCTAAATGCCCAGGATCTGTGGAACCTGGAAATGACATCTTAGAGTACACGGTGGTATGCACTAGCCTGCAATGATGCTGGTGGTGGTGGTGGTAGTGATGATGGTGGTGGTGATGGTGGTGATGGTGGTGATGGTGGTATGGTGGTGGTGGTGGTGATGGTGGTGGTGATGGTGGTGGTGATGGTGGTGATGGTGATGGTGGTGATGGTGATGGTGGTGGTGATGGTGATGGTGGTGATGGTGGTGGTGGTGATGATGGTGGTGGTGGTGGTGATGGTGGTGGTGGTGGTGGTGATGGTGATGGTGGTGATGGTGATGGTGGTGGTGGTGATGATGGTGATGATGGTGATGGTGGTGGTGGTGGTGATGGTGGTGGTGATGGTGGTGGGGATGGTGGGGATGGTGGTGGTGATGGTGGTGGTGGTGGTGGTGGTGGTAGTGGTGATGGTGGTGATGATGGTGGTGATGGTGGTGATGATGGTGGTGATGGTGGTGATGGTGGTGATGGTGGTGATGGTGGTGATGATGGTGATGATGGTGGTGATGGTGGTGATGGTGGTGGTGATGGTGGTGATGGTGATGGTGGTGGTGGTGATGGTGGGGATGGTGATGGTGGTGATGATGGTGGTGATGGTGGTGATGGTGGTGATGGTGGTGATGGTGATGATGGTGGTGATGGTGGTGATGGTGGTGATGGTGGGGATGGTGGTGGTGATGGTGGTGATGGTGGTGATGGTGATGGTGGTGGTGATGGTGGTGATGGTGATGGTGGTGGGGATGGTGGTGGTGATGGTGGTGATGGTGATGGTGATGGTGATGGTGGTGGTGGTGATGGTGGGGATGGTGGTGGTGATGGTGGTGATGGTGGTGATGGTGATGGTGGTGGTGATGGTGGTGATGGTGGTGGTGGTGGTGATGGTGGGGATGGTGGTGGTGATGGTGGTGGTGATGGTGGGGATGGTGGTGGTGATGGTGGTGATGGTGGTGATGGTGGGGATGGTGGTGATGGTGGGGATGGTGGTGGTGATGGTGGTGGTTGTGGTGGTGATGGTGGTGGTGGTGATGGTGGGGATGGTGGGGATGGTGGTGGTGATGGTGGTGGTTGTGGTGGTGATGGTGGTGATGGTGGTGGTGGTGGTGGTGGTGGTGGTGGTGATGGTGGTGATGGTGATGGTGGGGATGGTGGGGATGGTGGGGATGGTGGTGGTGATGGTGGTGGTTGTGGTGGTGATGGTGGTGGTGGTGATGGTGGGGATGGTGGGGATGGTGGTGGTGATGGTGGTGGTTGTGGTGGTGATGGTGGTGATGGTGGTGGTGGTGATGGTGGGGATGGTGGGGATGGTGGTGGTGATGGTGGTGGTGGTGATGGTGGTGGTGATGGTGGTGATGGTGATGGTGGTGATGGTGATGGTGGTGATGGTGATGGTGGTGGTGATGGTGGTGATGGTGGTGGTGGTGGTGATGGTGGGGATGGTGGTGGTGATGGTGGTGGTGATGGTGGGGATGGTGGGGATGGTGGTGGTGATGGTGGGGATGGTGGGGATGGTGGGGATGGTGGTGGTGATGGTGGTGGTTGTGGTGGTGATGGTGGTGGTTGTGGTGGTGATGGTGGTGGTGGTGATGGTGGGGATGGTGGGGATGGTGGTGGTGATGGTGGTGGTTGTGGTGGTGATGGTGGTGGTGGTGATGGTGGGGATGGTGGGGATGGTGGTGGTGATGGTGGTGGTTGTGGTGGTGATGGTGGTGGTGGTGATGGTGGTGGTTGTGGTGTTGATGGTGATGGTGGTGATGGTGGTGATGGTGGGGATGGTGGTGGTGATGGTGGTGGTGGTGGTGGTGGTGATGGTGGTGGTGGTGATGGTGGGGATGGTGGTGGTGATGGTGGTGGTTGTGGTGGTGATGGTGGTGATGGTGATGGTGGTGGTGATGGTGGTGATGGTGGTGGTGGTGATGGTGGGGATGGTGGTGGTGATGGTGGTGGTGATGGTGGGGATGGTGGTGGTGATGGTGGTGGTGGTGGTGGTGGTGATGGTGGTGATGGTGATGGTGGGGATGGTGGTGGTGATGGTGGTGGTGATGGTGGTGGTTGTGGTGGTGGTGGTGGTGGTGGTGGAGATGGTGGTGGTGCCAGTTCTGAAAGCTCACATGCTCCTGAGGCCTTTCCCAGGCCTTTCCCTTCAGTCCCACTGTTTCTTCCTTATTCCATCAGCAGAGCCACAGCGTGGAGAGCAGGCCGTGCCCTGCTCTAAGTTACTCTTTGATGTGTAGAACAGCCGTTTTCAGGACGTGCCTAAGCCTGAGTGACTATTTTGTAAAGCAACAGTTTGCTGTGAGCTATTCCATTTTGAGTATAAGAGATAGGGTGATTCTACACCCTTTTATACAATTAAAAAATCTCCATGGCCCCAGCACCACCAAACTGATAAATAACTCATACAGCCTAATTTACCAAACTAAATCAAGGTGCACCTGGACACATGGACATCCCAAATCATATCAGGAACACCAGACATGGGAGCCGACAACCTCACCAGATGAGAACCCCTCACTCAAGACCATAAAAGCAGGAGTCCCCTGAGACTGGACACAATGGCACCTTGACCCTGTCACTTGGTCACTCATTATGGGCCTTGTTCAGGAAAATTGCCACTGAGACAAGTCTCCTGTCCCTATTGGGCTTCCACAAAGTGCGGTTTCTCCTGCCTGGGAGGCCACGCATGGCCCCCTCCAGGCTGACTCCTCCAGCTGACACTCTGAGACTGAAACTGTCGTCCATCTGTCGAGACCCTCTGCTTGACAACTCTGTGGCACTGGTTTGCGAAAACCCTTATCTGACCACCTACAGTGACCGACTCCGCATCCATCCCTCTCTGCCTGTGCCCTGCGGCCACTCTAACCCCTTCTTAGTCTTTCTGTGACCTGTTTATATATTACTGCATGACATATGTGTGACTTGAGTGTTTAGATATTATAAACTAAGACTGGATAAAAGAACTTGTGTTTGCCTAGCTTGTGACCACCAGGTGACCCACGAGTATTCAGTGAACTGTCACTAATGAAAGTGGTGTCACCGTGGATTCACTGTAGTTCAGTAAATTCTGGCACTGCAGACAGACACCGTTGTGTTTGGACAATGTGAAGGATATAGCTTGTTCACCACATATAGCTTCTAGAAAATTCCACCAAGCTGGCTGGAAGACCTTTGCATCGAGGAAGACATGGCCACAGCTCAGGAAGGAAGCCAGTTGGTGAACCCAAAAACATGGTGGCTGGACCAGGCAGATTTTAGGGATTTCCCCCCAAATTGGCCACATGGAATCTCGTAGGAATGGCCTCCTGGGGCTGGTGGAGGGACAAAAGGGGATTCGCTTTGTGGCTTGGAGGATGACCATTCAGGAGCCAGCTCTGTGCTCCAGGCTCCTGCACAAAATGACTCCCCACACTACCCCAGAGGGTTCCCAGGACCTCAGAGGCTGGGCCCCAGTGTCACCATCTGTTCCCTCTGCCCACCAGCAGATGGTCAGGCTTCCTAGGCCTGGCAGCTCACAAGGACTGTGCCATCCCACCTGGTGCAAGGGGCTCCTCACCTGTGCACACGCATGACCGACAGGCACGTGTGTGCAGATGGACGTGTGCACCCCCCTGCAACAGACCACCCAGCAGCCCCCCTCAGCCGGGGCCTTTCCCACGGAGCCAGTCCCAAGGTGTCTGAAGAGGCACCGGGGTCTGAGGCCCCCTCGTGGAGGAGAGCGATCCTGGGGCGTCAATCCTGCGCAGATCCCAAAGGAGGAGGGAGGCGGAGGAGGGGAAGAGAAAGCTGCTCCCTCAGCAAAGAATGGGGTCGAGGCAAGTTGGAAACTACAAATGGGCCTGGAATCACAGTTTACAGAAACCCGGTCCTGAGGAGCCGAGCACTCGGTGACAGCCGCCACAGCCCGCGGCTCAGGGCCAGGGCAGCTGCTGTTCACCGTGGCCCACACGGGACCCCTGGGCAGACAGAGCTGCTGGCCCAGTGCACACCCAGGCATGCGCCCACCTTCGCCAGCACGGCTCCTCCAGGAGGGCGCATGCAGTCAACCCAGTTAAGATGTTGCCCTAAACAAGCTCATCACACTATTACCTTCTGACGCTGCAATCACGAGATCCCGATGTTTTGATGCTAAATCTGGCAAAACTTTAAATTAGGGTAATTAAATAATTAGCTACCAGATATGACAAGCTAACAAACAGCCTCCCTCCACCCGACGTCCCCAGTTGGTGCTGCCTGTGGAAAGTGCCACAGAGGATGAGCCTGGTCCATGAGATGGTCCCCTCTGCTGCCACCTCTGCTCCCTGTCTGGGTGGTGTCCAAGTCCCCGTCAGCCGGCTTCCTGCCTTGTAACCCTGCGCCCTCGGACGGCGCCCTGACGCATCCTCAGCTCTCTGGAAGCTCAGCTGCCAGGGGAGTCAAAGTGCAGCCTGGGCAGGACGCCTCAGAGCTGCCCCCTGGCCAAGCGCAGGGCAGCAGGCCCAAGAGCGGCATCCACGTGCGGCGGCCACCACTCTCCCCTGGGACCTCCTCCATCTCCCCCATCCCTCCCTCCTGACCGCACAGTGGCTCCTGGAGCACTGGGGCCCAGAAGGGTGGGACAACCGCTCTGGAGCTTGTGGCCCTTGTGGGACGCACAGAAGTGCCCAGGTGTGAACGTCCAAGAAGGAGTTCTACCCAGCCTTCCTCAGTCCAGCTACCTGCCCCTGCAGCACCGGGGGCCCAGCGGTCACTGCTGCGGCCACGGCTAAGGCTGGGCACTACAGGCCTGTTCTGCTGTGGTCCCCCATGCACGCCCTCAACCAAGATGAGCCCAGCAGGCCTCTGGGGAGGTCCAGCCGATCCTGGGCTGAGAGGGGCAGACAAGGAGAGGCAAGAGGGGCATGTGGACCCTTGAGAGGGTGAGGTCTCCAGACGTCTCATCTAAGTGAGCCTGAGTGTGAGGGGGTCCTGTGGGGCTGGGGTTGGTTCTGGATGAGGAGACCCCACCTGTATTCCTGGCACTGAGGGTCCTTGGCTCAGCCCCCAGAAAATAGGTGCCACATGCCATTGCAGGTCCTGGGCCTGATCCGGAGCCAATGCTCAATGTCTAGCCAAGACAAGTGGCCAAGTGCCCTGGAGGCCAACAGAGGCTGCAGGGCAGGGGCTGCACGGGTCCGGTTTCTTGGTCAGAGATGGCAACTGGGACAGACGAAAACGCTGCCCACACAGTCCCAGCAGGTAGACGCTGCAGGTGGACAGGCAGCCCTGCGCTATGGACACGCCCACCATCCTGCCAGCCTGCAGCAGGCCCTTCCCCCACTGCCACAGCAGAAGCAGCACCTGTGCCCATACATGAAGCCCAACCATGGAAGCAGGATGGGGAGTGTGCCCGCCAGCCCCTGGGTGGCCCCAGAGAACCAGCTCATGAGAAAGACACCCTTCCTCCTGCCTGCAAAGGAGCCGCTAGGCAGGGCGCGTGGTGCACGGCTGCTATCTCAGAGGCTCAAGAGGCTGAGGCAGGAGGATCGCAAGTTCAAACCCAGCCTCAGCAAAAGCCAGGTGCCAAGCAACTCAGTGAGACCCTGTCTCTAAATAAAGTACAAAATAGGGCTGGGGTGTGGCTCAGTGGTCGAGTGCCCCTGAGTTCAATCCCTGGTACCAAAAAAAAAAAAAAAAAAAAAAAGGGAGCCACCAGGTGAGCATGGGCAGCACCCAGAAGCCTGGTCCATGAAATGGTCCGGTCTGCTGCCTCTGCTCCCAGTGTGGGTGGTGCCCAAGTCCCGTCAGCCTGCTTCACCGTCAGTCTCAATCATGGATTGCTCTTCTACACAGAAAACCACCTGAGCCACCACAGAGCAGGGCACTGGACATCCAAGGAGGCCACTGGGTGTACCACCGGGTTCCTGATGCCTTGGCAGGTGTCATCGCTGGGCCGGGGGCTACAGCCCTTGGTGTTGTCATCCTCACCCCCACCACTGTGCAGAGTTCTGGGCTGGTGGCCCCTGTGCGTGTCGCGGTGTGCGCCCCTGCATTCTCCTCAAACCCACATCTCTGCTCCTTGCCTTCTTCTCCTGCAGCAGACATACCTTCTCGAGCACTTTTAGACTCTGTAAAGCCCACCAGGAAATTCCACAGTGGGGAAGGGAGAGGGAACTGGAAAGCCCAGAGCACAGGAGACCCCTCCCCAGGAATGTTCAGACAAGATGAGCCCTCAGGTCCTTAATCCAGTCCCCACAAGGAGCTCTAGATTGACACATAAGCAGAGGGGGCAGGTGAGGGCTGGGGCGGGAGGGTCTGTTGGGTGTGGGGAGATCCCAGCCCCACTCAGGGTGACACGGGCCAGTTGGGAGGCATTGGAGATGGGGCGACACAGGAAGCCAATAGCACCACTCTGCAGGGGCAGGCAAGCAGCTGCAGTGGAGTGGAGGGCACACAGCACCTACTACGTCGTAGACCCTTGAGACACACACTGACTCCCTGGAGACTCACAGCAAACTGAACAGCCCTCAGGGGCGTCAAGGTGATCCGCAGAAACATCTGCTGAGCAGAGATGGAGGCGATCTGGGGAATCCAGGTGGTTCTCCAGGGAATCGGTGTGCATCCCAAACTCAACCACACATTTATAAATAGTTCATGGTACAGAAGAAACCACAAGATATATTAGAAAATAATCTGAACTGAATGAAAACTAAACAACCGAAATCAAAATGTCTGAGAGGTGGCTAACGCTGTGCGTAGAGGGACAGTCATGTTCCAAATAAAAGACAGTCTTGAATCAATAATAGAATCTTTCACCTAAAAAAAAAGCACAAAAAAGGGAAAGAGCAAATCAAACCCAGAGGGAGCAGAAGGAAGGAATTCACAGACCCCGAAGCGGACAACGAGGAATAGAAAATAGAAAGCCAGTCTATAGCCACATGAAATCAGAAGCTGTTTTTTTAAAAGAGCCACAAAAATTATTAATGTTTAACAAAAATGACCATCGAAAAGTAAGAAGAGAGGGACTGGATTGTGGCTCAGTGGTGGAGCGTTCACCTACCATGTGCGAGGCCCTGGGTTTGCTCCTCAGCACCACATATAAGTAAATAAATAAGGGTATGTGTCCAACTACAACTAAAAGATAAATATCAAAAAATAAAAAAGTAAGAAGAGGGCTGTGGACACAGCTCAGTTGGCAGACAGCCTGCCCAGCCCGCCCAGGCCCTGGGTTCCATCCCAGCACCACCCAAAAGAAAACAAAGTGAGAAGACCATATCCTTGGCTACTGGCCTCACAGAAGCTACAGAATGGTGAAGGGACACTATGAGGCACTTCACCCCAACCCTGGGCAACTCTTGGAAAGATGAATTTCCAAAAGGATTTAGGAAGAAACGGGACCACGAAGACATCTCTAGAGGCACCAGAACCCACCTGGTTGCAAGGCCGCCCACACAGGGTCAAAGCTCAGGGGCTTCAGGGGCCAGCTCTGCTGGACATTCAGAGGGAGGATGTGGCCTGCAGAGACCAGGAAGCAGAGGGCAGGGATGCTCTGAGGTCAGCCCATGACCAGGGTTACCTGGGGGTAAAGCCACATACAGGAGAAAAGAAGAGGGCGCAACACAGCCCTGTGAACAAAGACGAAGCTCGGCCAACGCGAGCGAGACCCAGCAAATCCACAGCCAAGGGATGCAGGCCAGTGGCCGATGGCGCTCCCTGGGGACAGTGGGAGATAAGGGTATGTCTCACCATTTCTATTCTGTAGTCATCCAGAGGGATGACCGGAGGGCCCAGTCCCCAGCACAGATGCCGTCAGCACCCCTGCCCCCCTCTGCAGGTACAGCTGCAGCCACAGGCTATGGGCTGGGGCTGGTCTCTCCAGGCCCTGCTGTCCCTGGTCACTGTTGAAAGCACATGAGAGTGGGCCGGTGGAGCCCCAGAAGGCAGGCTGGGGGCTCAGGGACTAGACCCCTGCTGACAAGGGAAACGGCTGTGGGATCCGGGCCATGGCCCCTACACCTGCCCTTCACCGGCTCCTCTGGGGCCAAGCTCAGGACATTCTGTGACCCAGGAGGACCGGTTCTAAGGACCCCAATGCCAGTCCTATCCAATCCCCTAGTGCACCCCTCAGGGGTTTGGCTCTGCCCTCCTGTCCTTTCCCTGGTGGAAAACCCCACGACTCAGCAGGACAGCCAGGAAGGACAAGGCCCAGAAGGCCCAGGGAGGGAGAAGGACAGACCCAGGGAGGGAGAAGGACAGAGGAGGGGGCACCTCGGCTGAGCCAGACACCCCCCCAGTCGGCTCCTCCGGCTTCCTCTCTGCCCTGCTGGGAGGATGGCTGGCCCCTCAGCTAAGCTGTCCACCCAGGGGAGCTATCCTTCCACCTGACCCTTGGGATCCCATGGACACGGGTGGGTGGCAGCTTGCAGACTGACAGAAGGAAGCCTGTGAGTGCTCCTCCCTGCGGCACAATGGCAGAGTGACCGTCACAGTGAAGACAAGGTGGCCTCTGGCTGGCTCTACAGGCCAGTTATCACAGTGCTGTCCGGACTGGGTCATCGATCAACAGTGGGGCCCACAGGGAGAGAGCCGCTGGCCTGGGGAGGAGGCAAGGAAAGAGCAGGGCTCAGCTCCCACAGCTCAGGGCCATTCGCAGCCCGGGGCCAAGGACCCTCACAGGGTGCGGGTGCAGCGCACGTGTCGTCATGTGCCTTGGACCTGCGTCCCGCCTGCCCCTGCCTGTGCCACGGAGGGCCTCCCAGGCTGTCCAGCTCAGCTCCTCGGCTTCTCCGCTCTCAGACCAGAGGCTCAGCAGGAGCCCCGACACCACGGTGCACTTGGGCTTCGCCCAGGCCCAGGCACGGTTCCTGGAGGCCACGCCACAGTTCCACACAGGATCGACTCCTGGCCAGCTCAGCCCTCTCTGGAGCCCAGATGAAGCTGTGCTGATTCCCACCCAGCATGGAGAGGTGGGCACCCTGACCAGGGCACAGGCTCTGCCCGCGGGACACCTGGGCCCCCCAGCCCCGAGGAAGCAGAGAGGTGTTTATCTGGCCTTTTTCCTGCCAGTGACCAGATTCGAAGGCACTGTTTGGAACGTCGCTGTCTCTTCTCCAGCCTGCGATGATTGTGCTGGGATTATTCAACCCTTCAAAAATAATAATGCGAGTTTTCCAATGGGGCGTCTGATTAGGTGGCCGTTCTCACAACCTGAGACTGGACAGATGAGATCACCGAAGACAGCACAATTCCACGGGGCCCTCAGCCCCCACTGGTGTGGGGACAGGAGTCAGCCACCTCCAATTAAGTCCAGCACAGATGCAGCCTCCCCGTCCTCCTTACGTCTGCGCTGTCCCTGGGTGTGAGCGCCTTCTCCCCAGGCCAGCCCACCCTTCCCCACACACCCTCCCAGGGCCTGAGGATGACAGGGGAGAGGCTCAGAGGGGAGACCCCTTACCACCCGTGGGGGTGGGTCCCACCAGGAGCAGAACTCGGCCATCCAGAACTCAGTCACCTCCAGGGCCAGAAGCCCCCCACAGGACGTGTCCAGGCCTGCCCATCGCCTGGGGTCCAGGCTCAGGGCCCTGTCTCGGGAGAGGCCCAGGCGCCAAGACCCCACCCCACACTGCTTCTCCTGGAGAGTTGGGCAGGGAGTGTAAACCAGGGGCAGAGTCCCTCGCGGAAAGGACTCCACGCCAGGGAGAGTCTTGGCGTCCATGGCAGCCAGAATGCGCCGTTGGGCAGGGAGGTGAGGAGGTGGCTGATCCCGGCTTCCCCTCGACCCAGGTGGTCGCCGCAGAGTGGGCACAGCCAGCGGTGTGGTGCTGTGTGGAGCCTGACCCTCCTGCTGCCCTGCGGGGACAGCAGCAGCCTGTGGAAGGAGATGCACCTGTCCAAGGTCCTGGTCACAAGGCCGCCCTCTCTTTGGTCTCCCGCGGGCTTCTCGGGTTCTTGATGTTGTTCTAAGAAAGACTGAAGCTTCAAGTCACCACCAGGAGTCCCTCTGTCCACCTGCACACGGCGCAGGACCAACCCTAACCAGGCGCCAGCTCTGCCCTTGAGGAGAACCGCGGAACACCACCGCCACCTCTGGCCCCTGTGCCCGTCTGCAGCAGAGGAGGCCTGGTCCCCAGGGGCAGTGCAGGCAGGCGGGGGGGGGGCCTGCTGGTGCTTCCTCAAGAGCCGGCTCCCGCCACTGCAGCCAGGTCTGGTTTGCGGGCAGGAAGGCCTCTCTGCCGTGGCACCCCGGGGCTGCAGGTGCACCCGTGGCCGGGGCTCCCTCTGGGCATTGTGGATGTTAAGGGAGGCTCACCTGAAGACACAGCCCTGACTGCCCGCCCCACGCACCCCACAGGCCCGGCCCTCAGTCCTGAGCCAGGCCTGCAGCCTGTGCGAGACCCCTCCCCATCTGCTCCTTCTAGGCCAGTGGGTCCCCCCATCTGTGTGGATGGCCCCAGGAACCAGTGAGTGAACAGGGCCAGAGTGACCGAGTCCTGCTCCCTGCCCACAGCCTTTTCATGGACAACAAACCCAGCCTTGGCCGGGCAGCCAGGTGGGTCCACCGTGATTGCTGTCCCTGAGAGAAGCAGCCAGCGGTCCCCACCTGAGTAGGGGGCCATCCCCTGGGTCTGCAGGCCAGGGCAGCTTCTGTGAGGCCACTTCCCTGTTGTCATGACTGCTGAGATCCTTCTAAGGGCAGAAACAACGGGAAGGCTCCCTGAGAGGGACTGTCCCCAAGCTGCGCTGCGGTGCCATGGGGAGAGCAGGTGGCATCCCGTGGTGCCCCCACCTCCCTTCTGCCAGGACATCTTCCGCACCCCGTGTCACATCCAGCTGGGTGACCTCTGCTGTCTCCACCTGCCCAGTAGGGTCCCAGGGCAAAGGGTCTGTCAGGGAAGAGGTGCCTGGAGGTGACAGGCACTAAGTGTCCACTGCCCACACCAAGGGTTGGTGGCTCCCCCAGGGAAAGGATGTGGGGCACAGCACCTGGGGGAAGGGTTCAGATGGCGGAGAAGGAGCCATCGGAGCCAGAACTGCGCCTAGCCCCTGCTGCGGAAGGACTGTGTGCCAGGAGGGGAGCAAGGGGGGGCTCCGAGTTCTGCCGTCCAGCAGTGCTGAGCTTCAGCTTCGTGCCAATCAGGGTAGCCGGCTGGCAGAGCCCTGTGGAGGGCCCGGGCCCCCAGGCCACCAGCACCCTGTCAAGCAGCAGAATGGAATCCACACATTAACTCTGTCTCCGCGCCACAGACCAGCACTCAGGTGGGGTGGGCAGGGGCAGAGCAGGTCCTCGGGGAGGCCTCCAGCTTGCAGAGCCTTCTGCCCTGAGGGAAAGGCATGATGAAGGTCATCCGCCCATGGCCACACTGATGAACTGGCCGTGCTGTGCGCCAGAGCCAGGGCTGGCCTGGAACACCCTGGCCTGGCACCAAGGGTCCTGCCTGGGTCGGGTGATGGTGCCCAGACTGCTCAACAGGTGCATGAACCACACATAAAAGACCAGGTGTGGCACCGTCCCACGTCCCCAACATGTCCAGATGGGAGGACCCACAGTGACAAAAAGGGCATTCCTGGCTGCAGGGGGATGGAGAGGGGCAACCGGGTGGCTGCTGGGGGGCATGGGCTTCCCTTTGGGTGGTGGAGTATTCTGGTGTCATCGTGAGGATGCTCAAGTGGTGAGCTGCCAAAGGCCACTGAGGGCTCTCTATCCTGGGTGTGGACTCCCCTCAGGAGAGGTGTGGGCAAGGCGAGGGGCAGGTGCCCATGTCCACTGCACTGGCAGCCGGGGATATGGCGCTGCTTGGCAGGTGCACAAGGGCTGTGCTCTCCTCTGAGATGTGCAAGCGGCTTCCAAGGGCAGGATTCGGGGCACAGCTGGAGGTGACTGGTGCCTTGAACACCACCCGCTCCCAGCCGGTGGCTCAGGTCCACGGCTCTGCAGTGTGTCTACAAGTTCTCAAGTTTCAAACAAGGGTCTTCCTTTTTCTTTTGCATAAGGCAGAATAAAACTTCTGAGCTGGTTCTGCCTCCCCAGGGGGAGATAAGAGCAGGCCCAAGGTAGCCTTCCTGGTGGGCCCAGAGCGGGCCCCAGTCCTCCAGCCCCCAGCGAGGCCCCAGGGACAGCCTGGGAACAGGGCAGGGCTGGAGGACCAACCCCCCGGTCAGACACCCTCCCTGGGAGCCTGGCCACTGACTGCAGCACGATCAGAGGGTCCGTGCTCGCAGTGTCCGGGGACCAGTGGGGGGTGGGGATGCCAGAGGCAGGAGGGAGTGGGAGAAACCTCGGGCGGGAGCTTGCCTCACATGCACAAGGCCTGGGTTCCACCCCCAGCCCCACAAAAGAAAGAAAGAATCCGAGTGTCCAAGTCCTAGCCGGGCCCTCAGAACAGGGCCACATTTGGCAACGGGGCCACCGCCGGGCAGTTAGTTAAGATGAGGTCGTGACCTAGCAGGCCGGTCCCGGTCCAAGGTGACGGTGTCCTTATGAGAAGGGGAGTGGGCCTGTGGAGGTGGAGGCCGAGAGGAATGACAGTGCTCCAAGCCAAGGAAGCCCAAGGGTCACAGCGGCCACCAGAGGCCGGTGAGGCCGTAGTGGACCCCTCATCCTCAGAGGGGCCAGCCCCTGACTCCCTGAGCTCGGACACCCACTTGGGTCCACTGTGACTGCGGCCCCAGGACACTGCAGGTCCTCAGCTCGGCCCTGTCCAGGGCCCCTGCAGCCCCTGGCCCCTGCACAGGAAGAGAAAAGAGCCTCCTGCTCCAAGGATCCTGTCTCCATGGTGCCCTCCTCAGACCGGGCTCCAGGCCCCTAGAGCCTGCGGGGACAGCGGGCGCGGCTGCCCGTGGGGCTGCAGGCCCCCGGTATTGGCCACATCCAGCTGGGCTGACAGTGAGGCTGAATCCCTGCTGGGGAGGAAGCTGAGGCGTGTGGTGGGTGGTCCCCCTCTGTGCTGCCCCTACCCTGCAGTGCCTGGCCTCCCTCTGGACGTGGAGGCCTGGGTGACAGCTAAGCAGCCAGCTAGGGGCCCCTCCAACTGCCAACCTCCCCCGAGTCACTCTTGGGTCCCACCCCAGCTCTGGAACATTCTGGCAGGCAGGGAGCAGGAGGACCCGTGCTTGCAGGGTGGGAGGAGCTGCAGGCAGGGTCAGAGGCCGCCGTGTGCTGGGCACTCCCACTCTCAGCACAGATCCTTGTCCTGTTTTGATGGTTTAAATTGGGTGATCTTCAAAGCAGAGGACCCACAGCCCACATCCCCACCCCCATGTGGGCCACCCCCTCCCAATGGCCACGGACAGCCCTGGAGCCAGCCTCTGGGGCGGGAGAGTGGTCAGGAGCCCACACGCCCAGGACCTCCTCCTCCACCTCCAGACACTTCAGCGGGCTGTTTGGGTTCTGCGGGGTTGTTGTCTTCTGTCTGAGAAATAACCAGCACCTCTCCAAGGTCACCTTGTGCTGTGCTCCAGTTCTCAGTGAGGGAGAGGGCCCTGGGGTGGGAGCTGAGACAGTGAGAAGCCACCCTCCTCTGCACCCGCCCCATCCCCTGCAAGCAGCAGGAGAATGCCCGAGGGGAAGAACTGCCAGGGTCCCCGAGGAAGAGCAGTCACAGAACAGGCCACCGTTCAGCACTTGAGTCTCCAGCTGGGCTGAAGTGTCCCCAGGGAGACCCTTTGGGCCCTGGCTCAGCCCTTCCCTGAAAGGGCTCCCTAGGCCCTGGACAGTGCCACTAGTTCTGTGACAGGGGACAAGTTACAAGACGCTGTCATCAAAGCCAGCCTTCCAAGGGCTGCAAGCAACTGTAGGCAGGAGCCACATCTTTGTGCCATAGGGGACCGAGCCACAGCCCCAGGCCCTCAGGGTTCCCTCCAGTGGGTGGGGTGGATGGACCCCCCTCAGCACAGAACGTGGGGACATAGAGCCACAGGGACGTCCCTGAAGGCAGCAGTGTCTAGCGGGTCTTGAGGCACAGGCCCCCCTGAAGGCAGAGGCAGGCAGAGACCCGGAGGGAAGGAAGGTTAGCCCTCAGAGGTCCTGTGGGGTTTAGACCTGCGAGCAGCAGGGGTTCCAGATCAGCCCAGCAGCCAGCACCCCCAGGAGGAGGCCTGGCTAGTAAGACCTGAAACTGGGACTCAGGCTTTGCCTCCCAGGGTACGCGGAGGGGCTTGAGCCTCCACCTGGCTCGTTCCCCATCTCCATGGCCCCTGAGCTGACCAGTGTTCGGGCAGCATTGGGGCCAAGAGCCGGTGGAGCTGCTCCCCAGGGGCTGAGGAGCAGCGGCCCCAGGCACTGCCGGTCGCTGGCCACCTGCGCTGGCTCAGGAGGGCGTCTTGCGCAGACACTGCGGTGCACTGTGCCTCATCCCTACATCCTCGGTCTCACCTTCTGCAGACTGTCCCTAAAAAGCGCTCAAATTTGCCGGATTTCAAATCTGTCTCTGAGCAGATGGGCGCTGTGCACACCATCACCACCAGGTGGCGCTGCCGCGGCCGACAACAGTGCGGGCCTCTTTCCCCAGCCGGCCCTTGGGGGTCCTCCTGGCGGGTCGGAGCCTAACCACAGGATGGCGGGCACTTCCCTGCAGTCCTGTTGGAGGCACCACGTGTTCACACACACCCCTCATTTCCCAGCCACAGCTGCTGTCCCTTCCGGGAACATGGTTGACAGTAGTGGCATTGTGGTCTTGATGCCCTCCACAGGAGTGGCCCCGGGGGAAGGGGTAGTGACAGTGGAAAGGCCTGAGAGCCAGCAGCATTGATCACAGGAAGAAGAGGAATCCAGACAACAGAGAAGAGGTGAGCCCAAATCTCACTTCAAAGAGACGAGGAGGAGGGAGGTGAGTGGATATGGAAGGAGGCCCTGCAGGTGAGGCGGGCAGGGAGGCTGGCGGAGGTGACCCATCATGTGGCACTTCCCTGCTAGGCCAGGAGGACCCTCAGGAGCAGCTCAGAGCAACCCGCTGACCCAGGGCTGTGTTGCTAACGTGAAGGGCAGGCGCTGCCCACGGTCTCAGGTGGGCACTGTGGTACCAGGGACAGTGCTCACCCTGCTGCGTGGACTGCCCACGGAATGTCATGCCCACTGGCCCAACATCAGTCCCTGCAGCGTGGTGGGACTTGGTGGGAAGTCCAAGGAGGCTTGATGGGACCGACTGACCAAGGAGAAGGGACGTCGGTCGGGAGGCACTCCCCACCTGTCTCCAGGGGCCCACGGAGCTGCACACCCCATGTTACGAAGGGAAGCTGCCCGCCCTGCAGAGCTCCTGCAAGGACACTCAGGAGGCCAGAGCAGAACGGGGACACGTGGGTCCTCAGTGCCGTCTTCCAGCAGGGGATGCGTCACGAGGGACAGGGCCTCGTCAGGCCCCGGGAGGCAGGAGTGTGACAGGGCCTTGGTTTGCTCATTCACAGGTGAGGAGAAAGCTGGGGTCCAGGCAGCAAGGACCGGCGCCCTGACCTCTGTCCTAGCAGGCAGCCTCCTGTGCCGGACGCCTACGCCCTCCTGGTGACCCCAGCTCACATGAGAGCCACAGTCTGCCCCTCCCTGTCATCTCCCACACCGGGATTCCCCTCTGAAGTGCCCACCCGAAAACTCACCTGCTGTACCCAGGGGGGCCTGAGGGAGCTGTGGGCAGGGGGAGGGCAGGTCCACCCCTTCACCTGCCTCTTTCTGGCCCACCCTGCACAGCCCAGCACTGGCCGCCTCCTGGCTGCATCCCAGCTGCTCCTGAAGGCCCAGGGCTGTAAGCTGGCCCCAAGAACTGCCAAAGACAAACTTGGCCATGCTCCTGCTGCCCCAAGACCCCGCCTGGAATTGGCCCAAGTGGTGCAAACCCAAGGGCTTGCTGCCCCCTGGAGGCCAGAAGGAGGACTACCCTGGCCCCAGCGCAGGGCTGGCGGCTGGTTCACAGGGTAGAGCTGGGGGGCCTTGGAAACGGGCAGGGGAGTCCGGAGCAGCACCAGGCTGAGGCCTGCCCAGGGTGCTGGGGCTGAGTGGACGGAGGCCACACGTGAAGTGCCCTGCCCGAGGTGCCGTTGAGGCTGAGGGCTTCACGTGGCAGAGGTGAACGAGGCCCAGCTGCAAGGGAGGTGGCAGCCCCAGAGGGCCAGGGTGGCCACTCAGAAGGGAGGAGGTCTGATATGTTTTCCCAGGTCACCTCACGTGGTCAGGGCAAGTCACCTACAGGGGGACCAGCTGGAGCGTCTGGGTCGCCTGCTGCAGCAACAACCCTCCAAAACAGCTGCCATTTCATTGTTGAGACTCTGGGGGGCCCTAATGGGGGCAGGGCTGAGGGAGCAGCTCATCTGCTCTCTGCTCAGGGTTGGGCTGGGTCGGAAGTCCCAAGCAGCATCACTAACACTCCCGGGGCCTGGGAGGCTCTGGGCCAGGCCACCTCCACATGGCCGCTCCTCAGCAGAGGACCTGGACTGGAAGCTCCAGGGGGAGAATGGAAGGCAGAGGCACCACACCCAGAACTGACCGGGTCCTGTGCCGCATGGGCAAGGTGGCCACGGGCCAGCCCGGGTGTAGGGGATGGGCAGAGAGCCACCACCTGGAGGGGGGCTGCAGGCCTGGGTGGGTGGGAGGAAATGGTGGCCGCCCTTGGCAGGACAGGCCAGGGCACCAAGACAGGCCCAGGGTGAAGGCCAGGGTGACGCAGGACTGGGTGGGTGTGGAAGGAAGAGCCCAGCCTGTGGGTCTCAAACACACCAGGCAGGGTGCACGGCACGGGGTCAGCAGGCCTCTCACCTGGGCAGCAAGAGAGATGGAGCCTGGCCTGGGGGCCTGCAAGCCAGGACGTGGGGCGGGACGGGCCTCTGAGGGCCATGACCTGGAACGCAGGAATGTCCCCAGGAGAAGAGCAAACCTGGACCCACCCCCACCAGAGGCACACCCCTCCCCAAACAAAGGGGAAGAAAGGGGGAGGTTAGGGAAACCACTTCCCACACCCTCTGCTGGACACAGGAAGGGGTTGTAGGAGCCTGGCTGCGTTCCCGCGGGCTGGACACTGCACAGCCTCAAGGCACCCCTGCCCAGGAAAGCCCAGCAAGGACAGCAGCCCCACTTGGCTGCTAGAGATGGCACCTCGACCGCCCATATCCAGCCCTGCGCTCAGGATCCTCGAAGCCCACCACGCTGTTCACCGGAGTGCAGCTGAGCACAGGGGTCACGTGACGTGTCCTGTTCTCCCCAGTGGGGCAGGGGGTGGGTCTGGCTCCCACTCCTGCTGCTCCAAGTCTGCCCAGCACATTCTCGGCAAGAGCTGGACATGTCCTCACTGTGGGGACCAGGGAGCTGCTGCTGAGCCCACCGCCTCTCTCAGAAGACATCCTCTGGGAGACCTTCTGCAAAAGCAGCAGCTCCAAAGGATAGCACTCTGAAAGGGGCACCAGGGTGCTGTTTCCCAGGCTTGTGACAATCAGGATGCTGGGACGCGGAGCACTGCTCTGAGGCCACCTCAGGGGGAGCTGGTGGCTCCTTGTTGGGAGCTGGGACAAGAAAGAGCTGTACCTAGAGGCTCCAGTGAATGTCAGGCTCCAAAGGCACCAGGTGACCCACTCCTAATCAACTGCAGCAGCTAGACAAAGGACGTCCTGGGCCCTGGCACCCACGTCTTCAGAAGCGATTGCATCTCACTGGAGGAAAACAAGAGCCCTCTATGATCACCACAGCAGAACTTTACAACCCGACGTTTGGCACAGACGGTAAAGGAAACAGCTCCTGTGTGCAGCAGAGACACAGGAGGAGACCACCTGACTGCTCGGTGTCCGGAAAGGAAGGCGAGATCGGGTTTCAGTAGAGACCTTCAAACACACGAGAAGTTTACCTCTGAAAACAAATGAATCAAAGATAGTGAGTGCCTTTGACAGAAAACTCAGCTAAGGAGAAGATGAGCAAAACAGACGGCTGGTCCGTGACAACACCTGGAGGGAAGTGTGAGAACACCAAGGGCCTAAGACCACAGGGAGCAGAGAGAAGGGCCAGCCCTGGCGCCTGGAACCCTAGCGGGGCTTGGGTAAGCAATGTCCAGGACCAGTTGAAGGCTCAGGCCATAAACTCCAGGTGCCACAAACCCAGAAGGGATGCACAGAGGAAGCCCACTCCCAGGCAGGACACAGGAGCCCGGACCTTCACTCTCCTCCCCAGACAGCTGGACAAACCAGCCACAACCCTCAGGTCCACCGGAGGGTGAGGTCTCAGGCAATCGCTGTCCCCCAACTTGTAGAGAGACGGGCAGATGTGGAGAGTCACAGTCCCTCAAGGAGCACCTCCTGGGAACCAGGGCCAGACCGGAGAACCACACTCCCTGGAATCACTGCAGGCTCCAGGAGGGCAGGTCAGCGGCGGCACAGGCGCCAGGCGTAGGAGGGCTCCCCCCATACCAATTCAACCTCCACAACCCCTCGCAGGTCCTCCCTGAGCAAGGGGCCCGTGCCCTGTCCTGCTCTCCTGCAGACCCTGGAGAAAAGCCCCCTCGTGCTTGGGCAGAGGGACGACGTGGACCTGAACTGTGCTGCAGCCTCCTCTTCCTGCCAAGCCCTCCCCCAGGAGAGACCCTTCACCAGGCCCACCCACTGGGGTTTTATCAGAGCTGACCGACCAGGGGAGGGGATGCCCACTCCAGTTCCCTCTAGCCTGCCATGCGGGCGGGGGAGGCCCAGCCCATTCTCCTCTATTGCGCTGGTCTCCCCCAAGGAGAAAACAAAACAGAGATGAGGAGCTCCCAGCCTAGAGCTAAGTGAGATGTCACCAAAGGACCAGGAGCACCTCCTGTCCCCACACACCTAACCACCACGTCCGGGGCCCACGCCACAACTCAACCCAGCCACCACATCCGGGGGCCCATGCCATGCCACAACTGACCACTGCGTCCGGGGGCCCACGCCACGCCACAACTGACCACCGTGTTCGGGGGCCCACGCCATGCCACAACTGACCACTGCGTCCGGGGACCCCACGCCACACCATGCCACAACCCGGCCACCATGTCTGGGGGCCCCACGCCATGATATAGTTAGGAGCCTCAAGGTTCCGACGGTATTAAAGACACCTCTAGGGAAGCCTGGACACAACGGGAATCCAACACAGGTGCTCCAGAGAAGCATTACTCTCTGACACCACAGCTGCAGTCAACCCGCCTGGCCCCTCGCCAGAAAAAGGTGAAACGTCCACCAGAGGCCTCTTTGCCTCGTTTACCTTTCTCCAGAACATCACGTCTGCCTTTCAACAAAAAATTACAAGGCACACAGTCTGCAGAAACAGCAAGCATGAGAGCCGGACACGGATATGCCGAGATGCTGGAGCTCTCTCTACAGGACATGGCGAGTCACAGAGGCCACCACAAACAGGCAGGGGAACTCGGAAGAATCCAAAGCAAATGCTAGAAATCAAAACACCGTAGTGGAAATGGATGCCTTCAGTGGGCACAGCAGCCTGGACACAGCCGAATAAACGTCCTGAAGAAACGTCCACAGAAACTTCTGGAACCCAAGGGCAGAGAGGGGAAAAATGAAGATGACAGAAGGGAACACCCAAGAACTGTAAGTAAATGTCCAAAGTGTGACCCAACAGAGAGAATAAGAAAAAGGGACCGGAATGTTTGCGCAATGACAAGTGGCAGTCTTGGGAAACTCAGATACGGAGTCAGACAAGAGCAAGCAGGTCATAGTGAAGGCTGTGACGGGCACCTCCTGTCCAGCCACAGAAAGCCAAAGGCAAGAGAAAATCCTAAATGGAAAAACTCCGGGCTGGGGATGTGGCTCAAGTGGTAGCGCGCTCGCCTGGCATGCGTGCGGCCCAGGTTCGATCCTCAGCACCACATACAAACAAAGATGTTGTGCCCACCGAAAAATAAAGATTAAAAAAAAAATTCTCTCTCTCTCTCTCTGTCACTCTCTCTTTAAAAAAAAAAAAAAAAAAAAAAAAAACGCAAGCAAGAAGAGAGAGAAGTCTAATTTTTAATTTGTTGAAGAAAAAACTGCAGTGATAGTCACTAGTTATAAAGAAATAAAGGCTTCCTCAAGCAAAAATTGAGAGAATTCATCACCAGCAGATCTGCCTTGGAAGAAGTGTTCAGAAGAAGTTTTCAAAAAGAATGAAAATTATGTAGGTCAGAAATTCAAATCTACATAAGGAGGGGCTGGGGCTGGGGCTCGGTGGCAGAGCACTTGCCTAGCACATGGGTTCCTGGGTTCCATCCTCAGCGCCACGTAAGAACAAATAAATTAAGGCACTGGGTCCATCTATGACTAAAAGTATTCTTAAAAAATCTACAGGAAGAAAAGAGTAGAAAAGTATGAAATAAAGGTGAAATAAGATCCTTTTTCTTCTCTTTCATGGATCCAGCAGATGAAAGCTTATTTCAAATCATAATCACAGGGTTTCTAAGATGACGGTGGATGGACGGACTCAGTGGAGGTGTGTCACAGGGACAAGGAGAAGCACTAGGAGCTGGGCACATGTCTGACTGCCTGGGAGAGGACGTGGACGAGCTGTCCACGAGTTGTCCCCCTGGTGGGAGAACAAGTGACCCCCACTTGGCCCAGGCCCTACACACCTGGCCAGGAAGTTGCCTCAGAGCAGAACTACCTCCCCACCCCATTCCCTACCCCTGCCTGGGAGAGGCGCAGAACCAGGGCCAGGTTCAGGGCTCTGCCTCAACAGCTGCAGACAACCCTCAGCCTCCGAGGCTCACCTGCCCTCTCCAGCCCAGGACAGGGAGCACGGGATGGTGAGCCCCACCTACGCAGGATGGGGAGGGGCCCGGGAGGTTGCACTGTGATCTCCTCTCAGGCCAGCAGGTGGCAGCATCACACCGAAAACCTGCCTCTCCAGAAAGTGCTTTCCATGCATCAGGACCCTGCAGGGTCCACCCTGGCCCAGCAGGTGGCTTTCCCCAAAGCCCTTTGGTGGCCCACCCCTGCACCCTGCCCACCCCTGCCTACAGTCCTTCGGAACAGGTAGATGCTAGTGGAAGTTCTTGACGGGCCCCAAGCCCCACTCCTAAAGCTCATGGAGGGAGCTCTGACTTTGATGTGATTTCTCCCAGGTTGTCACCTGCAGCCGCCCTAGAACCTGGCTCTGGGTGAAGGTCAACCCCTGCCTGCGGCATTGACGCCTGTGCATTCCCAAACCTACCTTAACCCTCAGAGCCCTCGCCAATGCCAGCTCTGCACCTCCTGGCCTCAGGTGCCCTCAGGGCCACAACCCACCATCAGTGCAATTCATCCCCGCCCACAGCCCTGAGTCCTGGGCTCCCTGGGAGCAGGTGTACCCCCTGGCTGAGCCTGTCGGCCCTGGGAACCAGGGGAGCCCCACGGCCCCACATGCCCTGCTCACCACAGCCTTGGCTGAAGCAGTGCAATCCTGGAGGGGACCTGCAGGAAGTGCTCCCCCCAAAATGCATGACAGCCAGAGTGGTCTCTGGAAGATGCTCCCCAGGAAAAGACAGGGCTCTCACAAGGGCACCTCACACCTGGGGACAGGATGTGCTGCTGGCAGATGCCAGCCCTCCAGAACACAGTCAGCTGGACAGGAAAGCCAGCAGGGTGGACGGAGCTGGACCCTGCTGCTCCTCTCCGCTTCCCCCCAGGATCACTTACATGTTGTGTTTTGTCTTCTTGAGATGACCACCCAGCATGGGGTCCAGGGAGGGGCCTGTTGTGGATAGAAAGAGCACACAGCTCCCACCCACTCACTCCTCAGATGTGATGCCTTCCCAAAGCACTCAGTTGGGTCATCTCTGTCGTCCCTCTCCTGGTGGAAGTTGGGGAACAGAGATCAGCAACTCTGCCAAGCTCACTCCTGAGTGGTTCCACATCTTGCTGGAAGCCAGGGCGACCCAGTCACTGGGCCAGGAGCAGCCATTCGTCACTAACTCCACCCAGCCTCTAGGCAGTTCCCACGTGGGAGAAAGACTGGCATCTGCATCCAGCTCCACATGCTCTCCTGATAGGAGAGGGAACACCCAGCTCTCCCACCTTCTCTGGGTTAAAATGATTATAGGCAGGCATTGGCCCCACCTCCACTCCCTGGGGGAAGACTTCTTGTCACCCTGAGGGAAGCTGTGTCCAGTGACCCATTGAGCCCCAGACCCATTCCTAGCTAGTAAGAGAAATCTCAGGATTGGGTATGGTGAGCTCAGCGGCCACCCCTGGACAGCACCTTTGGTGAAGCCACCTGCAGTGACCCAAAGACTTCTTGGCTGGGACAGAGGATCCCCCATATACACCCAGCCTATGGTCAGCTCCAAGAGTGACAAGCAGGATCCCAGGTGACAGGCCCCAGCTCCCTTTGTTCTGCTCCCCAGTTCCACCATCGACTCTCCACCCACCAAGCAGAGAGAGAATTCCCCTGCAGGCAGGACAAAGTGTGGGGAAATGTTTCACACAAAACACCAGATAACTACAAGCAGGGGCTTCTCCTAAGCCAGGGTGTTATCCTGCTTCAAATCACTACTGGATGTTGGGGGACGTGGGAATCACCTCAGCAGGCACCTGTAGGGGACAGGGGGGCAGCTGCAGGTTGGGGAAAGGGCCCCTGCTCACAGATCGCTGACAGCCCAGCGGATTCAACCTGGCCACTGATCGCCCCGGAACGCGTTGCTCAGGCCCACCCGGGACTGCGAGCGAGACCCCCAGAGCGTAGGTCCACACAGCACGAGCAGCGGCTGGGCAGACGCTGTGCCCACTGTGGTGCACAACGGTACCGCTCCGCTCGCTCCCGGGCTCCCGTGAGCGAGGACAGGGAACAAGACGGAAGAACTATGAGGGTGTCCACGCGGAACGCAAGCGTCTGGAGGCGGCCAACCCCAGGACACCAGGAGGCCGCGGTCCCGGTCGCTGAGAGGCAGGTTAGTGCCCCCGGATTCTGCCTCCCTCGCCGCCCTCCTGACCGTCTGAGCCGCCGGTGGAGCCGGGCTCCGAGAGAGGCAGTCACCAGGTCCCCTCTGATTGGACGGCTCGAAGTCCCAGCCGGCGCCTCCGCAGCTTAAAACCGAGGCGGGGGCGAGTGGGAGCCAGAGCCCGCCCCCGGGCCGGCCCCCGCGCCGCGGTGAGGAGGAGGAGGAGGAGGAGGAGGAGGAGGAGGAAGCGGCGGCGGGGCGGAGGCGGGCCGGAGAGGCCGGGCGCGAAGGCTCTGGAGCAGACGGACCGCGGGAGGGGCTCACGAGGCCGGGAACCACTAGCGGCGGCCGGCTCCGGCGGGCGATGGCCGAGCTCAAGTCGCTGTCAGGGGACGCATACCTGGCGCTGAGCCACGGGTACGCGGCGGCCGCAGGCCTCGCCTACGGGGCGGTGAGGGGCCCCGAGGCGGCCCGCGTCTACGGCGCGCCTGGTCCGGGCGGCGACCTCCCCGCGGTGCCCGCTCCCCGCGCCCCCGCCGCAGCGGCCGAGAGCAGCGGCGAGCAGAGTGGCGATGAGGACGACGCCTTCGAGCAGCGGCGGCGGCGGCGCGGGCCGGGGGGCGCGGCGGACGGGCGGCGGCGGCCCCGGGAGCAGCGCTCGCTGAGACTCAGCATCAACGCGCGCGAGCGGCGGCGCATGCACGACCTGAACGACGCTCTGGACGGGCTTCGCGCGGTCATCCCCTACGCGCACAGCCCGTCGGTGCGAAAGCTCTCCAAGATCGCCACGCTGCTGCTGGCCAAGAACTACATCCTCATGCAGGCGCAGGCCCTGGACGAGATGCGGCGCCTGGTGGCCTACCTCAACCAAAGCCAGGGCTTGGCCGCGCCCGTGGCCGCCGCGCCCCTGACACCCTTCGGCCAGGCTGCTGTCTACCCCTTCTCGGCGAGCGCCACGCTGGGGCCCTGCCCGGACAAGTGCGCCGCCTTCTCGGGATCGCCCTCAGCGCTCTGCAAACACTGTAATGAGAAGCCGTGAAGACCCGGGACCCCTTTCGCAGCGTCCTCTCGTTTACGTTGTCCCCTGAGTCATGTTGCCAGCACTGGAGATGATTGTCTGGACCCCAAGTGGAGAAGGCAGCTGGATCTCGCTCCCAGACCGTGGGCGCTGAACAGTTTGGGGCCGCGGAAAGCGCGAAGCCGGACCTGGCACCGAAATTCACGACTGGGACTCCTCAGCTCCTGCTGGGCACTCTCCCTGATCTTGGCCAGGGGTCATCGAGTCTAGGTACAGGCGGTGGCGGGTGACTAACCGCAGCCCCTTCGGCCACCGCCACTACCTTCCAAAAGAAGAACGTGGCAAAGTCACAGTGCCGCAGCGGGGGCGGATACTGGTCCCACCCAGGACGGGGTCTTGCCTAGCGCCGGCCCAGGAGCGCAGGCTCCCAGCGTCGCGGGGTTTAGCTGGTGGGTAAGGCCTGGTCGGCCTTTTCAGCCACACTGCAGGGACATGCTCCCTCTGGGCGCGTTCCCAAGAACGCGCGTCTCAGAGCACCTCCCGCCTGTGCGGGTTCCAAGACTTCAGCCCTCCCCTAGCGAGTACCTTCGTGCGCTCTAAGACTCAACCACCGCGGTGTGCAAAGGAGCTGCGGCAGTGCGCAGAAGGACCTCGGGCAACTTTCCGGCCTTTTCCAAGTCTGAGTTAGTTCTATTATTTTCTTTCCTGCCAAGAGGCACAGGAAGAGGAGGCCTCTTTGAAGTCCGTGGATTCATCCCTGAACATGCCGGGACCCCTCAGCTACGGCTTTCTGCCCGCTGGGATGGAGACCTTGGTGACCCTCTGCCTAGGAGGACTGCTTGAAGGAGACAGGTCCTCACAGCCGGTGAGGTGCGGTCAGCGCAGGACCCCGATCTAGCCCCAGGACCAATAAAGTCCCCTCCCTACCAACTCTGGACCGTTTGGAGGGAGGAGGCCGGGTACCGGTGAGTAATCTGTTAGGATTCGGGTGCCTCACGGAGGTAAGCAGTGGCGGGTCTGTCTCCCAGAGTTGGTACGAAGCTCAGAATTCTGCCACTCTCCTTGGTCCACTGGGCAGCGCACAGCCCACAGGGTAGCCCACAGCCCACAGGGTAGCCCCGCACAGAACTGTCCCCGCTTGTTTGCACCAAACGGCTCCATCAATCTATTTCCTCTTGGCAATGCTGTGCTCGCCGGCAGAGTGCCTCCGTCCTGGGGAGCGCCTGTCCAAGGCGCTTAACTCTAATTAATATATTTTAAAAGGCCTATTTGTATTTGCAAAATGAAGTGTGATTGAGTCTTATTCATGAAGACATATGCTAATACTGGTTCCTGCTAATTTCCATTTTTATTTTTTCAACATTCTTTCCCCTCAGTAGTTCAATTTATGAGTTTTGCCCATCCAAAAAGCTTAGTGTTAGACTATTCCAGATCCCTTTGATAAGTCAAGGCAGGAAAACTATGTTATTTACTTGTGGGGTCATTTGAAAGCCATCTGACATCAACTCTGTAAATTACTTACATGTTGTAATTTAAAAGTCATGTGTTTCAGTTAAGACAGATGTGTGGTACATCGTGAATACCATCAGAATAAAGTATTTGAAATCAACTTATTTTACAAAAATAACATGATTAAATTTTAGCATCAAATTGAATAGTGTCCATCTGTGACTGAAATCATAATTTCAATTTTCAGATGTGTTAAGGGACAGCTGCTTCTAAGGCCCAAAAGTCTCTGAGGGGCTGAAACGGATCCCCAGCATACTACTCCTTAGCTGATACATGAAATAAGAAAAGGGGAAGGAAAATCTTCCCCTGTTGGGTAAAATCGATTTTTTAAAAAGAATCGTTTCATTAGTCAAAAATTTTTTGGATAACAGCTTGAAATAAAAGTTCAAATTAAATTTAGCTATCTTTTGCATTCCCAAGCTGTGGGTCTGTTGTTCTCTGAAATGTCAGCAAGTCTTTCATCAGTGTTGAGTGGTTTCTCATATTGAGATTAAGTAGCTTTTCAATAGTGCTGGCTAACGAAGCAATCCAGTCTCCCCATCCCAGGTTTTGCAGGCCCAACTTCCTCTTCTCAGACCACCACCACCACTGTGTGGCCAAACTTCGACCAGCAAGGGGAGCCTGTCCCAACCCGCAGCTCTTCTGCAGTAGCCCTGGTTGTCTTTCTTCCCCAGGGCTGTGCTCCTGCGGGTGTGTGGAGAACAGCTGTGGGTCACCTGGGAAGAGCTTCCTCGGCACAGGGCTGGCTTCTCCAGCACCAGGGGGTGAGTTAAGTGGGAAAGAGCTTAGCTTCTGAGGGGAGTGGGGCCAGCCCTGTGCAGAGCTCAGGTGTAGGTGCTGAGGTGAGACAGCGTCCGCAGGACCGAGCTGTCCTACGGCCCTTTGAATCAGCCCGTCCCCCATGGAGCCGAGCAGGCCGTTTCCAAGAGCTACATAATAAAAAGTGAACAGGTAAAAGTAGCTGTTGATTACTTTTATTTGCCCCAACATATCCAAAATATTACCATATCCTATGTCTTGGAAAAGTCCATGTTTTTAAATGATCAGTGAGATCTTTTACTCTTTTTGGTACCAAGTCTTCAAACTGCAGTCCTGTGTGCAAAGCCTGCCTCCGTCTGGACAGCCACATTTCCAGTGCTCAGTAGCCACCCGTGGTCAGCCAGGCCCCTGTCTGTGCTGTGTGCACAGCCCCCGAAATGACTGTTCCTTCCCCTCTGTGCCTAATAGTAACCAGAAATGTCCCCTGACACAGGGAGTAAATTCTAGAGCCAGGCAAACAGGCAGTAGTCTTCCTCCAAAGCGTAGGTGGGGCTGAGGCAGGCAGCAAGAGCAGCCCTCACCGTCCTTCTGCCAAGAGAGATGGGGGCCGTGCCTCTACCAGGTCTCAGGTTCCCCCGGCCCTCCAGCCTCACATTGGATACCACACCTGAGCCTGAGCAGCCGCAAAATCCCCCCCACCCCCACCAAAGAAGGCATATGCAAGGTCACAACTATGGTTCCCCCACCCTGGGGAGGGGCAGTCTTGGAGCAGGGCCACCTGCCCCTGCTAACCACCCAGGTGAAGCTCTCCGCACCTTGCTGACCAGGGTTCATCTCCCGTCTTGAGCTCCTGGCTTGGCCTGTCTGGGGGATGGTTCCTGACAATCCTGGTTCATGGGGGCTTGGGGCCGGCTTCTCTGAGCCCAGTGGAGGCGCCCCTAGATGGGGCAGAAGAGTCAGTTACCCAGCCAGGTCCTGCACCGTCTGACCTCTGGCCTGCCTCCTCACCCCAGGGCACCCTCTAGCCTGCCAGGTGGAGAGCCCCACACAGGTCAGAAGACAAAGGCAGGCTCCTGGCCTCTGCTCTCCTTCCTCCCATACACACCACTGCACACTTCTCCTCTCCCGTCTGGTGCCCTGTGGTCAGTGCAACCCAGCCTGCCGCCTTTGCCATCCACCCAGGAGGCCCCTGCACTTGCAGCCCCCAGGTGCCCAGGGTGCTTTGCGCCCACAGGCCTTTGTTCCCTGGCTTGTCACCAAACATCCCTGGCTTGCAGACAGGGGCAGCAGGCTTCCAACTGAGGCAGAGCTACCCTAGCTGGGCTCTCACCCAGGGGCCTAGGGCTGGCCCCGCTGGTCCCCAGCACCCTCCGTCCACCCACCCTCCTACCAGCAGGCTGGCCTCCCGCTGCTCCTCTTGTCAGTTTCATCCCAAAGAAGAGCTTTGCCCTCCCCTTAGTGCAGATGTTGCCTGGATCACTGGGGAACCTTTTCACCTTGTGACCAAGCTAAAGAGCATCCCAGTACAGACAGGGCTCAGCCAAGAGGCCCGTCTACTTCCTACAGGCCAGGATGTTAACAGAAGAGGCGCCTCCCTATAAAGGACAAATACAGCCTTCCTAAAAGGGGGGCCAGACCACGCAAACATCCCCCCAGACCCAAAGCCACTCTGGCTTCTCATCGGCTGTTGAAGAGGACCCTGAGCGGGACCCCGAGCAGCAGCCCCTAAGCCCTGGTTAATCCAGCAGAGAATGATTACAGCAATTTTATAATGTAAATTTGTTTGTGATATGTTTTTAGTCTTTAATCTCTTTTGGCATCCCATTTGAAGGGATGGAGATAGAGGGATTTGCTCTGTATTAAATCATTTCTCCAACAATTGCCTCTTTGGACTTGTGGCCCTGGCCACTGTGTTCCAATACCCCAGCAAGAGTCTGTTCTATAAAATTGGAAAGTTGATACACGGTTGCAAATTTAACCCTGGAAGAGCAAAGCCCTGGTTGCTGCTAATGCTCGGAGGTCAGGGGGCGAGGAAAGAGACCTGGGATAAAAAGAGGTTGACGTGTGGGGCTGGGGTTGCGGCTCAGCGGTGGAGCACTCGCGGAGCATGTGTGAGGCGCTGGGTCCAGTCCTCAGCACCACATAAAAGTAAATGAATAAAATAAAGGTATTGTGTCCACCTACGACTAAAAATTTTTTTAAATAATAAAAAAAGAAGCTGATGTGGTCCTTTCCAGGTCCAGGTGCCCGAGAGTGTTTGCTTGTGTACCTAGAGAAGCTGCTTCTGGTCTCAGAAGTGTTCTTGAGTCTCGGGTAAAGGAGGGTGTGTGTGTGAGGAGCCCATGTGGACGGGAGCCTCTGGGGAGGCCTCCTCTCTCCCCAGGTTGTGTCCATAACTCGAACGGAAAGGCAGCAGCTGCCATCTGGGCTTCCAGAAGCCATCAGAATGCAACGCCAAGCCCTGCGTGGACCCGCAGGTGGCCTCTGTTCCCCATGACACTCAGGCCCCCTGGCAGCCCTGCTCACCCTGGGCCACCAGGGATGGGAGCAGACTTTGGCTCAGGAGTTCCCAGGAACAGTCCGGGTGCTTCAGAGAACTCCAGCCCCTTCCCGGCCCGGCTGGTTCTGCCTGGAGCCCCCTTTTGTCCACACAATGAGCCCACAGTCAGTCTCCCTCCTGGGAACCCCTGATTTAGCCTGACGTGCGGCCAATCTCCCGGGTCCACGCGCACAGCCCTGTCTGTCCTGATGAGGCTTCAGCCCATCTGGACGTTTGGCCGCAGCACACGGGGTGCTCACCACGGCCACGAGGCATCTGACAGGACGCATCCTCATGGCCAACGGTTCGCAGCCTCTGCTGGTGGTGTCCAGAGCCCTGCCGGCTCGGCACTTCCAGCTCTGACTGCAGATGACACTGACATCACAACACCCCTGGGAATAGCTGGGCTCTGAGCTTCATGCATGAGGACAAACCATCTTCCTCCAGCAAACACCAGTCCCCAGTCCTCCTCAGCCCGCCTCTGCCCAGGGGCTCCGGCGCCGCTGTTTGACGAGGATCAAAGATGACCTCAGGGGGCACACTGCAGCCCACAGGCGTGACCGGCATGGTGTGGGCAGGAACCAGGGCTCTGAAGACTCCCAGGCCCCGCCTGTGGAGCAGCCCAGACACCGTCTCAGTGACACACACCGAAGGGGACCTGTGTGTGTCACTGGATGGGAGCACCCAGGAGCTTCTGCACCCAGGTTCCCATCTCCCAGGGCCCAGCTGGTGCCCAGGGCGTCTGGGCATCAGCCAGCTCTGAAGGAAGGGCCCTGGGTGGAAGTGCCTCTCCCCACCATAGTGCTGACCAGCCGCTGGACAGGTCTGTTCCAACCCCCAGGGCCCTTCAAGCCCTCCGTGCAGCGCAGTGAGGTTGGAGCTTCTGTTCAACATCCAGGACGAGAGGCAAGATGTTTTTGATGTTAGAGAATCTGAGTTTCCAAAGGAAGTGCCTTCCACCTGCTGCTGAAACTCAAAAGTAATCCGCTTCTTCACCCTCAGGTCTTCTCTCTGGGCCGAGGGGTCAGCAGTGATGTCGCACACCACCATGACTCTCCTGCACACCTCGGTGACTCCCAGGGCACCGATTGAGGGCGGGCTCTGCTGGAGGGCTGTGGGGCGGGGAGCCAGTGCCCGCTCTCCGAAGCTCCATCCACCAACATGTGCTCCTTAAGATACCCCATGTGCACTATGGGACCTCAAGTCGGTCGCTGCCCCAGCGCAGGCGCGGACTCTACCAACTCCAGGGAGCCCTGGTCTGGAAAGGCAGCGCTGCCCCGCCATATCGCCGGTCAGCCGTCTCTCGGCCTTGTGCCAGGTAGAGCAGGAGGTGGGGGGAGCATAGAGCTGAGGCGGGGCACCCTCTTTCTCTCTGCCCCAGTGCTACCCCCAGTGCTGCCTGAACGTGCGCATGATAAGCACAGTCGCATGGTATGCACGTGTTGTGTGTGGGCATTGTGTGTGGGCACGTGTTGTGTGTGGTGTGCCCTGACGATGCTGGGTGCCCGGGTTGCTGCCCCGCCTTCTCCCCGTGGAGCCCCTGGGTTCAGGGCCCTGGTCCTGAGCAGACTGTTCTCGTCCCACCAGGACGCCTGGCTCTGAGAGGCCTGCGCCTCCTTCCCCTCTGCCCGCAGTCTGGCCTTGCATGTCTGACTGAGGTTATGTGGGGACCCACCTCCCCAGTTTCCCAAGACAAAGGCCTTACAGCCTCAAAACCTAGAACGTCCTGGGAAACAAAGAGCCAGTGTGGGGCCAGCAGGGCAGCGGGGCTCCTCTCCAGGCCAGCCCCCCAGGCCTCCCGTGGCCAGCCCTCCCTTTAGCCTCCCCCCCAGCTAACTTGTCAGTCAACTCCTTGCTTGGGGACATCTGTTCTCACCATGGTGCTGCTGCCCTCTGCCTGGAGAAGGGGCCCAGGGTGGGAGCGAGGGCGGAGCCTTCTCACGACTATCAGGCAGAGGGCTAGATGCAGCTGAGCCCCGGGCCTTCACAGGTCACCATGGCTCAGCTTCAGTGGACCGTATGGACAAAAGGGAGCACAGTTCCCACTCAGGTCCCCCCAGGTCCCCGCTCTGGAGGAAATGGCCCCTGGAGTGGGGAGAAGGGAGAGAAGAGGGGAAAGGCCCCCCACCCCGCCAGAGCACCCAAGCACATGGGCCTGCCCCGACCCAGCCTGATGGTCTCCTGGCAGGAGGCCTCAGGGACCTGCGTGGAGGGTACAGGGACCACAGCAGAGCCGAGGAGGACAGCTCACAACCTGGTTGCCACAGCCAGCCTCGAGCTTCCTGTCCCGTGGGTGAAGTCCGAGCAAGGACAGAACCGGCCAGGGGGCTGACCCAGGGTGCTCTTGGGCGTCTGGCCAAGCAGCTGACTTCTCACTTAGCATTTGCAGGAACAGACACTATGGAATCATTGGGGACAGGACCCTCACACCGGGGCATGTGACCCGGGCTGTGGCACTGCCCAGGCCACCCGACAGGCCTTCTTGAAACCTGAGGCCCACGGGGAGTGAGACTTGACCCCCTCGGCCTCTGCTGACCGAGGATAAGAACTGCTGACAAATGCGTTTTTGAAAGGTCCCATTTCCAGAGCTTTCTGGAGTTGAGAACTGTGGTCCTGGGCAAGGAACCGTAGGATCATCCTGGCCATGATTTCCAAGGGTGGCTGCTGGTAGAGGCTCAGAGGGAGGCCCTTCTCCCAAAACAGCAAAGCTCAGACTCTGACCCAGTCCGCTCTGCCCCAGCAGCCCCACGTGTGCACTGTCCCAAGACACAGCACAGAAACATGGCCCCAGACCAAGGCCCAGGGGAAAGGGGCATCCCCTGGAGATAAAGGCCGGAGCTCTCACCGGCGCCTGGCTGCCCACATGGCTGCTCTGAAGTCAGGTGGGACCTTTCCGTGCAGATCAGGAGACACAGCCAGGACCACTCATGGGACCCAAGAGAGGTGGCATCTGCTCAGTGCAGGGGGACATTCTCATTGTAGAACTATAGAGAGCCCAGGACAGACAAATGTGGCCACAGCCAGCATGGACTCTGCAGGCAGGTCATTCCCTGGGCTCTGGTCACTTTCTGGGTTCCATTTCCTTACCCCTGGTACCTCTCCACATCCTGGCTACCTCCTCACTGCCCAGTGTCTGGGCCTCTTTGTCTGCTGTGCTGGACAAGAGGTCTGGCGGCCCACCCGCAGGACAGGAAGCCTAGAAGAGGGGCAGGGGTGGCCACGTGGTCTCTGGTTTCCTGCTAATTATGGCTGACTTAAAGGGTGCTTTTGAGGGTCCTAGTTCTCCTCAGCCTGCTCTTTGGTGGACTGCTCGAGCGTGGTGAGGACTTTGTGTTAGTTACTATCCCAGCTATGGAGGAACTCTCAAGGACACTGACCCACTAAGCAGCCTCACTACAGCTTGCAGACGGGCCTTCTGCTGCCCCCACCTTGCACCTCTCCCCCCGTGGGCCTTCTGAGCAAGGTCGAGGCCCTGCTGGGCAGGCTCCCACCCTGGGCAGGGAGGGGCTGCGTCAGGACCCTGCTGGGGTGAGTCAGGGGCCTGGGCTCCGCCCCCAGCACCCCAGGCCCTGTCCTCAGCATACCCTACACCAGGAGACCTGGGCCTCTGTCCCTCCTCCATGGAGTGACAGAAATGACCACGTTGGGTATTGAAGAGTAAGTGGGCCAGTCCAGGCTGGTGGGGGTCAGCTGCTGTCCTTGCCAGGAGGACTGGGTAAGCAGAAGCCACAGTGGTAGCCCCAGAGGAGACAGGGACACCCCGGTGGTGAGCTCAGGGTTGCCCAGTGTGTGGCAATGGACACTGAAGACCTGTCAGAAACCATAGAATAAAAATCAGTCGTGGAATATCTGCAGAAGGGACAGGAAATGCACATACAGATGAGAACAGAGCAAATGAGCAGGGCTCTGGAATCCAGCCCAGGGGAGGGAGCGGGGCCTGGGGGATGCACCCCCAGCCTCGGGCTATGTCTGTGAGGTGGGAAGATGGGGGCTTTTCCCTACTCATGATGTTTTAGTTGTTACCAGGGATTGAATCCAGGGACACTTAACCACTGAGCCACATCCCCAGCCCTTTTAATTTTTTATTTTGAAACAGGGTCTCGGGCTGGGGCTGTAGCTCAGTGGTCAAGCACTTGCCTCGAGTGTGTGAAGCACTGGGTTCCATCCTCAGCACCACATAAAAATAAAGATACTGTGTGTTCATCTACAACTAAATAAATATTTTTTAAAAAACACCATAGAATGTTTGATAATTCAATTAACAATCAAAAAAGAAAAAGAAAAAAGAAAAGAAACCGGGTCTCACTAAGTTGCTGAGGGCCTAAGTGCCCCAGGCTGGCCTTGAACTTGGGTTCCTCCTGCCCTTGCTGGGATCACAGGCTTCTCGCGGGCCTGCCGGCTTCTTCTCACATCTTGTCTCAACTTTCTCCTCTTGTTGTGCTTCTTGGTGGAGAAGTCTTTAATAAGCCAAACAAGTCCTCAGGGGCGAGTGACAGTGCCCTGTTGGAGACCCCAAAGGCCCCTCCAGCCTAATGGGGGCCCCTCCTGTGCCGGGGGCTGCGTTCCAGGGAGGCGCTCATAATCCCCTGTGGCAGTGCAGTTATCCCTCAGGCGCGATAGGATGCATGTGATTAGATTTCCTGTAATGACCCTAAGTACATCTTTGCAATTTTCATCTTGCTGAGAATAAATATAGATCCCTGCCCTGTTGCTGACTCCCATTTTAATCCAAAATCGCTCATTAAATAGAGACCAGCAGACGTGGATGGGTGAGGCCTTGGGCTGAGCCTTGAACGGAGGTGCAGATCAGCAGATCAGCATCCAGATGGACAGAAGCAGCTGCCCTGCATGCTGGGCGCGGATCTGCAAGGGTGACCTGCTTCTCCACACATCGCACATACTAACTGCAACCTGAGGGCCTTCCCCAGGCCTCCACCCAGGAGCAGTGCTCCTGCCCAGGCAAACAGTCTCAAGGCCCAGTGGGGCCTTCTGCCCAGTCCCTCCTGGAGACCACTGCCTGATACCTGCCCAGATACACCCATCTAGGAAGGTGCGATTTAAAAACAGCAAATAAATCCCACGTACTACATGAGGCATACATATGCCAAAATTGTATTTGTTGTTGCACATCTGAAATTCAAATTTCACTGGGCTTCCTGTGCTATTTGCAACATCTGCCCCTGGCCTTCCCCTTCACACATACACTTAGCCCCCAAAGTCCCCAAGTCATATTAACTAGGAAAACTCATGTGGTTGAAACACCCAGTGGAGACCCACCTGATAACCCTTCCTCCAAAAGATAGCATGCCTGCCTGCCCCCCAGGTTTCCTGGGATAGGCCTGGCCATGGAATCTGCAGCCCTAGCACAAAATGAAATATGAAGCCCTTATTCCAAAATCATTAAAGATTTTAGGTGTGGACACATCCACATGTGACATGTGTCCATGCACACACATGCACACAGACCCACTCACACCAGTACACATGCACATTCACACCCACCCACTCACAAGTCAACTCAAGCACACAAATGTACACACACACATATACAACCACTTCCATGTACAGAAAACCACCCATGGTCACTCACACATGCGCACACCCCACACACCCACTCCCCATGCATGCACACACACCCACCCACACATGTGCACACTCACCCACAATCATATTAAAAATGCATGCACACTCACTCACTATTACACACCCACCTATGCTTTGGACACATACACAAGTACACACCCACTCACACATATAAACACTCAAACACCAACACTAACACATGAGCACATGTATGTATACCCACTAACACCTGCACATACCCCACTCACACATATGCATATGTACACACACCCACTCAAATGCATGCACACCCTCAAACCCATGAACCTGTGTGCACACCCACACATTCTATCACACATGTACACATCCCCTCATGAGTATGCACATGTACATAAAATCACTCATACCCAATCGAAAATGCACATGTGCACACATCCACTCACACATGTGCATACCCACTAACATATGCACATCTGTGCACACACCCATTCACAACCACTCACACATCTGCACACCTCAGTAAACCCACCCACACCTGAAGACACGTATACAACCCAATCTCATGTTCACACATCCACTCACACCTGCACACATGCACTCACACCCACATATGCAAAATCACACCCACACATGCACTCACATGCACATACATGTACACACATGCCCAATCACACACCCACTCAAGCATGCCTGTGCACATCCTCACACACCCACTCACAGATGCGTACATGCCCAGCCCCCCACTCACACATGTGTGCATGCACATCACACACACACACCCTCTCATGAACACACACACCACTAAAGCACACACATGCAAACACACATACACACCCACTCACAGATGCACACTCACACATCCACTCAAGCAGGTGCACACACACACATCCACACATGCATGCGTGCACACACTTCCATTTGGACATTTTTGCTTTGGGAAGTGGTGACAGGTCACCCTTGCCCTGTCCCTGGGAGCAGCGTCCACTCAGCCTCTGTGGAGAGGCAGCCAGGCTGTCCCCTCCTTCTGGGAAGGTACTGAGTGCTCTGCTGTGGGGCTCTGTCCTTCAGCCCCGCTAGGCCCCGCGTGGAGCCTGAGCCATGCCGTCCACACAGCTAACAGGATGGCAAGAGCCCACTAGGGGCAGAAAACACCGTGGCCACACTCAGCAGGGGGGTCATTTGCAGCCTCTAGGTGGAACCCATGATGTCCCATAGACCCCAGCAAGTGAGCAGGGTGCATCCCGGACGTGGGGGGACTTCTCGCCTGCTGGAGCCGTCTCTGCATCTCCCCCACCACCAAGGGGAGTGTTCCTAATTAAAGCAAGAAAGTAGTGGACTGAGAGGTGGCCCCAGAAGATAGGTCTGCATGGGTCCAGCTTGACCTGCAGGCAGCCACCGTTAGCTGTGTGAGGTCCCTGAGTCACCCTGGCAGGTGCTCCCGGCATGGTGTCCCAGGATGCCACTAGAGCGGGCATGCAGCATCTACACGGGCCCTGGCCTCGGCGGACACCCAACTGGCATTGCTTGAGGTAAGTCAGGTGCTCTTGTCTTGGATGGGGTCACTCTTGGGGGACCAATACACACACCCCCTCCTTCTCACCCAAATTGGAGGGAGCCACTTGTTCTCACAGCATCCAGGACCACACTTCCATCTCCACGGCTCCAGCAGGTCGGTCCCTGGTGGCCCTGGACCTGGCTGCCTGTCTTCAGAACCTGTGCATCTGCCTCCTATGGAGACACAGGTGACGAGGCTGAGGCTTGGGTCCTGACACACACCCTGGCCAGAGTAAGAGGGACTCAGGGACGGACTGACATGGCAGGGGTGACAGACAGCAGAGAGCGGTGTGGCCAGGAGCTGAGGACTGACAGCCTTCTCCAGGTGCAGGATAGGTGAGGAGGACTTCTTTGGAGCCCCGGGAGGGACGTGGTGCTGCGACTCCCCGGTGTAGGGCTTCGGCCCCAGGACCTCTGAGCGCCAGTCTCGGTACAAAGTCCCAGCAGCCCCAGCTGAATTCTGCAGGCTGGATCACGGACCATGGAGATGCCCTCTTCACACCAGGGGGTGCTCATCTTAGTGATGATCCAGAGGCAAGAGCAGAAGTGGAAGGAGACGGGGAGAGAAGGAGTACCCGCCAGGCGCCAGGTGGGAGCGCGGAGCCTGAGGACCGCGGCTGGAGTCCCGCAGCGGCCGCTCCTCCTGAGACTCCAGAGTCTCCTCTCCAGAGGAGCTTCTCAAACTCAAGGGAGAACAAAGAAATCTCTGCTCTAAAGCGACCTGGCGATCCCCTCGAGGGCACTCCATCCCCCCAGGACTCCATCCCCCCTGGATCCCCACAGGGAGGGAGTGACAACCTTGAGAGGGGGAAGGCTGAGCTCTCCTGCTGAGTGACCCAGGCAGGTTCACCAAGGTTGTGTGAAGGTCATGCAGCCCATGGACAGGGAAGAGTTTAATACTTCCCTTAGTCTTTACCTGCCCATGATGAGAAGTCCCATCCTCAGTGGGGACAGGGTCAAAGGGCAGCCACCACACCCCCTAAATCCACAGGGACAGCTGGCACATGACACATTCGGCTCTCTTCTGTAACTTTGTTCCCCCAAAGGAACCCCCAGAGTGAGCAAGCCAGCTGGGCCCCAGAAGCCAAGCAGCAGGGACACTGGACCCTCAGGGCCCTTCTGCCCCCTGCCCAGGAGCCGCGCTGTGGGTTGTGGGGATGGGGCATCAGGCAGCAAGGTGCATGCTGAATGCTCAGGAAGACCTCACGCGCCTAGGGAAACCCCCTCATCTTGCTGCCCAGGTGAGGGGGCAGAACACTCGCAGGGCCTCCCCCTGAGCTTCCCACAGAGCACCCGTCCCCTGCCTGCTCACATCAGGACTGGGGCCTCACAGGGAAAGTTGGCAGCTGCCCGTAACTAAGATGTGGCCCTGAGCAAAGTGCCAAGCTCTCCCCTGCTCAGGAGACCCAACGTGGAGCACCAAGGCACCCAGAGGTGTGGGCATGTCAGAACGCCAGGAGGAGGCTGCGCCAGAGGGCCAGAGTGCTGGCCAGGGGGCCTCAGCATCCAGCCAGGAATCGGGCGCAGGCTGTTCCAACAGTAAGCTGCGGAGTGTGGGCATTCAAACCCTGTGTTTTGGGGCTGGGGATGTGGCTCAAGCGGTAGTGCGCTCGCCTGGCATGCGTGCGGCTCGGGTTCGATCCTCAGCACCACATACCAACAAAGATGTTGTGTCCGCCGAGAACTAGAAAATAAATATTAAAAATTCTCTCTCTCTCTCTCTCTCTCTCTCTCTCTCTCTCTCTCTCTCCTCTCTCTCCTCTCTCACTCTCTCTTTAAAAAAAAAACAAAAAATAAAAAATAAAGATTAAAAAATTCTCTCTCTCTCTCTCTCTCTCTGTCCTTCACTCTCTCTTTAAAAAAAAAACAAAAAACAAAAAACCCTGTGTTTTGGTGCCGGGGACTGAACGCAGGGCACTTTACCACTGAGCCACATCCCCAGCCTTACTTAACTTTTATTTTGAGCAGGGTCTTCCTAAGTTGCCTAGGCTGGCCTGGAAGTTGCCTAGCAACCCTTGTGCCTTGTTTTCCCCATTTACTAGAAGGCCACCACACCTTCTCAAGAGAAGGATTGCCCCCAAAACAGAAAAGGTGCCTGTTCTAAAGCCTTCACACTGGAGTAGCTCCTTGACAGCGACTTACAGGATACACCCAGAGATCCCTACCACAGGTAAAATAGTGACAGGTCTGCACTGGACACTGAGACTCGGCCTCTGTAGTTGCATGGGGATGTCCCCAGGGGTAGCCAGTCTCCTTCATCCACCCTTTTCAGGTTCTTTGCTGAGTGGCACACCTGCTTCTCCAGGCCCCTCAGGAGCTGGCTGACACCCATGCTGTCTGGGGCCGGGTCCACCTGCCCAGAAGCCCTGCCCACCCGCATCCTGCACGCTGGGTGTGGCTGGTGTGAGTGGCACTTGCCGGCCTCTCGAGGGTGAGCGTTCCATCTCTATGTCCCTACCTATCTGTACTGAGTCCCCTGTCCCCAGACGCCCTGCCCAAATGCTTGGGAGGGGAGACACAGCTAGGCTGGTTTCATCTGCCCACCAAGACTGTCTCTTATGAGCAATAATAAACGCCCATGTTAATTAACTTAATGGCTTAACCCACTGACCACCATATCACGGGGCACCGTGCTGGGTCCCATATAGAAATCACCATATTAAGTTTCCTTTGTGTGGTTTACTTTAAGCTTCTATTGTTTTAAAACAAAGCAAAAGTTCTGCTAGAACATTCTGAAGGGATGCTGGAGGTTTGTACCCTCCCTCCATGCAGTGGACAGAAGACTACAGATCCTGGGATCCCAAAATGCCCCTAGACAGACTCTTTACCACTGAGCCACATCCCCAGGCTTGCTTAACTTTTATTTTGAGACGGGGTCTTGCTGAGTTCTCATCCCTCTGGCCTGACCGTGAGCAGAAAATTGGGACAGCCCGAACCAGGGTCTGGATCAATGGCCAAGAGACTTGGACAAGCTGACCTCAGCATCCTGGTCTGCAAAATGGGTTTTAAGACCTTGATCTAGGCTGGGCCAGAGCACACTGCCCCCTGGGCCTGCAAACCCCCAGGAAGTGTGGGCCCTTAATGCAACATCAGAATGCATGACAGGATCAGGCTCACAGAATCTGACTGACCACCACTCAGAAAAGGTGATCCCAACGTGGGCATGAATATATCTTCTCCTGTGGAAACGTCTCCCAGCTGAGACAACCACCCAGCAGGGCAGCCTCTCGGCCAGGTTGACAACCACCTTCACTGCGCTTGGTCATCTACACCCCTGCCCACTGCCATCCATACCCACCTGTGAACATGCCCACCTGCACCCTGCCCACCTGTGAACCTGCCCACCTGCACCTACCCACCTGTGAACTTGCCCACCTGCACCCTGCCCACCTACACCCTACCCATCTGTGAACTTGCCCACCTGTGAATCTGCCCACCTGCACACCTACCAACCTGCACCCTGCCCACCTGCACCCTGCCCATTTGCACTCTTGCCCACCTGTGCCCTGCCCACCTGTACCCCTGCTCACCTGCACCCTGCCCACCTGTGCCTGCCCAACTATACCCTTGCCCACCTGCACCCTGCCTACAGAACACCTATCCACCTGTGCCCTGCCCACCTGTGAATCTGCCCACCTGTGAATCTGCCCACCCGCACCCTGCCACCTGTACTCCTGCCCACCTGCACCCTGCCCATTTGCACTCCTGCATACCTGCACCCTGACTACCTGTGCCCTGCCCACCTGCACATCTACCCACCTGTACTCCTGCCCACTTGCACCACTGCCCACCTGTGCCCTGCACACCTGTACTCCTGCTCACCTACACCCTGCCTACCTGAACACCTACCCACCTGTACTCCTGCCCACCTACACCCCTGCCCACCTGTGCCTGCCCATCTGTACCCCTGCTCACCTGAACACCTGCCCACCTGTGCCCTGCATATCTGTACACCTATCCACCTGCACCCTGCCCACCTGCATCTTGCCCACCTGCGCCCTGCCCACCTTGTCCTACACACCTGCCCACCTGTGCCTGCCCACCTGCACCCTGCCCACCTATGAACCTACCCACCTGAACACCTATCCACCTGTGCCTTGCCCACCTATGAACCTACCCACCTGAACACCTATCCACCTGTGCCTTGCCCACCTATGAACCTACCCGCCTGAACACGTACCCACCTGTGCCCTGCACACCTGTACACCTATCCACCTGCACCCTGCCCACCTGCATCCTGCCCTCCTGTGCCCTGCCCACCTTGTCTGCACACCTGCCCACCTGAACCCTGCCCACCTGTGCCTGCCCACCTGCACCCTGCCCACCTATGAACCTACCCACCTGAACACCTATCCACCTGTGCCTTGCCCACCTATGAACCTACCCGCCTGAACACGTACCCACCTGTGCCCTGCACACCTGTACACCTATCCACCTGCACCCTGCCCACCTGCATCCTGCCCTCCTGTGCCCTGCCCACCTTGTCTGCACACCTGCCCACCTGAACCCTGCCCACCTGTGCCTGCCCACTTGCACTCCTGCCCACCTGCACCCTGCCCACCTATGAACCTACCCACCTGAACACCTACCCACCTGTGCCTTGCCCACCTATGAACCTACCCACCTGAACACGTACCCACCTGTGCCCTGCACACCTGTACACCTATCCACCTGCACCCTGCCCACCTATGAACCTATCCACTTGAACATCTATCCACCTGTGCCTTGCCCACCTATGAACCTACCCACCTGAACACGTACCCACCTGCACCCTGCCCACCTGAACACCTATACACCTGTGCCTGCCCACCTACCCACCTGTGCCGGCCCACCTGCACTCTGTTGCACCCCCAGGCTCTTCATCAACATGGTACCAGCAGCAGAGTTGCACTCCGACTTCCTGCCCTCAGCCTGGCTGCCTTGTTGCTGTTGCTGGTCAGGCCCAGGTCAGGAGAGGAGTCTACTGACAGACAAGGCCCAGCAGAAAGCTGGACACAGGTTGGACAGCCCCTCCCATGGCATCACTTCCTGTGGATGACCCAAGGTGCCTCTGGGAAGGGACTCCAGGTGAGTGGGTGTCCCCCTGCCTGGGCCAGAGCCAGTGAGGCGTTGACCAGGCCAAGTGGCATTTGAAACACAGTGGTTCTGAGACCCTGGGGCTTGCCCGGGGCCACCTCTCCTGAGCAGGGGCTGCCTCACATGAGCGCCTCACCTGAGTGCCTCACCTGAGCACCTTGTGAACAGAGCTGCTTTGTCTCCAGGTTTACCTTGGGAAGTCAAGAAAAGCAGGATGTGTTCACCCACCGTGTGGTAAGTGTGGGCAGAGGAGGCCACCGTCTGAGGGCTTTGGGACCCCTGTGGGCCCAGGGGCCAGTATGAGACTCAGGATTCACTCTGGACAGTGGTCTGTAGATCCTGGGGCTAAATGCATCAACCAACCGAGGCAGACGCACCAAGGCCTCCTTTCCCAGAGCAGGGTGCAGAGCCAGGCCTCGTGGCACCAGGCCCTTCCAGAGCAGAGCCCACTCCCCACCCAGGCTGGGCCTGTCTGTGGGAGGCCAGGGACACTGTGCTAGTCTTGGTGGTCTGTGTCGGGTCGGGGAGAGGAGGCAGGGTGTCACAGGAGGGATGCCGGACCATCGTTACTACCACCATCACTGTGGTCCACGTCCGCACGTCCATGGTGCAAACAGGAAAGGCAGACGGGTCAGAAGCCTCAGGGCACTTGTGTGGGGGACATCCTATCCTGGGTCCTCGCCAGTCCCCGGGGCCTCTGTGGGGGGGGACGGCCTGTCCCGGGTCCTCGCCAGTCCCCGGGGCCTCTGTGTGGGGCACAGCCTGTCCCGGGTCCTCGCCAGTCCCCGGGGCCTCTGTGGGGGGGGCACAGCCTGTCCCGGGTCCTCGCCAGTCCCCGGGGCCTCTGTGGGGGGGGACATCCTGTCCCGGGTCCTCGCCAGTCCCCGGGGCCTCTGTGTGGGGGACATCCTGTCCCGGGTCCTCGCCAGTCCCCCGGGCCTCTGTGTGGGGGACATCCTGTCCCGGGTCCTCGCCAGTCCCCGGGGCCTCCGTGGGGGGCACGGCCTGTCCCGGGTCCTCGCCAGTCCCCGGGGCCTCTGTGGGGGGCACGGCCTGTCTGGAGGCAAGCTCTTTCTCTGCTAGATGAGCTGGAGTGAGAAGCAAGTGAGTGCGTCCATGGGCCTTAGCCCCTCCAGGCCTCCATGCCTGGGCCTTCTCTCTCCCTTCTCCCTCACAGTCTGGGGAGGTGTCTGTGTGCACGTCCTGGTTCACGCCTACCCTGTGCCCAGGAGAGAAGTGTGACCTCCGCAGGCTCCGCCCATCCTGCAATGCCCTCGAGGGCCCAGGAGGCAGTGCCAGGCAGCAGTCCATCTCCGAGGAGCAAAGCTGGAGCTAGTGCCACAGAGAGGCGCCTACCGGGTCCTCTCCACCGTGGCCGAGCTCCCGCCAGCAGCCTGGCTCATGCATATTGATGGGGCCTCCTTTGTGCTGAGCCAGCTCCCGGCCACGTGGTCCCACTCAGGCCTGCTGCCCAGCAGCGGCCGCTCCAGGTTCGATCCGGGCTTTGTTGAATGTCAGGTTGCACGGCGGCGACAGATGGACGCTAGCTTCAAACCTCTGTGTGCTGAGCCCACACAAAAGAGCCCGGGATGTTCTTAACATGGCACACTCGCCTCGGGCAGGTTTCCAATCCCATCTACCCGAGGCTCGGGCTTTTTATCAGTCAAACGCCTTAAGCACTTTGTCAACTTGGACATCTGGCCACACGTTTAAAATTTTTTCCTTTGCTGAAATATTTAGTAGTGTGACAGGGGCTTAGCTGGAGACGGGTGTCAGGCAGGGCTGCACCCAGCCACTGAAGCAAAGAACCACCGGCGCTGTGCTAGAGACCTGGCCCTGAGGGGAGGCAGGGCAGCCATGGCAAGAGTCGGGTGCTGCCCTGGCAGGAACCGCTCTTCTCTGCCCAGCTCTGGATGTGCTGTTGCCAGGGGCAGGATCGATGGGCCACGGGAGCCCCCTCTGAGCTGCCAGCAGCCAAAGGCCACCAGAGACCCGGGAACCCAACACAGTCACAAGGGGACAGGGACTCACATACTTATGTCACAGACCCTCGAGGGCTCCACAGTGCACAGTGTGCAGGAGGTGGGGCCGGCCCAAGTACATGGCTAGGGAGTGGACAGACCCAGCAAGGTCCACCAGCAGTGGGATATTGTCCAGTCCTGGGAAGGAGCTGCGCGGACACACCCCACTCCCCACCAGTGGACTTTGAAACACTGCTGGGTGGGAAGCCGCACAGGAAACCGCCCAGCACGCCTCCTCCCTGCGCGTGTCCAGCGTCGTTCAGCCTGGGCAGCAGCAAGTGTCAGGCCACGGGTCAGGTGGGGGCTGGGACTGCTGCTGTTGGGCACCCTAGGTCTGGGACAAGTGGAGGAGGTGTGGGTGGACAGTGCTGCCAGCGCACAGGTCCTGGGCACCACTCCACACCCTCAACCCTGGCCCCCAAGGTCAAGTTCACACTTTTGCATTTTACAATTTTTAAAAACTTGAGTTCCCGGGAAAAGAATGTGGATGTTGGCGTAGCAGCCTCAGCCACAGAGGGCAAAGGCCCGTGTCCAGGTGCCTGGCCATGCCTGGTGGAATCCAGTGGGCAGCAGCCTGGCGGGAAGTAGAGAGCAGCCGGAGGAGGAGGACTTCCTGGAGGAGGAGTTGAGGGGTGCCCAGGGGGCCAGAGGCAGCTCGGGGAAGGAGAGGACAATGTCAGGTGGGCCACAGGGAGCTTGGGAAGAATAATGCCAGGCGCCTTCTGGCTAGATTGAACCATCAGTGAGCACGTCCACCACCTGGAGTCTTCCCACGGGGATGACCCACAGCAGCTCCCCTGCTGGACCTAAACCCCCTGCCTGCCCAGCCCTACTGTGGGCAGGTTGAGGCTCAAAGAGGAAGTGGGCCTGTCCCTGGCCCAGTCTGTAACTTCCATAGACAAGGCCTGGAGCCTGGGTCTGAGCCTGGACCCCAGATGGACTGCAGTGGCCAGCACCAAGGATGGGCAGGAGGAGGCAGTAGCCCTGCTCCAGGGAGAACACCAAGGCAGGAGGCCTGGGGCAGGCACGGGCCAGCCCTGTGGAGCCTGAGGAGGCCAAGGGCCCGCGGCCCCACAGACTGGTGCTCCATGAGGGCAGGCAGCAGGGGTCCCCCACCCTCTCTGGGTCACCTTCAGAGGTCACTGCTTCTATTGGCAGCCTCCCCACCCCTTTAGGAGCAGCACGGGGCACCCAGTTCCCCTGCCGACTCCCCAGAGCGGGGGCTAGTCCACCATCCTCCTGCCCTCGCTGGAAGCCAGGTCCAGCCACACAGGGCTTCATCTCTGCCTGTCACCACACAGGAGCTGGAGAGCCAGGGAGGACAAGAGCAGCAGCCCGAAAAATGGCCAGGGGGCTGTGGACAGGGCACGCAGAGGGCACTTCATTTGGGTCCAGTCTAAACACATGGCCTCCTCCAGGCTCCCATCCCCTGCCCCAGACCACTGGGGAGTATGTTTGGGAGGCGCCGGGCCAGGCTAGCAAGCACTACAGCAAGGACAGCCTGTGGGTGTCAGGCCACACCTGGAGGGCAGATCCTGGACCAAGGGGAAGCCGTGGCCGCTGGAAGGTCCCTCTTGGGAGGAGGCAGAGAGGTGGGCAGGGGGGTAACGTGTGTTTGGGGGAAACTCGGGCTGGGCCCATCCAGGAGCCTGGCCTGACTCGGAGCATCATGCCTACTGGTTGGTGGCCAAAACCAGCTTCCCTGCCCCATGGCCTCCTGGCTCCCCTGGGCCTGTCCTGCTCTAAGCCATCCCTTTCTCCCACCGCCCCAGGCCCTCTACTGTCCCTAGGCTGCCAGGGCCTGCTCACAGCTTCAGCAGGCCCTCAGTCCCACTCCTCCCAGCCCTCACCTGGCCGGCAGCCCCCAGCCCTGCGCCTGCCTACACCCTCTGTCCACAGGCTCTGGGAGGAGAGGAGGGCACCCCCCGTGACCCAAGGTGGGTTGACCACTGAATCCCCTGAATCCCCCTCGGCCCTCATGCCACGACCTTCTGAGGACTTATGACAGGAGATTCCAGAGGTCTCCTTGCAGCTAGCTCTCTCCAGTCTCTGCTGAAACACTCCTGTGTCCGGTGCACAGAGGCAGCGGGACTTTACCTACCATCCAAAGCCTGTGCTCAGCTCTGCTCCTTGGCCTCACCTCCCTGGGGAGCCAGCACAACCTCCTTTGGCCCAGGCTGGACACGCCTTCCCTGGTGGGGCTCATTCCTGTGGTTCATGGGCTGGGCAGGGTGGCGTCTGGTTGGGACCTGAACGCTGGCCCCTCAAACAGGGCCTAAGGCAGAGGAGAGCATCCCGGTGAGCAGCTGAACTGCAGAGGGGACAGCAGCTAGCCGTGACTCACCCCAGATGGAGGCAGGCACACAGGACCAAGCCAGCTGGGCCTGGCCACCAGGGTCCCAGGGAGGACTGCCAAGTGGCCACCTGGGGCTGCTCCTTCTGACACGGCCCGCTCACCGTGACTTCTGCAAAGGGAACATTTGTTCTCCTCGCAAGGAGACCGGCATGTCTCCCTCACTGCTCCTCCTGCTCCTCCAAGGAGCTTTTATGTCCCAGCAAAGGCACAGGGACATGAAACCCTCCGGTCGCCAGCCTGCCAATTAGTCCCCCACCAGGGCCGCGCTCTCGTGTGGCTGTCTCGGGATGGCGTTCCCTCCTGCACAGGGAGTGCCGCCTGGCATCCTGCCTTGGCGGTCCTTTGTGTGCCACCACCCACGCCTGGCCCCTGGGGCCCCCGGTAGGCCTGGCCTGCGGCCCCTCCCCAGCGGCAGCCGGCCCGACTCCGGTCTGGACTCGTCGTTCCGCACCCTCAGATGTTCAGCAGCATGAATATTCTTATTTTTTATTTAAAACTAATTTGGAGTTCTCGCTCTCCAAGGGGCTTCTAATCACCAAAAAGTGCCTGCGGCAAGAGCTGATTGACAGGCAGCGTGGCCACTTCTGAGGAACAAATTGGCTGTTGGCAGTGCCACCTACAAAGGGAGCGGCCAAGTGCCTGTTATTTATGAGCGATTAGGAACACGTTTGCAGCAGCAGCTTCCCACATGGGCACAACACCTGTCAGACACCAGCCAGCGAGCAGACAGTGGTTACTTTGTTTAGAAAGTCATTAAAATTGAATGTCAGCTAAAACTTAGGGAAACATCGATTCTTCAAACCCTTTGAATCTTGCCCGCAAGCAAACAGACACCCAACTCTCTCCGCACCAGAGGAAGATGCAGTTTGCGAACAGCGAGGCGAGGCCACAAGAGAGCCACGCGTCCCGGGCGGGATGCCGGGCCCTGGGCACAGGGCACCTGTCCCTGCCCTGCGGGGTGGCCCCAAACAGGACCTGCCAGCACCAGGACTGTGGGCGTGCCCAGGGCCTCTCTCTACCCTTCATTTTTCTGTAAGTAAACTGAGTTCTGTGGCCTGCTGTGGAGAGTGGCCCGTCCTGCAGGCTGGGCGGGGCGGGGCGGGGCTGGCCGCCCTGCCCTGTCTGTCCTCAGCACCTCCCCTAACTCTCTGGACTCACTCACTGAGCCCAGCATTTGGCCCACCAGGAGGCAGCAGATGCCTCAGTCTCTGCAAGAGCTGCCCAGAAGCTGCCAATCAGGGCCAGTTCCGGAGATGGCTCCTTACAGACACCATGTGCCCAGGCTGGGGTCAGGGCAGTGGGCAGGGGGTGCTAGTTAAGGAGCCAGAGAAGAGCCAGGCCAGTTCAGAGGGCACCTCCTCACCAGAAGTGTCCATCTGTCTCCCGAGTCCCTGCCTGTCCCAGCAACAGATGGGCCAGGAGGGAGACTGGCCTGAGGCCACTCACTGCCCACGATTCACTCCATGTGGACCAAATATCAAGGTGGGAGGGGCAAGGGGCTCCCTTACAGGCCAAGCCCGTGCTCACTGGTCCTCACTGGGGAGGGACGACTGAGGTGGACCCTTCGGGGAGGGCAGCACGGGCCCAGGCAGGCGGTCATCTCCCATCAGGAGGCTCGGAGCACCCTGGGAATGTCACTCTTGGCCCAGGTGTTTGGCCAGTCTTCTCAGCTGCCCATCACTCCTGGCTGGGCACAAGGGTCACATCTATTGTCCACGACAGGCTGCTGGAAGAAGGAAGTCTGCCCAGGACACAGAGGCCCTGAGGGCAGAGGGTACACCAGGCCAGTGTTCACATGAACCAAGTAGCCACGCCTTGTGAAGTCCTAAGGTGGCCTTGCCTGTGCTGGGCAGTGCATGCCCAGGGAGCTGCAGCGTGTGTGGCCTGTGGCTCCTCTCCATGAGCAGTGCTCTCCGGTGTATCTTGGTTGCCTCTCCATATGATTCCCCTGTGTGATGGACCAGGTGTTGGCACTGCCCCCCTGGGCTGCTGGGCTGCTCCCACCTCCGGCTGGCGTGAGCTGTGAGCACTCCTGTCCTTGTCCTGCTCAGACCTGCTTGCATCTCTCTGGGGCAGACACCCAGGCATGCTCCCCTGAGGGCTAATGCTGATGAGCACCCTGTGTGTGGGCCTGCGTGTGGCCAGAAGGACTGGCCTGCACAGTTAGTCTACCTGGTGCCACTCATCTGAGGTCATGAGCCACAGGCAAGTGCTGCATATGGCCTGTGATCAGGCACTTCTTTCCTTTCTAATACAGGGAGAGTCTCTGACAAGACACGGTGTCTCGGGAGCGCGAGGGCTGCAGGGAGCACATCTCCGAGGGGGTTAGGGCCGCCTTAGACCAGAACTCTGCGAACTGCATGAGGGGGAGATCTGCGGAGGGTGGTCCTCGGACTTCTGGACCTGGGGGAGCTCTCAGAATGTCCCAACTGGGGCCAAAGCACAAGGCCTTCACCTCCATCTGACAAGTCACGACTCTTGCACAGGCCTCTTCCCTGCACAAGGGGCCTCTGCTGTGAGCCAGGGGCCAAGGCAGTGTCCAGGGAGCCTCAGGACAGTCTCCAGTGGAGCCCTGCTACATGAAGTGGGAATGTGGAGCCCTACTGTAGGGGTCGAATCCTGTCCCAGCACACATGTTGACCTCCCGCCCAGCACCTTGGAGTCTGACCCTGCCTGGAGCTGGGGTCTTTACAGAGTTCACTGAGTCTCATAACAAGGCCACTGGGTGGCTTACTCTAGCACAACTGGTGTCTGATGAGAAGACCAGGACAGACCCTCGAGCACAACCACGTGAGGAGACAAGAAGGGGGCCATCTGTAAGCCAAAGAGAAAGGCCTTGGGAGAGCCCGCCTGCCCACACCTGACCTCAGACTGCAGCCCGCAGGACTGGGAGGGCATTTCTTGTTCATGCTGCTAGCCCAGTGTCCTGTGTTCCAGCAGCTCCTGGAGACCCATCCTGCCCTGGCTCTGGGCAGGAGGGAAGTCAACAATGTGAGGAGAGCAGCCCCCACATCCCCACCACCTCTGTTGGTTTTAGCTGGTGCTGGGCACAGGGCCAGTCTATGTGGACTCAAATGCCTCTACAGTTAGACAGCCAGGTCCCTGTGGCACCTGTGCTGGGGAGGGGTCGGGCGTCCTCTTAAAGGAAAATACTGAGGTGCATCTCCTGTCTCCCCCTGGCTGGAGGGTCTCCAAGCCTGAGGAAGGAGGGAAATGGGAATCGCTTGCAGTTTCTGAGGGTGGTAGTTAATGTTAAATTAAGTAATTTAATTGGACAGGCAGTATTTTATGCTACATGTCTCTGGAGTGCTCAGTGGCTTCTCGGTCAGTATGACCTTACCAGGGATACTGCCGCCGAAGGCTTCTTTCCTAAGGCACACTGAGGTCTGGCTGCCCCCCTTCACTCAGGCACACTGCTTGTGGAAGAGGGACCTCAGCACTGGGAAATTGTCTGCAAGCAACACTGAAGCAAAGCTCAGCAGCCTCCGGGCGGTGGGGGCTCCCGCGGGTGGCCACAGCCAGGGCTGGGTGCTTGGGCCCGTACTGCCCATCACGCCGAGCTCCCAGCCACTGAGGGGCCCCTGGGGCTGCTCTCCCCAGTGCCCTGCCAGGATCGGTACGCCCCTTCCCTTTCGCACCCCGTGATCTTAGCTCTAGCTGTTCTGACTCCTCGTCCTGCCCCCTGGCGGTGGCGGCAGCCCGTCCTGTGAGACTGCGTCCAGCTCTAGCCCATGGCTGTTGCAGCTGTGGAAGAATCTGCCCCCAGACCTGGTTCTTTTTCCTCGTCTCTGAGGGTTTCTGTGGGTCAGAAATCTGAGGAGGCTCACAGGACCACCCTGTCTTGGAGTCAGCTGGCCGGACTGGAGCGGCAGAGGCTGGCCAGCTTCTCCAGGTGTCCTGCATGGGCAGACAGGGCTTCCTCACAGCACAGCACTGGGTCCCAGGAGTGAGTGTCCAGGCACAGGCTGAATCTGCAGGCATCCCAGTCCAGCTCAGAGCCACCAGGCTCAATGGGAGAGACAGAATCCACCTCTTGGGGCAGAGGGTGAATGTGGGGCCAGGTTTTAAAATAGCGAAGCATCCTATGCAGATGGCCCTCCCCTCCCCTCCGCCCACCTTGCCTGAGATGGGCACAACAAGGTAGCCCATCAGGGCTGGGACAGCATGGGACAAGTGTCCCCACTTCATCCTGAAGCTGCACTAGTCCCCCAGGTAGAGACATGGGGAGAAGCAGGGATGAGGGCTTCTATGACCCAAGAGGCTCCTGATCCTTCAGCTGACACCCTCCACCAGGACAAAAGAAGCTTGGGATATGAACCCCATCCAACAGGGAGCCCCGCCCACCACACCACCTGGGGATGCTGGGATGGGCAGGTGCGCAGAGCTGCACGCAGAAACTCTGCAGACTCACCCTGCATCCACTGAGTCCTGAGGACCGGTATGTGTGTGCGTGTGCATGGATAACAGACCACACACAGCTCCGGGTCTGCAGTGGGCATGTGTGTGCGTGCAATGTGTGGGGTGCACATGCACACAGCCGTGTGGGTGACTGAGCAGGCAGGAGTGCGGCCTGTGCACACGTGTGCGTGTGTATTGCTGTGAATGTGCTCCACAGCACAGAGAGGAGACAGACAAGGAGAGCTGTTTGCTTGTCTGTCTAGTAGGAGGCCAGGCACGGGGAGACCCTGGAGAGGTGGAGCTCAGGGCTGTCCGTGGCAGGTGGGGTTGCTACGGGGTGGGAACTAGGAGGCTGTGGCACGAAGCCCTTCCTGACTGCTGTGGCACTTTCCCCAAGGCGCGGCAGCGTGGCCGTTGGCTTCAAGGCTGCCGGAGGGGAACAGGAAGAGAAAGCAGCTGGACTCAGCCTAGGCCTGTGGATGGCCCAGCTCACGGGGGCACAGGATGAGGCCGGGGAAGGGCTGGCCCACGGGTTTCCATCCTCCTCCAAAGCCTAGCTCCCAAACCCCTTCAGGACTCCGGGACCCCTGGGGGCTGGGTGGGTGTTGACGGATTCTCAGCCTCCCTCTGTGGCTCCTTTAAGCTGGGTGGTTCCTGCACTGGTCTGTGACCCTCGTGGCCCCCTGCCTCCACACTAGCTTCTCTGAATGGCAGGAGCATCTTTTGTATTCCAAAGGCCAAAGGGCCAAGCTTGCCTTTGATTAAAATCCTCGTCCTTTAATTAAAGACCGTGCAACACATGAAGGGCATTCGCTGAAATACGACGGCGACATAGTCATTACCCTGCTGCTAATTACTAATTAATGAAGCTATTTCAATTAATAGCTTCCCCACCGCAGCTCCCCCTTGGACAGGCCCCGTGCTGGGCGCGTCCTGCATCACAGAGAACTGGCCCTGCGCCAGCCTCCAAGGCTGAATATTCATGCCTCAGCTTCAGGCTTTCAATTAAACATAATAAAGTAAATACCCATCAAAAGCGCACATCCAACTCACAGGCCCTGGCTCCTCCCTCCCCTGCCTGGCAGGAACCAGGAGGGGGAGGGACCACCAGCTGGTCACTGTCCATGGCACACAGTGGACAGAGTGTGGCTGGGGACTGGGAGGCCCCACTCAGGACATTGTCCCAGGTCAGAGTGGCCCCACCCAGGGACAAATGTTCTGGAGTCCCCAAGGAAGCAATAGGAACCTCAGGGCACTGCTGTCCTACAGATAAAAGACAATGATCCCTAACTGGGGGGGGCAGCCCAAGAGGTGGAAGGGACATTGACACACTAATTAGGAATATTAAGTGGCTATTAAAGAGCCTGTTTTAAAGAAAGACAGAAAAGTGTCACTTATAGTGATTAGGAGGGGACAACCCTCTACCTGAGCTGGAGATTCAGGGCAGGGCTGCTTAGCACCTGGGGACAGTATGGGCGGGTGGCCTGGAGCCAGGCCCAGCCTTGGTTCTAGAACGGTATGCAAGTGAAAGATGGGAGGCGGGGAGACTCCCACGGGCCAGAGAAGACACTGGGATGTCCAGGATGGGCCTAGGGCCACAGCAGGACCACAGGCCACATGGGACTGTCCTCCCTGGAACACTGCGATGGTGCTCCTGCAGTGTGCAGAGGCCGTGCCACAGACCATGAGCAGGGGGCGGTGCTCAGCCTGACCGCACCCCTGGGGCATCTGCCTCTTGAGTTTCCATTCCAGGACAGCCTCCCTCTCCTGGCCCCGTGCCCTTGGGGGATCAGAGCCATGTCTTAGAGGAAGGCCTGTCCCCTCAGGGCCTGGGTGGGTGGCCACACACCTCAACACTGCAGTCTCAGTGGCCCCACTGTGCCAGGTGGGGACAGCCCTCCACCAGCCACTGAGCCCCCTAGGTCCCACCCATCACCCTGCCCTGTGGCTTTGATGGGGATGACCAGGGAGTGAACACCCTAGGCCAGGGCACATGCCCAGCTTGGCGGGGAGGAAGATGGACTGGGGCTTGGACTGCAATGATATCATGCCGCCAGGTCTGGGGGACCCATAGCCCCCCCCCACATCACTAGCCCCCTGAGAGGGCCCAGGCTCCCATCAGCCCCCTTCCAGTATCCTCCTCCTCCGCCCGCGGTGAAGTGGATGTCACTCTCCCCTGTCATCGCACACAGTTCCCTCTTCCCACTCCCTTCTATGCACCCACTGGGCACTCTGTCCGCCAAGGCCAGGTGGGGTCAGCCACACTGGAGCCCAGAGGACAGCACGTCCTGTCCAACAGCACCCTCTGTCAGCCAGAGGGGGAACAACAATAGCTGTGCCGAGGCCAGGGCCACAGCTGCTCACACAATCCCCGCTTCCCGAGTCGAGTCTAAGAGCGGGTGCCCTGGGAGCTCCTGGCCTGGCAGGTTCCATCAGGCCCCAACCAGAGCCCCTGGACTGGCCAGGCACCCTGGCGGCCCAGGAAGCTGCCTCGGACTCTAAGACCCACTCCTAGAAACTGGAGCTCTAGGCAGGGATGGAGGACTGGCCTCCACAGTCCCTCACTGACAGCAGGATCGAGGCTGCCTGTGAGTGCAGGGCTGGGAGGGCCTCCAGGCCCGGCCCCCTGTGCTGGTCCCACTCAGAACACTGCCTGGGAGGTCCCACCACCTCGTACCCCATGGCCCTTTTTGCCTAACCCCCTCCTCAAATGGCTACCTCAGGTCCTGGACACTCTGCTCAGATCTCTCCATGCATGCTCCTTCTCATCCTGAGAGGCCACCCTGCCCACCCAGTCCCAGACCCCTCTGTCTGGCCCTCCTAGCGATGACCATGGGACCTCCAAGCTCCAGCAGCTGCTTTCAGGGCCTGGGACTGGCCCGCAGGGGCGGGGTCATGACCTATTCCACCAGGACGCCCACTGGCTGTGTCGGGGCTCCCCCACTGACAGCAGACCTGGTTTCACCAGGGCTCACAGTCGGGTGGAGGGGCCTCCCCAAACCTGCTGGGGCCATCTGCCAGATAGCAGACATGTGGATCTCCCTGCGGAGTGGGGAGAGCTGCTCTCTTGGCCACCTGTGCCCTTCCTCCCAGCAGACATCTGCCCAGGGTCCCACGTCACCTTGGGAAGCAGGACGCAGGCCTGGTGAGGGTCCAGGAAAACAGTATGGGGCAGTCGGACACTCGCCTGTGTCTTCTCCCGGCCTCCCCAGAGGTCGGGCCCCAAAGCCCTGTGAGACCCAGAAATTATCTCTGGGGTCTAAGCCCCTGAGGGTCACCAGCAGGGCCCACCCACACAGGGCAGCCTGCCTATGCTTCAGCGGCTCAAGGCACTGAGACCCCGGGGGACTCAGAGCCCCATGAGAAGGACACCTCCCTCCCACCAATTCCACAGTCAGCTGTGGACACAAAGTGGGGCACTAACTTCTCACCACACTCACTGCCCAGCGTCCACCCAGCCCAGAGGCAGGAGCAGCCCGGGGTCCATCAGTGGGGGGGAGAGGAGGGACAAAGTGGCGCCTCCAGATTCTGGCCTGCTGCAGCATGAAGCGAGCCTGCCCCTCCCCTGGACTCACCCTGATGAGGTGGTCAGAGAGACCCACTGGACAGACTGGCAGGAGTCGCCACCAGCCAGACAGGAGTGGAATGGGCAGGAGTGGACCGGGGCCAGGGCCCGCAGCCTGGGAGTAATGTTTAGCAGGGACCGAGCTTGTTTTGTGAGATGACAAGGTTCTGTGGGTGGGTGGCATGATGGTCACACAGCAACGGGAATGTGCTTGACACCACAGAACTGTGGCTGAGGTTGAGGCAGGTGGCTGACGAGCGGCCATGTGACCCCAGGAGAGGGGGAGAGAGGGACTGGTCAGTGGAGGCTCTGCTCTGAAGTCCGCAGGTGAGGGGTTTCTTGGCTTGGCTCCCAGCCTCAGGACCCATGCCACGGAGACTTCCAGAAGCCCCGCCTGAGGTTCGCAGGAACCTCCAGCAGAGCCCACCCCCACGCCACCTTGCAAGTCATTGGCCCACTTCAAGAAGGCCGACCTGTTTCACATCAAGAATCTCCCTAGAGATTTTCTTGATCAGACTGGGAGACCACGAGGAAGGTGTCTCTGTGTCCTTTCCTAGCACACCTCTGATTCCAGGCCACCTGGCTCTAGAAGGCTGTGTATACCGCCCCGGCAGGTCCCCAGTTCTGCAGAGGAGAACCAGCTGAAGCAGGGCCAGGCTCACACGGATTCCAGTGCTCCTGACCGGGCGCTGGGTCAGACTCCTCACTGGTCTCCTCGTGAATGGGTCATACAACATCTTATCACGTGCTCATTAGTAAAAAGAGAGGTGTTAAATCAAACAGAAACCCTCTTTTTAAATCGTTTAACAGTCTTTAAATAAGGCTTGGTGTGGTTTTGCACATTTCTGTGGCTTCTTACAGAATCCACTCCTGACTCATGAGAACTCCAGCTCCTCCTGCTGACAGGGAGGTAGAAAGACAAGGAGGTATCCCCACAGGGCCTGAGGGGCACACAGGTGCCTACACAGGAGACATGGGTCCTACCGAAATCCACAGGATCAGTGAACTGGGGCCCTGGGGTTCTCAGAGGTGGGCAAGGCCTCTCTAGCACACTGCCCATCCAGCCCTCTGGGGTGACAGCGGGCTGCTGGGAGAAGCAGAAACATGGAGAGGGGCTCCCTGGAACATGGGGTGCTCTGTAGACACTGCTGATTGTCCTGACTGGAGGGGAGGGGGCAGGAGGGTGCTCTGGCACGGAGCAGGTCCTCCTGAATATGCCACAGTCCACAGCTCCACCTGAGAGCGGCCGTCAGAGAATGAGGCCAGGTGGACGGAGGTGGGGCGCCCATGGCCCAGCATCAGGGCGCCAGCCAGAAGAGCCGTGTCCCCCAGACAAGCCAGCCACAGGCAGTGATCACACTAACCCTGTGAGGAGGGCAGGGTCATGCCCACAGGCAGGCAGGGAAACAGGCTCAGAGAGGTGAGCCCGGTTCTGGCCAGGCCCGTGGGGTGCCTGAGCCCCTCCCCAGCTTCTCTGCTTCCTCCTGGGTGCCCTGCTGTGGTCTTCCTCCTCGGCTCCTACCACTGAGGACGAGGTCCACTTGTCCCCGAAAACTGCCAGCATCCAGGTGGGACTGTGGAGTCGGGGAGCTAGAGGTCCTCATGGGCAGGGCTCAAGTCCACCCTCTGGGCCTGTCCAAACACCAGGAAGGTGCCCAGCCCCAAGTTGCTGATGACTGCTACCAGGTTGAACACACAAGTCCAGGAGCCTGTGGCCTCGATCAGATAGCCGCCCAGGCACACGCCCACCACACCTAGACCCGGGAGAGGCACAGTCAGGCTGAGCGCCAGGCAGAGGGGGCGAGGAGAGTGGGCAGGGCCTGGCACACCGCCACCCCGGCTCCTGGGGGATCTGGGGGCACAGCCTTCCAGGCTAAGAATCCAAGGTCTTGGGGGGTAGGAACCCCACGGACAACCAACAATCACCCCGATGGGCCCCTGCCCCCGTCCCTCCAAGGGCACACAGAGCAAAGGACAAGTGGCAGGAGGCGCTGCCTGGAGAATGAGCCAGGCACTTGGCAGAGGGACCAGGAGGGATCAAGGGCCTAACCTGCCAGGCTGGACGCCTACCTGGGGGCAGGTGGGCTGGGCAGGGGCCTGTGAGCTGCCCACCATCAGCAGAGCTAAATGGACACTTCCGAAGCAGCCCTGTGCTTTGCTCCTGCCCTCCCCTGATGGGGGAGCAGGAAGCCAGCCGGCTGCTGGGCTTGCTTCCTAGTGGGCTCTAGTCCAGAGGGCAGGAGGACCTCTGGGTGTAGATGCCCACCCCTCACCTGCCAAGGCTCCTGCAGTGTTGGCCACACCTGGGAACAGGCCAGAGAAAAGACATCAGAGAATAGCCACCTGGCTGCCCGCCTGCCTGGGAGTGGCTCTCTGGCCAGGAGACAGGTGGAGCGAAGCTGGACTCAGCAAAGTCCTCACCAAACAGAAATCCAGCACAGGAGGGGGCCAGGTCCTGGATGTTAACGGAAATGCCACTGTGGGAAGCAGGAGAGCAGGCGGGTGAGCGGTCTCCCCAGGGGGCACTGGGCCTCACACTCAACCTGGGAGCCACCTGAGACAGGCTGCACAAAGGCACCCCATCTGCTGTCCACTCATCTGAAGGACACTGATGGTGGGAGGTCAGAGGCAGCCATGTTTAGATGCCACCCCAGCAGACGGAGAGTATGTCCAGGGCACCCAGGCCGCTGCTGCTGGCCCTCTCCCTCCCTCAGGGCCTCGGTCCTCACTGTCTGGATACACAGATCTGCCAGTCCACGAGACCACTCATGAGCCAGGACACAAGGCTTGGGCTGCCCCCAACAGCACTAGCCACTGGTGCATGGGCAGCAGTCCCTTATGTCGGGAGCCACTCTGGACAGAAGCTATGTGCACACCTTTAAGTCCTGAGTGAAGGGGTGCTGAACAGTTATTGCACCCCACAATACATTGGGCTTTACCCCAGCTCGGATAAGGAAGGTGTGGCTCCAGGGGTGGGCGTCACCCGTGGGGTTGAATTACACCCACCTGTTCCTTTGGAATCCTACCCCTTTGCCCTCTTTGGGATAGAATGTTCCATGGAACCTCCCCTTGTGGGTCCCCTATAGAAGAATAAAGAATTCCAGTGGCTCTCTCTCTTTCCACAGACCCCTAAGGTCACCAAGCCATCCCTGGATTGTGAAAAAGTACTTCTGTGAGTTTGCATGCTTTCTTTGCCGTCTTTTAAGTTATTGGAAAAGTCAGATTTGGGGACACAGATCGCCAGCTCGGATAGATGGCCATTCCCTTACCTGTGGTTGAAGGTCTGGAGGCCAATGGAGGCAGACGCAAAGACCACAGCCTTCAGGAAGCTCGAGGTGTGACCCAGACACAGTGCGAAAACGCTGGAGAGGCCGAGGCCCATCACCTGCAGGTGGTGTGGGTGAGGGCATCGGGGCAGCACAGCCCACCCACAGCCGTCCTGTGCCACCCAGCCCTGCTCCTGCAGGTGGTGTGGGTGAGGGCATCGGGGCAGCACAGCCCCCCCACGGCCATCCAGTGCCACCCAGCCCTGCTCTTGCAGGTGGTATGGGTGAGGGCACCGGGGCAGCACAGCCCGCAGCCATCCTGTGCCACCAGCCGGGCTCCTGCACTGCCCAGGCGCCCGGCTGAATTCCCACCCTGCCCTAATCCTGCTGGCCTTTGAGGCAGGAAGCCTGAAGGCCAGGAGGCCCTCGACAGGGGGCTGAGATTGGCCAGATCTCAGAGCTGCCAGAGGACCCAGACCTCCTCACCTTCAGATGATGGAAACATGGGACCCGCCCTCCTGAGCCCCTGCCCCTCATCTCTTCAATCCAGATGCGACATTGACCTGAGGGCTTATTCCCACTCTACCTCGGCCAAGAATAAAGTCTTGACCACTCCCCCCTTGCTCTGTCTTGGTGCTGTTGGTCCCACAATCCCAGGAGGGACAAAGGGCCCAGGCTTTAGGGTCAAAAACTGGTCACACAGCCACCCAAGTGCCCTGAACCTGGCCTGCCTGACCAAAAAAAAAAAAAACCCTCCGGGGTTGGGCTCTCCACCCAGAGAACATCTGGAAGGGGCCCTCCATGGGTCAGCTGGCCTACTTGTGGACTAGAGGCCACAAGCCTCACCTAGGTGCCCAGACCTCACAGGCACAGAGAACCCCATTCAGAGATCAGAGAAGAGTCTCAGGTCAGTCCCCAACACTGACCCCAGAGTGCCCTCCATCTAAACCAGCTGATTCTGGGTCCTGTCACCTCTGTCCACACTCTTGTGGGCACCAAAGGCCCTAAGGGCCTTCCCTGCAGCAGTTGCAGCTGGCCCAGCCCACGACCTGGACGTTTTCATGGTCCCAGAATTCGGGCAATTGGGGGTCATAACCCTCAGGTCCCAGGAGAACTCAACAGTGATGTCCAGGGAAAACATTAGAAAGGTCTTCCTACCTGCATCGACTTGCGCACCGTGATGGTCCCGTAACCTGAGCAAGGAGACAGGCAGGTGGCCCCATTAGCCTGGGGCAACCCAGAGGACAGTGGAGGGGGGATGGCAGCCAGGGTGGCCCTTGGGGCTGCAGGCTGGTCATCGCCAGCACAGTCCGTGCACACCAGAGGGTCCCACAAGGCCCAGGAGGGCCACGTGGGCAGCTGTGAAGGTGTCCCCGAAGCTCTCCCCGTCCCCCACACAGTGTGCACCACCTTGTACTGAGGGGAAACACTGACGTTCTGAGAGTGAGCATGCACGTGCGTGGGCACCTATGAGCCTGCTGCTGGGCTTCATGTGTGGCCGGTGTGTGGTGGACTCCAGCTGGCCCCAGAGCCCCCACCCCCAGCTCTGGAAGGTGCAAGAGGAAAACTTGTGGCCTCTGACCCAGCCAGGACTTCCCCCCAGGGTCAGGACTGTCAGGCCCCGGGCAGAGCCCACAGGTGCTGTGCACAAAGGCCCTCTCGGCCTCCCGCTGCGCTCCAGCTGCAGCCTCCATGGGGATTCTGGGGAAACCAGCTGCCCCAGGCTCCTCCAGCCCCCAGCTGCACCCATTCCCTGGCTGGCTCTGGAGGCCAGGGTCCCTCTCTATCACAGGTGGTCCTCAGCGGGCCTGGCCTCTCCCTAGCACTGCAGCTGCACCCCCAGAGGGGAGCCTGTCACCCTGGCTGAGGCCCCTGAGGTTGTGTCTCCTGAAGGCCTGTCCCTCCCCAGGACTCACCCTGACTGATGAGGTGGTCAGAGAGAAACCCACTGAACAGACTGGCAGGAATCGCCACCAACCAGGGCACCACGTTGAAGACCCAGCCCTGCAGGGAGGAGCTTGGCCTGAGCGGTGGCCAAGTGGCAGCCAGACGTTGAAAGGAGGAGGGGCAGGCAGGATGGCTGCCCCAGGCCGCTGCTGCCCAGGAGAGCTCTGCTCACCCCACAGCCTGGGCCCCAGAGCAGAGGGGCCTGAAGGAGGGCAGCTTCTACCAGCATGCCCACCAGTCCCATGGCACCCCAGGAGTGCCAGGCCCACAGTGGCTCGCCACGCAGCCAGGTCCCCAGGTTGCTTACTACCCAGCCCCTACCCTTGGAATGGGCATCCCAGGGCATCATGGTCACCAGAACAGGGGGGTGGTCAACAGCCTCAGTGGAGAAGCCAGTGGATATAGGGGGTCAGGTCCCCCTCCCACCCTGCTCAGGTTTCCCTCCAGAACGGCATCAACAGACCAACAGATGGCCTTGCCCTGAGGGTGGGGTCTGCTAAGCAGCAGATCAAGGTCATGGGCTTGGAAAGCTGCCACTGCCACAGGGACCAGCCCTCAGGGTCTTGGAGCCAGCACCTGCCCCTCCTAGGGCCAAAGTCAGCCTCTGCCTCAAGCCACAGGATGCCGAGGGGCCCACCCGCCGTGCAGGGGCAGGGCCGGCAGCTGTGTGGGCACTGGCAGGGTGGCCCACCTTGGAATGGGGGAAGGTCTCTTGGAAGAAGGTGGGCAGCCAGGAGAGGAGGATGAAGAAGGAGCAGGCTGAGGAGAGCTGGGAGCAGACGGCCGCCCTGGGTGGGACACAGGCTCAGGGCT